>NC_030678.2:59572377-60884877 GCF_000004195.4 Xenopus tropicalis | reverse complement strand
GTCAGAAATCAAGGAAAAACCAGATACAAACCTAGATTTCTCCCCAAAATCTCCATGGCAACTACCAAAAACTTACTAACCATCAATCTGCAAGTTCCCCTGAATAAAACGATACCCCATATGTATGGGTGCACATAAAGACGTGGCCACCAAATGCCCCAAAACAGGGGCAATGCATAAGGGCAATTTCAGTTGAAATTTTGGGGGCTGCGCTCTATGTGCACTACCTGCAGTTTTTCAGTGTTAACCCCCCCTACCTGTGGAATAACCCCCACAATCTATATATTTACTAAAAGTGCACACCTTCAGCTATTCAGAGACACCACTCTTCTCTTTCTACATGGAAAATTGTGGCTGCAGTCCCTTGCAGAAGTCAGCGCTTTGGTCAGAAATCAAGGAAAAACCAGATACAAACCTAGATTTTGATCAGAAATCAAGGAAAAACCAGATAAAAAACCTAGATTTCTCCCCAAAATCTCCATGGCAACTACCAAAAACTTACTAAACCTCAATTTGCAAGTTCCCCTGAATAAAACGATACCCCATATGTATGGGTGCACATAAAGACGTGGCCACCAAATGCCCCCAAACAGGGGCAATGCATAAGGGCAATTTCAGTTGAAATTTTGGGGGCTGCGCTCTATGTGCACTACCTGCAGTTTTTCAGTGTTAACCCCCCTACCTGTGAGATAACCCCCACAATCTATATATTTACGAAAAGTGCACACCTTCAGCTATTCAGAGACGCCACTCTTCTCTTTCTACATGGAAAATTGTGGCCGCAGTCCCTTGCAGAAGTCAGCGCTTTGGTCAGAAATCAAGGAAAAACCAGATACAAACCTAGATTTTGGTCAGAAATCAAGGAAAAACCAGATAAAAAACCTAGATTTCTCCCCAAAATCTCCATGGCAACTACCAAAAACTTACTAACCATCAATCTGCAAGTTCCCCTGAATAAAACGATACCTATGTCTGGTTGCACATAAGTACATGGCCGCCAAACCTGAAAATGCATAATATTGGGGCTGCACTCTATGCACCCCTTTTTTTTTGCCTGCACCCGAATGAATGGGATACGCTCGGGTGCAGGCACATGTAGCCGATATACGCATGAAAACGCGTGAGAATGCAAAGTCTCGCGTTTTCTTGCGTATATCGGCTACACGTGCCTGCACCCGAGCGTATCCCATTCATTCGGGTGCAGGAACAAGTAGCAGGCGTAGGGCTGAATTTTCGGCAAGCGTTTTTCCACTTGCTGAAAAAATCAGCCCTACGCCTCGTGTGGCATCAGCCTAACCCTTGGCAATAGAAACTACCAGAACAATCTTAGCTCCTCTGGACCTTTCTAGAACAACTGAAATCAAATGGAATAAAACCACTAAAAGCAATCAAAGAACAATAGTTGCAATGAAATCGGTAAGAGCCCTGGATCCACCAATGTCACTGCAAAAGCAACCTTTTTGGGGGCACTAAACACACAATAAAGAACAATGCAAAGATAAAACACCGTAAAATCCAATAAAACCACCTAAACCAACAGAAGAACAATAATTGCAATGAAATCGGTGGTCAGAGCCCTGGATCCACCAACGTCACTGCAAATTCAGCACCAAATAGCAATAAAAAAAAGTTACAGTGCAATAGAATAATTCAAAAACAGAAATCAATTATGAAAATGCCAAAAAAACACTAAAATGCAACCAAATAAATCAGATAATTATAGAGCAAGATCAGAAATAAAGTTTTAGTAAAAAAAAAGACTGCCAAAGAAAGCAAAGAAAGAAAGAAAAGAAAAGAAAGAAAGAAAAAAAAAAAAAAAAAAAAAAAAAAGTGTAAGTGTAAGTGTGTGTGTAAGTGTCTGTGTGTGCTTGGGAAAGTTGTAAATAAGTGTGTATGTGTACAAAAGTGTAATAATGACAAAGATAGAAGAAAAAATGCAAAAAAAAAAAAAAAATTTTTTTAGACAGTTGAGATAGAAATAAGCAAAATAAACAGTGGTAGAGAGTTGTAGTTCAGCTTACCCAAGGCAGGCAGACGATCAGGGGCGATCAGGGGCGATCAATCCAGCAGGAAGGCAGCAGGGGAGCTCCATCTTGTCCGAAGTGCGCAGCAGGAGTGAGGAGCCGACAGTAGGCGGCGCTATTTAAAGGGACAGCAGTGGACACGTCATCAACGCGTGTCCACTGCTGTCATTGGCTGGCGACGCGATCGGTGCGGCTGGGGGACCCGGATCGGTGAGTATGTTCTTCATTGCTCGTTGCCTAGGGGGATCTGAGGGGTTTACAAGCGCTGCGCTGCTTTAAAAGCGAGCGCAGCGCTTGTAAACCCGACAGTGCCATTGGACGTAGATTCTACGTCCCATGGCACTTTGGTCCTTTAGTGCCTTGGACGTAGAATCTACGTCCCATGGCACTTAAAGGGTTAAAGAAAAACTAAAGCTTAACTAAAGAAATAGGCTAGAAATGTCCTACATTATCTTTTGGGCTTCTGTACCAGCCCAAGGTGACCACAGCCCTTTAGCAGGGAAGATCTGTGCCTGCAAAGATGCCCCAGTAGCTCCCCATCTTTTCTGCTGATTCACTGCACATGCTCTGTGCTGCTGTCACTTACCTGAGTTTAAGGACCGACTCAGTATTCTGCAAAAATAGAATAGAAATATAACAGTATAAGGCATTATACAGGGCATCAAAACTGAATAATTAGCCCTGTAGCATCAGCTTATATGACAGACAAGTCTCATTTCCTTCTTGATAATTTGCAAGATCCCTAAGCTCAGCTTCTGAACAGCTGCCCAGCGCACACTGAGCATTTGCAGTGTCCCAGACAGTACGGAATCCAAGATGAGGAGCTCCTTTGACCACTGTAAAGACCTGTATCATTACTACTATAGAGATGCTGAAACTAAGCTAGTGCAGTCAGTTTATTATATAAAATATAGCATTTCTAGCCATATTCATTTTTAGGGTTTAGTGTTAGGCACCCCCAAGTGACTTTAATCGCTTACCTTGTACCCCAGCACCAGCCCGGGGTTATTGTAGTGAGCACTTCCTCCTTCCTGCTTCGTTTTGCCAGCAAATTCCCGGGACCGGCGCATGCGCATTAGAGTGAAAAGCCAACTTCTCTGTTAAAGTTTGGCTTTTTCACTCTACTGCGCATGTGCGCGAGCAAAGCAGGGAGGAGGAAGCGCTACAGCTACCCCGGGCTGGTGCTGTTCTCTCCGAACAGGGGCACCAGCCCGGGGTAAAAGGTAGGTGATTTAAGTCACTTGGGGGTGCCTAACATTTTGGCACCCCCAAGTGACTTTTCCTTTCCTTCTTCTTTAAGCATCAAAATAATTGATTCATAATATAAGCATGGGATTTAAAATCTGGAATAATTCCTTTGCACTAATGCAGATATTTTCATACACTTATATACTGTGCCTGTGAAAAAAACAGATACCATACCTGTACAATTTCAGATTTGCTTCTATTTAATTACTATAAATCAAAGAAACATAACAAACATTTTCCTTAAAGAACCTACAGGTGCTTACTTAAAAAAAATACCCATTAAGTTAGAAAAAGACAGTGTGTTAGGCAGGCTGTTCTGTTTTAAGTTTGGTCACATTACACCGCTGTGTCATTTGTAGGGGGCGGGCGTTCAGCTCACTAAGTTAATATGTAGTGACAGGGTCCAGCACTAAACAGGTTAACGAGCTCTTTCCCACCTCCTCTCCCACAATCCTTTGACAATGATGTCATGTAGAACCCTGAGGGGGTGGAGGATTTAATTCTTCCTCTAGCAGGCAGCTGCCCCTCCTTCCTTCAGTGCAGCCTGCAGTCTGGAGAGTAGGGAGTGGGAGGTTGGCACTTGCACTACTCAGATACTGCTTGTCCGATACTGTAGCCCAGAAGCCCGCACTTGCCCCTGAGTGAAGCAAGAGGTCCCTCCGTACTCAGGAGAGGGGAAACAATTTGCCGTGTTCTAAGGTAAGAAAGCGCTCTACTCCAAGATCTTGTACGAGTGCTGTCTCCTGACCCTTCAGCTGCCACAGAAACTAATCCTTTAGATACCATAGAAACTAGCCCATTAACTGCCACAGTCTTTGCATGTGTTTATTCTTCATTTTTGTATACGCAACAGGGATGTCACACCTGTGGCCTTCAAACTCTTGTAGAACTACAAGTCTAGCACGTTTTGACTAAGGAGGAGTACTGGGAAATGTTTTGCAACCCTTGAAGGAGGGGCCACCCTTGCTCTGTACAAAGGGAAAAGAACTTAATTTTGTTTCACTCTTACACATTTGAATATATGTTTACTATATATTATGTAATATATTTCCTCTCAGCATTCAATGTTTAGGATGTGTCTAAACCAGAGCTACAATAAACTGGTGCCACCTGTTAAGTCCCTTTGCGCTTTAAAACGAAGGTCTATTTGAAAATTAAAATTGCCTAGAAATCCTTGTTGCCTTTATAGAGAAATGTTATCCTATTTATGGGAATAATTCCCCTCTACTGTCCTATACAGTTTAAAATTGTAGTCAGATGTTAACATAGAACCTTGTATGGCTGTATAATTCCACGTATCCTTGTGTAATGTATAGGCATCAATATGACACTACCCCCAGTGCCCATTATATATATATATATATATATATATATATTAGCATCTCCAAAGCTGTAACTTTTGAATGGTGCGTACACCCATACATGAGCATTTGTAACTGCTGAGTATTAAATCATAGCAAATCATGTCTGTTCAGCCTCTTCTAGCAGTTGTAGTGTAACTGCTGAATATTTCTGATCTGCAGGTGAATATGTGCATGTATGTTTACATGTCACAGTTGGTAACCATACATAAATTTATAAAAGCAGGCATTTGAAAAGCACTTTCTGTACTTTTAAAGTATTGATGTTTGGAGATCACTGAAGAGATACGAATTCAGATGCACCTTAACCACGTTATAAATTTGTATAGATTGCAGTTCTTTAGGCCCCAGTGCAAATAAAAAAGTCTTTAAAGGCAAAGAAAAGTGGCTTAACTCAAGCACAAATACTCATAAATTGCTTCTGTAGCTCTAAATGGGCTGTACCTATTTCACTGCTGAAATGGCATGTGCAATAAAAACCCCTGTAAATGTGGAGTATGTGTGTATGAATATGACGTTTATTATCAATATTTTTCGTTGAAAAAGACAAAAACAAGTTTGGGTTGCCACTTACTGATATTGTGCATTTTACTTAGTATTTTAGCTGCATGGTAGAGTAACAGAACAGGCTAGAATTCTGAAGGAGCCCTGGAGAAGGTATGATACTATGTGTGTGTTTTTGTGATCTGAATATGGCTGGTAAATAACACAGCAAAGTACACACCCTATCTTGATCCCTCTTTTGCTGTCCAGAGCTCATTTGCTGCAAACCTGTTTTGCTTGTGGTGACAGAGAGGGACAAGAGTGTCCTGTTCAGAGGTGGCATTCAGAAAAACTAATAGGAAAGAGGTGGAGGGGAGGGTGGGGGAATTTAGGAGGGGAAGATGAGGGTGTGGGTTGCTCTTTAGAGACAATCGGCTTGGGGAGCTATCAAATGCTCCGTGTTACAGTTCCCATGGAAACCAGTTTAAATAAGTTTCTTCAAAGATGCCATTCAGCTTTGCAGCTAGAATACTAAAGAATCAATATTTAATTTACCTTTAGAATTAGTTTTTTCACATTTTGCTTAATATTATCACTGTATTTTATTTGATTATGCAGTTAAATGAATTTATATTTGTGCTTAGCCTTTCAAAAATGTCCATTGAACCAGTTAGAATATCTGGGTATAGTGTAAGGAGTTGCTAAGCTGAGCAATACTTTTCTTGTAGAGCCTGCTTTAAATATATATACAAGTATAGTAACTAATTCCAAGTAATTAATTTTTTTCTTTTTTTTTACCCGCTACAGAAACTTACTCATTACTCCTCTAACTCATGAGTAGTTTATTCATTCTTAATTTTCTAGTGCTCATCCAGTGCTGCCACTGCTTATGTGTTGATTTATGCACAATGACTCAAAAAACTACTAGGCTTTACCTTTCAAATAAAAGTTATTTTTTTTTTGTTAACCAGATATGAGTTGCAGCCAGTTAGTGCGTCTCTAGCATCAAACATAATTTCACAGCCATGAAATGGAACATGAGGAAAAAACTTTGCAACCGTGTACCTTTGAAATATACCAGTTGTCATAATGTCCAATGAAAATGGACAAAACCAGTAAAATGGAACATGCTATGCTTGTTTACCTTTATAGGGTTGGTGCAGATGGAGTGCAAGTATTTGCCTATCCCTAGAGAAATATTCAATGTGGTTAAAGGAGAAGGAAAGGTAGAACCTCATTGGTGGTTGTTGCTTACTACCTTCCTCAGGCTTGCACTCTTTTAAAAAATGCACAGGAACAGTGTACTAAAGAGTAAACATTCCCTGTAAACTGTGGCAGTATAAGCTCGAACTGTCAAGATCAAAGGTCTTAAGGAAGACCAAAACTTTGGTATATTAAATGAACTTTATATTTTTTTTTTTTTTTTTTTTTTACCATATTCTAAATCTTTGTGAGTTCCTACCACTATATGGTATTCTATATTACTTGTGGTGTGCACCCAGGCATTTTTTCAATGAGTGCACTTAAAGACTTTAATACCATTAAATGTTTTAACATCCTAGAGAACTAGGGAGCACCAAAACATCAGATTTTTGTACAGGGTGTTGAAAATTAAAATTACGCATTTTAAGGGGTGTGCCATTGTTTGTATGTATTTGACTGTGCTCCCTTTTTTTGTTTTCGATACAACATGTCACATTAAGCATAATGTAGATCTTAACAGGTTAACTTCAGGATGTAACTTATCCTGTAAGTTACATCCTGATAAATGGTGCTTCTCGATGCTCTTTCTGTCTCATGACTGTTGAAAAATATTATGATATAAGAAGTCATCTTGGAGATCTGTGGCCTGAATAAAAGCACTTGGCCTTCAGCCTTGTGCTTTTATATGGTCATGCAACATTTCCATGACTTAAAATATCCTTATTTTACAAAAGGTGGTACTTTATTCAATATGTTATGGATATTGTGCAGTGTTTTACACTGGTGTTTGCAAGGTCCATTCCTGCTCAAACACATACTGCATTTTATCCTAATGTCCATGTGCACATAGAAAAGAATAGCCATTTCTATTAGACTGTAGCACTTCTGCAAACTGATTTTTTCAATGGCTCAATGAATAAGTAAACTTTACATGCGTTCAAGGAAGTACCATTTGCACTTCATGCATTGCTGCACAAGAACTATTACATTACATTACATTAACATTTATTTATAAAGCGCCAACATATTCCGCAGCGCTGTACAATAAGTGGGTTTCATACATTGGACATACAGAGTAACATATAAAGCAATCAATAACCGATACAAGAGGTGAAGAGGGCCCTGCCCAAAAGAGCTTACAATCTACAAAACTATCCATTATAACTGACACTATCAGTCTTGTATTAGTTCTAAGTTTCATCCCATGTGCTGGCAACCCTCTTCTTATATACGCTGGTTTAACCTATCTAATGGTGCAGTTCTAGTTTAGCAAGACGTGCATTTTCTACATTTCCCCAGCAGTGTACACACCCTTGCGTGCATGCTACAGTGCTACTGCTGGGTCTGCATGCCTGGACGAAGGCATGAATGGCTTCTTACAGTCATTGGTAACTTTAGTTCTCTTTGTTACTGGTGATGTGTGTGAGCTTGTTTAACAAGCAAATAATTCCTCCCAAACTCTCATACTTCCTGCACATTTTGTTTTTTATACAAATGTATATATGCTCTACAAAGGTAGTGGGATAAAGATAAACATCACTGGCAGTCGGATGCTTCATCCCACCATAAAATCTTTCTGTGTTTTGTTTCTGTATCTTATCCATCTGGCACTTACTCATCTCTAGAGAGTGGGCCAAAGCACAGGGCTGAGACAGATCTGGGCACATCACTTGGATCCCTGTGCCCCTGGAACCCTGTCAAATGAGACTGTGAGCAGATGCTAAGCTTAATGTTCTTATTCTTTGCAAGTAAAGAATACATGTATATATTTGTAGTATATTATAACATTCGGAAGTGGCTTTCACAGAGACAAATATTGACACCAACTGACGATTACATTTCATGTATTTTGCATATGACTGGTTGTGGGGTGAAGGTGCAAAAAAACAAACAAACAAAAAATCCAATAAAATAAGGGAGCGGTTGGCCACGTCTGATTATAGACTGGCCATACCCCAGTCATGCCTCAAAAGCTGTATGGAAGTCTGGACTGCTACTCTGGACTGCTAATGAAGGAGCATTTCCAGAATTTTTTACGGTGGTGGTGGTGTTAATTTCTTAAACACAGGCAAAATTATGGTGAACCACTGAAGGTGACTGGGAGACTTGTGGCCAAGAAATGGAGATAAATTTGGGAGAGCTGGCATTTTTGTGCTAGGGTGTGATCAAATAAGCTTTTATGTGTGTCCCTTTCACATAGGCAGGAAAAGTGCCCTACTCGGTCAGGTTGTTGTCCCTACCCCCCTCTTGTGGATCCACACATAGTACTTCTTACTACTAATTAGAATTGTTGTTTCATGAATTGTAAGTTCTTTAGCCTTTTGTGCAAAAGTTGATATGTTTCATGATATATGTTTTGCACTATTGTCTGTTTTATATAATATCCAGACATTCATGCATATCCTAATATTCCAATTAGACATATATATTGGGGAAATGGATAACCTTTTTATTTTCGTATTATAACCTGACATCAGTATCTATTTGTTGAAAGTTTACCTGGATGATTTAGCATGTGAAATCTGATCCATACAAAGGTAAACATTTTTGTAGTTTCTACTTTCACCCTATTGAGCCTATTTCAGCGCTGTCCAACTTCTTTGGTACCGAGGGCCGGAATTTTTCTGCCCAAGCGGCAGAGGGCCGATATTGAAAGCCAGTTTGACCACTCCCCCTTTTTAAACCACACCCACTTAAAACCACACCCATGTTATCACAAGAGTTTTTAAGACTATACCCACATTAATGGTGGTAGCGCAGCAAAACCCCAAATGGTTGGTGCTCACTGTAGGGATATCACCCTTCATTCATATGTGAAAGAATTATATTATGGCACATTAAGACACAACCTTAAATCCCTATGTCTCCTCTTCCCCTGTGGATAGCACAGCAACCCCCAGCACATAATTACACATCTTAGGGACCATATAATGACTATTTTCAAATGCTAACAAACTCCACAGGCAGCATAGGGCAGGCAGAGTATGGCACACACAGGCAGCATAGGGCAGGTAGAGTATGGCACACACAGGCAGCCTAGGGCAGGTAGAGTATGGCACACACAGGCAGCATAGGGCAGATAGAGTATGGCACAGGCAGGGTAGGGCAGGCAGAGTATGGCACACATGGGCAACATAGGACAAACAGAGTATGGTACATACTCTGCCTGCCCTACCCTGCCTGTGTGTGCCATACTCTGCCTGCCCTATGCTGCCTGGTGAAGAAGAAAATTCAGTATAAGTATTAATCCTCCTGAGAAGAGGTTGAAAATTAGTTTGGCATCCTAAGAATTGTGTCTTTTGCCAACCAGGGCATTCCAAATTAAACACCTTTATTCAGACTGGCAGAACTCATGTCGTTCTTTTATACAGACAACTGGGGAATTTTGTAAAAAGGGGAATTATAACACACTGCAGTAGAAAGTGTAGTGCAGTGCGTAGACTAATGCCATGCTGGTTTTTTTGTCACAATCCTTTATGAGATTGACGACCTTCATTTCAACAGCAGGTGTATTTCGGCTGGCAGAGAAGTTCCCAAAAACATCCGTGTCCCCACCCTAATAAACTCCAGAGGAGGCAAGACTGGATTCAGAACTTCTCCACCAGCTGAGAAACGCTCGTTTTTGTTTAGTCGACTGACAATGCTGACATTTGTAGCTTGGTAAAAGAGCCTATTTGTCTTCTCATACCTTTTATAATATGTCATGCTGATTTTAGCCTTTTCATGCAGTATGGAATCTGACACATTAACAGGAATTTGTTGCAGGTAGCATAAATATTTTGTTACAAAACGGTGTGTTTTAATTGGAAACCTTTTTCTAAGCCTTATGTAAATAGAATGCTGTGATTTAAATATTGTGACAGCAAATAGCAATGATTAAATTATATTCATGGACAGTATTTCAAAGCATTTGTTTCTGTGCATAAAAGATGAGGCCAGCATTACTTTAATTTGGTTTATGTACTTCATGTATATAACCCCATAACACTGTAAGCAATGTATAATTTAAGTTGTTTATGCATGCTAGTCAAGCCAGAGCCCCGTGCAGTGGCAGTTTAAATTTTTGATGATGAAGTCAAGGTTTATCATACATAATACATGGGGTGCCAACAGGAAATTCACACTCTTAATAGGGCAACACCAGAAAGAAAGCAAGATGGAAGCTACCAAAAGGGGGGCCATACAACGTTAAGCTGGTATTCCACAGGGAGACTAGTTGCCTGTAATAAATTTCTGCTACCACGGCAGATTAATCTCCCCCAAATGCCTTCTTACTTGCAATAATGTGAATCTCCAGTGGGAAGGCATACACATCGGTAAGTCTCCCAAAGTTTCATTGCAAAGATTAGCCGCCTGTGGTAGCAGAGATTTATCTCTGGCGACTAATCGAAATTAATCTTTGGTTTAGCTAACTCTGTGGAAAAGGTGGTACTCAAACTTAAAACTAACTGAGTTGATTTTTGCCTGCGTGTGCAATTATTGGGTTTTTTTCTGACCTTTTTTAGCCAGCAGTTTAAAATTCAGTTCTAGTTGCTAGGGTCACTGGCCCAGACCAGAAAGAGACTGGATTTTTCTTACAGTCTGACTAAATGCTTATCTTTCAAAAATACCAAAACATATGTAAATTGTCTTCTGATACTACTTGAAGGAGAAGGAAAGTGGTAATCACTTAACCTTATTCCCTGGGCAGGTGCTCAGCATTTTTCTTTTGCTTCTTTGTGGATGTGTATGTACAGTAGAGCGAAAAGCTAAACTTTAAAGAGTAAATAAAACTTATTTCTTCCAACTGTTCTCCATTAAGGGCTGTGGCAGACGGGGAGACTAGTCCCCGAAATCACGGAAGTTTCCTTTCAAGGCAACTTCCGCGATTTCCCCAGAATCGCGGCGCTGCGTATGCCATCCCTCCGGCGATTTACATTCTCGCCGGTGGGATGGTATTTCGGGGAGATTAGTCGCCCGCAACAAGGGAGATTTGTCGCGGGCGACTAATCTTAGCGTGTGCCACAGCCCTTACATTCCAGTGGATATGTTTGGAACCTGGAGACCATTCACAGGTGTATTCATTTATAGGAAATGTCCTTAAGGTACAAACAAATCAAGTTCCAGTACCATCCTTGTACTAATCTATCATAGAGACCTTGTAAATCTACTGATGTGTTTCTCTTATCAGTATATATGAGGTAACAGATACAGCTACACCCATGCTATGCTTAGGGCTTGATAACGCTGTTTGTTTGTTGAGAAAATAAATGAGGTAGTTTGGGGATTCTCACTTCACATTCCCTAACAATACCTGCCTGACAACACCAGTGTCTGCCATAGGCACCATGCTTTCCATTTATTTGACAGAAAGTCGCTTCAGGAGATAAAAGATATTTTAACCACAGCCTTTCTCCATAAGAGGACTAAGGTGGTCAGAACCAACCTTGTGACAAACTCCTTACGATCTTATGGAAATAAGCATTTAAAGCCTACATTTGCCTACAATATATATCAGTTGGTCACTTCTCCCCCACCCAAATGGCATAATTTGTACTGCATATATCCCCTCCGCTTGCCAGCACCAGCAAATAGCAGCTTTCACCCGGTGGCCATTTTTCCTCTGATACATAATCAGTTATATTTATATTTGCAAACAGCATATACACACAGACCCATATTCAGCATACATTCTGTTTACATATCCTTTAAGAGGACACGGGCTGATTCTAGCTGCCGATATCTGTCCCTTAGACTGATTCGGCAGCTAATCGGGCCGTGTATGGGCATTACAGATGGGCCTGCCTGACCGATATCTGGCCTGAAACCGGCCAGATTTTGATCGTGCAGGTTAAAAAATCTAGTCGGATCGGGGACCACATCGACTCGTTGATGTGGTCCCCGGACCGACTTTTCCTATACCCTGGGGCCAAACGTTCGAATTAGCCTGGATTCTCCCGATATCGCCCACCCGTTGGATGTCGCCAAGCGAGCGGATCTGAAGGTGTATGGGCAACATTTACAGGTAACAGTCTTCTTAAGATTATCAAGTGACAAATAGGTGAAACTGATTGTGTATTCAGAGTGCATGTGAAACACAAATTTCTTCATGATGGACTATCATTTTGTTAAAATTGCAATAGTTTATAAATTCAAAATAATTTTTACGATAATGGTTTATTACACTTATTGACCATTGTTTGACATTTTTTGTTGTGCTCTAATAAAAATATCCACAGGGAGATAATGTAAAGTCACCAAAAAAATCTATTAATCATTCTGTATGGGGCATATTTATGAAAGTGTAATAAGGCAGATAATCAAAGTCCACAAGGGCAGAAGTTGACATTGTACAGTTTACCAGAGTTTTCTGGTGAACTACTTGCTTACCCTTTGTTTTATAAACACTACACTTAACCCAGAAAAAGGTTATGCCCGTGGAACCTTCCATTATGTCCAATGTAAGTGTTTTGCTGTGTATGGGTTGTTTGGATTTTATATGAAGCAGGGTGAGGCGAGTCATATACTAATATATATTTAGTATCCATAAAACTATCCAACCATTGCTTTGCTTTGTAATATACTAAACAAAACACATTCTTAATTATGTACTGTTTGTTCCTGCATTTTGCTGTCCTTGAATTTGCAATACCTGTAATGGGGCTTCCTTTATACGTGTTGCTAAGCTGACACCTAGAATTGTCAAGCAGCTAAAAATACAATTCACAACTCCAAAATGGTTAGTCATATCTATCAAGTGATCAAATGAGCTGCCTAGCTCCTGAAGTTTCCATAACAACATAATAGCTCTTTTTTCTAGACCATTTAATTTGGGCATTAAACTTGCAAGATCAAGTTTTTGCCAGACTAGTACAATAAAAGCTTGTCCATTTTCATATGTGGGTGTTGTATATGGTGTATTTTCTCGGTACTTAGGTACTCTTGTTTTCCTCCCACATTCCAAAATCATACAGAAAAATAAACTGGTTTTCACCTTCAATGTTCAAATCTTATTAAACCTCCAATGCTCTCAGCGTATTAGAAAATCCATGTTCCATAAAAAAAAGGAACCATGGTGTGTAAATATGAGACTAGTGAAACTAGATTGCAAGCTGTATTGGGGTGTGACTAATGTCATTAACAGAGCTGTTAAAGCTGGCCATACACGGGCAGATCCGCTAGCTTGGCGATGTTTCCAAGCGAGCGGATCTTCACCCGATATCCCCACCTACGGGTCATCAACTGTTTATATTGGGATCTGTTACTTCCAAAGAAACTTATGTAATTATGTGTAAACTCCACTGACCCCCAATTAAAATTCCGACTTATTAGCACATTAATAATTTTTACTGTTTTTATGAACTACTTCTGACTAGTTATTGGGCCTCACAGCAAGATCACTGAATTATAAGCACAGTAATCAATGGAACTCTTTATATGATGGGCTTATTATAGAGTAACATCAGCTGTTTATATTGCACACACAAGGGATGTGGCCAAAATTTTGGTACTGTGTTCGTGGGGAGGGAGGGGGGGGCATATAAATAACTTGTGCGGGCCCCCAAAGTTTCCGATGGTGGCCCTGTCTGTAAAATATAAATATGAACTGTTTAGGGGAAAACATTGTGGATGTTGGAACTATCCAGAAACATTTTTTGCCCTTTTTTAGCCACCCCCAGTGATTATAAACATCTACCTGATACCCAGGGCCAGTTCTTTTAGCGGAAAGCTGCACCAGGCCAGGGTATTTTTGAGCAAGTGTCATGGAGCAATCTTCTTTTTCCTGCTTCTTCTCCGAGAAGAATTGGAGTGGAGTAAAAAGCAGAACTTTAAGCAGAAAGCTGGCTTAATCACTACTGCACATGGATCGGCCCTTAGTCATTTGAAGAATAAAAGACAACGATCACTCTGTAATGCCTCAGTAGTACCCTGGCCTGGTGCAGTTTTCTGGTAACAGGAGCACCAGCACAGTGTTTTAAGTAAGTAAATATAATGACTGGGGAGTGTACAGGTACACTGTCTGTGGATTACTGGATATGCCTCTGGTATTACATACAGCAGGGGTCTCAAACTTGCGGCCCGCGGGCCATTTGCGGCCCTCGGTACAGTATTTTGTGGCCCGCACCAACGCCTTCTCAAAAGCAATGAATGGATCGCGATTTTTATTGCGATTCAAGGGATAATGCAAGGCACGGCGGGCGGGAGCTGCTGATTGCGGAAATGACGTTATGCCATCATAACAGTTATTATGGGAAGACGTTCTGTGTGCACAATTAGCTCCTTAGCAGCTAATTGTGCACACAGAACGTCTTCCCATAATAACTGTTATGATGGCATAACGTCATTTCCGCAATCAGCAGCTCCCGCCCGCCGTGCCTTGCATTATCCCTTGAAAGCCAATTTTTTGTGAAATCTCTTATGCGGCCCAGCCTCATCCTGACTTTGCGTCCTGCGGCCCCCAGGTAAATTGAGTTTGAGCCCCCTGACATACAGTATCATAGTGTTACAGATAAAGGGTCTATAGTTGGATTGCCCTAGGGGTTTTCAGGAAAAGTGGTCTTTCCATTCTGTGGTGTACCATCCATTGAGGCTACTAAACAGTTAAACATAGAAAAAAACCTATAGGATTATTTTGCCATTAACATGGATTTATGTTTAATTAACATTAAATGGAAGATACTGTCTTGCTATTTCGGAGAAAAGGCTATCATAATACGAAAAATTACTGCTCTATATTAGGGCTTTCTGGATAGCAGGTTACTGATTTATAGATGTCAAAATGGGAAATCAAAACACCATGCTATTCTCCTGTCTGGGTAGGCTGCAGTAAGAGTGAATATATGTCCATTTTTTTTACTAGTTAATGTTTTAATGAGGCATAAAGAGACCCTGTTTTGTTGCCAATACAGCCCACCTGAACTCATAATTAAAGAATAAGTAAACCTTTACTCTGCACAAGGAAGCAAAGAAAAAAAATACCTTCTGACTGAGGAACACGGTCAGAGAGAATGCGAGAGAAAGGTAGGTAATTCTGGAGGCTTTTTAGAGTAATTTTACTCATAGAAAAAAAAGGTTTACTTATTCTTTAAGGTCGGGCTTTTTAGAGTTAGAACTAGTATGGCAATTTATGTACTGTATTTATTTACTAAACGGAAGAACAGAATTTTATTATAATGAATTATAATTGTTGATTTTGTTTTTACTAATAGGTTTTGTTTTGACATCTTAAGTGGTTTCTAAGTATGCTTATGCAACTTAAAGAAAAAACTGTGCTCTCAGACCATCTGATATGATGGTCCTATCTGTACTTGGCCATCTGATATTTAACATCATAATAAGTGACCTGTTAAATAATCTTACCAAACTGGAATATATAAATATTTCCCTTTTACATCTTTTCCCTTGAGCCACCATTTTGTGATGATCTGTGTGTTCATCACCTGACAGGAAATAATGCAGTAAAAGACAGAACTTTGCATGCTGTCAGTGCATTGCAAATTGCTGATACATTCTGCAACCAAGACCCATGAGCAGTGGGAATTATCAGCATCAACCAGAAAACAAACCTTGAACAAATCTTGAACTAGACTTGTCTGTCCATCTGCCTGTAATCTGGCCAATAACCACCTGATGTCACGGGCCCCCACAAGGCAAAATGACACCCCAAAAAGTCATGAGTCACTGGTATGCGCCTGATTTCATCGCCCCGCCCTCTTGTTTGTTTTTTGCCAGGGTCAAAGTTGGCAATTGTAACTCACAAAGAAATCATTACATTTTTAAAAGGACAGTATGAAATGCAAACTATTTAAGAACCAGGTTCTTTCTTTAAATGTCTACTATGGGTTCCTTTATGGGTTTCATACTTGAGTTGGATGATGTTTACATTTGGGTATTTCTAGTCTAGGCTAATATCACACTAGGCTTTTTGTCTGCTCATGGGAGAAGGTACCCAAATTAATACCTTTACATTTTTGTGCCAAAATCTGCTTTGTGTATCTGTGCATGCAGGCTGAGGCAGTGCCTGCCAGTGCACTTAACCCACAGAGCAGACACTGAAGGGTGTATCAAGTTGTTTTAAACAAAATGGAAAGCAGGTTTTTTACTCTCTCTGAAGTAGGTCCTCCTTTCAGATTTTCTGTTACCAGCTGGCAACATGTAATACAGGCATGGGATCAGTTACCTGGAAACCAGTTATCCGGAAAGCTCAGAACTACAGAATGGGCATCTTCTATAGCAGAGTTCGGGAACCTTTTTGGCTGAGTGAGCCATGAAGACCACATATTTTAAAATGTAATTCCGTGAGAGCCATACAGTATGTTTGGCCGCGGATGCTGCAGGGCAAGGTAGGGGGGGGGGTGCCAAGGATGCCGGATGCAGATGAGATGCAGAGGAGGGCATGGCCTGCGCTCGGCAGATAGAGGGCTTAAAACACGTCTTCTATCCGCCGAGCGCAGGCCACGCCCCCATTATTTTTTTTTATTAAAGATTTGGCAGCGAGCCAGATGCAGCCATCAAAAGAGCCACATCTGGCTCACGAGCCATAGGTTCCCTACCCCTGTTCTATAGACTCTATTTTCAAACCTCAAACCTGTTTTTTTTTTTTTTAAATGATCCTTTTTCTCTGTAATAATAAAACACTACTTTATCAACGCTAATATATAATGAATCCTCTTTGAAGGCAAAACAATCCTATTGGGTTTATCTCATGTTTAATTTTTTAGCAGACTTAAAGTATGGAGATCCAAATTACAGAAAGATCCCTTATCTGGAAAACTCCAGGTCCCAAGTATTCTGCATAATAGGTTCCATACCTGTATAGTAATAAAATGTGTGTGTGAGATGAGAATGGGCAAGTAGTATGACTATGAAAAATCCTGAGGATCCTCTTTCCATATTTATAGTCTGTGTGTATCTGTTTTCTACTGCAAGGCATCCTTACTGACAGCTTGATTATTGAAACTTGACAAGGCTTAACCTCACATGTGACACTTCTGAGCATGCTTGTAAAGAGTGCCCAGAGCAGTGTTCGGTCAAAAGCAGGGCACAGACCTATGTGGAATGTTGCTTGTTGCTAAGGATACATATGCAGGATTTTCTTATTCAATCTTACCTTTCACAGATGCTTCATTGTGCCTCCAGCTAACCTCCATAATATCTCAACAGTGAAGCCATAAATCACTGTACTAGTGCCTATAGAGGATGTTCCTTATCCACATCTGGCTCTGGAGCTTAAAATCTAAATTTCCTATCACATTTGCATGCTGGGGTCAATTTTATCAGAAGCAAGTTAGCCTGCCTTTGTGTGTTTTGGAATGTAATGTCCTTTCTGTTAAGCAGGGAGATGTATAGTTATGTTCCTTTCTTGATGTGGAAGCTTGCAACCCAACACTAAGGAAAATACTTTTCAATGTGTGAACAGACGATTTATCAAAGGAAAAAATGTATGAATAGCTCTATTCAGATGTCCTAGCACTGTGCCCCCAAGAATTTGTGTTTAAATCCTCCTAGCAGTGTCATTCTCAACTTCCCTGCAACATAATTTCAGCCAATTTAAGACACATGCACTCTGTTGTGCAATAGTGCCAAACATATCCCTTTGAACATCCTGCAGTGGACAAAGTGCAGTCTGAAATGTCAGATCGGAGTTCATCTGTAGGAATGCTTATGACTGATGAGATTACCTACTTACATGGTATGTCTGAGACTACTCTGACAAGTCGCACTTTACATGCTCACTTTTGTATAGATGCAAAAAAATAAATCTGGTCCTAAAGAACCTGCAACTTCATAAGGAATAAATATTTTACTCAAAATAATAATATTTTGGAAGGGTGGTCAAATGAAATAAATCAAATCTTAAGGGAACAGTAGCACAAAAAGTTTAAAGTAATTAAACTATGTAAAGTTTCCCACCACTGGTAAAAGTTCAGTGTTGCTTCATAAAGACTGCTCTAGTTTATATAGATAAGCTGCTGTGTAGCCACAGGTACAAAAGTGTGAAAAGGCACAGGTTACATAGCAGATAACACATAAGCTATGTAGAATAGAATGGTATTCTACAGAGCTTATTATCTATTATGTAAACTATGCCATTTAGTCCTGTTGCAATTTAAGTAGCTGCTCCATGGCTACACAGAAGTCTTGTTTATATAAACTATAGTAGTGTTTCTGAAGGAAATGCACAACTTTTACCAGTTCAGGGCAGCGTTGCATAACATTCTAATTACTTTGATCTGTAGTTGGGGAAAAAAAGCAATGGAAAAGGAATGGTGATATGCAACTCTGTTTCATCTTTGTCAGTTGAAGCCATCCAGATACATTTATCAAGGTTTTGTTTAGTTTTTGTGCAGTTTGTAACTGGTTCTGGGACTTTTGTTCAGTATCCTACCCTCCCCCCCTGCTACTTTACTTCCTCATGTACTGATGCACTATGTACTGGTCAACCTGGTGCATTGGCAGATTGAATTTTTTTTAAACCTGTCCTATTAGTGTGCCCCATACACCCACAGATAATCGTATGAAACAAAGATCATATGACCATTTATGTGGGTGTATGGATTGTTGAACTGCGTTTTTGTCTGAATTAGTTAGATATGAGTCTTTCAACACAGTCTTCCAGTATGCTGTAACTTCTTCCCATGTGTTGACAAATGCTAGTGTGAACAAAGGCTAAAAGGTGCAAATACTAGCAGCAGTAAAATGTCAAAAAAGATTGCTAAGAACACCCCCAATAGTTTTAGCTCACTCTGGTATTTTTTTTAACTTCCATGGACGGTTCATGGTTTTGACTCTGTAGTCCAGGGATCCCCAACCTTTTATATTTGTG
The DNA here is from genome assembly GCF_000004195.4 of Xenopus tropicalis. Taxonomy (NCBI): domain Eukaryota; kingdom Metazoa; phylum Chordata; class Amphibia; order Anura; family Pipidae; genus Xenopus; species Xenopus tropicalis. The sequence goes on along the minus strand of NC_030678.2, from coordinate 60,865,753 downwards.
AACCACATTTAAATGGAAAAAGTGTTGGGGAGCAACACAAGCATAAAAAAATGTTCCTGGGGGTGCCAAATAGTAACTATAAATAGTTACTTAATAGCCCCTATGTGGATTGGCAGCTTGCAGAAGGCTCTGTTTGGCATTATGTTTGGTTTTTATGCAACCAAAACTGGCCTCCTTACCAGAAATTAACAAATGAGCACCTGCTTTGAGGCTACTGGGAGCAACATCCAAGGGGTTGGTGAGCATGTTGGCATGACATGTTGCTCACAAGCCACTGGAATTTTTTTACATTTACTAATCCACGAATCCGAATGGGAATAATTCGGATTGGAAACTAACATTTTGCGACTTTTTCGTATTTTTTGCGATTTTTTTCGTCGGCGTTACGACTTTTTCGTAGCCGTTACGACTTGCGCAAATTGTCGCGACTTTTTTGTAGCCGTTACGATTTGCTCGTATATTGTCGCAACTTTTTCGTATTGAGCGCTCGTAAACGGCGGGCAAACCTTTTAGACTTTGCATGATTTTGGAAGCCTCCCATAGGACTCAATGGCACTCTGCTGCTCCAACCTGGCCCAAGGAAAGTCCAGATACTGAAGCTTGAATGAATCCGAAACTTTCGTACTCGGCACGACGGCTACGAAAAAGTCACTACAATTTACGAGCAAGTAGTAATGCTACGAAAAAGTCGCAACAATTTACGAAAAAAATCACAAAATACCGATCATTATGGAAAAAAAACGCTTTCGGACGTTCGTGGATTAGTAAATGTGCCCCTTACAGTGGATATAAAAAGTCTACACACCCCTGTTAAAATGTCAGGTTCCTGTGCTGTACAAAAATGAGACAAAGATAAATCATTTCAGAACTTTTTCCACCTTTAATGAGACCTATAAGCTGTACCACTCAATTGAAAAACAAACTGAAATCTTTTAGGTGGAGGAAAGAAAACAAAAAAAAAAATGTGGTTGCATAAGTGTGCACATACTTTGTTGAAGCACATTTTGATTTTATTACAGCACTCAGTCTTTTTGGGTATGAGTAATCAGCATGGCACATTTTGACTTTGCAAGATTTGCCCACTCTTCTTTGCAGAAACACTCCAAATCTGTCAGATTGTGAGGGCATCTCCTGGGCACACCCCTCTTCAGATCACCCCACAGATTTTCAATCGGATTCAGGTCTGGGCTCTGGCTGGGCTATTTCAAAACTTTAATTTTCTTCCGGTGAAGCCATTCCTTTGTTGATTTGGATGTATGCTTTGAGTCGTTGTCATGCTGAAAGATGTTCAGCTTTCTAGCAGAAGCCTGAAGGTTTTGTGCCAATATTGACTGGTATTTGGAACTGTTCATAATTCCCTCTATCTTAACTAAGGCCCCGGTTCCAGCTGAAGAAAAACAGCCCCAAAGCATGATGCTGCCACCACCATGCTTCACTGTGGGTATGGTGTTGTTTTGGTGATTTGGTGCAGTATTGTTTTTGTGCCCAACATATATGTTTTTTGGAATTATGGCCAAAAAGTTCAACCTTGGTTTTATCAGACCATAACACCTTTTCCCACATGCTTTTGGGAGATTTCAGATGTGTTTTTGCAAAATGTAGCCTGGCTTGGATGTTTTTCTTCGTGAGAAAAGGCTTTCGTCTTGCCACTTTACCCCATAGCCCAGACATATGAAGAATACGGGAGATTGTTGTGACATGTACCACACAGCCAGTACTTGCTAGATATTCCTGCATCTCCTTTAATGTTGCTGTAGGCCTCTTGGTAGCCTCCCTGACCAGTTTTCTTCTCCTCTTTTCATCAATTTTGGAGGGATGTCCAGTTCTTGGTAATGTCACTGCCATATTTTCTCCACTTGATGACTGTCTTCACTGGTATATCTAATGCCTTGGAAATTCTTTTGTACCCTCCTCCTGACTGATATCTTTTAACAATAAGATCCCTCTGATGCTTTGGAAGCTCTCTGTGGACCATGGCTTTTGCTGTGGGATGCAACTAAAAAAATGTCAGGAAAGACCAACTAGAGCAGCTGAACTTTATTTGGGGTTAATCAGAGGCACTTTAAATGATGGAAGGTGTATGCTGACTCCTATTTAACATGATTTTAAATGTGATTGCTTAATTATGAACACAGCTACATCCCCAGTTAGAAGAGGGTGTGCACACTTATGCAACCACATTTATTTGTTTTTTTTGTTTTCTTCCCTCCACCTAAAAAATTTCAGTTTGTTTTTCAATTGAGTGGTACATTTTATAGGTCACATTAAAGGTGGAAAAAGTTCTGAAATGATTTATCTTTGTCTCATTTTTCTACAGCACAGGAACCTGACATTTTACCAGGGGTGTGTAGAGTTTTTATACCCACTGTAAGTTGTAATGGCATTGACTACAGATTCATAATGAATGTACACTGTAAAATAAATTTCAGTTGCTGCCTCATACTGTGCAACTGTGCAACTTGGTTAGTTTACAACCTTTTATTTATTTTTGGATGAGTTTGACTTTTCAATTTTGCATGTGCCTTTTAATAGATATCTTCAATATTTTTCTGTAATTAATTGAATTGAATCTGAAGTTTAACATTCTCTATGAAGAGGGTACCCAAGAGGGATGTAAAACCAGGTCAATTTTTGATATTTTGGATATATTTGCATTAATCCAAGAATTTCCATTTTACAATGGCTTAAACTGCATTGTTCATAATGGCTTAGGGAATTGTAGCTATAATAAGCCCTAGAGTTCCTATTATTAGTTTATATATTTTTAACTCAACCCACTAACTGAGCGATTAAGGGGAGCCCATTAGACAGCCCAAACTTAGAGCATATTGCCTAGGTTTCATACAATTTTATCGTGTATGATAAGCTTTTATCATTGTTGGACCGTGTGTGCTCTCCAAATTAATGTCCTGATAATTTCTGTACCATGGCGATCGGTCATATAGTTAATTGCCCAGGTTAGAAAATTCTTGTCTGATAACGATAAAATCTGAGCATGTATGTGTATCAGACAATATCCTTGAGTGACCTACAATGGAAGTCATTTTCATACGATTGGCGTCTGCCAACTATTTCATGTTCAGAACATCCTCCAATTTGTATTTTAAAGGCTTTATCCTACAATTTCAGTCTGAATGTTGGTTTCAGATACGACTGGTATTTGAACATTCTTCAGAAGACTAAAATCTGAACGTGTATGGCCACCTTAAAGGTGACCGTACATGGGCAGATTTAAACTGCCAATTTTTAGCCCTTCAGACCATTTTGACAGCCTATCTACCCAAATGCTATGCATAAATCTTCTTGGTGGCATGTTGCCTTAGAATAAAATAGCTCAGTGTATCTGTCGAACTGAATTTTTTATCATGGCAAACTTTCCTTGGCATAGCTAGTGATTGTGAGCAAAGGTCAGTCTGCTTCTTGAAGAAACTTGTAACTGTTGGAAAGGGATGCTCTGAAGAGGCCAAACTTGGATGGATTTCATTAGCTTTTACTTTGAGATAGGTATTAGCCTTAGAGAGCTTTTCTCTATGAAAGGCACAGATGTTGTTATTTCAAATTAATTGAAATACTTGAAACATTTCTTATTTTATATGATAAAGCTTATACAGGTATAGGACCCATTATCCAGAAAGCTCAGGACCAAGGGTATGCCGGATAAGGGGTCTTTCTGTAATTTGGATCTCCACCCCTTAAGTCTACTAAAAAATCAATAAAACATTTATTAAACCCAATAGGATTGTTTTGCATCCAATAATGATTATTTATATCTTAGTTGGGATCAATTACAAGGTACTGTTTTATTATTACAGAGAAAAAATCAGTTTTAAAATTCCTGACTGGTAAGGTGTCTAGGTGCTTTTTTATATTGTAATAGTTTTTAGTAGGAAAGGTAAGCCTTATTTAACGTAAAATATTTTACACACCTATATAAATTAGCCCCTGGGTGGATTCTCTGTAGCCTGAAGAGTACACTTAATAAAAAAAAATATATTTATATATATTATGCATGCACATATACACGCACTTGTAAGAACACCTGATTTGATCAAACCTGAATTTAAAAGAGTCCAGCAGCATCAGATAACAAAATTCTGTTTGTCTTTTGTGTGGAGGGGTTACAGGATTCTCTCATTTGTAATATTTATGATCCATTTTTGGCTCTTTTGGCAATGGCCATACACAGGCAGGATGGGAAGTGAATTGTGGCCAATATCAATAGGCAGGTTTAAAAATCTTGCTTGGGCAAGGACTGCATTGGCTTGCTGATATGGTTCTCGGCCTGATGGCCTGCGTTCCTGTTGCTGTGTACCAATCGTTTGGCCCGGAGGCTGTTATCACCCCCCTCAAGGTGGGCACATCAGGGAAAGATCCGTTTACATTAGATTGCAGTTTTGTTATTATCTTTCTATTCAGATGTCATTCATACTCTAATTTATGTAAGATTGATGTTACATCATGGTCTGAATTTTTTTTTTTCCTGGGTTATGCCTACACTCGCACAAGCCTGACGTCTATTGTCAGTCAATGATAGCAGATTTAAATAATCCCATGATGAGGTGATGAGTTTAAAAATGTTGTGGTCCAAGTATCACTTTAACAGTCTGCTACACATGTATAAAATACAGCTAAAGAAATAGTTGCTTAGGAAATTGTCTGTAAATCTCACTTTGTACATAAGCGTGACTTGGCAGTGATCCTCTGTGGGTCTCGGTCAAGTTATTGAGTTACCCAAGAAGCTTGTGGCTAAGAGCTTGCTTTGAATATTTTAAATCAGTTAAGTGCATTGGTATAAGTAGAGGCTAATCGGCTTTCTGGTGGAATGCGGCTGGAATTCTATGAATGCTTTACTCTCCCTCCAAGCAGAACCCAAGCTTCCCTTCTTCTAACTGATTCTAAAAGTACAGCCTCCAGGATTCATACTGTGTTGTTCATATATATTTTAAATACATACATATTCTGTAAAATAACTTTTATTTTGAAAAAGTCAGTGATTCCAGATGTTTTGTAGTGAACAGCATATTAATGCAAGTCTCTGGTAAAATAAGGGGCGTTCTAAAAAGTTAAGTTGCCACTGTTTTGGTTTTTTTGTAACTTTACAATAAGAGTAAGGATTTTCTCGCTAGGCATGAAGATAGATGGTCATAAAATTGGTGATAACAAAAATCTCTTAACTTCAGCCTAAAAAACAGAAAGCAGCCATTTTCTGTCCATTCTCTGCTCTGTGTAGCTGCATGCAGGTAGAAGCTGTAAATGCCTGTGCAGCTACAGGGAAATGTTGAGTAAAGCAGATCTGGTTCTCTCCTCCTGATTAAAAATTACAGGCGGAGAGCAGCGGCTGCGGGGCAAACAGCCTACTAAAACTCCATGTGACCATGCCCTAACTAACTGAAAAACCAGAAAAAGTAAAAAATGAATACCAATAGCAAATTGTATTTGAATACCACTTTTGACATAATACTAAATTTTAAAGGTCAACTATACTTTAAGAGATGATTTTGGAAGTCCATTTGCCATCTGCTAAGTTATTGACTGCCAAAATGCATTGCTTATGCCCCCAGAAACCTCTACAAATTGTATGTACTGCTTCCTATAGTTTTGTGTGTGTCACTTATAGACAGACTTTGGGGAAGCGTATGTTACTTCCCCTTTAGCTATAAATAGCCTCCGGTGTTATTTTCCTTTTGGGTAGCTGCTGCTTTTGGTGGTTCTTTTCTTTTCTTACAGTATATCCTCAGTGTGAGTTCCACTGCAGAAATATTGTATTTCCCCGTTACTATGAAAGCTCATCAGTGTTATGTACTAATGACTGAACAGCAGAGCAGTTGTTAAGTTTATATTTACTACAAAGGCTCATTGACAAATGACTTTGTTACAGTTACTACCTAGCAATATAAGCTGCTCTCTAGTTGTCTTTAGGCTAATGTCATATGGAGAAATACAAAAAAAAACCGCATGGGAGCACATCTGCACCTATGCATATTCAAGCCACAATCTGCTGTGTGTGTGTGTATGCACATATGTAACATTAGTCTTGTTGCTGCTGGCCTCTTCTTAAATCTGCAATACTTTGAGCCCAATGATATATTGTATATACAAAGTTCATTACATTATAGATAGCTTGTACAATGTGTCAGCATCCTTGCTGTTTTTATCTCTGTCCAAGCCAATCTGAAAAGGTTGTTGGTTTGCAGGTATTGTAAAGTAATGGTCAGAGGCAAGGCACTATTGTGTTATAAAGGTCTAGAAGGTAAAAGTTTGCCCACATCTAGTAACCCACAACAATCAGATGCGCCCCCAGCACTTATGCCTTGCAGAATTTGGTTCCTAAGTTCAGATTGTCTCAAAAATAACCATTGGTATGAAGTAGACCATGATATTCTAAGTTGAACTGCCCCTTTTTTTTTTAATTTGAGAATTTTTATTGAGTTTCACAAGAAAGAAAACAGTACAATCAACATATTTGTTTTGTATTCTAACATCATTGTATGCTCGTTTGCAATAAAGGCTTCGAATTTGCTGACATATTGGTTTTGTGCTTATTCTTCTTTTTGGTTTCATGTTTATTTCACACTTTCAGTGGGCTGTAGTTGATTGGTTAAGAGAAAGTGATATAGTGGGGTGGGTAAAGGTATGGGGAATGGGTTGCGGGGATGGGTAGAGTAGGGTGGAAGTAGAGGGAAAGTTAGAGGTTACCGGTTCAGGTTGGTCACTATTCCGAGCTATCTGCCTGCTGGTTCTCCAGGTATTGGGCCCACGGATGCCACTCCAGTTCCCCCTCGTAGCTCTTATCCAGTAGTCTGTTCCTGATCGATTCCATGGCTTTGATCCAGTTTATTTTTGTTATGAGTGTTGGTGTGCCTGATATGTTAGGTTGCTTCCAGTTAGCTGCTAGTAGTGTTCTTGCTGCCGTTAGGATGTGAGCTGTCAGTTTGCGTGTTTGTTTGGGTTGTGTGTTACTTGTTTGTATTCCTAAGAGGAAAAGTTGTGGTGTGGGTTCAACAGTGGTGTGGAGGACCTCGGAGAGTAGAGTTGCTACTTTTTGCCAGAATTCCTGGGCTATTTTGCATGTCCACCATGTGTGTAGGAATGAACCTTGTTCTCCGCAGCCCCTAAAGCAGATTGATAGTTCTGGGTTGTTTGAGTTTACTAATGCGGGTAGGAGTGTAGTACCATCTGTAAATGATCTTATATGCTCGTTCACTTGAGGTTGCGCAGATCGAGGTTTTACTGGCTGTGGCCCATATATGTGACCAAGTTTTTTCTGGTATTGTGTAGTCTAGGTCTTCTTCCCATTTTTTCATGTATGTTTGTTGTAGGGGTGTTGTGTCTGCCGCTAGTCGGTGGTATAGTAAGGATATTAGGTGCCTTGGCTGAGTTTGTTTGTGGCATATGTTTTCGAAGTAAGTGAGTGTTTGGTTTGTTTGCGTTTTGGTTTTTGTTTCTACGAAGTGTTTGATTTGTAGGTATTGGAAAAGTTGAGTGTTTGGGATCTCGCGTTTGTCTGTGCATTCTTGAAATGTTATGACTTTTTGTTCTGGTGCGAAAGCTTTTATCGTGGTCAGGTTTGCATCTATCCAGGGCCTGAAGTTTGTGGCTGTGCAGCCTGGTATGAATTCTTTGTTGTTGAATATTGTTTTAAGTTTGGAGTTGGCGGGGCTTAGTTTTGATTTGTGTGCTATTGTGTCCCAAAGGTCTAATGCGTGTTTAGATGTTGGTAGTAATTCTGTAGTAGTTATTCTTGACAGTTTAGGTATCCAAAACAGGTGTGCTAGTTGTAAGGGTGAGGTAAATTGGTTTTCTATCGCTTTCCATGGCTCTCTTGTGGGTATGTGGGCGTTTATCATGGCCTCTAGTCTGCTTGCTAGATAGTAGCGGTATATGTATGGGAGTCCGAGGCCCCCCAGAGATTTGGGCTTGGTCATGATTGGTGCTTTGATTCTGGGTTTTTTACCTTCCCAGACGAAGTTTGTTATGGATTTTTGGAGGGCAGTTGCTGTTTGTTCTGGGAATTGTATTGGGAGTGTTCTGAATAGGTATAGTATTCTTGGGAGTAGGGTCATTTTTACTGCGGCTATCCTACCGAACCAGGAGAGGTGGTATGAGTGCCAAGTGATTAGGTCCTTTTTGAGTTTTTCTATTAATTTGGGGTAGTTGGCGTTATAGAGGGTTTGGTAGGAGGGGGTTAGGTTGATTCCTAGGTAGGTTATTGTGTCTTTTTCCCACTTGTAATAGCTTTAGTAGTTTTAGTTCTGGATTTGGCATATGTAGGGGGAGTGCGTGTGATTTGGTTGGGTTTATTTTGTATCCCGTAAGGTTTTGGAATTTTTCCAGGGTGGCTATCAGGTTTGGTAGTGTGGTTTGTGGGGAGGACAGTGTAAGGAGGATGTAGTCGGCGAACAGGCTGATCTTGTGTTCTGTGGGGCCAACTTGGAATCCTTTTATGTTGGGGTTTTGCCTGATCGCGTGGGCTAATGGTTCTAAGGAGAGGGCAAAGATTAGTGGAGACATGGGGCAGCCTTGTCGGGTTCCCCCGCGTATCTCGATTCGGTCTGAGTGGGTTCCCATGATTGTTACTTGTGCTGTCGGTTTTGTGTATAATTGTTGTAATCCCGTTATGTATGTTTTGGGCAGTCTCGATTTTTCTAGTACTGCGAACATGTATTTCCAGTTTAGTCTGTTAAATGCTTTTTGTGCATCCAGGGACAGTAGGAGTGTAGAGGATTTTATTTTGTGAGCTAGGGAAATTAGATTGGTCGCTTTTCGGACATTGTCTGCGGCTTGTCGGCCCGGTACAAAGCCTACCTGATCATGATGGATTAGTGTGGGGAGCACTGTGTTTAGTCTGGTGGCCATGAGTTTTGCAAATAGTTTAAGGTCTACATTTATCAGTGAGATAGGTCTGTTGTGGGGTGAACTGCCCCTTTTAATTAGTGAACTGCAAGCTTTTAAGTCACTGCACCAGATGGGGTCCCTGAGACAGATAACATGCTTGTCATTTTAAAAATACTTTCTAATGTGCCAGAGTTGCTCTTTTTCTGCAAGCACAGGAACAGCACAAAGTTTACCCTCCTGCTGTTGTGTTTTAGCTGGCAATATTGAAGTAAAAATATCCTTGGAGATAATACATGGGTCAATAAATATTGGCACTTTCGTTGCCCAAACATAAAGGGTACACATTTTGAGAAAGTTTCATGTGTTGAAATCATGGCTGGTTTAAAACTTGATTATCTTTATCCTGGTCCACAGTATAAATATAGCAAAGGCTGCTGGGAAGATCCAAGTGTTAATGCTTTTTAATGGGAGGAATAGAATAGGGAATGGTGATATTTTTTTCGGAGACGTTTAGCTTGTACTTGTAGAAACAGCAGTGGTCTATTCTTCTTACAGATAAACTATTTAGATTGCATTGGGTTTAGCACTTGCTGATAAGCTGGGGTGATATTATAGTTAACGATAAAAACGATATAACGATAAAACACTTTTTAGGGCAGGAGCATATTTAGCAGATTGTCTGCTTTGCTTCTCCTGTGTTTTGTACACATGTGGAGGAGAAGGGATTCACTTTAATGTGCTCAATCCTGTAGCTCTATTTATAGGCGCTGAAATCTGCTCAAAGGCCAACACCAGTAAACTAAGTGCAGTTCTGGAACGCCAGAACCTGTGTTTGCAAGGAACGGTGTGTGAACTGGGGCAGGTGTGTGCAAGCTTGCCTCCCCCCCCTTCTCATCTTATGTGTGTGTCATTAAGATGCACAAGTTAGGGAATTCCAGCAGGCAGTAGGGCAAAGGGAGCATGTCCTTACCTCCTACTCTGTGGCACAAGGTGCAGGGGACAGGTATGATACGAACACAAAGTGTTTGTTAGAGGGATGTGATTTTGTGCATCCAGGGCATCTGTAAATGAGGCCTTCTGTGAAGTAAAGTAAGATCTCTCAAATTAGAAAATTGGCAAAGAACATGTTTGATGCACAACCATAAACTGGTTTGAGCTTGAAGAATTAAACAAAACTGTAATACCTGTGGTAAATACAGGAAGGTAACACCTTGAGATAACAAGAATACAGTACGTTTCCCAGGGGACCACGGCAAAACATTGTAAATTCTGTGAAAATGTTCAATTCATGAAAGAAAAAATACAGCTTGTCTGAATGGGGACCGCAACTGATAACAATTCCAGAAGAAGAAAAAATCCAGGGGCATAAAATTGAGGTTGTTCTGTAATTTAGTTAAGTGGAACCATTACAAATTTTGTGCTGTCTAATATATTTTGTTCCTTTGGGTCTGGTCTGACTTTTTTTTTTTTTTCCTCCCCCAAAATTTGTTTTTGCAGCAATGGCAGCAATTCGGAAAAAGCTGGTGATCGTTGGAGATGGTGCATGTGGGAAGACCTGCTTGCTCATCGTATTCAGCAAGGATCAATTCCCTGAAGTCTATGTACCAACAGTCTTTGAGAACTACATTGCTGATATAGAAGTAGATGGAAAACAGGTGAGCTTTGGGGGGGTGAAAATATACTAAACATAGGGGTTTCTGAGAAATGCCATTTCTGCATTTATTGCAAATGCAGGAAATTGACACCTGAAAACTTTGATGTCTGGGTTTTGGCGTGATAATATCTGTCTAAGCCATAGTGACAGCAATTGTCATTTGTTTTTTCACAAAACAAGTTTAGCTTGTTCTGTTTAAAAAAAAAAATCACTGAGGCAAGACACCATAAGCTGCCCTTTGCAATGTAAACCTAAAATACGTTGTTTGCCCCTAAACATGTATGACCTAGTCCAGTAAAGTGAAAAGGTGTTTTTTTTTGTTTTGTTAGTTTGTTTTTTTGCCATTTAAAGTAGCAGTGTACCCCCTTGTATAGCTTAAATGGCACCTATCACCCTAAATTTGCTTCCCCCATCCGAGGTGCGGGCTAATAGAGCTCTCCGTACTCCGATTGGGGCAAACAATAGTGGAGGGTTTTTAGTTTTGTTTTTTCAGGAGCTCCCTCCCAGTGCGAGCAGCCTAATACTGTAGGGGGCTATTTTCTTTTTAAAAAGACTATTGTTTCCCCAACTATTAGCCTGCACCTCTGGTGAGGGAAGCAATTTTTTGGGTGATACGTGCCCTTTAAGCACATTGAATAGGGCTTATTGTTCTTAATCACAAAAAAACTCTCTTGGGGTTTTTTTATGGAGCAGGGGCAGACAGGGAACCTGAAGCAACTCCATGTTTGGTCCTTGCAAGGCAGATAATTAGACTGCAATGCAACAACCTTCACCCTACCTGTTTGATGTGACTGTTTCATCTTACAGTTAAACAGAAATGCATTTTGCAGGGGGATTATTTTTTCCCCATTTGCCCAGTTTATCTCAAGAAATAACAAAACATTAGGTGTTTCATGATTAATAATAGGCAAAAATATATTTAGCAAACCTGATTTATTGACTTCATGTTAAACAAGGAGGTATACTGTCCCTTTAACATTTTATATCTGATTAAGCACCTACAAATATTACACCAACAAATGCACATTTTTATACAAGAAAGGTTTTCATCCTGTACTTGTAGCAAGCCATGAATAGCATTTGATCCTTGTTTTTATTCCTGTGTAAGAACTAAAAACCATTGTCTTCTACACCTTTTTATAAGTTGTGTAAACATGTGCCATTTAGCTTTTTTCAGATCAAACGGCTGCCGCCATGGCTACACAGCAGCTCTGTTATTTAAACTGTAGTAGTATTTCTAAAATACTTTTTTCTGTTACTGTTCATTTTTCGTTAAACACTTAAGGTGGCCATACACCGGCAGATCCGCTCGCTTGGCGATGTCGCCAAGCGAGCGGATCTTCACCCGATATCCCCACCTACGGGTGGCGATATCGGGGAGGCATGTCGGTGAATTCGATCGTTTGGCCCTGGGGCCAAACGATAGAATTCTGCAAGCGGCAATGGGGCAGTCGGTTCGGGGACCGCATCAACGAGCCGATGCAGTCCCCGATCCGACGGGATTTTCTAACCTGGCCGACCGATATCTGGCCAATTTCAGGCCAGATATCGGTCGGCCAGTCCGATCGTTTCTGCCCCTACACGGGCCGATAAGCTGCCGAGTCGGTCCAAGGGACCGATATCGGCAGCTTCTATCGGCCCGTGTATGGGGACCTTTAACCCAGATGTCTTAAAGGTTTAACTGATGCAAAAAGTCTTTTGTGTAGGAAGATAACAGGAGTTAGGTGTCATTCATGCCTTCTACAGGGTAATGAGACTCTTAGTCATATAAAATAGGAAATTTGTTTCCAAATAATAAGTTATTTGTTGGTGCTTGATCAATATATATATAAAAAAAATAATAATAAAATGTTTACTTTGACATTTGGTCTACAGGTCTGTTAAAGTCCTGTTATTTTAATGACCTGGATTAGTAAGCCAAATTATTATGTATGAATCGGGTCTGTATTATGTGTTTTGTAAAATGAAATAACTCTTTGTTTCTGCTTTGCTCTTTATCTAATCTGATAATCCTTCCTCTCCTCTTGAACAAGCTAATTAGGTTATTTCATTATAGGTGGAATTGGCTCTGTGGGACACAGCGGGACAGGAGGATTATGACAGGCTACGCCCCCTTTCTTACCCTGATACCGATGTTATCTTGATGTGTTTCTCAATTGACAGCCCTGACAGCTTAGGTATGAATCCCTTTTGTGCCTGTTCTACACTGCTTTTCCTTCTGCATGACTGCACAGAAAAAAAATATTAAAATGTGATTTTCCTCTGGAATTTAAACAAGCAAGTCTGAGTAGTGTGAGAAATATAACCATAAAGGTAGGCATGAGAAAGATACAGCTTTGTATGTATATTTCACAGCTTGAGAAATAGCCCAGCTTTGCCTAAAGATTGCAGGTAGGTTTTTGATTTCTGCATTCCTATGCCTGAAGCTGGCATAACATTGTAAGGTCCCCTCATTTGGCAAGGTCGCCCCATACACGAGCCAACTTGTCAGTTGGCAGATTTTATCGACACATGTATGGCCTCCTTGGGAGGTGCATTTATCAACATTCTAATTTTCTTGGCATTTAGAGGTTTTTGAAACCATGATTAAACTCTTTTTGCACTAAAACCACAAATATCTAGTCCTTTATTAAAAGATCTGAAGTGAAAAAGTACAAGCAGGAAAAAACTTGAAAACCATGACTTTTTCATATTGTTACTAGCGCCAAAACCTCTAGAATCATAAAGCAAAGAAAGGTCTTCCATTTTAAAAAAAGGACACCTGCCTTTGACTTTTTTACATGATCTCTAAACAGCTTTTAGAAGTAACCTTGTTGTACAGTTGCCAAAAGAACTATTTGGAGGTGGTTTGTCCAACAGTATACTAGTTACTCAAAAGGCAGTAATAAGGCAGCCAAGAGACCTGCTTTCGTTGATATCAGGAGGTTTTACAGCAATGCCATTTTCTTGTAAAGTTTTCTATACTGAAATGTTTTATGGCATACTCCACCTAGTGGAATGATGCGGAACATTTAAAAAAATGCATATCTTTAACCTAAGACATAGCTTTAATTGAACTTAATAAAAATATTCAAATAGTTGTAAATAGTGTAAATGCTACACTTTGATTGGTTGTTGTGGGTTTACTAGAACAGGAGCAAACTTTAACCCTTTCACTGCCAGCCGTTTTGGACAAAGTGGAACTTTTACTGCCAGACAGTCTTTGAACATTTTGCACTGTTTCACTTTAGGGGCCTTTCCTCGGGGGGACTTTTAGTTTACCCAGGAAAACTATATATCGTTTTTTTCAGGACAACCTAGGCTTTCAAAATATGGTGGAATTTTTGTGTAATTCCAATTCTGTAACATAGACATATATTTTTTATGTCTAAAAAATGAAGAAAATTTTTTTTCCATAATATAAACACATACACCAGAAACTAAAATTATTTTATGCATGAAAATACAACTGATTTGGAAAGTCCCATGTCTCCTGAACGTGCTTTACCTAAATATGTGGCATGTAGGGGCCCCAATGTGAACATACCCCCAAATGATCTATCATTTCTGTCATTTCAGCTTCTGCAAAATCAACATTTACATCATTATATGTGGGATAACGCTACTAAAAAGTACATTCACCCCAGAAAGTCATATATTTTTTATTCAAAATAGGTAAAGTTATTTTTGTACACCAAAGTTACACATGGCAAAGCTATGCTAAAATCAGACCAGGAACACTAATATAGGGATAAAAATGCAATAAAACCACAAAAATTGTGCAAATCAATGAAACAACAAAATAATGACAGCATAATTAGTGGTCAGAATATCTGATCCAATAGTCATGCAGTTTTTAGGGAAAAAACTAAAGACAAGGGGTAAAAAAAAAAACTTAAAAAAAAAAAAAATTGTGTATATAAGTGTGCTGAAGAGTGCTAGAGTGTGCTAGAATGTGCAAAATAGCAAAAAAAAAAAAATCTGTGCTAAATTGTGTGTATTAGGCAAATAGACAGCACTTACCATTAGAAGGTCTTAGGGATCGCAGGCAGGGCTCCTCTCTGTGGTCCTTCCAGCACAGGAAGTGCGTGGGCAGCGCGGGGGGACAAGCAACAGATGAAGACACAACACAAGCAGCAGGCGCAATGCGATTGCGTCTGCTGCTTGTAGGTCCATGCTGCGATGCGACATCTTGGACCGACTTGCCAGCCCCCTTGGCTCGTTGCCGAGGGGGTTGGGGGCACAGCTGACTCTCTGCACCGGCGGCTTTTGCATTGAAAAAAAGCATTAGAACCAATAACGTAGGTACTACAGCAGATAACTGCTTTTTTTAAAACTATGTTGTACCTACGTTGTTGGCAGGGAAGGGGTTAAAGGGATGCTATTGGGCTAAAGTAATAAAGGAAAAGTATATATTCAGAATAAATACTTAGCCAACATTTAAATAGGTGACCTATTAAAGAATCTTACCAAACTGACATATAAATATCTAAAATATTTCTTTTAGATTGTAAGCTCTTTAGGTCAGGGCTTTATATCATGCATAGGTTTGTTTCTTGTATGTAATCTGTATTTTTATTGTATACACTTATTACTTATGTACAATGTTGGATAATTTTTATATTGTTTATCTGAACCACCATTGTGTGATAATCTGTATCACTGACCATCTGACAGGAAATAATGCAGCTTCTACTGGTAACAAGAAGCAGCCTTGGCGTAAAAGATATAACTGTCTGTTGGTTCATGTAACCTTGCATATTCATGCCCTTTGTCAGTATCAGACTGGGAACCCAGGGGCCCACCAGAAAACCTTAGACCATAGGCCCGTTTTCCAAACTATTTTTCCTCCTTCCTCACCCAACCTCTTTATTTTCCTAGTCCCTTTTATTTACATGGTAGCATCTATTCTTCCATCTATTTCTCCTCTTTCTTCCCATTCACAAATAGGGAATGACCATGAAACAGGCCAAATGGTCAGGAGCAGGAGGGCCCACTGACACGTGGGCCCACCGTGAGTTTTCCTGGTATCCTGGTGGGCCAGTCTGACACTGCCTTTTTTTTTGTGTACTTAAATAGAAAGTTTTTTAAATAGGGAGTTATACAGTGGCACATACTATTAGAAATTTATAGTTTTCCTAAAAAGGATTCATTTATATGACACAGCGCTTTACATATGGATTGTTTTATTGATATCTGTTTGCTGGTTAGGCTTTAATGCCCCTATAGTAAACAAAATACTTATCTCTTGCAATTGACCAAAACTATTAATCTCCCAATTTCATAAGCAAAAGGACTATGAAACAACTCATTTGCTGGAGAAAGGGGGCGGGGCTAAATACAGCCCTGGTCTAAAGGTGGCCGTACACACCACAATTACAATCTTTCACACAATCATTGTTCATAAGAAAGATCGTTTGTCCACTCTACTGACGTTATGAGCTAAATCGTCAAATTTTCAGGTAGAAACAAAGGAATTCTTTACCCCATCAGACGATTTAGCATGAATGTTACAATGTTCACCTTTAAAGGTGCCCAATCAAAATTTTCAGTCTTGTCTAATCGCAGAGGCGACTGATATCCAAGACTTTTACCAGTATCGGTTGCCTTGTATTCTACTATACACACACCGATGTATCAAATATAATTTGTTTGTACGATAATATCATTGTGTGTTTTGCCCACCTGAAGCTTAGTGATTTATATTCATAGGATGGTGCCTCATAAATTGGAATGCCTCGGTGAATAGCACGTTCCTTTTCCTTTTAATGACATTTTCCTTCAATATATTGTAGCAGTATGAAATCTTAATATGAAGTGCTAAAGTGTAAAATCACGTAGTTTTTGCACATATATAGCAAGTTTATGTAAAGCACCTGAACTTGGCTGTAAACTGAAATACATTTTCTCTTATTCACATACAACCATACTTCTCTCCTCTTGTCTTTCCTTCAGAAAATATTCCCGAGAAATGGACACCGGAAGTGAAACATTTTTGTCCCAACGTACCCATTATTCTTGTTGGTAACAAAAAGGATCTAAGAAATGATGAACACACTAGAAGAGAGCTGACAAAGATGAAGCAGGTAACATACAGAAAGCGCAGCACACATTCACAAAACTTTTTGGTTAAATGAGGCAAACTTTTTGTGTGTAGGAACTAATTTTTCTGTGGTATTTTTATTTATCTTATGCCACTGACATTTTTTGAAAAAGTTACCGTATATACTCTAGTATAAGCCAACCTGATTAGGTACCTCGGCTTATAATTTTACCTAAAAAAAACTGGAAAAACTTATTGACTCGAGCCTAGGGTGGGAAATGCAGCAGCTACTGCTAAATTTCAATAACCAAAATAAATTCCAATAAAATTACATTAAATGAGGCATCAGTGGGGTATATGTTTTTAAATATTTATTTCAAAGAAAAACAGTAAACTAGCTCTGTAAGTGGAGAAGAGGGTCAACAAAAACAATATGGTATCAACAATGATACCTTAAGAGTACTACCCCCTTAGCTCAATCAGCAATCAAGCTACAACAGAAAGAGTTAAAATCCTTCAAAACTATGTATAGTTCATATAGAAGTGCAATGTCAAGTGCAGCATGGGACAGGTGAGGATGGTAGATGAAGATGAATTTGGGACGGGCCAGGGCACAGGAGGGTCTGGTTGCGGGTTTCCTAATTTGCACACAAAGGACAGAGGGTGGTAGTCTGGAGGGACCCATGGCAACCGACTCGAGTATAAGCCGAGGGTGACTTTTTTCAGCACATTTTGGGTGCTGAAAAACTAGGCTTATACGTGGACACTGCACAAGCTCACCTCCTTTTATTTATATCCCTTGCCTTTATTCCCCCATGCCACCTCTCTATATATTGCACCCCTACTTGATTTTTAACCATTCCTTTGCCTTTGTTCACTTATTGCTCATTTGCAGGAGCCAGTCAAACCAGAAGATGGCAGAGAAATGGCCAACAGAATCAATGCATTTGGTTACCTGGAGTGTTCTGCCAAGACAAAGGATGGTGTGAGAGAAGTTTTTGAAATGGCCACACGGGCTGCCTTACAAGTTAGGAAACACAGGAAGAAGCAACGTTGTTCCATTCTATAAGAAAAGTCCTAAAGCCTTTTAGAAAACCAAGAAAAGAACAACATGAGAAGCTCTTTTTTTGCTGCTGCACCACCTGCTATGTTGATGCCAGAGACTTCAGTAGCAAAGAGCTATATGCACAGTCTGTATTGTAATTGTATGTATCTATGTTTGTTTGTTATTTTTTTTTTTTAATTTGTTTTTCCCACCTATTGATCTCTCTAGAATTAGGCAATGTCTGGGATTGCGATAAAGCAGGGGATGATTTTAAACAACCCTGTCTCATTATGGGACCCATATTTTTTTTTTCTTCTGGTTTTAGACTTAAAAAGCACATGTGGGATTCTGGTTGGCTTTTTCTCTGTGCCATATTCTGGCTTTTCTAGTCAGAAAATATTGGTGTAATATTTTAAATGTCCAATGATCTTTTTATGAAATGGTCTATTTATCATTTTTGTCTGGCAATGGTCAGGGGTAGAAATTTCCCTTACTGTACTTAAACTCACTTGAATGTGTTTAGACTCTACATACATACATACTCTACATAACACAATACAGTCTACAATCAACTTGCCCTAATCACTCATTCCTGATGTTTTGCAGTGGCCTCCCTACTGCCTTCTATATTACCCTAGGTATAAACATATTTTGTGCCCAAATGGACCAAAAGAATTAGGTTCTCAACATGGGTTTTCTGAAGTTGACTTTAGGGCTCTTCTCTTTTGTAACAATGTGTTACTATTATTGAGAATATAGAGGGTTTATTTATGAATAGGTTTTTCAGTGTATTCAGTTAAAAAGTATGGCAAACCCAAAGATTTCTTCTTTGCATATTTACATATAGACCTAGAAATAATGCCAAAAGTAACATTATCACAGAATGTCCCTGTTAAAGTTTACAGAGAATACATCAGTAATATGGCATCTCCTATTTATAGTGATATGCAAAATAAGTACCAATGGTGTGGTAACATTCAGATGATAGTTATACTTTACAAGAGGAAAATACATAAAATTTTGTTAAAATGATTTCCTTATAAGGGATTTTAAAATGTCCAATAGTTTCATGAAAGGTAAATGGATATTTTTGTTTCCTACATGGCCTTTTGCTAGTCCCTTGTATAAAAGTCCATTTGTCATTGTGATGCCCAAGATATACATATGCATTTTCAATCTATAGGCAAACATAGAATAACAACAATATGTTATGTTTGTTTTAACAAACAAAATGTTGCCTCCAGGACTCCTTATAGTGCTGCTTAGCTAAAGAATATCATTAAAGGGTTTTTAAGGGTTTAGCACAGTGATCTGTATTTTTTGGCCTAAACGTCAGTCCTTTACACTGTCTTTCAAAATTTCCTTTTGCCTTCTTAATTTGTACCTTCTTTTTACAGACTGAATTTTCTCCCTATTTGTAAAATATTCAGGAAAATATACAAGCATGGCTATTTGTGTGTTTAGAGCATTATTTTGGCAAATTTGCCGTTGCACACATAAAGGTCACTGCCATACTGTTTACAGGTGCTGTGCCAGTGTTGCTAGAATCCAATAGCACAGTGTTCTAGCAGTTTAGCAGCTCCCACTCATCTCCATCTGGATATCTAGATAAATGTTTTTGCGCACAATCTATATCTAAGGGGATGGAATTGGATGGTAAAAAACTGATACAGCAACTTCTTTACAAGCTTTATTTATTGCTTGCTCCAGCTTACGTCAGTAATCATTTTCATTACATTAAGACCTGTGCCAAATGTCTATAGCTTATTTTCCCCTATCCACGTTCAGATAATATATATTATCTTCTAATCCATTCATTGTCTTAGGGAAATGGCACATAGGGTGTTTTTTCAGTGGAGGGAGGGGGGGGGGACAAAATGCCCAAAACTACATTGCCATTGACCTGAATGTAAGTTGTCACTTAAATTATATAATCAAGAAAAAAATCATTGGCTGACATTCTCATACTGATGCTAGGGCAATAGGAGTGTATTTTGTTGCCTATAGTGAGCACCGTTTCCCAACTAGTCCCAGTCAATAATCAAGATCAGAAATCAAGAATGCCATTCTTTAGCTGATGATAGGATATCGTTTTACTAATATTGTACTTCCAAACTGTGGGGCTGGGCCCCCTGGGTGGAGCAGCAGTAGTGGTAAGGAGGGGCTAAACCAGTTAGGGTGAGATGTGAAGAGAATTACTTATTATAGATACTTCTGAAAACTTAGCATGAAGGTAACATTCAGTGTAATTCGGGGAAGCTACTATGGTTGATAGCACAATTTTAGAATATATTCATAACTTTGCTGTGAGCTAAGAGGAGCCCTCATGAAAGGTTTAAGCTCTGGGGCTTGAACCAAAAAAGTCCAGCAACCACTGGACTAAGGGTTGAGATATGACCTTTTCTGAAAGGTCTGATAGCTGATCATAAGCCACTGGCTGATTGCAAATGACTTTCTACAAAGACAAGAATTTCACATATTTCTTTATCAATAAAAAGCACATATTAAAAATGTACAGCAGGTGACTGCACCCACCAGAAAATTATTTATACTAAGGAAACAAGTTTTCTCTCCCTGTTTTGCTTTCCTGCTTCCCAAAAGCCCCTGCGCTATCACTAAATAATGCACACATTAAACACCAGCATTTTTGATAAGTGTAACAATCTGTTTGAAGAACCCTGTTTGTGCTTTGTCTTCTAAAAACATTATTGTATGTGCTGTGTACAGCAAAACAACAAACTAGCTTTATCTTCTTTCAGACCTTTGGCTTGTGTCCCACATATTTGCCTTTTTAATTAATAGAAATAAAGCCTATAACTGTAAGATAACTTTGTCTGTCCGGAATTCTGTTCTTTGCCTGACTGCCTGTAAAGTTTGATCTGACACATGTGACTTTTCAATTGTAAAAATAAAAATGTATAATGGGAAAATAAATGCAAAATGGTATTTTACTCTGTGTTTGTTCTTGGAGACATCGATGTGGCTTTTATAAATGCTCCCGAGTTGCTAACAAAAGATTAGCACAAAGGATTACCTACACAATGAGTCCCCATTGTAAGGGTCTCTCAAGCTGTTTTTTTTTTTTTTTTTAATGTGATTTAAAGCATGATTGACCAGTTTTAAGTGCGTGTTTTTGTCATATAGCTGGCAAAGAAATCTTTGCCTTAATATGTTTATTTTAGGCCATTACATTGGTTTGCCACTTCCCATTTAAGAGGTTGCTACATACCTCTCTGTGGGGCTTATGTATCAAAAAATTTGCCCTCTGTTGCAGGTAGAATAAAGTATCTGGTTGTTATGGACTACTGCGCTAAGGTAAATTTGCCCAATTTTAGTAGATAAACCATAGTGTGTCTCCGCCCATGATATGATGTGTCACACAGATCAGTTCCAAGAGGAACTCGCTGTTCATAATGATTAGTGTCATGGTTTGTTGTAATACAAGAAAAAGAGCAAGCACTGGCACTCCAAAGCAATTATAAGCAAGGCAAGCCTTTGCAAGGTTATTGCGAACGTGCAACTGCATCTGTGCACCAAGCATCACTGTTTGGAGAGCCAGAGTGTGCGGGTAAGAGTTTTTCTTTTTGTGTATTAGAGCACAAGTCACATGGCTGTGGCACCCTGGGAAATATGGAAGAATATGGCTAGCCCCATATGAAAAGTCAAAATTAAATATAAAAAAAATGTTTTTGAAAAAGATTTCAATGCAGGATTCTGCTGGAGAAGCTCTATTAACTGATGCATCCTATGACAGTATTCCTTTAAGAGAGTCCACAGTGACACTCACTGGGTTGACACTAGGAAAAATGGGAGAAGGAAAACAATACCAATTTATTTTTAAAACATAAATAAAAGTCAAGTAACAGGACCCTTGTCTACTGTCCCTGCAGAATAAACACAGCTATAATAGTTTTGCCCCCATTGTCATGTCCACTTAATGGTTGAGATGGTCCTTTGATGACTAAATCTTCCTTTAAGTATAGTACTTATGATTGGGTGCATGCCTTATACTTCACACACATAGCATTGACTTAAGTCCAAAAATGACAGGTATTCATCATCACATAAAGATTGTAGATGGAGACATGCCAATTACATCTTTATGGCCCTATGGGCAACTGAAACAATTGTATGTCAGGGCCTCAAAATTTAAAATTGCAGACAGATTGTTTTGGTACTGAATGCCAATTTACAAAGGGATAGTATACTTGGCCTTGCCTTCAATTAATTTGATTGTACATATATGTAATAGAGAACCAATATCCATTGGCACTTAGTGGTTCTCTGTCTCCCCTTTTAGTTTCGTCTCTAGAAAGTAGTAAAGCAGGCCATTATGTTGGACATCTGCCTGCTCCAGCCTTTATAGATTACATTTTTGGCTAACTAACTATATTGAAATTCATTTGATTGAAGACATTCACTCCTTCAGTACCAAAGTAAGTAGAAATGTTGTTAAACTATAACCATATTCATGTATTGCTGGATGCAAAATAAAATAATTGATGGATCTGAAGGCAGATGCGTAGCAGTTTCTATTAAAAAGTTTGTGGCAATGCTTATTTGCTGTTGCTTAAATTGGGAAATGCAAAAAAAAAAGTTAACAGAAAAATATTTGCAATGTGAAAATGTATGCCTTTGTGTGAACAAATTTTTCCTATTTGTGACTACATTTTTATTACAGCAAACTGCTACAGGTTGCATAAAGCCATGACTAATGCAGCGTCGAGCCCGTTGTACCCCTCTACCCTCCCCCTGTGCCCACAATAAAGCACGGACAACTTAATTGGGGAGAGAAGGCCACAGTTGTTTATTGCAAATTAACATAATCAGCAATTATATAGATATAAACAACCATAACTTTTATTAACCATTTTTAAATCCAAACATTAAATAACAGTCAAATAACTTATATCCTCCAAAGAGGTCTGACCCTGAGCCCAGGCCCGGAGCCTGTGTCCTGTCTACTATCGAAGTCCCATTCTGGATTATCCATCTCCCTGGGGACCCCAGGCCTACCCAGTTACCCACTCACCTTCCAACTGTACCTTTTTAATTTCCTCTGGGGCTCAAAGTCGACCCCACCCCCCGCACTGCGACTATGGTTTTCACCTATTTGGGAGGGAGGGAGACTGGTGAGATCACATCCGGGGTGTTCCTCCTTTTCTCTTGCTGAACTATCAACTAAGATCCGGTGGGGAGGGGAGGAAAAGGGCTGTCCTCCTAGCTTAGTCATGCCCTTCTTCCCTTCCGTTTTACTCGGGTCATTGGGTTCCCTTCTCTGCATCCAGAGTAAAAGAGAGTGGAACTGCAGCATTGAAACTGACCCGTTCCTATAAAATAAGAATCTGTCAGAATTACTGGGGGAGTGTAAACATCAATTTTTTTTCTGTTTAAAAATGCACCCAAGCACCCCCGGCCCAGCATTACCTACCTAAAGACAACACTCCGACAGTTTATTGCCTGTTCCATTCAGTCACGCTGTGCTGGAGGCGGTGTGATCCTGTTTTCATTTATAATTGGCCTATGGAAGGATTGTGCCACCTCCAGCACTTTATATTATTTATATGAGTTTTGTTTTACCAATTCACAGCAAATTGACCATTTTTTTTTGAAGAGCTTTACATAAAATGCAGCTTCCAAATAGGGGAGTACAACCAAGAGCTGGCATATGAAATCCTAGGAGAAATAAATTCTGTCCCCCTGCAATTGTGAAAAAAAAAAATCCCCAACACATTTATTCTTCTATAAATGTATATTTATTTCCATAAATTACAATATTTTTCTTTAATTAAATAGATTAACATTTACAATATGCTTTTTTGAAATAATGTACACCTTATTTATATCCCAGTCTCTTTATTTCTAAAATATTTCACAATGTTTTATTATTTCTTGCTTCGATGCTTGCTTACCATGTGTGCTGGATATAAAAATAAAAATACATATAACAGTTTGCTCTGCTATACCCATACAATTAATTTTACAGCAGAATTTATATGTGATGTGCTCATATGTGATGTGATATAACTCATTTAAAACCCTTTTATGCAGTGAAGGTGACGAAGGAAAAAAAACACTTAAATGCATTTACTTTGTGGTTTGTGATAACATGGCATGTTGTGGTTTTTTAGGGATTAGTTGAATTAAAGTTGCAAAGTGTGGTTTCCACGCGTGTTTCTAGAGAGGGTTTGTTGCCCTGTGTCTCCGATTTGACATTGCCCAATACAACCAAGTAAAGTATGAATGATTCAGTGTTCGTGTCTCCAATCTGGCTCAGCTTGCTGCTGGATAAAGCTCTCTCCAGTCTCTTGCCCTGTAAAAGAGAGCAGTTGCCACAGAGTAATCAGCATTGGACATCTCTTGAGATTAGAAGAAAGGAGGATTTATCTTCAGTTACCTGAAGGTACTTTTAAGGGTAAGGTTAAGGCTTAAGGTTACTGGTATTAAGAAATAGCCCAGTGTTTTTCAAGGAATTTGTCACATAATCCAGGATTTCTTTAGCCCTTTTCTCTGGATTAACTAGGAACTGTATAAGTTTGTAAACATGCCTTTCCCTAGCCTTAACAAGAATATATTGTATGTATGTATGTAAGTAGCATTATGGCTTATGCACTATACCTTCAATTGGTCATACATACAGGCTTAACAACTGGCCAGCTGGATTGTATTACATCAGTGCCATCAGTGCTGTCCAACTGGCAGCCCGCATGCGCCCCCCCCCTATTGTTTAAACATGTAATCCCCTGTACTGTTCACACCTTTTAATCTCTGCATTGTTCACACACTGCATTGCTCATACCTCAGACTCAGGCTGTAATCACCCACATTGTTCTCCTGTTCACACCTCAGCAGGAGCAGTGCCAGCATTGGCACACACAGGCAGCATAGGGCAGGCAGAGTATGGCACACACACAAGTAGCATAGGGCAGGCCGAGTACTGCCTGTGTGTGCCATACTCTGCCTGCCGACTGCTGCCTGTGGGAGGTGAACCTGGCAGGGGTTTGTTCTGTGAATTTGTTAGCAGTTGGAAATTAAATGGTCCTTAAGGTGTGTAATTATGTGGGGTTACTTTGCTATCCACAGGAGAGGGGGCATATGGATTTAAGGGTGTGTCTTAATATGACATAATATAATTCTTTCACATATGAATGATGGTGGATATCCCTGCAGTGAGGACCAAGCATTAGGGGTTTTGCTGCTCTACCATCATTGTGATAACATGGGTGCAGATTAAAAAAGGAAAGTAGTCAAAACTGGCTTCCATTAGTGGCCCTCCACCATGTAGGCTAGAGAAATTCCTGCCCTCGGCACTGCAGAAGTGGGACAGCCCTGCATTACATTTTCAGACTGCAGTCAAAAGACAGCACTGGGCATCTGTGCTGCTTCTCACATGCAGATGCCCGATTCCTGTTCAATTATGGCCTCAATGCCAAACCAAGTACATTCTAGGGTTTATGTGCACTGGTAAGTAGCACCCTGGGGATGTGCACTGAGCTTTCACTATGTTTCAGCACAGTGGGCTTGTTACTGAAACTGTATTGGTATGAGTTTTTAATAATTCATAGACTGCATCATAACTCTTACCAGACACCTTCTAATTCTAAATGACTTTCTCAGTTATAATAAAGTGTAAGTTTCCTGCATTACTGTGCCAGACATGGTTCACCCTATAACATATTCACTCTTCACCGCTTTCAGAAGTTGGTTGCCTCAACTTACCAGGTGGTGGGTCATTTATATCTAAGTCAGCCAGAAGATCTTCTATACCGCTATCAAACACATCTTCAAGTGGAAAGCCTGTGCAACTGCCATTATCTGAACAATACTTCAGAAACCTAGGCAAAAAAAATTGGACAATTTATGAATATCATGTCCCTAAACAAAATAAAAGGGCAGTGGCACACATAGCATTTCATCATCCAGGTCATGTCTCCAAGGGACTTCTGGCACGGTGGGGTGTAATCTAAAGTTTGGTCTCTTGCCAATGGAGCAAATAATCACCTGGGCAAAATAATGCCTAAAATTGCTA
The DNA here is from genome assembly GCF_000004195.4 of Xenopus tropicalis. NCBI lineage: Eukaryota > Metazoa > Chordata > Amphibia > Anura > Pipidae > Xenopus > Xenopus tropicalis. The sequence goes on along the minus strand of NC_030678.2, from coordinate 60,840,168 downwards.
TTTATGCAATTGTCCTAATGTATTAATAAAATGCATTCCCTATTTTACCCCAAAATGTTTCAATGTCTGTATATGAGATTATAAAATGACCCTAAGGTTCTTTTTTCTCCCCCATCTTTTGTGGTAAAAGATATTTACACTCATGGCTTTCCCAAATCTAAATTTGAACATGGCTAGAAATGCAGTATTTTACATACTAAACTTGCTGTACCAACAGACCTATAATAGCAACGACCAGGCCCGGATTTGTGGAGAGGCCACAAAGGCCCGGGCCTTGGGTGGCAGAAACCTGGGGGCGGCATGCCGCCCCGCTGCACTAAAATCTTTTAAAATTTTTGTTCACATACGGAGCAATGGGGACTTCTCCCTACTGCTCCGTATGCAACTTTGGCCAACCACGCATGCAACCCTCCTGTTCGCGCATGCGCACTCGGGGGGAGGGGGGCGTGCGACTGGGGGCGGCCTAGAGGTTTAGAAATCCGGCCCTGGCAACGACACCCATCTTCAAATTTGTTTACAGGAGCTTGCCATCTTGGATTTATAAGGCCATCTTTTGTGTGTCAGTTATACTCACATGCTCATTGTGTTCTGGGCTACTGTTGAGAAACTAACCATAGGGGTTGTAACAAACCATCAAGTAGAGAATGATGTCAATCTGCCCAAAAAGCTGATGCTACAGGACTATTTTTTAATTAAGATGCAGAACTACCATGTAAAGTGAATATAAACAATATACTAATTGGCCTTATATTGCAAACATTTACATTATATATTTATATTGTATATTGAAAGTTGAACCCTAAACTTAGGCTATTGACAGCAGCCAGAAAAATTAGGGGTTTCATATACTGGGGGCATTATCAGTGGAAAAGATGCTCACTGCTAAAAGGTCTGTTGTTTCCCTGGACTAGTAAAGAAGGCCCAAAAACATATACCTCCATATGTAATAAAAGCACTAAATTTGCCCAGGAGCAGTAACCTGTAGCAACCAATACAATTAAAACAGGTGACTGCTATGGGTTACTGCTCTTGGGCAACTTTAGTGCCTTTTATTAAATAACCCCATACATCTCACTGCCAAGATATTCAAAACTATTAGCAAAATACTTATTCCATTTCTGCCAACTGCCTCCTACACAGATGGAGGGCTGGCGCTTCCAAACTTACAATTGTATTATATGGCATCACAGCTATACTATTTATACTGGTGCTTCCTCCCAGACCCATACAACCCAAACATGACACTTCAGGCTCTCATCCTGGGCCCAATAGTAACTAAGTAACTTCAGTAACTTAAAGTTACTTGAAGTTAATGTGTAAGTTCCCCTATCGACGTGTAAAGGACTTCCCAAAAGTACCCTCTACACTCTTTCTACCCTATAGGAACTGGATTGCAACCCTGAAACTCCATATAAAAGACCCACTGTTGTTCTCTCCTAGGCTTCCATTATGGGACAGTTCATATCTTTAACATCTCTGATACTTACAAGAGTTCATCTTTTGGCCAACCCAGAACCTTAAATACCTTGGTGACCTTTTTTGTAAATTCCACCTTTCCCACATATGAGTAAATTAAAGTGCCAACCCCAAAAACCACAATTCTACAAATACAATTTCAGCACGCTTTTAATGCCCAATTCACTTCCATTATACCAGAAATAAGTTCACCAAGTATAGAACACATCCTCCACAAGCCTGAAGCCCCTAAATTAGTATTACAAATCTATGTGTATACTTCGCACTGCCAAACCCAAACCATTTGAAACAGCTAGAGCCTGATGGCTTGTTGACATCCCTCAACTGACCTTGGAGGACCGGGAGGAAGTAATTGTTACAACCATCCAATATCAACTAGGGATCGTCTTGTACAATATAAGATAATGCACCAATTATATATTACACCACATAAACTATGCAAAATGGGGAGGAAACCAGACCCCTCATGACCCAGGTGCAATGCCTCACCAGCAATTTTTTTGCATCCGATATGGTCGTGTCCTGACATTGCTAGATACTGGCACAAAATTCTTAAGTCACTAGCTGAGAATCTGGACTTCCCCCACATTATTTCTCCTTCCATATGCCTTTTGGGAATCCTAGAGGACACAATACTAAGAAGCTACTCCAGAAACAGATACGGTACCAAACTCTGCTTTTTTATGCCAGGAAAAATATTGCTATGCAGTGAATGGGAGCTTGCCCCCCTCCCCATCCATCAAAACATGGAAGCACTTGGTAAACCAGTCAATCCCATTAATTAAACTTACTTTAGAAGCGAGAGAGAGAAACACAAACTAAAGTTGACCAGATTTGGACCCTGTGGATTGAGGCAGGACTGGACTGATTCTGCACAGCATGATTCAACAGTAATGCGACATACCTACCCTTCACAGAGACTAACCTGTTTATCTGAATAGATAACCTAGAACTGTGGGGGAAATGTATTTTGTAAAATGTCTGGCACACCTGTCTGTCTGATGTTAATAAAATATACCTTTAAAAAAAAATAAAAAAAATAATCCCCATAACAGGTTACTTTTCTAAACTAATTCTGTGTTAATCTTTAGTTCTCCTTTAAGCCCATCTGTAATTTTAATCCCAAACCTATGGGAGCATATCATGTTATCTGCCTGTTAGTTATTTCTTAATGACCCTGAACATAACACATTAGGAATAGAAGGGAATTTTTTGCCAGCTTACAAACAGAATCAGTAGCACTAGCATTTTACGGCAACATCTGTTACCATGTAGTGTATCAGTAGGTGGCAGCATTACACTGTACTGCTAGGCAATTATGAAATATATTGCTGTTAAACATCAGAGAGAGATTCATGTCGATTAGGGGCACCGAGTATGAGTGCAACTTTTCCTCATGTGTAGGGATGTAGTGAACCTCAAAAAAAAAGTTTGCGAACTTACGCCAAAAAGTGCGAAAGTTTGCGAACCCCATAGACTTCAATGGGAAGGCGAACTTTAAAACCTAGAAAAGCCATTTCTGGCCAGAAAACTGATTTTAAAGTTGTTTAAAGGGTGTCACGACCTGGACAGTGGCATGCAGGAGGGGGATCAAGGGCAAAAATTTCAAGGCCGTTTTTTGCTATTTCGCACTATTAGCACCATGGAAACGGGATTTGGTGAAAAACGCCATGTGTGGCTTGTGCAGCGTTTTTAGGCCGAGTAAAAAACGCAGCGGAAAAACGCCACGCGAACCCAAATTGCGAACATGCGCGAAAAGTTCGCAAACTTGCGAACACCCGATGTTCGCGCTAATTAGTTCGCCGGCGAACAGTTCGCTACATCTCTACCCATGTGTTTATCATCAATCCAGCCCTGGCAGTAGGACAGCAAAAGGTATTAGTACTCATTATTCCATGTGTGGCTAACAAGGTTTTATGGGGAAATTCTGCATGCAATTTTCCTCACATGTTATACTACTCAAGTAATGGGCTGCAATGTCACAGCAACAGGGGAAAACTGCAGGGCACCTCCAGAAACTTTATTTTTGCATTAGTTCTAAGTAAGGATAAAGACTGAAAGAGAAACAAAATCAAACCTCTCTCTAGTAGGTATTCCAGGAAAAACATATTTGTTACTTTTCTGATGTAAGACAGATTAAAGGATAAGGAAAATCATTTTGGCATTTTACTGCCAATAGATTCGCCACATTAGTGCCACCCAAAACAATATATTTATTCTGCAGAACGCATTGCCATACCTAAGTAAAGAGCCCTAGAAGCTCCCTCTGTTTGCTTAAGACAGCAACTGACATTTTAAATAGCTTATAGCTCAGATCACACATTACTAAGGGAGGGAAAAGAGTTCTTAACATTCTTGTGGGTGGGGGAGAGAGAAGAGAATTGAGCAGACTCTGGCCACTGGAATTAAGCATTTTTCTGAGAGAGGAAGTCAGACACCCTAACATGTTTATAAAAAAAAAAAAAAAAAAAAAAAAAAGATTTCTTGTCTCATTTTTTGTAGAGTGCAGCGTTTCTTTGAGTGCTTATGGCTGTATTTACCTAAAGCTTACTTAGTATTTACCTAAAGCTTACTTAGTTTTTACTTTTCCTTCTCCTTTAAAAAGTAAAAACCTGCTAACAAATCGAGCATGGATGGCATTAAAACAGGATAAGCTACAGTTTATCCTATATTAAATGTCGTTACTGAGTTGACTTTTTTACATTTTATTTTCTTCTAGAAAAGTTAGCCCATGACACAGAACACCTACTGTAATCTCTCCGTCTACCCACATGCCTGCTACTAAAAGAAAAATTGCTCTCCAAACCTATCCTTCATATGTTATGGGATTTGGAGGAAGATACTGGACACTGACAACCAATAGTACTCTGTTCATAAAGATTTGTCTTATACTCACTTAGACCAGTTTGGATCTTTGTTAAGTATCCTTGGGTTGCCGATAAGAATTAAGAGCGCCTTTGCTCTAGTAACAGCCACATTAAACCTCTGAATTGAAAAGAGAAAAAAAAAGTGAAAGATATTTAAAACACATTTAAGTAAAGCCTACACATGGCACTTTAACTGTCATATGCTTTATGGAATAATTGTCATGCTGCTAACAAAAACTGCAGAATAACCCCTGTATGTAATAAAAGTACTAAGTTTGCCCAGTAGCAGTAACCCAAAACAACCAATAAGATGTTTGCTTTTAAACAGGTGACTAGTAAATTATACCAGCTGATTGGTTGCTATGGGTTACTGCTCCTGGGCAAACTTAGTGCCTTTTATTACATAATCTTATTTGACTATTAACTATACGGGTTAAAACAAAAATCTAAAATTTTCTTAAATGAAATATCATGGTGACAATGTGGTGTTTGCTCTTACTGTGTGTCAAATAATGAGATCCATTGCCAAGAATTTTTCCAGAAACAAATCACCGCAAAATACTTTTGGCACCTATTCAGCAAATTGTGTGGTTGGATTGTTTAACTGGTAGCTAGACAGGCCTCTGCATACTTCTTTGCATGACAAACAATTGTATACAGTTGTATTTAGACACAATCAATTTTCTTAAAGGAGAAGGAAAGGTAAAATCACTGGGGGGGGTTGCCAAAATGTTAGGCACCCCCAGTGATTGTAATCACTTACCTTATACCCAGAGACAGAAATCCTCTTTCGTCTGTCTTCATTCTTCTAAATCCTGGGCCAGCGCATGCGCAGTAGGGTAAAAATGTTCACTTTCTTGTTAAAGTTAAGCTTTTCACTTTACTGCACACGCGCAAGCATGCTCCCTATATACAGTATATGGGCCTCTCATATGTAGGCAAGACTGACCAGACCTTGAGTGTAAGCACAGGATGTCTACTTTCTGGTATATAGGGATTGTTCAAGTCCCTCCATTAGGAGGGAAGGTGACAGATCTAAAGTTCTTCTGCAGAGAGAAGTATTTTGGATAAAGACCTTGAATACATTATACCCATTTGGATTAAATGAAAATTGTTCATTCTTATGCTTCCTTAACCAACGTTAGGAGTTCCTCAATATCTTAAGTCTACTACCTTTGTTGATTACATATTTGTATATTTGTAATATGCCCTGTTTTTAACGTTAGGTATAATTTGTATTTCACAAATATTTTTTTGCTATAATCTACACTTTATAGGTATGTTTAAAATATGCTTTAGCCTTTTGTCATGTTTGGTGGTATTATTTCTCCTTGGTGCAGGGTTACAACTGATAGTGTTCCTCCCAGTCACATGACAAACCACACTCTGTTGGGTGAGAGCCTGTCTGTATATCTATTTATATATGTGCGGACATCACTTTGGATGTGGTCTTGAGACTGAAGACTGAAACGCTGACCTAGTCTGTAATGTTTTAAATTATAGATAAAAAAAAGTATATTTTTAAAGGATCCTGGTGTGCACCTGTTTACCCGGGAACTTGTAAGTAAATGTATATATTAAACCACTAAATTCCTTAAATGTGAATGTTTCACAGTAGAATACAAAAATTTAAACTGAAATATGCTTTTTGCTATGTTCATTCACTTACTGAGACACCATGCACCCACAATGCACCATTTGCACCCACAATCCATCAGGAATGCAAAGGAGACATCATGGCAGAATCCCCAGGTGCAAGGGAGAGATTTTCTTGATGCAGTTACAAATCGGGCACAGTTGCACCAACTGACATATTTTCAGTGTCCACGTGCAAGTAACGTGCACCCTATTTTTCACTGCAGGGTGCTGTGGTAAACCTAAAGTAACCATCTGGTCAGGAGATGGTGGCAGCTAAAGGGGTTCCACCGCACTAATAGATGCAGCAACTCCTGATTAAGTATGGAAGGCAGGAAGGCACTGAGCGTAACTATAGGGAAGTGTAAGGTGAACATTTTAACACAAGTGACTTAAATGAAAATGGTTTTAGGTGCAACTCACTGCGGGATAAAGTGCAAGGTGTCAACTTGAATACATTGCAAAGCACACAACTGGTATGAGATCCCTTATCCGGAAACCCATTATCCAGAAATCTCCAAATTATGGAAAGCCTGCCTCCCATACACTCCATTTTAATCAAATAGTACAGAATTTTGAAACTGATTTCCTTTTTCTCTGTAGCAATAAAACAGTACCTTGTAATTGATCCCAACTAAGATAATTAATCCTTATTGGATGTAAAACAATCCTATTGGGTTTAATTAATGTTTTATTGATTGTTTAGTAGACTTAAGGTAGGAGATCCAAATTATGGAAAGACCTCTTATCTGGAATACCCTTGGTCCCGAGCATTCTGGATAACGGGTCCTATACCTGTACAATGAGTCTGTGCCAGCATGGTTTTATGCTTAACAGCTTAACAGCTCTTCAAACTAATTTAATTGCCTTTTATGAGGAGGTGAGCACAGAAAGTTAAATGATAAAATTGAAGAATATTGGCCTAGAACAAAATTTTTTGGATGGAAAACTGGCTGAAGGATAGATTACAAAGTGTGGTGGTAAATGGAAAGTTTTCTAATTGGCCCAGTGTTGTTATTAAAGTACTGCAGGGGTCAGTCCTTGTTACTTTGCTTTTTAATTTGTTTATTAATGACCTGGAGGTGGTGATAGAAAGTACTGTTTCTATTTTTGCTGATGACACTAAATTGTGCAAAACTATAAGTTCCATGCAGGATGCTGCCACTTTGCAGAGCAATTTGACAAAATTGGAACTGGGCTCAGGGGATAAAAACATAATTTTGCCTCTTTGTAGGTCCCTGGTAAGGCCTCACCTTGAGTATGCAGTGCAGTTTCAGATTCCAGTCCTTAAAAAGGATATTAATGAGCTGGAGAGAGTGCAGAGACTAAACTGGTAAAGGGGATGGAAGATTTAAACTATGAGGTTAGAAAAAAAGGCACTTGTACATTAGAGGGGATTATAGGCAGATGGGGGATGTTCTTTTGTCCCATAAAAACAATCAACGCACCAAAGGCCACCCCTTTAGATTAGAGGAACGGAGCTTCCATTTGAAGCAGAGTAGGTGGTTTTTCACAGTGAGGGCAGTGAGGTTGTGGAATGCCCTTCCTAGTGATGTTGTAATGGTAGATTCTGTTAATGCTTATAAGAGGGGCTTGGGTGATTTCTTGAACAAGCATAGTATCCAAGGATATTGTGATACTAAAATTTACAGTTAGTATTGATGTTGGTATATATAGTTTATGTGAGTGTATGGATAGGTCAGTATAGGTTTGTGTGTAGCCGTCTTCGCGCTGCTTGCGCATGCGCAGTGGAGTTAAAAGCTCAACATTAACACAAAAGCCAGCTACCCTGAGCTGGTGCAGTTTTCTTCTAACAGGAGCACCAGCTCGAGGTATAAGGTAAGTGAATACCATGACTGGGGGGGTGCCTAAAATTTTGGCATTTTTATATTGTTTTATTGAGTCAGTTCCAGAGAACAGAGAGGGATAAACTGTTTTCAATTGCATTTATATTTACAAATAACTTTAAAAGCACTGAAAATTTTTAAAGGGATACTGTCATGGGAAAACATGTTTTTTTTCAAAATGCATCAGTTAACAGAACTGCTCCAGCAGAACCCTGCATTGATCTCTGTTTTTCAAAAACACAAACAGATTTATTTTATATTTAATTTTGAAATTTTACATGGGGCTAGCCATATTCTTTATTTCCCAGGGTGCCACAGCCATGTGACCTGTGCTCTAATAAACTTCAGTCACACTTTTCTGCTGAGCTGCAAGTTGGAGTGATATTGCCCCCCTCCCAGCAGCCGATTAGCAGAATTATGAGAAGGTAGCAAGTCCGGCTTGCGACTCCTCCAGGTACATGGGAGCAGAAGAAACAATAGGTTATCAGAATGCAATTCTAATGTGTAGTACTGGCTCCTTCTGAAAGCTCAGACTCAGGCACAATGCACTGAGATGGCACCTACATACCAATATTACAACTAAAAAAAAATACATTTGTTGGTACAAGAATACAATTTTAAATGGTAGAGTGAATTATTTGCTATGTAAACAGTGTAATTTAAAAATAAAAATTATAACATAAAAATTACGACAATATCCATTTAATGAAAGAATATTGTAAAGCTGCTTAGACTTAACTTCTCTTTCATTATTCAAAAACTTTTTTTTTGATGGAGGACCCTGTTAATAGATTAAATGTTGTGTGTGTTACTCTTAAACAGGTATTAAAAAACATTTAACTACCTGTTCTTCTACAGGTCCAAAAGAATTTCAGTAAAACCCCTTTAATGAACATCAGCTGAAACTGATAATAACATTATTGTAAGAAACCTAGTTCTACACTACAACTTCATAGATGTGCTTTTAGTTATGTTATTGCCTTAACTCATCCCTACATAATAATGAGCTCATGTGTTCTTTACCTTTGGGTTCTTCAGGAATCCAAGACTAAAACTTTCATCAAATTTAACATAATCCTGAGAACTTCGCACTGTGGATATCAGAATCACTTTACGCTCTTGGCCTTGAAATTCTTCCACTGATCCAACCTAAAAAATTAAACCAAGTGTTGAGTTTCCAGATTTTTTATCATTCTTCCCAGGAACAGAGGTTTCTATAATTGCTTGGCAGGAGATTTTGCAGTCTGAAAAAGGTTTACTAAACAAATACCATATAGACAATACATGAAATTTTAATTAGCATTCATTAATAGATCATTTTTGCAGAACACACCGTATATACTCGAGTATAAGCCGATCTGAGTATAAGCCGAGGTACCTAATTTTACCTAAGAAAACTGGAAAAACTCATTGACTCAAGTATAAGCCTAGGGTGGGAAATGCAGCCGCTACTGCTAAGTTTCAATAATCAAAATTATTTAATAGAAGGACACTCACAAGTGCTTACATGACTACCATATTAATAAACACAAGGTATGGGCTGGAAAATGAGGCGCATCCAACATAAAGATAACCATATGAAAGGTTGTACAGGTTAAGATCTCATTTAATTTTACATACATATTGAAATTGTGATGTGTAAATTTGTTATTTAATTCTTATATAGTTCTGTATACTTTTTGGGGTGAGTGATGTAGAATCACAAGTTTAAGAAAGATAAGATCATGTGTACTAGTAAACAGTAAATATTTCTGACTCTGATCTCATCCAGTCTCTTCTGCAAACCACTCTCTTGTTGCTAAGGTAAACAAGGCCCTAGCAACCAGATATGGACCTTAGATTGCAAGCTTCTCCAGGGCAGGGACTGATGTGATATAAATAACAGTAAGGCAATGCTCTTATGTTTTATTTATTTACTATGTGCAGGGCAGGATGCAATCTGCCATGTTTTCTGCAATGGAGTACAAAAGGCCCATTTTCCCTGATTAGGCAGCAGGGACAGGCAAACGCAGGCACTTAGGGCCCCCAGACTTGTGTATTGGATTGCATTTAGGGATAATTGGTGCACTTCTGGCTAGATTTTACTCTGGCTTGTTCAGAAGATTTGCATCAGTTTCTTCTTCAAAGTGTGGCATATCCCATGTGGCAAAGTGTGGCATATCCCATGTCGCAACGCACGCACCCCCCCGTGTTTTAAAAATGGCTAGCAGATGTTAAGAACTGTATTTTATGAAACAGAGTGCAGCAATTTCATTAATTGCATTTCCCAGTTCATTTCCTCAGAATATATTGGAAATAAAATCAGCTTTGTTCTCCAAACAAATTACAAGTCAAGTAGCACTGTCGGATTACTTGTGTCCTACCGGCGCATCCCATGTCGTGTGTCCCATGATGTGTGTGCGTGCTGCGGCGCACGGGGGGGAAGGCGCGTCGCGACAAGGGATGCGCCGGTACGACACAAGTAATCCGACAGTGCTACTTGACTAGAGTCTAAGCCGAGGATTCCTTTTTTTACACATTTTGAGTGCTGTAAAACTCGGCTTATACTCGAGTATAAGGTTGTGTGTCCTTAAGTTATTTTTTAAGTACTAGGAACCACCAAGAAGACAATAAGCATGAAAGTAAAAATACTGCAACCGCATTCTTTGGTTTTCTTACCTACTTTAACATAAAGGCAAAGAAGCGATAAACCTGAATGGTGAGGATATTTCAGGGAAAAAAAAAATAATCTAACGACATTAGATATTCATATATTTTGTATGTTCTACTCTCATTTGTTTTGTAACCCCAGAGTCACTCTTCAGTGGTTAGCATTTGAAATCATTGCCAGAATTTTACCTTTAGTTCTGCGATACCAGGCACAGCATAAAGTTCACTTTTAATAGCTTGGCGAATTTTCTCCACCTAAAAGGCAATATGAAAATCTGAAGAAATTTGATGATCTGCAGTTTTAAAACAAAACTGACCTTTGAGCAACTTCCAAAACATGTACTTAAATATTTAGAAACGCTTGTGCCTCTAACAGACCCCCCCTGTGTTTCATCACAGTTATCTAGAAATCATTTCTAGTGCAAGTCTGAAATACCATACTCCGTAATTAGCTTTGATTAAAACAGTACCTTGTACTTGAGCCTTACTGAGCTGTATAAATCTATACTGTTTGGTTTATTTAATTTAGCAGATTTAAGGCACAGAGATTAAATTATAGAGGATCGGTTATGGAGATCCATTCCAGATAATAAATCCTATACCTGTACCATGTTTCTTAATAACTTCCTTACATCTATTGCTGGGTTGGTGTGGTGAGAGGACTAAGAGTACCCCCTTAGATTGTACCTGTTTCCTGTAAGGAGAGATGATACCGATTTCCTTGGGAGCAATTTTGGCCAAGCATTTCTTGCCCTGTGTCTCAAAAAGAGCTTTGAGGTATATGAGCAGTTCTTCAATCTCATTAACATTAAAAAAGGAAGGGCTGTTGCCTTCTCGTTCGTCTTTTCCATGAACACCATGAAAAATTATTGGAAATCCCTTTTAAAAAAAAAAAAAAAAAAAATTAATGTAAACTATTTGGTGCACAATTACATTTCCTTCCATGAAACCTGCCTTACTACTGCTAGTATATACTTTTGATACAATATACCTCAAATAAAGTAAGGCCTTACTATCCTCTAGGTCAGTATACCCCAACCAGTGGCTCGTGAGCAACATGTTGTTGCTCACCTTCCCCTTTGATGTTGCCTCAGTGGCCTCAAAGCAGGTGCCCATTTTTACATTTCTGGCTGGGAGGCAAGTTTTGGAAGCACAGAGACACAATTTTACTTCAAGCAGAGCTACCTGCAGGCCAGCAGTTCACATGGGGCTACCAAATAACCAATCATAGCCCTTATTTGGCACCCCAAAGAACTTTTTTCATGCTTGAGTGTGTCTCAAGAGTAAAAAAAAAGGTTGGTGATCCCTGCTCTAAGAAAATCTTGCATGTGTTGTAGGTATTGAGAAAGTACTTTTCTTTTATATGACAATGAATGTAAAATAATAGATCTCAATTAAATATTTTCAGCAGATAATTTCTAAGAGCAATGCTTAGAATATACACACTCTAAAAATGATTTTTTACCTTTTGGGGAAGCTTCTCCCAGTTGCAATAGCTTTTTGATGCCATCTCATCTGCAGCCACTTTAAGCTCATTGTCATAAAATAGTTCATTGGGAATCTTTAGGATACTAGGGTGAGATCTAGTGAAGGAAGAAAATGGGGAATTTTGGCAAGTAGCAAGAGTTTACCTGGGGTGGCTACATGGCTATATGATTATATAAGGTGAAAGCACAATCATACATATATTCAGTCATGAACGGAAAACAATTTAATTTAAATGTGATCTATTATGTGTATATATTTTTACCACATCTAATTTTTTTTAAAGAAAAAAAAAAAGACAGACATTAAAAGTTTCAGTGATAGGAAGTCTGCAGGGGATATAAAAAACAGGATTACTGGTGGCATTTTGGCCCTGCATGTTACATTTGCTGCAGGCAGATAACTGTATGTTGGCTTATACAGCCTGGGAAAGTATTTTGCACATACATATTAATCTTAACCCAAATTGGGGTCTCTCTATATTCCTTGGAAATGTAACAGATTGGACAGTGAACAATGAAGACAAGAGAGTGTATTTTCCAATCATCAGATATAGGGAGAAATGAAGAGAAATAATACAGTTGTTACGGTGGCATTTAATCTGCGTGAGCATAGTGATCATGCTATTGCATGAGGTAAGTCAAAGGATGAACCTGTAGTTCCTGAGTAGCTTAGTGACAAATTTCGGGTCATAGCAGTCATTCACTTTCCTGTAGAGGTCATTCTGGGTCATCAGCCTTTCCAGCAAAGAGATGCCTAAAAAGACACATTTTTTAACACATAATATATATATATATATATATATATATATATATATATATATATATATATATATATATTAATATTAGAAAGAGTGCCGCACACACAGGGACTTGATACAAAAGAAAAAGTGGTTTTATTGAAAAAATTCCAACGTTTCGAGCACAATCTGTGCTCTTCCTCAGGGACAAACCAACAGACCATATCCCAGCACCCACAGTAAATACCCCCACCACACAAAATGGCACCAAAAACGGCCCTGGTTACCATGGCAACCAGTGTAAACAAGCCCCACACCCACCAGAGCAAGGTAAATTCAAATGTCAACACATACAGGCAAATAGAATGGGAGTGCAGTGCTAGAAAACAAGGTTAAGTTTAAAATCCTGTAGCTAGTAGGCAAATTGATACATGTTGCAAAAGACATACGTTGCAAAGAACAGTTACAAAAAATGTTACAAAAAACTATACAGAGAATGTTCACAGTCAGATAGCAAGCATTTCACTGGGCTAAGTGATGAATGCCTTAGTTGCTAGGAGCAAAAGGTTATAGCGGATGATTATTTGTAGGAGACAGGCATCAGGTATTAAACCCAGGACCCATGTCCGGACGCACCAGAGAAGCTAGGAATATAAAAGAACGCACACAGAGAGGAACCACCACCTGTCACCAGTACCCAGCAACCTCTGAACTACAGTGTGTAAATATGGTCATCATGTGGAGCAGAACATATCGCCCACAGAGGGCAAAACCACTTTTTCTTTTGTATCAAGTCCCTGTGTGTGCGGCACTCTTTCTACTATATTTTTGTTTTTTGACCTGCACCAAGGGCATTTGGACTTGTATAGGGTGTGCTCCTCCCTATATATATTATATTATATATTATATTATATTATATATACACACATAAACAAGTGCATCAGTGTGGGAACATTTTACCAACCATTATTGCGACGGTGCTGCTGTAGTATAGCAAACAAATATAGCACCATAAAGATATAGCAGAGGTTCTTATTTTATTTAACAACATTGCGGAATAAAGTTGGGGTTTTATAAATTTGTGTTAATAATAAGAAATGATAAACCGTGTTGCACACACTTATTGGTTTGTCATCATACTGGTGTATATACCACCCAGTAGATACTTTCCCCCATATGTAATAAGAGGCCCAGTAGCAGTAACCCATAGCAACCAATAAGATGTTTGCTTTTAGACAGGTGACCAGTAAATTCTACCTGCTGATTGGTTGCTATGGGTTACTGCTACTGGGCAAACTTTGTGCCTTTTATTATATAACCCCCATTATGTTTAACATTTACTGGCATCAGCAATATTGTGGACCAAAGATGGATGGAAAAACTAGAAAGAATATCACAATCATGTTGCGAGAAATGCAGGAAAATTTATATGTGGAATTAAAAACGAAGGCATGTGAAGAATGCCATCAAAACTTGTTTAATATCTTACCTAGTCCATGTTCTATGGCAATAGGCGATCTAAGTATTGGGCCGAGCTGCTTTGGATCACCAGCAAGAACAAGCTGTCCTCCATCTACATTGTTTTCTGGATCCATGGCATCCAAAATACCTTTAGGGAGACAGGAGAAGATAGAGAAGTTGGAGTGAAAATAAAATTTGTTACATGAGCAACTTGAGTATCTGCCTTTGCTGACTGGCACATAATAAAATGGAACAGAATATGATTTTCACATATTCTTACACCTATGTTGCAAAATGTCTACGGAGACATTTGCCAAGAGGCTCAATAAATACCATTAAAACACAGAACCCTATTCTACACTGCAAGATTAAAATATTAATGCATAGTAGGTGCACTTATGGGTTTCATCACTTAGATCAGGCAATGCTTTAAAGGAGAAGGAAAGGTAAAAACTCAGTAAGCTTTATCAGAAAGGTCTATGTAAATACAGCCATAAGCACTCACAGAAATGCTGCTCTGACTTCTCAGAAAAGAGATTAGTTGTGTCTGTGATTCCTGTGCCAGAGACACACAGCTTTCTGCTCTCGGCTCTTTCCTGCTCCCCCCTCCCTCAAGAATGCTAAGAACTCACTCCCCCCCCCTTAGGAATGTGGATTTGAGTCTAACTAACTGAGCATGTTCACTTGGTCTGCATGTCTGTGCAGGAGCGAGGCATTATGGGAACTTTCTTTATACAGCTCAGTGTCTTCCTGTTTGGCTTCAGATTTTCTGAACAGGTGAAATATGGGGAGACTTAAGGGCACTATTGAGAGAACTAAAGGTATGCCTGCAGCTTGAGATTAACTCTTTACTAGCCTTTCCTTCTCCTTTAAGTGGTTTACTCAGGTATGGTAATGGTTTCTGCAGAATAAATATATTGACTTTCCTTCTCCTTTAAGTGTTATGGTGTCCTGTGTTTTCATATCATAGCTTAATTTCAGCCTCTTTTTACCACTTTCAATTAACCATTTTTGGACACTGGAATATGTGGAGCTTACAGTCTTTTATCCCAATTATATTCACATGTACATCTCCAGAAAGTACTAACACTTTCTGCCAGTCTAAAAATATCAGTAAAGCAAATGGACAGTAAGCCACAAAGGACTGAAGAACACGGATTTCTTTATTTTTCCGTTTAAGTTTTTTTTATACACAATTGCTAGTAAATATTCTCTGAATCATGTAAAATTCTAGAAACTACACAAATTGTTTAGTACCTGCTATAGCTGTCACACATTCAGGTTCCACTGCATGACCAGCCTCATCAATAAACACATGAGAAAAGTGTCCCCTTGGAAAGTTTGCAGATGCCAGCCTGAGAGTGAAGAAGTATTGTTTTTTTACTTGTCATTTTAGTCACTGAGGCAATCAGTACAGGTCATAAGATTGCCTTCATCTGATTCATACTATAACTTGTTAAATTAACACTACGCATTCACATAGTTGTTTTTGAATACTTCATTAACTAATGAAGAAAAAATACTTGCATAACACTTTCTTCAATAATAGCTCTATTATATAATAGTGTAGTTTGTACATTAAAAAGCAGATATTGGAAGATCAGGGACCTAAATATTCAATGCACACCCAGAATTCTATAAATAAAATACAAGCTTTACCTTCCAGCTGTTACAAGAGTTGTGATGATGACTTTGTAATTTTTCAGATAATGTTTACTGGGGAAGACAAAGCTTTCCTTATCTTTATCCCAGTTGCAGCACGGCTGTGGGGAGACGTAGTCAGCAGAAACACAAGCAACAGAAAAAAAAAAAAAACTATTTCAGGCATAATTCAGACAGGTTCATAGAAAATTGCAAAATAATAGAATATGCACATACTTTTCTAAGAAACTATAGGGAACTATAATGGTAGCAGGGTGCTGGGAGAGCAGTATAGGGTTAAGCTGTATATGTGTTAGAAATCAAAGTTCAGAGTAATAATGTTAATGGTATATTTTAAACAGTCATTAATAAAGGAAGCAAGAGTAGGGAGATGCTATGCATTCTACAAGCCACTTTGAGGGCTCTTAATTAATGACGTCTACATTGTTAATTGTACCTTGATATTTTCTGGCACAGTTCGAAAGTCCCTACTGCTGGCTATTATTCTGTAAATTTGTCCTTGGTCAAGATGCTTGATGAGGCGCTCGCAGAGCAGGTCTGATGCACTGTTAGAGGGGGCACATGCCAGCACATGGCAGTTGGGGATGCACTTCACCACCTGCCCAGAAACAACAATTATAACTATATACATTAAAAATAAAATGCAGGTAAGTTTTGATTATTTGCTATATGTTATATACAATGAAGAACTGAAGTCCATCAACATCTGGTGGCCCAATGTTACAAAATGTTACAAATGTTAAAACCATTTTGCTGTAACATTATAGACGTTATACAACCAATGTTAATTGAATACTCTGTTTCATAGAAGCTTGAGGGATAGATTTTAAAAATCTAGTTTATTTTATGCAGGGGCATACTGGGAAAAAGGAAATACCTACTTAATGGATTCTGATTCAGTCACGGGGAAAAAAAATGCATCAGTTAATAATGTTCTTCTAACAGGAACAAAAAGTAGCAAAGCAGGTTTTTTGTTTGTTTTTTTTAAATTTGATGGGAGGCTAGCTATTCCCTTACTTTCGTAAGCATCCCCAGCCATGTAACTTGTGCTTTTATAAACTTCACTCACTATTTACTGCTGCATTGCAAGTGGTATAAAACCGTCCTTTCCCTACCCCCCGGCAGTCAATCAACAGAACAATTAGATACGTAATATAACAGCTCCCTGACACCTATGCTGAAGAATTCAGTTGTCTGAACTGTTAGCACCAACATGTTTCTATGCTGCTCTGCTTTCAGCGAATAGCACTGCTGGTAAAGAAACAGTCCTGTATTTTAGCGGTTGAGGAAACATGAAAAATTGCCCATGCTGCCTCCCGTTTATATTTGTAGCCCATGGGAAATCTGGGCTACCTATGGGGGATAAATCCCTCGCAAATACATTTGCAGAATTCCTTAAAAAAAATCCAAACAACCAAATACATACTTGCTTGATAGCTTCAACCAAGGTAACCGTTTTTCCAGTCCCTGGGGGTCCAAAGATAAGGTAAGGAGCAGGTCTAGATATTCCACTGAGAATTTGTTTCACAGCATTGTACTGCTCTGGGTTGCTTTCAAGGATTCTGTCATAAAGGCTAGGGGCAGAATAAAAGGAGATACCTCAAAAGAATGTTAGAGAATCTGTCAGATATATTGAGATCAACTGATCTACAATTCCCCATTCATTTTGCACATGAAGCAATTTTTGCCCACGGAAAATCGACACGTCCCGAAGAAGAAAACATTTGTAAAAAAGTCTATGAATATTCTCATTCATCCAGGTCATGATATACAGAATCTAGTAGAATTAAGTCTAAAACAACTGGACTTTTCTGAGTTTTTTCTTGAAAACGTTTCACCACTCATCCGAGTGGCTTCTTCAGTTCAAATGACTGGTAGAGAATTCCCCGGAAAATTGGTGCCACGGAAATGGGTGCCACGGAAATGGGAAATGGTTGCCACGAAAATCGAAAAAGGTGCCACGGAAACAAAAAATGGGTGCCATGGAAATCGGAGAAGAGTGCCACGGAAATGGGTGCCGCGAAAATCGAAAATGGTGCCGCGAAAACCGAAAACGGGTGTCACGAAAACCGAAAATGGGTGCCACAGAAATCGGAAATGGGTGCCACGGAATTGGGTGCCACGGAAACCGGATATCGAAAACGGGTGCCACGGAAATCGAAAACGGGTGCCACGGAAATCGAAAATGGGCGCCACGGAAATCGAAAATGGGTGCCACGGAAATCGAAAATGGGCGCCACGGATATCGAAAACGGGTGCCACGGAAATCGAAAACGGGTGCCACGGAAATCGAAAACGGGTGCCACTGAAATCGGAAACGGTGCCACGGAAACCGGAAACAGGTGCCACGGAAATCGAAAACGGGTGCCACGGAAATCGGAAACGGTGCCACGGAAACCGGAAACGGGTGCCACGGAAATCGGAAACGGTGCCACGGAAATGGGTGCCGCGAAAATCGAAAATGGTGCCGCGAAAACCGAAAACGGGTGTCACGAAAACCGAAAATGGGTGCCACAGAAATCGGAAATGGGTGCCACGAAACCGGGTGCCACGGAAATCGAAAACGGGTGCCACGGATATCGAAAACGGGTGCCACGGAAACCGAAAATGGGTGCCACGGAAACCGGAAAATAGGTGCCACGGAAATGGGTACCACAGAAATCGGAAATGGGTGCCACGGACATGGAGTGCCACGGAAATCGAAATTGGGTGCCACGGAAACCGAAATTGGGTGCCACGGAATTCGGTGCCACGGAAACCGGAAAAGGGTGCCACGGAAACCGGAAATGGGTACCACGGAAATGGGTACCACGGAAATCGAAAATGGTTGCCACGGAAATGGGTGCCACGGAAACCGGAAATGGGTGCCACGGAAACCGGAAATGGGTGCCACGGAAACCGAAAATGGGTGCCACGGAAATGGGTGCCACGGAAACCGAATATGGGTGCCACGGAATTGGGTGCCACGGAAACCGAAAATGGGTGCCACGGAATTGGGTGCCACGGAAATCGAAAATGGGTGCCACGGAAACCGAAAATGGGTGCCACGGAAATGGGTGCCACGGAAACCGAAAATGGGTGCCACGGAATTGGGTGCCACGGAAACCGAAATTGGGTGCCACAGAATTAGATGCCACGGAAACCGGAAATGGGTGCCACGGAAATGGGTGCCACGGAAACCGGAAATGGGTACCACGGAAATCGAAAATGGGTGCCACGGAAATGGGTGCCACGGAAACCGGAAATGGGTACCACGGAAATGGGTACCACGGAAATCGAAAATGGGTGCCACGGAAATGGGTGCCACGGAAACCGAAAATGGGTGCCACGGAAACCGAAAATGGGTGCCACGGAAACCGAAAATGGGTGCCACGGAATTCGGTACCACGGAAATCGAAAATGGGTGCCACGGAATTGGGTGCCATGGAAACCGGAAATGGGTGCCACGGAAACAAAAACTGGTGCCACGGAAATGGGTGCCGCGGATAACGGTCCCAATTACTTACTGCACCACCTTTTTACCACTATTACCACCACTACTACAAACATACACTTGCTCAAAAAAAAATTTAAGAGAACACAAAAATTCTTATATTTTTATATATTTATATATATTAAATTCTTATAACTAGATCTGAATCAATGAAATATTCTTTATTAAATACATACATTACTTATTCTTTATACATAGTTGAATGTGCGGACAACAAAATCACACAAAAATTGTTGATGGATGGAGCGAGACATGATATCCCAGATGTGCTCAAACTGGATTCAGGTCTGGGGAACGGGCGGGCCAGTCCGTAGTATCAATGCCTTCGTCTTACAGGAACTGCTTACACACTCCAGCCACATGAGGTCTAGCATTGTCTTGCATTAGGAGGAACCTAGGGCCAACAGCACCAGCATATGGTCTCACAAGGGGTCTGAGGATCTCATATCGATACCTAATGGCAGTCAGGCTACCTCTGGCGAACACTGACCTCAGGCCCTCATACCACCCTCATGGAGTCTTGTTTCTGACCATTTGAGCAGACATATGCACATTTGAGGTCATTTTGCAGGGCTCTGGCAGTGCTCCTGTTCCTCCTTGCACAAAGGCAGAGGTAGCGGTCCTGTTGCTGCCCTCCTACAGCCTTCTCCACGTCTCCTGATGTACTGGACACTACGCTGACTGACACAGCAAACCTCCTTGCCACCGCTCACATTGATGTGCCATCCTGGATGAGCTGCACTACCTGAGCTATTTGTGTGGGTGCATGCCCCGGCATTGTAGGGAGGTCATACAGGCACGTGGAGGCCACACACACACTACTGAGCCTCATTTTGACTTGTTTTAAGGACTTACTACTACTACAAATGTCAATCTTACTATTTACTATGCAGTATGTTATGTAGTTTCTATTTCTATTTCATTCAGCAATTCTCTTCAGTGAGGCAATTGGTCCCCTCTGTGCTTACTTCCTCTGTATCATACTGACCAAATTCATTTTAGTCTTAGAGTACAACAGGCAACAATTTAACAGCAAATTTATTGTGTGTTAAAAAGGACAACAAAAGTTGCCGCACATTGCTAGGCTTCAACGCATAAAAAAAAAAAAAATGAAGTACATTTTTTTATGCGTTCTTTCTTCCACAGGAACTTACGTAAAATAAAATCTGTCAATTCAGACGGCGATTTATGCTACGCAGATATTTACATCCTTTTTTGGCAAATTATATTTTACACAGCACAGGGTTTTGTTTTTTTACATGTAGCACAGCAAGTGTTGGAGATAATGCAACGGATTCAGCAAATTTTAACAGTTTCATTATATTGCCTAAATCACCATTAAATAGAAATAGTATGAAACAACTAAAAGAAAATTGGTAGAATAAATAAAACAGAAAGAAATGTAAAAGTCATTTGTGGAGTTTTATTTAAAAATAGTTCTATGAAGGCCAACTTCCCCTTCAGCATAGCTTTTTGCTTAAAGGTGGCCACACACGTGGCGATTTGCGATCTTTCATGCAACCATTGGTCGCACGAAAGATCGTTAAATCCGCCACTAACCTTCAGGGCTGAAACGACAGATAAGGAGGTAGAAACAATAGGATTTCTACCTCCTTCTGCCGATTCAGCCCTGACGGCAGATTTCGCTCAGGCGCCTTCTATGGCGCCCGATCAAAATCTTTTAAAGGAACAGTAACACTAAAAAATGAAAGAGCTTTAAAGTAATAAAAATATAATGCACTGTTGCCCTGCACTGGTAAAACTGGTGTGTTTGCTACAGTAACGCTACTATAATTTATATAATAAGCTGCTGTGTAGCCACGGGGGCAGCCATTCAAGCTGGAAAAAAGGAGAAAAGGCACAGGTTACATAGCAGATAACAGATAAGTTCTGTAGAATACAATAGTGTTTATCTGTTATCTGCTGCTATGTGCCTTTTCTCCTTTGAATGGCTGCCTCCATGGCTACATAGCAGCTTATTTATATAAATTATAGTAGACTTTCTGAAGTAAACACACAACTTTTACCAGTGCAGGGCAGCAGCACATTATATCTTAGTTACTTTTATACACTTTCATTTTTTGGTGTTACTGTTCTTTTAACCTGGCCGATCGGCGAGTCGACCGATATCAGCAGCCTCCAGCTATATCTGTTGACTCGCCGACTTGCCATACACACCGAATATCGTACGAAATGGGGTTTGCGTGTATGGCCAGCTTTAGACTACAGTACATTTGCAACAGATCAGTTCTTAATATTAAAAGCACTTACATCAGTCGCTGAGAGTCAGTAATACATTTGCCATGAGAAGCTTCTGGAAAGAGAATCTGATCCAGGTTTTTGTCTTTAGCCACATTTACTGCTCGGTGCTGGATTTTCAGTGGAAGGCGATTAAAAGTAAAAGTCACATCAAAATACAAGCCATTAAGAAATCTTCTCAAGAGGCTGTGGGAAAATCATCATTGCAGTTACTATACAGTATACCAGATATTTATTTTAAGACTAATTTATATAACATTTACTCAGAATTTTAAAAACCTTCATTATTCACATCAGTACCTGCCCCAGTGGAATAATTTACAGTCTAAAGTCACAATCTCTAATGTTAGTTAACTTGCTTAAATGTTTTTGATGTGTGGGGGACCTGCAGGACTTGACAGAAAACCATGCAGCCATAGCAAAACCATGCAGCCCCCTTGGAAATGGCATCACGGTCAGAATCTAATTCAAGATTCCACTGCTGTGAGGCAGCCACCGATTTATATACTGCATTTATTGGGGGAATTCTGGTAAATGAGTTGGCAGTTTCCTGTACTTTTATAGAGCTAGTGAGAGCTTATTTAACAAAGAGCCCTATGGTTGTAGTAGTAATATTCAAGTAGAGAGATCCATAGACCTGCCCCTAAAAGAGGTTTCTTTTGTGACTGCTGAGAAGAACTAAAATGATGTTTTGTAGACAGAAAGTTGAGGAAATACATCTATTTAAAGTAAAAACTAAAACAGCACATGAAACAACAGACAAGCATTTAAAGCAGGGGAGCAATTTTTACTAATCACGAGTGGAGTACTTAACCTTGTTTATTCACTTTAAGGTGCTGCAAAGCTAGAATAATAGCAATTATTTCTTAGGGCAGTGGCAGATGGGAAATAAGTTGCCCCGCGACAAATCTTCATTGCCGTGGCAACTAATCTCCCGACGGTCTCCCGACCGTAGCATACATTCTTGCTGGCGGGATGGCATTGCAGGGAGATTAGTAGCCCGTGGCAATGGAGATTTGTGGGCGACTAATCTCCCTGGCTACCACTGCCCTTGGGCTTACTAAACTCCAGAAAATACCCTGCCATAGACAATACTGAGAATAGCCTCTGCTAAAACACACAGACACAGTTATCCGTAAATGATCAGCATTGCCTGTTTTAGTAGCCACAACAAGTAGCTGCTACTAGTATCTCTGTGTGTCTTCACCCTAAAATTCATAGCTAAATGACTTACTTTTGAGAAAATCCAAGCTTCACCCTCTCCAGTTCGACACCGTGCACGTAGCCTTTGTAGCTGATGATTCCAGGCTTTCCGCGTTCATCAGACAAAGTAACAAACAGGTGGTCCCCCCTTAGCACCGAGGGCCTGTTTTCAGCAACACCAGGGACCTGAAAGAACAACTGATTCAGCATATCAATGTGCTTATTTTATGCTGCAAAGCAAGGAGCAAAATCAAAAAGATACCTAAAAGCCATTTATCTCAGAGGGAAGAAGGTTTCCTGCCCTTTTTATGCCAAAGTATGGCACCCATAGAACATCACAGAAGCATTCTTTTTTATGCTAGAGAATGCCACTTTAAGCAAAATATACCGTAATGTAAATAGCAGTATCAAAGTGTTCTACTGAGACTGCACAGTAAGGCTAATGCCAGACGAGGTGTAGGGCGGATATTTTCGGCAAGCGGAAAAGCACTTGCTGAAAAAATTCCGCCCTACGCCTCCTACATGTGCCTGCATTCTCATTCATTCGGGTGCAGGCACATGTAGGAGGCGTAGGGCAGAATTTTCAGCAAGCACTTTTCTGGATCAGGTACCAGTATACATGGGACCTTGGGTTTGCCTGATAATGGGTCTATTAGCAATTTTCAGCAATATACAGGTATCATACTAAAAAAAAACCAAAAAACAACAATAGTTTACTACTGTTTAATTATGGAGGGCAGCCTTTCTTGATCTCCGTCACTAACCATCTGCTGCTGTTCTGGAACTGTAACATATCCTGTCTTCCCTGCCCTGATACAATGGAAGTTGTTATGCTATACTTTTTCCATGCACATTCCAATGCTTGTAATGGGCACCACATTGCAATATGTTTGCATTCCTATTAAAGCCCACAAATGCCCAGGTAGGTCATCCATGGCAGCAGTTTTCATTATACCAGAGAAGGAAAGGTGGTGGCACATTGTAGTTCTGGACCAGCAATAGATGCTTAGGATTTAGACCTTTCAGTGACCAAAATAAAATAATCAATTGGAATCAAGGGGGCTGCTTGGCCTAACTAAAGGATAGTAAAACACTGGATTTCATGGTCTATTTAACATCATTAGGCTTAGTGCCTAAAAAGTTAAACATTGGGAATTAGTTTTTTTAAATAGAACACCTATGCATGTATACGTATGTACACTAATATATATATATATATATATATATATATATATATATATATATATATATATATATATATATGGTTGTATATGGTTGCCTTGAGAAAGGTCCCGATGGGGACCGAAACGTAACGTTGGCTGTTCATGCGTTTTTAATACACAATTGATTGTTTTTGGAACATAACTCGGTGTTGCTGGTCTTTTTTGGATAGATATATATATATATATATATATATATTATACATACATACATACATATACACACATACATACATACATATATACACACACACACATATATTATATAAAAATGAGAATAGAAAAGGACAGACAAACAATGCTTTTAATAGCAATTATATAAACAAAAAATGAGTATGTGAGCGTATCCCTGAATATGTGAAACTGTGTAGCCTACAGCTTTGTGTGTCACATTGTCCATATCCATTTTAGGGTAAGAATATGAAACAGTAGGGACGGACATTGAATTGAGTATGTAAGTACACATGTTCTATTGATTGATGTGTTCACTCCTTCAAGACTGTTCTGGAATCAGACACTGGACTAGTAGATGTAGGTTTCAGTCTTACCACATGCCCTAAACCTCTTTCCCTGGAGCAAGCAGGTGGTGTGATTTGCCAAGAGTCGTACACTTACACAATGTAATCAGGATTTTATGTTGTGTGTGGACATCACCACTATAACACCAAATAAAATATGTAAAGTAAGCAACAATCTACTTGCATTTATATAGTAAAAAAACTTACATTCAGAATCAAAAGCCGCTTATCCCTAGGATCGTGTTCCATTAGCTGGTCTGTCCGATCATACCGTCGGATGTCAAGTTCCATCTGTATCTCCTCCAAGTGCATCAGCAAATGAAATTTCTTGCTGTAGTTGCTGAAGGCCAAAGAACTGGCCAAGAGGTCCCTAAGGGATAAGAGAAAGTGTGGAAGCAGAACAGAGTAAGTTTTTGCTTAATAATAAAAAACCATGATTCTAAGCCACTTTCCAATATCAATTCATTAAACATTTTAGTGCTTTATAAGTTATTTGTTAAATGTAATTGCTATTGAAAGCAGCATTTGCTGAACACCTTGTTGTTACTTTTTAAACAATGTTGCAAAGGTCAGTCTCCTCCAGCAATACAGGTCTGTCAGTCTGCTGCCTTGTGTTACATTGAGTCACCAGGGCAGAGAATAGACAAAATGCTTTTAATTGCAATTATATAAACAAATAACCATTGCAAATTTGTAAGGAATGTATATTGCAAGTTGCTTAGAATTTTTTCTTCTTTTATTAGGCAAAAAATTATATTCTGTGTCGACTTGTCCTCCATCTTCTCTCATGCTTATGGAAAGCAAATTAAAAATCGAAATCTTAGATTCTAGTAGCCGCTACTAAATGACTCTTAAATACTTAGTCCATATGGTATTTATAAAAATATTTAATTAATCTAAAACATAGATTTATAAGGTGATTAAATGTTCTGATCATTTCATAAGGCTACTAAAACTAAATTGGGCTTCTGGAAAATAATTGGTCATTTACGGGAATAGTTGGTGCAAAGTAAAATTTTTGTTTAACAGACTGTAGAAAATATTGTTCTTGGATTTAAAAAAAAAAAATTCAAAGATTTTGCAACTATAGTATCATTTATTACCTAAAATTTGTATATATTTTATCTTTGTGTTTATCAAGGCATTAATGTATAAGAACAATGCAGGCAATGTTGCCGACAATATAAAGAAACTTATGTAATAAAGGGTGCATAGCTACAGGTCAACATTAGTAAGTAGCATTTACTGGTTATGTGATTGTTTGTTATGGCTTAATATACCTTGGTAAATGTCGCACCTTAATACATTACATGCGACAACTAAATGGTAAATTAGAGAGCCATTTGATGCAATTATAGCATAAATTCTGCTTCCAGCTAATAACCCTTACTATCAAAATATATTCTAGTATTACTCTTTATTTCCCCCCCAAAATGTAAATTATTTTCCAATTAACTATCATTTCAAACACCATTAATTTAAAAAGGTATTAGAGAGAAGCAAATCAAAATGCTTAAATGAATGATCATTTTGAATGAGTGGGTCAAGCCAAAAAGGACTTTAAGCTCTGACTAGGTATTCTAATGTACAAGTCTGTCCATAAGAAATAAATTTAACTGACCTGTGATCATTGCCAACGGATGAGGAACTTGTGGTGCTTCCAGAATTAGCAAATAGGCCATTTATGATGTCACTTCTTAGATTGTGAGGAGGAGTGAAGTCACCTAGTGGAATCTCCCTTTCTAATTCATAGTTCAATGAACTGGAAAAATAATAATTAGTTTCAGTAATACAGTGGAAATGTCATTTAACAACTTCCTAAAGTTATGGTCATGATATTGAATAGTGCCCTTTTTACTAAGTGATGTAAAGAATACATTTTAGGTAATTGGCATAGCACTTTGTGGCAGACATGCAAGTATATTCGTCCTACATCAAACATAAAGAGGTTCCACGAGTGACACAGGAAAGATAAAACACACAAACTGCCCATTGTGGCCAAGTATCTGCTGAAAGAAAAAATAAGCACTTAAAGAACTAAACCCTAAAATCATATGGGTAGACATGAAGTTATATATTGAACCAGATTAAAGGCACCAGATTAAAGTTTCACAATCTCTATAAAAGTAATGATTCAGACAAGTTGTGCAATGGGGGTCACCATCTTGGATTTTGCTTTTGGAGTGTCAGTATGCTCTGGGCCAGTATAGTGCCTTTTATATTCTACATATGCAGTATATTGAGAGTTGGTCCTGAAGCGCAGGTAACTGTCAGCAGCACCAAGTATGTGCAGTGAATCAGGAGTGTAAGAAAAAATACAGGGGAGCACTCACCAGGATAGCGACCAGTGTATATTACAACCGTGCTATCACGCCACCTTACAACCCCGATCCAGGCAAAATCATTCAACAAAAATAGAAGTAGGAGCGGAGCACCAGGTTGTTTCTCAATTAAAAATCTTCTTTATTGAAATCTTTAAGATCATAGCTGAGAGCATAACTTAACGCGTTTCGTGGCCATATGCCACTTCCTCAGTGAATCAGGAGAAAAGAAGATGGGGAGGAACTGGGGGCCTTTTCAGAGACACAGATCTTTACTGCTAAAAGGCTGTGGTTGCATTGGGCTGGTACACAAATCAAACATGTGCAGCATTTCTAGCCTACTTCCTTGTTAAGCTTTGGTTCCCCTTTAATAATGTGTGTTAGCAGAGTGATTGTGCAACAATGCAGAGGTACAGAAGTGAAAAGAACTCCATATTGAGTTAGGCTGCATTGACATCCCAAGCCAGCGTCCTTTATTGTAGGGGTCTTTAGTCTTCCTACAGGCCTCTCACACTGCACACCTATGCTCTGTCACTGGGATAACCAGAAGGCATTTATATAGGCATTTTTGTTCCAGAAACAAGAGAGAAATTTCATATCGCTACTAGAATTTTCCAAACTGTAATTATGAGTCTCACAGTTTGGGGTACACAGCTTCATTGGGATAACAATAGACTGTATACATCGGGTAACTGCTGAAACTGAAACTGCTGATGACGGTTGCTGGTCCTAAAGGCTTAATAACTTGCAATTCCCTGACCAAAAAGGTTTCATCTAGTTCTTTATAAATGCTTTGGTAATATTGGAGCCCTGCCATGCAGTACCATGGCTACAAGATCCAATATTGATCCTTATAGGCCGTCAAGCCAGAAGACACATGCTCTAGTTTTTAACACAGAATTACTGCATCCTTTCTAATTGTAGAAAAAACAATTCATTGTTAATAGAAGCAGTGGGAGGGCCTCATGAATACAGTTTCTGGTGATATTTGTGTTGAACAGTTGTTTTCTGTACCAGAGATTCTTGTTGCTATAGCAGATAAACTAGCAGAAAATTATTTTAACTTTTTATACATTAAAGTGACAGTTACACTAAAAATTACATTGAATGTACATAAGAAGTTTACTATAGGTCATGTTGATAGGTCTTTGGCTTATAGGGTGGCTCTTCCTAAACCTGATGTTCCTTCTCAACCTGTCAGTTATAGCTTCTAATGCAAACAGACACCTACTGCACGAATATAGCAGCCCCCTCCCAAAGGAATATAGGGGATCAGATAGGCAATATAACAGCACCAGGCAAATATTTTAAGGGCAAAATTATAAAAACCATGCAA
Organism: Xenopus tropicalis; assembly: GCF_000004195.4. Classification (NCBI taxonomy): domain Eukaryota; kingdom Metazoa; phylum Chordata; class Amphibia; order Anura; family Pipidae; genus Xenopus; species Xenopus tropicalis. Next base: position 60,811,997 of record NC_030678.2, on the reverse strand, counting down.
AGATGATGTTATGATAAATGTAAAATAAGTTAATTTCTGGTGTCCTTATCTCTTTAAGGAAGCTCTTTCCAAATGTTACGCTACAAAAGAACCATAAACCAAAAAATGTCTGGGCGACCTTCCCAAGATTAGAGACTTGAAACTTGTAGAATTGAAAATTCTCAGCCACATAGGTCATTAGTCTGTGTATGGGCTCAAACAGAGCAATTATGTTATCAGACAGATAGGAAATTCACAAGTGAATTATCACAACTGTCAATGTATGAGTTGCATACTCTTCCTGGACTCTTATGATAATCTGAGCTAACTACTGGATCTTTGCATTTTTGGACCAATGTGGTCACAGATAGAACTGTTTGACAAAGTGAACAGTCTAATCTTCCCACGTTTGGTCAGCATAAATATTCATGCATTCACACAGTCATATCATACTGGTAAATGTAAGTGGATTTGCAGGCAGCTTGCTGAATCAGATCTTACTTTGGCTTTATACTTCATTTTACATATGACATTTAACAAAACAGCAGTTAAATTACAGCCAGTAAACCTGCTTTTCATGGGAATCAAAATCATTTGCATCTAGTTTTCGTGCTGCAGGAATTTGTGGATCACAGCGATTGGCCATTGTGTTGTGTACAGAATGCCTTAAAGAAGGGATTACACCAAATTATTCATTCGCAGCATTTCATCAAGTGCGGAAGCGTATAATAAAAGAAGGTGGTGTGATGCAATGTATCAAATTCTTACCTTTCTGGAGGAAAACCATCATCTTCAATCCTTTTGATTGGTTTGCGGAAATTTCTTTGAAATGGGATATACTTCGATGTTGGACCCAGCCGCTCAGCTAATTTACTGTTGGAAACAGCGGACAAAAACCTTCCAATATGAAAGCTTGGACTGTTACTGTCTCTTCTAAACTCAAACACAAGTGTAATGGGAAAATACCCATAGTGAGCTGTGCAGCTGTAAACTTTAATTTCATATTCATCGCCTGCAAATATAAATAACTTTAGTTAGAGATTTCATGAGGTGTTTAAAGGAAAAGGAAATAAAACTTACTTTTTACGTTTTTCTAACAGAAAGGCCATAAACACTGGAATGATGCTCTGAGCCCTACTGTGAAAACAAACACCACATTTATGTCCATCTGTTGTGTGCACATGAGCTTCTGCGTCAGATTTCCTTCTCTCAGGAACGGCAAGAGCCCGCACAACTTCCACCTCTCTCCCCCCCTCCCTTCATCCTCCTTCTAGCTTGCACTTGTGACTAATCTATTGGCAATAAAATGCCTCAGAAGTTTTCCTCCCCCTTCAATCACTATGCACTTTAAAAGGATTTATATATTTAAATGAAGGCATCCTGCAGCATCATAACAGTGGACTTATTTCTCACCTGGAGCCAGCTTTATGGGTTTACTCAGGGACACCTTGTATTCGTCTTCAAATGAGAAGATACGCATTTTACGCAACACTTTGTACTGTGTAAAGATCACTGATTCACTTGATTTATTTTGAATAATTATGGGGAATATCTTCTCTTCCTCCAGTGGCAAATGGAAACGTATCCTGCCATCACTTAGGTCGTACTCAGATGAAATGGAAATTCCATTTTTGTCACTGATGAATTCAGTTCTGTAAACATATTAGCCGTTATTTCAGTGCAACCAAGAAGTAACATTTTCTGGACTCCCTTTATAACTTACCGACGTTTCATCCACTCTGTAAATCTCTGTGCTTGAGTTCCGGTAGAACTCCCATCTGCTGATGCTTTGGCATGCTGTGCTTGGTCCTTCCTTATGGCTAAGTACTGATCAGGAAGTGACACTGTTTTACTTAAAAACTGTAACAAAGAAACATATTTTATTTGTTGTACTTATGTAGTACCCTAAGGGTCCCTTAGGTTGACAAATAGGTTGAGTTTTCCTTGTTCACCAATACTGATAAAGCTATATTGAACAAAAATAATACATTGACCTCCACAAGTTAATGGGGCCTATGGAAAATGCTGCAAGGTAGGTAAGAAATTACTTCATATTCAGCTGTATGGCTGTAAGAAAACTAAATAATTCAGAATCAGAGCAGCAGAATGGGGGTGTAAAAGGTTTTAATGAAAGCGCATTGTCTAGTTAATCTCACATTTCCCAGAAACAGCAAAAATCTCTAGGGGATTTCCTATGAATGTATAGAGTGGCACTTATGTCTGAAAATAAATGTAATATTCTGTAGTTGACATTTTTCATCAGTGCAGATTATTAAAAATACCTCAGGCAAAACAGCAAAGCAACTATGCACAAGGGGCAACGAAGCATAGTGTTTTGTTGCCATGTCTTTCTATGGTTCTGGATAGTCTCAAAACAATTCTGTTCTGAGTGGCCAAAATCCTATCCCTACACATGCTGTACGATTTAGAGTACCCTTTTCCATTCGCTTTTTATATTGCTCTGAAAAAAACCCAAAAAACAAGGTTCGTTCCCAAATCATACCATCGTATCTTTAAAGCAAGGTTACTATTTACAATAATACATAGGATGGAATAGTTGTAAACCTTTTTAAGTTGGATCCTATCTTGAGTCATTTTAGCTTTTCCTGCTGCTCGAAGTCCAAAGATTACTTGGGAAAAAGGTACTTTTTGGTCATCATGCCTGGTAGAAGGGGTAAAAGGTATACAAAATTATTAAAATTATTAAAATTAACTTAAGCTAATGACACTAATACTTTGTACCTGTATCTGAGTAAGGACCTACTAAAATCGGCAGCAGTAAGCGCTAACCACAAGTGCTAGCTGAGGTTGCCCACCACAAGCAGTAAATTGCATGTATTTATAAACTATAAACTCACATCTATACATGCTTCACTATAATTGAGCCAAAATACCAGTTGTTTTTACTTTTCTAAATAAAGTTGCAGAGGAGCCATAAAATAAACACCTGTTTTGATATGTTATCTTCCAGGTCTCTTTTGTGTGTTGCTTCTACATGTGCCAATAAGCAACCTTACATGAATGCTGCTTCTGTTCTGCAGCAGCCAACACGAATGCAACGTGTGGACAGCTTACGAGCGCTGATGCAATACTGAGGAAAACCTGAAATTCTCCTGCATTTTTAGCAATTACCAGGAATCCTCTGCAGGAGAGGTTTCTCACTAGCCAATAAATTGCCCAATCTGCACCGGGGTATCAGTTAAGCTATTACAATCACTAGGGGTGCCCAGTATTTAATCAGTTCCCCTTACCACTTAATAACCTTTTGCTGTCTAGTGAAGCAGATATTTAAGTACAACTGCTGGAGTGCTGCATGTGCAACAATACAGTTTCATCATTTTTTATAATTTTACTACAGAAAAAATATCAAAACAAAAAATACAGCGTGAGAATATAGGCTTTGGCTTTGCATAACCTTTAAACATAACTCTCTGCATTCAGTGCCTTAACTGTTTACATTTACACCAGGGACACTAATAAGAAAGCACTGTGGGGCAGAAATCTGGTTAGACCCACATGGTGTCCCTTCTAACATTTCTTCATTCATTAAGCATCTCTGAAGCAAATAAGGTACAGCTGCTAGTGGCCTGCAGCGTTCTCCACAAGTCATTTGCTATTTAATAGGAACTGTAAGCAGTTATGGATAGAGTTCAGTTAATAAGAAATATTAAAGTTAAACCCATCTTTGTAATTGAGAAGAAGCTTAGCGTTTAAAAAAAAAAAAAAAAAAAAAAAAAATTTTTATATTACCTGGTAATCTGTAATTTAGAAATCCCCTGCTAAATACAAACACTATTTATTACTCCTAGGTGTGTATTCGTTTGCCCTGGTATGCCAATTGTTTTCTCCAGCTTGTTTAGCTAAACATTATCATATAATGAAAATCTAATATTACCAACTTATACTCAATTATTCAAAATATTGCCATTTTTTCTAAAAAAGAACACATGAACCTGGTGTTGTAGAACTTGGGAATTCCATTCCATGAGCAGTCTTTCCTTGCAGAATAATACATTGTAACCTGTTCCAGAGCCAACTGATCAAATGAGCGTAATGCAGGTTGGTAAACTAGACTCCTTTAACTTTTTCCAAACTGGCTCCCAAGATGCTTTGGGGTTTAACTCATTAAGTCTGGTGATTTTATTGAATTAATGTTTAAAGCAGAATTTTATTCAGACAAATTTTTGTGAATAAAATACATATTCAGTAGGCAAAGCCACTGAATATACATTGCACTGTAGCTACTATAGGTATGCTTAGGGAATATAATATTGTACTACATAAAAAAAAAAAAAAAAAACACTTTGCAGGGTAGGGCTGATTAAAATATATCCCATGCAGATCTATTCATTAGTATGTACATTTAAGGAAGTTATCTGTTCAGTTTATTGTAAATATGAAATCTGTGAAATGTTTCTTAACAATTTACTTAACAATCTCTTTGTTGTGTAAGAATGTCCAAGAAAAGCTATGCAAATCAGGTCGTTATGAAGATTTATAAGTAAAGGTTCTCCACGCCCAGGGCTGCAGAGAGTCTAGCATAGCACCACACTATACTTTGCATTTTAAATGCATTTATATTAAAGAGGATTGTTAAAAAGTGCAGTAAAAAAGTCACTTTCCAAAACAGGTTTTATTTTAAAGAAAAAGTAACACGGCTTTTAGAATAAGCTTGTTTAGGCAGGGCCTTCTTTAGGCTGATGCCACACCAGGCGTAGGGCTGATTTTTTCGGCAAGCGGAAAAACGCTTGCCGAAAATTCAGCCCTACGCCTGCTACTTGTCCCTGCACCCGAATGAATGGAATACGCTCGGGTGCAGGCACATGTAGCCGATATACGCACGAAAACGCGAGAGAATGCAAAGTCTCGCGTTTTCGTGCGTATATCGGCTACATGTGCCTGCACCCGAGCGTATCCCATTCATTCGGGTGCAGGCACAAGTAGCAGGCGTAGGGCTGAATTTTCGGCAAGCGTTTTTCCGCTTGCCGAAAAAATCAGCCCTACGCCTGGTGTGGCATCAGCCTTACCTTTTGTATCAATTATTAGTTGCTTTTGTATGTAAATCTGTATATTCAATGTACAAGTATGGGATCCCCTATCCAGAAACCCGTTATCCAGAAAGTTCCAAATTACGGAAAGGCCATCTCCCATAGACTCCATTATAAGCAAACAATTTTTAATTTTAAAACTGATTTCCTTTTTCCCTGTAATAATAAAACAGTACCTTGTACTTGATCCCAACTAATATATAATTAATCCTTATTGAAGTCAAAACAATTCTATTGGGTTTATTCAATATTTAAATGATTTTTAGCAGACTTAAGTTATGGAGATCCAAATTACAGGAAAATCCCAGGTCCCGAGCATTCTGGATAACAGGTGCCATCTTTGTATATATAATAATTATCTAATAATAATAAAAGCCAGTTCTCTCTATGCGGCTTCTCAGCTGGACTATATATTTTAGCATATGATTTTTTTATTTTATCTGCCAAAATTGCTGTCTGTGTAATTGAACAAAAATGAATAAAAAGGGAAAAAAGCTTTAATAAATAAAGCAAGTAGAGAATTATCTGATTAGTGATGAGGGAAAAAATTCAAAGATTCGCAAAACGTCATCAAAAAAATAGTTGCGCACGTAAAAAAAATGGTCTTTTTTTGTGCCACGACAATTTCTTGTCGCACGCCAAATTTTTCTGCAGCAAAATTTTGCGACCGTTTTGTGGAAAAATCTGCCAATGGCGAAAAAATTAGCTCATTACTAGCTGAGATCAATGCAACTGTATTATACACATGTTTCAGTGATGATTGGTATTGTATTGAGCCCACAGGTATAGTAAAAGTTGGGATCATTGGCACTGTATTGTGAGGTTTGGGATCAATGGCATTGTATTGTGCCCACAGATATAGTAAGGGCTGGGATTGTACTGTACTCATATACAGAATGCTTTAGGATTGTCGCTACAGCATTGTGACAATATGTACTGGTATCAAATACATATACAGGTATAGGACCCATTATCCAGAATGCTCGGGACCAAGGGTATTCCGGATAAGGGGTCTTTAATTTGGATCTTCATACCTTAAGTCTATTAAAAAATCAATTTAAACATTAACTAAACTCAATAAGATTATTTTATATCCAGTAAGGATTAATTATATCTTAGTTTGGATCAAATACAAAGCACTGTTTTATTTTTACAGAGAAAAAGGAAATCAATTTTTAAAATCTGAATTATTTGATTAAAATGGAGTCTATGGGAGACAGGCTTTCCGTAATTCAGAGCTTTCTGGATATCGGGTTTTCGGATAAGGGATCCCATACCTGTATATGTATTGTCACAAAAATTGCTGAATATTGCTGAATGCACTGAGAATATCCTACCTGAGAAGGTATTCTTTATAGATGGATTTCAGTTCTTCTTTGTCTTGAATATGTTGCTTTTCTGTTTCAATCAAATATTGCAAAAATTTAGCCCCAGCTGCCTTTAGTTCACTTATTCTGTATTTAGGCATTTCCTTCTGGAGCCTAGGCTCTCTTTTGCATGGAAAGGTGGAAAGGATGGCTATCTGTCCTCTGAAATGAGTCTCCTTTTATACATGTAGGGCTGAATACATATACTAAGTGAGTCATTATAGAAGAAAAATGAAAAAGTTCAAAAGGATCCACCCATAAAGAAGAAATGAAACAAGAATATTACAAAGTTGCTGTGTCATCACAGTAATTGATAGTTGTCACTAGAGTTCATGTCTGCTGCTTTAACTTTGCTTTTATGTTGTTGGTTATAATAAACTTTTGCATTTGATTTTAACTCCATATTGGAGACAAAACAATCCTATTGCATTTATTTAACGTTTAACTGATTTTTGGCAGGCCTGTGGAATGGTGATCCAAATTACAGAAATATCCCTTATCCAGAAAACCTCAGGTCCCAAGCACTCTGGATAACAGATCCTATACAATACCTCTACAATACAAGACATTGGTATTTGGTATAAAATTATTCAATTTACTAGTTTAACTAGTGTTATTAAAACAACTTGGTTTGTGAATTAAGCTTAAAGCTTCCCTTTGTTGAGAGGTTTTCCAAGAAAATGTAATAAATCTGCCCTTTATTGTTGACAATTTTTTTCCTCCCAAAAACAAGCATAAGTTACTGGTAATTTATGAGTTATTACAAAACAAAGCAGAGAGAATTACAGAACAGTATTTAACTGATATAATTTAACTGACTGATGTAATGTTTTATTTAGAAATATAACTGGCTGTTCGATCTTATAGATCAGCAGCAGAGTATATTGTACACTTTTTTTTTCTGGCACAGATTTTATTGCCTAATTATTCCTGCTCTAAACGAATCAGGAGAAATGAAACTAGCCATGTTTATCCTACCTATAAAAACACACTGTTTTACAAGAGTAACGTGGAGCACAGTATTTCTGAATGTAGTATATTTCTAGTTGTAAAACAGTGATAAAAAGCTAAATGAAACTGTGCAATATACTGTTCCACTGATGACTTTTATTATTCTTCATTTATATATGGCTGACATTTAAAACAGGCTACAGCAATTGTTGTTTCAGGTAGAGCAAAATGGTAAAGGTTAATGTATTAAAGGGGAAGTTTACTTGCACAAAACATATGAGGTCTCATTTACAAGTGCAAAAATGCTGCAATTGGACTTTTTTGCAGTTTGCACTCACTCCATGATTTATTGTACAAATAGCCTCTGTGGTCTGTTCACAAAAGCAGCACTGATTGCACTAGTTAGTGCAATGTATTAGTGAGGGGCAGACAGCGCGCCACATGAAAATAATCTCTGCACTTATTTTTGATCCAGCGCTCAGTGTAGGGAGCAGCAACCCCAGGCTCTGTAAGTGATCGCAAAGGGCACACTCTTGCACCCCTTAGCGCTCTTAAACTTGCCCCTCAGGGTTCATAAATGACCCCTAATGTTTTTAAATAGTATACCACAAATATTTTCTTTTTAATAGCTATTTTTTTTACTGCTATTCCCTTCTCCTCCTCTCATGTTTCTTAGTGGCTGCTCAGTCAGCCAGCTTGCTAACTTACTGATATGTTAGTTGATGTGACAAATAAGAGAAAAGAAACACATTGACTAGAGTAGAAAGTAGACAGAATAGAAAGACATAATTGCCCATATTAAGGATATGCACTTTCCAAATATACTGTATATGGTTTTCTAGGTGGTCAACTTACTTGTTATGGCTTACCACACATATAATGCAGGCACTATGCCAGTTTAGCAGCAGCCAAAGTGTCAGCCATGAACATTTGTATTCACTATTTTCTAGAGATGCACTGAATCCACAATTTTAGGATCCAGCTGAACCCTGAATTCTGTACTTATTTCCTGCCCTTCCTACATGAGTTTGAGATTTGCCACCAATACTGAATTCCTACGCACGTTCTTCATTCAAAAGAAGGCATCAGTGGTGGTTACAGGTGCAAGTACTGTTTCTATTATCTGTTGGAATGTTTATTGTGTCCTCAAAAGAACCAGTCTATGACCTTGCTGGAGGTGTAGTAATCCAGTTATACAAGCCATGCCGTGAAACTCCTTTTTACAAGGTGCAATGTTTTTTTTTACCTTGCAAAAACAGGAGTGCCACTACGTGTGTAGTTGTGCCAAATGGCTTTATAAATATCTGGCAGTTTGCAGAAACCCTGTAAAGGCAGACCTTTGGCTATTGTTACTTACTATTGTTAAACTGGAGCAGGAGCAGTGATAGGCTAGTATTAGAAAATTAAAGATTTCTCACTGCTAATATTGTTGACATGCACTAGATGCCTACTGTGATGAAAAGTGTGATTGTACATATTTACAAAAAAGAAGCTTCTTAATAAAAGAGAATATTCATGTTAATTGCTGAGTTAGCAGGCTGTGACTTGGCAAAACCAGCTAAATATGTGGTCTGTGTATCTCTACTGACTTGGTTTCAGTGGGCGTGTTTATACAGTAATTTCATGTACATAGGAGTGTTATCTGCTAAGTCAGTAATTCTTTCCAGTCAGTTGATTCTTTCCCAATATATTGGCACCGTTGGGTTCGGTAATTTGGCTTGGGTTACATTATTTCCATATTTCAGGACACGGTTTCACTTTTAGTCATCAGGGAAAGGTCGCACGTTTAGATCCACTTCTCCCAGCCCTACGTTTTTCCATCAGGCTGAGAGAAGCAGATCTACTTTTTTATGCTGCCCATGTGCCTGCCCTGTATCCCCCTCAGTGCAGGCACACACAGCGGAGCCTAGGTCCACCTGTAAAACGTGAAAGCATATGTGAAAGGATTATATTATGTCATATTAAGACATAACCTTAAATTCATATGCCTCCTCCTCCCCTGTGGATATCACAGCAGCCCCCAGCATATAATGACTATTTCCAAATGCAAACTCCCAGAACAAACCCCTGCCAGGGAGAGTATGGCACACACAGGAAACATAGGGCAGGCGGAGTATGGCACACACTGGCAACATAGGGCTGGTGGAGTATGGCACACACAGGCAGCATAGGGCAGGCAGAGTATGGCACACACAGGCAGCATAGGGCAGGCAGAGTATGTCACACACAGGCAATATAGGGTAGGCTGAGTATGGCACACACATGTAGCATAGGGCAGGTGGAGTATGGCACATAGGCAGCATAGGGCAGGCAGAGTACTGCCTTACCCTGCCTGTTTGTGTCATACTATGCCTGCCCTATGCTGCTGTGTGTGACATACACACAGGCAGCATAGGGCAGGTAGTACATACAGTGACACAATGCTGGCATTGCTCCTAGTTTGTCTGAGGTGTGAACAGGTGAACAATGTGGGTGCTTACAGTCTGAGCCTGAGGTGTGAGCAATGCAGGGACTAAAAGTTGTAAACAGTGCAGGGGTTTACAGCCTCAATCTGAGGTGTGACCAATGCAGGGAGCCAGTTAATCTCAGTACTGATACCATTTAAATCTTAGGTAAGCAGTCACAGCAGGCAGTTTTCACCTTGCTTGTGTCTTTGCTTATGACGTGATTTATAGCTGAACATGTCGATTAGGCAAATTGCTGACTATATAAACCTATTCAGTGCCTACAAGGTGTTTTTGTACCTTGACCTATTTTTTTTTTTTAGTTCTTTACTATCCTGTTTATATAGTTGGTCTGTATGCCCAAAATAGTGTTGTTTTTTGTCCTTGCTCCTAATTTCTACCCTGCTCTTACACCACTCACTTGTCAGTTGTATCTCATCTATAGCAAATTTTTGGTATTTGGCCCTAGGGCCTGGTCTCTGTGAGCTGCCCTTTGTCCTAATCCTGTCTATTCTCTTCTTTTCTTCTTGTTACTATGGTCTTAAAACTGGTTTACCCAATTCTGTATCCATGCAGAACTACGCTGCTCCTTTGTACTATCTATTCGGCACCCTCCCTTGAAACTGGGCTTATTTCTAGTAATAAAAAGCTTCATTTGTTCTATTGGATTTACCTTGCTTTGGCTGCCTCCAATGGGGTTATGTAATAAAAGATGCTACGTTTGCCCAGGAGCAGTAACCCATAGCAACCAATAAAATGTTTACTTTTAAACATGTGACCAGTAAATGCTACCTACTGATTAGTTGCTATGGGTTGCTGCTCCTGGGCAAACTTAGAATCTTTTATTACATAACCACATTGGAGGCAGCCAAAGCAAGAGAATACAATAGAAAAAAAAGGAAGCTGAATTACGTTGACTGTCGGATGTAGATGCATTTTGTAGAATCCCACACAATCTCAAGTTGTTGCATGACAAGATTTTGTGGGTGTAGTTTAACCCTTAGGCTTTTATGGAAGCTTATGAATCGGTACAGGCTGATACATTTTATAGCTTCAAGAAGGTTTGGATGGCTTTTTAGCAAGTGAGGGAATACAGTGTTATGGGAGATAGCTCTTAGTACAAGTTGATTCAGGGACTGGTCCGATTGCCATCTTGAAGTCAAGAAGGATTTTTTTTCCCCTCTAGGGCAAAATAGTTGATCCAGAAGAAGACCCTTCTGTAGCCTCTCCTAGCAGTTAAGCAGGTTTCATAAAAGGTTGAACGTGATGGACGTGTGTCTTTTTTCAACATAACGCACTACGTTACTATGTACTGGTGGCAGATTAACAAAACGAGAGAATTTTTATGGAAATTTTTGTAAGATAAATCTTTTCACTTTGGTGCAAATATTTTTATTTAGGATTTATACACATTTTCCCCAATGATCATATACCTGTGGTACAAACTGTAGGTGCCACAAACCCGTTAAAGCGCTATAAGACATTTGCATTTCTGCATTTTTTTTTTTTTACATACACAAGCCATTACCCCCAAACGATCATTTCTCACTCTCTAGAATAAAAAAATCTATAGCGTCATAAAATGATGTTCACCTCAAAGTAAGGCTAGTACCAAGAATCAGCTCCTACACCGGCACCAGCCTTCTACCTTGCCTGCACCCTGAAGCATTGTCTCCACCCTGAGTGCAGGCACAAGCAGCAGATATGGGCTGTGAAATGTGAACTCTGTGCAATCTGTTTGCCGATATCCACCACGTCTGCCTGCACCCAGGCAGAGACAATGCTTCCGGGTGCAGACAAGGTAGAAGGCTGGTCCCAGTGTTTTTCCGCAGGCTGAGAATCAGCCCTGTGTGGCACTAGCCCAAGAAAACAAAAGCCAAAGAGAAAAAAAACATTTAAAGGTAAGGAGACAGAATTCAAGTTTTGTCTGTTGGGTTACCAAAACACAGGTTCCCCAATGTTGGGTACTGAAGTAACAGATTCTTAGCATTAATTGGGGTATTTCCCCTATGTACACTGAAAACAGGCATGGTACATCTCTTCCAGTTGATTAAATTCCAGGTTTTGCAGCTTTTTTCTTTAAACTGCATTTCAGACATCACTTTTGTCTACAGCAAAAAAAAAACCCCCCCAAACAAAAAAAATGTGGTACCGTAGTAAAAAATGGACTATATATAGTTTGAAGGAATTTAATCAGCTGCAAAAGTGCAACAACAAAGAAGTTTGAAAAACATTTAATGGGCAACACTATATCCCCTTTAACTCTAATTACACCTGCTGTGTATTTCACAATGAACAAGTTTCCTTAAAATCAGGTGCAAAAATAAAATATGGATTCAAAATGTAGATGAAGGTGAAGGATTCTACAATTTCATCCAAAACCTGGAAATCCCACCACTGAATATTTATGTGAAAAAAGCATAAAAAGCCAGCAGTTTTCTAAAAAGATGTTCTTCTAAACATACTGAAGTACAGTATTAAATGTATCCCTGTGTGTTAAGTTCATAAAAATAAAGGGTGTCACCAAATGAGTTACAACATCTGAAATAATGGGAAAGCATACTCAGCTCATATAGGCACCTTCAGTAATGTACAAAAGAAAATCTCCATTTAAAGGCGGAACCGATTTATTCCAATAGTTCCAACATAAACTTTATATGTGCCACTTAGCAGAAGGGAAGGGAGGGGTCTCAGTTCTTTTTGTTAACGAAGGTTAAACTGGCACCTAAAAGCTGGTACATATTCTAACTACAAGAATTCACGTGTTCCTCTGGCACATTTGACATATGCCAGATCAATAAATGTAGGGACTCCATTTGTAGATTTCAGGGTAAATAATATAAAAACTCAGATTGTTCTGCGGCACTTCAAGTTAGAAAATACAATGACTTTGATTGCAAAATATCACATTTTACAAACCACTATATTTTGTCTCCTTTGAAAAAAACCTCATTTGTGTTGGGGGCCGACAAAAACATTTGTTACGAGCCACTCCTGCACATAAGGGTATACACAGTATATTTGTAAGACCAAACAGTTCTCAGTTTGCTTTGCACACTAAACGTTGCCCTTGCTCCTTTAAAGCTTCTCAAGCGTTCTGCATCTCTTTGCCAATCTTGTAGCTGAGTATTTTATTCCAGTCGATCTTGGTGCGGGTCACTGGTAGCTGCCGGCGTAAGGCTTTGAAAGTTGTGTCTGACATGGTCTGATAGTTCTCGCTTATGGCAGTCTGCAGCAAGAAATCAAAGAGCTATTATAGCAGAGAAACACTTACAGAAAGGGCTGGTTAACTTTTAAATGAACTTTTACTATGTTTTCATTTTTCATTTGTGGTTTTTAAATTTATTAGCGCAGTGGTTCGAATGAGAACAGGGAATATGAATAGAAGTGGGTCTAAATACAAAGTTAAGTAGTACAAAGTAACAACCTTAATAAAAAGTAACAATAATAAAATTGTAGCCTCAAAGAGCAATAGTTTTTTGGCTGCTAGGGCAAGAGACCCCCTTTTAAAAAAGCTTAAAGTCAGTAGAAGAAAGTAAATAATTCAAAAACAAAATAAAAAAAATGAAGGCCAACTGAAAAGTTGCTAAGAACTAGCCAGTCTAGGGGTAGTTATCACCCTGCGCTATGCATTCACTATAATACGTCAGCCAAGCTGTGGCTTTCATGCAGTTGTTGAACAAAAGCTTTCATCGATCTTGAGTAATGCAGTTCATCAACTGCTGCCAATTTACTACTTGGATATTAGTAAACTAGTAATACAAAAAGCAACGAAATACCATATTGGGCATATAGCAAGTACAATACCCAGAATACTTTTCATATTGTCAGTGCTGAGTGGCTTAGCACATGGCTTATTCCTGTACTCACCCTTCACTACTAAGCAAACACATTACAAAACTATATATTAAAAGATTGACATTCAGGGAACATTCAGGTTTTGACGGAGAATCTCACATTCCTACTAGACTGCAGCAACTGTGTCAAAACCAAATATTTTATGATAATATCCTCTATTTGGTGGTTGGTTGGGGCAGAGCTCCCTCCGACTTTTGCTTATAATTGCTGATTTGGACTAGCTGTCCTTAATAAATGGATCAATGATACCCCCAAATTGCATAGCATTTGTCCATTTTAGCCACTGGCCAATGAGTCTGTATGATATGTGTACAAAGTGCGAGGCAGTGAGAATAGCTAACAAAGCAGCTGCCAACCTGTTCCTTGCATGCCTTAATATTAAACTAAACCACCTTACCTGGTATTCATTCTCTGCTTGCTCTATAATTTTTACAAATTCCTTGGCAGTTTGAGCTTCACCCTAAAAGAGAAAGAGGAAAAGCACATAAGCACATGGTAACATCACCTAGTAGAGAAAATATTGAAACTATAGTGATAAAAGTAAAAGCACCTGTGCAGGGTTGAAGGTCTGTGCTTTAGGTTAAGGCCACAAGTTGCTTATTCTCAGCAATCCAAAAAATTCTTGCAGAGAGTATGCCCCTTTGCTTGAAAAAACTTCTACTTGTGCCTGCGCTGGGAAGTACTGAATAGGCTTAGGTGCAGGCACATGTAGCAGATATCTGCTAAAAAAAAAAAAAAATGCAAGACTTTGCATTTTTGGCAAAATATCGGCTACATGTGCATTAGTCACTGGTGGGTGCCAAACAAATCGGTATTCCCCAGTAGTTTGCACAATCTGGTCACATTTGAGTGCGTTATGCACTTAAAGCACTAAAAGAAAGCATTCTTCAGCCGCAGGAAGAAAACTGCAAGAAAATGCCAAAAGCAGAATTAAGTGCTATTTAGTGTAAATACAACTAGGCAGCAGTTTGTTGTGCTTTTTGCCTTTACTTGCAGTTTTCTTAACTTTGGTATATACTATTGCAACTTTGGCAGATTGATTGTAACAAGGCTTTAATTCTTGTTTCTTTGTATTCAGCCTTCTCTGGGACAACAAAAACCTGTGTCTGTGTCCACTAGAGTGCAAAACAACTTCCGCCTATCTGTATACATACAGATAAGCAGAGAAGAAATGTCCTGTATAAATAGTTAGGCTGATGCCCCACGGAGTGAGTTAGTCACCCATCATAGATTTCTGCTATCACAGACGACTAACCACTCTGAAATGACTTTTCATCAGCATCTATAGGAGTCGCTGGGGGAAAGGCCTTCACATCACTGCAGTTGCCTGCAGGAGGAAACTTTGCACGAATTTGGAAAGCCAAAGCAATGCGAAGGCCTTTCCACCAGCAACTCCTATTGTTGCCAGTGGAAAGGAATTTCAGAGAGGTTAGCCGCCCACAATAGCAGAGAAATATCGCAGGCGACTAACATGCTCAGTCATGAATAAGATCATATTAAAAAGGTAATTTTTTTTTTAAATATGGTACATTATACACAGGTCAGATAATTAAAATGTCCGTAATGTTTTTCTTATCTCATTTAGAAATGGTATCGCATGCAGAAAAGGTATGTGCCATAGCACAACAAGCTATTTCCCCATGCTTCTGTGTATCTTAAAGGAACAGTAACACTAAAAAATAAAAATGTTTTAAAATAATTAAAATATAATGTACTGTTGCCCTGCACTGGTAAAAGTTGTGTGTTTGCTTTAGAAAGACTACTGTAGTTAATAGAAATAGCTGTTGTGTAGCCATGGGGGCAGCCATTTAAATTGAAAAAAGGAGAAAAGGCACAGGTTACATAAGAAGATACCAGATAAAGTGTGTAGAATACAATGGGAATCTATGCTACTTATCTGTTATCTGCTTAGTAACCTGTGCCTTTTCTCCTTTTTTCAATTTAAATGGCTGCCCCCATGGCTACACAGCAGGGTATTTATATAAACTGTAGTAGTGTTTACGAAGCAAACACACAACTTTTACCAGTGCAGAGCAATAGTATATAATATATTAATTATTTTTATACACTTTCATTTTTTGGTGTTACTGTTCCTTTAAGTAAAAAGAAACACTAACAATAAATATAGTAGAATACGGCAACAATATGTACGCACAAACATTTTTTGTAATCATAAGAGACAACTAAAATTCGACAGTGTACAAAAAGTACTTCAACATATAAATATGTCCAATATATGCATTTTTCAACATGTTATACTTACAGAGATTGCTAAGGATTCCTGAACATCTTTGTGGCTAACTAACTGAACGTTTCCATCCTCATAGTAATGAACCTGTAGCAATGAAAGCATGATTACTACAAATTGTCATGAACTAAACTCTTTTTATACCATTTTAAAGGTTCAACTGTTATATACTTTTGTGTCGGAAAATGACTACAGTTATAACTAGAAAGGAAAGTGTGAGAACAAACTTCATGTTGGGTTGAAAAAACATGAAGTCACTGAATGAAATCTAATCTGTTGTTGGCTCCACCCACTTTTTCTAACCTTGGGTCACAGTTATATAGCAAAGTTTGGGAACCCTGGTTTTAATAGTGTCTGAATGGCAGCAATTTAAATTTCCCCACTGAAAGTCAATGAGTGACATCTGATTGGCGGTTGGTGGCGCCACCCACTTTTTCTACCCTGAAACTGCAGTTACCCAGTGACTAACTCTACAAAGTTTAGGGACCCTAGGATTAATAGTTAAAGAACAGCAGAAGTATAAATTTAAACCAATAAAAGTCATTAGGTAAAGTGTGATTGGTGGTTGTACCCACTTTTTCTAACCTTGAGTTGAAGTCACCCAGTGACAAATAGTGGGCACCCAAAGGCAGTATTTTAAATTTAAACCAATAAAATTCAATGGATTAAATCTGATTGGGTGTTAGTGGCCCAACCCACTTTTCCTATTTGTCAACTGCAGTCCCCCAGTGACCAACTTCGCAAAGTTTGGGGACTCGGGCATAAAAATTGTGGGACTGACAGCATTTTACACTTCACCATTGAAAGTAAAACGGTGAAATGTTGGTGGCTCTGCCCACTCTTTCTAAATTTGAACGGCAAATACCCAGTGACTAACTTTGGAAAGTTTAACAACCCTGGAATTAATACATAAATAATTGCATTAGTTTAAATATAAACCAATGAAATTTAATGGGTGAAAATGGATTGGCTGTTGGTGGCCCCGCCCACTTGTGCTAACCCTGAATACGCAGTCAGCCAGTGACTGACTGCGCAAAGTTTGGGAACCCTGACATAAATAGTGTGAGAAAGGCAGCATTTTAAATTTAAACCAAAAAAAACTGAATAGGTGAAGTCTGATTGGCTCTTGGTGGCTCCACCCACTTTTTAAAACCTAAAAATTCAGTCCCCTATTGACCAACTGTGAAAAGTTTAGGGACCCTGGTGTTAATACTGTGAGAATGGCAGCAGGTTGGATTTCCCAATTGAAAGTAAATAGGTGAAATCAGATTGGCTGTTGGTGGCTCCACCCACTTTTTCTAACCTTGAACCGCAGTTACCTGGTGCCTAACTTTGCAAAGTTTGGGGACCCCGGTATTATTACTGTGAGAATGGCAGCAGGTTGAATTTCCGTCAAGTCAATAGGTAAAATCTGATTAGCTGTTCACAGCTCCCCCCACTTTTGGGCATCCAATAATCATATATTTTCAAGTTTGGTGTGTGTAGCCTCAAAGCTGTAAGATTGGCAGCAGTTTCAATTTCCCCATTAAAGTCAATGGGTTAAATTTGATTGGCTGTTGTTGGTCCCGCCCATGTTGGGGTCATCCAACAAATGTCGCCGTTTCATTCGGGGTGACCCCATTATTATGTTATTCAAGTTTGGGGGGGTGTAGCTTCAAAGCTGTAAGATTGGCAGCAGTCTGAAAATCTTCCCTGTCAAAGTCAATGGCAAAATCGGGGTGTTCGGAGAGGTGCCACATAAAGATTGGGGGCGGGATCGCTTAGAAAAGCACAAGCAACCTGCTCCGCTATAGGGCGAAGAAGTGTGGAGAGTTTGGGTGTTGTACCCCTAAAACTGTAGGAAGAAAAGCCTTTAGAATATGGGGGGCACTAAGAATAATAAGAAAAAGCGGAAGAATAGAAGTCGAAAAAGTCGAAGAACAGTATGTTGAGTTTTTCAACCCAACATAAATAATTAGAAGCATGAGTGTCAATCTGACAAATGTCCTCTTCATATGAATCCCGAGACCTGTTTGCCTTTTGCCTTGAACTTTAATATGCTGCAGGTGCAAGTAATCTAAGCTACCTCTTTAATCAGACTTCTTTCATTTAAATATTATTTTAAATATTTTTATACCGCCAGTGTTAGAGCCCCTAGCAACCAGACTGACTGAGAGGCTAACTCTCAATCAAAAATCTACAGAGCATTACTGGACTTGACAAGATCTAATAGCAAAATTGGCAATACATGCAACCACAAATGAAGTTCCTAAAACTAATGCCAAACGTGGCATATTCTTGGCAAGCCAGAAACCAATTACCGAGAATACGTCCCTACACTTGAAAAAAACCTTCTACTTGAGCCAGCACCAGGAAGCATTGAATATGCTTGGGTGCACACATAGCGTAAAACTACGCTACATGTGCACCCGAGAGTATTCAATGCTTCCCGGTGCAGGCTCAAGTAGAAGGTTTTTTTATTTTTTTGTTTTTGTTTTTTTAAGTATAGGTGCGTATTCTCGGCAAGCATTTTTTTGGCTTGCTGAGAATACGCAACGTGTGGGCATTAGCCTTAAGTACACTGCCCCAGAACATATAATAATAAAATATTACACATTTCTTACATTATTGCAGGTACCAACCTGAATCTTTAGAACTCCTACCAACTGAGCAGTGGATTGTGAGACAGTAAATTTCCATTCAGATCTCCAGCGACCATTCCTGAAAAATTGAAACATGGCAGGTTAGAAAAGAGTAAAATGATCAAGTAACATTAATATATTTATATATTCTAATTCTATGCAACATTTTTGCTCATAGTGTCCAAAAATTTCCTTATGCATATAGGCTACCCGGTATCCATTAGGTCTCTGAGCACATCTTTTCCCAGTTCCCAGCAATGGCAACATCAGAAATAAACCAAAGATATTATAATACAGTAATGGGAATTTAAATGAAACGCCACTATTTGAGCAAGAGTGGAACAATGTTTTATTGTATCTTTGACAAGTTGGGATTTTTTTGTGCTCCTATGAATTGCCGGTAAAATATGTTTCTTTATTGCATTGGAGCAGTATCCCATAGATATGAGTTCTCAACTACAAAAAGTTATAGATGCCAAATATTAACAGATTAACAGAAAATATCTTCAGATGATCTTGCTGTGTCATAAAATATGTTTTTTTTTGTTTTTGTTTTTTTACACCAAGGCTCCCCATAACGCTTTAGATGGCCTTTTCACCTTTAAGATGAAAGATGACTGGCTGAAAATAAAAAATCCTGGCCAACTGCTGGCCCTTACATTGATGTAAAAAGCGCATATAAAGCAGAAATTTTGGAAATTGTCTGGTTAAAGGAACAGTAACACCAAAAAATGAAAGTGTTTTAAAGTAATTAAAATATAATGTACTGTTGCCCTGCACTGGTAAAACTGGTAAGTTTGCAACAGAAACGCTACTATAGTTTATATAAATGAGCTGCTATGTCAACACGGGGGCAGCCATTGAAGCTGGGAAAAAGGAGAAAAGGCACAGGTTACATAGCAGATAACAGATAAGCTTTTTAGAATATAATGGGGTTTCATCTGTTATCTGCTAAGTAACCTGTGCCTTTTCTCCTGTAAATGGCTGCCCCCGGGGCTACACAGCAGCTTTCTTTATATAAACTATAGTAGTCTTTCTAAGGCAAACACACCAGTTGTAGCAGTACAGGGCAGCATTACATTATATAGTAATTACTTTTATACACTTTCATTTTTTGGTGTTACTGTCCCTTTAAATAGGAGACATGTGGAACTGCTGTACTAGTAAACTTTCCGGATAATAGACAATACCCCCTGCATAGACATATTATGCTACTTTTTTTTTTATTTACATTTATGTAAAAATGTAGCAAATAAAAAACTATATATAGTATATATAACAGACTTGTACAAATGATGGCATTCCACCATCATTGCAGAAGGCTGACTGTCTTTGAAGCAGATAGCACAGACTTACCAAAAGTTCTTGGGTTGAAACTGGTGGCTTTCAATACAAGATATTATTGTCTGTTGTCCGTCTATTGTCTTTCCATAAACCTAAAAGCATGATAAACAGCATTTAGTTCCTGATTTAAGGTTTATATATAAATGGAAAAAAAGAGAGAGTGGTGTTAGATCATAGCATATGACCTAAGGTAAAAAAAAAAACAAAAAACTTCTCTCTATCCTTACAATAAAAATATTAATCAGTGTAATGAAAAAACTTGTTATTGGGGGTATTGATGATTATGAATAAAAAAAAACAAAAAAAAAAAACTCACTTAATTTTTCTGTTCTTTCTAGGTGGAAGCCTCCTCTTTTAAAAAGCTTATTTAACATTACACTATTTATAATAACTTACATAAATAACAATGTATGTGAAAATAATAATGGATTGCTTTATCATGCAAGGAAAATTAAACCACTTAACAGTGCAGACACCATTCGGATAGTGTTCTTTTACATAAGCCCTCAAGGCCACATCACAAGCATCTCTCCAGGATTTTAAAGATGCATCACTGTCATCAGGATGAGGATCACTAGCTTCTTTCCTTAAGTGATCAAACTTGAAGGAAATCCGATTCCGTGGATCCACAAATCTGCCATTGCCAAGATCTCCATGCTCTGTTATAAGGACCTATTGATGAAATTGCAAATAGTATGTCACAAACATCCCTCACTTACTTCTCTATCCGCATTTTGTTTAAAATGAATAAATTAAAAGCAAACAACTTATCACTGCTTATCCAAACTTATACAAAACGAAGAATTGTGTTAGACGTCTGTGAAGGCCTTTATTCATCCAGGTCATGATATACAGTACCTAGTATTGCAGAGAGACTAGTAGTGTAACAAACGTCCCCGCAACAACACATTTGTACAGTAAAGACATACCTTGAGGAAGGTCTTAGTGGCAGACTGAAACGCTGACCCTATTCTAACTGTATAGTGTAACCCACATCCCTATTCTAACTGTACAGTATCTTGTGTTAAGTCTAAAGCAACTGGACAAGCTAAGCATTCTTTTTTTGCAATTCATCTGACTACTTCAGTTCAAATGAGAGGTAGGAAATTCTCCAGCATTTTAAACAATCTTCATTATCCAATCACAAC
Source organism: Xenopus tropicalis (assembly GCF_000004195.4). Classification (NCBI taxonomy): domain Eukaryota; kingdom Metazoa; phylum Chordata; class Amphibia; order Anura; family Pipidae; genus Xenopus; species Xenopus tropicalis. The sequence continues at coordinate 60,790,989 of NC_030678.2, read as the reverse complement.
GGCCCCACTGAACATTCTGAACACTTAGCTAGTGGTGAAATGCATTCAAGATTACTTCGCAAATCCAGCTGCTTTGCACTATAGACACGGGGTTGGATTTAAACAACGCAAACCCATTTGCTGTTTAACAGTTTTCTGTTGGTTCTTCATTAACACATCTTGGCTTTGGTTAAGTGTTCTGTAATTATGACCATTTTGTAATAAAAGTGCCCATTACTGTTAATTTGATAAATATATAATAAATATAACAGCTAAACCCAAATGTATATGTATATATATATATATATACATCTGCCCCTGTGCACGGGATATCATATAAATATCAAAATAAAACAGCCAGCACCAAGGGTCTTTGTGTTTCAAAAAATCTCTTGTGTATTATAATTGCATGTACATTTGTAATTGTACATGCAATTATAATACACAAGAGATTTTTTGAAACACAAAGACCCTTGGTGCTGGCTGTTTTATTTTGAGATATATATATATATATATATATATATGAAATTAAGCAAACAGCTGTAGCTGTAACTTTGGCATTAACTGTGTAAGCAACACCTGGAAGGCATATTTATAGTTGGTAGAAAAATGCAAAGAGAGGCACTTAACACAGATGCAGTGTGTAACTCAGCTGGTATTGACAGGATTAAACATCAGTTACAATCATGCTCATTTATGAAGCTGTGTATTGATTGTATATACATGTTAGGCTTATTCCAGATGTGGCGTAGGGCGGATATTTTCGGCAAGCGGAATAGCGAATGATACACGCTCGGGTGCAGGCATATGTAGCCGATATACGCATAGAAACGCAAGACTTCGCATTATCTCACATTTTTATGCGTATATCGGCTACATGTGCCTGCACCTGAGCGTATCTCATTCATTCGGGTGCAGGCACATGTAGGACGCGTAGGGCGGAATTTTCAGCAAGAGCTTTTTTGCTTGCTGAAAATATCCACCCTACGCCTTGTCTGGCATTAGCCTAACATAGTCAAATTCTGGCATAGAGTCAGTTTGAAGAAACAACCCATTCCCTGGGGTCGAGTGCACTGCTTTTTCACTACTTTTCACGTCTAAATTTTTTCCCTGCCTGAATTCAACACGTGGGTTATACCAGGTTAAAGGCGGTATAAAATAAAAGCATTATTTTGGGTATCAATTTGTCTTTAGGAAACACCTAGCACAATCACCTTGTAATGAATTACCATTTTCTTTAAATTTGAGTAGCTGCTACATGTTAAATTGGCCATACAAGCAGATACAGATAAATCCATTCTGTGTATATTTGGCAGCCTACGGATCCTGACCAATATTCGTGTACTATAGATATTGGTCGGTTCAAGAATCCTGCAGGTGTGAAAATTATCTGCTAAAGCACCGCCAGTCTGTGCATGGGGCATTGGTAGATGAGGAAATAAAGAGGAGCCGCGTGAACTGTAGAAATGGGGCAATGTATGCAATCTGTTGGCCACTTTTAGTGTATTCATCAAAAACAAAACAACAGATGTGTACTGAACACTTTACAAAGCTTGAAGAGGACCGACAGGGCACCTTATTGGAAGCCTAACATTTTTGCTTGATCTTTCTGAAGCTCACCAGCAATCTCATAGAAATGAGCATGTTTAGGCTACTCTAACAACTGGTTCAGCCATACTTAACAATGGCACTTGATCAATATAATTAACATTTTATTTAACTTGCAACAGCTGCACAGTGCATACCACAAATATATACACAAACAAACTTATACCTATAGGAAACAATAATCAATATACTCACTGAGTCATCGTAGCCTTCAATCTTAGCAGGTGTAAACTGATCCATGTTATATTGGGCAAAAGCACTAGTGGGACACAAAACACAAAGCATATTAATCTTTTTTGTATTGAGTATACATATATAATACTTTATTTTGGGCCAGAAAAATAATAAATGAATTAGTAATTTTTGCATCCTACAAAAAGCTAAAGGGACAACACACCCCGTTTAAAACCATTGTTTAATATACATCTTGTCCCTTTAGATCAGTGCTGTCCAACTTCTGTGATACCGAGGGCCGGAATCCTTCTGGCCTACATGGTGGAGGGCCTATAATGGAAGCCAGTTTTGACCACTCCCCTTTTTTAAACTGCACCCACTTCAAACTACACCCATGTTATCACAAGAGCTTTTAAGACCGTCCCCACATTAATGGTGGCAACACAGCAAAAACCCAATGGTTGGTGCTCACTGAAGGGATATCACCCTTCATTCATATGTGAAAGAATTATATTATCTCATATTAAGACATATGCTTTAATCCATATGCCTCCTCCTCCTCCTCTGTGGATAACACAGCAACTCCCAGCACATAATTACACAACTCAGGGACCATATAATGACTATTTCCAAATGCTAACAAACTTCCAGAACAAACCCCTGCCAGGTTCACCTACCACAGGCGGCATAGGGCAGGCAGAGTAAGGCACACACAGCCAACATAAAGAAAGGCAGAGTATGGCACACACAGGCAGCATAGGGAAGGCAGAGTATGGCACACACAGGCAGCATAAGGAAAGGCAAAGTATGGCACACACAGGCAGCATAAGGAAAGGCAAAGTATGGCACACACAGACAGCATAGGGGAGGCATAGGGCAGGCAGAGTACTGCCTGTTCTACCCTGCCTGTGTGTGCAATACTCTGCCTGTGCTGATTGTGTCTGCCATACTCTACCTTCCCCATGCTGCCTGTGTGTGCCATACTATGCCTGCCCTACCCTACCTATGTGTACCATACTCTGCCTGCCCTACCTATGTGTGCCATTCTATGCCTGCCCTACCCTGCCTATGTGTGCCATTCTATGCCTGCCCTACCCTGCCTATGTATGCCACACTATTCCTGCCCTCCCCTGCCTATGTGTGCCACACTATTCCTGCCCTCCCCTGCCTATGTGTGCCACACTATTCCTGCCCTCCCCTGCCTATGTGTGCCACACTATTCCTGCCCTCCCCTGCCTATGTGTGCCATACTATTCCTGCCCTCCCCTGCCTATGTGTGCCATACTATGCCTGCCCTATGACACACACACAGGCAGCATACAGTGACACAATGCTGGATGTGTCAGAGGGAATGTCTGAGGTGTGAATAGGTGAACAATGTGGGTAATTACAGCCTGAGGTGTGAACAATGCAGGGGATGAACATTGCAGACATTAAAAGGTGTGAACAGTACAGGGGATTACATGATTAAACAATGCAGGGGGATTACAGTCTGAATCTGAGGTGTTAGCAATGCAGGGGGCCAGTTAATCACAGTACTGATACCATTTAAAGCTTACACAAAGGTAAGCCATCAAAGCAGCCAGACAGGTGGGGGGCCACACAGAGGGGGGTCGTGGGCCGCCAGTTGGACAGCCCTGCTTTAGATGATTACAGAATACTAGCAGAATAGCACATTGTTCCTAGAGAAGAGTAGCCATCCCTGCACAGATGTGGCAACATCATATGCAAACTCAAAGGTGCCCTCAGATGGCCAAATAGTGGAAAGTTTATCAAAACCACTGCAAAGCTAATATATCTTGGGCTGCATACGGTAAGATAAATAAGATTCACCACTGACACTTTTATTGCAACGCAAAATGTTTTCAAAGGAATATTTACTATGAACCCTTGCAAATTCATAGGCGACAATAACGGCAAAGGATCATAAATAAAATCTTCATAAAATCATTCTGGGGTTTTTTCTGGAGCAAATTACCCAACCGGCAATAGTTTGGACATTTCTGTTAAATTAGTAGTACAGTAGTTTATGTTACTGATGAGGTTTCAGCAGTATAGCATTAATGAGAAAGTCCACTCAGAAAGTCAGATGCACAACCTTATGTATAAGAAGGCATTTGTGGATGATCATAGGAATTTCACTATTCACAGTAGGACCCAGGACTAAATATGCATATGCATAGGATTTTAAACAGAATTTTACTAAAATTAACAAAGGACTAACGGGAATTATTAGAATGGAGCACAATTTTTGGTTTAAAATGTGAGAAACAAAGGTAATTATTTAGTAGATACAGGTTTGGAAGCATTTTCAGTCTTGAGTCTGTGTGGATAGGTCTCTATCAGCTTTGCATATGTAGACACAAAACAGCTCAAACTCTGTCAGGTTGCATTGGGATCAGGAGCAAACCACCTTTTTCAAGTCCAGCCACTTGGATCTGTGGATTGGGGTCTGGATTCTGACTCCATTCCAAGATATAAAGCAATTCTTGTGTAGTTCTGGCTTCATGCTTGGGGTAATTGTGATGCCAAGTGCATATTTTATTTATACAGTACCAGCAAGTAATGTAACATTTAAAAGTAAAACTCATGTGCACTTGGGTTTATTTGAAGGGGTTGCATTTGATGGTCTTTTTTTCAACCCACATTAACTATGTAACATAGAAGTAACTTATATTAAAGGGGTAGTTTATCTTTAAATTAACTTTTAGCTTGATGTAGATATTCTTAAACAATTTGCAATTGGTCTCCATTTTTTTTTTTAAATTGTGGTTTTTAAATCATATAGATTTTTGTTCAGCAGCTTTCCAGTCTGGTATTTCAGCAGGTATCTGGTTGCTAGGGTCTTATTTACCTTACCCTAGCAACCAGCCAGTGGTTTGAATGAGAGACTGGTATATAAATAGAAGTTTAGAGGCTGAATGTGGCATTATTTTTTTATTCTAAAAGCCTGGATAACATTTTGTATGCATGAACATATTCTGCAAAATACAATTTTATGGTAAAGAAAAATAAATTATGAATAAAAAACAAATGAACAAAAAAGCAACTTACTGGGCTGCTCCTTCCCTGAGCAGGTTGTCATTGTTGAGTAGAAGTCTGACATCTGTAAAAATAACAATTTAGTATAAGTACATAAAACAAATGATGGAAAAACAAAACCAAATATTTATTCATTAACAATCCTTTTACACATTCACACAACTCACAATTTGCCAAGTGTACACACACCTATACACACTTACACAATTTTGTGGCTGTTTTTTTAACATTGTGGATTTTTTTGCCAAAGGAATTGCACAGTACGGTTAGTGAATACGTTATTCACTAACCGTGCTGTGCAATTCCTTCTGTATAATATTATAGTGATTATATTAAATTTTTGGTGAATTTTTAGCCACTTTATTGCATTTTTCCTGATTTTACTGTATTTTCAGTTCTGTATAGGTGTTGGTTTGTTTCTGTCCATAAAACTTATTTGACTAAGCTAAAATATTCAAACTGTGATTCTGATTGCCGATTACAGTAGAAAACAAAAAAAAAGCATTGATTTTATTTTTATTGCATTTTATATTGTTCTTTGTTACTAATTTGTGCCTATGGAAATTCTGTCTGTTTTATATCAATTTGGGTGCCTCTGTATGCCAAACAGAATGGTAAATCTATGCACATTGGCCATCACACATGTTTAGCAGACCCCTGGCATTTATATTTGGAACGTTTCATGTTTGTACATTTCAAAATGTAGGGTACATAATGGGATAAAATGCAAGCTTTGTGAAGATCAAAAAATTAATGAAAACCATCATGTTTAGCATAGCTTTGTAGTTTGCAGTAGAAAGATCTATTTACCCATTTTTGTTTGGTCAGTATGTGTACTTTCTGAAAATGGTTTTCTAGGGTCTCTATACTGTTAGTGGGTCTTATAGCACATAATACATATTCTGGGTGCTTAGTGCAGCAGCCAAAGCATCAGACGTGAAAATTAATATGCACCAATTTCATTTGGGTGCCTCTGTACGCCACTTAGTTTTGTAAATCTATACATACCAGGCATCAAACTGTTCTGGGGTCAACTTACCTATTTGTATTTTTATGTGTTTTTACCCCACTAAATTCTTTTTGGGGTCTCTATATGCCAAATACTTTGGTGATCCTATGCACACTGGACATTAAACTGTTAAATGGACCCCTAGCATGTTATAGGTACCTAATGTTATGTGGGAGATAAGGTGCTTAAAAGTAGAAGCTTTGAGGCAATTTTTTTTTAGAATTTCCATAAATGTTTATAGAAACTGCTAAGCTCAGAAAAGCATTGCTGCTTTGCTGGATTTGGCAGTACTTTTGAAAAATGTATGGTTTCCTGAGGTAAACCTAATGTTTTAGAATTTTTGGATTCAGAATCTAAAGAACACCATATTTTGCTGTAATGCTTTGAAAAAAAAGTAATTTACTGCTGGTTTTTGACTTTTTAATCTATATAAGTCAGAGATTTCCATAAAACTATACATAACTGTCATTGGCAAGTTTGAGAGACATAAGGATTTCTGAATCAGTTGAAATTTTGCTGATAAAATAAAAATGTTTGTGGCATAAATCCCTAAAAACAACATGAAAAAAAACAATTTGTCTTTTTTTATATTTAGAGCTCTAAATCTTGTTTGAGAAGTGGAAATACAAGTATAGGACCCATTATCCAGAATGCTCGGGACCAAGGGTATTCCGGATAAGGGGTCTTTCCGTAATTTGGATCACCATACCTTAAGTCTACTAAAAAAATCAATAAAACATGAATTAAACCCAATAGAATTGTTTTGCATCCAATAAGGGTTAATTAAATCTTAGTTGGGATCAATTACAAGGTGCTGTTTTATTACTACAGAGAAAAAGGAAATCAGTTTTAAAATTATGAATCATTTGATTAAAATGGAGTCTATGGGAGACAGGCTTTGCGTAATTCGGAGCTTTCTGGATAATGGGTTTCTGGATAACAGATCCCATACCTGTACACAAAAACTAGATTTAGAAAGCCCAGGTTTTCCTGAAAAAATGATTTACAGTTAAACTAAAATTCCGCCCCTACTAGGTGTCATGAAATGCCTCTAAAATGAGAAGCACAAAAAACATCTGGTGAAAATTAAGCTGGCACTTAAAGGAACAGTAACACCAAAAAATGAAAGTGTATAAAAAGTAATAAGAATAAAATATACTGCTGCCCTGCACTGGTACAACTGGTGTGTTTGCCTCAGAAATTTATATACACAAAGCTGCTGTTTAGCCATGGGGGCAGCCATTTAAAGGAGAAAAGGCACAGGCACATAAGAGATACCAGATAAACACTATTGTATTCTAGAGAGGTCATCTATTATCTGCTATGTAACCTGTGCCTTTTCTCCTTTTTTCCAACTTTAATGGCTGCCCCCATGGCTACACAGCAGCTTATTTATAAAAACTATAGTAGTATTACTGTAGCAAACACACAACTTTTACCAGTGCAGGGCAACAGTACATTATATTTTAATTACTTTAAAACACTTTCATTTTTTGGTGTTGCTGTTCCTTTAAAGGGTTAATAGGCAACTGTTTTTTGAGTTTATATTGTGAGCAAATAATAAACCACAATTAGAATCTTGATCCATAAAAGTCTGGAATTAAGTAGGAAAACACACTACAATTTTTCTGTGCCTATAGAGGACTAATATCAGGCATACCAATAACGAGTGAATTACATACATTTTACCTTTCATGTATTCTTATTCTGCAAACTGGAAGAGCCCTATTTAAGAAATCTAAACATAACTACTCTCAGGGTCCTGAGAGTAATATAAATTATATACCTATAATTGAATCTGCAAGACATCCAATAACATACTTTTAGGTTAATTAGTTTCTAATGAAATTTATCCTTGCGAGTGTCTGTGGCGGGGAATTTAGATTAAGTTCCAGTGGGATAGGGAATGAAGTGAATGATTAAACAATGTCTTTAGAGCACTGGGTAATATCTTGAAATTACATAAATAAAAATATAATAAAACATTATAATAATAAAATATCAATATAATGAATAGTAATTTTGGCTTGCACTTGTAAACCAGCTAAAGAGAACTGAACCTAAGTCATTCTTCCCTCAGAAAAAGAAACTTTTCAAAATAGTGGATAATTACCATTACTTCTAATGGTCTCAAGGTTTAGTGAGCAAATGAAAATTTAAACTAAACCAGAGTGATTTTAATAAGAAACAAAATGCAGGGCTAACTGTGAAGTAGAAATTAGGTTAAAATCTACAACTTGCAGTAGTATAAATGGCAAAACCAATGTACATTGTTTTGCTGCCAGATATACAAAGTAATATGGAACCTCTGACAAAATGGCTCCCGCTGGGATGGCACACGCTGCGCAGGCGAGGCAACTTCTGCAATTTGCCAAAATCGCCTGCGCAGCGTGTGCCATCCCACCCGTGACTTACATTTTCGCCGGTGGGATGGTAGTTCGGGGAGATTAGTCGCCCGTGACAAGGGAGATTTGTCGCGGGCGACTAATCTCCCCATGTGCCAGAGCCCTAAGAGATGGAAGTGTTCACAGGAACTGCGCCAAGCACAACAAGCACACAAAGCTTAACGGCCAATTATTTACTGTATTTACAACCTGTAATTGGCATGTGTTAAAAGAAAACTAATCCCGTTGACTTATGTAATTCTTGGGAAGGGCAGATAAGCATAATTCTATGTGATCCTTCCCTACCTCAAAACATCTCAGTGATTACTATACTAAAACAATTTAAAAACTGCCCATTGAAGATTATGTTGCCCATAAAAATAATATAAGTGAAATAAATATGTCAAGCTTTTAACTTAAATGCAATTACACAGATAAATGTCTAACACTAAATACCAGCACATTTGGGATATTATAACAAGGGCCCATGGATGTAATGATTCTATATATGTACAGGCTGGCTAGGCACTTGAATAACAATTGTATGCATATTCACTGGCACAAAACATGCGTGAATTTAAGGGAAAGAGCCTCCATACATGAAGCAGGAAACAGTGATGTACTATGCTAGCCAGTCAAAATGTTTACAGGGTAACCCCTTTGAAATAAAAAATAACAAAAGTGGTATAAAGGTGATATCTTTATTGGCTAACTAAGATTATCACAGCAAGCTTTCAGAACATTTTAGTTCCTTTTTCAAGCCGATTACCACAAATACCTTTCCTGACAACGACCTAGCCTCAATAAGGGCAGTCATCTGAAAGCCCTTGTGTAAGACTGTGTCACTTGGGTAACAAATCTTTAGTATCAAACTGCCTGAAATCGCTCTGTAGCCCACTAGGGTGACCAACTTTTCTAGAAAAAAAAATACTGGCAACTCATCTACTTATGTCCCAGTACCCCAAGCATTGGTGCAAGCACAAAAATAATTACAGATGTTTTGTCTCCTCCTCCTGAGCTCATAATTACCGAGACAAAAAAAAAAAAAAAATCCCACACTATGCCATGTGCCACAGTCCTAAGCATGAAAATAAATACAAATATGGACATTAACTTACCATTAAACACCTCGTTGAATTCTCCTGGGGGTGCATGGGTAATGAACTTAGCTGCAATGCGCACCTGCAACATAACCAAAAGTGGTGTTATGGGACTTTTGTATAAAACAAATATAAAAATACAACTACTTTCAATATGAATAAAACGTGTTTGTGCACACGCGTGCTCTATCTGGTCCCCTTTAGGACAGAGCTGCTTTAGAAGAAAGTTGTGAACTCACAAGGAGCACTAACTACAACCTGTCCTGTAAAAGAGGAACCTTCGTAAGGCTATAAGAAAAAGAGTGAATAGTTCCCTTTTTTATTTTCTTGGAATAATTTTTTCCCATATAAATTTTCACATAAGAAATTACCTGACCCTTTATTAAGAGAAGTGATTATTCAATACATTTTCCTGTGTGCCAAATAACATATAGACTGTTCACTGATCTACTATATCTATGAAATGTAAGGTCAACTTGTGCATACAACTGTTACAGATTTAATTAACCTAACTTCTGAGTATTAAAATAACGGCAACTATTTACCGTGTGTCTTCTTCCTAAAGGGTTTAAGGCAACATGTAGCAATTTGGCATTGATAAAAATTCAGTTAACCCTAACCCCTGATAACTTCCTAATATGATCAAGGCAAATTACCTGAGGAAATTCACAAGCACTGATAATTGTTCCATGAAATATTTAGTAAATTAACAACAAATCTATTTGTAGCAAAGATTACAACCGAGAATACACTGTAAGAGCCAATTGTTTTGTGTGGTCACCAAAATTGTGGACTTTGACCTGAACAAAAGTGGGTCATGTATGATTGTTTGGCTCTAAGGCCAATGATTGGATCTTAAGAAAACACATCACTGCGGCAATGTGGTCTTTGTCTAATAGGGTTTTAAACCAATCCAATGGATATTTTGGTCAGTGAGAGGGCTGTTGTAGAGCTAGTAAGCATGTTCGTCACTGCAGAATTCTCTTGCACCTGTATTTAATTTGGAGGTGATTATTTTGGAACGGTAGGAGGAGAAACAGCCTGTTTAAAGTTGGCCATACATGTTTAGATTTTAGTCTTCTTCCAACAAATGTTCAGATATCGACCACATGTTTAAATGCAATGATCTAAAACTAACATTTAGACTGAAATTGTAGAATAAAGCCAAATCCAATGTTCTGAACATGAACCAGTTGTTCAAAAGTGACTTATTGAAAATGCATTGTAGGTTCCTACAAGGATATCGTCAGATATACAATACAGGTGGAGATTTTATGAAAATCTTCTAACCTGTCTGATTGACTAAACAACAAAATCGCCATGGTACGAAAATTATTGGGATAATTTGGAGCCCACACATTGTTCGAAAATCAAACCATCATTTTGTACAAATATATACAGGTCCTTCTCAAAAAATTAGCATATTGTGATAAAGTTCATTATTTTCTGTAATGTACTGATAAACATTAGACCTTCATGTATTTTAGATTCATTACACACAACTGAAGTAGTTCAAGCCTTTTAGTGTTTTAATATTGATAATTGTGGCATACAGCTCATGAAAACCCAAAACTCCTATCTCAAAAAATTAGCATATTTCATCCGACCAATAAAAGAAAAGTGTTTTTAATACAAAAAAATTCAACCTTCAAATAATTATGTTCAGTTATGCACTCAATACTTGGTCGGGAATCCTTTTGCAGAAATGACTGCTTCAATGCGGCGTGGCATGGAGGCAATCAGCCTGTGGCACTGCTCAGGTGTTATGGAGAACCAGGATGCTTCAATAGCGGCCTTAAGCTCATCCAGAGTGTTGGGTCTTGTGTCTCTCAACTTTCTCTTCACAATATCCCACAGATTCTCTATGGGGTTCAGGTCAGGAGAGTTGGCAGGCCAATTGAGCACAGTAATACCATGGTCAGTAAACCATTTACCAGTGGTTTTGGCACTGTGAGCAGGTGCCAGGTCGCTGCATTGACCCTGCCCTTGATAAAACACAGTGGACCAACACCAGCAGCTGACATGGCACCCCAGACCATCACTGACTGTGGGTACTTGACACTGGACTTCAGGCATTTTGGCATTTCCTTCTCCTCAGTCTTCCTCCAGACTCTGGCACCTTGATTTCCGAATGACATGCAAAAGTTGCTTTCATCCGAAAAAAGTACTTTGGACCATTGAGCAACAGTCCAGTGCTGCTTCTCTGTAGCCCAGGTCAGGCGCTTCTGCCGCTGTTTCTGGTTCAAAAGTGGCTTGACCTGGGGAATGCGGCACCTGTAGCCCATTTCCTGCACACGCCTGTACACGGTGGCTCTGGATGTTTCTACTCCAGACTCAGTCCACTGGTTCCGCAGGTCCCCCAAGGTCAGGAATCGGTCCTTCTCCACAATCTTCCTCAGGGCCCGGTCACCTCTTCTCGTTGTGCAGCGTTTTCTGCCACACTTTTTCCTTCCCACAGACTTCCCACTGAGGTGCCTTGATACATGCTAATTTTTTGAGATAGGAGTTTTGGGTTTTCATGAGCTGTATGCCAAAGTCATCAATATTAAAACACTAAAAGGCTTGAACTACTTCAGTTGTGTGTAATGAATCTAAAATATATGAAAGTCTAATGTTTATCAGTACATTACAGAAAATAATGAACTTTAACACAATATGCTAATTTTTTGAGAAGGACCTGTATGTGCGCGCTCGGCCAGCTTAAGGGCTCATGTTGCATTTGGCACTTACATGCAACTGTGTCAGCATGGGCAGATAAAGTATAAATTGTGTTTTGTCCCATGCTCCTCTTTGGTAAAACACAGGAAAATGCCACCGCAGGGCTAAACACCCATGTGTACGAGTCTTTATGGAAGGTAAATGTCCCCTTTTGAGAATCATTTTTTGTTCTCATTGGTAGGTTTTATGTGAATCATTGTAACATCCTTTTCACTCATATACTGAACAGGTAGTTCTAAGACTAAATTGAGGGATTTCCTTTTTACTATGAATTTTGCTTTCCTTCTTGATAAATTACACAAATAAGGTCAAGTACATTTTATTCTATTGATATTGATTTTTCAGGGGGTTGATTTTCTCTCAAAAAGCCGCATTTTATACAAGAACCCTTAAGAATAGCCACTGCAAGCTGTCATACAACAACAGTACATGGAATTAAAAGTAACCCAAGCCAAGCAGGCTTCTCTTTTACAACTTCTCCTGCCCTAGATGGTGTTCAAACTGCAGCATATGCTTTTCTTAGAATGATACAGCAGAGTAAGCATGTACAGTATCATTGCACTGTACAGCTTTTAACATGTGTGAGGAATCTATATAAAATTGTTAGTTTATTTCCATAAGTATCAAGATTAGGTATAGTTTTAGATTAGAACGTAATATAAAAATAAAAATGTTACTAAATAAAAATGTTACTAAACACAGCAGGGTAAAGGAAATCACAAAGGCTCAAGCTATAAATGAGGTTTATCTAGGGCAAGAATCCCCAACCTTTTATACACGCGAGCCACATTTAAATGGAAAAAGTGTTGGGGAGCAACACAAGCATGAAAAATGTTCCTGGGGGTGCCAATAAGAGCTATGATTGGCTACATAATAGCCCCTATGTGGACCGGCAGCCTACAGAAGGCTCGGTTTGGCATTAGACTTGGCTTTTATGCAACCAAAACTTGCCTACTAACTAGGGTTGGGCGATATACCGTTTAATACCGAATACCGGTGTTTATTTTTTTTAAACTATATTCATTCTTCAGATACCGCAATACCGGGGTGTCAGGGTACTCATCCGTGCGGGCCAGTCTCGCGCCTCCTTGTGTGCGCGTGCGTCAAAGCACATGTACATGTCAAAGCGTGCACGTCCGCGACGCGCTGACGGCGCCGGTTCTGCACATGGGTGGGGGGTATTTAAAGCTATCAAACGCCTCCTCCTGTGCTATGTTGTCTGCGGCCTTGCCTGGGAAACTAAGCCTGCCTGATTTACCTTACGACTTTCTGTTGCCGATCCTTCGCTTGCCTGACTCTGATTTTCAATACTGCAGTAATTATTCTCTAATTTATTAGGAAATTGGGTTAACACCTAATCATGCATGGAAAAAAAAAATACCGTCAAATACCGTGACACAGATATAATTTTGAAAAATACTGTGATATAAATTTTTGGTCATACCGCCCAGTTCTACTACTAACCAGAAATTCAAAAATAAGCCCCTGCTTTGAGGCCTCTGGGAGTAACATCCAAGGGGTTGGGAAGTAACTTGTTGCTCACGAGCCACTGGTTGGGGATCACTGATCTAGGGTATTCAGCGTTTGACTGTACTACAGATCACCCATATTTGTTTAGGAAATGGTACAGGACTGCTTGAATCTCTACATCAGAAAAATACACCCAGTGGCATTTGCTGCACATTCGGGTTTACTAGACAATGGAGTTCACTTAATGTGAAATTTAGAGCACAGCTCTAGAAATCAGTTTGGTGAAACTGTATAACATACAAACTCTTGAGAACACTGGTAAGGAGAAGCTGCCAAGAACTTATTGCGCAACACAGTGAAGCAGCGCTACATCTGGCTACATGCACTGCCGCTGCTCTAAGCAGTATGTGCACCACACTTCCTGCTTTGGTTTTTTTTTCCAGTTTCAGGCAGTTATAATAAACTTTGCTAAAGCAGTTGCCTGACAAAATGAGTTAGTTCCCTGATGAAAGGTTTGAAGACAAAACAGCAAATCTGTGTGACATAAAAACAAGGGTACTTTTGAAGAAATGCTGTATTTATGCTAACATTAAAAACAAAGTTATGGACACTACCTCTTTAGGTAATAATTAATACATTTTGAATGAGCATCAACACTGATCCAATATTTGCACCCACTTCTTTGTCTATACTAGCTCTGTACATTGATTTGCTGGGTGCTCCTCCACTATTACATGAGGTATAAGGGTGCTGACCTAACTAAAGCAGGCATTAAGTGCAGGACTGCTGTTACATTTTGCATCTATAGGAGATGGATGTTACACCAGCTAATTTGTGTACAATGGAAGCACATGGGCAGTTGCTTGCCACTCCTTTTCTTTCAGCGCAACTTGTGCTAATTTGCATTTTAATACGCTGTTCCAGCCTTTGCGCCTACAGTGCCTGGCACTAAATATTGTGCCTGATGGCAGTGGGTGAAATCACACTGGAATTCTATGGAAGAAATTTGCAGAATCTCTAGCATAATACCAGAAAGACTATAGTTGGCCTATTTATTCACACAACTGCATCTATGCAGCTTTTCTGTTGTGCAAAGCCCTCTGCTGCACAATTATCCACACAATTGCTATCTGCCAGCCTACTAACAGCACTTTTCAAACCACCACAACTCCATCCTTTAGCCCTTGGACTACAGAATTCAATGCACAGAGAATAAGAAATAAAAGTCACGTACATGTATCCATCTTGCTCAGACTCAGAAGAGAGGTTAAAGGACTGGAGCAGGTAGCATTTCTGGAAGCACCTCTGCAGAGTTTTCTCTCGCAACTTATTAGCTTTAAAATCTAAAAGTCGACTAAAGTTAGCCATACACGGTAAGATTCACTAATTTGGCGAGGTCAGCAAGCGACCTTAAGATGTGTGATATCGGATCACAATAACGGGATGCAAGTTGCTGGGACGAGGACCACATCAACACAGCAATGCGCTCCTCATCCCGACAAAAGTAATTTAACAGTAATTTAACCCTAGGTGGCTAGACAGTATAGTAGCTCAGTACTTCTGTTAAAAAAAGCATATTACCCGTGTAAAACTGCTAATGTCATAAAAACTAATGCAAAATGTATGCAAATTGTATTTAGAGTATTTTGAATTGCTCTGAGTAATTTTACATTAATTTTGGTTTTAATCATCAAATTATAACATTTTAAAGTTCAAATTTCAGTTCAGAATCAATGTATCTCCAACACAATAACAGTATCTATTATCCAGCAAGTCTTAAACATATCCCAGATTCATATACTGTACTGTAACCCCAGAAAATTAGTTTTAAAAAGGCTGTAGGTAATCTGTTTGTCATTTTCCTGCACACAAGGAAAACTGTCTGAGATGAAATTTAACAAATTACATCCAAGTCACAGCACTGGTCTGACAAACAGTTGTCAACACAATTAGGTTCCCATTACTCTGACAACATGCAGACAAGTTAAATTTACTGTCCATGCAACGTTTCATATACTACAGTATTTTAAAAAGGAAGTTAAGATACAGTTCACTTTTAGCTAAAGTGACTGGAATATTATTGCATGGAACAGCTGTGCAATTTCTATGCTCCCATAGAAATGCTCCCATTAACGGACAGACAAGGATAAGTCACTGATCACTATGGTATATATTTTGATATTAAAAGATTGTAGGATTGGTTCCAGAATAGCTAACACTAAAGTGCAAGGGTTAACACTGCAAAAGAAGAAACTCGCATTTCCTGTCTTGACTTGCATAAAGCACCAGTAAAAAACACTAGTATTTATTATAAATTCAGTTGCCATGTAGAAACCGTTCTTTTGTTTGACAAGCAGAAGTGAATACAACTGTTAAAACTTTAAAGGTTTTATGACTGAATTCAAAAAGGCACCAACGTTTACTTTATATAGTCCTATGTAACCCAATATAAATCAAATATTTTTTATGCAATGATATAAAACCTTACCCACATTTTTTATGAAATTCTTAAGCTACACACACAAAAAAAAAATTAAATTACAGGTATGGGACCCATTATCCGGAAACTCATTCTCCAGAAAGTTCAGAATTACGGGAAAGGCCATCTCCCACTGACTCCATTTTAATCAAGTAATTCAAATTATATCTCTGTAATAATAAAACAGTTCATTGTACTTGATTAATCCTTATTGTAGGCAAATCAATCCTATCAGGTTTAATTACTGTTTCAATATTCTTTTTAGTAGTCTTGAGGCATGGAAATCCAAATAACAGAAAGACCCCTTATCCGGAGAACCCCAGGCCCGAGCATTCTGGATAACAGGTCTCACACCTGTACTAAAGTAAATTTGGAAGCAGCTAGTCAACCTTAATTACCCCATAGGATATTTTATGTAAACAAACCACTCATTTTATTATTGGCGTGACAACTCTGACTGCAGCCTGCTATGCCTTTACATGACATTTTTCTGTTACAATAATAATTTCATCTCAAGGTTTTGCTGTGAAGTGGCCTACTTACTAACATATTCCCGTTTGGGTGTGCTTTCTGTGATGTTGGGGTGTATACAAACAACAATTCTCATGCAAACATATAGTTCTCTGACTCAAAAGGATGGAAAATATTTTTAATCCTGAATATGACTTTCTGGTAAAGGTCATTAGGAAAGCTCTATCCACCTTCAAAAACATTACTGTAAAAAAAAAAAAAAAAATTATGCTAGGTTAATGCAGGTGAATACTTGCATGCATACATAGTTGATGAAAAACGTTAATAAAAAGAGAGGAAAGCAGATGGTTTGCAATAGTAAAAGAAAATCACTCCCATACAAACATAGGGCCTAGTGCAAGAAAACATTTGTGTATGGTCTGACATCACTGACAAATGGTCAGAACCAAGAGACCTAGTAGTGAAAAAGAGCAGCCATAAAAAGACCCAAACTGTAGATTTTCTTACAACCTGTACTTTATTTTAAAATGAATGCTTGTCCACTTATCATACGACAGCTGCAGAAAGCTACTTGTGTTGATTTCCAATGCTGTCACTGTGTGATATATTTGCCAACAGATGGGATAAAGAGTGCTAAGAGAAAAGTGTGTTGCTACATTTTCTACTGTGATGTGTAGGTGAACAAAATGACATTACATGCACCTCAAACAGTGTAAAAATACTGTGTACAATTCAGTAAACTGTGTCTAGGAAGCAACCTTCAGAAAAGTAAATGCCCAACTCTGATCTTTTGCAAGTTAGGTGACCAATTTACTATGAGCAAAACTACACAGGTTATGGTCAAACCTTTGCAAAAATATTGCTGCGACTATTCAAATTGAAAGAATCAGAATCAAACCACTCCCAAACCACTTCTTATTATCATGGTTATATCCATTTATATTTCCAGTTTTCTCTCTTTACCTGTCTTACTTGCGATGTTCCATTACATAATATAGTTCTGTGGAATAAAATGTATATCTTAAGTATAATTTGACATGTTCTCTTCTGTCAGTGAAAACACCAATTCTGCTTGCTGGTGATGGCCAGCAGATAATTACAATTATAAAGTTGCTAAAAAAAAAATGATGGGAAAAGCTTTATCACCAACGTGTAATGGCAGCTATAATCGAGCCCTGCAGAAAGCCTGATTACAAGACTAGAGTACACTAATAAACAGTACTCTAGCTTATCACACCTTTGTCTCACTCGCAAAAGGCATAACGGAGCCAAAAGGTACCTGATCATACTGACAAAATTACTTTGATTAGGAATAGAATATACATCTGTAAAAAATTAGGACGGATTTAATATGGGACAAAGTTAAGGGCAATGGCATATGGGGAGATTTGTCCTGCACAGGAAACTGGGCGATTTTAGAAAACGAAGCACTGTGTATGCTTTTCCACCAGTGATTCAATTGCCTGCACAGACACCCATTTGTGATCTGATTGGCTTAAAACCTGGCAACATAATCAGTACTGAGCAAAACTAGCATGACTGCAAATGAACTCTCTTTCAGAATACTCAACTCCATTTGGTCTGTGCCTATATACTGGTAGGATCGTATTTCAGTGTGGCTTTAAATTTTGGGGAATAAATGTTTGGATAGTCACAAGGTGACCCCAATGTATAAATGGGTGAGCGTACAAACACACACTACTTTGGGTTGGGTAAAGCACAAAATGCTGGGCCTGGGCAAGAAGCAAGGACAGGAAGTGCTTCATTAGGTTTTTAAGATTGTGAGGCTGTAGCATCTACACTAGAAAAGGAGCTGCATTTGTTGCAATATAATAACTATCACTATAGTGTATTTTTTTGACATAGTTACAAATCTAAGGATTACACATGACAGTGTTTCAAGAAGAACTACAGAGTTACTTCCCGAAACCAAAAAACAATTTTAGGAAAGGGGATTAATTAGGAAAACTACAGGCTACGTGGATTAGAATGAATGGCATATACAAACTGCATGGTGGCAGCATATGGTTCATTGCAACAGTGCCAGTTTATTATTTAACCTTTTTCGCACATACTTTCAGATAGTAAGCTCCTTTGGGCAGGGCCTCATTACCTCTTGTAAGGTTATTGGTTGTTGTTTTTTTATGTTAATCTGTTGCTTAAAGTGAATGGTTGCATACTGCAGGTCAGTCCAGGTGGGAAAACAAACAGGCATGTTTGGGTCAGGTTCTAATTCTAATTTTTACCTGTTCAACAGTAATTTACTACCCATTTAAAAGCATACAAACAAAATATATAAAAAAGTGCCCATAAGAATGATTACAATAGTTACTACCTTCAGCAGGTCTTTCCTTTTTTTTCTTTGGGGGGGCATAAGTATCCCCCTAAAATAAGATTGTATGATAAATTTTGTAAAACTTTTTACAAAACGCTGGTGGTTGAGCTAAGCCATACTGAGATTTAAAGGAGAATGCAAGTCAAAATTTAAAAAGCATACTGTCCAATAGTCCTCCTATTGTTTAGTAAAAACGCCACACTTTTGGCTCACCTAATCAAATATTTACTCAGTCACACTTACTTCACATTTTCTGTTTTCTTGAACAGGCAGCCATCTTTAAAAAGGTATTCTCCCTTCCTTTCCCTCCTTGCTTCATACTGCACCTGTGTTTCATTGCCACTGCAGAGAAGTGCTGGAGGTGATCCTAAAAGCTAATCTTTTCAGTAATTCTAGGCTATTCTTGCCTATTAAAGCAGCATTGAGCCTGATAAGCCCTTGCTTTTAGACAAATATCGTAGAGGGCAATAGGGGATGTTCATTGTCCTTCCAGTAGATGGTTGTGTTTTATTGTAAACGTCACCTCTTTAAAGAATATATACACACATAACATTTAAAAACAAAAGTGAGAAAACAGATGCATTGCATCCCTTGACATGACATGTATTATGCCAAGCTTTGCCATACTATCAGAAAAGAAGACTTATTGCAAAGACCTTTTGCAAGCCTGACCTCTTGTATCAGTCAGTAGACAGCAAGGGCTATGCTGAAGTAAGCCTAATACAGACCCAAGCTCTTTTCTGATCTCTGTTCTATTATTAGAAGAAACCCTAGGAGTGGGCGCACACAGAAATACTGTGCACTCTGAAAGTGTATATGTACTACACAGCAATATTGTGCCCCCATGTTCATGAGTGGAGACAAGCAGAAGTATGCAAAACATGCTGGAGCGTGCAGAAAATGCTAGTATGAAACCCTGGGGACATTTCACTTTGGGTAAACCAGACTTACAGATATCTCATTTGCTTGTTAAGTTAATTTCCACGCATAAACATTAAAGGGACAAAATACTTGAAGGTAACTATTAAGGCTAAAATGTTACAATATTAAAGTCAAAAACTAACAGTAAACACAAATTATATATCGATAAAAAATACATGAACAAACTTGTTCTCTAATAAGGATATATCCAATACAATGTAGCAAGAGGGAGGGGCTCTATTGATACTACCTGTGTCACCTCCTTGTGACTCCAGGCATGGAATATGGTGACAATGCTCACAAATTTACTACACCTCAGAAAATGTAAGCATAACACAGTTACATACTCTCTTTGCTGAATTCATTTTAAACATTATCTAAAACAAAGTTGAACTTCCTATGCCTAGAGATTTGGGAAAATCCCTAGCCACACCAAAGAAACAAGCCAAATGGCAAACACACACGTATAAAAGCCACTGTAGATCTATTTCGTATGTATTACTCAAACACAACCCACAAGCGATAATAATATTTCCCCGCCGGCATGACAGTGACATACATGTATTTACGCGTACTCTGAGACCCACATAGTCAGATGTAGGATATCTGCATCAGGGACTACTTCTACGCATTCAGCCTTAAATGCACAAATGTACTCACTGAGGAAAAGCAGACCCTCGCATATAGGGTTAAAAAGTGAGGGAAGTAAACATTTAGGAGCAAAATATGAAAAAGAGCGTATTTGGCATGGCGCCTTAGCCAGGGCAACCTGAGCAGAAAGAGAATCCATACAAAAGTAACTACATGAAGTTGCATACCATGCGCTTAATACTTACCTTCTCTTCATCAGACACCCGATCTTCGTAATCAGCCATCTTGGCTCCGACTGGCCTAGCCCCAACTCGAATGAAGCGCAAGGCACAACTGGAAGGGAGGTGGAACTTCCGACGTGAAACGGAAGTGGGCAGGTGACGACATATTTCTAGGGGCAGCGGACTGTTGTGCAACAGTTTCAGATGGGATTTCTTGTTTTGCGTTGCGGAAGGTCATAATTCGTGCTTTGATGGTGCAAAAATCTACAAATAAAGCTCGGATTGCTCCGGGGTTTTTAGAATGAAACAGTTTTTTCTAACCTGACGTGTACAGCTATCGATTTTTAACTTTTGCGTGGGTGATGCTACTGTTCCGAATACCAATGCTCCGTAATTCAAGTCGTGCTAAAAAAGTTAACTTTTTTTATACCCGTATCCGCAGTGGCAGATGAATGAGATGTGAGGCACCTAGGCTACACTTCCCCGCTTCTTTCTAGGCTGTTCCCACTCTCAAATATAAACTAATGTGTAATTTGGGGCCCTGGCCCATACAATTATTATAAAAATTAAAATTGCTTGTTTTGATATGTATTATTTTTTATTTGTGCAGCTGCAGCTTGCTGGGTTCTTCAAGTCGCAAGCCCATTCTGTTTAAACACATATTTTTTTTTGTGCAGCTGCTGCCAGATGCCAGTTGAATGCCTGGACGGTGGTTGCCTGTGGGCAGAAGAAGGAGAAGACAAGTGGTGTGTGTCATGTTTGCCACGCGCCAGTGACATCACTGATGCGCCAATCATGATGCAATGTCAGGGAGCATGGTAGGGTTGCCACCTTTGCCAGGCTTTAAACCCAGACAAAGGGGCGTGTGTGATGACATCAGCGCTTTGCATTGCTGATGTCATCACACAAACCACCAATGTCATCACATAACGTCATTGCGTGATGACATCAGGGGCAGGGTTATTGTGTCCATCGGATGCGATTTCAAAGGTTTCTGCCCAGTTTTTATAATTTTGAAAACCGCCAGAAAGTTTAGACCCGGACAGCCCCTTAAAGTGATACTTACAGCTGAAAATTAAATCTTTTTTGTGCCTCAATCATAACATTGTCTTTGCATTATCTTTATATTTTTTCCTTAAAATGATTAGCCCAATGCTTTTACATTATCTGCTCCTATATATTTGTGCAGCAGTAGTCTGTTAGCATTAAAAGCTATAACTGACATGTTGAGATGGGACACTCAGGCTGGCAAAACAGTCAGGTTTAAGAATTTCAAGTAACAGTTACTTACAAAAGCAAACCTATTAGTGAACAACTATCAACATGACCTATAGGTAACTTTTAATGTACATTAATATTTTGAAGAGTAGCACTTTAGTGTAAATATAACTAAAAAAAAAACAGGCTGTCTGGGTCAAACTTGGACAGGTGGCACATGAACCTGTCCAGTTTTAACCCAGACAACCTGGAAACACTGGGCCGGGAATGTTCATTGATCAACCCTATCTTTTTTTGTATAAAAGGGAAAAAAATGTTTCAGTTCAGGACTGCCATTAGTAAAATGGCCCCCGATCAGCCCAAAACTCAGTTCATGATCTATCCAAACGCTACCCACTCCCACACAAGGCCCACCCCTTTTGTGACCCATGGGGCCCTTAAGTGTAGTACCCCTTTATTGGCTGCCCTGGTGGCCACTAATAGGTTCTACCTATGCAGTCCATGCTAATTAGTGAACAAATGACGGTAAATTTTTCTTACTGTTAATTAATAGTCTTTTGTACCACTTTACTGACATTTTCCCCTGAAACAGTCAGCTATCAGTCTCTAGTTGGCTGCTTTTCTGGGCTGTGCAAGAGAGCATGGGAAATCATGTGGTGCTAATTTGTTAGGACCCTTCTCCCCAATAGTTATAATCGCTAACTTGAGACCCAAAGCCAGTGATCACGGGCACTGGCCCAGAGTACTACAGTAATACAGAAGTGCAGCTTTGCCATTTCTTTTCTTTACCACGAATCCCTTGTAGCTGATGTGCTCATGTGCAGTAGAGTGAAAACTAAACTCAAAATCAAAAAGCTGGAGTTTTTTTTTTCACTGTTCAGTCACATCTTCCCAGAGCAGTAGAGAGCAACCAATAGCAGGAAAGGAAGATGACAAAGGGGTGTGCCTGTATTAGTATCTTGGGAAGTTGCAGTTCTAAGCTAAGAGGAGCACAGGCTCTGAGTGTTAAAAGAGAAGGAAAGGTTCAATAACTGTGGGGGTGCCAAATGTTAGGGTAAGGACACACGGGAAGATTAGTAGCCATGACCCTTGTGCTCATGTGCAGTAGAGTGAAAACTAAACTCAAAATCAAAAAGCTGGAGTTTTTTCTTCACTGTTCAGTCACATCTTCCCAGAGCAGTAGAGAGCAACCAATAGCAGGAAAGGAAGATGACAAAGGGGCGTGCCTGTATTAGTATTTTGGGAAGTTGCAGTTCTAAGCTAAGAGGAGCACAGGCTCTGGGTGTTAAAAGAGAAGGAAAGGTTCAATAACTGCGGGGGTGCCAAATGTTAGGGTAAAGACACACAGGAAGATTAGTAGCCATGACTTTTAATTAATTCGGAAAGTCGCACCAACTAATCGCCCCATGTGTCTTCGCCCTTAGGCACCTCCCGTGATTGTAATACCTTACCTGATACCCTGGGACAGTACCTGTGAGGAGCAAGCCTCTTCCAGCTTCAAGCTTCTTTTGTCTTTGTGTGTGTGTGTGTGTGCTTGCAGTAAAGTGGAAATGTTAGCCAAAAAAAAAAAATGTTTTTTTACTCTACTGCAAATACATTGTCCCAGAAGTAAAGAAGGGAGTACTGTGGGTTTATTCTTAAAGAAGCACCAGCCAAGGGTATCAGATATTTACAATCACTGGGGGTGCATAACATTTGGCAGTGACTGAGCCTTCTCATATAAGTAATCGCACTGTACGGTGCCTAAACATTTTTCACCCCTCATTGATTATGACTTTCTTCTCCTTTAAACACACTGTACTGTAGGATGACAGCTTTCCCCAGGGGCAAGGTAATTTGGTTGCACTTCACTACAATTTTCAGTCAGAATCGCTCGGAAGGACCCAAGTCGGCAGCTGAAATCTGCTCGTGTATGGCCACCTTTTGTCTTTTCATTGTCGTATAAATGGCAGAGGTGTGATAGCAAAACTAAAAAAATGGTTGCTTTAGTCTCAGCTTTGCTTCCGCTAAACACCACAAGGATGTTATTAGACTTCCTGAATGTTAAACAGCACTTTTTGTACATACTATTGCAAGTGGCTGCAATACTAAATTAAATCCCACAGAGTAACAATAGGTTTGAATGCAGTCATCTGCCGCACAACTGAAAACTACAGACAACTGAAATTTGTGTCCTTTACCTATAAACTGATTTTCTGCAAAATAAAACAAAATGCAATTCTATGCAATCTGCAAAATTTTCACTGGTATTAAAGTTATTTGTAAAAGTTATTCCTATTAAAAGCTGTATTTCTCTGATTTTTTATATTCTCCACACTCTTGGCTCTGACTCAAATGGATCTCATCAAACTCAGCTGGCAGCTGAGTTTTCAGCAGCCAGCAGAGTACTAGCTGCTTATTGCAAAATACCTGTTTGTACGTTACCTATGTAAAATGGATATCAGTCAATTTGTCTATTGGACAGGTTTGAAAATTTTTACTGCTGCTGTCAGCCAGTGCATGCTATTTCACAAGAAGAGAAAGAGATGAGGTTTCTGAGTCATGGGCGTGCTATGTATGTACCCTCATATGATATATGCAGTATGGGATTGGCTAGTTTATACTAGCCAACAAGTACTAGTACCAGTGGCTACCCTATAGGAACAGTTCAGTGTAAAAATTAAACTGGGTAAAATAGGTAGAAATAGACTGCACAAACTAAAAAAATGTTTGGAGTGAACAGACGTCTAACATAATATAGCCAGAACACAATTTTCTCCTTTACAGCTCTCTAAACTGTTAGCAGTCAGTAACCAATCATTGACTTGGGGGCGGGGGGGCGTATGGGACATAACTGTTCAGTTAGTTTTGTTTTGAATCTGACCTGCGTGCTCACAAATTAAATAGTTATGTCCCATGTGCCCCCCCCCCCAAGTCAATGATTGGTTAGTTACTGACTAACTAAGCGATTACAGAGCTGAAAGCAGGAGCAGGAGTTCTGGCTATTATGTTAGACATCTGTTACTTTAAGCTGAATCTTTTAGCTTTACAAGCCTTTAACAGACCTGGAATGTTATGTATCCAATCACAGCAGCTGGGGGTTATTGAGTTTTATAGAGTCCTATATTGACATGTTTACATGTTGCACAAGCTCCCTGGGATTTTTAAGAAAGGATCACAGTGTTTGTAGTTTTGTCTGGTTTGCTTTTCATGACTGAGCAGTAGGAATCTGTACAGAAAAAACCCTCTGTACAGGAAGTTCTTGGTGTAGAACCAGGGACCTGAGGTATTCTAGCTGCTGTTTCTCCGGGTTGAGCCACAGGAGGCCGTGTGGTCGTTGGTCTGTTGGATAATATCAATGACTTTCCCCCCGTCATAGTTCCCTTTTACCAGATCCAATAACCACCTTCCATCCAGATACAGGCGATAACCCAAATATGGTTCTATTTAAGCCTGCCTCTTCCAACAACCTGGGCTGGGTCATTAGCCCTCTTGTTTTGTCCAAGCTGTCCTAAGTTCCTTTCCTGTAAGTCAGTTCCTGCCCTTGTCCACCCTGGTTCTGACTGGTTTCAGACCCACAGCCTGTTATTGGGTTTCCAATTGTCTGCTGACTACCCTGATCTTGTGCCCATTTCATGCCTGCCCTGTCTCTGCTCCTAAACTTGGACTGTTTTCTGCCTGCATTATTAAAGGGATACTGTCATGCTTATTATGGTGTACTTTTTATTTCTAAATTACACTGTTTACATAGCTGTACTGTGACGGGTTTATCTTAAACAATGGCGGAATTGATTTAATTTCTCTCTGATGAGATTAGGGACTGATGCCCAAAGGCTCCAACACTTCTGCCCCAGCCTGATTGGAAACAACAGGCAGATAATCCAGTTACCTATACGTCTCCCCACTCCTGCATAGAAACAATAGGGGCTTGCTGGGAGGATGGGCCCACAGGGACATTAAAAGGGCCCCAGAGAGAGCTTGGAAGTCAGTCTTCAGAGAGAGAGAGAGAGGAAAGGATTCCTGCACTTCGGATCAACCGCTTCAGTGATTCTTCGGCCATTACTTTCTTCAGACTGTGGATATACTTCTGTGGGACTTTGGAACTGCCCCTTTGCTATTTTACAATTTGTCGCTGTGTGATGTCATTGGACAAAAATAAAGTGCTGGAATGCTACACGGTTTCTCTCCAGTGTTTGAGCATAAGGTCGTTAGGTCTTTTTCATGACATCTACCATTTAAAATTTTATTCTTGAACCAATAAATGTATTTTTTGTTGTAGTAATATTGGTGTGTAGGCAGCCAACTCAGAGCATTGTGCATGGATTTGAGCTTTTAGAAGGAGCCAGTGCTACACATTAGGGCTCTGGTACACGGGGAGATTAGTCGCCTGCGACAAAACTCCCTTGTTGCGGGCGACTAATCTCCCCGATATGACATCCCACCGGCGAAAATGTAAATCACTGGTGGGATGGCATACAAGGCGGCGCAACTTCAGCGATTTCCGCAAATCGTGCCGCCGCGTATGCCATCTCATTTCGCCGGTGGGATATCATATCGGGGAGTTTAGTCGCTTGCAACAAGGGGGATTTGTCGCGGGCGACTAAACTCCCTTGTGTGCCAGAGCCCTTAGAACTGCTTTCAGGTAACTAATTGTTTCTCCTACTCCCATGTAAGTGGAGGAGTCCCAAGCCAGACTTGGATTTCTTACTATTGAGTGCTATTCTGATATCTACTGGGAGCTGCTATCTTGCTACCTTCCTATTGTTCTGCTGATTGGCTGCTGGGGGGGAAAGGCAGGGGGTGATATCACTCCAACTTGAAGTACAGCAGTAAAATGCGACTGAAGTTTATCAGAGCACAGGTCACATTGTTGTAGCACCCTGGGAGATAAAGAATATGGCTAGCCCAATGAGAAATTTCAAAATTTGCGAAAGGTTACAAAGCTCTGTAGGCAAGAGACAAACTCATTGACTGAATGGAGGGGTGCCTTTTCATCATATGTGATTATCATTTGTGATTGCCATTCAAGTAAATATGGGATAATTATGACATTATAGGAGGCAAGAAGAGAGTCTTTTTTCTGCCAAGCAGCCTGGTTTATCAGCAGGTAATTTCATGTATTTATGTTTTTACCTTTCCAGGCAGAGAAGTGAAGCAGGAGAAAATGTCAAAATTAGGTAATGGGAGACTGATGCATGGGAAGTGGGAGAAAGGAGGACAGAATATCACAAAGGCAGTGAGGAAATTATGGGACAATAGCAAATGGGGGTGATAGAAAAAGAGTTGAAATTAACACAGGGTTCTGTACTGGGTCCACTTTTTTTTAATTTGTTCATAAATGACTTAGGGGAGGGTATTATAAGTAATGTATCAGTGTTTGCAGATGATACAAAACTCTGCAGACCAGTCAATTCTATCCAGGATGTGGCATCCTTGCAGCAGGATCTTGGCCAACTGGCAATCTGGGCGGCTAAGTGGCAGATGAGATTTAATGTGGATAAATGTAAGGTCATGCACCTGGGATGTAAAAATATGCAAGCCACTTATACCCTTAATGGGACTGCACTAGGCAAATCCATAATGGAGAAGGACCTTGGAGTCCTTGTAGATAATAAACTTGGCTGTAGCAAGCAATGCCAGGCAGCAGCTGCAAGGGCAAACAAGGTTTTGAGCTGTATTAAAAGGGGAATAGATTCACAGGAGGAGGGGGTTATTCTTCCCCTTTACAGAGCGCTGGTAAGGCCCCATCTAGAATATGCTGTTCAGTTCTGGTCTCCAGTGCGGGACATGATTGAGTTAGAGAGGGTCCAGAGAAGGGCAACTAAGCTGGTTAAGGGTATGGAAAGTCTCAGTTATGAAGAAAGACTGGCCAAGTTGGGTCTGTTTACGCTGGAGAAGAGGCACTTAAGGGGTGACATGATAACTATGTATAAATATATAAGGGGATCATTTAATAACCTTTCTAATGTTTTATTTACCAGTAGGTCCTTCCAACGGACACGAGGGCACCCACTCCGTTTAGAAGAAGGGAGGTTCCGTTTCAATATTCGGAAAGGATTTTTTACTGTGAGAGCTGTGAAGTTGTGGAATTCCCTCCCCGAATCAGTTGTACTGGCTGATACATTATATAGCTTTAAGAAGGGGCTGGATGGATTCTTAGCAAGTGAGGGAATACAGGGTTATGGGAAATAGCTCTCAGTACAAATGAGGGAATACAGGGTTATGAGAGATAGCTCTTAGTACAAGTTGATCCAGGGACTGGTCCGATTGCCATCTTGGAGTCAGGAAGGAATTTTTTCCCCTCTGCGGCAAATTAGAGAGGCTTCAGATGGGGTTTTTTTGCCTTCCTATGGATCAACTAGAAGTTAGGTAGGTTATTTATAGGCATTTTGGTTGAACGTGATGGACGTATGTAATTTTTCAACCCGACTTACTATGTAAGAAGAGGTAGTTGTGTGTGTGTGGGGGGGGTTAGTGGATAAGAGGATGGAGGGAGACAGGAAAAAATGGCTCATTTGGGAAAGGTGATTGAAAAAAGTCATGAGTGTTAATTTACTCCACAAATCACCATGTCTTTTGTGCCCTATACTGACACATGGGGCCCTAGCTTTCCTTTCATTGACACCCAACTAGGAAAAACCAGGGTGTAAGGGAGCCCTGTACATAGCACCTACAGTTTACTGTTGGGATTCCCTGTGCTGCACGCTTATTATATACTGTTTTTTCAGTCTGACAAAAACGCACACAAACCCTGGGAACAGTGTGCAAATGAAGATTTTATATCGGCTTGGGATGATAGAAAGGCAAGAGCATAATCTCTGATTCGCTTCGGACAAGGGGGAGCTTCATTTGAGGAGCCAATCGCATGCTTCGCCACGCTTCACCCGCGCCCAAATAAGCAAAAAGCCGCGCCTACCCACAACTTTCAGCAACAGCCAGACGAACTTCTACCAGTAAAAGAGCCTATTACTGTAGTCCCACCCACACACCAGCTCCGCTCCTTTGCAATGCGTCTGGCCACGCCTTTGGTATTGACTACCTTGAAAGGATAAACAATCAACATGGCCGACTCTGATATCTCTGGCTTTTCTAATACAAGATTTCTGAGCCGATTGAGAGGTTGGGTGTCTCGCTGCTGGGCATACGGTTGTTTAATCTTTATGGTATTTTCGGCAGTGACCCTCTATTATTTCAGAGTACCCCTCCGTCTCTATGACAACTTGGCGGCCGGTGAGTACAGTGTGGTACTAGGCCGCAATAAGGGAGTTGTTGCATAGCAACGGGAACTTCCTGCGTCCTTGCAGGAATTACGCGTTCCAGCTGGGGTCAGCACCGTTGCATAGCAGAATAACTTTTTTTTTTCATGCTTCAGATCATCTTGCATACACCTAATACTTGCACAATAGAAATTGCTATTTTGGTTAGTTTATCTGTGGTCAAATATGTTTAGTTATTTATTTTATTTTTAAATTGAGCAAATTGAGTGCTGTTTATCTACTTTTCCTTTACATAAAGTCTCAGGCAGATCTACCAGGTTGAACAGGTTGAAAGCTGGCGTGCAATTGCTGATTTACACAAGTAAACTGATGAGCATGTGCAAGGCCACCACCAGGAATAAGGAGAATTGGTCAACTGAATAGAGGGCCCTGCCAGCAATTAAAAAAAAAATCTGCAATATTATTCCTATTATACCAAAAACCCTGCTCACAATCCACAAACCAGACACTCTTGCTAATAGAGACATACTTGTTTGTGACTGTAAAGCAGTGTATCATTTCATATACAGATTTTACTATAAAACACCATCTTCCCCTAATTCCCCACCCCCAATTTATTAGGGGAGCTGCAATTGTGCCTGTTGCATAAAAACTAATGCAATTGCACATGCATATGGTAGCTAATCAATTACATCTTTTCAGAGTCAGGACTGCATCACTAAGTTTTTGCATAGTGAATAATGGGACATTTACTCTTTACTCTGAATTGTTACCAGTCTCTGTAAAAAAAAAACCCTGCCCCTCAAATACAGTATTCCTTATAATTAGTGTTAGGGTAATATTAATCTGCTGGGAGTTGCTTTTGCTGGATTTGTGTTTGAAATTATTACATTCATTTTGGAAGTGTGTCATTCTTTCAATTAATCCTTAGAATCTGAAACCAATGTAGAGATCAGTAGGCTGCTAAGTGGCACTGTTACACTTAGGGGCAGATTTTGCAAAACGCAAGTTTATAGGTAAATACATAAAGACTAACCCACATTCAGTTGATTCCTATGATATTTTTAGAAATGTATTTATCAAATGGTGAACTTTCATACACTGATAAATAAGTTTTTCAAAATCCCATAGAAATGAATAGAAAGTCTAATGGAAACTCATTTTTTAATGGAAGTCCTTGGTTTCATTCTTCACAAGAATTTTTTCAGGTTTAGGGATAATTTTTTTTCTGCAGATATGTAGGACCTCCATGGGTTCTAAGGTCGCCCCAGCCTATGCCAATTCTTTTATGAGTTGGTTTGAGGATGAACACGTGTATTCGAATGGGCTGTTCACCTTGCACTGTTGTGCGTGGTGGAGGTACATCGATGATGTGTTTCTCCTATGGCGGGGTGACCTGGAATCCCTGTCTGTCTTCCGTGACCAGATTAATAAGGTCCATCAAGATATCAAATTTACTATGACAGTGGACATCCAAAAAATTGTATTCTTAGATGTAGAAGTTACCAAAAGTGATGATAAGTTTCACACACGTATATACACAAAACCTGCTGATCATAATTAGTTACTTAAATTTGATAGTTTCCATCCCACTTCTGTAAAGAAATCAATTCCCATTAGCCAATTTTCTCAGGTTTGTAGGATAGCTAATGATCCAGAGGTTATTAGAGAGGATTTGGGTAAGACGGAAAAGAAACTATTGGATAGAGGTTACCCCAAACAGGTTCTCCAAAATAGCCTCTCTAAGGTATGGGGACACAAGGCTATAAATAAGTACAATACAGCAAATAAGAGACAACGTGTTACATTTGTTACTCAGTATCATGCACATAGTGACCGGATACAGCTTGTTCTGAATAGACATTGGCATTTGTTAAGGGAATCTTTTCCCTCTAATTCAGTGTTTCAACAACCTCCTATGATGTCATTTTGTAGAGGTGGGACCATTGCTAGTAGATTGGTAGGAGCTGAAGTTGCCCCTGTGTCTAGGAAATTCACCTTAAAAGATTCTTTAGATTACAATCATCCAGGAGAGGAATCCGCACTCACAGGTCTTATGTGCAAATAAAAAGTCTTTATTGAAGAACAAACACTGACTATGGCTCCACGGAGGAGATTTACATAAAGGCGTGCCAGGGTTTAATCATACCCGCTGTCTTTGGTGTATATATACACTAAGATATAAACTATCCGTGATTGACTGACGCACAGTTCCTAATATAGTTTTGTAATTTATAAACTAACCCGTGACTAACGGGTGCACGGTTCTTATTAAGCCTCAGTACCCCGCTTTCGTATTATCACTCTACCGAACTTCTTGCAACAAATAGATAATTACATTTCCTTACCGGTCTTCAAGGTTCCCAGACTCTGGTATGGACATGCAATGTAATACTTTTTCTTGCCTTGCTTCTCTACGGCACTGTTCAGGTACTTTCTTCTTGTACACGATTCTGATGACGGGTTCCCCCCAGCCTACCTCTTGACCCCTCTACTGAATACCCCTTCATGCATAGTCTGTATTTATGGTTATATTTTTTCTTTATTTCGACTTATTTTGTACTCTGTATTTTATTTTTTTTTCTTTCATTTTTTTTTTCATTTTTGAAGTTTTATGTTAGGTTTTCCTTCCGTTAACCATTATGTACGCTTATCTGTACTTAATGTATTTGCTCTACAATATAGACCTTGAACGAGGGTTCGTTGTCTTTTAGAACAAGCTGTCGAGGTCTTGAAATAACGGCAATTCACTGCATTTTTGATGTTTATACGGGTGGGATCTCTTATACTTGCGATACAAATGTTTTTCTGAATGAGGCAGTTGGTGATATATCAAACCTGCTACATACTTGAAACATTGTTTAGTGCAACGAAACAATCACATGAGTTACAAACGGAGATACATTGTCTAATGTTTGACTTCTGTGGTGCGAATTTTGGAACTTGTGGTGTATTGAATTCTTTATTCTTTCTCGTGTGTACCTGTTTATTTTTTATGTTACTTATGTCACTTATTAATTCACCTGCAGGGTTACGTCACTAACCGGTTTTCCTTCTGCTTTTGTGGGATGTTACATTTGGATTTGTTTCCCGCCATACACTGTATTTAAGGGTTTACATCACTTTGTATGTTTCACTTTGAGAAAGGCTGTAGCACCGGCCGCAACGTCAGTGTTTGTTCTTCAATAAAGACTTTTTATTTGCACATAAGACCTTTGAGTGTGGATTCCTCTCCTAGATGATTGTGTGTGTATGTGTGTGTGTGTGTATATATATATATGTATATGTATGTATATATATATAGAAAATAATCATCTGTGGCCAGCACACCCTTCAATGTTTCATCAAAATTTTTTTATTTTAAATATATTGTTAAAACCAACGTTTCGGTCCTTATTAGGACCTTTCTCAAGGATCCTAATAAGGACCGAAACGTTGGTTTTAACAATATATTTAAACTAAAAAATTTTTGATGAAACATTGAAGGGTGTGCTGGCCACAGATGATTATTTTCTATACAGACATAATTTTGGCTAGCACCCCGCAGAATATTGAGCCTTGGAGTGCGGACACCATTTGGATTGATATATATATATATATATATATATATATATATATATATATATATATATATACTGTACCTATGGTTTTGTCTTCCCAAGAGACAAGGGTAATGAATATGATGCATATCGAACCTGAATGTATAATTTTAGAAAGTAATGAAAAGTCCTATTGTATTGGCTTGAAACAGCTAGTGGTGGTTTTAAAACGGGGACGTTGTGTTTGGAAAACATGGCTATAATCTAAATGCAACTCTTTATGAAGTAATGTTAACATGTTTGGAGCTTATGTAAGTGCTGTCAGCTCTGCTTAACCGTTTTCTTTTTATTTTTAGTGGTGGTCTTCATCAACACGTTGACTCCAAAGTTCTACGTTGCTTTAACAGGAACCTCTTCTGTTATATCAGGACTGATACTTGTGAGTATGGAGCTAGTTGATCTCTTACCCTCCATTTGAATCATTTGCTGTGCTCTTGCACTGATGTATTAAATTGGATGTAAAGGCTAAAACCAATATTCATGTGCTGGTGGTAAACCTAAAAAGAAGCTTCTTTGCAATACACTTCAATTAGAAATTGAAGGAGGGAGAGGAGAGGAACAGCTTAACAGAATCGGTTACAAGCATTTCATGCAATATTGTTTTAGCCTTTACACCCCCTTTATAGGAAAAGGAAAGGTGATAATAATAAGTAAGTTTTACCAGAAAGGTAAATACAGCTATAAGCACTACACAGGCTGTCTTGTCTTTTTTTGTGTACTTTTGTATCAGATTTCCTCTTTTTGAAAAATCCTTCATTCCTGGGGCCTGAGTCTGTAGCTCTCTCCTCTCCCCCCCCCCCCAATAAGAATGCATAAGAATTCACTCCCCCTCACATCAGGGTGTGTGATCTATGCTACCAACAGCAGGAAGCTAATGAGACCAAGCTAAAATGGCAGCTGCTATCTTAAACAAACAGAGGGAGCTTCTAGCACACTATACACAGGTATGGTAAAGCTTTCTGCAGAATAAATAGAGTGTTCTAGCTTACACTGATGTGGCTAATTTATTGGCAGTAAAATGCCAAAATGACTTCCCTTCTCCTTTAAGCTGAAACATGCTTGTTCAGTATTAATGGAATTGTTCATTTAAATTCTTATTTCACATCTTGCTATTTTTACAGTATGTTTAAATTTTTTTTTTGTAAGGCACTTGGCTCTGCCCCCACCTCTCTTATAAATACAATGTACCTCAGAGCCTGACCTCAACTGCACCTGCACTAACTAAATACTTTTAACACTAGCTGATAACTTGCTTCTGAAAATTTACTGCAATGTGTTTGCAGTCCTACCGGCTCTTAAAAAAAAAATGATGGTGATATATAAGGCGGTTTTAGTGAGATGTTACAGGTGCAGCTCGCATTTTATACCTTTCCTTCTCCTTTAATGAGCTGTTATGCAGCCTTTCAGAGTAGCTGCATACACACAGGTACTCCATAAAGTCACTTTATACATACAAAGTCAAAACATTTGCCTATAGGTCACACCTTCGCTTTCCCGAAGTCGCCCGAAGTGGTCTCTCAATTTCGGGAAACTGAAGTGGCACATATGCCATCCCACCGGTGATTTACATTCTTGCCAGTGGGATGGCATTTTGGGGAGATTAGTCGCCCATGGCATCGAAGATTTATCGCTTGCGACTAATCTCCCTGTGTGCAACCGCCCTTAGGAAATTCCTTTTGAATATTTCTTTGATGCTTCTTGGATGATACCCATCTAACTATAGCCTGATTGAAGCTATGTTAGATATTAAAAGTCTACACATACCTGCAAAAAAAAAAAAAAAAACTGAGATAAATCCCGTCAGACCTTATTCCACATTAATTGCAAAATTGCCATGTGTACAAAGGAGTTGAAAACAAATCAGAAAAGTTTTAGTGAGGAAAGAAAAAGCAAAAATCTGGTTGTTACTTTGCACACCCTTTAATAATCAAGATGTGGCTGTATTTCAAATCAACCAATCGCATGCAGTTAAATCTCAAATAGTAGTTAGTATACACCTGACATCAATTAAGGTTGCTCTTATTAAGCTCAGATAAAGTTTGGCTGTTCCCGTAGGATTATTCCTTCTGGTTATACTCCAAAAGCCATGGTCTACAAAGAGCTTTCAAAACATGAAAAGGATCTCATCAATGAAAGGTATCAATCAGGAGAGGGATACAAAAAAGTATTCAGATCATTAAACCTCCCATGAAGCACAGTGAGGCCATCAACAAACGGAGAAAATATGACTCAACAGTGTCTGTACCAAGATCAGGACGTCCTTGATGAGAAGACAGGAAAAAATTGGTTAGGGAGGCCTACAGCAACATTAAAGGAGCTGCATGATTTCTTGGTAAGTACTGGTTGTTCCCTACATGTGACAACAATCAGTCATATTCTTCATATGGCTGGGTTGTGGGCTAGGGTAAAGCTGGCCACACACGTGGCGATTTTCGATCTTTGGTCGCACAAAAAATCGTTCCAACCCTCCACTGACATTCAGGGCTGAATCATTCGATATGGAGATAGAAACAATAGGATTTCTACCTCCTTCTGCTGATTCAGCCCTGAACATAGATTTTGCTTGCGTGCCTTCAATGGCGCCTGATCAACATTTTCTAACCTGCCCGATCTGTGAGTCGACCGATATCAGCAGCCTCCTTCAATATTGGCCGCCTCGCCAACTTGCCATACACGCACTGATACTGATATTATCGGTGCGTGTATGGCCAGCTTAACAAGATGAAATCCTTCACTTGCAAAGAAAAACTTCCAAGCCTGGTGAAACTTTTCAAAAAGGTTTAACCCTCCCACAGCCATGTATAAAAATAGATTATGGTCTGATGACACTTAGGGGCCCATTCATTAAAGCACGATTGACCACGAATAAGAAAAAATTGTATTTTTTCCAATTGTTAGAACTTTTCGTATTGACCACGATAATATTGTTAAAATCGTACGGTTTTCGTTAAATTCCATATAAAAGTCGTATTTTTAGCAAAGAATACGACCATTTCGTAATTCATTCAAGCTTTGGTATCGTGACTTTCTTTTGGCCAGGTTGGAGCTGTAGAGTGCCATTGAGTGCTATGGAAGGCTTCCAAAATCATGCAGTGAAGTTTCAAAGCCAGAAAGGTTTTCGTGCTGTTTCCGATCGTTCGAATACGAAAATACGGATACGTTCGGATCACAACCACAACATTTTCGTACAACCAAGAGAATAAAAACCTTTAAAACCTTCAAGCATCTGCTAAAAAGCTGGACATGAACTTCACCCTTTAGCATAACAACAACCCAAAACATAAATCTAAATCAACTAAGTAATGGTTTCACCAATGAGGATCAATGTTCTGGAATGGCCCAGCCAGAGACCAGACCTTAATTTGACAAATTATTGAAAATCTGTGATTTGACCTGAAGAGAGCTTTGCACAGGAGATGCCCTCGCAATTTGATAGCAAAATCACAAAGTCTAGATGTGCCAAATTATTAAGTGTTGTAATAAAATCAGAAGGTGCTTCAACCAAGTATTAGTTTAGGGTGTGTGCACACTAATGCAACTAGGTTTTTGTATGATATGATGATCATTGGAAGTCTCCAATAACAGTGCAGGGATAGAAGACTTAAAACAGTCCTGCACAATTATCTTTTCCCCCATGGTCACACAGTTATTTCAAAATAGAATTGCAAAAGAAAGCAATATACGGTATGTATGTCTATTTACATTCACTGCACTGTTGCCTCTGACTCCTGATACATGTTTCAAGTCAGCTGATTAACAGACATGGGCAACAAGTAACTCCTGTTAAATTGTTAATTTATTTAGACCCACAGAACAGAAAGGGATGAACAAACACTGCTTGCAGTAGCAATAACTAGTGATGAGCGAATCTGTTGTGTCTTGCTTCGCTGAAAAATTCACGAAAAACGCAGGTGCCGTGCATCATTTTTTGACTCAACTGTACATTTTTTACCTCTTTTTTTTTTTTTTTTTATCAACTGTGCCTTTTTTTTTGATGCAACCTCAAATTTTTGCTGCAAAAATGTGTTAAAGTTTTGCGAAGTTATTTGGCAATGCTGGAATGCTAAAATTCGCTGCAAATCCATGCCTGCCAAAAAAATTTGCTCATTACTAGCAATAACATTACAGTAGACCCCCATTTAATGTATTTCAAAGGACCAGAAAAAAAAATGGTGTCAGGCAAAATGGGAACAGGCAAAATTAAGGAAATACATTATATATTGGTGGGAACAAAATAATCTGTAAAATGATGGAAAACAAAAAATCAGGGTATGTAAAATTTAGGTTTCACTGTAGTTTTAAACTGTAAAAATCCTTTAATGAATACAAAAATTTTTGGGTGGAGGACCCCTTTAATAATGTTTGTAAATAGAAACAACTAAAAAGCAAACCTCCCATTGGTGAGCACAACTTTCCCTTTTTTTGCCTGTAGCATAATGCCATGATAAAGGCCATAACTAAGCTTGTGTATAACAAAAGCTATATGATTAAGGTGGCAAATCATTATAGGTTACCTGCCATATGCCAGGAAGGCTCTAGAGTTGAAAGTAGCCTGTTAGGGCTTGCTGTTTTTGGTTGCGGAAATCACTGTGATGCCAGAGGCAATTTTTGTAGTTGTTGTAAAAATGTACAGAATTCAGTTACTGGGGAAAAGGCAAATCAGTACTTCTTTGTTGCTGTCAGGTAAGCTACATGCACTATGTGGTGCTTAAGAACAAAACTAAGAGGTATTCTTATGACATTTTCTTTGTTTAATATTTTTACATTGTACCTCTAGGTGGAGCCATTTCTCCATAAATATTAACAATACATATAGATTTTTCAACAGTAACAAGAAACAAACCTTTGAGAAATAGTTAGTTTGCCCTTTTAAATTAATAAGTGAACTGTTAAATAGGGTTAGTGGTATAGAAATAACAGAGCCTATTCTATTCTAATGTGGTACTACACTTAACCACCAAATGCAGGTAAGATGCAGCATTTTACTTTTCACCTGGATTTGGCAGTTCCTCAAGGTGCCATGGCTGCTGGGACAGAAGACAAGAATGGGCTCTGTGTTTCTGTTGTTAGCTTTTTTTATTCATTCCACTGAACAGGAATGTGTAAGGGTCCTAAAAAGTACGACTAATTTAGTCCAGTCCCTCTTAGGATTCATGTGTGGAATATAAGATTTTGTACATTTTTTCCAACATATTTGTGGTGTTCCACTAAAAAACAAAATAAATACAAATGGGAATACCATAGTATTGTTACCTTTTAACAGTTTTCTGGCAGAACTAGTTTGTTACTTAAAATGTTCAAAGGTGGCCACTTCTGTATTTAGAAGCTTGTTTTACCTTCTCTTCCAAAGTGTGATGCTGCAGCTGTTACTTAGGAAGAGCAATCTAAAATTACTTTGTGGGGGTCTCAGATGTTGGACCGTGGGTGGGAATGGCATAGGCTAATGGACAGCCCAAATGACTGATGACATGTCTCCTGATGCCCCATGTACTTCCATAGACTGGCTAAACCTGACTCCAAGAAAATATCCCTGTTTTCCATGTTCATTTATCTCTTTGTTTGCAACTTAGATTGCATTCTCAGAATCCTTCCAGTGATAGAAAACTATTAGGAAAACTAATAATATTGTATTTAAGTATTAACATCTAGTATCCCTATAGGGCGCTAGGAGTCTGGATCTAGGAAACTCTTAACTTATGATTAAAGACTTCATGCAGGTCAGCCACTTCTCTTGTTGCCACTGAATTATGTGCATCCATGGCCAAATTATATTTCTACTTTTACAGATATTCATTTTTCATTACAGCTTAAATGTCATTTTTAATTTCTAGTAAAATTACAATGTATCTATGACAGGTCTGTCATTTCTTCTTGCTGTATGTATGACAGGTACATTTAAGTGCTGTCCAACATTTAATTAATTAGAGCAATGCTGAAAAAAGCTTCTCTGTCTTGGACAGAAGAGTAGTTTGTTACCCTGTTATTTAAAGCTCTTGCTGGTGAGCAAAATATTTGTTTCATAATAATCAAAATAATCAAAAAATGAGAGATTAAGGGTTTATTATGTAATATTGAAC
Organism: Xenopus tropicalis; assembly: GCF_000004195.4. Taxonomy (NCBI): domain Eukaryota; kingdom Metazoa; phylum Chordata; class Amphibia; order Anura; family Pipidae; genus Xenopus; species Xenopus tropicalis. The sequence goes on along the minus strand of NC_030678.2, from coordinate 60,752,397 downwards.
TATTTGTATTGTGAACTCATGTACATGGAATAAATGCCTATGTGTGCTACACTTATTGCCCATTAGCTCTATTCTCAGTTATAGGTACATGTTTACTAAAGGGTGAAAGTTGAAATTTGGCGTATAGCACGAAAAATAACATTTACTAAAAAATGAGCAGATTTATGTGAATATTTACATCTCTTCAACAGGCAACATTTCTCCAGTGAATTTTTGCCAATTTACTTTGTACAGGTATAGGACCCATTATCCAGAATGCTCGGGACCAAGGGTATTCTGGATAAGGGGTCTTTCCGTAATTTGGATCTTAATACCTTAAATCTACTAAAAAATCAATAAAACATTAATTAAACCCAATAGGATTGTTTTGCATCCAATAAGGATTAATTATATCTTATTTGGAATCAATTACAAGGTTCTGTTTTATTTCTACATAGAAAAAGGAAATCAGTTTTAAAATTCTGAATTATTTGATTAAAATGGAGTCTATGGGAGACAGGCATTCCGTAATTCGGAGCTTTCTGGATAACGGGTTTCCGGATAAGGGGTCCGATACCTGTACTAAGAGCACAAGAATTAATTTTCACCAAAAAAATGTCTCCAGGTTCAGCATGGTAAAGATGCCATAATAAGGATAGACTAGGCAGTTTTGCATCTCATTATCTATATCACCTCTTTCTGCATTCATCATTCTCTAGAAAATTTTCTCTACTATAATTGTGTGGGAAAAATACACTGACAACATTTTGGGCAAATGAATCTAGTAATCGGGGAAGGGCTTCTGTGTAATCTACTAAAATGTTAGGGGAAAGACTTTTCTTGTCCTTTTAAACGTTTCCTTGAAGTTATGTGACCTGTAAGTGCTCTCAGTCAATGTATGTGCCTATGGTCCTAGAAGTTACAAAGGAGTTCTAACATCCTTATGTTTTAGAAAAAACTTTTATCCCATACATATGTTTGATTGTGTTTGCATTTCTATACACAAACAAAGCAAACATAAGCAAAGATTTCACATTTCTTTTTGCTATGACCACAAATTTATCTTGACTATCTTATATCAGTTAATGTATCCTTTGTTTTGTACTGTATATAACAGATCTCATGGAACGTTACAAATTATGTTTAGCCATCCTTTAACACTTTCCATACCTCAGGAGGACACAAAAGCAAATTCCTAAAACTTGGTGAAGTACCTAGGGTTTCTTAAGGGTTGTTTCCCTTTTATTTTATTTATTGTTTGCAGTTCTATATTTTTTATGTATGTCTTCTTTGCAATATAATTTTTGTATATAAATGCACAGTTTACTTTTGTAATAATAAATATAACCATTTAGTACGTTTTGGCCTTGTTGCTATAAGAAGAACCCTTAGGCCATGGATCCCCAACCTTTTTTACCTGTGAGCCACACTCAAATGTAAAATAAGTTTGGGAGCAAAACAAGCATGAAAAATGTTCATGAGGGTGGCAAAGAAGGGCTGTGATTGGCTATTTGGTAGCTCCTATGTGGACTGACAGCATAAATGAGGCTCTGTTTGGCAGTACAACTGGTTTTTATGCAACCAAAACTTGCCACCAAGCCAGGAATTCAAAAATAAGCATGTGCTTTGAGGCTATTGGGAGCAACATCCAAGGGATTGGGGAGCAACATGTTGCCCATAAACCATTGGTTGGGGATCACTGCCTTAGGCTAATGCCAGGGTGTAGGCACACAGAGCAGATTTTGGCACTGAAATGCATACTTGTATGTTTCGATGTTAAAATACGCTCCTAGTGCCTGCCCCCGGGCCGATCCAGTGGCTCTGGGTGCAGGCACAGGGAAAGGCTGATGCTAGCGCATGGGCTGATTCTCCATCTACATTTATGCACAGGCCACAAATAAACCCTATGTGGCATTAGCCTTAGACTGTATGACAGTTTGTATCATTATGCAGGTGTACTGAAAGAAAAAGTTATCTATTGATGTGTTAATTAACTAGTGGTGATTTAATGTAACTCTTTGGCTGCTGGAGTGCCTGTTGAATTAGTAGAATTTAATCTTGACTGGTATAAGACCAGTTATCCAGGTTGCTTGGGACCAAGGGTATTCCGGATAAGGGATCTTTCCGTAATTTGTATCTCCATACCTTAAGTCTACTAAAAAAAACCGAAACAAAACATTAATTAAACCCAACAGGGTTGTTTTGCATCGAATAAGGATTATTTATATCTAAGTTGGGATCAATTACAAGGTACTGTTTTAATATTACAGAGAAAAAGAAAATCAGTTTTAAAATTCTGAATTATTTGATTAAAATGGAGTCTATGGGAGGTGGGCTTTCCGTAATTCAGAGCTTTCTGGATAACAGGTTTCCGGATAAAGGATCCCATACCTGTATTTGATACCTGTTCTAGAGAGCAGGAAAATAATCATATTAGGTTTCTGTCCACCTATATGTTAAGGATAGATGGTGGCATTGAGTAAATTTTGAAGGTTGGAGTAAAAATCGTGGTCATACTGGTGTAAAGCATTTTCTTCATATTCACAAACCGAAATCTACTTAAATTTTGACTCAACTGCCACTTTTCAGTTTTTGGTGAAAGAAAGACCGTTTGCAGGCAAATTTGTGAATCTGTATTTAAACAAAATTCCCAGTCTTCATTTCATACCTCTTGTAGAGGCACCATTGGGGATAAATAGCATACTAATAAAGATTAGCAGCCTATTGTCAGGAGACGAGTTTCTGTCGAACCCTAGAACCCTATAAACAAGTAAAACATTGATTAAACAAAAAAGTGTAATTTATACAGTCTCGTATATAAACGGTTTTTACCTCATATTTGCTTTTTTATGATAGTTTTTAGTTTAATGAATGAGGCAATAACGTTTTGAGTGAATATATTGTATAAATCTTTATTTAAAGGAAACGTAAAGCCTCTCGGGCACATTTTTAGTTTGAGCAGCGGTTCCCCCTGTTTAATCACTTCACTGACACTTGTCCCAAATTATCTGTGCCCCCATAGCATTTCCAGAACTACAGAGATGCTTGGCAGCATTGGCTAGCAGCTTTATGTCACTCTTAATAACAGGAGCCATCTTGGTCATCAGCAAGTAGGACATGCACACTTAATTTCCCTTAAATCTTGTTACAGAAGTGGAATTACACAAAAATTTAGAAAAAATAAGAGTTTCTATGCGAACCAGTAATGCCATGTCTTCATTGGCTGCTAGACTGGAGGGTGTGTTTAGTAATCTAAACTAGAAAAACTAAGCATGCCCAGGAGCCAACAGCCAAAGTAAACTACTGAGGGAGGAGGGTGGAGTGGTTTAGAGGAGGAGAAGGAAATCTAAGTGATTATTTGTGCTGTGTATTAGTGACTATAGAGAGTACAGACCTTGCCACTTGACAGGCAGGACTAGGGATGTATGGGACCCACAAGAGAGGCCAAAAGGCGGTGGGATCCCGGTGACCATAACTTAAGAAACTGGGAGGGATTTCAACAGGGGATACATTTTTTTGTTATACCCACGGTTAAGTGACACAAATGACAACACTAATAATGGAGTTACAAGAATTTATGTTTAATGATATTCTTGCATAATTAATCATTAAATCCTAAAAGCTACATGTTTTTTTCTTCTTTCCATTAAGGTTTTTGAATGGTGCTATTTCAAGAAGTACGGCACATCATTCATTGAACAGGTTTCTGTAAACCATTTACGTCCGCTGATGGGAGGGACTGAACCCGCATCATCCTCAGTGGGTTTCTTCCCTAGCATTGGAGAAAATGAGCCAAGCAGACAGCCTTTATCAGGTGATTACCAGTAGCCTATTCATTCCCATCTGAATACAGAACAGATGCTGCGTGTGAATGGAACATTTAATGACACCATCAATGTCATATGAGATTATTGAACAAACTGATAAATCTCACCAGTTCTAAACGAAAAGATCCAAAAAAGAAGTTCCTCAGTTCTGTTTCCATTGTTCGTCTTTTTAAGCATCACGAGTTTGTAGTGAAGAGCAGTGATTCACTGTATTACTTACAGAACACCAGTGATCTTTTTAATTTTGTAAACTGCCAGCAATTTGTAAGAGCTGATTCATGTCACAAGAGCATATTAAGTAAGCTGTATGGTCTAGTTTCATGTTATTTTCTATTATGTTTTGTTCTGCTGTTTGAAAGATGATGTTGTTTTTACTAGAATATCATTACTAAAAATGTAAATGCCATATTTGAGACCTATGCTCTGTTTATTAAAAAAAAAAAAAAAAAAAAAAAGTTGGCTTTCGGCTTATTCTATGGGGCTGATTTACTAATCCCGAATGGGAAAAAATCAGATTGGAAACGAATATTTTGCGATTTTTCGTAAATTGTCGCAACTTTTTCGTAGCCATTACGACTTGCTCGTAAATTGTCACAACTTTTTCGTAGCCATTACGACTTGCTCGTATATTGTCGCGACTTTTTCATAGCTATTACGGCTTGCTCGTATATTGTCGTGACTTTTTCATAGCTATTACGGCTTGCTCGTATATTGTCGTGACTTTTTCATAGCCATTACGACTTTGCATGATTTTGGAAGCCTCCCATGGCACTCTGCAGCTCCAACCTGGCCCAAGGAAAGTCACGATACTGAAGCTTGAATGAATCCGAAACTTTCGTACTCAGCACAACGGCTACGAAAAAGTCGCTACAATTTATGAGCAAGTAGTAATGGCTACGAAAAAGTTGCGACAATTTACGAGCAAGACGTAATGGCTACGAAAAAGTCGCGACAATTTACGAGCTAGTCGTAATGGCTACGGAAAAGTCGCAAAATACCGATCATTACGAAAAAAATGCATTTGGATGCTTTTCAGACGTTCGTGGATTAGTAAATGTGCCCCTATGAGTGTGCCAATTCCAGCTTTTGGTTTTCAACCAAATCCCTGTGCTGTTTGCTGGATTTTAATTTGGCTGAATTGTTATTGCTTATCTGAGCCAAATCCAAACACTTAAAAGGAGATATAAATACTTTTTTAACACCTCTCCTACCAATTCTCCTAAACTTCTATGTGGGCCACCATTCTCTGCAAAGGTGCCTATATTTTTGGCTACAACTGTAGATGCACTGCTGTATCCCACCTTAATGGTAGTGGAGGCACCCACAATAAATCTTTGCTACCACAGGCAAGTATCTCCCAGAAATGCTTTACCACCAGCAATATTGTAAATTGCTGGTGGTAAAACATATACAGCTCTTCGTTTTTTCAAAGTTGCCTTTTGATGGAACATGAGCAACCTTGGACTAAAGAAGCTGGCGACTTATCTGGGAGACCATCCCTGAATCCGTATGTAGAGAATGCTCTCTAACTTTTCAAAACTACCTCTTGGAAGACTGATATGATATCTAATTCAGTCTTGGCACTTATATGGCAGTTCTTCAACCACTGCACTTGTTACCCTTTTATTTGTTTGTGCCACACAGGGCTGATTCTCGGCTTGCGTATAGCTCAGGTCGAGAATCCGTCGATCCACAGGCTTCCACTCATTTATGTGTCCCCAATCAAAGGTACTGTGTCATCCGCACCAAAATCCTCTCCTTAACTCTGCACCTACGACAATGCAGTGCACGTGTCTGCAGCACGCACGAATAAGTAAAGGTCAGCAGGTTGACTGATTCTCGGCTTGTGTTTATATGCAGGCCTAGAATCAGCCCTAGACTACCCTAAAAAGTTGTTTGAAAAGTTTAAACATCACTGTATCATTTACAAAAGGCAGACCTTAACTTATATACAATTATTACTTGTGCCTTATTAGCATTTCATTTTCTTTTACAGATTGTAAGGTGTGGAGAAATCCATTAAATTTATTCAGAGGAGCAGAATACAACAGGTAAATATGATTAAAGGTTGGGAAGCACTGAATCCAGGATTCAGTTTTGTATTTGGCCTTTTTCCACAGGAAAAATCATGTGACTTTTTATCACATAAACACAGAAGTTGACATTTTTTCACCACACATTATGCGGTTCTCCTTAAAGGACAATGAAAGCTTAATATAAATTAAAAGTAAGACTAAAGGCATTCTTTTTAAGTGCTTACTGCATATCTAAATTCCCAGATCCCTGCTTGCTTCTCTGAGATATGGTGCTGGCAGCCTACAGCAGTGTGAAGACTACAGTGACATCACTGAAATCTCCCTTCCCTTCCTGAAGGGCGGCAGCCTTCCTAATCTCTGAGCATGTGTGTAACTTGATCCTGTCTCCTGTGATCCTGTCTCTCTTCCAATCAGAAGCGGATCTGGCAGAGGGGAGGGGGGGGGGGAGGGAATGAAACACATGTGCAGTATGAAGCAAGGAGGGAAAGGAAGGGAGAATACCTTTTTAGATATGGCTGCCTGTTCTAGAAAATGTGAAGTAAGTGTGACTGAGTAAATATTTGATTAGGTGAGCCAAAAGTGTGGCGTTTTTACTAAACAATAGGAGGACCATTGGGCAGTATGCTTTTTAATTTTTGACTTGCATTTTCCTTTAAACCTTTCCGTATCCTAATTTGCACGTGCAAATTCAGTTCAGTATTCGGACGAATCTTTAGCAAAGGATTTGTGGTTTGTGTGGATCCTAAAATAATGGATTCGGTGCATCCCTAATTAAAGGGTTCTGTGACGTATTAAAAATCGCCCACATATATGGTTAACGTTTTCCTGACAAAAAAAAAATAAAACGCTAGGCACCTAAAACCTTGCAGGCTTTTTATTTTTTTTGTCCTGAAAACCCGATCTGCACGAATCGTGGTACAGGTATTTATTATATGTGTCAATTATTAAATAGGTTGCATTTGTTACCCTTTTTAGTAATTGTCCTTGTACATTGAATGTTATTTCATCTGTTCTCAAGTATCCTGACCTAAGCTAACCTAAAATAACCTTCTGAAAATTATTATAGGATGCTTTGCCTGGTTGAGTGGAGTCAGGATAAACAAGAAACTAGGCGTTCAGTGTAGGCATAAACATTTAAAATTGGGAACCCTGTGGGAAATAAAATATTGCCTGGTTAGTCTTTTTTAAAATTCACTGCATGATCTAAAATTTTAAATGAGGCAATATGTTGTGGATCTTCATTGTTTGGTCATGTGTCATTTCCCGAATGAGAAGATTCTGTGAAATACTCTAAAACTTTTGATTTTTGTTTAATTTTATTGGCTTCAAAAATCTTTGTCCTGGCAGTGGTTTCTTAGCCAGATGTGTTTTGGACCAGGTTTGAGAACGCCTTTGACGTTCGTTTTACGCATTATGCCCTTTGGTAATTTAAAAGCCGGAGCAGCCTTTCATTTTTACAAATAATAGCACTTGATGAATCTGCTATGTGCCTTTTTAATCCTGATTAATTAAGTGCCTTTTTTGTCTTTACAGCTGTTAATCAGTAGGTGTGTGTGTTTTTCCTCTTAAAAAAATACATTCCTTGGTAGAAATGAGCAAGCAGCTGTAATCTTAACATTTAATGCCAGGTGCAGAGTTAACATTTCAGCAAGTTTTTTAGGTGATTTTTTAGCTGGCTGATAAGCACCTGGAATTCAACATTTAGCCAAAGCTTAGTTTTCATTATATTAGAAGAGACACTTGTACGCTAACACAGATGGGATGTGAAATTCATCTTTATATGTTACTAAGTGTTGACGAACATATAGAATTCCCCGCAGACACACTTGGGAGATGTCAGATACTGGAGAACAATGGGCAGTGGTGAAATTAGTTTTCCATGGCAATCTGATAAGCATCTCATACAGGTGCAGGCAGGTAATCGGGAATAGAATTTTTGCTGGTAGACATTTTGATGTTTTCACAACAGTGCTCAAACTTTTTTTGTTAACATGATCAATGGCAATTGGTTGTCACATGGCTTAATCTGAACACAACTTCATCCATATATAGTAAATATCCCTTCACTAATTTATCATTTTGCCTTCTTTTATCTGTCCAATTAGAGTGTTTTTCCCTTCTGGTTAGATAAAGTGCTGTAAAAATGCTGCATACTGCAACAATTTAAGAAACCTTATAAAATAATATCACAGATGCAGTGGTGCTGCTGCTTTAATAATCCCCTCATGATATTTTGGAGGCAAACAAAGAAATTAGTTGAGAGTTAGGAGAGTGTGAGTCCTGTGTCTAAAGTCACAAGCGGCATTTCTAAGCAGTGACTTGACAGAGAGACAGAGTCTCCTCTGCTCTCTCCCCAGCCACATCACACCCACTATGCCCAACTAAACTGTTCCTCTGGAAAGGCTGAAGAATTCCAGGCCAGCAAAGTGGTGTGGTGGCCACCATATTTGGTGTTTTTACTTCCATTCCCAGGTTGCTTGCAGTTTTGAGCAAGTAGGATTTGGCATGTTGCATGTTGGCTTGTGCACGGGTTCTTCCTCAACAATCACAGCATTCAGTAATGTATGTAAAGGAATATATTAGGATTTACTGTATCCGCTGAATTTCATTTTTAACATATATATGTGGTTTATGTACTATTAAAGGTACACATGGGTCACCGGCAGAGAACCTCTAACTTACTATGATATGAACCTCTCCGCTCAAGATCATCAAACATTTTTTACATGTGACACTGATTCTTTACGGCCATCAGATTCTGGTATATGCATTTTCTTCATTCTCTGTAAAGCTTTCTTTAACTAAAATATATGGTGCTGTCATTTGTCTTAAAAAAATGTTATAACAGGATAGAACACTGTCATGCCAATATATGTATGGAAAGTGGAATTATAGCGATGAATATTGCTAAGCTATTAAATTATGACAATGCATGTATGATAAGAGGAATGGTAAAAGCCATACATTTAAAACAATGGGAACTTTGAAGTTCACAGCTTGCATTTAATGGGAGGTCTGAAATCTTTTGACTTATTCAGTCATTCAGTTGATGCGTATGATCACTGCCTTCATTTTTATAGAACAATTCTTTTCTTTCATTTTAATGTTAAGGTTTTCATTGATAGCAATTTCCTTACTTTGCTAGCTATTATGGAAGTTCTGGGGACTTGTTAGGGAGCAGATGGCATAAGTTAGTTTGTTTGGAGTTTGCAGTGTCCTGTCTCTTAGTAGAATTAGTGTTAAGACCCCACAACTATCACACCCACTACTGCACACAGACTAAAGAAACAGGCATATATATTTAATAATGCAAAATAGCTATTTTCAACCCTATGTCCTGTCTATTAGTGGTGGGAACGTACCACTAATTCCTCTGTCACACCCAGTACTTCACACAGACCAAAGAGAGGTATACTTAATTAATATTACAGAATGGCTGCTTTCATAGACCAGATGACAAATGCAAACAAGCAATTTGATTTCCTAATAAGAGTGCCTGGGGCTGTACTAGCTACTTCTAATTCTTGTTGCATATATGTTGTGTGTATTCATATTAGTCTGATATTTTTCACTACCTTCTGCTGTATATTTTTGTGTGTTCCACAGTTATGCAGAAAGCTTGGCGTGAGAGAAGCCCTCAAGCACGAATCAAAGCAGCATATCAGGCTCTGAATGTATACAATGAGTAAGGCTATTTTCAGACATTGTTACTATTTAAGCTGTAGTCCAGCACCCCCTTTTAACACTATTGCTTTTAATAAAATATACAAAGCAAAAATAAGCAACGCGAATGAACTTGTCTGTGTATATCTGAAACTTATACAAAGTCACAATGATATATATAAGGAGGTTTTGGTTTGGGCACATGAACACGAACTTGTTCTATGAAGCTGTTGTAATTGCAAATACAAAAAAAAGTTCAGAATTTTATAAATTCTATACAAAGTAAAACTGTTTTTGCTGCCTTTCTGTCTTGTTTGTCTTTACAGCTGTGCTACAGCATATGTTCTCTTGGCTGAAGAAGAAGCAGCTACAATTTCAGATGCAGAAATTTTTTTTCAGCAGGCACTGAAAGCTGGAGAATCCGCCTACAGAAAGTCTCAACAGCAACAGCATTTGAGTTCCCAGCATGAAGCTCAACACAGTAAGTGGCAGCTTAGAAGAAGCTTACTCATAGTAGATAATAAACACCATAAATTGCTTAAATGATAACTTTTGGAGAAGGTAAAGTAACAAGGGAACATCTAATTCTAATATTATTTAGAAAAGTTCTAACCTTTACAGAAAATGTTTAGGGTGCTTCTAAACACAGGCAAATAAGCTGCAGACTCTGCTCTGGAAGGGCCAAATTGGCACATTGACCACCTTTACATTGTTATATATATAACACACAAGGCTCAGCAAACAGCTGGCATAAGGGCAAAGTCAGACCTGGCGTACGTTCCGCTTTGTAGCGTGTCCACTCTTATCAGCAGCTCCTGGTAGCTGCACTGACGGGTACAGCTTAGGCCCAAAAAATGCAAAAACATTAATTTTCGAGCCATTCTCCACTCTACTCTGTGTAGCTGCACTGAGGCTAAAGCTGTGTCTTTAAGTGCAGCTTGATGGAGCTGCTGATGATCTGTTTCTCTCTACCTACATACAATACCTTGGTAGTGTCTGAGTACTTAAAGTTTCCCATCTATTTTCTATCTTTAAAAGTTGATACAGATGTTCATTTGCACAAAACGCAATCACAAAAAGTATTTTTTTTCCACATGTTCAACCCCCCATTCAATAAATGTGCTTTAAAGAAGAAGGAAAGTCATTTTGGCATTTTACTGCCAATAGATTATCCACAATAGTGCAAGCTAGAACGCTATATATATTCTGCACAAAGCTTTACCATACTTGAGTAAAGAACCCTAGAATCTCCACCCCCCCCCGTGTTTCTTTTGATAGAGGACACAGTGCAGCTTTTCTGTGAGTGCTTATGGCTGTATTTACATAAACCTTTTTTGATAAGGCGTACTTAGTTTTTACCTTTCCTTCTCCTTTAAAATACTGATTTTTCTTTTAAACATATGAGTAAAAGTTACATTTTAAATAAGTGCACTAAACCTTTTTTATGGCTTTGTAGTTTGGATATGGGCTGTTAGCCCTGTGCACAGGATACTTGAGCAATCCTCTGTTCTAATTCTTTTAAAGGGGCACTCCACAAAACATGTTTTGCATAATGAAATAATGTAAAATTCATAGTAACAGTCTAGTGTTAATTAACTTATATATATATAATTAAAAACGTTTAATTATTTGTAAATTTCATTGTCCCTTTCTGTACTACTGGTTTTGACTCTGTACAGTGTAGCAGAAATCCGTTCAGAGTGCAGAAAATCGGAAGAGACAGACAAATACTACTTTCAATACCAGCTAGATCTGGAAAAAATGCTAAATCACTGGTGTTCCCCTTTACTTATATAGTAATTCTTAATTAATTAATTTATTGATTTTATTTATTTTTTAGGGAGAGACACTAATGTGCTGATATATACAAAGAGAAGACTGGCAATGTGTGCAAGAAGATTAGGAAGAGTAAGGGAAGCTGTAAAAATAATGAGAGATGTAAGTGGGTTGAGGTTTTTCAAAACGCATTAATTAATCAGAGCTTCTCCAGCAGAATCCTGCATTCATAAACTTCAGTCACACTTTATTGCTGAGCTGCAAGTTGGAGTGATATCCCCCGCTCCGAGCAGCTGAGCAGCAGAACAATGGGCAGGTAGCAAGATAGCAGCTCCCAGTAGATAGCACTCAATAGTAAGAAATCCAAGTCCGGCAATAGGCTAACCTGAAAGCAGTTCTAATGTGTAGCACTGGTTCTTTCTGAAAGCTCAGAATCAGGCACAATGCTCTGAGATGGTTGCCTACACACCAATATTACAACTTAAAAACAAAAACATTTGTTGGTTCAAGAATACAATTTTAAGTGGTAGAGTGAATTGTTTGCTATGTAAACAGTGTAATTTAAAAATAAGAAGTACTCTATAAAAATCATGACTGTATACCTTTAACAATAAAATGGATTATCTTTGTTAACATACAGAGGAACAGTCACATATTTTTTTGGGGGGATGGCATATAACACTAAAATTGTAAATATACACTGGATATATAAAGTCACACCCCTGCTAAATGGCAGGTTTTTGTTTATTAATAATAATAATAATAATAATAATAATAATAAAATGAGATAAATCTTGTCAGAACTTATTTCAACTTTATTGCAAAATTGCAATTTATACAAAAAAAAACAAATAAAAAAGCAGTTTATTTTAAAAAGGAAAAAATCATACAACAACCAGGTTGCATTAGTGATCATAAGTGATGTGCGGGCTGACATCCACCCACCTTTTGTGGGTCAGTTTGCCACATCTGACCATTTTTGACTACTCGTCCTTGCAAAAATTGCTCAGATCTGTGAATTTGCAAGAGCATCTCCAGTGCAAAACCCTCTTCAGGTCACCCCACAGATTTTCAATTGCATTGAGGTCTGGGCTCTGGCTGGGCCATTACAGAACATTGATCCTCCTTTGGTGAAGCCATTACTTTGTTGATTTAGATGTATGCTTTAAGTTGTTGTGAAGTTCATCTTCAGCTTCCTAGCAGATGCTTAAAGATTTTGTGACAAAATAGACTGATACTTGGAGCTATTCATGATTTTATCCACCTTGAATAAAGCACCAGTTCCAGCTGACGAAAAACAACCTCAAAGCGTGGTGCTGCTTCCTCCCTGCTTTTCTGTGGGCATAGTGTTTCTGTGATGATATGCTGTATTATTTTTGTGTCAAACATACCTTTTGCAATTATGTCCATATAGTTTCATCTTGGTCTCATCAGACCATAATACATTTTTCCACATGGTTGTAGAGTAAAGACTTTCGTCTTCCTACCCCACAAACTAGACATATGAAGAATACAATTGATTGTTGTTACATGTAGGGAACAACCAGTACTTCCAAGAAACGCTGCAGCTATTTAATGTTGCCGTAGGCCTCTTGGTGGCCGCCCTGGCCAGTTTTCTCCTTGTCTCCTTATCAGAAGGGACATCCTGATCTTGGTACAGTCATTGTGAGCCATATTTTTTCCACTTGGTGATGACTGTTTTCACCATGCTCCATGGAATGTTTAATCATTTACTTTTTTTTTTTTTCTCCTCTCTTGATTGATCTGGAAAACCCTAGGATCCAAGCGTTTTGGATAATAGATCCCATAACTGTGTTACATACAACTTATGTGTTATAACCATCCTTTACAACATACTAAAACATTTGCTAAATGGTAAAATACATATTTTAATTTAAGATTACAATTAAAGATATCTACTGTTCCTGTAATTTGCTCATAAATGATTGGTGGGCTAGTCCCAGAGCAAGCTTATTGCTGACAGTTATAAATGTGTGTCTCTATACATTTACATACGCATAATGATATTATTTCTGTCTGATCAGGGCTTTTAATCAAACCAAGGGAATGGTCATTAATGTTATATTTGTAAATAGTAAGGAGTTCTAGTACAACATGGACATGTGCCTCTTTGTATGACATGCAGTCCCTATTTTCTGTCATTTGGCACTGTTGACTAAGGCTAAGTTTGTTTGCCTTAATCATGGTAATATGTATTTTTAATCAGTAATAACATAACTGTATTTCTGTCTTAAATAAAAGTGTGTGTGTATTTCTCACAGAAAAGTATTGCAGTAACACATCTTTTGCTATACACATGTTTATTCCCTTAGTGTGTATTGGAGGAGGAAAAAAAGCAAATTGGACATAATGTCACACTGGCTGGATTTTACACAGGAGAATTTGCTTGGCCTGTACTGTAGGTGGTGATGAGGAGCAGGTTGTCAGAATCTATGACTTATAGTCACTGACAAGCAGTTTAAGAGTATGAGAAATTTAACTGCTTTATTGAGATGGATCTAGGGATATTTGTAGATAACAGCTTGTCTAATCCAGGCAATGACATTTAGTGGCAACTAAATGTAATTGAGTTCTGTCTTGAATAAAAAAGGGCATTAACTTAAGGGATGAGACATGCAACTAAACTGGTAAGGGGGTTGAACGATTTAAGCAAAGAAGTTACTGTCAAGGTTTGGTTAGTTTTCTATGGAAAAAGACGCTTTCAAGGGGATGTGATTACTCTGTACAAGTACACTAGAGGGAATTATAGACAGATAGGGGATGTTCTTTTTTTCCCATAAAACAATCAACGCACCGCAGGCCATCCCTTCGAGGAATGGAACTTTCATTTGAAGCAGCTTAGGTGGTTTTTCATGGTGAGGGCGGTGAGGTTGTGGAATGCTCCTCCAAGTGATGATGTGATGGCACATTCTGTTAATGCCTTTAAATTCGGATCAGTGTTGGTATGTAGATAGATAGGTCAGGATAGGATTGTGTGCTGGGGTTTATTTGGAGAGGTCGAACTTGATAGACTTTGGTCTTTTTTCAACCCAACTTAAATATGTAAATCAGCCTCAAAATAGATTAAGTTGAACAGGCTGCTGTTTATATATATATATATATATATATATATATATATATATATATATATATATATGTATAACTAACACTATGGTATTACATGAAGAATTAAGACAACCCCGAAGAAATGTGTAATGTAGCTGTAAGCTTAAAAGCAATGTTTAATGCTTTACAATTAGTTTGTTATACTCAAGACTTATGACTGATCATTTACATAAAGATTATATGGTTGGGTTGACTTGGGCAGTGTACTTTTTCTTTACTATTACAAAAACTCCTCTTAATTAACTTAAATTTACTTGAATGCACTGCAGAAATTGCACTTCATCATTAAGGGCACATGAATGGTATATTAATTCTATATTTATTTAAACTAATGATGTATTTACTTACAGTTAATGAAAGAGTTTCCTATTCTGAGCATGGTGAATATCCATGAAAACCTTCTGGAAGCCTTGCTAGAATTGCAGGCATATGCGGATGTTCATGCAGTGCTTTCGAAATATGATGGTGAGTTGTTTGTATGCTTGTATAGGTAGCAACAGCCTGTTTGTATAGTTTTATATTTTTTATATTGTCAGAATTCCTATAAGCAGCATGTTTAAAGAATTGTACATTTTCCTTTAAACTCATTCAGATATTGGATCTATTTTCCAGAATGCTTAGGACCTAGGGTTTTACCATAGGTCTGCTAAAAATCATTTAAATATTATTTAAACCCAATTGGATTGTTTTGCCACAAATATGGATAAATACAGCTTTGTAAGAATTGGGTTGAAAAACCCAACATACTGTTCTTCAACTTCAGCTTATTCTTCCGCTTTTTCTTATTATTATTATTCTTAGCACTCCTCATTTTCTAAACGCTATTCATCCTACAGTTCTAGGGGTACAACTTGAATCACATAGTCGTGGGGTCAGCCTGAATGAAAATATGATGATTGTTGGATGCCCAAAAGTGGGCGGAGCTGTGTGTTAACACCAGGGTCACTAGAGGACTGCATTTTTAGGATTTAACTCTTCACCTATTGAATTTTTTTGGTTTAAGTTTAAAATGCTGCCTTTATCACACTATTTATGTCAGGGTTCCGAAACTTTGCACAATCAGTCACTGGCTGACCATGTATTCAGGGTTAGAAAAAGTACATGGAGCCACCAACAGCCAATCCATTTCCACCCACTAAGTTTCATTGCATATAGCATAGGTAATTTTTTTTTAAACTTTCACTGATTGGGAGATGCAAAACTCTTTTGCTCAAGAGTATCATTGGGTGGCTCCAAAAATGGAACTGCGTCGAGGTTAAATAAATCTATCTTCTCTTTGGTAGTTTTTATATTTTTGCTATTGTAAGTTTATCAGAACAGTAAAGAATGTAGAAAAGTCAATATTTAATTTCCTCTAGTTTAAAATTCATTTTTTTTCCAGAAGAAAAATAAGAATAGGGAGAAAGAAAAAAAAAAAATAACCCTCCTTTTTTTTTTTTTTTTTTTTTTTTTGCCCTCCCTGCAGATATCAGTCTTCCAAAGTCAGCAACAATATGTTACACAGCAGCTTTGCTAAAAGCCAGGGCTGTTTCTGAAAGGTGTGTAGACTGTTTATGAATTACTGGATTATATTTTTATGACTTGATGTTCAATTATTTCTATTGTATTTAAAGGATATTAATATGTGATGTCACTAAGTTTAACGATTGACAAATGTAACAAGAACACTTTGTGTTGTCTAAACTTCACACATACACTCCCATATTCTGATTGGCAAGGCTTTGCTGATATAAACCTTTGTGACATGGAAAAAAAAATACTTTTGCAAGCATAACAGTAGCTTGTAACAAATGAAGAGCTGTGGAGGTTGCCCAAAAGTATCTGCAGAACAGTAAAATAAATATACTGTGGCTTGCAAAAGTATTCGGCCCCCTTGAACTTTTCCACATTTTGTCACATTACAGCCACAAACATGAATCAATTTTATTGGAATTCCACGTGAAAGACCAATACAAAGTGGTGTACACGTGGGAAGTGGAACGAAAATCATACATGATTCCAAACATTTTTTACAAATAAATAACTGCAAAGTGGGGTGTGCGTAATTATTCAGCCCCCTGAGTCAATACTTTGTAGAACCACCTTTTGCTGCAATTACAGCTGCCAGTCTTTTAGGGCAGTGCTGTCCAACTGGCGGCCCGCGACCCCCCTCTGTGTGGCCCCCCACCTGTCTGGCTGCTTTGATGGCTTACCTTTATGTAAGATTTAAATGGTATCAGTACTGTGATTAACTGCCCCCCCTGCATGGTTCTCACCTCAGATTCAGGCTGTAATCAGGCTGTATTGTTTAAATATGTAATCCCCTGTGTTGTTCACACCTTTTAATCTCTGCATTGTTCACCCCCTGCAGTGTTCACACCTCAGGCTCAGACTGTAATCACCCACATTGTTCCCCTGTTCACACCTCAGGAGCAGTAGAAACCCACAAATAATCCCTGCATACTACAAAAAGAACATATACTGAGGTGGTACTGCAATTAAAAAGTTAATATAATAGTTTAATATATAGTTATTGTGCAGACTGTAGGAGCAGTGCCAGCATTGTGTCACTGTAGGCTGCTTGTGTGTGCCATACACACAGGCAGCATAGGGCAAGCAGAGTATGGCACACACAGGCAGGGTAGGGAAGGCAGAGTATGGCACACACAGGCAGAGTAGGGCAGGCAGAGTATGGCACACACAGGCCAAGTTTGGCACAAACCAGCCAAGAATGGCGCACACAGTGAAAGTATGGCACACGCAGGCAGGGTAGGGAAGGCAGAGTATGGCACACACAGGCAGGGTAGGGAAGGCAGAGTATGGCACACACAGGCAGGGTAGGGCAGGCAGAGTATGGCACACACAGGCAGGGTAGGGAAGGCAGAGTATGGCACACACACAGGCAGGGTGGGGCAGGCAGAGTATGGCAGGTAGAGTATGGCAGGTTTTTGCTCTACTACAACCATTAATATGGGTATGGTCATGTGATAACATGGGTGTGGTTTCAAGTGGGTGCAGTTTCAAAAAGGGGAGTGGTCAAAACTGGCTTCCATTATCGGCCCTCCACCACGTTGGTCGGAAAAATTCCGGCCCTCGGTACAACAGAAGTTGGACAGCACTGTTTTAGGGTATGTCTCTACCAGCTTTGCACATCTAGAGACTGAAATCCTTGCCCATTCTTCTTTGCAAAACAGCTCCAGCTCAGTCAGATTAGATGGACAGCGTTTGTGAACAGCAGTTTTCAGATCTTGCCACAGATTCTCAATTGGATTTAGATCTGGACTTTGACTGGGCCATTCTAACACATGGATATGTTTTGTTTTAAACCATTTCATTGTTGCCCTGGCTTTATGTTTAGGGTCATTGTCCTGCCGGAAGGTGAACCTCCGCACAAGTCTCAAGTCTTTTGCAGACTCCAAGAGGTTTTCTTCCAAGATTGCCCTGTATTTGGCTCCATCCATCTTCCCATCAACTCTGACCAGCTTCCCTGTCCCTGCTGAAGAGAAGCACCCCCAGAGCATGATGCTGCCACCACCATATTTGACAGTGGGGATGGTGTGTTCAGAGTGACGTGCAGTGTTAGTTTTCCGCCACACATAGCGTTTTGCATTTTGGCCAAAAAGTTCCATTTTGGTCTCATCTGACCAGAGCACCTTCTTCCACATGTTTGCTGTGTCCCCCACAAGGCTTGTGGCAAACTGCAAACAGGACTTCTTATGCTTTTCTGTTAACAATGGCTTTCTTCTTGCCACTCTTCCATAAAGGCCAACTTTGTGCAGTGCACGACTCATAGTTGTCCTATGGACAGATTCCCCCACCTGAGCTGTAGATCTCTGCAGCTCGTCCAGAGTCACCATGGGCCTCTTGGCTGCATTTCTGATCAGCGCTCTCCTTGTTCGGCCTGTGAGTTTAGGTGGACGACCTTGTCTTGGTAGGTTTACAGTTGTGCCATACTCCTTCCATTTCTGAATGATCGCTTGAACAGTGCTCCGTGGGATGGTCAAGGCTTTGGAAATCTTTTTGTAGCCTAAGCCTGCTTTAAATTTTTCAATAACTTTATCCCTGACCTGTCTGGTGTGTTCTTTGGACTTAATGGTGTTGTTGCTCCCAATATTCTCTTAGACAACCTCTGAGGCCATCACAGAGCAGCTGTATTTGTACTGACATTAGATTACACACAGGTGCACTCTTTTAGTCATTAGCACTCATCAGGCAATGTCTATGGGCAACTGACTGCACTCAGACCAAAGGGGGCTGAATAATTACACACACCCCACTTTGCAGTTATTTATTTGTAAAAAATGTTTGGAATCATGTATGATTTTCTTTCCATTTCTCACGTGTACACCATTTTGTATTGGTCTTTCACGTGGAATTCCAATAAAATTGATTCATGTTTGTGGCTGTAATGTGACAAAATGTGGAAAAGTTCAAGGGGGCCGAATACTTTTGCAAGCCACAGTATCTTCTGTATAATTTTTAGGGATGAACCGAATCCAGGATTCGGTTCGGGATTGGGGCAAGATTTTGCCTTTTTTAGCAGTATTCGGATTCAGCTGAATCCATGCCTCTGGCTGGACCGATTCCTTAAAATCATATGACAATAGTGGATTCGGTGTATACACCTAATAATTTTAGGCTCATCAATAGTATCCTTCACTGATGCAGGTGCTTAGCTTGTTAAACGTCCACTAACGCTTGGGCATTTACAAGCAAAGGGTGCGCCCACTAGTTGATGTGGCATGTGTTGTTGTGATGACACACTTTAAGTGACACGTGATGTATCTGCATTGATCAATTTGTCCGTTTTCAATAAATCTTTCCATTTATGAATCTAGTTATGTTTTTAGATTTTCTCCAGAATCAGCCTCCAGAAGAGGGCTCAGTACATCGGAAATGAATGCAGTTGAAGCAATTCACAGAGCTGTTGAGTTTAATCCTCATGTACCAAAGGTAAAAAATATCTTGCATCCCTTTTATTATTAGTGGAGCATAAGTTATATTACATACTATACTTCCATTTATGGGTCAACCACATAACAAGGTGCTTGGCATTTTTATTAATAGCAGGACAAAGCAACGCACTCATCACTCAATGGTGATCTTCCTCAGGGAAAGCAAACTTTTTTTTTCCTGAGAAGGATGACCATGAAGTGATCGAAATTTTGGATTTTCTTCAATAAATGTTTTTACTCAATATACTGACGATTGTGGTAACCTGTCCTGCAATTACATGAAGTTTTTTACCTGCACCCAGGCAAGCTGTTGGACCTGTTATGTAAGTGGTCCTCATTATTGATTATATTTATTTTAGGCCTTTTTATTAGAACATTGAGGTATGATAATGAATAACCTGCCTAAATGGAATAGTACAATCTTCCTTTCAGAATCAGTGCTCTTTTATTACTTTATTTGATTATCATTATGTAGTGAGATTTAAGCTGCCCAACCACTATGCATTGCTATATGTTTGTGGCGGAGAGAAGTGAGCATGTATAATAAAAATAAGAGTTTAAAAACATTGTTTTATTCCACTGTCTTGAGTTTGAATGTATGCAGTGGGGCATGTTTATCAAAGGATAAATTATTTTAATTGCACAGAAATTAATAGAGAGCGGCAGAATTTGATGGCCTATGGGTGCTAGGGTTCAGTTTACTCTGCAAACCAGGCAGTGGTTTAGTTGAGAGCCTGGGAGATAAATGTGGATAAAAAGTAATAACAATTTGTAACCCCCACTTGCAGACTGAAAAAGGCAAAAGAGGAGACCAGTTATTAAAAAACTATGTAAAATGATAGTTTAAAAGATGATAAAAATAGGCCATTTTATAATGTGCTTAACTTAATGGTGAACTACACCATTCTTTACACCTGCCATAGCATTAACCAAAATTTGCATTATTGTGGGGGATGTATAAATATACACAGGATGCCACCAGCCGGAGCTTATGGCAGACAAAGTATTTTTATCACAACATCTCACCCTAGTAAAGCCAACAGCGGCATAGTCCTCAGGTTCAAAATTAAATGCAGGTCCCCTACTTTACTATACCCAAACACCAGTGTCTTAAATTACCCATTTATAACTCCTGTTCTGGTGAATGTTGACTTGTTGTGAAATACTGTGCATTATATTAAAAGGGGCTTACTGTAAGTGATGACATTCTGGTGGCTCTGGTGTGATTACAGTCTGGGGAAATTTTATCCTGAAATTTCTCCTATTTCCATTTTCAGGCAGTAAACTCCCTTTCCTGTGTGTGTGTATAGTAGTTTTAATAATAATACAAGATTAGCTTACAAAATTTAAAAAAAATCAGGAGCATAAGTTTGAATATGATCAGCCATACAAAGGGGATAAAATAGATCAGCAAGATTTAAGTGTTGCTCATTTCTAATATGAACAAAGTGAAAATGAAGTTACTAATTTTATTTTATTTATGTGGTAACATTTTTTTAAAAAATTGTGTGTGTTGCCTAGTGTTCTTTCTTTTACAATAAACTTTGTATATTCTGTTGTCCTGTAGACAAAAGGGCCAGCATAATTTACAGCACAGAAGTATTTTCCTGTTCGCCACATCAAACAGATTTGGCCCTTCCATGTCTTCTAAAAATAACTTCTCAAATTTCACGGCAGCAGTGGCAGAAAGTTTTAAGTTAGTCTCACCAGCCCAATTGATTATCTCTGTCCAGACTTGTTCAGAAATTTGTTTTTGAAACAGACATAGACAGAGACTTTGTAAAATTTTGGAACCTAATTGTCAATCATTGTAACATTGCTTTATTCTTTGTTTTTTAATTTTTAGGAATAAGTGGTTAAATCTGGATTATTTGTTTTTAATGTTCTCGTTCGGCTTACAATATTTTAGCAACAAAAGTGTTATGAAACATACTTGAATGCAGCATGCTGGAAGTATAATTACCCAGAAAGGTAGGCGAAACAGAACCTTATCAGGGAACTGGGTGTCTGGGTTTTAATCCAATTTTGGGATGCAGTCTGCAACACAAATTGTTTGTCACCAAGGAGCTAAATCCATAAATCTTAGATTGGAACAAAAACTAAATCCTTCACAAGAGATTTGCCGAATAATTAACCAGATCCTAAGTTTTATATTCTCATTCAATCAACACAGCTGCTGTTTGTAAACAAAAATGTATTGCTTTTGTTTTCTAGCACTTTAAAGTATTGTAGTTTTATTTTATTTTTTTATATTTATCTATTTATTTTATTTATAATATTTTATTATGGTGTGCTAAAAACACCCAACACTTCAATGGTATGATTGTAGAATTCATGCATATTTCAAGTGAATACAAAGGATCAAACGGAATCTTAAACCTAAATCTCCATGCCGTGCCTCCCAAGGCAGTACCCCAAAGGAATTGTGCTGAAAAATTATAAAACTACATTTTAGTCATGAATTTAATGCGTGTGAAGGTTCCCGATAACTTTTGAGACTTATCCCCAAAACACAGTACACCTTTCATTTGAAAGGTTTAAGGTTATTCCACATTAGGCCACAGGTACATGTAGATTTGCCTTTGGCAACTGTAGGACTCTGTGGCTTTCTATTCCAAAACATACAAACCGGATTCCAAAAAAGTTGGGACACTAAACAAATTGTGAATAAAAACTGAACGCAATGATGTGGAGGTGCCAACTTCTAATATTTTATTCAGAATAGAACATAAATCACGGAACAAAAGTTTAAACTGAGAAAATGTACCATTTTAAGGAAAAAATATGTTGATTCAGAATTTCATGGTGTCAACAAATCCCAAAAAAGTTGGGACAAGGCCATTTTCACCACTGTGTGGCATCTCCCCTTCTTCTTACAACACTCAACAGACGTCTGGGGACTGAGGAGACCAGTTTCTCAAGTTTAGGAATAGGAATGCTCTCCCATTCTTTTCTAATACAGGCCTCTAACTGTTCAGTCGTCTTGGGCCTTCTTTGTCGCACCTTCCTCTTTATGATGCGCCAAATGTTCTCTATAGGTGAAAGATCTGGACTGCAGACTGGCCATTTCAGTACCCGGATCCTTCTCCTACGCAGCCATGATGTTGTGATTGATGCAGAATGTGGTCTGGCATTATCTTGTTGAAAAATGCAGGGTCTTCCCTGAAAGAGATGACGTCTGGATGGGAGCATATGTTGTTCTAGAACCTGAATATATTTTTCTGCATTGATGCTGCCTTTCCAGACATGCAAGCTGCCCATGCCACATGCACTCATGCAACCCCATACCATCAGAGATGCAGGCTTCTGAACTGAGCGTTGATAACAACTTGGGTTGTCCTTGTCCTCTTTGGTCCGGATGACATGCACAGGCGTCCCAGATTTCCAAAAAGAACTTCGAATCGTGACTCGTCTGACCACAGAACAGTCTTCCATTTTGCCACACTCCATTTTAAATGATCCCTGGCCCAGTGAAAACGCCTGAGCTTGTGGATCTTGCTTAGAAATGGCTTCTTCTTTGCACTGTAGAGTTTCAGCTGGCAACGGCGGATGGCACGGTGGATTGTGTTCACTGACAATGGTTTCTGGAAGTATTCCTGAGCCCATTCTGTGATTTCCTTTACAGTAGCATTCCTGTTTGTGGTGCAGTGTCGTTTAAGGGCCCGGAGATCAAGTGCATCCAGTATGGTTTTACGGCCTTGACCCTTAACGCACAGAGATTGTTCCAGATTCTCTGAATCTTTGGATGAAGTTATGCACAGTTGATGATGATAGATGCAAAATCTTTGCAATTTTTCGCTGGGTAACACCTTTCTGATATTGCTCCACTATCTTTCTGTGCAACATTGTGGGAATTGGTGATCCTCTACCCATCTTGGCTTCTGAGAGACACTGCCACTCTGAGAAGCTCTTTTTATACCCAATCATGCTGCCAATTGACTTAATTAGTGTTATTTGGTCTTCCAGCTCTTCGCTCAAATTTACTTTTTCCAGCCTCTTATTGCTACTTGTCCCAACTTTTTGGGGATTTGTTGACACCATGAAATTCTGAATCAACATATTTTTCCCTTAAAATGGTACATTTTCTCAGTTTAAACTTTTGTTCCGTGATTTATGTTCTATTTTGAATAAAATATTAGAAGTTGGCACCTCCACATCATTGTGTTCAGTTTTTATTCACAATTTGTTTAGTGTCCCAACTTTTTTGGAATCCGGTTTGTACATTTAATTGGCAGTCTGAAAAGTTAAAACAGTTATGTAACAGAAAGATATAGAAACATCATGAATTTGTATTGCAAGGAAATGTCTGAAACATACAAATGAAACATACAAATCCTCCTTGGTGCTCTATAGTTATGCTGGTTTAAAGACATGGTTGTTAAGCTTTCAACCAATTTTGTTTTGTTTTTAATTTGGGCAGTCAATAAATTGCAGTTGCACCGACCAGTACAAGATGCAGAAGGCCCTATTCATTAGAGCTTTTACAGAAATAACTCAAATGTTTATATATTGTCTATTAACCCAGGTTTGTAGGAGAATCATAACTCTATTATGTTATTACCTATGTAAACAAACCACATCAAATATATTACGGTAGTATAGTGAATATATATATATTTTTTTTTTATTTCTTCAGCTATTCTACTATATAAGTCTCCTGGACTTCTACATCTGGTTGTAGCTGCCACCATGTGGCCCTATGTGTATAATGATGCTTTGGCAATAATGATGGACTTTTATAAATGTAACCCTTTCTTGGCCTAAAACAAGGTTTCTAGCTATTGTAAAGCAGAGCATGGTTGATCTATGAAAGAAAGTGGTGGTGTTGAGCTATACCGCATGTGTTGCAAAATCATTATATTAGCATGTAAAAAGGTAGTAAACAAGAAGCAAATGTTAATTAGACAAGGTAGATTTTTAGTAGTAATTTTCATAAGTTCAGCAGATATACACTGGCACCACTGTGGAGACAGAGGTTAGGTAGGTTTTAAGTTCACCTATTGGAATATCTGCAGGTGGTTCAGATCCCCTTCAGCAGAAACCTTAACGAGATTTTCTAGCCTTAGTTCCTTTCCTTTCTGTTGTCCCTTGAGTTTGAGGCAGAAATTTACCCAGCTAGGCTGCCTTTAATCTGTCTATCCTTAATTGGAGCTCAGTGCTATTCTTGCTACCTAAATCTGTCTCTATCTTACACTCCTGTAGTGTGCTAGACAGTTGCTAATCTAGTCACTTCTATTAGTTTATGGGGTCCCTGTTCCCCAACTTTCATGAAAGGGAATTCTTCTTTACATGGCATCCACATGTTCAGCAAGTGGAGGCCAAAGATGAAGAGCCATATGCTACTAACTACTTCATTAAATTACAACATGAAGTAGTCCTTTGCATAGGTTACCCAGGGACATAGGTAACATGGACCGGGGATCCCTTTGCCATTAGGTGATAACCCAAACCAGTCAGGTAATTTAACCCCATGGTTTCCTACACAAACATGTCCAGTAGAAATTTGCATGCTTCCATGCATGTTGTAATATTTTATCCTAATTATATTGCCTGCAATTTCCGGTATCTGCAAATGTGTACTCAGGTTGAGGCACTTATCTATCATTTTTGCTTTAGTGTCTCTCAGCTTTGCTAATTCATAAAAAAACTGCTTAGTATTCATAGAACAAGAATTTTTTGCTCTGGTTACAAATGTTGATGCAGGTAGGTGTCTGGGACAGCCAGGAGAGAGATGCCTGGTCCAGAGTCACACAAATGGTTTTCAGTAAAACATTATTAAAGTAAAATTGCCACAAGCATGACTCCTGGCAACTGATTTATGTGTGGTTTCATGTCATGCAGTATGAGAGACATTGAATTGTTTTCTTAGCTTTTTTTTGTCTGCCTGTCGAATTTAATAAACCATGCAGGAAGATAGCTAATTGCTGGAAGAAATTGGTGTTTGCTTGCATCAGTGATCAAGAGACGGGTAATTTTGTATCAGACAGTCTCAGACAGATTGTCTTTATCCTTTACTGTTCAAGGCCACTGTGAATACAGATCCTTATAGTGCAAGCTTAAGACCTGATATAGTTGAGGTATACTTAATCCAAAAGTGATGCCATATTGATACGTTTCTGATTACTTATTGTGAATGCACCAAATCATTTTTTTTTTGCAGGTGAGCCTAATCCCTCCCCAAATATGCCAACAAATGTGCAACCAGTGCATACAGAGCACCCTTAGCACTTATATAGGGTATCTGCAACCCTGTTTTTCAGGCATCTGCAAATACTATTCATTTTTATGTAAAGATGTGTAGAGAACAGTGAATGACATTTGACCCCACTTTATCTCCATTAAAAAAATACTATTCTAAACCACTTATCTGCTATGTAAATGTAGGATCTACAGCACTTTTTAAGATACTTTTATTAATCATAAATTGTCATAGCTTTTAAATAAAGCTTACAGTTGACATGTTTAAAATGTCATTTAAATTTTTGGTGTTGTTGGGTCTTTCATTTTATTGAACACACACAAAATTTTGCTCGCAGACAGTGAACAAAACTCCCAGAAATATCTTTATATTAAATAGCATTTTAATTTCTGTATGCCTGCTGATGCACATGCTTCAAAATTCAGAAGTGAGTGTTGCAAACTTAAGGGTTAATTCATCAAACTTTAAGAACCCATTCTTTGTTTTTCTCAAACTATGTGAAAATCCCTGTGTTTAGGAATTTACTACAATAATTTTTTTTTCTTGCGTAAAAGCAGTGTAGAAAATGTCTCTTCCCCAAGCACAAATTTCCCTTTATTCACTGTGACAATTTATCATGCACCTTTCAACTTAGTCTGCTGTTTTTTTATGCTTGCAGCAGTTTTGCCCAGGGGTTAAAATGGTTTTCACCATCTTAATTGTGTCTACTTTGCATTTACGATGTTGCGTTTGGGGTTTATCCATGGGGTTGTCTGCATTTGAGGTTATCCATGTGGGGTACCTTAAGTTGAAATGAAATGTTTCAATTACAGCAACTCTCTGTGAAGTGCATACGTTTTTTAGCCTTTGTTAGATGACAAATGACTTTTCTTTATTACAGACACAGGGTCGGTTTCTGTCTCATTTAGCTTTGGGTGTTTAATAGGCCAGCTTCCATAGGAGCAAATGTTTAAGCAATGGTGAAGTATGAGAACTGGAAGATTAATTCTAAAAGATTACATTATCTGCTGGTAATTATGGCAACCTAATACAGGGGAGAGGTGTTTTTTTTTTTTATGGAATCATGAAAAAGAATCCGTGTGGGAAGACATTTTGCCCTACCACAGCAATTCTAATTATTTTCTGGGAACTAGGCACTAGCTCTTCAGCTAAATTCTCTATAATAAGCTTGATGTATTAAGGGGTGGAAGGTTAGCAAATCTTCTTATCTATACTGTAAAGGGTATTTTATTTTCTTTTAAGATTTGCAGTTTTCTTTACAGCTCCCAAGTTGATCACATATGAAAGGTTTTTTTTTGGTGGGAGAGCTGCTTTGCTTGCCACTGTAATACGCAAGGAACCTACAGTAATCTTTTCCACCTTGGTGGTGTCATCATCTCCCTTTTAAAACCCCTCTGGGTTGCAATAAGATGATATCACTAGAAGTTTAAATCCTAGAAAATGGATGATAATATCTTGAGGAATCTGCACCTCTTCTGTCTAGGGAAAAAACACTGTAATTTTGAACATAAAATATCGTTTTTGTGCAGTAAATCAGGAAAAGTAACATGAACTTTTGAACTTCAGACATATTCTCCATCTTTCAACCTTTATTTTATTGAGTGCATTGTGTGTCAGAAAGCATATGTCAGTGAACTATGTAATGTTACCTATTATTTTCCTAGCTGGTTATTAAAAAGGGGAATCAAAACCATGTAATATTGTACAGCGACATGTTTCTTTTTACTGTGGTGATTAAACATAATCCAGGATACTAATTTAATCCCAAACTAAAGCCCTGACAGATATATCATTTATCTGTTGTTTATACAGAACCAATGCCTTTACATTGTATGGAACAGAGAGAGACTTAAAACAATTCGACAAAAGTAGGAGCAAACTGAAATTTTATAGGAGCAGACAGTGACTTGTATTAGACAAATGAAAAAGTGGAAAGACACAGAGAAACAGGTTCCTTATATTGTTATACTCGAAAAAAAGATTTTACTATCACATAGGAGTGTGATTTGTGGAGAAAAACAAGATGGAGGAGGTAGAATATAATATAAGATATCTAAAAGTTAGCAGATATCAGGAGGAGAAGGAGCCATAAATAGATCTATAATGAAAGAGAATATTGGACTATTTTTACTACCACATTGAAGATTTTACATACTTAATTTGAATAAGATTTTGAGGCTTTTAGTACAACATGCAGGACACAAGTTTTATTTTCACTTCCTTTTTTCAAACACTAAAAGACATATATAATATATTTGTGACTGTGAAGTGCGTTGGTTATTTTTTAGATCTACAGTAAAATTTACATTTGCAGTTTCACCTGCACTAGCCGGTTATATATTAAATTAATTTTCAGAGAAAAAACTTTTTATTTTTGTATTATTGTAAATGTCCCTGTTCTCTGTTTTTATCCCTTTTTTAAAAATTTGTCAAAAATTTGTCAAACATTATTGCCAGCACACTTGGACTTTAAATAGTGTTTTCTATATTTCTTTATATACATTTATTATCTGAATTGGTATATATATATATATATATATATATTTTTTTTTTATTTTTTTTTTTTTTTTTAATATGGGTGTGTGATAGCTAGAAGAAAGTTGTATGTTCCATGGTTTTTACAGTTTTAAAGCCAACAAGAATCAATTATATGTTCTTTAAAGGTGCAGTCTCACATATCCCACAATCTATATTATTGCTGATGGATATTATATGATATTAGAGGAAGCTGCATCTGCTAATTATTTTTTTTAAAAAACCATTCACGGCTGTTAAGTAAATTACTTCAAATTGTTACTTTTGAAGGACTTTATAAAGTAACCCTTGAATACAAGTAGGTTTTTTATTTTGTTGCATGGAACATTTTCCCACAGAGGATCCATGAAGACCATCATTGGTGTGTTTGAACAAAGAGGATTAAAAAGGATTAACTAACATATAGTCCTCTGACGTGATAGCCTAGGGCAAGAACAGAGAAAGCTGCTCATGCAGTTAACAAGCTTTGCTTGACCAGAGCCCAACCTTATAAGTGTGGTTAAAAGAATGAAGGAACTTTTGCCACCCCAAATAATTGACTAAACCAGAGATTCAAACACATACACAGCAAATGGCAAACCTAATTAACATGTTTTTGTACTGATTCGGTTTATTTACATTTTTTCTCTTCAAAGTAAAATTACAAAGAGGTGTTTAACAACAAAATGTCACCTTCTATTTAACTGTCACAAGGCATTGTGAAGTGGCAAATTTTGTGAAGTAGTCATTTACTATTGGTATAGGCATATGTACACCTCTTAGGAACCATAATTTAAGCATATGCATTCCATGCATGGCCTGCATAGAGCCCTGGGGCATCTCTCAGGTACATTTTGGCTGGAATCATGTTCTTGCCAAACCTTGGAGCATGTTACGTAGCTGTTCTGATATGATGAACCTGGAGGTTGTTTTGTATGCGTAAATTGTGTTTTTGACCTTGCTGGGTAATATTGAGTTAGGGTTGCAAACTTAACGTGTAGGTGTTAAAAAGCCTTTAAAATCACTAAGCCATACAAAAATGGTTAACATTAGAGGGTGAGGTGCAAATAGAGGGCCATTTTCTAGGGTCCAGCATAAAAGGGATTCATGCTGAACCCAGCAGCATCAGTGTAAGGAACCTGTGGCTCTTAAGGTGGTGCAGTTTAACAACACCTGGTTTTAATTTACTTTGTCATGTTTCTGTTTTCAAAAGGTTTTCCAACCTTCCTTCATTGCTGGGTCTCCCTTAGTTCTGTGTATCAGTATTTTCTATTTAAACACCAACATGCATCTTAGTTCTGTTGGCCACAAACATAATCGCCAAACCTTGGCTACAGTGGAAGCACTTTAAAGTAGTCATATTTCTCACAGGAATGCACAATGGTGTCTTATATTTCTGTGCTGATCATAATCTTTGTATTTTCTTTATTTTTTTAGTACTTACTTGAAATGAAGAGCTTGGTCATGCCCCCAGAACACATATTGAAACGGGGGGACAGTGAAGCTGTAGCATATGCTTTCTTTCACCTCCAACATTGGAAACGAGTTGAAGGTGCACTAAACTTGCTGCAGTGTACATGGGAAGGCAGTAAGTATGTGTTATTACTAGCTTGCATCATTGCCTAGGTTCACAACCTGTCAATCTTAATTACATTGTCAGCACCCCTGGAATGTTTTGCTGCCTGTATTAGTTTCAAAGAGAGCTTGTAGCAATTGTGTTATGGTTTAAAGTGGCAGTACTAATTTAGTGATCTGAATGAGCTATTCAGAAGACATCAAAGACATCGGCATATCTCTCTCAAGCGCAGTGTGAGCTTGGCATTAAAGATGTGTTTAAATAAATCAAGACATGCACATACCTTTTATCTTTTATTTGCAAATAGGCATGTATAATTTTTTTTAAAGAAAAATTATTAGTGTGAAATAAGCTAGTGTAGACTTTTGTAAAAGTAAGAATAGCAAACAAATAATATGTATTATCAGTAACCCAAAGTAACAGTGATTCATTGTAGAAATGATTTAAATGTTTAAATGTTTTTGCTTCCAATAAGGATTAATTATATCTTAGTTGAGATCAGGCACAAGGTACAAGGTTTTATTATTATAGAAAAAGGAAATAATTTTAAAAAATTAGAATTATTTTCTTATAATGGAGTCTATTGGAGATGGCCCTTTCTGGATAACTAATTTCTGGATTACTAATTTCTGGATAACAAACCCCATACTTGTGTGTGTTTATTAACACTCTGGTCTTAATTAACCCTTTCCCTGCCAAGCACGTAGGTACTACGGTGTTTTAAAAAAGGCAGTTTCCTGCCGACACCATAGTACCTACGTTTTCTTTCCCTATCTCACTCTCTCTGCATCGGCGGCAAAAGCCAAACCCCTTCCGCAACGAGCGGAGGGGGTTGGGGGGGATGGTCCTGCGATGCGATTATCGCAGGACCATCCTACAAGCAGCAGATGCGATCGCATCGCATCTGCTGCTTGTACTGCTTCCTGCTTCCCCCCTGAGCCGCCTCCCACTTACTTCCTTTCGACGACTGCAGCATGGAGGAGCAGGGACCCGATCTGATCTTCAGGACAGGTAAGTGTGAGTTCATTTTTGTTTATACACACTTTTACACACACTTACATACATTTATATACATTTATACACACATACAACACAATTTAGCACAGGTTGGTTTTTTTTTTTCTCCCCACTTTGCACACTTATATACACTCATATACACTCATATACACTCATATACACACTGTCACACAACTTTTGTGCACATGTATACATAAACTTTTTAAAAAAATTTTTTTTTTTTTCATTTTACTTCTTTTTTTTTTTTTTTATTTCCCCCAAAAACTGTTTATTTTGACAGCGTGACTATTGGATCAGATATTCTGACCACTAATTACACTGTCATGTGACTTATTTTCTTGTTTCACTGATTTGCACATTTTTATCCCTATATTAGTATTCCTGATCTGTTTTAGCATAGCTTTGCCATGTGTAACTTTGGTGTACAAAAATAACTTTACCTATTTTGAATTCATCAGAATGTGTACTTTCCAAAAATATATGGTTTTCTGGGGGTCCCTGTGTAGTTTGGGGGTCTTACTGCATATAATAGGCCGTCAGGGGGCTCTGTGTGCAAAAGCTGAGTTGGCAGGCGAGAAATCCTTATGCGCTATTTTCATTTTGGGGTCAGTACATACCGCAGACTTTGGTATATCTATGCATATTGGGCATCAAACTGTTCAGTAGGCCTCTGGTGTTCCTATTTGGGGTGACTTGCCTTTGTACGCAAGAAATTGTGTGAGATAAATGCGGCAAACTGCAACATTTTTATGCGATTTTCTCAAATGTCATAAAAACCACTAACTTTAGGAAAGCTTTGCAGATAGGTACTTTGGTGTAGAAAGGACTCTTTACCCTTTTTGGATTTTTCAGAATGTGTACTTTCTAAAAATATATGGTTTTCTGGGGGTCCCTGTGTAGTTTGGGGGTCTTACTGCATATAATAGGCTGTCAGGGGGCTCTGTGTGCAAAAGCTGAGCTGGCAGGCGAGAAATCCTTATGCGCTATTTTCATTTTAGGGTCAGTACATACCGCAGACTTTGGTATATCTATGCATATTGGGCATCAATCTGTTCAGTAGACCTCTGGTGTTCCTATTTGGGGTGTGTTGCCTTTGTACGCAAGAAATTGTGTGAGATAAATGCGGCAAACTGCAACATTTTTATGCGATTTTCTCAAATGTCATAAAAACCACTAACTTTAGGAAAGCTTAGCAGATAGGTACTTTGTTGTAGAAAGGACTCTTTACCCTTGTTGGATTTGTCAGAATGTGACTTTCCAAAAATATAGGGATTTTAGGGGTCACCCTACATTTCTGCAGCTTCTACCCCTCATAAAACTGCCATGTGTTTATGAATTAGGTAAAGATAAGCCATGAAATTAGTGTGCACAAGGTATATTTGGGGGTCTCTAAGTGCCATGTGCTTTGATAAACCTATGTACAGTGGGCACCAAACTGTTCGGTACACCTCTGGGGTTCATATTTAGGGTGTTTTATCTTGGTAGCTAATGACCTGTAGAAAATAGGATGCTGTATAGTGGAAGTTTTGAGGTGATTTTTGGAAATGCCATAAAAATCATCAAACTTAGGAAAGCTTTATGGCTTGGTACTTTGGAGTAGAAAGACATGGGTACCCATTTTAGATTCGGGGGGATGTGTACTTTCCAAAAATATATGACTTTCTGGGGTGAATGTACTTTTTACTAGCATTATCCCACATATAATGATGTAAATGTATTGATTTTGCAGAAGCTGAAATGACAGAAATGACGGTACATATGGGTATATGTTCTCATTGGGGCCCCTACATGCCACATACTTAGGTAAACCTATACATATTGGGCATCAAACTGTTCAGTGGGCCCCTGGCGTTCATATTTAGGGTGTTTTATTTGGTTACTTTATGACCTTTAGGAGTTAAGATACTATAGACTGGAAGCTTTGAAGCGATTTTAAAAAATTTCACAAATTTTGATAAAAACCAATAACTTTAGGAAAGCATTGCGACTTGATAGTTTACAGTAGACAGACAGTTGTGCCTATTCTGGATTCCCCAGAATCTCTTCTTTCTAAAAATGTTAAATTTCTGGGATAAACTTTCTGTTAGCGGAATTTTTGGCCTTAAAATCTAAAGTATGCAGCTTTCTGGAGCAGTGCTTTGGAAATTTGGTAGTGTACTGCTGGGAGTTTGTGACCTATACAAGTGAGAAATCTCCATAAAACTATATATATTTGGTATTGGCACGTTCAGGAGACATGGGACTTTCCATCAGGTGTATTTTCATGCATAAAATATTTTTTGTTTCTGGTATGTGTGTTTATATTATGGAAAATATAATTTTTTTTCATTTTTTAGACATTTAGAAGCCTATATCTTGTTACAAAATGGGAATTACACAAAAATTCTACCATATTTTAAAAGCTTAGGTTGTCCTGAAAAAAACAATATATTGTTTTCCTGGGTAAACTAAAAGTTCCCCCAAGGAAAGGCCCCTAAAGTGAAACAGTGCAAAATGTTAAAAAACTGTCTGGCAAAATAAAGAATTAAAGGGAAATAAAGGTATAAGCTACTAACCTCCCTCCCACTAGAATAAAGATATTATAGATATACTACCAAGTGTTCAGAAGTGACTTGTTGTCAGTTTTTGCTGATAATTGTATATATTTTAAGTGTAATTTGTTGACTGCTTTAATCCCTTCCCTTTCCTCCCCTTTTTCTTTTTCTGTACCCATTTCTTATGAAAAATTGATAATAAAAAAATTAAAAAAAAAAACTGTCTGGCAGTAGAAGTTCCGCTTTGTTCAAAACGGCTGGCAGTGAAAGGGTTAAAGGAAAACTATACCCCAAACAATGTAGGTCTGTATGTATATTGTAATGTATATTGCATAAACCAGCTCATATTTAAACCCTACTTCATATAAATAAACCATTTTCATAAAAATTATACTTTTTAGTTGTGCTATTGGGTAATTCTAAATAGAAAATTGCCATTTTAAGAATTAAGGCCCCCACCCTGGGATCATAGGATTCACAGTGCACACAAACAAGCCATGGCACACATACTTGCTAGGCCACATCAGCCAATGAATGGACAGAGTTCTGCCTTTTGCTTCCACACTTCTTCCGGTTACAGTTAGAGCTGCATTATTTCACAGCCCATCACTAAATGGTGGATCAAGGTAAAGGATGTAAAAGGACAATATTTACTGATATATATATTCCAGTTTGGCAATATTTTTTAATAGGTCATTTAATATAATTCTGGGGGTATAGTTTTCCTTTAATACAAATGTTGAGCTTGTCTCCAATGTTGTCGAAAATGACAGTAAAAGTGACTGTCACTTTTTCTGCTGTCATGTACAAAATATTTGCTAATGTGTGTGACGTTGTTATTGTTCAATTTGGCTGTTTTTTGTAAAGGCTTAAGTAATTAAAAATTTTAATGTCTGTCTCTTTTTCAACAGCATTTAGGATAATTCCATACCCTTTAGAAAAGGGCCATCTCTTCTATCCCTACCCTGGATGCACTGAAAATGTTGACAGAGAGTTATTGCCTGGTGAGTGTATTGTGCACCTGTACATCAGAATATCCTTAAATGTCTATAATGAAAATAATCTGTGACTGTGCCATTAACCTTTGTGAATACACAATATAATTTTTGTGCTTTTACTCTTATATAAAAAATTAACTTTAAATCACCGTGTAAGCTGTCTTGCTCTACAAGACTCCAGCAAGAGAAAATATCTGATTAATGGTTTGTGACAATTCTATTACTGGTCATACATGAATGAGCAGGATTACTTGCTAAATTTACTGATAAAATTGTCTGGCACCGTGTCCAACAGTTACATTTTAATTAAATGTTTTGAATTGCAAAAGCTAAAAGGGAGAATGTAGTAAAAGTTGTAAACTGAAAAAAAAAAATCACACACGAATAAAAATTTGCATTTGTAATGTAATATTCTTTATTAGACTGTTACTGCCTTGTGAATTTTAATTGTACATTGCACACTTGTAAGACATGCCTGAAGGTGGAGTAATCTTTTGTAGCAAACATAACTTTTTCAGTAAAAATTTTTATTACATACAATGTGGACTGGAGGAAATCGTCGCTAAACAGTTTCCAGTTCCACAAAAGCTATATTAAATACAAGCAAAGGTAAAAATTTCTTTACGCAGAGGCATACATTTTCACATTGACAATATTTTTCCATTACCAACTTTTATTGTATTCCACCGAAAATATTTATTTCAATTATAAGGGTATTGTGTTTAAGTAGTAATACCTAAAAATACGTGCTTGTTCTAGTTAGATAAATATAAAGAAAAATTCTAATTTATCAAACTCATAGCCATGTATTTTTAAGTAGGCAATACTACCTTATACTAGAAAAGTTGAACTGCAGTATATAAATCCTTCCACCCTAGTGCTGTTTTTTTTTTATGCCAGTTTCACAATGTAAGCATGTAATCTGACAATATGACTAAAATCTATAGCTCTCCTGCCTCGCGGGACACATCCGTCTTCAGTAACCATCAGAAACATTTCAAACTTGTTTGTGAAAAGAAAAAACTTCATGGGCAGATTTAATCTCAACATGCATCTGAGGACACCACATTTTGGGGAAAAATACCTAAGAATCATTTTGTACTTTGGCCTCTACACTGTGTTGTTTTTTGTATGTTTAATATAGTTATATTATCGTATCCTATAATAATTCAGCTGTATTAACCTATGAGGTGCTTGATTATGTATGGGGTTAAACAGTCTCTTTAAGGTTTGTGTGGCTTCAAAGCAAATATGCCATTGATTGCCTCTCCCTACTACCCCCATCAAATTTGTGCTAGTGCTAACCCCTATTCTTCTTATGATATAGCTTTTTTATCAGTGATTAAATGCCTACTACTTGCACCATTGGTCTGTGCAAACTAGAGATAATAACCCTTTTATGATGGTGTGTTTTTTCAAGAAAAAATAGCCTGTGTAAGGTACCCTACGACATGTAAAAGGGATGTGATCTGTAACTGGCACTTTTATCACAACGTGCCTTGTGTGACATTTGCTTTATAGACACACACTTTTAATGCTGTGGCTGATGTTTCCTTGATATTTCACACAATCTTGTAACCTTACCCTGGGTTAAACAGAAAAAAAAACTATATATATAAATTCAAACAGTAAGCATTCTATTACATGAGTTGTGAATGGTAGCCAGAAGGGGCAAGAGTACTAAGGGTCACAAGAACACAGTCCTTAGTGCTCATGCAGAGTACATATCTATTCTGGATCTGCCTGTGCTCTGTACTTTGCACTTGATGGCAATATGTATGTATGTATGTATGTATGTATGTATAACTTTATTTATAAAGCGCCACAAGGGTACGCAGCTATGTACAGTCTTACAGAATACAAAATTACACACAGGGAGGACGAGTGATATAATAAATAAATACAATAAATACATATATGTATATATATATAAGTGCCATGTGGTATGAGACACAGTAGGAAGGAGGTCCCTGCCCCGTAGAGCTTACGATCTGAGTGGTTGGGTAACATACAGGTACAAACTGGAAGGTAAGAGTGCATCAGGTATGGGCATTTGCCCTTAAGCGCAGGACTGGGCAAATATTGCACATTGTCTGTCCAAGGGACAAAATTAATTTGTGTTTTTTATTTTTAGGGTAAATTCTCTTGCATTATGAACAACTACACATTTTTTTCTCAGTATTCAATGGTTGAATAAAGTAATTCACTTTTTTCTGATGGAGACATTACATTAACCACTTAATCTTGCTTGGGGTGTTTCTTTCCAACAGTTAATGAGTTTTGACTATGCCTGGTTTCAGAGTCATGTGTTGGAAATTCCTTTAAGAGCAAAGACACCACCCAGACCCACCCAGCAAAGACCAACCCTATATGCCACCCATTGAAGTCATGGCTCTGTGCCAAGCCCCTTGTTTTACTTTTGCGTCATGCCGCTTCTGTAGCATTTTCTATAGACTTTCACAGAACAGTTACATTTGTTTACGACTGCTATGTGCGGTGTTGCTAATGAAGTTTATAGAAAACTGATGTTTTTTATATGAAGTTTCCATATGTAAGATTGTCACATTACTGGTACAGTTTTGAACTATGGCGTCAGGCCCTATACAATATTTACATGTAACATGTACACAGTACAAATTCTTCATATATGTAAGACAAAAAGGAGGAAAATTCTTCCCTCTGTAAGTGAGCTAAATGTATTTTGTAAGCGTGTTCACTATTTTTCTCCCTTAAATATTGCAGCTTTCCATGATGTGTCTGTTTACCCAAAGAAGGAGCTTCCTTTCTTTATTCACTTCACTGCTGGACTGAGTTCATTTACAGCAATGCTGGCTCTTCTTACACATCAGTTTCCAGAGCTAATGGGTGCTTTTGCAAAGACTGTAAGTAAAATTTAGTTAGTAACTATTACTACGTAACTATGCATAACTTCCCATTATGGAGAAATAGCAGAAGGTTGTATTTTATCCATTGATTGGCTTAATCAAGTATGTGTGTTGACATTTCCACTGTAATTCAAGGGTGCCACTAATTCTTTGGGGTTAACATGGCCAGACAAAGATGGTTTTTTAAATGTACTAAAATTTGTATGTTTTGGTAAGTCAGGATTTCCACACATCCATGGACATTCTAGAAATACATTTAAGTGAATTTGCCAGTTATATGAAGCAATGAAGTCTTACCATAAAAAGAGCAAAGTTAACAAACTGAACAGAACATTGAATCCCAAAAAGAAACAATCCTGTACTTTGGAAGGTTAAAAATACCCATCACTATTATTATTGTTACTAATGTGTATTTATAAAGCAACATATTCCACAGGCCTATAAAATAGATGGGTATATAGATACAGATTACACTCAAATATTGACTGATACAAGAGCTCTGCTTAATAGGGCTTATACTTTAAAAGGGGAAGGAGAGAAAAGATGTAGGGGTTGAACAAAATCAAGAGTCGACCCCCAATAACTGCCTGTAGATGCTTAAATGACAAGTATAAACACAATACAGTTAAAACAACTTAAAACATTTTTTCGATCTGTAGATAAATCAGGATAACTGCAGTTAGAGAAGCCAATGTGTTGCTATTCCTAGAATTAAATATGTACATAATAAGTGATCTGACGTTGGAGCACTGAGACCTCTTCAATTATAGCATCTTCAAAAATGCTGCATTTCATAAAATCTGCATTTTCTGGAGATTGACTTCCATTCTATTTTGGTTACAATAAGTATGTTTTGGTTTTTGTAAGTATATTGAATTAGCATTGCAATGCTCTGTACGTGTGCTGTGTGCATGCTGCAAACACCATGGTCTGCTTTCTGGGGCTGGTAGAATAGCTTCCAAAGTTTGTGATGTATGTTCTGTCCTGTGTGTAAATCCATTACTTCTTCACGTCACAACAGAGGAACAATTTATTCTGATATAATAGAAATAATAGAATTGTACCATTAGATGTATAGGTACAAGCATGCTTTGTATTCAACCTAACTGCAATACATGGTGCATAGAGAACAAATATACTACAAAAAACATAAAAACCTCAATAAAGATTAACCATAACTTTAAAAGATTGCTTTGTAGCCAGAGGGGTTAAGTTAACAAAGCATATTTCTTCCTGGATCTGTATACTAATTTTTGTCAAAGCAGTTGCAGGCCTGGCGGTGGGGCCTCCTTTCTGCTAACTTCTGCTATGCGTTAAGTGAAAAAATGCAGTTGGACATGGCTGTGATTAATTTCTCTGCAGTCCCTAGCTGGCTGTACTGTAAGCATGAGCTTGGATATCTGGATCATTGATTCCTCTAGGACGTTGTTAGCTAAACTGTATGGTTTGCAAATGGACATAAACAAGGGCTTACATTTGCAAGCATATGCAGTCTTCTACTCTGATGCCTGTACCCTCCAAAAATGCTGAATAAACGGTGGGATTCGTCATGGGATGCTGATGTCCCCAGTTGGGTGTGAATTGTTGAATGGTTTAATCTACTGAATAAGTTGATGCTTGTTATGTAATTGGTGAAATAGGAGCACTGATATGAGCAGGTCTAACTTTAATGCGAAGGAATTTAGTCTCATAAATACATTTTCTTAAAAGTAAACAGGTTTTTATAGAATGCAATCATTTAACAGGAAGTAATATTCAGTTATGTGGTACATATACAGTGAAGGAAAATAAACCTGGCACTTTGCTTCAGAAGTTAACAAAGAAATAAAATCTATGGCATACATGGTTAAGACTGCACAGATAGATTTCAGTAAAAGCCTTGAGAAATAGGTAGCAGAGGATGTAAACATGTATCAGACAGAGCAAAATTCCTCACATATACCTTAGCCAAGATAAATGGGTAGTTTTCAAGCCCCCCAAACAAACCTGCTTACAATCAATTTCATTTTCTTTATAAACACTGTCTTTTGTGTGTTGGAGGCAGAAGCACACATACACTGCCGCACAGCTCAAGTGATATCTATATTTACCATGATTAGCTGTCTGTCTTCTCTCAGCTTTTCCATGGCTTAAATAACTAACAGTCATGTGACACCAACATGTTTGGAAGCATTTTATCAATAGCATTAGCATTTACCCTTTTATGGCGAAATCAATTTAGGAATATCGTAACATTGCACTGATAGTTTTCAGGCTGCATCTTTACAAATGAAGTTAATTCCCAGGTGTGTGTTGTTATGTGTTAGATGGCATTTTTTAATGCATATATACCATTTTAACTGAAATCTGCACTCATCACGTTAATTTGAGCATAGTAAAAAGTCTTTTTAACGTGTTTTGCACATATACTGGTACAGATACTATAGATTTATAGATCTGAGATTAAATGTGAAGAAAATAAGAATGTCCAAAACAGGGCACTGATTGTTGAAAGGTCTTATATCTTTTCTTCAGAGATGAGGTGAACATTTAATAGTCCCATATGAATCTGTCTTTCTGGTTGCTAGGGTCACTTACCCAAGCAACCAGTAAGAAGTTTTCATTCCAGGTCTGAAAAAGACAAAGAATTAACAAAACACTAAAAAAATATTCCTTGTTCCTTATTTGCTAATGAGTGTTTAATAAAATTGAACCTACAAACCTGACTGCATGTAAGACCCTCTTTCATTTGGAGCAGAGAATTTTCTCAGGAAAGTTTTGTGTCGAGATATGAGACCACACACTTTGGCTAGATAACAGGGACAGGCAGAAGGTGTTTTCACATTGTTTCAAAAAGATTTTTTTTATTCCATGAAAGAAAAGCAATTGAAACAATTGAATGCATGTTCCTTTTTTAATAAAGACATCTTTTTACAGAGAACGTTTTATTATGCATTTTTTTTTATGCTCATTTTACCACATGCAGGGAAGGATACAAAGTGCAAAAAATGGCACAAGCCTCCACGTTTTTGCACACTTTTCCCTCATCTGCACTTTGCTGAATGGCTGCCAGTCTCTGCTCTCCAAACTGGAGCACAGACCCCTATATCAGCCCCCTACATATAGCCCTGCCTGTGTTTAGCATTACTGTATTCGTTCCTATGGCAGGCCCCATCCTTGTTGCAGAGCACAGATATGTTCCTACTGAAAGTTCTCTGAGAATAAGCTCTAAGGGATTCATAATAATATAAATATAAAAGTATTCATTCTCGAGGTATAGTTCTCCTAGCTAAGTACTGCCCACGCAGTCACTGTTTGCTTTAATGTACATTGTCTCTATGAGATTAGGATACCTGAATGATTAATATGATAACATTAACTTTTCCCATAATTAACACATACACCTACTCAGAGGGAAATTACAAATCATATTCACTAAGTAGCATAAAGTTTAGACCCCGTTTACAGGTGCTGAAATCTCCTGCAAAAAAACACAAAAGCATGCATGCTAAACAAAATAATATTAACCACTGGCCTGATGTAGAGAAGTACTTTTATATTTATTTCGAAAAGTTCATATAGTATTTATGTACCTTTTCTACATAAGCCCAACAGAAGGAGCTCATGTTAAAAAGGAAGGGGGGGGGGGGGGCATGGAGGTGTGTTAACTCTTATCTTATTAAAGATGCCCCATTATTTTACACCGTATGAGCTGTGTTCAGTACATATTGTAAGTCATTAGAATAAATAAGGGCTTATTTGCAAATGCAACCGTATTTGCAGTCATGCTAAAATTGGCACAAATTATGTATATTAATGGCATTTGTTAAAGGTACTTACACCCAAACATGCTCCTTCGCTTCCACATACTGTAGTTGTGCTCACCACCAGTGTGTACCCCTTGCCTCCTGTGCTGGGGAACCCTGCAGCTGCCACCACCTTTTACGTGGAGTGCTGTGCCAAAAGGCATGTCAGGCCTGCACAATAAAAATCAAACTGTTTAAATGCTGAGAGCAGCAACAAAATGAGACCGCAGTTGTGTTTGGTTTAATGCATTGGATGAAACTTTTGTTACGGCCACAATAAAGATAGATTTGTGTGAAAAAAATGCAGCATTGTGGGCAAAAATCATGTGTCCAAAATTGCACGCTGCACTTGTGACTGTCAATGATCACTAAAGTTTCATGGTCCATGTTGACATTAACAGTCACCTTGACACTACAGAGCTTAGGTTTTGCAGCCTTTGCTTAGAAAGAGAATACGGATCAGCTTCAGGTTGTGCCAAAAACAGACATATACAGTTGAGCATAGAGAACAGGAGATCATTTGCTTGCAAGGGGCAGACTGTGATCTCATCCTGTCTGACTGTGTGATTGCATTAGGAGAGGATATATTGGGATTTAAAAAACCTGTGATAAAGATCAAAGCGTAAGCAGATGTATCCTTACTCGGATTTGTCTAAAAGGCATTAGGGTGACATTCTGAAAATGTAACACGTCTGCGTATGTTACGTCTGTGTCTCCATTCAAAGGGAGGACATTGAGGGAGTCACATAGAAAAACCTATAGCTATATTAGTGTGGAGTTATTTATATATTAACAAAGGTCGCCCTGCTCTTTACTTTATATTCTTGCAGAAGGTCTTATTAGCTTCTCTGTAGCATTAAAGTGGGACTAAATGCTTGTGATATTTACTGGTCCTGTTTTCTACCAATGCACTGGTCTGCTATGAATGCTGAGAATATGTAGTATTTTTGCAGGTGTTTGACTATACACTCCTATATGAATATTTATGTTCTGCATATTTATCCCTTTTTCTCCTTTAGACTTTTGAAAAATAAAAAAGCAATTTTATAGACCTTTGATACTAGTAAGCAGTGATAAATGTTTTGTTCACCTATAAATCGCTTAATCCAAAGCAGGTCTACTTTAATTCTACCAGAAGAGTTTTATATCACTACAACATAATTCACAATGTTTCAGTTTTAGTTTTGTGTATTCAATAGATATAACATTTGCCTATATATTAACATGTAAAATGCAGTTTACACTTTTAGCCTATTATAATACTTCTTGTGGAAAAGTTTTCTTACAGCTTACTAACATTTATTGACAACAGTCTTTGATCAGCGGTTTTATTCTTTGTTCCGTTTCAGGCTCCCCAATCCCCCTTAAACCTTCCTTTTAGTTTCCTTAGGACAACCTTGCATGTACTCCACACAACTCACTCCAAACTGATGTCTACGATACACGTCTTCCTTTCCCACAAGTCTAAAAAAGTCAGAAATGTGAAAGCATTTGGGTAATTGCATGCAGGGTGGTATGCCAGGAAATATCTCTGAGAAAAGAGTATGACAATCACTATGGTTATAGCACAGAGATGTAATAATATTGTCACAATCTGTTCCAAATTTTTTTTTGAGCTCTCAATTGGGCTGAAAGTGTAGCTTGCCTCAGCATATTTAAGACCACTTGGTGAAACATAAAGTGCTTGGTTATTGAGAGCATCTCTGCCTGCGGTCTAGTTAAAATCTTCACCTCAATATCTCAGCTTCAGATCAGACCTCAATGTTATGACCTATCTTTCTTTGAAACTGCCCCTAAATTTGACTCTGATTGTTCATTTGTTTAGTGCCTTAACCTGTTCAGACTACTTTGCAGCTTCCTAAGTCAGCCCCTGTCCATTCCCTGGGTTTAGATCTACTTGGCTTTGTTTATATCAGAATCTGACAAGTCTTTTAGGTGGCATGTCTTTTCCCTCTTGCACCTCAAGTGTATGCTAGCATCTCTGTGGCCCACCCACTATTACTTAAAGGAAGAGCAACAACAAAAAATGAAAGTGTATCAAAGTAATTCAATTTTAATGTACTGTTGCCCTGCACTTGAGAGTGTTTGCTTCAAAAAGACTTCTAAAACGCACAGGTTACATAACCAATATAAAAAAAGAAATAAAACTGAATAAATAAGCTCTGTAAAACACCACTGTATTCTACAGTGCTTATCTGTTATTTAATATGTAACCTGTTCCTTATCCCCTTTTTCCAGCTTGAATGCCTTCCCCCGTGGCTACACAGCAGCGTTGTTTATATAAAATATAAAAGTCTTTCTGAAGCAGAAACACAAACTTTTACCAGTGCAGTGCAACACTCTATTATATTTTAATTACGTTATAACACTTTTATTTTTTGGTTAATGTTCTTTTAAACCTCTTCAATTGTTTTTTAATCTCAACCCTGCATTCTGGCTGTGAGACAAGTTTAACTTGTTGACACTTTTGTTTTCTGAAAACTTACTTATGCTTGCAATTTCCCAGTGTTTGTTCCTTTAGCTGTTACCTTTGCTGCAAAACCTAGAAATATAGAAAATAATCTTTCTTTAGAAAATGCCTATATCTTACTGACCTCTGCTTGCTTTTCCCTTCAGCTATTGTCCGTCCAGTTGCTGCTCTTTTCTGCTAAAAGTATAACTTGTCTTTCTTTTTAAAATCGTGTCTGGACACCACTCCTGCATCTAAAGTGCCTGCTGTGCCAGAGCTCCATACCTGTCTACACAACGGCCAGCACAGGGCTCCTCTTGGCAATTGTTGCAAATGGATGAATGCATCACCTGCACATGCCATAATCATGCTATCGATATATATTCTGTAGTAAGAAAACATTCAAATCATGCAAACTTTAAACAGGGTCTGAACTGAAGCCTTCAGTGTTATAAGGCAGCATTACTAACTTCTGTGCCAATCAAAAATGTTTTTTTTACTAGGTACAAATAAATTCAGGCAGAACATAATCATATTGTCATTGCCATTGAATGTGTCCTAGTAAGTTTAGTTAGTGTGTTTGTCATGTATTTACTTTTGGGACCAACATTCTGATATTCCCCGCACATTGGTGTATTATTAAATGTGTTGCCAAAGATGAGAGAGTTAGATAAGGAGAGGTAATATTTTACTGTTTTATTTGCATAAAATGTTATAAAAATCCAGCCACAGTCCAGATGCATATGAGACATTAGACTTTTTATTGTCCCTAATTACATACTACACCCT
This sequence comes from Xenopus tropicalis, assembly GCF_000004195.4. Taxonomy (NCBI): domain Eukaryota; kingdom Metazoa; phylum Chordata; class Amphibia; order Anura; family Pipidae; genus Xenopus; species Xenopus tropicalis. Next base: position 60,708,310 of record NC_030678.2, on the reverse strand, counting down.
GTGTTACTGTTTTATGGCTTCTTCATAAGATGAAGGCATCACCCCACCTCTGTACAGATGAAGGAGATTTAAGAAGCTTTATCCACTTTGATACTGGCAAGAAACATCACAGGCAAAAAAGCTTTAGCTTAGTTAAGACATGGCTTCAGTTTTTGATTCTCTGATCCCTCTGGTGTATGGAAGTTCAGGATTTTCTTTCAATAAATCCCTTACTGTGAAGGATTTTATTATATATTCCGTGTCTGATGTATTTGTTCCAACAATTGTCTGTACTCTTTTGTAAGATATCTTTTGAAAAGCTTGGCAGTTTAGTATGAGTTTTTTTTCTTAAAACTTCTTCCCTACTTTAATCTTTTAGCAATTGAGAAAGAATGTAGGAAAATATGGGTCGACATTTAGTTATGTATGGTTTTAGTAATGTAGATTTTATTCCATATAATTTGTATAATGAATGTTAAGAGGATCTATCATATGAATTGGGAATTATTACCATTTTCGTGCGAATATTCAAATTCTTATTTGCAGATTTAGAAGACACCTAGAGATACCTGAACATTTATTAGAGTAAGCACTTACTGGGGGAAGTTTTCTGCTTTCAGAACAACTAACCTAACCATTTTAGTGTCATTTTAGTAAGTGCTTACTGTTATTGCCAGATGTACTGTTATAGGGTACAGTCAGTTGTTCTGCAAAAGGAAGACTGTTAGTGCAGAGCCAAATCATACAGCCTACATAGCTTTGGAACTTTTCTCTCGACAGCCTATTTACCTCATATTACTTTTTATACAGAGGCAGTGCCTTTTCTACCAAGTAGAAAGCAGTACAAGATTCTTTCAGGTGTAAAATAAAACGATTTCAAGCAGTATTCCACTACTCCTAACAGACACACCAAAGAAGCAAATCTTCGTGGAATTTTATTTTTTTCAATATATGTTTTTTTTTAAATAAATGATTACAGAGTCAATTTTCCAAGTTTCTTATCCAATTATGTCCACATATATTAAAAAATACATTTTTTGCATGGGGTATACTTATTATTTCACAGTAGATTTAGTGACATCCAGTATGTCTGTCTGTAGATACATAGATAAGAGCATGGTGGTAGTTGGACATTTTTGATGTAGACCATTGTCATTTGATCATGTGGGCTGTTCCCTAAGCTTACTCTGTAAATACACTTTGGTTCCAATTATAACTACGTCATGTTTTTAATGTTCACTTTTTTTCCTCTGCTGCAAATTAGAGAGGCTTCAGATGGGGTTTTTTTGCCTTCCTCTGGATCAACTAGCAGTTAAAGGGGAAGGAAAGGCTAAGTCACCTGGGGGTGCTAAAACGTTAAGCACCCCCAAGTGACTTGAATCGCTTACCCAGGCTGGTGCCCCTATTAGGAGAAAACCGCACCAGCCCGGGGCACCTGAGGCGATGCGCTTCCGCCTTCGTTAAGCCTTGACTGTGAGTCAGGCGCATGCGCAGTAGAGTGATAAAGCCGACTTCTCTGTTAAAGTTCGGCTTTTCACTCTACTGCAGGCAAAGAAGGAAGGAGGAAGCGCTGCAGGTACCCCGAGCTGGTGCTGTTCTCTCCGTACAGGGGAACCAGCCCGGGGTAAAAGGTAAGCGATTCAAGTCACTTGGGGGTGCCTAACATTTTGGCACCCCCAAGTGACTTAGCTTTTCCTTCTCCTTTAAGCAAGTTATATATCTAGGCATTATGGTTGAACGTGATGGACGTACATCTTTTTTTCAAACTAACTTACTGTGTTACTTTTGAGACAGTATATTTTAATTATAACTTTTCTGGTGGCCTGTGCCTGGTCTATTTAAAAGCACCAAAAATACCGGGAGAGATAAACATTAAAAACACCATAATAATATGGGAAAAGGCAGTAAGGAACAAATATATTTATAATTTCTCCCTAAATAATGTTTCCAAGCTACATTTGAATTCAAGGGAAAAAGTTACTAAGAATATTTAGGTTTTTATAATGAAAAGTATAAATCATGCCGATCAAACTCATTACATGTGTTGACTTTATTGGTTTCTTTGGTCTCTAAAGAATTCTCCTATTTAAGACTTTGTATATGAAGTCAGACGCATTTTGAAAGATTGCTGTCGTCGCTGAAAACTAAATTAAAATCAAAGAAGGGATGAATGGGTTTAATGGCCAGAGTTTAAAAAACATTGGGCTAAGCAGGTGCCAATGTATTTTGAGTGCTGTTGCATTCCCGTAGCTTAGGAAGAGAAGTCAAAACTTTGGCAAAGCAGATCCACAGAATGGCAAATCTTAATGGCCATAAGGGATTGTTCATTTGGCTGTATATCAGGAATCTGCTATTTCTAAATCAACAGTTTATCACAGTATCAGGGCCCTTGTAATGTGCTATTCTTCCAGGAAAGAACACAGTTACAGTTAAACACGTAAACTGTTAGTTTCCCTTTTCCTTAAAGTCATCTAGTCCCATTCAGCATGGTCTGGGCTGAAGCAGAGTGCAATGCTCTGTGGAAAGGTTGTGTATACCGTAAATTTGCTATATAGGCAACCTCTACTGCTCTTTATGACCACCAGAAAGTTAGGTACTGATGTTTCCCTTCTCAGTTGTGGTTTTACTGCCAGCTTATGTTATCTAAAAAGCTGAGCAGTAGAACTGATTGTCAGCAGATGCTACCTCCATTAGTAACTTTACCATCTGGTGGCCAGCCAAAAAGTACAGCAGGGGTTGCCCTTTTACTAATTCATGATATAAACTGTTTGTCAAGAAAACTTAAAAAAATAAGTGCTTATAATAATTCTACATGTATTTGTTTGTGGTCTTTACTCCACCTTTAATATGCATCTGAATAGAATAAAACACACAAAGTACTTTTTGACCAGTGTAAAAACTATATTTAATATACACTTTTGTATACACTAGTCTGAAGTCCTTGTAGAAGAAATATTGTACAGGTATTTGGCTTATTATCTGTTTTTCTCTTTTTCAGTTCTTAGTGACCTTGCTTACTCCCTTGAGCTTCGTTGTGGAAAAGATTGAGAGCATCATACCATATAACTTCTGGCACCAACTGACTCGACTTTAACTGCCTCGCATATTCCCATGCCTGTAAAACCAGCAAGAGAGGTGCATTGTTATTTTTAGGCTTCTCTTAATTAACATGCTGCAGAGCAAGATTACTTTGATCTATATTACTTCTAAACAGTATCTTCTTTGTATTAACCTAAAAAAATGAAATAGCTTAGCCTATATCCCCACCCATTCTATTGCTCTGTAACTGCCTTGCATCACATAAAGAGAGGGGCTTAAAGACTAGTAAAAGTCTCTCTTTCTTGGAATGAGGTTGGGAATGAACTCTCAGGAACATGTCATTTTTCTGCACTGGTTCAGCCGTCATTAAATTATATATATTTAAATGCAAAATATTTGTACTTATGTATTTCTTGCAAAAAAAATATGTATATCTTCTTCTCCATTCAGAGATGCCATCTCAAGTCAGACATGCCAAGCATGCGGCCCTCTGGCAGTCGGTTCCTGTAATTCCCTACCTATGAATGCTGGAATTTGTGGTTTATCATAGACAACTTGTGCCTCTATATTTAAGGTGTGGGGGTAATGTTAGACATGAGTCTGTTTATTTCAATTGGTTTCACCAATTGTAGTGTTGTGAGGTCTACGCCTTTCTTGAAATGTATTTTGACAAAAACTTTACACAGCTTTAAAAAATAGACCTCCATATGTTTCAATAATTAAAAAAATATAGTGGTATAAATTGTTTTTCTCACGAACAGTCATATTAGCACTATATCAAATAAGGAGAATGCAAAGTTTAGAGTTCTTTAGTAACCTCTGAACTTTATCCATTCTTTCCAGGAGTTGATCAGCAGCCAGACAAATATTTTTACCAGTAGTCAAAGATTCATTGTTTCCTGGAGCATAACCAGTTACCACCCATAAAAAGCAGAAGTAGATTTGGGAGGTTAAAGGAACAGTAACACTAAAAAATAAAAATGTTTTAAAATAATTAAAATATAATGTACTGTTGCCCTGCACTGGTAAAAGTTGCGTGTTTGCTTCAGAAAGACTACTACAGTTAATAGAAATAGCTGCTGTGTAGCCATGGGGGCAGCCATTTAAATTGAAAAAAGGAGAAAAGGCACAGGTTACATAAGAAGATACCAGATAAACTGTGTAGAATACAATGGGAATCTGCTACTTATCAGTTATCTGCTTAGTAACCTGTGCCTTTTCTCCTTTTTTCAATTTAAATGGCTGCCCCCATGGCTACACAGCAGGGTATTTATATAAACTGTAGTAGTGTTTATGAAGAAAACACACAACTTTTACCAGTGCAGAGCAATAGTATATAATATATTAATTATTTTTATACACTTTCATTTTTTGGTGTTACTGTTCCTTTAAATGTGAAAAGTGAAACCGATATATATATATATATATATATATACTATAATCATGTATATATATACATACATTAATATATGTATACATAATATAATATATATTAATAGACAAATGTGGAGATAAACTTAACCAATACGGAATGTGCAAAACTGCTAAGTCTACAAACACTTTTGAGCTGTGAATATGTATAAAAAGGCTTTTCAGAATAATTTTTATTGCCTTACAGCATTTATTCACTGTTGGAAAAAAAGCTGTAGCTTTGACGGAAACATTCTGCTTCAGGTAAATTAAATGGTAATGTTTGGGTACTCAAGGTTGTATTCACCCAAAAGATTGTGCATTTTTAATGTCATAAATAAGTAACAATAATAAAATAATAAAATAATGCACAGAAGGTTAGCTACCCACAGAGCAGAATGTGTACTACTCTCATATTTTTTTTCTCCCGTGGAATGTACTGGCATGGAGCAGCCAAGGAGTTAATTGCACAGGCAACTATGCAGAACTAACTTGTGTGCTGAGGTTCCTGATTATTCTTTTCAAATGTGAATTTTTGATTTCCTTTAAGTCTTGTTTGGTGTTTAAGTGTAAATCGTTGTTGGTAATATCTAATACCTACAAAATATATATGTACCTACTGACTAGTGACATGGGGACTTGAGCCTTGGAAACATACCTGAACTACTGTTCACATTTAAGTTAACTTTTAGTATGTTATAGAATGTCCTTTCTGTTTTTTTGTTGGACTTCATTTTTTAATTATTCATAGTTTTTTATTATTTGCAGTAATCTTTGCATTTTTACAGCTTTAAAATGAGGGTCACAGGTGGTGGCAGCCAAAAAACTGTTCTGTGACACCACAATGTTATGGTTATTGTTTCTTATTATTACTTATTATCTTTATATTCATGTCCTCTCCTATTCATCTTCCAGTTTCTCATTTAAACCACTTCATTGCTAGGGTAAAGTAAAAATATCTTGAAATACTCTCTAAAATGTTAAACTTCATTAGAGAACTTGTAAAAACAACCTAACTCAGCAGGAGTTGTCCTAAAAAAATGTAAGCAAATAAAAATCAGTATTAAAGATTCAGGTAAGGGTGGCTCCATAGTGGTAATGAACACAACAGATTATTACCAAAAATGCATTAGTCAGATAAATGGGATACATATGAGCCTTTGAATTGAAAATACCCCACAGTTGGATATTGTTCCATCATACAGGACATTTTCTGTTTTGGGATTATAGCTACGTGTCAACACGAAGAGACTGTTAAACCTTAACCCAAATTACTCATCGTCCTTATATTGCCTAAAGAGCACAAGGATTTGAAAAATGTGAAAGGTAGACTTATCATCTCAGGCATAGAAAGCCTTAATGAAAACTTTTCTTACATAACAGATACTTTATTGCAACCTTATGTTACACTCCTGCCCTCTTTGTTGAGCATTACAAGGCCCTATCTAAAAAGTGAGACAAATATCCGAGATGGCTTACCGTGGATGTAACTACTTTATATATAAGAACACACATTGGGTTTAAGACCAGTAGAAATATGGCTGCAATATATATGGGCCTAAATTATGATCTAGTACAGAAGTTTATATTTTTGAGTGCTAAGTATTTATTTACATAACTGCTTTATGTTTGATGGGCAGTTCTTTAGTCAGAAACCTGGGACCGCTACCCATGTACACCAACCTATTCACGGGTTGCTAGGTAATGTATATACAAAGAATTCCAGCACTCAGAGCTGCAAGAGAGCAACAGGAGTAATGTGGTGCAGTATTTATTACTCTATTACACACCCAATGTATCTATGAAAAAGGAAAGAAAACAAAGGTGTAGAATATATCTCCCACTCCCCTGTATTCACAAAGATAAGTGTTCCAAGTGGGTATTTACAGACCCCTCAACTTGATTGCTAGTATATAAATTTCCCAAAATTCACTATAACAAACAGAAGTGGGAGGATGATGTCCAAATGGTCTAAACATGTTGTATATATGCTTTAAAAAAAAAAAAAAAAAAAAAGCTGTGACTGTCTACCCCTTCCATAATGCATATAACCTCACAAAGTACCGCCTTCTGTCCCTCCTCATGCATTCTCCTCATTTCCTATGCAGATCTTGTGTCTTTTTCCATTTCTTGTGTCACCATGGCAATGCCCATGCTCCCCTCTGCATCGCTTCCATACTTCTCAAAGTTTCTGCTAATCCTCTTTTCCTCTTGTATCGGTTATTGGTTGCTTTATATGTTACTCTGTATGTCCAATGTATGAAACCCACTGTGGAATATGTTGGCGCTTTATAAATAAATGTTAATAATAATAATCATCCTCACATCACCATGGCAACATCTACTCTTCCTTTCTAAATCACCTTGCTGCCAAGAAGGTAGTAGTTAAAAATTGCTAAAGTGCCTGTGAGAGGAAACCCTAATAGAAACCCCCAGGAGAATGCACAGAATCCCAAAAAATCAAGAGAGTACAGATTGGACCAAGGTGTGACGACGTAAATAAAATGCAACATCAGAGGGAGGTTTATTGGATATGCAAAAAGTGGCATTTTGCCTTAATGGTGACGGTGAAGTGTTATGTTCCTGTTGACTTTTAGCTCAGCATATAGAATCATTTTTCTTGAACATGGAGAGGAATGCACATTCAATTTGTGTATACATGTATATACAGTACGTATCAGTGATGTATTAGAAAAGCATTAATGTCAGGAACACGCCACTCTCAGACGCCTATGACACAGGGACGGGGCAACAAGGGGTTATACTCAGTCAACTTTCACACAGGTTAGACTAACATCAAGCACACCACCGCCCCAAATAACTATTCGCTGCCACCATCTATCATTAACAAGCGATAGAAACCTAATACACAAATATATCACACACAAACTTTCTTAGTTCAGTTAGGGTTAGTTTCCACTAATTTAACCGCACACTAGCAGCCACAGGGTTAAAATTACAGTCAAACACACCCCCCTGCTAGCAGCCCACTAGTTAATTAGAATTTACACAAAACTTGCCCTCTACTTAATACACATACAGCCAAGCAGTTAATACATTTAGGCCTGAGCAGTTATACAAGGTACGTGGGGATTTTTATAGAGCCAAAGGACAGAACTTATTAACTTTTATATTTAATATTACAAAGATAAACCAGTGCAAAAAATGGTTTACAAAAAGAGACATATACATACAAAACAGTAAATAAAATAAAAGGGAATAAAAACACAGAGAAACCCCAAGTGCGTTACCGAGTTATCTTTTGTGTCTTTTTTGAGTTTGAAAAATTGAACTCGCACTTCAACAGAAATTTGGAACCTCAAAATATGAGCTAAAATGTCACCTAACATCTCTCCATACCTATCATGGATAGGAAACAAAAACTTTCCCACAGGTATCCATAACACCACACTACTCCAATGGAGCAGAAACAGACTACACAACATCCATGACCTACAGGGAAAAGATCTTAGAATCATATCTCAGACCGAAATGACTAAAAGGTATCCATTCACAGCCCCACACATATACCTACGCATGCAAATAGCCCACTACTCAACCCACATAACAAAACAACTAACAGACAGGGACAAAAAAAACCCGATCAACCAAATCTGGAAAGACAGGAAAACAATACAAAGCACATCGACTATATACAAAACCATCAGAACCAGACGACGAAAAACTACATACCTTTAAGTGGACAAACGACATCCCCAATACGAATACATCTGACATTCTAAAACTACATGTGGAGGCTATGAAGCTGATCCCTGTCAGCAAATACCAAGACATGTCAATACAAATACTCCACAATTCCTATCTCACTCCAGAAAGAAGACACAAAATAGGCAATCTACCCACAGACAAATGCCTTAGATGCCGCTCCCCAAAAGCTAACTTAATACACAACCTATGGTCATGTCCCAAAACACAAATTTTTTGGAAAGATATAGCCTCACACTGGACACAGATGACCGGAAAATCCTTTCAAATAAAACTAGAATGGGCACTGTTCAGCACGACTAAGAGCTATACAAACCTAACCAAATCGGAAAAACAGTTGGCGGGGAGACTGTCGGCAGCAGCCCGGAAGACAATACTACATCAGTGGTTAACAACCGATATCCCTTCCATAACACTAGCAAAACAAAAATTACACCAAATCTTTTACATGGACTGGTTGGAGGCAACAACCAGAAAAGAACAAAACGCCGCAAAATTCTTTAACACATGGCTTATTTACATTTCCTCTCTACCCCAAACAATCAGACACCTTATAGTTAACACATTCAGACAAACCTCATGGTATGATACGGAAACACTCAGAGAACACCCACTTGTTGTCGAAGCATCCCAATACTTCCAAAACATACAAAATCAGGAACCTGATCAACAAAACTACGGATCCCCCAGGAGCCAACAAATAAATAGAATGTTGGCAACACACCATCACTGAGAACCTACTCCCACAAGGCCCGGGAAAAACAAGGTATGAGCTGAAAGTTAAAGTTCTAATTTACAAAAAATGTTAAACCAGATACGATCTACTAACACCTATTGTTTACAAATACAAATGCAAGATAAAAACGATAGCAAACATTGTAAATGATATGTATGATGAATCAAAATAAAAACAAAGTTATAAAAAAAAAAAAATATGAGCTAAAGAATACCTGGACATGTGTGCTTTTTATGTGCCGCTGGGCCCCTCCCTCATTACAGTATGCATGAGGAGGGAATGGCCAGGAACTTGTCACATGACTTCCCCCTGTAGAGAGCTGCACTTCTCATGCCAGTTTCTTGTCATATAATATTGGTACTTGCCAGTACCCAATATTATTATGAAACTAGGGGCTTGTTTTGACCCATATGTGGGCAATCAAAATGATACCAAACATGAGGGGTGTCTCATGTCCCAGTCCCCCCAAAACTATCCCTCCTAACTGGTGGGTATAGGAAGTCCCTGTTTGGTATCATTGGGAAGCATGGGGCCTCCTCATAAACCACATATGATTTATGAGGATGTGAACCCTAAAGCAAAGGAGATATGGATCCCTTTCTATAATCCATATTTTTCTCTATGCTGTTACCCCCTGCAGTTCTAGGTCCACAACTGGCCCTCTTTGATCACAGATCAAAGAAACCAATGGCCTCAGGTTTCCCACCCTCCAAATGGCGGGTTCCGAATAGTTGGACAACTCTGCTGAAGTTGTCACCTTCCCACAGTCCCTGGTTGCATATTTAATTAAGGGTCTCTGTGGGAGTCGGCGATCAGATGTTGATAGTGTGTATTGGGTTAATTAAGGGTGTCTGGTGGACACAAAGTAAAATGCTGCCAGGTTTAACAATTTACCATGCCAGGGAAATACTGCTGCCATGACAATTTGGGTTACACTTTAAAAAGTATTCTGCTGTGATTGGGCTATACCACTTTACTTCTGAAGTGCCCAATGGGGGCAGGAAATGTGTCAGGGAACCTGTGAGTGCTATTTATGGTTTTCTGATTTGTTTTAAAGGATGGAATAAAAATTGACATGTTTTTAAGAAACTATCCCTGAATGGATTTATTTCTATAATGTGCATGAAATTTGATTTCATCCTCATTCCAGGGCAAACAGAACAAAATTGTAAGGAGGGAAAAAAAATAAATCTGAACCAACCATCCTGTTAGGCTCAACTGTCTTAGATCTGTATATGCTTCACTTTGTGTAACTTTTTCTCCTCACTCTACTGACATTTAGGTAAACAGATAATCCTCTTGCTTTGCCTGAGAGACCACTTTAAGCGGATTAAGTGCAGAAAGTCTTTAATATAATTGTATCATGAAGTGATCTGTGCAGAAGCCATCATGCTGAGAGGCATTCTGTATATATTCCTATTGCGAGGCTCTTGGGTCCAGTAAATGTAAAAACCCCCTTAATGCAGTTTTGATGGGGTCTAAATGCATTGGCTTTGTTATTTTCTCAACCTAACTTCTTTTCTTCTTATTTATTTTTTGAGTTCTTTTAAAGTTAATCCCTTGCCATGAAAAATGCCATCAAGCAAGAGTTAAGAATATGTATAAGTGAAAACCGTTAGGTTCCTGTGCTGGTCTATGAAAACTGTTTTTTCTTATTTAGGAAAGCCTGCTCCAAAGGCTCGAGCATTCATAAATGTGCTCCTTAGTCTGGAACATACTTAAATTGGAAACATTTTATTTATTTGCCATGGTACATAAGGGACTTATGGTATTATAGGCCTTTTTGGCAACATTTCTTGGGAATTATTCTTGGGAAGTTCTTTGGCCAATATGATGCCATGGACTCCCAGTCAGTGATAAGGATACAATGGATGTGTCATCAATGTTTGTTAAACAGTAGTGAAGACTGAGTAAAACATTCTTCTCAAAAATAAGTTTTGTTTTCTCCTGCTTTTCTAACAAATTGCATTGCCTTAGCTGTTTGATCGTTATTCCAGTGGTTATACTAGTGGGAAAATGTGTTTATTATTTATGTTTTTTTATTTTGTCCATTCCCATTTAGAATAACTAGCTCAACAATGCTAATTTTCTCACATTTGGAATTTTTGTTTTATTGTTATTCTTTCTAAACAATATTTACTCCCTAAGCTCAGCACAACTGGAAAAACACACAGGTCACAATCACAGAACTTGCACCTGTTCTTGAAGAAATATTCAAACATTTGATACACATGGATATGTTTTTGTTAAGGAAAGTAAATTACCCTGGAACACAGTTACAAAACCTGTGAATGAATGAGCCAAAGATCCTTAAATAATGACAAACATATTTTTCTATTGTATAAAATATACAAGTTTTTTTGTTCTTTATACAGAAAACACATTAAATCCCACGTGTATATAGATTAAGTCCCTGAAAACCCAGAATCATGAATTCTTCTAAATAACTTAAACATCATCTATGCAATATTTTTTCCTACACAACTATGAACCACCAGTATTGTTTCTGACCGTGGAATAGTTACAGTGATTAATAGACATTTGGTAGGCTTTTATTTTTACTCCAGCATCCTCAGGGGCCTATGTGGTGTGCAATCGACTGTAATGCTTTTTAAAGTTGAACAGGTTCCAACATTCGTGTGGGGTTATAAATGGGAGAGCTCCCTCTCATGCATCATTAGGAGGGCTGTTTTCTCTCACATGTCTCAACTGATACAGAAAAGTCATCCTCGTCAACATGCCCTAGATTGCTGGAAATCCACATGGCTCTCTAAAACTGCCCATTTACACCATAGGAGGATGTTTCTTTCCTTGTAATTATACAGTTGCATTTTGCATTTGTACATTACAAAAGGTTTTTTATATCTTTTTTTTATAACTTAATACACCAATAAATGGTGGGTGGATTTACTAATGATGCATCTACTAATGATGTTCTATGATGTCAAAGGGGCCAATGGAAAAATTCTCATATTATTCACAATATTCCATTTTATTATATCATGCTTTATTATATTACCTAAAAAAGAAGTAAATTATTTTCTGTAGTAGATGTATAATTATACATCACTTAACCTTCATTATGCACTTTTGGATTGCATTTATAATATCTTTGTGCAGGCATATCTTCACAACTGAAAAACTGCATTATTGCTGTGTAAATTTGCCAGAAAATTTTTCTTTGTTAAATAGCTGCTGAATTCACTTTTGCAGGACAAATGTAAATAAAGGTTGCTCTGTCTCTAAACTTTAGCTTACATTACTTCATGACCCTTATTTGGCAAAAACATGCACAGAACTAAGGTAAACAGACAGAGCACACAAATATCCTGATTTCTTTTAAATGACTAGCACAAAATGATTGTTATAACATAATTTGGGGTTACAATAGCTAAAATTAAGTTCATTCAAGAGACTTGTTTCAAATCATGCAGACATGGGAAGTTAACTTTTATTTGTACCTGAGACACAAACTCATTTTGTGTGTTTTTTCCTGGTATTTATGTCAAGCCAAGTGACCCAGAGCAATTTCAGTTCTCCTCATTACTGTGCAACCACATACCTGCAAATAAATCCTAATCATAAAACCGTGCAATACTGATAAACCCTAAAAAGTGCGAAATAGGTTTATAGCAATGTTCCCTCTAAGCTATGTGCTTGTGCGCGTGCATATTTATAAGGTGCCTATTTATCATACTGTGACAAAAAATTGCAACCAAATACACCACATATCACCATGTTTAAAAATAGCGTATTTTTTCTGGTTGTTTATTCAGCGCCTGTGTACCTGTGTACCTGTGTAAAAGTCTGGTGTAAAAGTAAGCAGCCACTTTAAAATGCTATGGTCAAATATGGCATTTATTCATCACATTTCTTTGCTTTAATTTTTCCCATCCCCGTAAGCACTTTACACAGTATGATAAATAGGCCCCCCAATTGTAGTGTGCAGAAAGAATTTAATTTGATAACACAAAATTTTGCATTTATTCTGTTTTTTTTATAATGATTACACAGGTTTAAAATGTGTGCACAAAAGTATTATTTTGCACACACAGCAGAGAAGGCATTAGAGGGAACATTGGTCTATGGTAGTCTGATCAGCACCTACTTAAGTGTGAAAGCTTTGGCCTATACAAAATTCTATAAAATGTTTGGCCCAAAACTTTTAGTATTCCTATAGAATGAGGTTTAGCTCTAAATAAAAGTAAAATTTGCCTGATGCCACTTTTCTAGCTACCCATATGCTGATAATAAAATTTCAAAAGAGAGTGAAGCCAGTCTAAAGTTGGGATCTGATCATTGCCTACCTCTGCTGTGTTGTAAAAGCCACTGTGGGAGCTTTGGCTTATTGATCATTTTAATAGATGTTAATAGATAGCAGTTATTCCCATGCTGTGGGGTTGTCCCCTGGTTTAAAGCAGTGGCTTAGAATGTTTATTTACTCTACTTTATATGCTTGAAAACCCAGCTAGAATGTCAGGTACATGATTATCACCTAGTTTATGTCTAAACTAGATAACAGCAATACTGACATATCAACTGGTCGGGAAGATTCTGACTGGAGAGTCTTGATGCACGCCTGTAATTAAGTTTCAAGCCTCTCTAGAATGAAAACCTTTCTTAGGTAAAGTGAAGTATCTTGTTTGTAGGTTCTGGATGTTCACTATGGTGTTACTTTTCATTTGCGATAATACCAGTGAGATACCTTTTAGCTTAATCAAATGCACTATACTCCTATATCTACTCTCATGCGAGGGATTGCTTCATTATTAAGGGTCTTTTACTCTTGTAAATTCAGCACATTGATTTCTGCACGTCAGGCTTACATAAAAACCTTCTTATGCCATTACCATTTATACGCCAAAGGGTATATTTTTTTATAAGACCATCATTTGTTACTCAATGTACCACTGAAATGTTTAGATTTTTGCTCAACAAATTTTTCTGAAAAACCGTTTCCAGCTTATTACATAAATAGGTACCAGACACTGATTGCACTGTAAGCAAAACAGAAAGGCAAGGCATGTTAGAGCAATACTTCAGAATCAAGCAGTAGAGTACAGCTGCTATAACTAGTAATCAATAAATCCTGGGGTTTTTTTTTACTTAAGGAAGACAGAGTACAAAGTCTCTGCATGCTTGTGCTTATTAAAAGGGAAACGATATCCCAGAACACTGACGATTTCTATAAAAATGTACCGCATAATACAGCCCATGTTTAAAACACTTTTTACCTATTAGAAGATAGAAAATCGCTTTCTACGGTCTATAAACACTCTCATAAAGGTCTGGTAATAGAAATCAGAAGTTGATTCTCTTACCTCAGATCCCTCAAAGAAATTGGTTTCTATTAAACTTGGTAATTCAGGTTCTTATACTATAGAGATTATCCTGAGTTCACCCTCATTTTCCTATTTGTAGTTTTTTTCCTTACCTTCTGGTTTACTATTTATTTGCTGTAGAAAATGAATAAGAAATATGTGGCGCTAATGATTTTGCTGTCCATGATCCTCTTCACCATATACACAGTGTTGTGGGGCAGTCCCCTTACGTGAGTGTGAGCTAATACAAACAAGTATAAAAACTGCCACGAGCTCTAAAATGAAAGCATGATAGAACGTATGATCTGCTTTATGGCCATAGTTTTCTGCTGTCTTGATATACAGTAAAACATCTAGCGCATTTTGGTGGTAGCTCAGCTACTTTCTCATGGATTGCATCTTTAATAAATGATACAAAATAAGCATATTCACAGGTTAAGTTTACAAATTTATAATATTCTACCAACAGCTCAAACCTTTCATTCCTCAGTCTGTGCTCCAACTAATATGGCAGACCTGCATCTGCCCGATATATGACATGCCTTGAGAATCAAATAGATGCACCAAGAATTCAGCAGTTAGCCCCACTGCTGGGAGGTAACCTCAATCACATGCAATACACAAGATAGTGGAACTACACCGACATGATCCAGCATATGTAACAAAATTAGGGAAAATGAAGATCAGAAATGAACAACATAAGACTTGTCACAAATCCCCCAGGCAAACCCGTTATTGTGTTTATGGAGTCTTTTACCTTTCACTTATACTGTTTTATTGACATACAAATGTATTAAAATAAAGATTGAACATGTTTTCCAGTTTGAAACATAGCTTCAATAATTTGGATTACTATGGAAGTTCAATAATGAATATACCTTAATAAACATGATCTGGGTTCTGATTTATATATGATTAACATACAAAAAGGAAAAGTGAAATACAGTACAGGTATAATTATTTTGAATTCATCAGTCACATTTTTTCTTCAACTATGGACACCAGGTTAGCTCACAGTATTTTCCTTGGTCATTGCAAATATTCTTATATTTGGAAATGGCATCTATGGGGGTGAACCTTGTAATGACATATCAGTGATTTGGAAAGGATTACAGCAGTTTAATTTACATTCACTTTATATTTGCATTTACTATAGAAGCTAATCAGATGGACTTTTTAGATCTGCTACTTAGACTGATAACTACTTTACATAACTTCTCTACATTAAAGATGTGGCTGTAATTAGTTACCTTGATTGCAGAAGTAACGCATTTTAGGTGGCTCATTAACATTCCTCAATAATGGCTTAATAATACAAATCATACAAACATGTGACACGCACGATTGCCCACAAAAAAACCTATTATAGCATTATATTGTTGAGATGTTTTCATGTTTGCACAGCATCAGACACCTTGCCCTACTAAGTACGAAGAGCAATGAAAGTCAGGGCATGACCCCCTGAGTAGAATAGGTTCCATAGAACCCTATTTGTGTTTCACTATAAAATCTACTTCACTGCACACAGGGAAGAATCTTATTTCAGAGGCCTGTACCACTTGGTTATTTAATATACCTGCCACACACATGGTAGGAGACCTATAGATACAATTTACGCTTATACTGTGAATAAAGTACCCCCTATTGTAAAATATAGGGTATTATAAGTCACCAAGAAGTTCCATAACTACATGAAAGCACAAGGCCAAATCCTGAGTGCTTTTCTATAGGTCATACAGCTCCAAGGTGACATAATATCATCATACTTTTCAACAGGGGGTACATTATTTAATATAATACACAAGTTTCAGTAAATTGTGACAGTAATTACATCACTAAGAACTGATTGTAACTGATTACATCATTAAGCAGTGTTTATCAATGTTCATTGTGGCTATTGTGTATTATAGGTATATTAATGCATATATAATATTATAGTATATTATGTTTTAATTACAATTGGAATCTCAAGCCAAGATTATTAGATGCAATCCTACTTCTGAATCTGTATTTTTTAGGCTAAGCCAGCCATTGTGCTTGAAACCCCACTGAGAAGCTGATTTAAGTTTCAAATGATCTGGATTAAGGACCCCATTGTCTGCCAGTTCCTTGCTTTACAATGCGCTGTAAAATCCTTGTGTATCAACTAAGAAAATTTTACCAAAGAGACTTATTGCTTTTCTGAGTATTTTCAAAAGCTTTAAAATAACAAAAGCTGTAAAAAAAGGGTACATTTCAAAACAAACACCCAGGAGGTCACTAATTCTTCCATGCTCTCTAGAATTAACTCATCCCTTATTGTATGCTTCCCCGTATCAATGGCCTCTTGCTTTAGTCTTCTGAAATAGCCATGTGCTTCATATCTTATGTAGAAATGTCCATGTCCTAGGACAATGTAACATTTTTTAAATTACTAATAACTGTCAAATGCCCTTCTATATGTATACATCCAATCTCATTTGTGCTTAACCTACAAGAAGATGTATTCAGATGCATACATAGTTCTTTCTCTTTGATAAATCACATATGATATTGAATTTGTTTTAACAGACCAAAATCATCCCAAATATGTTTTTTTCTCTGTGCCTTTTGAATAATTAAGCATATTACATCCACATTAATCACACAAAGATCTATGACTTATTTAGTACATGATGCTTACTTTTAGATTGAAGGCTTTGGAGCTTAATTAACAGAACCATAGCCATATTCTTAGATAAGTAATCTTTGGTTTGGTATTAGGAAACAGCATGCAATCCAATACTGGCCAAGTTTAACCAAATATATTTTTTTACACTACAGTGAGAATAGGATATATTATATATAGAGTGAGAATAGGATATATGGGGTTGTTAACTTTGAAATGTTAATTTTATGGTTAATACTAAAAACAGGGAGTTTTTATTATGGTTTAGACTTACTCTTTTTAATTATTCATTGTGCAAGTCTTCCTTCCTTCTCTCTTTCATGTAAACTGCTTGAGTCTCTAACTTTTAAAACACAAAGCAACACAAAGGCAGGGAACTAAGCTGTACTTGTGACACCATATTTTTCATCAAGTAGCTGACATTCAGCGTTTAAATGATATTTCACAAAAAGTATGCGCACAGTTTCACACAAAACTTTAAGTTTGAACACTAATATATTGAAAGGATTTTAGCAGATAACAGTATTTGCTTTAGAATCAGTGTTGACATTAGTCAAGGCATTTATGAAGCTTCATGTCTGTTATACTGAAAAAAAAGGTAATCCCACCTGGTAATGCAAAAACTTGCCCTCATCTTCTTACAGGTGCTCCCAGTTTGAACAACATCTAGGTTCACTGTTAACCTTTTTAGAATAAACCTAAAAGTAATGAGCATGGGACAGCACTAGAAGGATGCATGGTATGAAGTAGATGCGTGGATTCTAGAAAGACATGATTTTTAATAATGAACTATGGTATTTTTTCTGTTTGATGGATCATGTTGACTTCTTTCATGTTGGTAATTGAAGCTTATTACTTCACTCCTTAGTGGGTGGGGGTTTGTGGGACTATTGGTAGACATCAGTGTATACCTCTTTTTCACCTGAATTTTTACCCCAAAACTTTGTTTGGGGTGTCAGTGACACTGCAAATGCTCAGTGGGCTCTGGGCAGCTGTTGACAATCAAAGCTTGTGTCATGACTTTTATATTTTTAAATATACACAGTATATTGTGAGTTGCACCCTAAGCTCACATAACAGAATACTGTATATACTCGAGTATAAGCCTAGTTTTTCAGCACCCAAAATGTGCTGAAAAAAGTCACCCTCGGCTTATACTCGAGTCGGGTGCCATGGGTCCCTCTAGACTAGCACCCTCTGTCCTTTGTGTGCAAATTAGGCCCCCCGCAACCAGACCCTCTAGTGCCCTGGCCTAGGCTCACACTAGCAATACTTATTTCCCCTTACATCTCCTCCGGGACCGGGTCTGCTGCCAGTTTGCCAATGTGCAATGAGCGTGGGGTAGTACTCATATTAGTTTTCCTTAAAGGTGCCAGTTAGACTGTCTATGTGTCTCCAAGACACACAGTAACATAGTAAGTTAGGTTGAAAAAAGACACGTCCATCAAGTTCAACATTATATGCTTATATATAACCTGTCTAACTGCTAGTTGATTCAAAGGAAGGGAAGAAACCCCAACTGAAGCCTCTCTAATTTACTACAGAGAAGGAAAAATTCCTGACTCCAAGATGGCAATCGGACAAGTCCTTGGATCAACTTGTAAAAAGAGCTATCTCCCATAACCCTGTATTCCCTCACTTGTTAAAAGCCATCCAACCCTTTCTTGGCGCTATCTAATGTATCAGCCAGTACGACTGATGGGGAGAGAATTCCACACAGATATTCAGACGGAACCTTCTTTCTTATAACCGGAATGGGTTCCCTTGTGTCTGAGAGTGGGAAAGAACATACCACTGATTCTGCTAATGAATTTCAAAATTGTATTTCTAAAGTGATAAGCACCCAGAAAATAGCATTGCTATGACTCTGTACAAGAGATTTAATAACCTTGTAGTTCAGTCTGCTTCCATACATGCTTTTGTGTCAGAGTTACCCTTAAATTTTGTGGTTTCCCCTGTACTTTAGAAATGTAAGTAAAGGATGAGTAAAGTCCTGTGTGCATATGCTCTAGTGTTTCCTACTGATTAAATGGTTGGTTGTGTACTGTAGATAGACCCCAGTGCACGGGGAGGCATTACCTGAACAAAAGGCTGTTGGAGGAATTTTTGCTGGCATACACAATGCCTAAAGGGTATATCCCCTCCATGTAAATGTAATTTATAAGGAACAAGAAAGCGTTCTTAACTAAAAAAATATTCAGAAGGGTTGTGGTCTGTAACACACCATAGCAGATATCTAAACTTCAATGAGAAATGTTGTCCTTTGCATAAACTACATTTCTGTCATGTGGACAGTTTTGGAGATGCTACACAACTACTAATATGAAGTAGGTTTTTTGGTGAGAATGGATAATAAATCCACATAAATATTTTGACTACTGCCAAACCTGACCATAGGTAAACCCTCAAGTACAAACCAGGATCTAGAAACATAGCAGGTGTACTGTATAGGAGATTAGGCCTGCCCCCTGTGGAGTATGTAGGTAAACTGGAAAAGATACTTAGACTAGGTATGAAGGCCTATTGTGCTACCATTACTGTAGTGGATGAGAGTGTGGCTTATTTAAGGTGACAGATGTGGATTCTATTTGCGGAGGACCTGAGGCGGTAGCCTCTATGTTCTGCTATCCAGTGGCACCTGGATAATGAGGGTCCATTGCATAACCTATATAGAAATGGTCCAGAAAGCTGATCCTGTAATACAGCTACCATGAAGGGCTGTCAGCTAAAAATCCTACTTTTCTGGAAAAGAGTTTGGTAGCATATGAGTTTTGTAATATAATTGAGGAAAGTAGTGTGAAGACAAAGGACTGTTGTACCCGATCATTTTGTACCACAATAATCCTGTGAGATGACAGATAATATTATCCCATATACTATATATATGTATACTTTTTTTAGAACTCTGGGTGGAATCTAATATTAATCATATTGATGTCGTTTAACCATAATTTTTAGTTGCAACCATATGTGTGTTCAGTGTGCTGCATTGTGTATTATTTACTGGTAGCAGATGTTCAATTTTGTATGTATAACTAAAAACAGAAGAGCAATACTTACTGAGGTATTTTGCCACATATTTGGATTTGTCTCTACCCTCTTCATCTTTTAGTTTAACTATAACTACTTTCATTTTTCTCCTCTCACCAACACATTATAAGCTTGGTATTGCATTTTGGTGAGTTTCATAAATCTATGTTTGGGTTTTAGAACAATGGATTACGCAGCTGTTCTGAATTAATTTCACTTGACCTTCTAAACCAACATGTCTTCCAACTAGTAAGACTTCTTATATTTTCTTATTAATATAATGTTTGTGCATTCTGTGCCCTGCACTATACAAATAAATGATAACAGTAATCACAGCCAGTGTTATATGCAATCACTTTATCCTTCCCAATTCCAGGCGATTTTCACACACCAACATGATTATGAATGCTGTGTGTAATTTCCTGGGGGCAACTTGTGGTTTACCTAGGAAAACTATATGTATAATTATATATTATTATCAGAACAG
Organism: Xenopus tropicalis; assembly: GCF_000004195.4. Taxonomy (NCBI): domain Eukaryota; kingdom Metazoa; phylum Chordata; class Amphibia; order Anura; family Pipidae; genus Xenopus; species Xenopus tropicalis. The sequence goes on along the minus strand of NC_030678.2, from coordinate 60,687,935 downwards.
CACCTCACTCCAATGACGCTACCATGTAGCTGCCCTCGTCCGTTTGGGACCTTGAAAAAGGTCCCAAAGGGGACTGAAATGTCGGTTGTACATGCAATTATAATACACAAAGTTGTTAAACTACAAGACCCTTGGTGCTGGCTGTGATTTATTTTTTATAAATCACAGGTATGGGATCCCTTATCCGGAAACCCTTTATCCATCTCCCATAGACTCCATTCTAAGCAAATAATTCTAATATTTAAAAATGATTTCCTTTTTCTCTGTAATTATAAAACAGTACCTTGTACTTGATCCCATCTAAGTTATAATTAATCTTTACTGAAGGCAAAACAAGCCTATTGGGTTTATTCAATATTTAAACGATTTTTAGAAGACTTAAGTTATGGACATCCAAATTACAGAAAGATCCCTTTTCCAGAAAACCCCAGGTCCCAAGCATTCTAGATAACAGGTCCCATACAACATTACATACAAAAACAAGTGATGTAGAGAGTCACATGTGACCAAAGTGTGGCACTACCAATTATGTATATTTTATTTTTTGGGCATTCCTGACTTGTATAGGTCACAAACCTAGAGCAGTGCAATACTATATTTTCAAAATAATTGCATCATAAATAAGCATAGTTTAAACTGAAAGACCAAAAAAAAATAACATGACACCAGAAACCCTATAGTATATTTTTGGAAAATACACAGTCTGTCTTTGTACTCTAAACTACCTTACTGCAAAGCTTTGCTAAAATTTTTATAAAATTTATGAAAATCTTCTCAAAGCTCATGCTACAGCATTTCCCTCATGTTATTAGGTGCTAAGATACAACATTATAAATGTAAATGTTATAATAAAACATTTGGTAAAATCCAAAAATAAGATAGGACATACAGTATTGTAAGTCCTTAACAGTAAGATGATCCTGCAAAAGCCTATATTTTTTTAAAAGTAAACACTTTGAAGAATTTAAAAATAATATATAATATTGCTCTTGTTGCTGCTGTAGCTACCAGCAAATATTCTATGTGCTGGTAAGAATGATTAACCTCAAGTCAACATTATGGCAATCATATTACATCAGAGATGCCACGTGAAAAAGACAATAATACTAATACGGACTGTTTACACCAACTTTTTAGTGGTAGGTCCCAGATCAATGCTTCTTTCCCCTGACTCCCACTGAACAACTTGAAATCCTTGGGTACAATGTTTGGCTACTTATATGTAGGGTTTAAGACTTCTATTTCCTGCTGGTAGCTTTTGTAAATAGGTGGGACAGAATTTATTTGCTCCCATTCAAGAAGAAGTTAAGTTGGCAACTAGGCTGCTGAGAATTTCTGCTAACCATTATTTGCCTTTCTCTGTACAGGTATAGAATCTATTATCCATAAACCCATTATCCAGAAAGCTCAAAATTTTAGGAAGGCCATCTCCCATAGACAACTCCATTGTAATCAAATAAGTAAAATTTTTAAAAATTATTTCCTTTTTCTCTGTAATAATAAAACAGTACTTTGTACTTGATCCTAAGTAAGATATAATAATATCTTAAAGTATGAAAATCCTAATTACAGAAAGATCCCTTATCTGGAAATCCCCATGTCCCCAGAATTCTAGATAACAAACCCAATACATGTATAACATTGTAGAGGGTGTTGGAATGGTTGAATTGTAAAATGCTTTAGATATGGTCAAAAATCATTTCTAAAATCAGATAAAGACTGTTTTTCAATTCAATACTATGCTTAATAATAACAGAAGAAAATACCCTGGATTTAAAACAGAAGTTTTGCACACTGTGACCACAATATACACAATTTACTGTGTATATGAAAGCCCAGAGTGTTGTATTGGAAGACAATGAAAAATTCTGTAAAATCAAGGAGTTAAAAATTCTTTGGCTGCAGCTTATTCCCCTCATGTTTAGAATTAATGGCTTGTATTCTTAAATCAAAAATATCCTCCCTCGCCAGGGTCTTCTACAAGTTACACAAATATTAGTTTAAACATCCCAATAAATCTATCCCAAAGGCAGATAGAACTTATGTTTTCTTTCTCTAGAAGTAAAGTGCTTGTTGTTTAGAGTAAAGCTTTGGTATCAAACTAGAAGTGAATGTGTGCTTTTAATATCTTGTGTAAAAGTTCACACTACATCTTTCAGTCCGAAAAACTGGATGTTATGCAGAATTGCTCTGTCTATTAAACTGGATTAAAAAATTAAGGGGATGAACATTTTTGTATCAAGGTCAGGCAACAAATGTTAAAATGAAAAGCTTGAGTAATTAGTTGTAGTACATGTAAGCTAGTTTCTGAATCAATGGAAATTATGACACACACAGCAAATTTTGGAGTGTGCTGTATGTGCATAACTTGGCACTAAGATCCTTTAGGCACACATATAGGGGCTGGTGAACAATTGGAATAAAAGGTTGTTAGAAAAGATAATTAGTTAACCATTCCGCTTATCAAACTAAACAATGGTTTTTGGGCAACAACATTCTGTAAGGCAGATACTCTTATAAAATATGGCAAGAAAATCCAGAGTCAGACAAAAGCAGAATGAATGTCTGATAGATTAGTAGGTAAGAGGTTAGAATCAGTGAGAAGGTAAGGCCATGGACGCAGAAATTTTAGCATTTTGACATTAGTGAGGAAGAGATAATGTTTGTGGTGTCCAGGGGGAAATTGTAGATAGCAAATAAATAGCCTGCAATCTAACAACTAACTAGACTTGACAGTTTACTAAGCTAAAATCATCATCCAAACTTAATGGTCAAGACAATTGGTGATCAATGGTGTGAAGAGCTGCAGAAATGTACATTGTGGTGTAGGAAGAATCAACCCATATACTTAAATAGGCTGTATAACCATTGGACTGGACCTTTTTTCTTTTCTAGCGGCCCACTATATTCTCCGTCTCTAATCCGAATCACATTGTACAAAAGTGTACAATGTGTAGAGCAGTGGTTTACAATAGTTGTTTTTTTTAGTATAATGCATTCTTTGAGGTCCAACATTAGGTAAGAACACTCCTTAGTTGAAGACAATAGAATTATGGAAACATTGCTATATTAGACATTCAGCCATAGATCCAAGTTTATCCAGGAATGGAAATACAGATGGAGCTCTACCTATACATATGTAGATGTATTTCTATGGTATAATTTGATTACATGACTAAAAATATGTTTAATTATTTTCAAAAAATTGACATGAGTCTATCAGAATTTTTCAGAGTTATAATTAAGCATATCTAGCACTTCAGTGTTAACTAAAAATCTCTTCCTAAATGACTGCCAGCATCAATTTCAACAGCACTCATGGCAGTTTCATTCAGCTTTTATTTTTACCAAATCTGGCGTAGACCTCAAGAACAACATTTCAGGCCTGAGTGGCTTTTTATCAAACAATTTTGCTCTCAGGGTCTAAACCTGTTTTATTAAAAAATAAAAAGGTTTTGTTAAAGAAAGTTGCTGTATAGCACTTGAAATTTATGGTATTAAATCTTTGTGAAAGGTGACCATGATGACCTTCACCCAGCTGAAACTGTGTATAAAGCACTGAGTGAGCATTGCATTAGTAAATGACTTTTTTAGCCAGTTCCTCTAGTATTATTGAGAGCAAAAAGGAAATCTCTCCAGATCTGACCCTAACTGGTCTTCAGGCTATGCTGCAGACTGGGATACACTGGGTAAAGGGTCAAGATATAAATAATTTCTAATGATGGAAAAATGAATTGCTGAAGAAATCTTGAGCAAGCTGACATTTATTTTCTTTTTTTTTTTTTAAATATTTTTTAAATAAGTCTTGGTGCAAATGACATTTTTGGCTAAGAAGTTTTATTACATATACTGTGTATTGACTACAAAATATAAAATACTATCTTCCAGTGGATATTAATGCTAAATCCATATATTTGCAAAAAGAAAAATTATATGTGCAGAGAAAAAATTGTTTGCTTCTCGCCATTCTTTTTTTTTAATTATTCAACATGTTTTACTCCCACCACATGTCCTTGCCCTTGGGGCTTGGTAACTGAGACTTACCAGGTCTTTTTGCCACTAAGTTATTCACACTAAATGCATGCTGTATAAAAAAGCTACCAAAGTATTTAGGTTCACTGCTGACAGATCTTATACATCAACTACTATTACAAGGTAAATCACCCTAAACTACAAGTTTTTTCTTGCTGTTTAAAAGGACAACTATCCGATTGCTGATCACCCTCAGTTAAACATGTTCAAACAAAAAATAGTCTGCCAAAGTGCTTGCACAAATATTTTAGTTAAAGCTGTGCATAGAGCTGTAATATTCATTTGCATATACTGTATATTGCCTTGAAATTTTCAGGTAATTTCAGGTAATCTCAGCAATTTGGCATCCCAGAGTGGGCAACCTTGGCACTTGGTGCTTATCTGTACTTGTCTGAGTTGGCTGGGCCATTGCTACTTTAATCCAAAGCAGTGACACTCCTTAATATGAATGAACTGCAAGTGAGTGCCATGCCCTGCTCACCAATACAGTGCTGAGTAATGCAGTCAGCACTGTACAGTACTTGTAGGGGAAGCTATAGGTCTCTGCATTTGGAAAGTGCAGAGGCTTGTGGCCATTCAAGAGCACCATGCAGTGTTCAAAGTTCAAAAATGGGCAGTTGCTGTCTTGTGAAAGCCATGGTACAAAGTGCAAAACAGGATAAATACGCCATTTTTTTTGCACTTTACACTTTGTACGGTGCCTTCCTTTTATTATAATAAAATTATAGAAAAAATAAATTGAATACTCTACTGTTTGGATACATTTTTAAAAAGCAACAATGATTCTTGTTTCCACTGCAGATTTTTTTTATGTAACTTTTAACTTTCCATTGCTAAATGCAAGAGGCAAACCTTTACCTCAACACATTCATTTGGGTACCAAATTCCAAATCAGCAAATCATCTTCCCATACCATTCAGAATAAAACTGGAAAGCTTTTGTGCATTAAGTATCACAAGAATATCACAAAAAAATGTTTGCAATATAAGTTTATATGTATTTAAAAAAAATATTAAAGCATATACACAACATACAAGAAGCAAGTTTACAAAACTGAGTTTGTCTCAGTTGCATCAAAAGTCCTCCATCTTGGAATTTCCAATATTTTTCAATTGTTTAGTCGACAAAGGGGATTTTTCACAGTTCGTGCTGCGTACCATCTTGTAGTTCATGAGAAATTGTATAGAATCCCCGCTGACTTGTAAGCAGCTCTCGGTATAATGTACCAGTGGAGAAAAGAAATCCCCCTAATAGAAGGCACAAAGTCCAAACAAAAAATGATAAAGTATACATGGGGTCTGTCAGTTATTTCCTTATGAAATGTATCAATTGATGAGATCTCTTACGTTGGTTTTGGTAATGTCTGTATAGTTATATATCTTTCATAAACACCAAGGTTTGTTTTTTTTCCCTGTTGTAGAGCTTCCTTATTACTTCCTAGAATAATAATGACCTAATCTGAGGCTGTATTATTTTACTGATACTGGTGGTTTTTCTCAATTAATTTATTAATGTTTATAGAATGTCTTTCAAGTGGGGTTTGAATGGAAAAATGAATCTCCATTATGGAAAAAATAGCTAGAGTAAAAAGAGATCTATAAATTTTGAAGGTCTGTGAACTACCACCAGCTGTTTTGTGAGAACAGTTGTGGACCACTGCTTTTATTTTAAACTTCTCATACAGAAATATCTGGTTCTCTGTTGACCTAGATCTGACGGACCGCAGTATATCCTGGAAAGTGAAGTCCCATATTTAGTGCCTTGCAGAATTACTTAAATAAGAAGCCATGCAGCTGGACTACACTTACACCCAGAATTCTGCGGGGCCTGCGGCATCTTGTCCAGTAGTGAGAACTTGAAGGGCTCATGTTTGGTCTAGCCACTCTGCTCTTTTTGGTGCCTTGCATGTATGCACATCCACAGTCTCCTCACATTCTTTGCAACGTACTGCACAGCACCAGTGAAATTTGCACTCGCATTTAGTTATACGTGTGACACGGGTGGTGTCATAGCCCCGTCCGCAGCACATGACCTCACAGCCATCGGTTCCTCTAGAGACTTTGTCACACACCCTGCCGGCAGTACCCAGGGATCCTGAGGAAAGAACATTTATGGTGTAAGTGATATAGTTGTTAACAATTGTTCTGCAGTTACAGAAGAGGAAACATTTTTTTACTCCACTGTCATGTAGCTAGTGCTGAAAAAAGCTCAGTTTATCAATTAAAATTCTAGTAACATGGAGAAAAATTATTGTTTTAAATTACTCCACCAGTTCCAACTACAGAAAATACAGATAAAGAGGGGAGATACAAGCATTGTACCTTTTTAATATACAATATGCCAGTGAGTACCAACTAAACATCTCCTGAAATGAACTGCAGCAAAATGTAATCCCTCATTAGAGACATTTTTAAGCAACACTTGCTAGTCACTTGGGGACCCCTAAGCACATAAAACATGCTGGCTCTTGATAGCGCCTTCATCTTTTGAGTTGCAGCCAAAGTTCACAGGAACATCAGCACTTGTGCTACCAACGCAACTCTTATACCAGTGATAATATAGCTGATTTGTAACTAAGGGCTCTGGCACACGTGGAGATTAGTCGCCCGTGACAAATCTCCCTTGTCGTGGGTGACTAATCTCCCCGATATGCCATCCCACCGGCGAGAATGTAAATGCCAGAGCCCTAAAGGTACTGTAGGTTCACTCAGAGTGAGCTGGTTGCAGTGTGGCCTCAGCTTAACTGGACAATAAAAATAACATGTAGAAAAGTGGTTCAAACATTTTTATCTTTCTTGCCTACTGTTGCATTTATATCATATCTGTTAATTACTGTTTTATTATTGCATTTCCTGTTAGCAATGAGTTTATATCACCAGTCAAAATAAACAGTACTGGTAGACAACAGCTAGAGGCTAAAAACTTTAGCCCTGTGCGAGGGTGACCTTTTTTAGCTGTGATGTAACACCCACAGGACTTTTTCTCCTGACTACATGCTGGGCCTGAAGACATTACATTCCTTTGATAATGAACTCCTTTTGATCTTTCTCTGTGGCCTTCCCTAGCTCCCTGGAGCACTGGAAGAGTGAAAGGATTAAACACCCATTAAAACATTAAACAGCATGCCCTTGGGTGTCTAAAACAAGTACAATGGCTTAAAAAATGATTTTCCTTAGCATACTGGATTCTCAAATATTTTTTTCATTTCTCTCATGACGTTGTAGCTCTTTCATTATTCTTATCATACAAGGGACAGAGAAGATGGGGCTCCTGGAAATTGAAGAAGACGGCACAAGACCAGGTCTGGCAATCTGGTGTATGCCAGAGGGCCTGCTGTAAGCTGCCATAGACTGTTGCTTATATTTAATCTGTGTTTGGTTGTTTGGGCTATTGTGTATTTGAAATGCCAGTGCTTACTTTGAATCTCAGTGTAGACATGACTAGGGAACCCAACTGATAGAGGCAGCTACTGATATTCTTCTGTTACCTGACATAGTGGATATTTGGGCAGAAAATACTGCTAATTTGCAATGTTACAGTTGATGTATCAAGAATTCTAAAACTTCTGTTGCCCATATGCCCTTATTTAAAGGTATGGTCATACCATTACATTACACAGTCATAATATTATTGCTGCCTGTATTTATCTCTGTGTGTAAAGATAATTACGTCTGTTTGCAATTTCACTAGGAAATTTCTGAAATTTTAGGGGGGGGGTGTATTGAAAAAAATGAGGTTATAGAGGCTATGCAGCTCTTGAACTGCTTTGCCTGCCTGCCTGGAATGTAGGGATACAGACAAGAAAAGGGAAATGGAAAAATGAAGGGGGGGGGGGATCTCTGTTGCTGCCCTCTAAATGGGCTTTATCTTATAAATAGTGCTTTTAGCATGCTGCTGCAAGTGGCATTTTCACATTCTTCTCATGGTGATTTTACTTCTAATAACAAAATGTAGCTTTCTGATCAAGAAGTGGAGTGGTGCAATGAAACTGCAGAGGAGAAATGAGACTTTTGTGTCTGTTAATTAACAAGACTAGCTTTTTAATTTTACCAGTCCTTCTGTAAGAAGCCCTTTTCTATGCAGGAAACACAGAACTTTTTTTAGTCTACTAAGTCAAATTTAGGTAAGGGCAATAAAATATTTTTAGCTATGCTATTTAGCGGTAAATTATATTTCAGTACAACATGACTGTGTACCTGCCAATTGTAGGATACAAATATTATAAATATATTTTAATGTTCAATACTTCTTCAATACGACGCAACATGTTAGCTTTCTCCCTTGCAATGCTGTTCTGTATAGTACAGGTATGGGACCTGTTAACGGAAGGCTCTGGATAAGTGGTTTTTATGTAATTTGGATCACCATACTGTAAGTCTACTCAAAAATAATTCAATCCTGATAGGATTGTTTTGCCTTCAATAAGAATTAATTACATCTTAGCAGATGTCTCCTTCCTCTGTTTCTGATAAGAGAGCGGAAATGTTTCCGTGTGGGGGGGGGGGGGGGGGGTTAGGGAACAAGGTGAGGTTTTGCTACTCTGCATTGAGCCCCTCAGCAGATATTTTTGTGCAGGGGAGGGGGGGGGGGGTGGGCCTTGCAGAGTAGTAACATCACTGTATCTTAGATACTGTTTTTTTACTACATAGAATAGGAAATCATTTAGAAATGTATTATTTTATTAAAATTCTACAGGAAATGGCCTTCCCATAATGCAGAGCGTTTCCAGATTTCCAGATAACAGATACTATACCTAAATGCTAAATTCTGAGCTTCACATTTCTACAGTTAGAGAATAAAATAAACAACGTACCGGCTGTTTTGTCCATAAGACAATAATCAGGGGAGTTTTCAAAGTAGACCAGATCTTTTTTGGTAGCTTTTCTAAAGTTCTGATTTGCCACAGCGAACCCACTTCCATCTTGATTCATCGTGACTTGTATTGCCCCATTGTATTTTCGCCTTAGAAAATCTCCTGTCTTTCGGAAGTCTGACATGGCACGCCAACAAGTCCTTAATGTACAAGACCCGCTGACCCCGTGGCACTTACATTCAAGATTCATAAATCGTTTTACTGCCTGTAAGATAGGAAAAACAGCCAAGACTACTGATATTTAAGTCTTTCACAATCTCTTGTTTTGATACTCAGTTTTACTGGAATATGTTTTGTTTTCTAACTAAATGAGTTACAAAAGTGATGGAGTAAAGATGTCAAGAGCAGGATTTACAAAGTGCTTGCCTGCACAAGAAAGGGAAAAAATGGTGCTTTGCTACATTTGTTCTTTAACCTAATAGGATTTAGATGTGCCCAATTAAAATAAATTGTCACATCACTAATCATTTGATAACAATCTTGGGAATCAGCCCATTTGCTGCTAAAACTACAAGGTGGGCATAGAAAAACTGCAGAATAATGTCTTCCATAAACCACCACCTTCCCCCTTTTTTAGATTTTATCTCATGACTCCCATTAAAACCACAACTATTTACTGTCTCTGCGCTGAAGCATTATAAATTATCCAGCATTGAAATGTATTTATTACACAAAATATTTGCTGTTTTAGCCTCCAGAGGATTCTTTCCAAATAGCATTAATCGCTTTAATAGTTTAGATGTGTGCTTGCAAATCTGGACATATGGCCACATCTGGAGGGAATGAGGATGCTTTTCTTTGCTTACCATCTCCTCAGACATAAAATAGTGATATTTACACTATCTGGTCTAATATTGTTCAAAGAAAAATAAACCAAACTGTAGAGTGCTCACTGCAAGTTAATATTATAGGAAATTCCATTTTTTGCAACATGGTTGATCTAAAACCATCATAATTAACCTCCACTTCTCTCAGTGCATAGCTCAGTAAGACCTACCATTCTCCCACAGCGGTTATTGTGCAAGTTCATCAAAGCCCGTGCATCTTTCAATCTCTTCTCCTTTGCATCCACAAAATCTTTGGCAAATTTTATACCAAAGTCAATGTGATCGCTGCAGCCTCCCCAGTCAAACTCCCCTCTTTCATCCTTTGAGCGGCCTCTTTTTTTTGGATCGCAGCTACATGATTTGAGCTCTCCTTGACTGCAGGCTCGGGTAAGTGCATAAACGACTCCAGCATAGGAAATAGCATAGACAAAGGCTGTTTCCCTGCTGCCTGTCACAAAAAAAAGCAAAATTGATAGCCAGAAGAAAAAACCCTGCATTTATATATCACTATATACTTGCATATGACTCTTTGACTCCTTGAAGATCAAGGATAAAGAATACATAGTGCTAAAGTGAATGAGGAAGAATTGTTACCCGTTGTTGTCTAGGGTCCGGGTGCTCATGCCCCAGACCTTCATCTTAGGGAGCCAAATATGGGAAAACGAAAAAACAGGCAGGCACTCCAGAAAAATACATTTCTTAAGTAGCTCAACAAGTTGAAATAAAACCAGTAGAGTTTATTTAAACTTGCACATAAAAGCTACAAAGTCTTACGTGTTTCATACCAAGAAGGGTACTTAATCATAGGCTGGGCTTTGAGCTACTTAAGAAATTTATTTTCTGAAGTGCCTGCCTGTTTTTTTCCCTCTTTAACTCCTTGTCTGCTTTGTTGATAGGCTTAAAATTAATGCCCCAGGTCTCCTTCACTGTTGATTCAATTTAAATGTATTTTTCCTAAACTCTTCCGGTATGTTTGCCAACTTGGGGTTCAGTTTTAACTAGGGATGCACTGAATCCAGGTTTAGGTTCTAGCCTCCTCGTCAAACCGTATCCAAATCCATAAAATGACGTGACTTTGTCACATAAATACGCAAGTGGAAAATTTTTCGTTGCTCGTGTAGGGCTAACCGACCCTTCCATATCCAAATATGTAAATTAGGATTCGGTTTGGCATTCAACCGAATCTGAAAATAGTAGATTCGGTGCATCCTTAGTTTTAACCAACCAATACTGCAATCTTGTCAAATGGTACTTGATCTTTACAAAGTTAAGATTAATTCTGCTAATGTAGGAGAAGTTGCACTGGTTTCTACAAAGCTAAATCTTAGTGCTAAATTCAGAGATACTTTAGGGCAAAGCTTGCTTCGTGTAGTGAATACTTTATTCTCTCTATAAAGTCTGTGTTGCCCTGGACCAAGCCATCATTAAAAACTACCTTGAGCTGAGACTGACCACTCTCTATTTGACTGTAGAGGATCAACTCTGAAACTGTACACTGATATTATTAAGAGGCATATAGATATATTTCTTCCTTTTTGCTTTGTTCTCCCAAACTTCTACAATTGTATTACCACCTTGCAGTTGCTGTTTTAGTATTATCTAAGCAGCTATTACCTGTCTGGTATTACTGTCTTAGGTTGCAGTGTTAACATTGTCTTAGCAGCTATTGTCTGGCTGGCAGTCTAACCTCAGGCCTGATATTGTTAAAAAAATATATCATATTGTTACAAAAAACCTTTACATGAAGCAAGAACAGAAGTTTGAGATAAACAGGCAAATAACAAATATATTACATGAAATATTTTGGGATCCAGTTGCTAGAGGAGTAGCAATATTATCTTCTTTGATTCAAATGGCACAAAGGAAGATGAAGGAAACACCGGGTATTATGGTTACTGTAGTTTATTGTATCTAGGACATACAGTGGAGGAAATAATTATTTGACCCCTCACTGATTTTCTAAGTTTGTCCAATGACAAAGAAATGAAAAGTCAATGGTAGGTTTATTTTAACAGTGGCAGATAGCACATCAAAAGGAAAATCGAAAAAATAACTTTAAATAAAAGATAGCAACTGATTTGCATTTCATTGAGTGAAATAAGTTTTTGAACCCCTACCAACCATTAAGAGTTCTGGCTCCCACAGAGTGGTTAGACACTTCTACTCAATTAGTCAACCTCATTAAGGACACCTGTCTTAACTAGTCACCTGTATAAAAGACACCTGTCCACAGAATCAATCAATCAAGCAGACTCCAAACTCTCCAACATGGGAAAGACCAAAGAGCTGTCCAAGGATGTCAGAGACAAAATTGTAGACCTGCACAAGGCTGGAATGGGCTACAAAACCATTAGCAAGAAGCTGGGAGAGAAGGTGACAACTGTTGGTGCGATTGTTCGAAAATGGAAGGAGCACAAAATGACCATCAATCGACCTCGCTCTGGGGCTCCACGCAAGATCTCACCTCGTGGGGTGTCAATGATTCTGAGAAAGGTGAAAAAGCATCCTAGAACTACACGGGAGGAGTTAGTTAATGACCTCAAATTAGCAGGGACCACAGTCACCAAGAAAACCATTGGAAACACATTACACCGCAATGGATTAAAATCCTGCAGGGCTCGCAAGGTCCCCCTGCTCAAGAAGGCACATGTGCAGGCCCGTCTGAAGTTTTCCAATGAACACCTGAATGATTCTGTGAGTGACTGGGAGAAGGTGCTGTGGTCTGATGAGACCAAAATAGAGCTCTTTGGCATTAACTCAACTCGCTGTGTTTGGAGGAAGAAAAATGCTGCCTATGACCCCCAAAACACCGTCCCCACCGTCAAGCATGGGGGTGGAAACATTTTGCTTTGGGGGTGTTTTTCTGCTAAGGGCACAGGACAACTTATTCGCATTAACGGGAAAATGGACGGAGCCATGTATCGTGAAATCCTGAACGACAACCTCCTTCCCTCTGCCAGGAAACTGAAAATGGGTCGTGGATGGGTGTTCCAGCACGACAATGACCCAAAACATACAGCAAAGGCAACAAAGGAGTGGCTCAATAAGAAGCACATTAAGGTCATGGAGTGGCCTAGTCAGTCTCCGGACCTTAATCCAATAGAAAACCTATGGAGGGAGCTCAAGCTCAGAGTTGCACAGAGACAGCCTCGAAACCTTAGGGATTTAGAGATGATCTGCAAAGAGGAGTGGACCAACATTCCTCCTAAAATGTGCGCAAACTTGGTCATCAATTACAAGAAACGTTTGACCTCTGTCCTTGCAAACAAGGGTTTTTCCACTAAGTATTAAGTCTTTTTTTGTTAGAGGGTTCAAAAACTTATTTCACTCAATGAAATGCAAATCAGTTGCTATCTTTTATTTAAAGTTATTTTTTCGATTTTCCTTTTGATGTGCTATCTGCCACTGTTAAAATAAACCTACCATTGAAATGATACTGTTCTGAGACTTTTCATTTCTTTGTCATTGGACAAACTTACAAAATCAGTGAGGGGTCAAATAATTATTTCCTCCACTGTATACCTCAACTGTCTAAAGTGTTTCTTGCCCTAAATGCTCTTAGTCGTGGCTCTGTACAAAAAATAATTGGTGGCATCAACCAAGGTCAGACTGGACCAGTGGGAAAAAACCCGGGGAGTAGGGGGGTTGGCATTGAGGGAACAGAAGCTCGCAACTGGGGTGGAGAGAAATATGTATTTGTATTTGGGGCTTTTCAAAAATACTGCCTGAGTTAGAAAATTTGAACTTTTTGTCATCCTGAAAAAATAAAAAATATTTTTACACTGTCCTTAAAAAAGCAGTAGCATGCAATAAGGTATCTGCACTGTTAATTTGCACAGCTAGGCTTCAGTCATGCCCTCTAATATTTTATCAGCAAGACAGTTCCCCCACCATTAAAATACCTTACGCCCTGTCCAGATCTCTTTCTAAATATTTACATATCCTATTACTGTTTATACATTTCTCTGCTAAAGAAAGATACTGCATTTTGACCATACACTCTTTCTCTACTCTCTAATAATCCCTTGAAATATACTGACATTTATAAAACATAAAAATATGTAAGATAAGAAGCAGTACACACCGTGCTACCAGTTGTGCTTAATCAAGTTAATGCTGATTATGCGTATGCAGCTTTGATGAACCAATATGTTTGATTTCAGTCAGTTTGGCTCTACAAAGCAATGTGCTGCCAATTGGATTTAATCATTCAGAACACTCAGGTCAGCCAGTAACCTTCATCAGATTGATTCTGAATTCATTAGCTGACCTGAAGGATAAGCTGCCCACTTTATAGTGGGATCCACTTCTTTGACCAGACTGTTGTAACTTGGCCAGCCAAGCACAAAGAAAAAGTTAATATGATTTTATCTTGTTGGGCCAAGAAAAGTTGGCTTATTGTCGAGAATACCAGTGCAATGCATAAAAATGCCTTTGAGGGCAAAATATAGCACTGGGCTATTCAGTTGGACTGTCCCAGTAGCTTAAGTACAGGGCTGTTTTGCTCCTACAGTGTTGTGCTTCACACTATGAGCGCAAGCTGGAAAGCGCAGACCGCACTTAAGTTACACAAGTATGAGTGGTCTATGGATGGGTCCTAAGGGTTACAGTTCATATTTGGATTAAAGGGCATCTATTGCACAAAAACTATTTCCCCCATAATGAGGGCTAACAGAGTCTGCCTCTGAAGAAAAGCTCTCTAGCTCATTTATTATACACAGGGGTGTGATGTTGGATTGGGGGAGATATGGACCAATGCTTCATCACATGCACATGCATAGTAAGCAGATGTTTACTTGTGTTTATGTTGGTTAGACATTTTTCTGGTATTCAGGTTTGTATGTTGAGGAGCAATGGTGTCCATACCCCAGTATTGTGTGATTTCACACCATCTTAATGTTACACAAATACCTGTGCCCCAATGCACTAATAATGCCTTAAAATGTCCTTAACATAGCTGGCTATTTTTTTTCAGAATATATAACTTTATACCTGGAACTTGCACGTGCAAAGGCTGAATTACTAGCAAATTATGGGATGAAGAAATGTACTGTAAACTAATCTTCTTTTTCTTTTGTTTAACTGGTATTTAATTATATTTGGTGTGCTCCCACAACCCACTTGTATTTTTGTCATCTGACTAGAGCTAATGGAGGTCCAATGTGACATCCTTTAGAACCACCTCTCACTGCTCACGAGGTAACTGCACTTAAAGATGAGTTTCCTAAAGGATTAGGAAATAAAAGGGGATTAGGAAACAACAAAAAGTAATTTTTGTGATATATTTATATGGCTATATTACAGGTCAGTTAAGGCCCTTCTTTACTCTTCTTCACCAAGAAGTTCCGAGGCTGTATAAGAGGTGATTGGCCAGTGCTTCTATAAAAGTGATGGCACACAAAGCTAACATCTAATCTAATTTTATTTTACAGTGGAGAATATATTATTCCTTTTAATAAGAATGTAGCAGTGAGTCTTGTTACCTGTCAGATCACTGCTCTGTGACCATAACTTATGCTGACATCATTAAAAAAGAAGGAAAGGTAAAATCACTGGGGGGTTGACAATGTGAAAAAAACAATCTTCTTCTCCTGTTGTCTATCTTTGGAGTCCTGGGGCCAGTGCATGTACAGCCGAGTGAAAAAGCGGGCTTTTTGGTTTTTCACTCTACTGCACATGTGCAAACAGCACCTAGATAGAAGAAATAAGAGGATTGCTCTCTTGCAGCTACCCTGAGCTGATGCGGATTTGTTCTACCAGGAGCACCAGCCCAGGGTATATAAGTGATTATAATCACTGCAGGGTGCCTAGCATTTTACCTATTTTTAAGGTTATTCATAGTTATTATTGCATAATAAGTTTTCAATAAAATGGGCCAAATGTAGCTTTAAACAGCTAACTTAAATTGGCCACATGCGGTTCCACACCATCTATAGCTTGTGGCAGAGCTAGCCAAAGATTGACCTATGTGCAAGAATTGATAAATAATCATAACTAATATTATACTACACATTTTAAACACACTAATCTTACTTATACAGATATGGGACCTGTTATTCAGAATGCTCTGGGCCTTTCCACAGTTTGGCTCTCCATACCTTAAGTCTACTAAAAAAAATAATTTAAACATTAAATAAACCTAATAGGATTGTTTTGGCTCCAATAAGAATGAATGATATCTTAGCTGGGATAAAGTACTGTTTTATTACAGGATAACTGGAAAACAGATAATGGTTACTATGCATGTATTGGTCCCATCAATGATAATACAGTATATTTCTGTTTAATGTATCTGTGAAATAACATCATGTCCACACAGCAGCTAAAAGAGTAACGAATAAAGCAAATAATCCCTCATAGATTTAACACAGATACAGGTACTAAAATCCTTTAGCAAATGATATGCTGTTTATTTGCTTTCCCTAAATATGGATTATATATAAAATGTGAAATATTTGAGTGGTGCTGTATGGAATGATCAAAATCTAAAGGTGTGTCAAAATCAGTGAGGCTGCATAAACAGACTCAGGAAGATGTATAGTACAGATTATTCTTGCAATATACAAAGGATATTTGATATCAGAAAACCCAGCAAAACAGGTATAACTCATCATTTACATGCTATGTGTAAAGAATGCAAAGAAAATGAAGAATTAGTACAGGTATGGGATCCGTTACCTAAAAACCTGTTATCCAGAAAGTTCTGAATTACGGGAAGGATTTCTCCCATAGACTCCGTTTCAATTAAATAATTCTAAGTTTTCAAAATGATTTGCTTTTTTTTCTGTAATAATAAAACAGTAGCTTGTAGTGTGTAGGATATAATGAATCATTATTGGAGGCAAAACAAGCCTATTGGATATGTTTAATGTTTTAACGTCTTATATGGAAAACCACAGGTCCTTAGCATTCTGGATATCAGGTCCAAAACCTGTACATTAATATATATTCAAATTAGAGGATATGAGAATGTAACAAACTACTTTTACTATATTTGATTCTGCAGGTTGGAAACATTAATATAATTTAGGTGCTTATGGTAAACCCATAAGTTTAAGAGGACCAAAAAAAGGTGTAAAATCCAGGAAAATGTAAAATCAGGGAAATGTGTAAAAGCAGGAGAACTAAACCCTAGAAATCAATATTGCCAGGACAGCCATATTTTATTTGCTGAATGTACCACACCAGCCTAGAGGTTCAGCATTTCTATAACAGTAGTGATCCAGGCCTTCTTTGTTGTCACAGGAGCTCCCCATCTTTGATTCTATTAGAAGCTTGAGACACTCACATGCACAGTGTACTTTGGGCAGCTGTTGAGAAGTTAAGCTTTGGGGTAGGTGTAAATTATCAAGTAGGAAATTAGGTTTAATTATTATATAAGATGATGAACCAGGGCTGATTATTAATTTCTAGTGCTAGGTGCGCTGGTTTCAGAGCTGCCATGTACTAATCTGAATTAATTACTAATCAGCATTATATCATGACATTTATATTCTATATATATATATATATATATATATATATATATATATTGTGAGTTGGTCCCTAAGCTCAGTAACAGTGTAAAAGAAGATGGGGATCTGCTAGAGGCAGAGAGATCTTCACTGCTAAAGGGCTATGGTTGTCTTGAACTGGTACAGAAGCCCAAAACACAATGTACAAAATTTTTGCCCTACTTCTGTAGTTAGGCTTTAGTTCTCCTTTAAAATTTAGTTCTCGTTAAAGTACAAAGAGTATAAGCACAGGGGTTAGTTTTGCTTTAATATTCAGTGTTTACTGTGTTAATGACATGGTTTAAGCATTTTTGCATTATTACTAAACTATGAGACAGCATGTGTAAAACCTCTCTGACAGTCCCATGTACAACCCAAAGTAAAAGGTGAATTGTGGCTGTATTAGGTGCAGACTAATTGGAATACACTACTTTCAGACAGAACCATCTGCTTAGTATAAGTATCAAACCTCTTAATTTCACTAAAATAACATTTGGTGTAAAAATTTGGTGTAAAATCTGGAACACCATTGTGGAAACCTGGAAAAGCACCAATTGAAATACATTATAAATTGGTGGGACTGCAAAAAATGGGAGAACAATTAAAAAGCAGGGGATTTATAATTGAGGTTTGTATTCACCTGTAATGCCTTTTCACTTAATGCCCCTAACAAGACTTCTCTTAGGGGTACATTTACTAATCCACGAACGTCTGAAAAGCGTCCGAATGCGTTTTTTTCGTAATGATCGGTATTTTGCGACTTTTTCGAGCGCTCAATACGAAAAAGTTGCGACAGTTCGCGAAAGTCGTAATGGCTATGAAAAAGTCGCAACAATTCACGAAAGTCATAATGGCTATGAAAAAGTCGCGACAATTCACGAAATTTGTAATGGCTATGCAAAAGTCTTGACAATTCATGAAAGTCATAATGGCTATGAAAAAGTCGCGACAATTCACGAAATTTGTAATGGCTATGAAAAAGTTGCAACAATTCATGCAAGTCGTAACGGCTACGAAAAAGTCACAAAAAATACGAAAAAGTCGCAAAATGTTCGTTTTCCAATCCGAGTTTTTCCCATTTGGATTCGTGGATTAGTAAATCAGCCCCTAAGTGTTCTTAGTGTATAATGAATATTATAGGCTGGCCAATTCTTCCGTTTTGAAAGATTAATAAAATACCAGTAGTTTTTGACAGCTTAAACTATATTTTGCAGGCCACACACACTGTATTTTTAGATTCACTGTTGATTTGGCGCACAGTGTGTGAGTACCTTAAAGGAATACTGTCATGGAAAAACATGTTTTTTTTTCAAAACACACTAGTTAATAGAAGCTTCAGGTCCAGCAGAATCCTGTATTGAAATTCATTTTAAAAGAGCAAACAGCTTTTTTACATTTAATTTTGAAATTTGACATGGGGATAGCCTTATTCTTCATTTCCCTGGGTGCCACAGCCATGTGACCTGTGCTCTGATAAACTTCAGTCACACTTTACTGCTGAGCTGCAAGTTAGAGTGATATCACCCCCCTCCCAGCAGCCAATCAGTAGAATAATGGGAAGGTAGCAAGATAGCAGCTACCTGACACCGGTGTTTATAAATGTGGTAGCTATCAAAATAGTCAATAAAAAAAATCCAAGTCTGGCTTAGGACTCCTCCAGTTACATAAAGTAGAAGAAACAATAGCTTGTCTGAAAGCAGTTCTAATGTGTAGCACTGGCTTCTTCTGAAAGCTCTGACTCAGGCACAATGCACTAAGATGGCTGCCTACACACCAATGTTACAAATAAAAAAAAATAGATTTGTTGGTTCAAGAATAAAATTTTAAATGGAAGAGTGAATTATTTGCTATGTAAACGATGTAATTTAGAAATAAAAAGTATACCATAAAAATCATGACAGAATCCCAAAAGCACTGGAATACATTAACATACTGTTATGTCTAGCGTTATGTAACTATTATTTGATAGGGCATAATTGTGGTCTAAAAACGTAAAATATACTTTGCGTTATGCACAGAGAAACTGCCAGTCCATCCTGTGTGCACACTGACAGGCAGATACCTTACCATTGATTTGAGGTATGAGAAGATTGGCACTTTCTCGACCATGTTTATATTTTATTGGCGAAGAATACACCTGGTGTGACTTGAAACCAAAAAATTGTAGAAGTAAAATTATGTTTTTTCATCACAATTCCATCTATTTGCATAAAAATAAGGAGAAGGCCTTGTCAGTCAAATCATTTTTATGTGAATCTACTTCCCTGACTCTACATATGCTGATCATAAACCCAGGTACTACACCATTAAAACTGTTTTTTTACTTGGGATCTGATCAGCATAATGCCCTGGCTGTGCTATAATTCTTAGTGGGAGCCTATAGGGTTCTCTATAAAAATGGAAGTTATAGGAACAAAATTGGTTTGTTCCCAGGGTTCTCTCTCTGCTTTTTGTACAGATGAGGAAATGGTCTCCTCATTTAAAAGGCTTTACATGTAAAATATTTATAGTACTGGCATTATTTGTGTCTTTACCCCTTTTTAATAACTTAACTGCTCTGCCTCAGTTTACTGAAATAATGAACATGACTTATTTATGTTAGAACATACTTCGCAGCATGGCTCTCCCAAATACTGTGTGGTCTCTGTCCAGTGTGCTGCAGTTCCAGCGGTGGTGCCGGAATTGATGCTGGCACTCTCTGATCCACTCCTTGGCACCTTCACCAATAGCTTGCATAATATCTGGGTGTTTCTGGCATAGTTGTCTTTGCTTGTTTACCAATCCAGGGATGTTATCACAGATAACCCTTGCTCCTAGTGCACCAATATACCTGTAGAAAGAAAACATATATGACATTATGAATTAAGAACATGGCAGAGGATGGATTTTGTTTGACATCTTAAAATAAGTATACAAACTAAAGAGGTAACATACCCCTGGCAGTAACATTTTTTATAATTCTTTGGGGTATTTATAAAATGATTTTTGCAGCCCAGATATATACAGATATAGGGGCACATTTACTATGGGTCGAATCCGAGTCCGAAAAAATTCGGATTGGAAACGAACGTTTTACGACTTTTTCGTATTTTTTGCGATTTTTTCGGCGCCTTTACGACTTTTCGGAAATTATCGTGACTTTTTCGTTACCAATACGATTTGCGCGAAAAAACGCGAGTTTTTCGTAGCCTTTCCGAAAGTTGCGATTTTTTCGTAGCGTTAAAACTTGCGCGAAAAGTTGCGCTTTTTTCGTAGCGTTAAAACTTAAAAGGCGCGACGTTTTGCTTAAGTTTTAACACTACGAAAAAATCGCAACTTTTTGCGCAAGTTTTAACGCTACGAAAAAATCGCAACTTTTGGAATGGCTACGAAAAACTCGCGTTTTTCCGCAAAAATCGTATTGGTAACGAAAAAGTCGCGATAATTTTCCGAAAAAATCGAAAAATACTGATCATTACGAAAAAAACGCAATCGGACGCATTCGGCCCGTTCGTGAGTAAGTAAATGGGCCCCTTAGAGTACTGTTTATATTAGCGATGCACTGAATCCAGAATTTGGTTTGGGATTTGGCCAAGATTCAGCGTTTTTCAGAAGGATTCTCCTGAATCCATGCCTCTGTCCAAACGAAATCCTTAAAATCAAGTGACTTTTTGTTTATGTGACAAAAAGTCACATGATTTTAAGGATTTCATGCACTCTAAGCAAGTAGTTGTCTTTAACCCTTCCTTATCCTAATTTGTATATGCAAATTAGGATTTGGTTCAGTATTTAGCCAAATCTTTCGCAAAGGATTCAGGGTTTGCCCGGATCCTAAAATAGTGGATGCAGTGCATCTCTAGTTTATATACATGAAATACCCTTGCACAATGTTCAGTGTTGTATATAGTAATATTAAATGCTCACAAATGGAAATCTTATGCCTGGAGAAAAAAAACATAAATAAGTTCCTAGCTATTGGTTAGAAAATAGGGAGGGATTAATATCATTTCTGTTTTTTTTTTACAAATCAATGTTTAATCCTATAGAAACAAGCTAGGGTGCCAAACAGGCATACTGTGCTAGAAAGTCCCACCCATGTGTCTCCAACAACTTTTTCTGCTGGTCAAAGCCCCACCATCTGTACCATATGGGAATACACATGACCACTTGCATACTGTATTGGGCAATGCTTATAACTCTGAAGATGGCCTGTTCTGTGTTCTGCATATTAGTTTATCACAGCATATTTCATAGGGGCACATTTACTAACCCACGAACGGGCCGAATGCGTCCGATTGCGTTTTTTTCGTAATGATTGATATTTGGCGATTTTTCGGAAAATTGTTGCGACTTTTTCGTAGCCTTCACGCCGAGTACGAAAGATTCCGATTCATTCAAGTTTCAGTATGGTGACTTTTCTTGGGCCAGGTTGGAGCTGCAGGGTGCCATTGAGTCCTATGGGAGGCTTCCAAAATCATGCTAAGTCTAAAAGTTTCGCCCGCCGCTTACGAGCGCTCAATACGAAAAAGTTGCGACAAGATATGAGCGCATCGTAATGGCTACGAAAAACTCACGTTTTTTCGCGCAAATCGTATTGGTAACGAAAAAGTCGCGACAATTTCCGAAAAGTCGTAAAGGCGCAGAAAAAAACGCAAAAAATACGAAAAAGTCGCAAAATGTTCGTTTTCCAATCTGAATTTTTCCAATTCGGATTCGTGGGTTAGTAAATGTGCCCCATAGTGTTAATGGAGAAGGAAGGGTAAAAACCATCAGCTATGGGGATCAGATTTTGTAGTATTTTACATTATATATGGCTGTTGTGAGCAGGTACATACTGTTACATGACAAGATTTCATGGGTTAGCTAACATCTGTCAGATGTGTCATGTCAGAAGGCAACACTTCCATGTAGTTTACATGTCATATTTTTAACATTATTTTATTACTTACTTTATGCAGCAACAGCCAACCTTTAGGATGCATTCTGTTGGTCTGACACCATCCTACAAAATCTCCTGTATAGTTTAGCTCTAAATTGTGTCAGAAAAATATGCCCTAAATGTGGCCTATTTGCTACCCCAAACTCTTGGGAGTAAGGTGGAAGCTACTGCTGAAAGATGCACAAGATATCTCAAAGAACTGCAAGTGAAACTGTTATTTCTATTGAACATTTGTTTAATACATCAGTTGGTGCCCTTTCCAGGTGTAATGTTTATTATGTTTAAAGTTTATGTTAAATGTTTATGATTTATGAAAGCTACAATTGCTTAGCCTTCTTGAGGTCAGAGGCAAATCTGTATGTGCTTTGTTCTATGAAAAGAATTGTAATTACTGTTTGCCTGCTTGTGAATACAACAAAGGCATAGTCCCGCATGGATTTCACCTGTTCTCCCTATCTCTTATCTAAGGAAAGGAGTTGCCACTACTACCATACAAGTGATTCCCCCACAATGGGTAAATAATTTTTGGCAAAATATATAAAATACAGGGGCACATTGCTGCTGAAATGATGCATCATATGTTATGTAATGAAAAGGGTATCATGCAACCTATGCACCATGCACACACTGAATTAAAAGTTTTAAACTTTGTTATATCTATTTTATATAGTACTAGTTTGAGTACATTTTCCCTTTTAATACAGATAAACTGCAAGTAAAACGTTATTAAATGCTGGAAAAATATGGCATCCAATAAACAGTTAAAGCTACTGCTGCCACTTCAGAATGATTCTTAAGTTAATTAAGCATTTAACATCCCATCATGCATTGAGTCATGTGTAACAATGGGGAGCAGTCCCAGAAGCTACCCAGGAAAGTGAAGTCCCTGAGTTTAAAAGACGGTAGTGATTGTTGATAATCTTGACCAATGAACATTTGCTAAAGGGATGTTGGCATGGAACATACATGCAATCTTCTAGCAGAAGAGGACAAAGGAGCTTCTATAGCTATTCAGCATAACAAAAACATGGATACTATTTATCACAACTTTTGGTGGATTCTGTAGATCATAGTTAATATTGATCTCTTATTAGGGATCTCTTAAAGGGGAGCTGGAAATATAAAACCTTAACTGTTGGGATTGTGGTCTTTTAGAGGCTGCACTGTTGATTCTATGATATATAGAACCTAAAGGAGCAAAACCACTCTTAGGAAGGTTCTTAGGTGTATAGACTTGTGAAGTAGATAAGAGCCATTTGTTATCCCAATCCAATGGACCCGAATCTTGTATCTTTACTTTCTATCTTTTCTTGTCCAATTCCTACTTGTGCACTCTCTTGTTATTAGGCATGCCCTATTCTGTCTTGGTCTATGTCACATTATGTGACCTAAATGAATCCAGACCCCTGGACTACTTACAACCCACCCTAATTACTTTTATTATCTCTACAAGTTATCTATGTGCAACTTCCTAATTTATTGCTTATGACAAGTTTTCAATGATCTAACAGTATATATGCTTTCCAGCTTTCATTAGTATTTTGCCTAATGAAAGGGCCTGGGTGCTCTGAAAGCTTGCATTTTTTACTTAGCCACTAAAAGGTATCACCTAACCTTACATTTTCTGGATTTTTTTTTTGGCTAACACGGTACAACATCTTAAAACCAAGGAAGTCTGTTAAAATAGTTCATTTTGTGAACTTTTCAAGTTGCAAAAATGTACATTACAGGTATAGGACCCATTATCCAGAATTTGGATCTTCATACCTTAAGTCTACTAATAAATCAATAAAACATTAACTAAATCCAATAGGATTGTTTTGCCTCCAATAAGGATTCATTATATCTTAGTTGGGATCAAGTACAAGGTAGTGTTTTATTATTACTGAGAAAAAGGAAAGCATTTTTAAAATTCTGAATTATTTGAGTAAAATGGAGTCTATGGGAGATCGGCTTTCCGTAATTCAGAGCTTTCTGGATAACGGGTTCCTAGATAAGGGATCCCATACCTGTAT
Source organism: Xenopus tropicalis (assembly GCF_000004195.4). Taxonomy (NCBI): domain Eukaryota; kingdom Metazoa; phylum Chordata; class Amphibia; order Anura; family Pipidae; genus Xenopus; species Xenopus tropicalis. Next base: position 60,663,777 of record NC_030678.2, on the reverse strand, counting down.
TTTATTCACAGCCTCTGTTTTTTAGGAAAATAAAAATCTTGCCATTTTTGGGCATGGGTTAGGTGACTGTTAGGTGAAATTTTGCCATAATTTGCAGGAACACCACAATTCAATTTGCATTGTTTTTCATTTGCATTAGTAAATATTTCTAATGACAGCATCATATTTATATATTTAATTCTGTCCATGCCTAATTTATTATCCTTTGGGGCAATTTGTTTATTTTGTCTTTTGCTAAGAAGTGGTTAATGTGCAATGGTCTGTTTATAGTGCCCCATTTAAAAAGCCCTCATTTTCTATATCCGCACCTTGTTAAGACATGCCCTTAGATCCAGAATTCCAGAATCACTGGTGCAGGCAGTATCATAACAAATAACATTCAGGTATACTGAGGAATTTCTCTGGGGTTGGTAAAATGTAGAAAACTTTTATGAAGATATTTGTAGCTACAGAAATAAGGAACTGAGTCAGCTATAATATTTCATAGCAAATATATGTAATTTGTAAAACTGTAAATATAAATAAATTATTTATATTATTATAAAATATAGATCACTGCACAGTGTGTTCATTATAATGGTACGATTTGTGCCTATAAATGCTGACATTTTTGCACCAGAATGTTAATCAGATGATACTGAGAAGGTAGAAACATCAAAACTTTAGGCCAGGGTGCTGTAATACAATCACAAAGTGCATTGCACAAAGCATACATCTGCTCGGTTGCTATGAGTTAATAGGCCTAGATACAACTTTCCTCATGTGTAATAAAAGGAACTAAGTTTGCCCTGTAGCAGTAGCAACCAATAAGAAAGGAAAATTTGATTTAATACTGTAGAGGCCACTGCTGTATTCTCCTACATTAAGTGAGCTGAACATGGTTGTTTGCACTAAAAGATGTGAATGAAGCCTTAGTACGTTTAGGAACTACAAGTCTGGAAGTTTAATTGCCTTAGTCAGCAATTTTTTATACCAAAACATTTATTTTCAATATTATATGTATAGTCCAGGAAGAGACAAGGAATGCCAACTGTTTGACATAGTTTAATTTATTTTAAAGGTTTTACCAACAACTGAATGAAAAAGAGATATATTAGATGTATCTGCTGCTGCAGACTGGAGAATGGAGGGTTTAGGCCCTGACACACAAGGAGATTAGCGTCAAAATCTCCTCTATTGTGGCTGACTAATCTCCTCCAAATTAAATTTCTGGTCGCCTAACACCAGCCCAAAAATGGCAAGATTTTTATTTTCCTAAAAAACAGGCTGTGAATAAAATAATGTACATTTTTGCAACTTGAAAAGTTCACAAAATGAACTATTTTATCGAACTTCCTTGGTTTTAAGTTGCTGTACTGTGTTAGCCATTAAAAAAAAATCCAGAAAATGTAAGGTTAGGTAATGCCTTTTATTGGCTAAGTAAAAAATGCATGCTTATCTTTTACATTATCCCAGAAAACATATGCATCGATTCAGCTTTCCTCACAAGGCAACTTGGGGCCACTTGAGAAGTCTAATAAATTAAACGATGTCATATTTTTGCATTTGGAAGGGATGCAAGTAATCACCTCATCTGTTATTGTCCTTTCAGTAGAGGTCAATACAGTGAACAATGAAAGAAAAGCACACAATCACAACCAATGGTGGAAGTTGCGAGTGCTGAGAATGGAGGTTCCATGAGATTTTTTTCCTGTTACCAGTGCACCTATAAGTACTAACATTTTCCTCTGCAGTCAAAATGTATCCAGTTGTGAGGCTGTTTGTGAATTCTAACATTGCAAATCTATGTGTCATATTGAGTTCCCTTTAGAAAAAAAATGGGAAAAATGCTATCTCTCTGGATGCAGAAAAGTCAGCTTTGGCAGTGCATTTGGTTGAGCACAATATCACCCTTAAAAAACAACAACATGGATATGTATTAAATTTTTTGGTGCCCTGTACAATGATTTTTTTCAATGTATCCATGGTTAAAGATTAATTGGTAGGCACAATTAACATTAAATTACAAATTGCTCCTGTGATTAACCACAAGGCTTTATAACATTCATATATGATTTGAATGCCCTGTTCATTATATATACCTTGTTGCATTGTTTCTATTTCTCTAATATACAGTTTGCACAGAATATGTTATTGTTTATAAACAAGCTGTGTTTGCAAGGATGAACTGCGGTCATTATAAGGTACACAATTCGCAATTCTTCAGTGCCTCTGATATGATGGCACCAACAGTAGTGGGTTTTTGAGTACTGTCACAAGTGGCGATCAAAATGTCCCACTGCCCTTAGGCAAAAACATACTTTGCATTCTTCTTTAAGCTGTACTTACACTGGTACATATGGTGTCCACCACCAAATTGTATAGAATCAGACAATAGTAACCCCCCTTTCTTTTGTATATTTAAGGTACCATCATTCCCACCAGTTCAAAGCTAAATCTATACTCTCTACTAGGGAGAATTATGCTGATTTGCAAGGTCATTCACACGGAAGCTTCTCCACTTCTCCATGAAATACATTTCATAACTGATGTATAGTTTTTAAATGTTTGCCCTCGCATTTTTTCATGTGAATTACTCAGTGCAACTCCATTTATATTATTTCAGATGAACTGGCACAACATATTGTTTCCATGACCCATGCACTTGAACCCAAACTAAATGTCTAGTCAGTAAATACAAAATGTGGTTTTATATTCTAGATATTTTTCTTTCATTTCTGACAATGCCATTCATATGTTATATTCTCTGGAATTCTTTGGTTTTGTGCAAATACTGTGACAATAATAAAGCATAGAAGAATTTTTGTTTTTTAATATTCAGTTCTTGGAACAGCAAGAGGATTTTCCCTATGTATCCTTACTTCACCAGGTTTTTTAATTATCTACAAAGGAATAACAGAGTTCATTCAGTGCTCCACGTGTCACAGAGTTATTCCTGCCACATCTAGTACTACAGAAAACAAATTGTCCCTAGTCCAGCTCATTTCTTTAAGTGCCTCAGTACTGAGTTCTGTAGCTGACACAAAATTTAAGCAAATTCCGCTACTGTGTTGTTTCTGAAGATTCTTAAAAATTGGGAGTAAGGATATTATTAATCAATGACCTGGGGTAAAACTGCAAGCATGTTAAATGCTACTAGGGTCACTGTACTTTCTAAAAAGTTTAGTAACTAAAAAATACTCTATGGAAATGATCAAGTCAAAAAAAATCAACAGGGTTATAGCTTAATGACAATGGTACCTGTCGTTGCATCAAATTGATATTGGCCACAAAATATTCCAGTGTTCCGGCTCAAAAAATCATTATCAAATCATAAAAAAGCATTTGTAAAACAAAATGTTGGGTTGACCAGCAAAAAGGTCTTGTTTAAAGCAACCCATAAAAACATTGGCATATAACAGAGCCATCAAAGACCCAATTTCTGTACCATAAAAGTTTATACAAAAACCTGAAATAAAAAATTTCCATCCTAACCAATTTTAACCAAAGCTCAATGTGTGAGTGCGGGATTCTCTTTTATGGTTGCGTTGAACTACAACTCTAAACTCAGGGTGTTACTGGTTTTTGGTGAGTGTCTTTTACTAAAACCTTTTCACTTCTTGTCACATCCAATCTTTCGGGCTGTCTCCCATTTAAGCAACTTTGACCCTAAGCTATATAAGTTTGAAAGATTGCAAGACACAGCGCTGAGACATTTTCCAGACCATTGATATATTACTGCTGTTCTGCTGCACCTACAAAATATGCCTTATTTATAAGTAAATTACTGTAAGGCTTATATAGCATTGCTGCGTGTACCATGAAGCATAAAAATGGTTGAAAAATGGCACATATTAAAGGACATGTAAACCCCCCCACAAAAAAATGTAATTAGTGAACAGCCTCTTTGAAATTTTTAAATACCTGCCACTCCTGTTGTTCAAAGGTTAATAGTAAGGCTGCAGCAACCCCTTAATTACTTAGGATTCCTTTTCCTCCTCTAAACCATTTGGCCCCCTTCCTTAGGAACTGACTTTGGATCTTGGTTTACTGAGCATGCCCAGTTCTTCTCAACTTAGGTTACCAAACACACGCCCCAGTCTAGCAGCCAATAAAGAGATGGCACTGCTGGCTCCTCTCCTAAGCTCAGTATAACTGTTACAGGGCACAATCCAAGCAGGACTGTTTATTAACGTAAGGTCTGCCTGTGTAAGCCTGCATTCTTTACAACTTTACAGCTGTTTGCAGATGTAATGTCACTGAAGATGTGTGAGGAAATGTGTTTTAGGAAAATGTGATGGTGCTGGCAAAAGGAAGGGTTATTTGCAGTGATGTAGTTTGGGTGGGGGTGAGTGCCCAACTTATGCACATAGGAAGATATAGGGTTTACATGTCCTTTAAAAGGTTGTGCATAAAGCGCTTTGTCATTTGCACATACTTTGGCAAAGAGAATGATAAATTATAATAAATACCAACAAAATTATATCCCCACTGACAACCAGAACGTTTTTTTAAATCTCAAGCTGGAAAAAGGCAAAAGAGAAAGAGAGAAATTAAAAAAATGAAAAATAAAATAAAAACCAATTTAAATGTTGCTAAGTAAGATATTAACATTTATATACACACACACACATATATATATATATATACACACACACATATATACACATACATGTATAAACATACTGCACTTTAAATTATAGGTCAACTACAGATTTAACACCTGCCTTGACAAGTTGATTAATGAAGCACTCCCTCTGCTTGTTGCACCACTCCCATGTTCTGTCCCTTCCCTTGCAGACTCAAGTTGTATTTATTTGTATGCAATTTACTATCCAGCATAAATATCTACTCTACTGGTTTGCACCACAAAACGAAGAGACCTTTGCTATTGTTAGAAATATGTAAGAAATATGGCAAAATGCATTGACTTTGCACTTCAGCAATTTTATTTTCCTATGAGCACTCTTTTAATGTTAGAAATTATATTACTCTGCCCACAAAGCCTTATTTACACCTACATATTTGTTTCAATTAATAACTACCGGAAATGCCATATTGCAGTACAAACTTAGTGCATAAAGGTTAGGTTATCAAGCAATAAGAGAGCATCTCATAGTGACACAGTGACAATAAGTGCCCTTATTATACACTAGGAATGAATGAACTTTTTAGCCTCATACAGTTAAACAGTAAAATTCATGATTCTACCAGTTGCACAAATTTTTGAGCTAAAAACATCGGAGCTGAATTTGCCCTGTGTACTGTTTTGCCAGGAAAAAAACACATGGGGGTTGATTCACTAAAGTGCCTTAAACGAGCGCTATTTATAGCATGCGTTAAAAATTTTATCGCTTCTTATTTTTTGGAACTTAACGCACGATTCACTAAAAGGATACTTGAGTTAATTTAGACGCAATAGGGTTGATTCACTAAAGTGCGTTTAAACGTGCGATATTTATAGCATGCGTTAAAAATGTTATCGTGTCTAATTTTTCGCATTTTAACTCACGATTCACAAAGTATATTTGCATTAATTTAGACGCGATGCTGTGTGCATTATTTGTCGTGTATTTGGCGAAACGCACGCTAATCAACGTTTCGCGCACAAATAGTCGCCACGTGTGAAAAAACACACGCCATATAAGCCATACACGACATTACTTTCATAAAACTACTTTTATGAAAATGACCATTTCCCTGCAAACTGGAGGATGCATCACTCTAGGGCCAACACATACTTGAATAAATCACACTGCAAAGTCCATGTTTTATTGGCAAAAGCTCATTAACTGTACTTTTCTAAAATTACTGCTTGCCTCAAGTAGGTGTTAATATTCGCACAGACTAATGCGATATTTAGTGCATTTAACGCTTCTTATGTGTTTGTGAATTATGCGTTAGTACTATTTCTATTTGCTAATTAACGAAATGCGTTAAAATGAATGCCTTGCAATGATGCGTTATTTAGAGCGTGCGATATGCGTTTTAACACATGCGAAAAGACTGATGAATCGGTACTTATTTATTGCGTCAATTTTAACGCAAAAAATGCAAAAAATGTTATCGAACTTTATTGAATCAGCAACATGGTCTGTTGCACCTTAAAAATTGAGTGGTTTTATGAAATTTACAGCAAAGCAAAATGCTATTCACTTATTACTATTATACACAAGGTAATCATAGATGTAATTTTTTTTTTACAGAAACTTTCCCAGCATCACCCTCAAAATGCAATGGGCTCCCACATTTGAGGCATCACTAAACCGGGGGGGTTGTAGTGATGAGCGAATCTGTCACGTTTTGACAAAAAATTTGTGAAACTGCAAAAAATTTGCAAACTGCGTTGTACTTTGTGAATTTTTTGATGTGAACGTGGCTTTTTTTTACACGACTGTGCCTTTTTTGATGCAAAACAATTCGCCGAAGGCAAAAAATATGAAATTTCATTGCAAATCCATGCCTGCTGAAAAAATTTGCTTATCACTAGTGGGATGCAATGAGTAATACACAAGCCAGTGGTGTACAGGCTTTAACAGAGTTCCAAGAAGATGAAAAAAAGTAGATTAAAAAAAAAACAGTGCTATTTTGTACTGCTTTCAAATATAAGCTATTAAAGAATACCTATACAGGTATGGGATCACTTATCCAGAAACCAGGGGTCTAGAAAGCTCAGAATTATGGAAAGCCCATCATTCTAATTTTAAACATGAATTCTTTTTTTTCCTGTATAATAATAAATAATAACATTTCTTGTACTTAATCCTAACTAAAATACATACATCCATATTGCTGGCAAAACAATCCTATTGGGTTTATTTAAGCATAATTAAGTTATTGTAATCCAAATTATAGAAAGATTCATTTTTCCAGAAAACCCACACATACTTATAAATATGAGTAATGAAGTCATAAGAAATAAATAGTACTTGCAAGGTATATTACACATTACAGCATATTACAGCACTGTACAGGGTCCACTAGTACACTAGCCAAATTTCTAGTTTTATTAACAAAAAATTTGCCTCTTAAGTTGCCAGGAGTGGCTTTTTGCTCTCACCTTAGAAGCACCCCTGTCATAACGTTTTGTAAAATATAAAGTTATTATAATAAGATTATGGAACAACTCAGTGACTTCTAAAATGCCATCACTAATTTCCTTAGTGGCATCTCATATCCTTATGTTACTTTTAATGGAAGGCACAAAGTACAGTTTCCGGGTGTATCCAAGTCAACAGTTGTCACCCGAAAATGAGCATCACCACTACAAGTAACAATAACCGCAAGCTTCATGTGCCTTAGCCCTAAAGGTTACAGAAAACTGCAGTTTGATGCATTCATTCAGTGAACTAAACATAAGCTTGAAGAGTACAGTACACAGTCCCTACTTAAAATATAATATAAACAGCTCTTCAGGACATTGCCAAAGCTATTCCTTCCATGCTCTTGCAAATACAATTTAGATTAGATTGCAAACTCTGCAGGATAATGGTTTACTTTGCTTTGCTCAAAACATTCATATTTGGCAGTGATATAAACCTGTGTTTAAACTGTTCAGCCACAAAATCAGAGTAAAATACAGGATATAGTTCTTGTGTATGCTTGGTAGAACAGATCATATACCCTATTTATAGTGGTAGTCAATAAAACAGGGGCAAATTACCTCCACATCATGCATGCACTTGTGTACCACAGCATCCAATTATATACAGTAGTTGCATCTAGCACAGCCAATGCAACTATAAACTATGTAAACATTGCCTTTTTGGTCTGTGTGCTCCCTCAGGGATCACCTGACAGGAAATAATGCAGCTCCAACAGGAAGAAGTCTGCATGCAAATGACAGAACTTTGTCCATCAATTGACTGATGTGATCTAACATATATGTGTGCCCTTGTACCGTGAATGGTATGATTCAAGGGGCTGGCCCTCAGTACTTAAAATGGCAGTTTTCTATTTAGGATTAACCAATGGTACATATGACTAAAATAGTACATTTTTATGAAAATGTCTTATTTAGACGGAGCAGGGTTTTTAAGGGTTTACAAATGATCTATTTTATGTGATATATTTTTATAGAGACCAACATTGTTTGGGGGTATAATTTTTTTAGACCACATGGTGACATTTTAGTACAAAAAAATCAGTCACTGACAAAACAGTGATCAGTGCACATTGCCTGGCCCTCCCTGTTTCATCGTGCAATGGTGGTATGGTGGCTTGATAGTTTTATGCTCAAAAACCCCTGCTCCCTTGTGGCAAATAAAAAAGTGGGAAAAAAAATTGAACTTTACACCTTGCTTTGCACATAGTAAATGTGGCTTCGTGTTTAACATATTCACCCATTTGTGCAAATAGTTAATAATATAGTAGAAAGATTGTTTTCTGGCTACCTTACCTAATGTTGCTGCGTAGGATGCATCATGTAACCTGCATTGTGATGACCTTGGCAGAGGCAAATCTAAAATTGTAATGATAAACTCCATCTGCCGGCTGTTTTTACTTCCCTTCTGCTGTGGTATAAATATTATTTATTCCAAGCCAGCTTTTCTCTAAAACATGTTCCAGGAACCCATTTGTATTTCATCCCATCACTTAACATCCAATAAAGTAATTTTTTTGGAGCATAAGAGAAGAACAATTGCTTTGCTTTTTTATCTGTTAAACATTAGCACAATTGTGCACTATATGCAACTGCATTGAGCAAAAATGTGTGGCCGCAAGTATTCTGATATTGTGGGAAAAAGCTGCATTATAGATAATAAACATGGCAATTGAGAATGGGTGAGAAACATTAAGGCTCTGAAATAAGTTCAGAGTTCTGTGGCAGTTAGGAAACACCAGAAGGCAGTACGCAAAGTGGAAAAAAAGTTCTTGATTGCAGTATCTTTTCTGCAGCTTGTGAACTGCCTTATAAATGTAAAACACTTTAGTTTGTTGGTCTTTCCTATTACTCCTGGTAAAATAACTTTTATTCATTATTTATACACATTAGTATATGGAGCCTTTGAGCAGATGAGGGAGCATCATTATCTTTTGGATAGCTCTCAAGTATAGGTCTCAGTCTGTCAGGGTGCTGTACTAATACCTGCAGGAAACTGAACGGATCCACTTATTTTGAGAATAAGAGACATGGCATTTGAAAGTCTATAGTAACTGCACGATTCATCATCCTTTTTCAATGCTATGGTGATAGAATGTACTTTGTTATACATAACACAAGTGGATAAAGCAATTGCAATAGTATTTTTATATTGCCTATGGGAAGAAGCATTAATTGTATTTAAACACTTTGTTACATGTAATTACATGGCAACAGTTTTGCTGCTTTGTTGATGCAGGTTGTTATCAGAAAAGTCCCAACAACATCTTTCGGTGCGGCAAAAGTTTAAATACTGGCTGCTATCCAGCACACAACATCTAGCATTCTTTTTTTATTGGTATCCTTGGCTAAAAGTGTATTTATTAAAGTAACTATTATTAGTGTCCATGGCCAGCCATGTTTTTACCCTGTACTAGCTGATTTTGCAGCAGTATTTTTTCTTCTCTGCATTTTGATGACTTACAGTCAATGACAATAAATGTTAGCTTTTTAAAAGCCTATTGCCAGTATATTATCTCTACCAAGAACACTTTTTAAAGCTTTATTGTTGTCTATATGCCACCTGTGTTTTGCCAACATGTATACATAAACACAATGAAATGAAGTCAGGCTACATTATGTTTTATGCAAAAAGAGTACGTTTTCTGAATTACTATTTACTCATACTATGAACATGCACACCACTCTGGTGTAGATTGTGTTTACCATGATGCCAAAAAACATTCCATACATTTCTCTGTGGAACATATAAAATATTCTGAGGTGCTGTCACCTATTTGTCTCTAACCATTTTGATGGTTTTGATGACTTTTGTAAGGTATTATTTTATTGTATATCCTGAACAAGGCTTCACTTAAATAGCAACATGCTCTGAACTTTTTTTATTGGCCCCATTTGTTGTATTGAGTAAGTATAAAGCAACTTTTTGTTATTATTTTAGGTGCTTTTACTAACTGAGTAACCCATAATATAACCCAATCAGATGTTTGGATAACACATGTCCATTAAATGCTATATGTTGATTGGTTGCTGTTGGTTATTAAACCTGGTGGTAACATTTTGAGTTTTATTCCATTAGCTTTGTGTTCTTAGCTGCGATCCTAATTTAAGAATGTCATAATTTTATTGTATTTTGCTGTATTTATCCAGCTAATATACTCAAATGAAGAACACATTATCAGTGATGTGTAGGCAACAAAATCAATATACCCAAGAAGTTGAAGTGAAGCATCTAAAAGACACAAGTGCAAAGCCTACAACTGTTGATGAAAGCTTAGCAAACAAAATTAGAAGGTTGCACATATTCCTTGTGGCCAGTACGTATTCATTTTGCAAGTCTTATTCATCACTGTGTATTAGACACATGTACCGTATGTGCACCATACAGTAGTACATCATACTGCTATGACATGTACAGGTTCATGTAATAAAAGAGTAAAAGGCCAATGGTATTACTGGTGAAACATTCTTTTACAGATTTAGTAGCCAATAGTAACACTTTGCCACTTCATCAGACTAATATATAAGAGATTTATTTTGGATATCTTTTAAATGACAGACTTAAAGATATACCTCCATATGTAATAAAAGGCAATAAGTTTGCCCAGGTGCAGTAACCCATAGCAACCAATAGGATCTTTGCTTTTCAGTAAACTGTAACTACGGATTACTATAGAAGTTTAGACCAGTAACAACTTTGTACCTTTATAACATTTCTCCATAAAATGACACAAGTCTGCTGTACAACGCCGCATGCCTAAGTAGTGCTACATACATAAAAATATACAAACATACATACATACAAGACTGGTGTGGTTTTGTTCCAACCTTAGGTCATAGCAGCTGAACATCACTAATTTGATGAAATGTATCCAGAGTTTGCACACTGAATAAATAGATTTTCCCTTATAATTTAAATCAAGTTAAATACATACATGCATACATAAATCAAATTGAATACATACTGCTGGGGGTGCGATCAAAACCATGACTGTATAAATAAATATATATACATACACATCACCAAAAATACTTTCTCAACACACGAGGCATGTTAGAATGTGGTATACTGTAAATATCCAGTCACGGACATTACAAGTAAGAGCCAGAATAGGGTATTGCTTATAGCTGTTTTAATGAGCCAACACACTGCTGAAATGAGCCACATCCAGAAAAGTTATATCTGAACATGTTATAAGCATTTTTTTAGTACTAAAATAACTATAGTACAACACTGCGCACATAGAAGCTGGGTTACAGAAGAGCTGAATTTGAGCTATGATTGCTGTACTATAGGTCAGAGAAGGATCTGAGTGCTTTAACTTATCAGTTGAATTTAAACAGCATATAATTCAAAATATAAATGCTAATATTCCAGACCACATTTGAAGGCTACAATAGAATTAGCTAAGAACTTAAAAAGGGAAGCTCTATATAATCAACCAGAAGTAGTTAGCTAAAGGCCCAGATTTTATACTCCTATCTTGGCTACTTTTCTGACATACTATTTTTAATTTTTTTAAGCTTTAAAGTTACATTTTGTATATGTCTGCAAAATGAATTAGGCTATAGCACAATAAGAACAAAAATACATTCATGGGTTTGCAACAACTAAGCATCTGAAAAGGTATGGATCTATTGTCCAGAACCATGGTTCCTTATTTTTTAAACAATGGATCTTCATGTAATGTACAGCAGCATGCTTTAAGGCTACTAAAAACATTTAAACATTATGAAGCCCAATGGAATTGTTTCACCACCAAGGAGGAGGAGGTACAAGCTTGTATAGGTTTTGGAAGGCTTAAAAGCTCCATGTTGCCAGCTTTGTAAATACAGCATAAGATTTGAAACTGGTCCATGTATTGGTTAGAGACGCTTTAAAACAGATTCTTTATGAAATGTTATAATAAGGAACTTGTGAATGTTATTTTTGGGTAGCAACCCACAGCAAACAGTTCAGTGTTTGCTTTCATTGTTCTACCTGCAGGTGACTGTAAAAAACTGATTTGTTGCTACCGGTTTTGACCTCGGCACAGATTTACCCATTGTTGGGTCAATGGATACCAAAGGATTTGTGCTTGGTGGGGAGGGTTTTCTTTTTTGAAGCATTTATAAATATATAAACTGATCCTTTGGCTATTTTGAGTGGCTAAAGCTGCAGAAACAGTATGTACAAATCACTTTAATAATACACTACATTAAGGGTTATGTAATACAAAGGTGCAAAGGTGTAGTCATATAGAGCATGTCTAGGAGACCGGCATGTACGTGTAAAACAAAGAGCAAAAAGTATTTACTTCTTATACTTTGTAGAGGTGTTGTACTACATTGTTTTAAAAAGTTTCAGGAAAGTTCCAATGTATATTACAAAATTACATTTTCTTTCACGAGCCAAAGTTTATTTTTGCACCTTTAAAGGAGAAGGAAAGTCATTTTAACATCTTACTGCCAATAGATTAGCCACATTAGTGCAAGCTAGAACCCATTCTGCAGAAAGCTTTACCATACCTGAGTAAACAGCCCTAGAAGCTCCCTCCATTTATTTAAGATAGCCGCTACCATTTTAGCTTGGTATCTGTAGCTTTTGTGCTGAAGCTCAAGGGGCTTGTAGCATAGATCACACATTCTGATGGGAGGGGGAGTGAATTCCTATGAATTCTTATGCGATGGGGAGCAGGAGAGAGGAGAGAGCTATGCAGACTCCGGCCTCCGGTAATGAAGGATTTTTCTGAGAAATGAAGTCTGATACCGAAGAACATGTGTACACAAAATAAAACAAGAAATTCTTTATTTCTTTTGATAGAGGACTCAGTGCATCTTTTCTGTAAGGGCTTATGGCTGTTTTTACATAGATCTTTTTGATAAAGCTACTTAGTTTTTACCTTTTCTTCCCCTTTAAGTTGCAAAAGTAGACTTCACAGAGTAGCAGTTCCAGTCAAGACTAGGTTATTAGAACCAGAAAAAAACACACAGTGCACATATTTAATTCTAAAGAACCACAACACATACATTTATCTAAAAAATGGCACATTTATTCTACCATTGCTATCCATTCCATTAGATACCACTCAATAAAGCAGCAATGCTAAAAAAGAGACCACCACCAAATACATTAGTTCAGGATTCTCTGTGCTTATGTGATGTAGAAGAGTTAGAAATAACATTTCATATAAGTAATGTCATCTCCTACTGCATATACAGTATACTACAGTTCTTTAGAAAACTCTCTTAATATAAACCAGTGCTAACTGACTGCTGCTTAAACAATAACAGGTCATTTTAGACTGCAAGTGCTGTGTGCAAAGTGCAGTGTGCAATTTTTGGCACATATCACCAAGTATTCTCATAATTCCAGCATAATTTATCAGCCAGAATTATTTCCAATGCCTCAAAATGATCACAATTGCACATGTGTTAGCAAATTGGATGTAAGTTGTGACTGCCATTGGGATTGCATTTCTGTCACTCAGTGTTAAAATGATCTTAATGCATGATTCTGTTGATGCATCCAGCTGAGGGAACTCTGGAATTACCATAATGCTCACGGTGGAAGTAGCCCCAGCATTCCTTGCATCAGTAGGCACACATGCTTAAATCAGTAGAAGAGGCAAGATGGATACATTGATACAGAAATGCAAAAAGCCTGCTTGTAATGGCACTACAGACAACAGTTGAATTCACTGTGGCTAGGTTCTTCAATAAGCCATATAGGATTCCCTTGCAGCACTGATGTTCAGTTATTCTTTTGTCTTAAATTCCCCTTCAATTACTACACACTTGTAGGCATGCCCTGAAAGGAGCACAAGGGAAATTCTAGATATACAGTATATGTATCTGCTTATAAAAGCTGGTGAAACTTGATAACAACTATTGAGTGACTGCTTTAGGCCTCTTGGGGGTCATTTACCAACACTAGGCAATTATACCTGTGGGCAATAGCCTATGGCAACCAATCACATGGCTGGCTGAGAAAAGCCAATCACTGGTTGCTATGGGTTACTGCCTATGGGCAAATTTGCCCAGTGTTGATAAATGAACCCCTTTGGTGTTCAACAGTGCCCGCATGACTCTATCCCAACATTACCAGGGGAATACAGGCATTCTATGTTAAGGATTATTGATAATATATTATACATTACTTTTCGTGCCATATTTTCTTAATAACATTTTTTGTATCCACAGTATCCATACTTTTACTTTTTCTCAATGATGGTTAGATGATTAATAACATGAAGCGATTTATCACACAGTAAAAAGATTAAGCATATGTATTTAATAATGTGTTATGTGTTACTCATTATTTTCCCATAATGTTCCACATAGAACTCCCCATTGCCATTAACACATATTTTTCAGTAATTCAGTAGTCATGGCCTAAATGGATTTAACTATTTATTTTTACCAAGGATTTGTCATGGAAGGCATAATAGGGATAAAGGGATAATAACATTATAATATCATTTTTGATAAAAGCTTTTGCAAGTTTGCTAAATCTGGTTATGTTGAAATGAGGGTGACAACATGTGTGATTCAATAGAATTTGTTAGAGCTCATCTGTGCCCACATAGTGGAGATTGGGTCCCCGCAATCTCCCTGTAGTCAATTGCATGTAAAGCAACTTTTATTAAAGGTGAAGTCAAAATGCATCCCTTCCACTTCTTTATAGTTGCACTAAGTGCTGCTTAGTCCGGATTTTTGCTGTGAATTGAGCACTGCTGTGCCTATTGATGCAGGGGAATCCTGGAGCTATCGCCACCATTGGACTAGGTGCTAGCTCGAGTATTACCTCAGCACCCTGCATCAGTCACCACAGTTCAGTTGTGCCAAAGTAATAGAGCACTTGCACACTGAATAATGCTAGACAGACTTAGAAAATATTCAGCACTATAGTGCCCTATTGTTTGTTTTGGCAAATTGGATGCAATTGTTGTAGATGAAACACCATTGCATCATGATGCTGGACTTCTGTGAAAAATGATGCTTTGTGGGGAAAAATAAAGCAATTGGGCTAGAAATTGCTCCTTGCTCACTGTTATGTGCTAATAACACAAAAATGACTGAATTCATCTCTGGGGTTAGTTTATTCCCTGGGAGGAAAATTGATAGCATACACAAACTCCAATAAATAGAACTCAAGACCACAGTATAAGGCTGTAATGATAACCAGTGTTCTGACATGCCCCAATAGGATTTGCAAACTATGCTAGACAGAATTATAGCTCATCCACACACATAACAGTTCAACTCAGTGTTAAAATCCTCACTCTAAAAAAAGCAATACTTACAGTCAGCTCTGAAATGTATGTGATGCAGTAGTCAGGTCCTGGGGATGGCACATTGTTTTGCATAAATCAGATGTGCCATAGAGAACTATAACTTCCAGTGCTCATTGAAGTCTCAGATATATTGAATGGCTGCTCAAGCTCTGAAACTACAATTCTGGCAAGATAAAGTTCAATCCCTGGACTTTGGGTCCTAGAAATCTCTCTATTGTACCACTGTCTTTTTTATTTTTTCAAAGCTGGCTTTCAATACTGCTGTAAACAAAGTATGGGGGCATCTTCATTTTGCTTAGAAAGAAATCTTTTTTTTAAAAAGTATGTACATGACATAAGGGCACAATTAGCTTTAGACCAGCAACCATTCAGTAAGTAGGTTTGACCTGTCTAATGCAGTTAGAATGATGAAAGAGGTTGTTTGACTGGTTGTTACTGGGTTGCTCTGACCAAGTTGAATTTTGCCTTGTTACTATAAAAACCTGTTATGGTTTTCACCTCTGGCTGTATAGTGTCTATTTAACTATGACCTCTGTCTCAAAAATGTATTTGGCTGCTTCCCTTTGGCCTATACTTAACAACATTTGTCAGATGAAAAAACAAGAAAAAAAAACTTGGCTTCTTTTAGTTAATACTTTTTCCGATGAACCTGCTATGAACACCCACCTTTTAATATTTTATCATGAGGCAAAATGCATGGGACTTATTAAAGACTTGGGACTCTATTATATTTTTTTCCCAATATTACAATTTTATTACCAAAAATTCAAAGTGATATATTATGTCATTATTTTTTAGGGTCTCTATCCCACCTTTTAGAAATGTACTGTTGATCCAAATACAAACAATATAGTGTGTTCAGATTTGCTGGACTACATTTGTTTTCCATCATTTTGCCCCTTGTAATCAGATACAGAGCTGAACAAAACTCTACATATAAACTCTACATATTGTACTGAAAAACACAATGTATATTCTGGTATATTTCAATGTTCATGACCTAAGATACTTTCTTATACACAAACGGATGCTGTAAAACAAATCATAAATGGTTGTTTAAAACTCTGTCAAATTAATTCTATAAGAAGTCATGTTGGATAAAGATGATGGGATAAAACTCAAGTGGGAGTATAACAATTTCATATTTTTTTTAAGTTATTGCTGTTTCTGTACATGAATTAAGTATGTATACCTTATATAGTTACAGATGCAGCCCTGTGTGATTCTTGGGTTTAACTAGTGAAGGGGTGCACTTTTCCATTCATAGCCATTAGGTTATAAATATAAATGATATTGCAATATATTCAGTGGACTTTCTTCTGCATAGGAAAATTTCAGCACCCATAAGTTCAGAGAGCAAGTAGAGGGCATTTTGTATCAGCTTGTTAGTCACTTTCAAAAATCCCCCCCGGCGTCAAAAGGGATTTTCAGCTAAAGCCACTAGTCTAGTGACGTCAATGCACTAAGAACAGGACACTTTATAATCCTGAATAGGGAAATGCTCCAAGAAGATGTGCCCTGATGAAGGCGTGAAAAAACATCAAAACGTTGGTATGGTACTCCCACTCATGTATAGAATTCCCGTGTTACTACAAAGGTAACATTCTCCTTTCTTGGAACGCTTTTGAATACCACATTTTGAGCAGTCTTGCTGCCAGGTTTATGTAAAAGTAAAATTAAGGTTTAAGCAGAGAAATTGGGGAGTTTGATAAGATAAGGGAGTAAGAATTGTTGGTTCTGCACTTTGTAAAATTGCTTGAGAAGACATTTTTAAACAAATTAGTTTAATATTGTGTTCATAAATTCTAAATGTAGAATGAAAAAAGCTCAAATATTATACACAAATACTGAAGCACCAGGAGTTATGTAGATGGGCACAATTTATTGTTGCTATATATTATGTGCCATTTAAATGTATTCACACAGGGAGATTTATAGATTCTTCTTGTAGCTAGGTACAAGTTGCAGCTACTAATATTTTGTGCCAATTTGGCCACTAAACTTGTGTCCAAAATAAGGATGATTCTCCAGTCTCCAGACATAAGAGCTTCTGAACATGATATCTAAATCAGCTTATGGATGGGCTTAGTTGGCAGCCTAAATCTATCTACTTTTTTGACTGCAGTGACATAAAGTTAGGGCCAAAAATTGGCTTTTTAAACTACTAAGCACCCAGTGACTGGATGTGTGTATTCATTTGTCAGTCCTATTGTGCAGTACACTATTAAGATATGCCATTACAGATATATCACTTAAAATAGGTGGCCTGAGGAATTTAATTCTGGCCTTAAAGCCTGATAACATAGAATTATAGTTTTACAAAATATACCTCTAGAATGAAATCAAAATACTACATTAGAGACTATTCACACCATTACTACAAAAAGAGTTAATTGCACTGAAAGTTTTGGAGAATTTTTGTAAAGTTGGCTATGGATGAAGTTCATCACTTACAAGTGCTTTGGGCCCTTTGCTTTGTTGTTTAAAATAAGACAAATTTGTCTCACATATCATTCTTAGCTCACCTAAGCCTTGCTTTTTTTACTGTTTGAATGTGGTCCAGATGTACTATCTTTTTTACTATAGCTGAAATGATGCACATTAAAAGCTCTCAGCAAACAAAAACAGAAATATGTGGCTTTGAAAGAGTGAGGGTGACACACAGCGTTCCCTCTATTCGATTGTAGACGCATGCACAAGTGACACATCTGCACAGACTTTCAACAGGATTATGTATTGTCATAATTATATCAGTATAAGGTTGAAAGATATTGCAAAAATAGCTGATAAGGTAAAACAAGACTGCTTAGAACAGTGATGCTTTTGTGGAGAATGGGCCACTGGACTTTCACCTAGGAATGAGCTTTTGACTTTTTATATTTATTATAAATTGTATATTTTTTAATTATTGCAATATAATGTAAATATATACAGTATATATATATATATATATATATATATATAGTCCCAAGAGGAGCACTCCCATAACCATATGGATCAATTTGCCAGGGTGCAAATAAAGAAAAACTAAATATGAGAAAATAGAAATGCACTCTGTAGATCAGAATCAAAGAAAAAAACATTTATTGGTGAAAAATAAGTGGCCCAAAATTTCGGTCACTAGTGTGTGTAGTGAGAGAGATTGGGCGGTATGGGATCTATTATGGAAATGTTTTGGGCCTGGGATGTTTCAGATAATTGGTATTTCTGTAATTTGGATTGCAAAACTTTGGGACTAATGAAACACACTGAAAATTAAGCAAAACTGAACAGTATTGCTTTGCCACTGATATGGATTGCAGCCTAGTTATAATCAAGTACATTATTGCAAGGAAAAAGAAAGTAATTGACTACAAGAACAGACAAATAATTCATACTAAAGCATTGTAATCTACTGTGACATAAGTACATACATAAGTACATAAGCATTCACTTAAAGCGAGTCTGTTTGGATAAGTTGCTACCAATTTTGCAATTCTGAGGTCTCTTTACAAATGTAGTGCAAAGTGAATTTTTCAACCCTAAATATCAGTTAATAAACTAAAGGATTTCTCAGACTTCTGTCTTGGAGCACATGTAATGTTACACCTTTATTAAATAAAGTCTAAACACATAAACTACCCATATACATTAAGCTGCAGGACGGACCAGCATGCCCGCAGGAAGAAACCACAACTGTAAAACTTCTGCCACAGATTATCAAAGCCATAGCCTGCAGCAGCAATGTTGCCAGTTGAACATTATTTTATGCATAAAACGAATTATTCATTCAGAAAATAACATCTTTACTAAAAAGGAAGCTCGAAATAAGGCACCATGCTTTATATTCCGGATATACCCTGTATCTGGAAAACCTTTGGTCCCAAGCTTTTTGGATAATACAGCCAATACCTGTAATAGTGTTTCTAGAGTCAATATCTGCAATAGTGTTTCACGAAATATGTACTTAAATTCTTTTCAGTAATGAAAAAAAAAAAAAAAAGGAAAAAACCTGTGCTGCATTAGTGTCCTTTTAAAGTCATAAGAGATAATCTCTAGTATCTGGAAAAATGTTCCCCAATGACTCATTAGAGAATGTGTACGTAGGAATAGCTTTGAGCTGGAATGCAAATTGGGAAACTGCTTCAAATATCATTAGATAATGACTCATTTGGAGGAATTCATTAACCAAACAATCTTTCCATTCTTGTATACATCCTCATTCTTTATATACTTTAATTTCCTTTTTTTGACTGCATTATACATCATATTTATATTCTCAAACTTAAACTTGATGTTTTATGCGCCTTTATTAATTCAGGTCTCTTTTGTCACAGTAAATCAGTGTTCAACTGCAACAGCAGAAATGTTTCTTGTGATAGAAGCCTTAGAAATTAAAGGGTGTGGACTGGCTAGGGCTCCAATAATAATGATCTTTGTAGGAATGAGTAAAAAGCTTCCAATACTGAGCCATCTATAACATGAGACCTACAAGTGCCCTTCCATTGACTTGAGGCCTTCCAAGGACTAGATAGACTCTGGGAAAAAGAGCTCATAATGTTCTCCAGTTTTATCAATCTCTTCATCTTTGCCTAAATATTTAAAAAGAACATTATGTGGAAGTGAACTCTGGGCCTCATTTGTTTCAGTATACCTAAACATTCCTTAGGAAGTAGGACCTTGACCCTATTATAGACATTCTGTAACATTTCCTTTTTTATCTGGAAAGGTATCAGAACATTCTTGATTTATTTGCAAACCCCAGGAAACCAGGGCACCAAATTCAGCTTCCCTCAGTATGTTGAAAAGGAGACTTTTCTGGTGCACATAAAGGGTTTTTTATAGTAAGAGTGGTTATGTTATGAAATGCATTCCCAGAAGAATCATACTGCCATATATGTTTCTCAAGAAAGAAATAACAAAATCAAGGACTACCGACATTTATAGCATGTATTTATGTATCTATATTGGAATAAAGGAGGGCCAAAAAGTTTAGCCTATAAATTCTATACCTTATAGTTTCATTGAAGCAGTCATTACAGCTAGCCACAATACTCAATCAGTGACAGTAGGTGCAGGCTAGCCCTGTCCTTACCACCTGCCAAAGGGCAAGCAGTAAGGATAGGGCTCTGTTGTGTCCTGCATCTGCCTCCTCTCCCAAACTTACACATCATTCTCATAAATACAGTACTGCCGAATGCAAGCAGTGCTGGTCTCTATGTTTTGAAAGAGAGCACACTACTGCAATTTATTTATGCAGGAAAGCATTGAGCAAAGTGCAAAAAAATGAGACAATTTTGCACTCTATCTTCCCAGACATAAATGACACAAGTATGTTCTAGTCTTTGGGTTGACAGGTATGAGGTGGGACTCCAAACAGCAGAAAGACTAAAATTTTAACTGCTTTATAAAACTAGGTTTTCTAGATTATCCCTCTAAAACTTTAAGTAAGTTGACTACTACTGCAGAAATCTATTAGAATGATATTTGACCTTTAAGTTGCATTTTGTATGTGTGTGTGCAACTTGTAATTGACTACTTGTAGAAGGCAAGATATTAGATTGAAAGTTGTGTGTATGGCAAACCCTCATGGCCTTACCATTTGTAGTGGAGGCTGCCACCATAAAAATCAACAGAACCTGATATATGTTTTGTATGATTTTATTGGTGCGTGTATGGCCAGCTTAAGATCGCCATCACCTTTACAGAAAACACACTATGGTCAATTTTATCAGGAACTATTTACCCTACCACAGAGTTTTTAAATGTGGGAGGAAACCAGTTGTCATCTAAGTATCTTTGTAACAGGTTTTTAATGCTCGTATATTTACTGTATCTGTTGTGGGAGTTAGATAAGCAAGCCCTCTTTACTCAAAAACAGATACTTTGTGAAGGTCGATAATATTTTTTATATCTGTTTAGGCCCTTTTTAATAAATATTTGTTTTCTATTTCTATCAGTCTCTGCATTTTTACAAGCTATGTGTCTGTTAATTAATTGTCTGTTATTTATGATATGTAATTGCTAGCGAAAGCCTTATCTGCTATTCTCTGCACTGCTAGTTCTGACTATTTAAAAAATACAGCAGAAGCCAGCTGATTAAAAGGCCTCTAAATAAATTGTGGAAACTGTAGCTTTGGGTAAAGAATTGACTTCTGCTACATTGTTAGAAGAGTTAGAACCTGGAGTTTAGAAAGGGACAGACAACTGAAATAACATTTACAAATAAAATCACTGAGAATGTTTAATACGTGTATATTAGAAAGTGGCTAAGAATTATATTTTTTTTCATTAGGCAACATTTCATTGATGGGCTTACATCCCTTAAAAAATAAAACTGTTTAATGAAGATTTGACCTTGATAAAATTACAGCCCTCTGTTATGGTAAGGCAGACACAGGAGACACATAGCAATGTCATAGGATGGTTGTTTTCATACATACAATAATCTAAATTCTGCCATGTTTACACTATTATTTTTATATTTCCCTTGTTAAACTGTACAGGATACCAATTTGGTACAGGGACATCTTTCCTCTTGGCATCCTAAGAGATGCCTACAGCCATCCAGCAAATAACTTCCCAGAACTACCTGGGTGGGCACTGTGTGCTTGTTCCAATGAATAAAGTCAGCTGAGTCGGATGCCAGTAATCAAAGCCGATGCACAAGGAAAACAATAAAATAGATTTGAGCTGTGTAATCTATGGTATCTCATAACTAAAAATAGGGAATGACATTGCTACAGTCCAAGTTGTCTATAGGCTACAACAGCTGTTTTATGAACAGAGGATGGCTGCTTTTGGGGGGCACTGACTGCTAGCTCTAAAGAACACAGTTGAGCAAGGACAGCCAATGTACTCCAGTGTGTGTTTGTGGGAACACCAGCATGTGTTTGGGGAACTCCAGTTGGTTTAAGGGATATTGCCATCAAAATAAAAAGCTGAATAAATAATATAAATAAAAAGTTGTTAATTATTTAAAAAAAACAGCTAGGTTTTATTTCATGGAGAGGATTCTAGGAGGACATGATTTAGCTGTGAAAGAGATAAGAAACCTTAGATGAGGCACAACAAGCAAAACCAATTAAACAACCACTAAATACTTACACTATCATGCAATGTTGTGCTTCATACTGTTAAATAAATACTATATGCTGGATTATTTTGTGGTATCTTTGTACTGGCTATTAGAAATGTATCTGGTACTTAAAGCTAATATGACCTATAGCATCATCTTAATAGTTGGCCCAAGGTCTATAAGCTGGTATTATGAGAAAAATATGTATGTAGAATCAGATCACGCAGTTTTCACTGGGCTTCTGTAGTTCAGGAGTGCCCTACACCTTCAATCAAGGGCAAGAAGTGTAAACTAATCTCTGAATTATGGCCATAATTTTTATAGGGACCGCACCTCTCTCCTCTAACTAATGATAAGTTGATTAGTTCAACAGAAACCAACCCAATAGTTAAAGGTAGTAGCTTTTTGTTAGTGGTGCTAAGCATTTTCATATGCTCACTATAAAAACTGGTGTATATTTAACTAATGAAAGCTGAATAACCCTGTACAAAAAATAGAAGAATTGGGGATCAGTGTATATCCCTTTTTGCTTATTGTATACTTGTATTTATACTTTTATAGACTCTCGAAAAGTGCATATAAAGTATTATGTGTTACATTTATCTACTAAACTTGACATTCTTGACCCTAAGCCATCTGCCTAACATAAATGTCTTTAATGACAACACATTCTCGACTATACCTCTTTCTAGCATTTTTTCTTAATCTATGTTGTTAACAATAGGGGCATTTTTATAAAGTTGGGTAAAAAATTTCATTGAAGTACACCCCACTAGTTTAGAGGTTTAACTTAGTAAAACATGCTGTTAAATTAGAAAACTCTGTAAATAAAACTGTATATTACTGGCAGCAAATTCTTTTGTAATCACCCAACTGCTGTTATTTAGACAATCCATTCCTTCCCTTCCATTCCCCATAAATCTAGAGACAGTTGCTATTTCCCTTTGGCCTGGTCTATCACAACAGTAATATTTCTATCTCTTTGTATTAGAGGGGCAGCAGGGGCCTCATGCACAACTGCATATGCTTCAATAATTTCATTATATTTCATTTCCATTCATAATAGAGTATGTGACATAATCGCCAATTGAAAAATAGCAAAGCCAATGCTCTTACTAAGATGATATTGTAGACCTCAGTAAAAAGTCTTAAATAACATAAAAGGGCAGTATACCCCTTGTTCAACATGAACAAAAGACTCGCGAGGCTTTTTCTGCGATTTCCCGAAATCGCCCCGCCGCGTCTTACATGTTCGCCGGTGGGATGGCAGGGGGAAGGCAACTCGGGGAGATTAGTCGCCCGCGAGCAGGGAGTTTTGCCGCGGGCGACTAATCTCCCCGTGTACCAGAGCCCTTTGAGGTAGATAATTAGATTATCTATGCATAGATAATGTCCTGCATAATGAATTTAGGGTGAAGAGAGTTGTTAACTGGTAATCTGATTATCTACCTTGCAAGGCCCATACATGGAGTAGTTTCAATTTCTTAGATTAAGAAATAGATTAAGAAATAAGTATGCAAAAAGTATGCTCATCACAAACCCTGCTCATTGAGCTCATGTTAGACAAGGGGGTATACAGCTCCTTTTAAACAAACACCACACATGAAATAAAAAATGAAGTGAAGGCGCATAATGTAATTGGTTAAAGACTTCAACTCATGAACCAGCACTTTTGGAATGCAATGTGCTGTGGCATTATTCTGCTGCACAGGGGCATATGATTTCTTGCATGCCTGGGAGTTTTTGTGCCACATTCAAATATCTGTGTGCCCGTCCCAAGTTGTTTTATCATAAAGAAGTGGTAAGAACCAAAAAGCTAAATCTATACCAATGGAAAGAAACCTTATGGCCTTGCAATACTGGAACATGCTGGTGATTTTTCTAAAATGAATCCTCATTAATCAAGAGTATGATTGAGGATGTTAAGTTATTTTCTGACATGTTTGTTCTTGCTTCTAATGAATGAATAATGTTGTGGATTTTATGCCAAGAGTATTAGCTTTTTTCATCTCCCTGTACAAGTGCAGTAAGGAGCACTGTTTGCCTAGATGCTGGCAAACTCATTGCAAACGGCACCATTGGCTTTAGGAGAAGGCATCACTGGCCCACAGAGACAGAACCTGACTGGACAGAACTCAATGGAAGTATTCTCTCAATATCTGTCTCAGGGACAGTCTATATACTGTATAATCAGTCATATAGTTAGTCATTAAGATGTTTCCTCTATGCTTCTCAAAGTTTTCTTTATACAAAACTATTAAACAAAAGCAGATATACATTGTATGAGATTCTTACTATGGTGCTATCTCCCATGTCAGACTGAATTTAATCAATAGGGCTTGTGTTGAATGCACATTTTGCTAATTGTTTTGATCATCAAAAATCTACGGTTTTTATTCCTTTGTGACCTGAACATACAAACAGGAAAATTTAAGCTGCTCCATATTTGTTATATTACCCGTGTTTATATAATCCCTCTGCATAATGGACTCTATTTTCTCTGTTTAGCTCAAATACAACTAAAACCATGGATTTTTCATGATTCAAACAATAAGTAAAAAGTTTTCATTGAACTCGTGTTATATTTTTATCTTATTCCAAGAGAAGAATCACTTTGATCAGTTTTTCTTCTGATTAAAAGTTGCATGTTAACATTGTAATTGCACCCAGTCTTCTTATGTTCCCTTAGTTTCTTTGATCTCCCTAACTGTGATATAACTTGCCTCAGACTGGACAATTGTTTAAAACTGGGCAGGGTAATGTTGAGTTTCTCTACATCTGACACCAAAGAAATGGTATAAATTGTTGATCAGGTGTCTGTCCATGTCCACATACCAGTTTCTCTGTCTGATTTCATGGGATCTTGCACACTATGCTGGACTACAGTTGGGCCCACACTTTTATCACTATGTACCCTGACTCTCACACTCCTGAGGCATGCCATGACAGTTGCTACCCTGACATTTACAAGTCCTATAAGCCATCATTCATGAGGTCCTTTTTCCTGCCTTCCACTAAGGTCTAGTCTACCTTAGACTCTTAGGCTTCTCTTTACTTAAGCTTCCTGCCTCCCTTCCTTCAGCATATACACCCCATCCACAGAGTGGATTCTAAAGACACAGATCTATGTGATTCTTTTGCTTTTATAGACTAGATACCCCTGGGCCAATAGGAACAAATTCCTTCCACAGAGCATAAGTTACACTTTCCAGGGGATTTCCCACAGATGGTAGGTTAACTCCTTACATCCCTAACAGAATAAAACATCTTCAAAAAGGAGATCCCTCTTAAAACACAAATACAAGAGCTAAGAAAGCAAAGGGTTTCTTGGCTCTATCAGTTTTCATCATACATACATTGCATGAAAAGTGCAAGAGGCCCTTAGTTATTTTCAGCTGAGCCAGAAATAAATGTTTGACTGTGCGTAATTGGAAATATGTGTTATTTTGCTTTGACCTTACTCAGGATTATAAAATCAACTAATCTTTATATAAGTGTATTTGGTTCTGTGATATATGACAAAGAAATAATGGATACAGAAACAAACTTAATATGGACTGCAGTTTTGGCACTCTCTGCAGAGCTACATAATTTGACTCAAATGGCTATTTTCTTGACTTATGTTGGAAAATTGCCAAGTGATACAGGATTCTTCTAGAGACTTACAACTGGGCTAACTCAAAGTCATAACACCTGAGAGTAAACAAGGGCATTAAACACTTAATAGGCACTGATGAGCTGAACAAAATATTGAGGAATTTAAAGAAATATAACAAACAATTGGCCATATCTGCTTGCTGTCTTCTTTTGCATAGGCATGTGTCAAGCTCTGAAAACCCTATATTGCCTGAGGCATTCTTAAAAAAGGAGTATAGACAGACAACTACAACATATGGCTTTAGGGTATCCTAATAACATGTATCAAAGATAAATTGTCTAAGGTAACAAAGCAGCATGTGCTGCATGTTGAGAGGATTAAAGGTTTATGAACAGTAGAGGAGCTTATTATGTCAGAACATTAAACGTTATTAAATGTGTACAAAGCTAAAGGTAACAGAATTTGAAGATATATCATTATTTAGACCTAAAAGCATAAGATTAGCAGATTATTATGTATCAAATAGCAGAAGCATATATCACTATTAGGGAACATAAAAGGTTGAGAGAAGCAGGCAAAATGCATAAAAGGTATTACACGCAGGAATTAATAGGTTCAATTACTTAGAGAGGGATCAAACATATGAAGCAATATATGCTAAGCAAATAGCATGTTTCCCATATAGAGAGTATTAAAGGGATGGGAGCTGCATATGTGATGTGATGAGGAATGTGAAGGTATGAGAACAGCATTCATCACTTCTTAGGGGAATTAAACAAAGAGAAAAGTTATATTTAAAGGGAATTAAAGTCTGATGCTAGCACATATTACATGCTAAAGGAATAAAAGGCATGCATATTGCAAATACCATGGACCCATGTACTGTATATACAATTAAAGGAGAATGAGAATATGAACTGTAATAAGGATCAAGTAAGTGAATTAATAAAGGTGGGTAAAAAGTAAATATATAGAACACTGTACATACAACATGTTGCCATAACAATAGAATTTAGCTTCCTGTATAGAATCTCAGTTAAATATTATGAATAAATAATATGTACATTGTTCACCTACAGTATAATAAACATACACACAATCCTAAAATGGCTCGAAAAAACCTAAAATGTAAACTATTTATCTTGAGTATACAAATGTGTACATATTTTTATAAAATGTTACCATTAGGTTCTTTATTTTAAACTGTCAAAGATGGAAAATGAGCCTCAGTACAGCTTTGCCCTGGCTCAAGTTGAAGAGATGTTTAATAGATTATCTCTTTATACTTGTTGAACATCTTCCATCTCTCTCTTCATTTCTAATTCTGCTTTTAAACCTTTAACTGTTTTGCTACCTGTGCAGTACTGCTGTAGTATCAAAAACTGTGTGTTTATATGGCAGGATAGAAATAGATCATTATAACTGTACCCAAAACACATACACTGACACAAAGGGTTATGAATATATTAATGACCTATATTTTCAAATATTAGGCAAACTGTAGTTATAACACCACATTATTATATAGCAATGTTTTGCTAGAATTTTACATTTTCCCCTTATATCTGTATATTATAGATACAGAATTATTAAAAAAAACAAAATGTATTAACTAAAACAAAAACCAAAATGCTGAATGTTTAATTCATACAAACATTATATTATGTGCTAAGTGTTAAACGGGGTAAATAGCCTTTTTGTTGCCCTTGATATATTTACCACATTATTCTGTAAATAAGCGTCAACATTTTGCTTTGCAAATATTTTTTTTATTGTGACATCACTGGCTTTCATCAGTCTAAGTAGCCTTGCTTGTTCAGTCAAACAGTCAGTGTTAAGATATAAGTGGAACATCTGTAAATTATACTTATTCTTTTAATGGCTTCTATTACAAACACATACACTGTGGTCTGTTTGTTTTCTGCCTAAGTGTGACGGAATTTAGAGCTTCCTTTTTGTGACAAACTTCAAGTCATCAGCTTTTTGTTCGTTTGACTTTATATTTACTGCTGAGCTTTTTATTCCTTTCTGATTTTCAGCAAGAAAACCATGTCAGCTGACAGAACACTTGATTAAATGAACATAAAAAAAAGCTTATAAAAATCATGCTTACTGGGTAAATATATCACAATGTATACATCCTATGGATTATTTCACAAGTACATTTTGAATAAATAATTGCACCACAGGATGATTCATAAAGAAATATAACCTTTTATATAAAGTGGAAACAGACACGATCTACCCCTGTAACTATGAAAAAAATGCAGAAACATAAAGACATGGTTTAATCACCTATGCAAAAGAGCAAAAGTTTTCTTTTTATTTAAAAGGGTTTTTCTATGGCTCACTTCTCACACCTTCACTCTTGCAGAAATGCCCATGAGAATCAGCTATGTACAGAATGTAGCAATGAATATTTTAATGTCTGGACTTAAGGAATTTGCTAAGCCCTTAGGGTCATTCTGATTGTGTTGCTTTTATCTTGCCTGCAGATCAGTGGGTTTGGTGTACAAATTGCAGTGTATCAGTTTAACTCCTTTGCAGCATGACTTGAATACCTTATTACACTTCACACGCTGTTAAAGAATTCCAGTATATCAGCTTTAAAATAAACAGCTGCCTTGCTGAACAACGACACATCATGATATTGTTACACACAAAGCATAACTGAAACTGCATTTCTGTGTACACCTGTGATCCGTTCCTTTTTAACTGGAGCAGGGGGTATAAAGTCTGTAATTGCTTTGTGTGTGTTTGTTTTCTAGTTTTGCCAAGGTCCAACATCATTTCTTTATAATGACCAATTACATCCTTGCAGTCACAACACACAGAAATTGGGAAAAAATATTTGCAGGAGAGAGTAAACCCCCCCCCCCCAGGTTTTAAGCTTTTAAACTGCATCCCCTTAGGCTGTTTAGGATACCATGATATAATCAGCACAATGTTGGAAATGCCATTTCATCTGAAAACCAGTTTGCAAGTGTCTTTTACATAAAAAGTGAACTGAGTACTTACCACCAGGATGAGTCAACTCTTGGAGTCAGAATCAGCAGTATTAAAATATAAGCAAAATGCATCCTAGAGGTGGCTGCGATGATGTCTGATGAAACCACAGTCCTTTGGCAATGCCTTAATCCTGCAACATGGGACGTTTTAGCGTGAATCCTCAATGCTTCTCCACAGTGGGTTAAACTCACCATAGTATCCACCAGAGAAAAAAAGAGTTTCCCGAAAGCTGACAGCAAGTAATCCAGAGTACAAGGCAGGTAAGAGTGACAGCTAATTTGATCTTGAATGTAGAATTAATAGCAGTTTATAGCTTTGCCAGAATCTCTCATGTCTCTTCATCCCCCCCCCCAAAAAAAAATTAGAAATTTTTAATAAACCACAATATTTTACAAGTGGCTCTGCAAATCTGAAATTCTGTCTTGCAGCATTTTAGTTCAAGATCTCACAAAACAGGTAATAAATTGTGCATTAAAGAAAAGATTTAAAGGATTAAACAAAGGGAAGACAGCTGTGGGATTTGGGGATATTGGGCTTGCAGAGATGTCAAATATAATTCACAAGTAGCTAAAAAAAAGAGAAATCTAGTTTTGATTTAGAATGTATCAGTAATTCTGAGAGAGAAGGGTATTTGGCTGCTGTCTGTCTCTGGAGATGAAGCTGGGGAAAGAGGCTCTGGATGATGTTGGAGAGAACTTTCTTTTGGAGGTTGTGATGAGGAGGACAGACAGTGATGATGTAAGTTTCTTCTTTGCTTCTGTCTTCTTGGCTCTCATTGGGCAGAGAGTAGTCTGAGAGATTCCTGGATTCACTTGAGAGGTAGCAGATCCCAAGGTTTGTTGGAACTCCCCCTTAGAAAGAAGAAGCCTGTGCACTGGGTGAGGATAGAGTGAACTGCCACCTTTGCAGAGCTGCAGCAGCAGCAACATACCACCACCTGCTGCTGTGATACAGACACACAGATAGTAGAGGGAAGACACATGCACTTAGTTATAGACACTGCTCTCAGCTGGAGCTGACATCTCCCGCATGGTCTTAAAGCCCACAGATTTTCTCAGCTCTTTTGCATAAGCTTAAGAAAAGGTTTTTTTTTGTTTTGTTTTCATGACAAATGACTTCAAAAAGGCAGCACTTTCTGTATCACGCTTCTGGAATACTGCCTGGGATTTTCCCAGTGTTTTTTGTTTTCATACTATAAATTAACAGGAACCTTTTTTTCTTCCTGTTATAATAAAGGCATTTTCCCTATAGCTCTTAAAGGGAAAAATATGTGCATAGAATAAATAAAACAGTTTTCCTACCAACATGCATTTATACAGTTGGATTTATACAAGTAAAGGTACTGTATTATTATTATTTTAAAGAAGAATGAACTAATTAAAAAAATTTTTTTTTAATAGAACTCTATCAATAATCGCATTAACTTATGTCATTTTAAAAGTATCTTGGGAATATTTACGAACAATGGTGCAACTGTTCACCAGTGTAGTTGTTTATACCAACAAATCAAATAGCTGCTTTATTTAATCTAACTGACACAAATTAATGTTAATTGTGTATTATGAGTAGTAGTACAATGCAGTGTAATTAAACTCCATGTAGTACGTGCTACTCAAGCTGTACCGTCGCTCTCTGTCCTACAATTCCCAGCATTCTTAGCCAGACAACACAGCTAGTACTAAATTTAGAATGTGTTGGTGCAACAGGTGCACGTAGGTATATTTGTCCATGGGGCTGGAAGGCATGTAAAGCATGCATGCAGTACCAAAAGAATATAATGCAAGTACCACATTTGGACTGGGCTATACTAGCAAGCAGCTTCCCACAGTGTCCATTGTACATTTCTTATAGAAACCACACTCTGCGGTCGCTATAGCAACTGCCTGTGAACTAATGCCTCCTGAAACTAGCTTATTTGGAAATTAGGTATCAGTAATTCTGAAAACTGTTTGGGTGCCAGTCTCACGGGGCTGACCCAGATCTATGGCTTTGGAGAGGGTAACATTTGAGTTTAATGCTTATTTGCTGTACTATATACAACTGGAACCTCAGCCTGAAGGTCAATTATGTTGACTAGGGGAAAAAATGTATTTGCTGTTAAAGATATTCCTGGTACTATAAATAAATACTTGATACAACAGTATTTCACATGCCTTTAACCTTATTATTAGCTAAGGGAGGGACTCTGTCCACACATTGGACCTCAAGGGTGAACTGAACCTAAAAATTGAGAAACTACTGTTCTTGTTTGTAAGCTGCATAAAATGATGGTGCCCTAGGCTGCCGTGACTTTAGTGACATATTTCTTATAGTGTGTAAACCACCATCACTGGTGATGTTACCCATAGCAACCAATCGGATCTTTACTTTTGTTTTCTAACTTGCAGGTGAACATTGAAATCTAATTGTTGATTGGTAGCTATGGGCAACATCACCGGTGATGTTGCCTTACACACTATAAGAAATATGCCCCCTGGTCTGCAGGCACAGTGGTATGGGGGTTACAGGTGATTCACTAGAATTTATTTTCCTTCCCTTTCCTCTGCTTGCAAGGGTTCACTTTGTTCATTTTTAACACTTTCATATATCATTTTTCCTGACTAGACTGGTAAAATACCATACAGCTGGCAACCCTTGGCATGGGGTAGAGTGATACTATATAATAACCCGCTGAACTATGAACTGGGTTAAAGTAAGGAGCCACAAAGTAAACTTAGCTATTGCTTTGTTACTCCCTTACCTTTCTGGTGACTGGGTAAAAGGAGGCCGTAGTTAGGTTAGGATTTGTAGTCCAAAATTATAGGGGTTTCTAGAGAACTGGATTTGAAAAATGAACACGGTCATTGCTGGCAACCTTTATAATGCCACTGATCGTTAAATCTATAGCACTGGCTAATATGAAATTGCTGTTTGTTAAACTCAGTGATTTTATCGATCTTCTGCTAGTTCTGTTTTTTTAATTCTGAGGCTGCTGCTGTAATAGGTGAATTCAGCCATTTATCAGCCATAATCTTTTGTAGTTGGGGTAAAATAAGAAGCAAGTAAAGGAATATTTTCTATTCCAATTAAAAAAGATTAAACTATCAGTTCCTGTTTAAGGATTGGGTACTGGGTTGATAGCTGATGTTCGGGAGATACTGGGAGACATTCCTTCAAAGAATTGCCTGTTTCTCTCATCTTGCCCCTTGGTTAAGCATTCAGAAACGTGCTTATTAAGATTTAAGGGGGTGTAGAATAGCTGGCTTTGTGTGCTTCGCCACCTTAATAAATCGGTCAAGGCTGATCCCAGCACCTATTTGCTGTAGAAGTCTATTAAATAGCATTGTACAAAATTAAAACATATTTTACAACAAGATTGTTGAAGAATGATGAGTAATGATGGGTAGAAAATAGACAGATAGACAGATTACAAACAAAGAAAATCCCATTTCAAAAAAAGATGCTTTATTCGTAATTATTTCTTCTGCTGTTTTGCATTGCAGTTTGGCCACTGGAGGGCACTGTTTATAGGGTTGATTCACTAAAGGTCGATAAGCCTTATCGCATGCTTTTTTGCATTAAAATTGACGCGAAAAAATGTGCGATTCGCTAAAGTATTATGGCATGCGTTAAGTCGCATATCGAATGCGTTCATTTTAATGCATTGTGTTAATCCTCACGCAGAAATAATACTAACGCATGATTCCCAAAAACTTAGACGCACTAAATATCGCATTAGTCTGGGCGAAAATTATCACCTACTTGGGGCAGGCGGTAATTACAGAAAAGTACAGTTCATGAGCTTTTGGCAACACAATATGTACTTTGCAGTGGGATTTATTCAACTCTGTGTTGGCCCTAAAGTGATGCATCCTCCAGTTTGCAGGGAAATGGTCATAATCAGAACAGTAGTTTTCCGTAAGTAATGGCATGTATGGCTAATATGGCGTGCGTTTTTTCGCACGTGGCGACAGTTTGTGCGAGCTGCGTTAATTAGCGTGCATTGTGTCAAATACCGCATGACTTCGCGACTTAATTAACGCAAACAGCATAGCGTCTAAATTAACGCAAATATCCTTTTAGTGAATTGTGCATTAAGATGCGAAAAATAAGACGCAATAAAATTTTTTAATGCATGCTATAAATAGCGCTCGCTTTATCGCACTTTAGTGAATCAACCTTTATATATTTTCTTGCCAGAGCAATAAGTATGACACCTGCCACTAATGCATAAACAGAAATTCATTTCTTTCAATATAATAAATGATGGCAGTATATGTCTGCTAAAAAAGTAAACTTAATGCTGAGCACCTCTAAATGCAATATATTTAACTTTGACTGTGGAAAATATGGTATAAACACATGAAAAAGGGGATTAAACGCCTTTGTTGTCTTTTTTATTATACTCAGATTATTTCAGTAAGAAGGGGTTTGTTTAAGTGTATTTTACTGTGTGACAAAACATCCTAAACCTGTATATATCCTTGTTAAATTTATATGAAAGGATCATTCCCCTTTAAAAGGCCCTGGACTTAATCCTCTTCCTTTTTCACAAAAGAGATTAAGGAAGGAGTATTATTTAAAAACTTCAAATAGGAAGAGGTTAAGTAGAATTGGGCTTTAAGGGGGCACCGAAGTGTTATAATATGCAAGTATACAAATAAATGCCATGTTTCTGTAATATATAATAGGTACCCTTTATGAACCATTTTCTAATTATTTCTTATAAACTATTTTAAAGGGCATGTCAGCATAAAATAAAATTTTACCAGGATATAGACACTGGTATTCTTACATAATTTGTAGGGATGCACCTAATCCACTATTATGGGATTCGGGCAAACCCTAAATCCCTTGTAAAAGATTCAGCCGAATACTGAATCAAATACGAATCGACATTCTCAAATGTGATTTTGCATATGAGCTGTGTGCGCCGTTAACATTTTTCCACCTTTGTGTTTATATGACAAAAAATCATGTGATTTTAAGGATTTAGATTTGGTTTGGCCAGGCACTTAGATTCGGCCAAATTTGGATCCTCCTGAAAAAGGCGAAATTTGCAATTAGTCTATCTTGTGGTTTTTGAATTGTAACTGATATTTTGCATTTTTAACTGATATAGCAAGGGTTATGTTTACAATGGCACCAAAAGTTAATAGTAATTGATGCACATCGTGAATTGTATGAATGTATCAATCATATAAGGTAAAATATCTTTATGCATTAAGCATGGTCTCCTAGAGGAAGGATGATGGCACATGTGGCACGTCTCAGCACGGTGCATTTTAGCCAGCTAAAAAGTGCAACAAACTGCATCCAGCAGTTCACATTCATTTGCATGGATATGCCTGAAACATTAAAGCTAACCTGCACCAGAGTTTCAGAAGAAGGTTTGTAATGTTTTTCTGCTGCACTGAGAAGGGCCACATGTACTATAGCCCTACAATGTCATATTCCCTGTTTAATGCATGCAGTCCCATTTTCTCCAGGCAGAAGATATGTGCCAAAGGGGAACAAATCAGTGGGTCTCATTTATGAATACTGCTGAGCAATTTTGCAACAGTCCAAAAACAAATAGCAACCAATCAGACATTCACTTTTAGTGGCTAACTTGATATAGAATGTTCAAATTTTTTTTATAATAAGATGATGTTGGTTATTGCACTCGTAGTTATGGACCTTGTTCAGGTTTACCAAGACCTATAAGGAGGAATATTTATGTCCTTTAAAACACTAGCCAAAAATGGTAAAATCCAATTTCAACCTATGTTGCAATAGGTTACTACAATATATACCAACATCAATACTAACTGTAGATTCTATTAGGACTATACCATTGGATACTATGCTTGTTCAAGAACTCATCCAGGCCTCTCTTAAAGACATTAACAGAATCTGCCATCACAACATCACTAGGAAGGGCATTCCACAACCTCACTGCCCTCACCATGAAAAACCACCTACGCTGCCTCAAATGAAAGTTCTGTTCCTCTAATATAAAGGGGTGGCCTCTGGTGCATTGATCATTTTTATGGAAAAAAGAACATTCCCTATATGTCTATAATTCCCTTTAATGTACTTGTAGTGGCCAAACTATTGCAGCTATAGACAGGCTGACTTTTACGTTACCTGATTGGTTTTGATTGTGGGCTGAACAGTTGGATGTAATCCAATTTGTCCTTTGGCATGGCTTGTTAAATTATATTTGATAGTTAGGCCTGTGTTCTGCATGAGGTTTGTATGAGCCATGGTGTTCAATCTGCCCAACCAAATCTGGGCTTTTATGGATATCTTAAGGAAATGCGGTTAGTTTGTGCTTCATTCTGCAAATTAAGTTAGGTGTACATGTGTTTAATGTTTCATCCATTATCCAGGTTCTGTGGAAGTTCTGTTTATTCATTATAATAGAATGCTAGGTAGGAGGATTATTGCTGATACAATATATAAGACACAGGTGCTTCTAGGGAAAAGAGGTTATTTTCATCCATTATTCTTATCATTGGGATGAGAAGCTGTGCTGCCATGTTCCCATGGCAGCACAGCTGATCGGCTTTTGGGGTCAGCTGCATTGATCCATAATGGGGGTAGCTAAAAGATCTATAAAACAACTGCCAAGAAATAAAATAGAGGAAATACTCTATGCTATACTCTTTTGTGTTATAACCACCTGTGTAGTTGCTCTTAAACCCTAATGTAGGAGTGCAGTTGGCTTAGGAAAATAGTTATCTGTGTCACAACCCCCAGGTGACATTTAGTACCACAGCAGTTACATGCAGTAATTGCCTTCCACTAAACATTTAAACACATTGCTTATTTAGAAACATGTAGATGTAAAATGTGACTACTAAACATTTTCAATAACATTGCTTCATAGAACTTTGAAAGGTGCATTCACTGATCTCACTGTCCAATAGATAGCCCACAGACTCTCCTACTTCTTTGTTACTTAAACAAAAAACATACAGATATGGTGCAGATGGTTTTAATAAAACAAAGAAAACATACACAGACTTTTACTCACAAACATTTTCACATCCATATAAGACCAACAAGGCATCACTTCAGAGTAAACACAGAAGATGCTAGCTCAAAGCGTTGCATAGAACTATTGGTTAGGAGCATAAAGAAATGCTTTGCAGACAGTGCTACTTACATAACCTATTATGTAGCAACTTCAACTCTTTATACCATAGAATTATAGAGATAAATAAATACATTGTAATGCTATAAAACATACACATAACCTAATAAAAGCAACAAAATACACATAAGGTCAATGTGACAAAATGTTAAACTTAACTATCCAAAATGTTTTTCTTTGTCTAAGTTTTCAATCCCCCCTAAAAGCCTCAGCAAATCTATTGAACCACACTAAAATGCATACAAGTTGTACTACTGCTGTGAAATTCCTTAAACTGTTTTTTGAGGCTCTAATTAATATGTAGTTTGCATGTGTTCAGTTACCCTTCCCTAGGGCCCTAGGTTCTTACTGTGTTAAACCAGCCACAAAACCTGCCGCTTTCTCCTCCACAATATTGCCAATATATGCCCCTTTCTTTCACAAGGCCTTACCTTGGAATGCTGTCCCTGAATTCCTCCATAGGGAACACTCATTCTCTTTAAGAAAAAACTTCTACTTTCTGGAGCACTAAAACTTTATTTTGTCTAGTTCTGCTCTTAAGGGCAAGGTATGGACCTTGTGCACTCTTGCCTTCCAATATTTCCCTGTATGTTACCCAACCACTTGTAAGCTCTATGGGGCAGGGACCTCCTTATTACTTACATACACATACTTTGTGTATTTATTCTTATTTATTATAACACGTGTCCTTGTACTTGTTTATTGTAAGATTGTACAGTGCTATGTATCCTGGTAGTGCTTTATAAATAAAGTTAAACATACATACATACATGTAAACTTATTCAGAGTACTTCTCTAAGCACCATGAACTCTACTTGAAGTCCAGACAGGTCCACCCACTCATCTAGTGATTTTGTGGTTTGCTGTGGATATAGGAACAATAGTAACAAGAGGGATTATTTTTCCATTACCACATACAGCCAGATGTTATTATTCAAATTACTAACCCTTACTGAAACTGTTAGTAGGACATAAAAAAGCAGGATTGTTATAGGGCATTATCTTGGCATACAGCTGTTACAAGTATAGGTATGGGACCTGTTATCCAAAATGCTCGGGACCTGGGGTTTTCCAGATAAGGGGGTCTTTCCGTAATTTGGATCTCCATAACTTACGTCTACTTAAAATCATTTAAATATTGAATTTGCTTATAATGGAGTCTATGGGAGATGGCCCATAGACAGCCTTTCCATAATTCTGAACTTTTTGGATAACGGGTTACAAGATAAGGGATCTGATACCTGTATTACATATCCCAAAGATTGTACAGGTATGGGACCTCTTATAAAGGGTCTTTCCATAATTTAGATATCACCCTTCATTCATATGTAAAAGAATTAAATCATATTCTCCCCTGTGTTAGCATAGCAACCCCCAGCACGCATTAGGGACCATATAATGACTATTTCCAACTGCTCACAAACTCCAAGAACAAACCAATGCGAGATTCACCTCCTATGGGCAGCATAGGGCAGGCAGAGTATGGCACTCACAGGCAGCATAGGGCAGGCAGAGAATGGCACACACAGACAGGGTAGGGCAGGCAGAGTATGGCGCACACAAGCAGCATAGGGCAGGCAGAGTACTGACTCTGTGTGCCATACTCTGCCTGCCCTATGGTGCCTATGTGTGCCATACACTAGAGGTTGAGACACAGGAATCAAGGCTTTTCTTTTGCATTTGTCTAATGTAAATATTAAGTGTGAACACATATAATTAATTACACTAGTTTCTATGAAGGTATTACCAACAACAAACCGCTAGCAAAAAAATCCTTGATTCTTCAATATGGAAGTGATACATTGATATTTGATTAAATATTGTCTTCCAGTTGACCACACTGTATAATAAACTAATGACTTATTTTTTTAAACATGGCTAACCTTCCTTTCTCTCCATCTGTAGTTGAAGAGCAGTGACCATTACTGCCATGGTGGGTAAGGTAAGTTAGAAGCTAGGAGCTTCATTTCAGGAAGATCTGAGAAGACTTTTAACATCTGTCTTCTGTTTATCTATACTCATTTGGATATCATTATCTCTTGATGATAAATGGAGTGACACTCAGACTGGACTTTTGGTTTACGAGGCACTTAGAGCTGTACAAACTAAGGTCTTACAAGTAATGGATTTTTCTTCTTCCCCTTCATAACTATTTTTCTGCATATTTTTCAGGGGAAATTGATTCACCATGAAAAATCCTTGTATAAATATCACTTTTAAAGGACGGCAGCAATGGATTTCCTGAGGCAATTTTAGCCATTTACAGTATGTCTAGCAGTTCTTTTCTCGCACTTTTATGAATAGGCCTCAATAACTTTCTTGTGCTGCCAAGCAAAATGTGGAGCTGTTTTCTGCTAATTTTCTAATCTCTTTGAATCTTCGTGAATACACATGTAACCTATTGAATAAAACAACATTCATCGCTGATTATAGCCATTTGGCATCTGTAAGAGTTTAAAGAGGTATACTAAAAGTGGTCTACTCCATTTACTCTGAGCCAGAGCTAGTATATATATTATTAACATTTTCATAGATGGAGCAATTGTTGAACAATACCATTAAAAAAAAATGTAAAAAAAAAAAGATGGTAATGCATTGGGTATGTTAATGGATTTTCTAGGGCTACATTCTCTTCTGTTATTTAAGAGAAGCAGAACTTCTCTAGAAATGGAGATGCTTAAAGAAATCTTTCAGGGTAGAAATAATTTGAGTTCATCCCTGAAGCACTTATTTTCCCTAACTGTGGTTACCCCTTAATCTAATCAGCATGTGCTATTTGGAATAGTGTTTCTCGGTCAATGGTCTTTGCAAAGGGTGCAGTATTAAAAAACGCATTTTTTTCAAACTTGTTCTTGCACATAATTTCAGAATACTCACATGGTTGATAAATAACATATAGATGTTCTTCTTTAGCTTGCAATTTTACTAGTCACATGCATTTACAAAAACTGGAAATATTAATGTATAGTCAAGTTGTTTCATATCCCTTACTTATTTTTATGTAACAGCACTGTAATTTTTTTGTAGGTTTGAAATTATATCCATTTAAAATGGTGCTTATATTTGAAAACATATACCTAAAGTTTCTTATATACCATGCAGACACTGTAAAATAAAAATGCAAGCTATAAATGTGGCTTAGGCAATGCCTATACAAACAGCATTATCAAGACCAATGGACCTCAGTTTAAAAGCAAATGTTTATGTAGAACTGTATCAAACCTTTGGGAAAATCCAAGTAGACCACATCTAATCCAACCCTACTGTCCAATTCATATTTACATCATCATAAAAAGCAATAATTTGTTTGGCATGATCTATCCATCATAAAGTTATGCAAAATGTTATCCATTAACTAACCTTTATCAATAAATGGTAACCTAAAGGCCTATAATTATCCAGTTATCTAGTACTGGAATTATATCAGCTTTCCTACAATATATTGCATACCAGATGAAAAGAAGTCTGATAAAACAAACTAAAGCAATGTAAGTACACAAGGATGTATTCCATTAGGTCCTGGGACCTGGTTCACATTAATTTTGCTTAAACATTTATGTTTATATGTATATTTTTATTTATATGGCTCTACTTATGCAGCAGTGCGGAACAGCATAACAATAAATTAATAGAACAAACAAAGGTCAATACAATATTTAATTCATAGTACAGGTATATATCATTTTCTTAATGGAGCCACAATCACAACCTGCATCTTTTTGATGCTAGTACATTTAATACTTTATTTGAATATGTGAGGATTAGTCTTTGTTTTTAAAGCAATTAGTTCCTCACTTTCTATTTATGACCTCCCGATTGCTGTTTTACGTTTGTTGTTATATTTATAGGTCTTAAAATAAATGTCTGTCCCCCTCAACTTGTCATTTTTCATGCTTTCCTCTTCATTACTATTAACTTCTTTACTATTGGGTTTACATAGGATGGTTCCTGATGCTTTTGTATTTCCTAAGGAAATGCATTTAAAATAGTAATGGTTTAATATAATTTTAGATAACAACTATTTTTTTCTGTCAGATTTGATTCAGCATTTAGCCAAATCTTTCACAAAGAATTTGGGGTTTGGCTGAATTAAAAAATAGTATATTTGGTGCATACTGTGACATGCTGAATACCTGTACACGCAACTTTGGGGGAATTAGCATTGGTAGGCAGGTAGGCATGCAGAGGATCTGGAGCATAGAGACAGGGACACCAAGTCTTCAGGCAAAACTCAGGTTTATTTAGGGCCACTTCTTCCCAACAGAAACATAACACAGTTCATCAACATACAGTTCAGGATTAGTGTTTGTCCCTTCTTCAGGGTTCTCACCTTCCAGGGTTAGTTCCACACTCTGGAACACTCAGGCTTCACAGTAAGCCTGGCTGAGCCCTCTCAGCACTCATCCGTTTGGTCAGAACTCCCTCTGCTCCCTGCAGCGGCAGGAGGCACCCCCAGCTCCTCTGGGAGTTCCGGACAGGCAGCCCTCCTGCTCTGTGCCCTGCTCTGAGAGTGACCTTCACTCCGTCAAGGTTCAATTCCAACTCCAACTCTCCCCTCTGTGTAAATCATACAGCCCTTTTATTGGCTGCTCACCTGCAGCCTAATCAGGCAGCTCCCTACAGCTGGCCAAATCAAAAACCTTAAAGGGAGATTTACTCCAACACAGCATTACCTGCTGTAAAACCAAGTATTTTACCTGGTGCCATTTGTATTCCAACTTAAACACTGGTGGAAATACACCAAATAATGACCTTTTCCATT
Source organism: Xenopus tropicalis (assembly GCF_000004195.4). Taxonomy (NCBI): domain Eukaryota; kingdom Metazoa; phylum Chordata; class Amphibia; order Anura; family Pipidae; genus Xenopus; species Xenopus tropicalis. The sequence continues at coordinate 60,622,874 of NC_030678.2, read as the reverse complement.
GCATCTCTCACAATACCTAGTTGTAAGACTGTAGAGCAGCTTACTGTAAGTAAGTTCACAAAACAAATTTAGGAGACAAGATAAAGAGTAATTCAATTAGAGAAGCATGAGGAGGAAGCTGCTAACACCTTCACAGAGCACAAGTGTTTTTAGCAAAGCAAAATTAAAAGATTTGAGGGTTTGAAAGGGTTTGAAAAAGCATTACTGCTTGGGAGTTTTAATTCCGGTGAGGTGCCTTAAAGTATTAAAGAACTTGCATCAGTATAATGCTGAACTTTAAATAAATATTTCCATATGCCTCTTTAAAGGGGTTAAATCATTGAAAACCATATACTACAGATGTGATTATGCAAGCATCTAAAGAGTAAACAGTATGAGGATAAAGACCAAGACTATCTGCCCTTGGATATTTGATATCCTTGTTGTTGACTTGTTGTTGAAATGGATGCATCAGGATTTAACTGCAAGACTACACTGTGGTTAGCAAATTTGTATTCACCTTGAAGATGCAAAATTTATGTTCAATTTCCATTAAATGTTCTTACACTTTAATCGTAAGAAAAAGCATCATGACTTCCTTAAGCACACTTGCAAAAGAACAGAGATAAACTGACTCTGCAAAGAGTGACAGCCAAGATACTGTATGTGAATTATAACATAAGAATATGATATACCTCAAATGTACACAACATACACTTAGATAGGTTAATTACAAATATAATACGCACAACTAACTGAATATAGATGGCTGCCAACCCAGATTAAAAAAACAAGTGTTGGATGACAGCACAACAAGAATTCTTCTTCTTTTTTTTTTACAAATCTTTTTTTTAGGGATGTACCAAATCCAGGATTCGGTATTCTGCCTTTTTAGGCAGGGTTTGGATTCGGCCGAATTCACCGTCCTGGCCGAACTGAATTCAGATGCTAATTAGGATTTGGAAGGGTTAAATGTCCATGTAAACACAGAAGTGAAAAATTGTATTACCATTCGGCTCGGGATTCGGGGGTTCGGCCGCACCCAAAAAACTGGGTTCAGTGCATCCTTACTTTTTTTAAAACACTGCCACTCCTGTTTATGATAATGAGATATCACAGTGGAATAGATTGTAAATTATTAATGCTGAGGCCAGAAGATATGGCAGGATCAGATGGCCAACTCAGTACACCACTGGTACTGTATACATTGCTAGGTTTATAGACATTATTTGGAATTTTTAATATCCAACAAGCAAGAAGACTTGATGAGGCAGGACCAGGACCTAAATATTTCTAGTAGTACTATGCTCAGAATGAAATATACAAAGAACTAATGGACTGTATAGGTGATGGCCTTCTCGAATTTTGGAGCTTTCTGGATGACAGATTTCTGGATAACAAATCCCACAATTGCATAAAGTTTTTAACAGTGTAACTTGCTTCTAAATATTTATATTTATCAATTTGTATCCAGCAAAATGCATTTTAAACTGAGAAACATCCAGAGTTTAAAGAGAAAATTTCTAACCTCATCACCAAATCCCAGACTGTTTAAGATTAACTAAATATGGCATTCACTGTTAAAAACATATGTTTAAAATCATATTTAACATTTTTCACACCTTCTAACCACTTAATCTTCTTCTATGTGTTCACTTAAGCATCGACAATGTATAATGTTTCACGCAATCTAAAAGCAGACTCCAAAGTCTTTAGCCAAGACATTTCCATGACTACATTTGACATCATTGCCATATTGGTTCCTTATCTGTACTTCACTGATGTTTATGTTCATTTAAACAAAGTCAAAGCAAGCAGACCTGGGATTTGAACATGCATCTGTTGTTAATACGCCACCTTTAACTTTGACCAAAATGTAATATTCGAAGTATGCACCAAAAAGGAATGTGAGGAACCATGGGATGGGTACAGACAAGGGGAAAATGAGTGGGAGAAAGCTAGCAGGCAATTGATCATTGGTTTCATTTAACTCACAAGGGGGGGGGGGGAAATGTATTAGGAAAACCCATTCTTTATCCCCAATATCAGATCAAGCCATAATTATGATTTTGCTTAATAATGATTATTTTTAACAATTCAGACAAACCATACTGTAACCCAACCAAGTCATTTATCAGTTTTATCTGACACTCCTTGTAATCAAAATGAGCCTAATATGTGTGTGTGTGATAAGGACCTTAGATTGTAAATCCTTGTTTTTACTGCCCCTACAATACAAAATTAGTTCAAGCTTCCAGCCTTTCATTTTTTGAATAAATACATTTCCTTGCTTAAATTGATTGACATTTTCTGGACTATTTTTCTAGCTTCTATATCTTTTTACAGCTTGTTTCCTAAAACTATTTGTATTTTTTGGTTTGCTACTACCAGGCATTGGGCTCAACAACTCTCAACAACAATGAGAATTATTTATGGAAACATATGCGTATGTTGCAAATTAAAAATATTTGATTTCTGGGTCAATTTAACACAAATGTAGCTGTCTAACTGACACTACATTTTTAACCACTGGTTGCATCAGAGAAAGTTATCGCCTGATAAGACTTTTCCCCCCATTTCCCCTGCATGTAAAACAGCCCATTTCTCAGTATTATGGCTGAACATTCAGACCTATTTTATAACAAATCTCCAACATAAATATTCTATACAGTGCTTATATCCTTTAATCCATTGTCAGTTCCACAACTCACCAATGATACAGATTTTATAAATGGTCTATTTATTGCTCATCCTTTTAAATATTCTAAGCATCCAAACAGTGGTAAATTTTTTTGTCGCTTTACTTTATGGGCGATGTAAAAACTCACAGATCTTAAAAACTTTCCAGAAGTCGATATCAGGACTTCAATGTAATCAATAAAACAACTCCAACTCCACAAGCTATTTGTATTGTTGAAAATGAATACACAGACTGTCTTCCCCATTTCCTGCGTCAACATATAAAAAATGCTTTTGAACTTTTTTCAGAACTGTCTGTCAAACTACTGCACATCTTCTTGATTGGCTTTAACGTGAGTACATCTATGACAGCATACTCATAGACTGATGTCACTGTATTTCTAAGGCAATATAAATTAGGATCACAGCCTCATAACTCTTCTTGCTATTAGTGTTTTGTGGATAAGAATGTGGGAATTTTTGCATCAGGACTGTGAGAAAAAAATGTCTACTTTATGCTTACAAATACAATGAATAAAGCTGTGGAATTTATTGTGTAAGCTCTTTTGGGCAGGGCCCTCTTCACCCCTTGTATCGGTTATTGGTTGCTTTATATGTTACTCTGTATGTCCAATGTATGTAACCCACTTATTGTACAGCGCTGCGGAATATGTTGGCGCTTTATAAATAAATGTTAATGTAATGTAATGTAATGTAATATTGTGAAAGAAAGAAACTTCCATCTCTCCCTCTTTCATATCACTCCTATACTATATTCTTTACTGTCAGATCCAGTTCAAAATGATTGTATGACTTTGGGATATGAATAGTGAGGAGAGCAATTTTCGCCAGGCATTAATTTGCTGCAAATTTCCGCATTTCAGCATTGGCAAATTGTTTTATGAAACTTCAGTGAAAATTTGTCGCCGAAAATTTTGTCAAAATTGGGCGCGATCCCGTCAAAAAAGGGCGCGGCCACGTAAAAAAACACGGGCGTCAAAAAAATCACGAAATGGGACAGATTCACTAATCACTAGTGGCACGTCTAAAAAGTCATGGTCACATCAAAAAAAGTTGTGATAACGTAGAAAAAAGTCGTTATTACGTCAAAAAAGTCACAAGTTGCGCAGTAGCCGCATAGTGAAATGGGACAGATTCAATCATCACTAAAAATCCCCCCCAAAAAATTACAGTTTAATTGGTATTATATATATTAATGTTAATAAGTGGACTGGTTCTACTTTGGAGTCAAATTTGAGCACTACTGGCGTGGTGTTTTATCCCCATAATGCTTCATTTTCTCCCAGTATTCCATCATCACTGCTCTTGCCAGTGGGATTTGCAATGGATAAATCAAATTAATACAACATTGTGCACACTTCAACATGTCAGAAACAATTGCTCTGAAAGTTTTCCAAGTTCAATTAGCTTCATTTCTGGTGTTCGGTGTGAGTGTGCTGCCCCTTTTGACAGAGCGTGCTAAGGGAACCCTGGAGCTAATGCCTGCCTGGAAGTGGCAGTAGCTCCAGGGATTCAAAAGGTGCATTTGTTCACAATTTGGCACCGGGGGCTGGGGTTTCACATGCAATTGGCTGTAGAGAATTTTTTTCTCATGGCACCCACTTGCCATGTGGTCTGATGTTTAGCAATGATGTAAAGAACTGAGCTTTCAATTTTGATATGCCTCGCATGCTAAAGTATCTAAAGTAGCTAGTTGAAAGATTTGTAAATATGAGTTAATAGTAACATAGCAAAATAGAAATAACGTGCAGTCCAATTTTAGTAAGGTCAGTGTGCCTATTGGCCCAAGCTTCAACACATAATTTTTCAGGAATTTAACAAACATGTCAGAAACAGTTTAGTATGAAACTGTTAACTCATTGTTTGTTACCCTCAGTCAAAAGGCAGAGCTACCCTGTTAGACTAGCACATTTGTTGAAATGATGCATCATACACAAGAATTTTGGGTATAGGAACCCAGTTAGCTGTCCCTTGTTCCTCAGCAGTATAATGGAACAGTCTGTTTCTGGGGTCTATATTAATACGGCTTATAATAAATGTGAGAGAACTTGCCTTGCTATTCCTTTTATACAATTTTCACCCTTCCATATCCCCAAAAAGCTCACATCTTTGACACCAGTTCATACAGTGGTGAGAGGTTTATATAAATTATAATAGACTTTGTCACCTCTGTAAGAGTTTATTTTGGTCCATGTCTCTATTTAAAACATATCTACTCAGCAATAGACATGTTGGCTGCTATTCAGGGTTTATTCTCTGGACAGCGGGGTGAATAAATGGTCACGTGTTTCTATCTCTCTGCAGCTGCCTGAGAACTAGAATTGTCTTTGCTAAGCATATGTAACAGAACAATTCAAGGCATTGATAGATCCATTGATTTATAGCAATATGTGCTTTTAGTCTAGCAGTCTGGATAATAAAATATAAACAGGGCATTCTATAGTTCTGACTTACTTGACTTTTTTAAAGAATATTTATTGACATAGAGAGCATTGGAAAGGCACACATACTGGTAATTTCAGGATGAGCATGCATGGAATTGGGCAATAAAACCTGAGCTACACCTACACATAATTATCAGCAATAAAGACTGCGGTGTTTGGTGGTAAGGGTTTGATTCTTACTTAGCTACCGATGTCTGGGCAAATCAGAGACTAAAATGACTGATTTGCAAACTTGACATAGAAATGATTTCTGAATTATACTGTGTATTTTATTAGATATACTCACTATACATAAATTATATTTCTTTAAAAAAAATAGTATTTCAAATACATTTGATCGTTGCATATGATAAAGCATAAATTCGGTGTATGCAGATTTCCTATGCCCCCCCTTCAGTCGTCCATGAAGTATGTCATGAAGAAATTCATGTGACCCTTCATTCCGGAGCTAAAGCTCTAAAGGTCTGGCCTTGAGGGCTGTGACACCTGTTGTGGCATAAGAACAGTTGTTTGTTCGAATTGATAACACCCATTCTCATACGTAATTATGTTGTATGCTACCATGTCACAAAGTCTATAAAAACCCAGTGCTGTTTTTCCGACTGTCTTTTGTTCAGAACCCACGTATGTGTCTTATGAACCTACCTTTTTTACCTCAAACGACGTTTGGTATCAGACTTTCCATAACACAACACAAAGTTAATTATTTATAAGATGTACCATTGCAGCAATGACATTTTAATAAAGCCATTATATATCTGAAAGACTGTGACCACACTTTATTTTTATTCAAAACCATTTCTGCACAAAGGACTTGTAAGTGTACTTGTATCTCAAAAATGTGCAAAGAAATATACAGCCTGCTCCATCTGGTGTCCCATTACCCTTTAAAGTGGATAATGTTAACCACTGTTTCGTCAAAAGTGCACAACTTATGCCGTCTCTCTAAAATGTATGAACAGAGGGCCCACATCAAAATATTCCCTGTAGAAAATGTTCCTCTTTCATATTGGAAACACTGTGGGAACACAATGCTAAGGCACACAAAGTTTTTTTGGTCCATTTTGAGGCCTGACAATGAAATGGGCAGAACCTGACTACTGGAATGGGCAGAACCTGATTGTATAGTTAAAAAATGCAGAGGTGGCAGACCAATATATATCCACCCTAATAACCTTAGTTATGTATAATATATGCACGGCGACATGATTACTCTTTACAAATACATTAGAGGACATTATAGACAGAAATTAGGGCATCTTTTTCTCTTAGAAAAGATCATGATGAAATTAACCTTCATTTGAGGCAGCATAGGTGGTTCTTCAAAGTGAGGGCAGATGGACTGGGCTGTGGAATGCCCTGCTGTGTGATGGCAAATGTGTCATGGCAAATTCTATTAAGTGTGACTTGATGACTTCTTGAATAAGCATAATATCTAATATCGTAAGATATACATTTAGTTAGAATAGGTATTGATAAATATTTTTTATATATGTGAGTGTACAGATAGGTCTGTATAAGTATGTTCACTAAGGGTCATTTGGAGGAGTTGAACTTGATTTATTTTTGTCTTTTTTCAACTCAAATTAATTATGTATGTATGTTGTTAGTTTTCTGCAATTGTTGCCTTCAGCCGCTGGGATCTGTGACTCAAGTTGCTGCTAGTTGTAACACAAGGGCTAGTAAGCAATCAGCGAACAAAAGCATTTTATGATCCAATATCATATGAACTGCTAAATTAAGACCTTTCCAAACTGGCTATGGGCCCAGGAACTATCTGGCTATGTATGAAATAAATATCTGTGCGAAGGCTTTAAAGCCCTGAGGAGTTGCATGAGTGGCATTTGGTTGATGCTGGCTGTAGCTTTCTCCAGAGACATTATTAGTGATGTCAGCAAAAACATTCCCGGTATTTATCCATGATGTGGTCTTCCTGGGCCTTAATGATATTAAGACCCAAGAGTTATAGTTTCCCAGAGAACAACAGCACTGTCAGCATGTCAATTTACTGTACATTGAACTTAGTGCAAACTGTAATGCTCCTCACTTTACATGGAACTGCTCAGTCTCAGTGCTGCTAAGCAAAAACTAATTTGCTACTAAGAGAAGCTTACCTGATGCTGGTAAAAAAATCACATGAGTGTTTCAACAAAACAAATCTAAGACACTGACTTACTGAACTGGTTAGATATCACTTTATTGTGGATCTGGCTTTCTTGTTGTGTGTGATCAAAACATTTGTGTTTTTATTGCTAGCTATTGCTGGAGATTTCTTATAATTTATTAAATGCATTATTAGATAGAGATGATTTTGGTACAGACCTGAACTATAGATGCCATTTAATTAAAATGCAGGGGTAATGAAAAACCCTGAATGACAAAAGAAGGCAAGTTAGACTGGGAGTTCAGTCTGGAAAAAGTGCTACATGCAGTGTCGAACTGGCCCACCAGGATACCAGGAAAACTCCCGGTGGGCCCAGGTGTCAGTGGGCCCTCTTGCTCCTCCCCATTTGGCCTGCTTCATGGTCATTCCCTATTTCTCAATGGGAACAAAGAGGAGAAATACGTGGAAGAATAGACGCTAGCATGTAAATAAAAGAGACTAGGAGAATAAAGAGGTTGGGCTAGGAAAGGAAGAAAAAGAGTTTGGAGCGTGGGCTATGGTCTAAGGTTTTCTGGTGGGTCCCTGGGGTCCCAGTCCAACACTGGCTACATGAAAAAAGTGATGCTTTCCGCTGCATTTAAGCATTTTAGCCTAGAATTACAGTGCAATTGCACACAATGAATATCAATTTTGCACACACTACAAGGCACAAGCTTTGTTAAAATATGGGCACACAAAGTCACCTGTTAGTAATCCTATTTTGGCATGTGCCTAGAGAAACAATTTTCTGTCAGTGTGATTATGGGTCTTAAAGAGCCAGTAACAACAGGAAAGAAAAATCTCATATTTGATTTTGTACGTAAGGGCTTATTTATTATACACAGTGCTAACTTCAATAATGGGTCTAGAATTATAGCCTTTTGTGAAATATAAAGACAATAGGAATTGAATTACCAGACAATGTGCAGCCTGCTATGGAACCCTGGGGGTAACACCTTATCAAGGCAGAAGATAATTCCTACATTTACTCATTTTTCTACCTTGAACTGAGGTAGAAAAATGTTGTATGGATATTGGTGGCATGTTATAAATAAGTAAGGCAAGCAGTAACCAAATGGGCATATTTTTCATAGGATCAAAATATTGGAATACTCTACTAGTTTCTGTCACAGAAACTAGTACATAAACCTAGTCCCAACCTTGTAGTGATTCCAAGCCTCTAAGTGAGCTCAAACAGGTAGCTTCCCTGTGTCTTTCCCCCAGACTGGAACTTTCTGCTTTAGCCCAAGGTGCCTTTTAATTATCCATCTGATATGCCTCAGGTAGACACAAAACACCCAGGCTGGACTAGAAGTCCCGGAACCACTCTGTTAGGAACCTGGGAGATTATATAAGCTCCTGGGCTTTCCCAGGTATCCTGATATTGACGTTCTAAGATTATATGCCCAAAAGGAGCAAAAGCAAAATTAATTTTATAAATAAAGTGAAAAAGATTAATAAACAAGCTATATGATTTTATATTGGGAAAACAGGGCAAAAAAACGTACCAAATAGCTGATGACGGCTCGGGTGTATAGACCCCAAGCCTATCTCTAAATATTCAATCCCAATCTGGTAAATAGAAATAAATCAAATTAAGCCGAAGGAAAACCAATTAGCTCACCGGTGTCCAGTAGTGGTCCGGGTGCTCAAAGCCCCGAACCCGCAGCTAAAGGGAGAAATTACAGAATGTTGAAGGAACATCAAGCATACCGGACAGGCAGAGTTTGCTAAAAACGGTCTTTATTTCTTTATTTTAAAGTGCCTTTGATTTTAAAAATGAAGAAATAAAGACCATTTTTAGCAGACTCTGCCTGTCCGGTGTGCTTGATTTTCCTTCAACATTCTCTGATATTGACGTTACCACAATGCATACATTGATGAAACATATGAAACATAATGAAACATAATGTAGTACCTGTAATAATTGTATTCTTTGTTTAAAATCAGTTGCTTATTTGTTTAATTCAACAATTTCTTCATTTGAGGCAATCTAAGTACAAAATAGTCTGTAAGAGTCAGAGCAATTCCTTATTTATTGGAGGGGGGGTAGAATTATTTGTATTGGCCTCAGCCTTATAAGTACATTTCACATCCCAGTTTCTCGTGCATAAGTTCACATTATTGTGTATTAATTCATTTGCTCACAGTTTGTTAATATTTTCTTTTTTAAATGATTATTAAAGCACAGACTTATTTAGACTTGGATGTTTATTATTCGAATGACTTGTGTTTTGTTGTTTGCAAAGACATCTTAGGTTGTATTGTTTAGTTCAGAGTTAAAGTGTGACTCTCGGAGGAATGTGAAGTTTGCTCAATAGCACATTAGAAAGAAGTGGCCATCCCTAACACCAAAATTGCAGGGTTTAAAAATCTAGTCGTTGATGCAGTCCCCGGACCGACTTTGCCTATACCCATCATTATAATTCGATTGTTTGGCCCCAGGGCCAAATGATCGAATTATCCTGGATTCTCCCGATATCGCCCACCCGTAGGTGGGGGATATCGGGAGAAGATCTGCTCGCTTGGCGACATTGCCAAGCGAGCGGATTTTAAGGTGTATGGGACCTTTAAATGTAAGTTTGACAAATTAAATTGTGGTCATTTACCTGTGAGAAAGATAAGGGGAAAGATTTGACTAATTTACTAACTAAAGAAGCTTAGCTGCTTTATTTTTAGCCACAACAGCAGGTGGTTCTTGAACTTTGCTTGGCATTAGAGTATTCCACTCACTGTGTGGCTGCATTTACATTAGCCCTGTAATTTCTTATAGGTGTACTATTCCTTACACAGAAAGTGACTACTATACATTTTACGGATTAATAAGTTTTAAACTCCACATCTCACCCCAATTGTCTTTCAAACTGGGCTTTCAGGGATATCTGATCTGAGCCTCCCTGCCCACTAAACCAGTACCACAATTTGGGAACCACTGTATAAGATGTACATATGTATTATTTTAAAGTGAATTGGGTATCAAAGGTAACACACAACAACACAGAGTGACTACTTTTGTGCCATTAGGTAAGTAGAATTGTTCCCTAAGGTTGAAAAATTGTCTCTAAATGGCTGACAAGTTAGCTTCCTGAAACAAATGTAGGAAAGAAAAATCTGACATTTGGAAGAAGAGATAATCATTAGCTTTGGGCTCAATCTGCAAATACATTGGGTTCCCAAAACAGCTGCTATGAGGGGCATAAAATTGTTCCTGTGAACTGTAAGAGGATTGACAATACATCTTGCTGCAGTGAACAATGTCTTTTGACTTTAAATAGACGAGAAACACCTCCAGTTATTCATACTGTGTACACTGCAATGATTGTTTTATGCTCTTTTATGATATCAAAATCAGCTCTTAATCAAGAATCGGCCAAATACATAAATACAATAGTTCTGACAAGTCTCTGAAAAGAATTTTGTATAAATCCTAAGAATGATTTGGCATTTTTTGGGAAACCCCCTTTCACTTTTCATGTTTTTCTATCCACTTGACTTGATTCATGGTTGTTTGACAGAGGAAAATGATTGAGGCGTGACTGGGATGCATGGCAGGAGATAGTAGTTTTGACATAATGTTTTGTGTGCATAATTTTAATTCCCAATACGCACTCTTCTGTCAAAACATCATCCCTTTTAATAAGTTGGGCAGAGATGAAAGTTTTTGATCATGAAATGGATTAAGTTTTTGCATTTGGATTTTTTTCCAAAAAAAAATGTAAAACTCACAATAACTTCCAGACATATCTGATTTATGTGTTCAGACTCTTAAATTTGCATTTGTTTATTCTGGATTATCAAAAATAAATTGTAAAATTCTGGATGACCTTGAAAGTGCTCATGCCTTTCTCATGAAGTATATTCTCTGGCTGTATCCTGTAGACTTCAAATAATTCTCCCAATCTAGGAATGCCTTTAAAGGCATACTAAAATAAGAAATACAAGTTACCTATATGCATTTACTGATCATGTTGACTAAAGCTGGGCACACATGTAAAGATCCACTTATTTGTTGAGATTGGCAAACAATTGGATCTTTCCCCGATATGCCCTTGAGGTTGGTGATATTGGATCACAGTGATGGTATGCAGTGCATTGGTAGGCAATTAGGCCACATCAATCAGCTGATGCAGTCCTTGTCCCAATGGAATTTTTAAACCTGCCCGATTGATATCTGTCTAATTTTTGCCCAGATATTGGTCAGGCAGAACCATCAGAGGGTCCCATACACAGACAGATAATCTGAAGACTTGGATGGATTGAATCAACAAGTAAAGTCTGCCTGTGCATGGCTACCTTTAGTCGTCTAGAAAATTCAACTTAATTTCTATAAGGTATTATATTATTTAGAGATACCTGACATTTTATCAGGACTTGTGAAAAAAGTACAGAAGAATGAAACTGCGCTAAGAACTGCAAAGCTAATAGCATTTAAACAGATATGATTGGGGTTGTTAAATATAGTTGTAAATAAAGTTAGCCAAGACAGCAGTCAATCTAAAAGCTGCAACAGCAATAGCTGCACAAAAAGCCTCATTTATGAATGCAATACATTATGCAAACTGCAATTTTGAGATATTTTTTTCTTTGGGTCAGTCAGATGATCCCAGTGGAGCCAATAAAAGTGCAACCATTTGGGGGTTTTTAACCTTGAAAGCAAATACGTTGCAGGTATTGCAATACATGGACGATAATCCCTGTTTTGCTTAAAAGGGAGGGCATTACCCATAATACAGTGTTTTGTATTCCCACATCAGATATACATGCATGAAAAAACAACTTTTCATTTCTGCTGTGATGTGTTCTCACGCGGGCCTGTAGGGAGTGTGGGCCATGGCGCAACTGCACCCCTTTTAGTTACGCCACTGAGTGTATGTATCTAAGTTCACTGAGGAGCTTAAGGTGTTTCCCGTAACTATCATTTAACAGACTGTAAATGTGCTATTGTGAGGGTAGTAGTAGAAATCAAGCACACAGCAAGTCACAGGCTGATTCCATACAGGTAAATAACATGATGCGTGGCCACATTTGGGTACTTCTCTGCTGGTTGAAGAAAGGGTTGGCATAATTGTTGTGGTGCAAAATCATAGTGCCATACACATGGTACCTACTTAGTGTAGGGTGAGCTCTGCACTTTGCATGCAATGTTCCTTTGTAGGAACATCAGTCACAAGACTCAGGAGCACAAGTGTTTTCAGGTGCAGCCACTCGACAGCTTTTGGTGCAAAACAGGAGTATTGTGAATTGTGGGCAAAAACACTGTTTTGTGTCTGTTTTTTGCATTTTGCCACCCCCTATCTGTTTTATCTACTACACAAGTCAATATAAGTTATGAACAATATAACATTATGAGACGCATTTACAAAATTACTAACAATAGGTTATATTGTAACAAAATTATCCCCAAATGAAACAGTTACTATAGTTAATCAGTAATTAAATACTGCAGTTTCTCAAATGCTCATTTGTCCTTTCTCTCCCACTAAGATTTCGAGTTAATTTGTCTTATCCTTTACAGAAATTAAATGTTGCAGAGGATAAAATTGATGTCTTGTTTTAGTTCTAACAACTATGTATAAAGCTATGTAAGTAAAAATATTTAGAAAAGGAAATTGAGGAAATATACAGTTCTAATACTTAATCAGAACAGCATGAATACATCAAAACAAACATATGTCTGCATCATTATTTTACCTCTTTAAATGCAAGTCACAAAAAACATTAAATATAGAGCTATGCATTATAGCGAAATGCTCCCTACCACTTCAGAGCCGAGCTCCCTAACCAAGCTCCCTAATAGTGGCCCCTGAGTACAAATGCTTAAGGCAGTTTTCTTTGTGTAACATGCATTTGATCAATTTTAAATATCTGAACAACGTATAGACAACAGAAACATATCTCCTATGCATAATACATAAACAGCAAGCTGTTTGTTTAAACACCTTCACGGATCATTAGGACCAAAGTGAATAGACTTTAGAGGCTTTAACTCAGTGGGTATTGTTCTGTTAATGCATGGGTGTGGAGGCTGGGTCCTTTGTTTCTGAACAGCCACTAATATGAAGTGTGAGCATATTTAATATAAACATAGTTGGGGTTGCTTAACAAAGTGCCACTACAGGAATATGATTGAGTGCCAGTTATGTTTTACAACACAACAAACTATTTTAGTTCCGCAAATGTGAATGAATTCGGGTTGCCTGAAAAAATTAAATTAATTGACTAACTACTGAACTTTCACCTCCTCCATAACTCTGACACTTGCTTAGAACAATTTTGTTTCAATCTCTTCTGATAAAAATTCAGAAGAACTTACAAATGAAATGTGTGTTTGTGCACAGAGCTTCTAAATATGTTTGATTTTCAAGTTTCAAAATTTCTTTAGAGAAAATTGAGTTTGACGGGATACTGTGAGTTTTATTGTACCCCATAAAGAGCTGGTTTAGCCTGTCTGCTGACAGTATATTGGACATTTATGGGCTTGAAAGTATCTGCAGTTTATTTACGGACCAGTCTGGCCCTAGTTTAGAATTCCCACTAGGTATGAGAGCAGGAGAACAAGTTGTATGTTATATGAATTCTTATATGGACATGATGGTCCTGATGGTTAGTTTAATGTGTAACAGTGAGTATGCAATCTAACATAGAGGATAGGAGGCATTAGCAGTAAGACATGATTACATAGTTACATAATTAAGTTGGGTTGAGAAAAGACCAGAGTCCATTAAGTTCTACCCCTCCAAGTGAACCCCAGCACACACAAACCTATCCGGAACCCATCTATACACTCAAATACATAAACCATATATACCAACATTGATACTAATTGTAGATTTTCGTATCACAATAGCCTTGGATATTGTGCTTGTTTAAGAAATCATCCAATAAGGGTGAAGACACACTGATCTGTATCTGTGACAAGTGGCTGCTAAGGCATTAACAGAATCTGCCATTACAACATCACTATGAAGGGCATTCCACAACCTCACTGCCCTCACTGTGAACCCCCCCCCCCATCTGTCTATAATCCTCTCTAATGTACTTGTACAGATGTCTATGAAGAGTTTCCTTCATCCAGGCCATGGTATATCTAGTATAAATAAATTTAAAGCAACTGGACTTGTTTGGTAATCATTGAAGACGTTTCACTACTCATCCGAGCAGCTTCTTCAGTTCAAATGCTCGGATGAGTAGTGAAACGTCTTCAATAATTACCAAACAAGTCCAGTTGCTTTAAATTTATTTATACTAGATGTACTTGTAATCATGTCCCCTCGCAAGCACCTTTTTCCAGAGAAAACAACCCCAACCTTGACAATCTAACCTCATAGTTTAAATCTTCCATCCCCATTACCAGTTTAGTTGCACGTCTCTGCTCTCTTCGGGCTGGCGCCCGAAACTGCACCACATACTCAAGGTGAGGCCTTACCAGAGACCAATAAAGAGGCAAAATTATGTTTTCATCCCTTGAGTCAATGCCTTTTTTTATACAGCACTTTATATGCTTTAGTAGCCACTGAATGACATTGCCAGGAATTAGACACGTTATCTACAAAAATTCCCAGATACTTCTCAATTAAGGATACCCCCAACACACTACGATTTCATGTATAACTCACACTCAAATTATTCCTACCAAAGTGCTTAATTTTGCACTTTTCAACATTGGACCTCATTTTCCATTTTGCTGCCCAGTTTTCCAATTTTTCAAATCGCTCTGCCAGGTGGCAGCATCCTGCATGGAACTTATAGTTTTGAACAATTTAGTATTATCAGCTAAAATAGAAACAGTACTGTCTATGCCCACCTCAAGGTCATTAATAAACAAGTTAAAAAGCAAAGGACCAAGGACTGACCCCTGCGGTACTCCACTAACCACACTGGCCCAATTAGAAAATGTTCCATTTACCACCACTCTTTGTAATCTATCCTTCAGCCAGTTCTCTATCCAATTACATATATTATGTTCTAGGCCAATATTCCTCAATATTATCATTACCTTTCTGTGCGATACTGTATCAAATGCTTTGTCCATATAGATGACATACACTGCCATTCCAGCGTCAAGGTTCCTGCTCACCTCCTCATAAAAGGCAATTAAATTAGTCTGGCAAGATCTGTTACACATAAAACCATGCTAACACAAACTTATAGTTTGTAATTTGCAGTGTATTCGGGTACCCTATTCCTTATTACCCCTTCCAAAAGCTTTCCTAGTACTGATGTCAGACTAACAGGCCTATAGTTTGCAGGCTGAGAACCATTACCATAATGGTTATTGGACAGTTGTACAAAATACAACACAGAAAATATGAAGAGATAATCTGGTTTAATTATTATAAAAAGTGAATTGGAAGGATGTGCAGTGCAAACAGGCTATGAATTATGGTTTAACAATAGATGGATCTGTGAGGAGGAAAGACCTATTGATAATTTTAGTAAGTTATGCCAATCTTCAGCAGCCATGGATAGCAAAATATTGTCCTGGTATTTAAGACTATAGGAACTGTTAAGGCTCCATCTATGTATTAAAGTTGTATAGATTATAAAGTATATTAAGTTAATGAAATAACAGAGGACCGGGGTTAGAAAGACAAGGTGACAAGGCTAAAATGTTGTGTTGGGGGGGGGGGGGGATGAAAGATAGTAGTATCTGTGCAATATGGCTAAAGTTGTATTTGTCATATGGACAAATTTCTGTTCTCTTCAGCCTTAGTTCTTCCTTTGTCATCTTCTAAAAATCTGTGTTCTTTAATAGGATGCTGCATATTTACATAAAATCACACTATGGAATTGTTTTCACTTTTAGTTGGCACGTATGCAATTACTGTTAATAGAATCAAGAAGGGTGCATTATATTACTATTAATTAGCTGCACTTGGAATGGGAAAAAACTCTAATGCTACTGAACATAGAGCATAGATCATTGTAACATTTTGTTTGGTAGAATACCGAATGGAAAAACAACACTTAAATATCAGCAGTGCAAACATTTCTAATAGATTTCCATAAACTAAAAATCATCCACATCTGGATCCATTTTGCCTGCTTACTTCATAAATTCATAAATTATACTTTTCAATGTATAACTAAAAGTGCCTGATTTCAGTAAATTCAGATTATGTTTGTTGTTATTAAGTTGTGTAGCACTATATTTATATATTAGGCTATTTCGCAGCAAATTCTCTAGGGGTCATATTAACTACTTTCAATCCATCTCAAGTAGAACTTGCAACTAGTGATAAGCACAATTTTTCGCCAGGTATTGATTCGCTGCGAAATTTCGCATTTCGCCATAAGCAAATTTTTTTGTGATATGCCTGCAAAAATTTGCCTTGTTAAAATTTCCAGAGTGAGGAAAAAGTAACGTCAAAAATGTTGTGGTCATGTAAAAAAGTCGCAGTTGGGCCAAAAAAAGTTGCATGCACCAAAGCTGATACGTTTCATGGAATTTTCAATTTTGTGAATTGCTGTTTCCCAAATTTTCCGCAAAGCAAAGTGTCCCGTTTTGAGATTCGCTCATCACTACTTGCAATATTTACTTTACAATACATATATGTGGTTTACTTATCTAGACCCCAACTGAAGTGCAAGAGTACACATGGGAACAAATGTGCCACCCATAGCCAGGGCCAGTTTAATAAATGGGCATTTGCCCAGGACCCACTGGAACAAGGGAACCACCCCCGGACTTTTTATCTGCTGTAACTTTTGAGCAAAGGATTCTTCTGAAATGGCAGCACAACATTTATATTATTATTATTATTATTATTAACATTTATTTATAAAGCGCCAACATATTCCGCAGCGCTGTACAATAAGTGGGTTTCATACATTGGACATACAGAGTAACATATAAAGCAATCAATAACCGATACAAGAGGTGAAGACACAAGGTGTGGGAATGGGCATGACCAGAGTTGTGAGAGGTGTGGCACAGGGTATTGCTAAACTAGATTAGGGTAAACTTCTCTAAATAAATGTGTTTTTAGAGATCCCTTGAAGGCAGAGAGATTGGGAGAAAGTCTGATAGTTTGTGAGAGCGAATTCCAGAGAAGGGGGGCCGCCCTTGCAAAGTCTTGAATGCGAGCATGTGAGGAGGGAATGAGAGAGGAGTTGAGGAGCAGCTCAGTAGAGGAGCGTAACAAGCGGGTTGGATGGTACCTAGAGATGAGTTCAGAGATGTAGGGTGGGGCAGAGTTATGAACTGCTTTAAATGTGAGAGTCATTAGTTTGAATTTTATCCTGGATGGTAGGGGAAGCCAGTGCAGGGATTGGCAGAGTGGCACGGCAGAGGAGGAGCGGTTGGAAAGGTGTATGAGCCTGGCAGCAGTATTCATTATGGACTGGAGAGGGGACAGTCTTTGGAGGGGAAGGCCAATTAATAGGGAGTTACAGTAGTCCAGGCGAGATATAAGAGAGTGAATAAGAATTTTGGCAGCATCTTGGGTGATAAATTATCGTATTTTGGAGATATTTCTTAGGTGAAAGTGACATGATTTGATAAGTGATTGGATATGAGGAGTGAAGGACAGGGCAGAATCAAGGATAACCCCAAGGCACCGGGCCTGGGAAGATGGGGTGATGGTAGAATTGTTAACCATTATGGATACCTCGGGAACAATGTGGGCGTTGGATGGGGGAAAGAGAACCAGTTCAGTCTTAGAGAGGTTTAGTTTAAGGTAACGTTGGGACATCCAAGTGGAGATAGCGGACAGGCAGGAAGAGACGCGAGTTAGAAGCTCTGGGTTGAGATCAGGAGAGGAAAGATAGATCTGAGTATCGTCAGCATAGAGGTGGTACTGAAAGCCGAAAGAACTGATTAATTTGGCAAGTGAGGAGGTATAGAGAGAAAATAGTAAGGGGCCCAGGACAGAGCCTTGAGGAACCCCGACAGAAAGAGGCAGGGGAGAAGAGGATTCCCCATTGTAAGAGACACTGAAGGATCAATCTGAGAGATAAGATGAAAACCAGGATAAGGCAGTGTCACGAAGGCCAAGACAGCGGAGAGTCTGGAGGAGAAGAGGGTGATCCACAGTGTCAAAAGCAGCCGAGAGATCGAGAAGTATTAGTAGCGAGTAGTGTTTTTTGGCTTTAGCCGAAAGGAGGTCATTTGTTAGTCGTGTTAGAGCAGTTTCGGTGGAGGGTTGTTGTCTAAAACCAGATTGTAGGGGATCCAGGAGGTTATTGTCAGAGAGGAATAGCGTCAGTCGGTTGTAAACTAGGCGCTCAAGCAGTTTGGAGATGAATGGGAGCAGAGAGATAGGTCGGAGGTTAGTAGGATTGGAGGGATCAAGGGAGGGTTTTTTCAGAATAGGGGTTACAAGTGCATGTTTCAGTTGGGAGAGAAAGATTCCAGTAGAGAGCGAGAGATTGAATAGATGAGTTAAGGCTTTGATAAGACAGGGGTTGGCATTACGTAGCAGTTTGGTAGGAATGGAATCAAGTGGGCAGGTAGTAAGGTGAGAGGAAGACAACAATTTTGAGACTTCCTCTTCAGTCACTGGGGAGAAGGAGCCAAGAAGAGACTGGGTAGCATGTAGGGAGGGAAGGGAATGGTTATGGGGATTAAGTTGTGCAATGTCACTTCGGATGGTGTCAATTTTATTTTTAAAGTGCTCTGCGATAGCTTGAGCAGTGACTGAAGCACACGGAGGGGGCGGAGGAGGGGACAGCAGAGAGTTAAAGGTAGAGAAGAGTTGTGCAGGTTTTTTAGAGAGGGAGTTAATAAGTGCAGTGAAGTAGGTTTGTTTAGCTTGGCAGAGGGTGGTGTTGTAGGAGAGCAGAGCAGATTTGTAGCTGCAGAAATCTGACTCTGACCTTGATTTGCGCCAGCGGCGCTCAAGTGTACGTGACTGTCTTTGGAGGGATTTGGTATGAGCAGTATGCCAGGGTTGGAGTGGTTTGGGCCTCATGTGTTTTGTCTTGGCAGGAGCAAGCACATTAAGGGCAGTGGCGAGTGTGCTGTAGTAGACAAAGGTAGCCTGATTAGGACAAGGGACAGTTAGGATGTTAGAATGAAGAGAGTCACAGGAAGAAGAGAGGTGTGATGTGTTTAGGGATTGCAGGGGACAGCAGAGGGTGTAGAGGGAGTTAGCGAGAGTTGAAATGTGAGCAGATTGTGATCAGAGAGGGGGAAAGGGGAGTTAGTGAAGTTGGAGGTAGAACAACATTTTGTAAATATAAGATCCAGGGAGTTTCCATTTGAGTGAGAGGGGGAGTCAGAGCACAGAGATAACCCAAAGGAGGATGTTAGTGAAAGGAGTTTAGAGGCAGCCGGGGCATTAGGATTGTTAACAGGTATGTTAAAGTCACCTAGTACAATGGATGGGGAGTCAGAGGAAAGGAAGTAAGGAAGCCAGGCAGAAAAGTTGTCAAAGAATCGTGAGGTCGGTCCAGGAGGTCAGTATATGACCGCAATGCGAAGCAAAGCAGGGGAGAAGAGCCTAATAGAGTGAACCTCAAATGAGGAAAATGAAAGAGGAGGAGGTGGAAGGACTTTAAATGAATAGCTGGGGGAGAGACCTGTTTCCAGGTCTGGGAGTGTGAGTAAGGTGTAGCTCCCCAAAGGACAGAGCAGCAGGTGAGGCAGTATCAGTAGGGAAAAGCCAGGTCTCAGTTATTGCAAATAAGTTAAGTGATTTAGCAATGAAAAGGTCATGGATGGAGGTGAGTTTGTTGCAGACGGAGCGGGAATTCCAGAGGGCACAGGAAATGTGAATAGAGGCTTTGGGTATAGGGGTAAGGGTTCTGTACTTTAAAGGGGTACAGGGTGGGTTTGGTGAACGTGTCCCTAACAGAACAGGGATGGGGTAAGGGCCAGGGTTGGGGGAAATGTCACCAGCAGCAAGTAACAGCAAGGAGAGGAATGCAAGGTGAGAGCGGGATTTGTATGTTTTTGTTTTATGTGAGGAGAAAGAGTTAACTGGGGTTATGGAGCAAAGCACTTTAAAGACTTCATGTGCTGAGAGGGAAGAGAGGCAGTGGTTGTTATACCTTTCTGACTGGATGGAGGGTGTGGCTGGAGATGTTTTAAGAAACATGAAAGTGCAAAGAGGAGGGCAGGATAAAACATTCTGGGGTAGGAAATAAACTACCAGGAACAAGCAAAGTTGTTTTCTTGCGATTCCATGTTGTTTAGCATTGATTGGAGATAGTTCAGAGCCTTGTCAATGCCTTGTCCAGCTGCCTTGTTTAACTGCCATTTTCTTTCTTGCTAGCACTTAGGAAATGTTGGCACTTAGGAAATGGTAGCACTAGTGCCTGCCCCTGAAACTAGTGCCATCCCCATGGCTGCATCGGAATTTATATGCAGCTGATTGGGGAAAGCCAGAACCTGATTGACTAATTAATCAATTAAACAATCAGGGATCAAAGTAAATAGGCTGTGTGGGGAGGGGGAGACTTTTACAAGCACCAGAACCAAGTTTTGGGGCTGTAAAAATATCTCTGAGGAGTGGACACAGATGTGAGTTTGACACAGCTATCACAAGTACTAAATCAAGGTAGGCCTAACAGAAAAAGTTATTGGCATAGCAGATACACAGATGAGAATTACCATTAATAAGGAGCCTGCAATATAGTGGCTTATATAGCAGTATACAGCAGAGGGATACACAGATGAGAATTACCATTAATAAGCAGGCTGCAATATAGTGGCTTATATAGCAGTATACAGCAGAGGGATACACAGATGAGAATTACCATTAATAAAGAGGCTGCAATATAGTGGGTTATATGGCAGTATACAGCAGAGGGATACACAGATGAGAATTACCATTAATAAGCAGGCTGCAATATAGTGGCTTATATAGCAGTATACAGCTGAGGGATACACAGATGAGAATTACCATTAATAAAGAGGCTGCAATATAGTGGGTTATATGGCAGTATACAGCAGAGGGATACACAGATGAGAATTACCATTAATAAGCAGGCTGCAATATAGTGGCTTATATAGCAGTATACAGCTGAGGGATACACAGATGAGAATTACCATTAATAAAGAGGCTGCAATATAGTGGGTTATATGGCAGTATACAGCAGAGGGATACACAGATGAGAATTACCATTAATAAAGAGGCTGCAATATAGTGGCTTATATAGCAGTATACAGCAGAGGGATACACAGATGAGAATGACCTGTAGAAGTGAAAAGAGATGTGAGTTATTTCCAAGAACTGCCTTGTTTAACTGCCACTTTCCTTCTTCCTAGCACTTGTGAAATGGTAGCACCAGTGCCTGCCCCTGACACTAGTTATTCTGTTTTTTATTATAGAGAAAAAGGAAATCTAAAAATTTAGATTTGTTTTAAATAAAATGGAGTATATTGGATATGGCCTTCCTGTCATTCAGAGCTTTCGGATCCCATACCTGTACTATAATAAAGCTCCTGCTAGCTTGCCTGTATTCTGCATCCGACAATGTCATGCTGACTAGTTTACTAAATTAAGATTCATGTAATCCATGTTTACCAGGGGGAGAGCAGGCGTCAGTACAAATCTTAGCATTAAAACTATATTAAAATCAATGTTTGCATTTTCTAGTGTAGTTATTAAATAACAACACATTTGGGAATATACTCGACTTTCAAAGGAGAAACAAAAAACTGCCATGGTGCAGGATATATTTTATGTTCATGAAAAAACACAAACACGGTGCTGTAAAACACAATAGGGTTGATTCACTAAAGTGCGATTAAACAAGCGTATTTATAGCATGCATTAAAAATTTTATCGTGTCTTATTTTTCGCGTCTTAACGCACGATTCACTAAAAGTATATTTGCATTAATTTAGACGCGATGCTGTTTGCGTTATTTAAGTTGCGAAGATTATTTTTGTGCGGTATTCAATGCAACGTGTGCTAATTAACGCAGTGCGCTACTTGTCACGCGTGCTAATAAACGCACGTGTGGTATTTATCGCGCACGCCATAGTAGCCATACACACCATTATGTTCGTAAAACTACTTTTTTTTTTAAAATGACCATTTCCCTGCAAACTGGAGGCTGCATCACTCTAGGGCCAACACATACTTGAATAAGTCACACTGCAAAGTCCTTATTGTGTTGCCAAAAGCTCATGAACTGTATTTTCTATAATTACTGCCTGGCCCAAGTAGGTGTTAATTTTCGCATAGACTAATGCGATATTTAGCACGTCTAAGTGTTTGTGAATCATGCGTTAGTATTATTTCTGCTCGAGGATTAACACAATGCGGTAAAATTAACGCATGTGGTTGCGCGCTATTTAACGCATGCAATATGCGACTTAACATATCCGATAATAGTTTGGCGTATGGTGCGTTTTTTTCGTGTCAATTTTAACGCAAAAAAGCATGTGCTAAGCGTTATCGCACCTTAGTGAATCAACCCTAATATGTTTGTGCTTTAAAGCATAACATAAAATGTTTATAGTCTTTTTTTAAAATGCCAGCATTTTTACACCAATGAACCAAAAAGTGGAAACAATGCAGAACCAAGTCAACCACACACACATAAACACCCAGCCATAATCCAGAGTATTTCTAAAGTTATCATGCTTTTCTTGGTCTGTCTGAAGTATGTAAACCTTTCTTGTAGTGATATTATAGTCCTTAGTTTTAATACAAGACTTATTTTTAATGTAATGATAGGTAGCAAAGTAGTCATCATAAAACCAAAGTACAACTTGAGAAATAACAGATGGAGCAGCTATTTACGACCACTTTACTGTTTCAGAACACATTTGTGAGGCCGTTGGAATGTTTCAACTACACTCTAGAACAGATTCTATATGAAATTATACTAAGGGAGTTGACTAGCCCACTTTATACAGTATGTCATACTAGCACAAATGAGGTTACTGAACACTGAAATTTTGATTAATGCTGCATCTTGGGTAAAAAATGTAGGGTGAATTGCATCAATTTTTTTCTGCTCTTGAGCATTAGTATCAACATACAGTATAATATGTATACATATTACTACATTTAGGGTTAAGAGACAGAGCTAAATTTGATCACACTATTTTATACAGAAATATGTATTGTCTATCAACAGAACTATTTTTTGTTCAGTATGTGTGATATGAATCACAGGTTTGACATTGCAACATACAGTTCAGTAAGTAGCAGCAGCCACAGGCTTGACATTGTAGGACACAATACATTTCTTCAGCATCAAGGCATCATTGTTCTTTGCAGAATCTTTACACTAAATTTATCTTAGCAAGCAGGATGATCTCATGGTGAGTGCATCTTCCAAGGTGACAGAGCCTCATATAAATATACTGTTATGAGCTAGTTCATTTTGTGGGTAACATTGAATCAATACGTTGAATATCAACTTCTGTTTAATGAATTAGTAGCCTACAATGATCATACTTGAGTTTAGTAATCCTAAATATTTTTAAAAACTAGTTAACTTTGGTAGCATACGAGTTAACTATGTTAGTCCTGTAAGACTAATTATGTACAATGATGTCTCTCTTTAGTGTAAGAGAATGTGGAACCATACTTAACTGTAATTATAGTCTACCTTTCTAAATTGTGGTTCTTCATCAAACATCTTAAACAGCACATTTAGGGGGACATTTATTAAGGCACGAACGCTCCAAGCGTATTTTGCACAATAATTTCATACCTTTTTCGTACTTTGCGTCAAAATTTGTGTGACAAAATCGTATTGTCGCGCAGAGTACGAAAGTTTCGGATTCATTCAAGCTTCATTATCGTGACTTTCCTTGGGCCAGGTTGCAGCTGCAGAGTGCCATTGATTCCTATGGGAGGCTTCCAAAATCATGCACAGAAATTATCGTATCCAATTCAAATTTTTCCCATTTGGGATTTGAACTCATGATTTCATGAATGTGCCCCTTAGTATCTCCTACAATATTTTTAAACCTGGGTTATAAATAAAGGTAAGTTATGTTAGAGAAGTTGCCTTTGACAAAGCCCCTATGTGTTTAGGCGGCGAAACGCACATAAGGCTCTTTTTATTATTTGCTAGGCAGGGCCTCATAGCTGCAGGGAGGGATGAATGGTTGGGTGGAGTGGGGGGGTGATTGGGGTGGCAGAGGGTGGCAGCTTGTCAACGGCACTGAGTGACTTTAGGCCAAATCGGTCTAGCAAATGGATTGTGTTGATGGTATTATATGGCCACAGCTGGGGCCATTTACGAGTGGTTTATGTTTGGCCAAAATTCTAGATGCCCAACCATACCCTGTGTTACCCACCCATAACCCATATTTTAGTGGCATTAGAATCATACATGTATTATAGGCCACTTTAACCATGTGGTAATATAGATACTTTTTGGCAGACAAACAGAGTTGTAGCACTAACAATATATTTAATGGTTGGTAAATGCTGATTTTCTAGTAGGATGGCTAGATGGTCCTGCCTTAACCTACTAAATGTAAATTTCAAGTGTTTATTTATGCACAATAAAGGTTAAGTCTTAATGGAGCAACAGACTCATTTATATGACACAATAGAGGGCGCAGGGGCTAATGTATATGCTATACTTTTCTCTCCTTTTTTTCTTTTCTAATTTAGTATCTCCTATACTGGTACATTTCGTTAACATGGAACATGGAGTTTAATTTGTTCATAAATGACTTAGGGGAGGGTATTATGAGTAATGTATCAGTGTTTGCAGATGATACAAAACTCTGCAGACCAGTCAATTCTATCCAGGACGTGACATCCCTGCAGCAGGATCTTGAGCAACTGGCAATCTGGGCAGCTAAGTGGCAGATGAGATTTAATGTGGATAAATGTAAGGTCATGCACCTGGGATGTAAAAATATGCAAGCCCCGTATACCCTTAATGGGACTGCACTAGGCAAATCCATAATGGAGAAAGACCTTGGAGTCCTTGTAGATAATAAACTTGGCTGTAGCAAGCAATGCCAGGCAGCAGCTGCAAGGGCAAACAAGGTTTTGAGCTGTATTAAAAGGGGTATAGATTCACGGGAGGAGGGGGTTATTCTTCCCCTTTACAGAGTGCTGGTAAGGCCCCATCTAGAATATGTTGTTCAGTTTTGGTCTCCAGTGCTCAAACGGGACATTATTCAGCTAGAGAGGGTCCAGAGAAGGGCAACTAAGCTGGTAAAGGGTATGGAAAGTCATGGAATACAGGGTTATGGGAGATAGCTCTTAGTACAAGTTGATCCAGGGACTGGTCCGATTGCCATCTTTGAGTCAGGAAGGAATTTTTTCCCCTCTGCGGCAAATTAGAGAGGCTTCAGATGGGGTTTTTTGCCTTCCTCTGGATCAACTAGTAGTTAGGCAGGTTATATATAGGCATTATGGTTGAACTTGATGGACGTATGTCTTTTTTCAACCCAACTTACTATGTTACCACAAGTTTTATTTTTGGGCCCTTATTCTTCCAAGAACACTTCTACCTAAGGAATCATCCCTTCTGTGAATACATGACATGTATGCCTGTATTGTGCGTCTGCCCTTTTAAAACTAATAAATGTATGTTCATAATTAATTTGAATAATATATTCTTGCAGTCTTGGCTATTTTTTTTAGCTTAATTTCTGGCAAATCTTACATTTTAACGGTGACACTAAAACAAGTCTTTAAGGATAAGGTTATAAAGTGCTAATGGAATTGTTGCCCATTTGCCAGGATATAAAAGATTTTCTATGAGCACTTTGTCACTTAAAAGTAAAATTGGTTGTGTCAACAATAAAGAAGTCCATCTCCTAATAAATCATGGATAATAGGTCTAGCAATTTTAGGCCTTTTAATGTTGCATCTAATGCCATTACTAGGTGGATCATAAAATCTATATGTAAACAAGAATGTATGCAGCAACAAGAGAAGGCAAGGGTATAAGAGTGTTCATGATTTAGTGCCCCATTGGAGCTTGCAATCCTATATTCAAACCCACAGAAGTAAATTGCAGGACCCTGTTTCTGACCACGGAGAATGATGAAAGTCAAATGGCCAAGGTTGTATACAGTGGTTAGATAGATAGGTTAGATAGACATACTAAACAAAAGCCATGCCCGGTGAAACATCAAGCCTACAGTCCCTTTTTTGAACTACTCCTTTCTTGATTGTTCTACCCCCTTCCCTTCAGTAACTCCCAATAACATGACTCTCAGGCATATTTTGTAATGGAAAGGCCACAGCTTTTATTACAAGTAAGGTATTGTTAACAAGAAAAAACTATTTCAAACTGGATATAACTTTTACATTATGGATTTTCACATGAAGAAAAACCACCTAGGAATGCTTGCCACAATAAAACCATAGCAGCTGTACCTGCAGTGCCAGCCATCTTCAGCAACCACATCAGATGGGCATGCGTTAGAAGGCATCTTAACTCCACCAAACTCCCGGTATCCACCCCCAGAGAGTTCCCATGACACCAATGACTTGCAGCCATCTTACCACTGGGCCCTGTGCTGCAGAGAAGAGGCTGGGCCCTCCTTTTCCGGTGACATCATACTCTACTTTCCTGCGCTGTGCACCACCACCCCCGCCTCTTCTTTAACTCCTACTTTTCCGGCTGCCTACTTCCTCGCACCCGGCAAGGCTCCTCCCCCAAGTGGTCCAGGTACGGAGCGCCTTAGTTGTGCTTGGGGTAACATCGATTATTTTATTCTTTACCCACCTTCTGGAAGAGTAATAGTTTGGGGCACCTATTTGCATTATATATGAAAAATGGGGTTTGTCTCATTTAAAGCAACAAAAAAGCAATAGTTGTTTGTGGTGGTTATTTAGGAACAGAAATGCATAAACCATGTCTAATTCTAATATAAATAAATACATGGTAATCTGTATATACTGTACTTTAAACACTAGAAAGCAAATAAACCCTTATTAAAAATATATGTAAATCAAAGCAATAATTTGTATCGAGAACATATGGTTGTCACACAATTCATTTTAAAATTTTTGAAAGTGTAAAATGTAAGCATATTAAACTTGCAATGCAATGTAATTATCAGTATAGCTACACCATATGTCCCCAAGCTGTGACAAAAAACCCCATATCAGGGGGACCTTAAACAGTGGTTGGTTATCTAGTCCGAAGGTTTGTGCAGTGAATAACTCATATGCTATACTATAGGCATATGGGTTTATTACTATCTGTTATTTACTACAAAGTTGGGTACTATCTACAGATGTCACACAGAAATGCCACTTTCCTTAGAGGCCATTTAAACAAACCATTCTTACTTTAAGACTCTGTTGTAATAAGAGAGTAGCTTATACTTGATGGCTTGTACCTGCTTGTAGCCACTATCTTGAATTATTTTCATGAACACTTCCTTGTCCATGATGATGAGTATCCTAAATGCAAAACTTTTACAGTCCTGGGAGATGATAATTTGCTTGCCTCGTGACCACAGGGTGCTGGAGGATTAGCACGTACAGAAACAGAACTGTTATCTTTAGAGCAGGCTCGGATGTGTTACGCAGGAATCAGTGTAAAGATCTTTTTATTATTGTACATTACTATTGATGCCCTTTCAGTACAGATGATAATACTTTTTAAATAGTATTAGTGCACTGGGTTACTGTACAGCTTCCCATGGCCAGCTGCCTAATGTCCCTTAGGTTACAATACTAAGTATACAACCCTCTTTGCCTTGTATTAAGGAGTGTAATAGGGATAGAGATCACCTAGGTGCTGTCCTTGTATTTAGGAGTAACCATGATTTTTTTGAAACAACTGCAAATTTTCACTGAGGTTTTGTGAACCAACACACCAATGGCGAAATGTTGAATTTCACTGAGAATCCTTACACGGCGACCTGGTGAAAATATTTGCTCATCACTACTCAGGATCATATCTAATGAAAGGGCGCGGTCGCAGCAAAAAAAGGGGCAAACAGAAACGGACAGATTTACTCAGGGACATTATTATATTTGTTAGCCACATACCAGATTAAAAAAGCCTCTAATCAATAGAAAGAAAGAAGAAAACAAATATACTGTATATATATATATATAACACTAAAAAAAAAAATAATCAAGGAATAATTACAATCACATATAATGCATAATAAAAGCAAATATAATGCATACTAAAAACAAGGATTGCTTATTTTTTGGGTTTCAATTACTTATCTAAATGAATAAATCTGCCCCTTAGGGTCATATCAGTATCTTTTGTAATTACAATGGGATTTTTACAGAAACCTACTTTAAGGGCCGTGACACATGACAGGCAACTAATCTCCCCGCCATGCCATCCCACCGGCTAGAATGTAAATCGCTGGTGGGATTGCATAAACGGCGCCGCAATTTGCCAAAGTCGCCAAAGCTTCCTCTCAAGGCAACTTTGACAAATTGTGGCGCCGCATATGCCATTGCATGGCATTGTGTGGAGATTAGTCACCCCGCGGCAACAGAGATTTGTCGCGGCACGACTAATCTCCCTGTGTACTCCCTGCCCTTATATATGATTTTCCATAGTATTCACAGCTGACTCACACATTCAGATTACACATACACTTCCCAGAAGGGCTAGGTAAAAAGCTTTCTGCATCTCATCATCTCATCATGCTGTTTTCCCAATAAAGTCTGTGATGCTTGCTATGATGAATAGCTGTGATTACCATTTTTGGGTAATCTGCTGCTAAATATGTTTATTTAGTAGAAACTAATTTGGCTATTATGTTTTCAGTCAAGTAGATGGTAATTTAAAGATTGCAATCTGACAATTGCAAGGAAAATCAGATGAAACAGCTCTGGTAATTTCTTTTCACTGTTTCTAAAATATCAGAGTAACCCTTAGATGTTAATTGACCTTATAGACTTACATGGAACAGTTTATATCGAAAGCATTATTTTGGAACCATTAATGGACCACAGATATATATATGGTTTTATTGCTATACACAACAGCGGGAATCTAGTGTCTTACACAATTAATAAATAGATTTAGTCACTGGGGCAATGTTGCATTGACTGCTGCTCCAAAACTTTAACATAATTGCAACAATTTACTCCTGTTAGTATATTTTATTTGTATTAAGAAGTTCACACTGCCGTCATTCTCAATGATATACAAAGTCTTGAATAAATAAAAGATACTGTGCAAGGTCAATAAATGTTCAATGTTTATCTAAACTATTCACACTTCTATTCACATTGCTATCGGGCTAAGATATTTGTAATATCTGTTTCAAGTTTTTGATAATTGAGTTTGAAAATGTGAGATGTTATGCCAGATAATCTAATACCAAAATAAATGAATAAAAAATCTGAAGGTATCTCCAATTTCCCTTGGGAGAAATGAATCCTTACTAACTTTAAAAGAGCAATCATGCCAGTCCTTGGATTTTTGACCTAAGATTTAATTTTAGTAATAAATCTGCCAGTACAACAATCTGCTGAAAGGTTCTACAGAACCTGGGAATAAAGCAACAGGTTTTTGTTTTTTGTTTGGGTCCCTTATATATTTATACTTAGAGATCATATCTCCTTTAAGCACCTCTTCTCCAGTGTAAACAATCCCAACTTGGCCAGACTGTCTTCATAATTAAGTACTTCCATATCCTTTGCAAGCTTAGTCATTCATCTTTAAACTTTATTTCAATACTATTCAATATTTCCAATAATTTGAGCTCTGTGGACCAAAACAACACTCCATATTCAAGAGGGTGGCCTTACAAATGCTAAAATTGAATCTATACTTTTAATACAGCTCACAGTCTTGTATAATTTGCTTGCATACTTCCCATGTGCATAAATATTTATCAACATTGAACCTCACCTGCCACCTAGCTGCCCAGGTTTCTAGTTTGTCTATAGTAACCCTAGTTAGCCATTATCCTCTCTTTTTGGAAAAGTAAAAACAGATGAATGATTCCCTCTTCAGTCATATAAAGTATACAGTATATTTAAGTGACTAAGATGATCATGAGCAATGCTTTTCCAAGAAAGACACGATTACCCTGTATTTCCAGGACCCAAATTCATTTTTAACCACACTGAAACTGATCAGAAATGGCTTTTTTCTAACTACAACCAAATTATTATCTTGCATGTAAAATGAAACTGTTGACAACATGCCTTTTATACCATATTAATCAGTGCTCTACCACAGTCCCAATTTAATGTTATCTTTTTGTAACAGTTCCACATACAAAGTTTCTTTGTGTCTTTTTTTAGCCTTATAAGGCTTTATAATAGTCCAGAAATAGTGTCTAGATGATAAATAGTAGCATGTATATTGTTGCTAAAGAGCTGCTTTAATACTTATTAATGTTATTAATAAAGTAATTAAAAGAAAATACAATAACAAACTACAAATGGAAAGGCAAGATGGAGAACAAATATGAAATGATGAACAATAAAATATATAGATAGCCCAAGCAGCACATATCTGCTGCTCTTTAGTATCTGTCTGTGCTGTTCCCACTGCATTTAAAAGGGAGCATAAGAAGAGTGCTTAATTACCATACTGGCCCCCATAAGTTAAAAATAATAATTTCACTGGTTCATACCTGAAAGACTAATGAGCCAAAATGGTGGCAGACAAACTTCCACAAAATGATGTCTGACTTGCAATGAAATAAATGTGCAGTTGCATTCATTTTGCCAAATTGCCTGCTTGTGGCTGCAATAATGCTTGCATTCTGGGGAAAAAATGCTGCATTGCGGGAAAATATATGGTAAATGCATTTGAAATTGGACTTTGCTCACTGCGCCAAGAGACTTAAATGAGTCCTTATATATATGCTTGTAAGTACTGTGTTTGGTGTAGTAAATCACCTTAACAAAAGAACATTTTGGTTAACACAAACATTGCTCCTAGGTTTGCAGTAATGTTGTTAGGGTTTATAAAATGCTTTCTACAGTTTATGGCTCTGCAAGTTATAAGTGGATATTATTTATTTCTCTTTATATGTCTATGTTGAAATTATAATACTTCAGACTATATCAGAACACAATGAATTGTTTCTGATAGAAGCACATTAAGCCATTACTCTGCATATTCAGAGGCACGGTTTAAAATAAATTGGTTTATCACTGTTTATGACATAAATAAGCACTGTTGGCCTGATAAATTATTCTGTTTTCCTTCAGAGGTAAACAGCTCATAAGCACTGATTACATTTTGCCTAATGCATGGGGCTTCCAAAGAGTTTACAATAAAAATGTACAAAACTGTTTATTGCAGACAGTTTACAATTCTTGATTACAAAAGTTTTTAGACTTTGAGAAAGAATGGATAGTCACGAAAAGCAACTGTTAGTTTGAATTTCAATCACAGGCAGTTCATAGTTCATGAATCACTTGTACTGTGATGAGAAGCAACCTGTATTCAGGAACTATAAGATCTGGTTGGGCAAACAAGCTTCCTAGATATCCAGTGTCGGACAGGGGCCCCATGGGCCCACCAGAAAACCTAGACCATGGGTCCTCTCTCCAAACCATTTTTCATGCACTACTTACCTCAGTCTCTATATTTTCCTAGTTTTTTATCTTTACATGCTATAATCTATTCTTCTGTATATTTAGTTGTTTTGTTCCCATAGAGAAATAGGTAATGACTATAAATTAGACCAAATGGCTAGAAGCAGGAGGGCCCACTGACACCTGGGCCACCAGGAGTTTTCTTGGTATCCTTGTGGCCAGTCCGACACTGTAGATATCCCTGTATCTGTCCAGTTGCAGGCCATCACCATCTATCATTTGTGTAGCACCATAGCTTACATTAAGGGACACTCACTGTCCCAATAGTTCTTACAATCTAATGACAAAATAGCTTACTGCACTTGAGTCAGTTTCATCAGGCGCCAATCAACTTGTGGAGTGGAATAAAATTGTGAGGAGACTCATTCACACAGAGGAAGAACATGCAAACTCTTTTAGTAGAGATGTAGCGAACCTCACAAAAAAAGTTTGCGAACCCGTTCGCGAACTTCCACCAAAAAGTGCAAACTTTTGCGAACTTTGCGAACCCCATAGACTTCAATGGGAAGGCGAACTTTAAAACCTAGAAAAGCCATTTCTGCCCAAAAAACTGATTTTAAAGTTGTTTAAAGGGTGCCACGACCTGGACAGTGGCATGCATGAGGGGGATCAAGGGCAAAAATTTATCTGAAAAATACGTTGTTGACACAGCGTTGCGTTTTGTGCTGTAAAGGGCAGAAATCACACTACATTTCTAAACTTGTGTAATAAACTGCTTTAAAACGTCCGGCGTCTACATGCCAATCAAGTCGTGTAAAGGTTACAGCCGGTTCACACACAAAGACAAAACGCCGCAGTAGTGGATACGGAATATATTATTGCTGGTGGAAATACATCGCTCAGGTGATTTTATTGCAATGCAATGTCACTACTATGTGTAACGTATTGGGTTACAGCAGATGAGATCAGCAGGACAGCTGCCCCCAGCAGCTACATACAGAGCAGTAGAAAGTAGATTACTAGTCAGAAAAGCTACCTAAACTGTCCCTCAAACCCCTGCACAGCTTCTCTCCCTATGCTAACTCATCAAGCACACACAGGCAGAATTTAAAATGGCTGCTGGGCTTCGGTTTATATATGGAAGGGAGTGGTCCGGGGGTGGTCCAGGAGGGAGAGCTGCCTGATTGGCTGCCATTTATCTGCTGGCTCTGGGGTGAGAGGTCAAAATTTGGCTCCAGCTAAGGCGAACCCAAAATTTCGAACTTCGCTAAAAGTTCGCTAACTTGCGAACACCCGATTTTCGTGCGAATTAGTTCTCCGGCGAACAGTTCGCTACATCTCTATCTTTTAGTGCCATCACATCAAATCAATCACAAACCCTAGCAATACAAGTCGGTAATAGACCTCTGATTCTGGCAATTAAATCCATTGGACTGATTTGAACCAATTATCGACCAATTGCTTACCCATCTGATTTGGTCATTCAGGCAGTTCTATTGAAAAAATGGATGCAGAAATTCCAAGCAGTAGAGATTAAATGCTCATCTTGTATAGCAGGTACATCTATAAATGTACATGATGTATTTTACCTTTCTAATGTTGCTATCCTTTAATTTATTTTTACTGCTTGTGCAGTGTTGCTATTCCTCCTCATAACTTAACCTCTTCATTAATTTTTCTAGAGGTAGTAGGGAACTACTAATTATGGATTTTCTGTATCTGTGCAATAAAACCAACTAAACCTGCTTAGTGTTAATATAAACCAACATTTTATATAGACACAAAGTTTTAACCACAACCATAGTTGTGTGCAATTTCACATCTTAAGCTAATAAAGCTGAGTGGATCCTTAAACTACTTACATTTTAAAATCCTGACATTTTTGCTGGTCACCAAGCTCTTGAAATAACCACATAGTAGTAGTCTTACTTAAACAGTCTTTAAACACAAATATAAACAATGTCACAGTCTAATTGTTTTCTATTTACAAAAGGACTTACCTAAAGAGACTAAGCAAGTTTTAGTGCTTTGTAGAAGTGAAATGTATTTCTTGTTCATTCCTGCCATATTTTCATCTTATCGTGTAATTTAATTGGTTGACAAATAAGAAACGGTTTATTTGAAGTAGAAGTTACATGGATACTGCTGTGGATACTACTATTTAAAAAAGTGTGTATTTGCATTTGAATACAATGTGTACCAGTTACCTGAGCAAATTAATAAGCAGCATAAATTGCCAGGATATACAAATTACATACGAAGACTTTGAAACCTGTTCTTTTTCATCAA
The DNA here is from genome assembly GCF_000004195.4 of Xenopus tropicalis. Lineage (NCBI taxonomy): Eukaryota > Metazoa > Chordata > Amphibia > Anura > Pipidae > Xenopus > Xenopus tropicalis. The sequence continues at coordinate 60,588,945 of NC_030678.2, read as the reverse complement.
GGGTGCAGAAAGCATATTGTGAGGCTCCTTACTGGTTTCTCACTGGTGCATGTATTCAAACTGATGGTCAGTATCCAGTGCCAAACAGTTCTTTGCACAAGTGCGTCCTAGCTAGCTCACACATACGTCTACATCATTGCGTCTATGTTTTGGCTCCAACACTTATGCCTTTAAAAGGATGCTACATGCCCTCATTAACCATGTGGTTATCAAGTTCTGCTTGCTCTCCTGGCGTTAGCAATTCATCACTTAGATGACTGGATCTTTCTGCAGGAATAATAGATTCTGCATGTATTTAATTTTTCTACATAGTTTTGTGTGAGCGCTCTGAATAAAACAAATTGCACATCAGTTACAGACTAAAAACTAAACCAAGTTTCATGAAAGCATTCAACCAGACATGGAAGCATTGTTCATGCACATTTATTTTTCTTAAATGTTTTAGGACCAAGTTATGTGTTAAAAACTTGGAATTTGTTTGTGCTGAGCCTTCTGTACAATTTCAGTTTAAATTCTTAGGCAGTGGTTGTTAATACCATGACCAAGAAATCATTTATAATAATTGCCTTTCGAGTGTCTCAAACCATGTTTTTAAAACTGATATCAACTCTTATCTTTTAATTATTCATATACCTATAGCTACTTGTTGTTTGTGTTGCTCCTACCAACTTGCGATATGTAAACCTTAAAGGACATGTAAACCCCACACACAAAAATGTAATCAGTGAACAGCCTCTTTGAAATCTTTCAATGCCTGCCACACTGGCTGTCCAGAGGTTAATAGTAAGTCTGCAGCATTTCCTTAATTACTTAGATTTCCTTCTCCTCCTGTAACCCACTCGCCCCCCACCCTCTGGAATTCGCTTTGGCTGTTGGCTTGTGGGCATGCTCAGTTGTTCTAAGCTCAGATTACTAAATGCCCCCCAGTCTAGCAGCCAGTGAAGAGATGGCATTGCTGGTTCCCATAGAAACTCAGCTCTAGCTGTCTGCTTCAGTTTTTTTCTCCTAACCAACTCTCCTGAGCTCAGCTCAAACAAAGCAGAACTTTTATTAGAGACAGTTCTGCCTGTGTGAGCCTGTATTCTTGATGGAATGTATGCTGAATAAAGGTCTGTGTGTGTATGCTGTTTGCAGATTTAAATGTAAACAATTATGTATCAGAGGAAAAATGGCCACCAGGTGAAAGCTGCTTTAGAAAAATGTGAAATTTGCTTTAGAAAAAGGTGATGATGCTGGCAAACGGAGGGGATATATGCAGTACAAATGGTGCCATTTGGGTGGGGCTGATAACTGATATACATTGTAGGCAAATGTAGGCTTTACATGTCCTTTAAAAATAAATGTGAAATTGTTTAGAGTGCTTTACTAAGAACTTTTGCAATTACATTATATCTGTATTTTTAGGTGAGGTGTCATTAGCATGTTACAGTTCAGCCAAGACCCCCTAGGAAAAATGTAATTTGAATTTATCCAATCAGTTCTGATGTATTAGAATATTTGTCAAACAAGAAAATGCTTTCCATGTGCATTTCATTTTTGTGGCCAGTTAATCTGTGCCAGAGGAAATTAATTGTTAATCAATTAGATAAGAAATTAAACAATTTACAACAAACCTAATCTTTCTGTCCCTGAATATTTTCAATATGTCAGCATCAATGAACCTGCTACAACTGGAGTATTAGCTGCTGTAGAGTTGTCCATTTGCATAGTCTGGACATGTGTGGCACTTTTATCCTTTGTCTTCACATTCCAGAAATGTTCAGTAGAACAGATAAACACTAGGCAGTCAGTAAATTGGAATTCTGATGATTCATCAAGGGCCAGATATGTATTGTACTAATACAGCTTAAAGCTTCAGTGCCCTCCTTTAGACATTGTCTGATGATTTGGATAACCTTACATTTCCTTTGTCTCTAAAATATATTTCCAACTGTGTTGCAATGACCGATAGATCATACCTGCTTTTTCTAGATAATATTTCTAAGGTAATAAGAATGACATATCATAAAGAAGTCACCAAATGACAGATATGCTGAAAATTAAGAAAGGTATTGAAGGTTCGTAACTCATATGTCACCAATGGATTTTCCCCAAAGGCACTGTAAATAATGGGAATAGACATTGCTAATGAAAAAAAGATGACAGTCATGTATAAACTTTATGTTTATAAAGGAATTGTACATTTATGTTTGCTATCCACAGCTGTCAGGTCACTCCATTAAGCATGACTAATCAAATGTGGCCCACCAGGCCATCCAAGGGATTTTTATGGAACCTGGTCTGCCAATGCCCTCCACAGATTGGATTTGGATTAAATTGTTTTTAATGTATAATGCAAGACTTTGTCAAATAACTGTGCCATATGTCATTCTGAAGTTCTGACTGTTATGTGCTACAGGCATTCCATTTTAAATGTTTGGTGCTTTAAGAATACTCTTGGCTTAAACAAGATTAAGGGGTATATTTATTAGTGTGTGTTTAGTGTGTCAGTGATGTTGCCCATAGCAACAAATAAATAATTAGATTTGTACAGTCACCTGCAATTTAGAAAACAAAAGCAAAGATCTATTTGCTATGGCAACATCACCGGTAATGTTGGCTTACACACTATAATAAATATGCCCCTAAGTTTGTGGAGCAGGCCTAGGTCAAAGTAGGAAATCAGACAATCAAGCACAAAAATACAGGCTAGGCAGAATCACAGGTACAAGACTGGAGCAGGAACAAGGAACAAAGAGGCAGGAGGAGAAGGTGGGCTCAGATAGGTCCTCAGATAGATTGGAGGAGGAGGTTAACAGAGGTAATATATGCTTGTATGAATTCTTGTCAGGAGCAAAGACCAAAAGCCCTGCTTAGCATGAAAAAGAACATGCAAGTCATGTAAACTGCCACACAGACCAGGGTTTGAATCCCCACAAGTACAGTGTGTAAAAATAGGTGCAAATGCAGTATATTAATACCAAATTATTAGTATCACAGATATATTGATAATTTTTTTATTATAAGTAGGAGAAATATACCCACATTTTTATATCAGCTCATTTAGCTCTGAGCTTTCAAAAATAAATGTAAATGTATTAATTTTTACCTGATTCTACATATTGAAAGGAAACCATGATGGTGTATCTCTGCTAACAGGGACCATTTTCTTAAGGCACTAGACATGTGCCTAGGGCAGCAGGTTTGGGGGGCAGCCCTTGGGTGTCTATATATTTGTTTTTTAATAAAAAAAAATGCCCCCAGCCTCCCCAATGGATTTTTATAGGAAATCCAGCGATGGAGCTAGGGGGTAAGGGGAATGTGACTTTTAGAGCTAAAAACCCGAATTGGAATAAAAAATCCAACGGTTAGTGAATGGTCCCCTTGGTATTGAAGTGACCTAGGAAGCAAGGTGGTTTCTAAAGAAAGATACATTTTAGTGACTTTTGCTTATTTATTTGCTCAGTGGCAGAGATTACTATTTATATATCCACTGTTATTTCCTTATATTATGTGGCATACAATAGATTCCAGAGGATAAACACAAGTTTATGTGGAAATCTGAAAATCTGCCTTATTTCCTATTCGACCCAATAATTCTATTTCTAATACCACTATGCTTTGCCAGAATACAAATGTTATAATCCATTTGTATACAGTTTATTTCTCAGGGAGCAAACAAATGAATGGTTCTGAGGTTAATGAGTTTTATGGAATGTGTAAGAGGTTTATGGTGCAAGACTGAAATCATGCAAATAATATTATTATTAAATCTTGTCTAGACACCACATATACATAACTGAAAGAAGCATTTCAGAGTAAGATGGGAAAAATATATGAAAGACAGATTTATTTCATTCTTTATCTGTTCCTTTGACATTTATTGGTTGGGCCTCCAGCTGTTCTTGCACTAAAACTCTCAGCTTATTCAGCAAGTAAATGTATATGAAAACTTATGTATTGATAATGGGCTGTGTATGCTTGGAGTTTTACAGGTGATTGAGGGTACCAACAATGAAGTTCATACATTGAATATATTTTATATTGCAACTAGTTGATGCAGATGCCCAATCAAGAAAGACAACATGAGCACTGTTGACAAACACAGTTTTCTTTATAGTTATAGTGCATATGACACTAAAAATGCAATTCACTATTCAGTTGTTTTTTATATTGCAATTAGTTGATGGGTTTACAGAAGCCGAATCAAGGAAGCCAACATGAATGCTTTTGTCAGTCACACTTTTCTTTATATTTATACTGTGTATCCCACTGTAAAAGCTCACTATTCAGTTGTGTTTGTATGCATTATCCTTGGACTTTGGGGATGGGAGGTTGTTCCTGTCACACTGTTGTATGTAGGTTATTTTCTTTGCTGTTCAGTTGTGTGTGTTGGGGTTTATTGCTGAAAAGTTATCTATCCAGGAGGAAGAGAAGGAGCTTCAGCCATTCTGAAAGTGAGTAGGGCAATGGACGCTGCTGTGTAAGACACAGGTAGGCTGAGATTGCTGGCTTCATGGAACAGAGCAGAACCATTTCAAAGTATTCCCATAGAGAGAGACTGTGCACACAATTGTACTGGGTATTTGAATCTGTGTCAAATAAACAAATTATGTTAAGTAAACAAAGAGAGCTTCCATTTCACAGTGTTACGTGTATTTTTCTTGCTATGATTTACTTAATAATAGTGTAGGTATTTTATCCCACAGGCATTATATACTCCATTCTAAACTTTGAATCCTGTGAAACTTGTACTTTACTTTTCATGGGATGCTGTAAGTGTGAAAATAGATATCCTTTCGGAAAGAGTTGAATAATGGAAAGAAGAGTAAAGGGCACATTAGCCAGTGGTTGAACAGAATGAGCCAAACAAATATGAGGCTCACATTTCCTAGACAGCAAGCACATCCTGAACGCAAATCATACGAGTGGCAGCTGCAGGATGACATTAAATATGTAACTGGAAATTGTTGTGCTTAGTCTTTAAAAAGACCAAGAAAGCTTCAATGAAGCCAGTAACAATAGGCAGTATTGGAAATATGTGTCTCTTTGACATTATATGATTCCTTGTAGATTTATAGGCATACATAAGGACATTGTTTAATATGTGAAGTGATTCCAGTGTAAGAATATTTCTTAAACAATTTTATGATATAAATGCAAAGTAAGTTATTATCAGTAAGACAGATTTTTTTAAAAATGGGGAACTGCCTGGGGTGTACGGAGTTGGAGTTGGCCTAGAGGTTAAGTGATCAGCCTTTGATGTGGGATTTTATGAGACCCTGGTCTGAATCTCTGCACTAACTCTTTGTAACCTGGACAGTCACATTATCTCCTAGTGGTCCAGCATACTTAGTGCACCTATAAAGGCTGCCTTGCTTGCTGTAAAGCATTTTGTGTCCTACAGGAGTGCTAAATACAAATGAATAGATGGAAGTCTTGTGGTATAGGTTGGAGAAGTGACTATACAGTGATAAGTGAGATTTCAGCCCTTCATCAAAGTGCAAGAGGATCTAAGTAATAAGTCCTTGGTTAACCTACAGTATAGATGAAAGGAATGAAAACAGGTAGTGTATAACTAAAGATAAGCCTAATGACATTATTTTACACCACTTCACAAACTTTCCAAACTAGGTAAAAAAAGTAAAGCAGAAAACACAGAATTTCTGCTGTGCTATTTAATATTAAGTAGGCTAGTGGGATGAAAAGAGTACAGTCCTGCCTGATAGGGATTCTGGAACAAATTGTTACAATTGTTAACAAGGTTACATTTGCAACTGGTCTAATCATCTATGAGCATGCTGGTCACCTGTTTAAGAGCAAACATCGTACTGTTGTTGCTAAGGACTAATGTACTTGGGAAAATGTTGTGCCTTTTATTACATATCGGGCTAAAATATACTTGGCCAGATATTTTAAAAAGAAAAAGCCACTTCAGAGTTAATTGAGATTAAATAGGAAAAAATCTGCGAAAAGTTACCAGAAAATGAAGTAAAAGCTTACATTTGCCCATTTGTGTCTGTTAGTTACCCCTCCCATATAGATTGTAAGCTCTACATGGCAGGGACCTCCTTCATCTTGTGTTTCTGACTCTTATTGCAACTGTAGCTTGTATTTATTGTTGTACTTTGTATTTATCCATTATCTTTAACCCCCTGTTTGTATTAATGTATTCTACTGTACAGCGCTGCGTACATAAGTAGCGCTTTATAAATAAAGATATACATACATACATACATACATAATAGAAGTCTATGAGAATTGTCTCCAATAACTTTCTTTTCCCAGTATATTAAAACATTTAAGTTTTTCAGCCTCATTGAAAATGAATGGAACAATGAGATTCTCTCCAGCTTGCAATTGTTTTTTCTGGGACAGAATGCACATGGGAATAATCTGTTGCTTTTTTCTTAAATAAACTAACGTTCTAGAAGGAAAGTTGCACATGATTTCTTGTGGTTATTTTTTTCACAAGCTTGATAAATCTGCGTTTCAGAAAGAATCAAGCAATATCCTACCAGTGAAACTCCTATTTTGTTTTAACTTCTTTGTCATGTTCAGCTGTAACATTTTAACTAAAACAGTATTCAAAAAATAATAATTAAATTATACCTGTATGAAAATTTCAATTTGTGTTTTACATGTTCTATTTTGTCAATAAGACACAGGATCAGTTTGCTACAGAATTCCTTTTTCCAGGTGACAGGACTTAATGTATCTGCCTTTCAAACAAATATTATACATATCTTTTAAAGTATGTACAGTGTATAATTCCAGGGTATGACTCTATCATAAAAAATACATGTGAAAATGTAATAAATGGTTAAGAAATATAATCAATGTGAAAAAATTGATGTGCAAATCACTTTTCATTGCACAAAATTAATATATGTTTTGTGAACACATAGGAACTCTATTGCAACATGGGAAAAATTCCACCTCTTTCTGTTTGCTTCAGTAGTACATACAATAAAATGTCTTTATGATTGTGTGTCAAAAAATGATGCCACTTTGAACCAGATCTTAAAAATGTACAGGGAAAATCTATAATACAATAAAAGGAGACGGTTTTCAAAGTTTGATTTTCCTGGTTGAATCTTGTGAGTAAGATACACCAAAGAGCATTTCTCAACTCTTTCCATACTTAGGCATTAATAGTAGTGGCTTGAATGTCCCTATGGAATTTGGAAATATTCCTATAGATTTTAATGTTAAATCAACTTAAGAAATGCTGACAGCTGTGGATAATTCTCAACAAAGTTAAGCTGTTTCCATTCAAACAAATGCTGAAATGGCACTGGTGTGGTCTCAGCCTTGTCATTTCAGAATTCAGCATTGAATTGTTTAATGAACATTAGTTTATGAAATGCACTTCTTCATTATTAGAGTTGCATACTTTTATTTTGTTTACATATTTTATCACATACTATCCACAATTTGTATTGGAAAAATTCTGGGCAAAAATATGTTTTTTTTCCCTCTATTTCATTGTACTTTGTTGCTAGAATCCTTTATTAAATAAGCCCTGTTATCTTATTATTACAGAAAAAATGAAATTCAGTCAAAAATGAAGAGTTTGCTTAAATAAGACACTAAGGGAAATATCATTTACGTATTGTGGAGCTTTCTGGATAATAAATCCCATACCACCAAACATTTGAATTTATAGTTGAATTCACCATTACTAATTGCAAAAATGTTGGTATCACAGAACTCAGAATAGTTTTTCTCCTTTACTAAATTCATATAGTAAATTAGAGGGACTCATTTATGGGAGCAGATGCAGTCACGCAAAAATTCACACAATTGTGGGAATCAACAACATTCATTAAAGGTACTTGTTTTTAGAGTGGCTTCTTGAACTTAGGCCCAGTGCTGCTGCCTGGTACCATTTGTGCACAAGTGCAAGTGCATCACATCTTAAATTACATGTCCTTAGCTGAAACACTCAATGCTGGCTTCCAAACTGTCTCTGGAAGCTAAATATTGTCATAGAATATTCTTGCTAGCCATATTCTTAATTTTCCAGGGTGCAAGAGCCATGTAACCTGTGCTCTAATAAACTTCAGTCACACTTTACTGCAAGTTGGAGTGATATCACCCCCCTGCCAGCAGCTGATCAGCAGAACAATGGGAAGGGAGCACGATAGCAGCTCTCAGTAGATAGAATAGCACTCAATAGTAAGAAATCCAAGTCCGGCTTGGGACTCCTCCAGTTACATGGGAGTAGAAGAAACATTAGGTTATCTGAAAGCAGTTCTAATGTGTAGCGCTGGCTCTTTCTGAAAGCTCAGACTCTGCCTACACACCAACTAAAAAAAATGCATTTGTTGGTTAAAGAATAAAAATTGAAATGGTAGAGTGAATTATTTGCTATGTAAGCAGTGTCATATAGAAATTAAAAGTACACCATAAAAATCATGACAGTATACCTTTAATGAATTTATTTTCAGATTACTGCTAGTAGTGTAATTTTATACTAGCTTTGTTTCCATAAAAAAAAGTTTTGGCATTCTTCTTCATGTCTTCTTCAAAGAAAAATAACTCAGTGTGGCGGTGTTCTAAAATCTAATCTATGCTATGATTTTTTTACAGTAATTGCCCATTCCACAGGGGTGGTCTGATAGCACAACATTCAGCACCTTTCCAGTATTCATAAGCTAATCTGAAATTGTTCTTGTATGTGTCTGCCCACCATTAATAGAAGCTTACATACACTTGGCTTTGCACAGCTCTGATTGAATTAAGTAAATTGGTCTCTGCTCAGACATTACGTGAGTGATATTCAGTTACTATCGGCATGTGACATGCATGGGATCTCGTTGTTAAGTACAACAGCTTTGTAACTCATATTTAGAAGTACAAGCCACACTGAGTTCTTCTCTATGTGCATGCCAAAATGCCATTTGGATAGTGGCATCCAGCTAAAGGAATGTTAACTTCACAATAATTTTAAAGGGGATAGAAATTATTTTTTAAATTTAATCTCTGTAATTATAATGCACATTTACTATCCACATGCTTACTTTTAAAAATGGCTAAATGGTTTACCACAAATTCTAACTTTGTTAAACTTCAATGACTATTTGAAACAGTGTATTTTATCCAAAGAACCCTACACTTACTTTTATTTTATTGACAGTTCATTACTTATTTCCTGTCCAAAATTATTCTTGCTCTTAAAAGTATCCTAACTCATTGATATGTATTGAACTTTTTTCCAGTCAATTATTTTAACATGCATTAATCAGATCATAAGACTGGCATATTTACAGAGCAGGTGCTTCTCTGTGTAGCAGCCAATCAAAGCACAGCTTTTCAGGATCTCTCTAAGGATAGTGCCCAGGTTAAAAAAGCAGATACAGTACTGTCACCATTTCAGATGTTGCTAAAGACATTTGAGAAGCCCTACATCACCTTACCTGAGTATTTATTAGGGATTGAGGTTGGAATCCTGTGTTCCACCAAACCTAAAGCCATGTAAATTTATTTCATGACTGATGCAATTTTTACATTTTTCTTCTTAATTTTTGCAAATTATAATTTACTTTGGTAATCAGCTGAACACAGGAGCTTCCCTATCATTTATTTAATTTTTGGTGTAGGGACCCACAGGGTTAACAGTCCCTATGGATGGAAATCCCCTACAACTGTTATTCCACTAGTTGCTAGGCAGAAGCTAAGTTATCTTATTTACATATCTTTGTTATACATACAGTATATCAAAGTTAAGGTGGCCATACACGGGAAGATTTCAGCTGCCGATTCGGGCCCTCCAGACAGATTCGGCAGCTGAAATCTGTCCATGCATTGTCACCCCTGACAGGCCTACCCGACTGATTTCTGGTCTAAAATTGCACAGATCTCAATTTTGGGCACAGATCGGGAACTGCATCAGCTTGTTAATGGGGTCCTCGGTCCGACGGTGGCTATGCCTGTCGTTGTAATTCAATCATTTGGCCCTAGGGCCAAGCCTTTAGGTGGGCATATCAGGAGAAGATTAAATGGTTAGGCGACCTTGCCAAACAAGCAAATCTTACTGTGTTTGGCCACCTTTAGTGACCACTTCTTGTCATACCTTAACTTGAAAAGGGGTGCTTTTTCTTCTTTGGCCTTCCATCTCTTGACCCAGGTAGATGTTTCTGGAGAGCCTGGTGTCAAAAAGTTCATTAAAGAGTTCTGCTCTAGAGAGACAACCCTTCTAGAGAAAGTCAGGGGACAGGGCCCCTGCGAAAGAGGCTTAGTCAGATTACAGAACTAGTTTTGTCAGAGTACAATCTAGGAATGTAAGATAGTAAGGCAAGCTAGAGCAGTTTTGTTCTCCACCTAAGGATTGTAGCTACTGGTACCTTTCCCTTAGTCAAAACTGACCTAAAGTAAAGGGACCACAGTACTGCATAGGGACTCAGGCTTATCATACTACTCTCAGAACCATTTCTGCTGTAGGGATACAAACCACTAGCTGGAAGTGTTAAAGGGCCGTTCTAACAGTTGCTCCTGGAAAACATCCTGAAGAACAGTTACCAACCAAGGGTCTCCAAAGTTGTGTCACAGAACCTTGTTCTGCTATCAGCTTGGGACTGTATCTAACAACAAGCACACTACCTCATTGATCTCTGAGTATTAACCCCGTGATGTGGTTTCAATAAAACCTCTGGCATTCTAATTTATTTCTTCACAGCAGCAGAGACGTAGTTGCACAACACTACCTCCCTTCCTCCTCCTCAGAGAGGGCCTATCTGGGTAAGAAAGTCCAATGTGAGCCATGCTCTACCATCATTAGCTGGAAAGGCACATTTATGCTAAAATAGGATTACATGGGCTTACAGTTATTTTTTATTTTATTGTTAGTTAGGCAGAGCAGGAGATTAAGCTCTTTTACACACTTGTCTACAAACCTATGCACTTGTCTAAGCTTTTGGAATATTTAGTCAGTTATACAACACGCATGTAAACAGAGTTAGGTCAAAGAGTTTAAGAAGAGGTTTGTTTATAGCTGGCATGGGAGTACCTGGGTGTGGTAGTTATAGGGATACTAACTGTATAACCTGGTAAGTTAAGTGGAAAATCTAATTTAGGAAAACAAGGAATAGTAAAAGTAAGCAGCACAAAAAAAATGTTGGCTCACCATTAATACCTTACAGAAGAGCACAAGGGCCAGCAAAAAAAACCAAAATTCTGATGAATTATGACTTTAAAAAAAACTTTTTTTTGTCAAACTCATAACTATGACTTTAAATTTAAACAGCAGTTTTAACAGCAGGTTTTGTAAAAAAGATCTGACTCTTTTTAAAGTCATAATTATAAATAGGGATGCACCAGAGTCCAGGATTTGTTTCGCGATTCGGCCAGGATTCTGCCTCTTTTGTCAGGATTAGGACGAATCCACGGCCCAGGCCGAACCAATCCTAAAAACATGGAAGTTAAAAATATAACCCTTCCAAATTAGCATATAAGTATTCTGCCGAATCATTTAGAAAGGATTTGGCGGTTCGGCCCAATCCAAAAAAGTGGATTTGGTGCATCCCTAATTATAAGTTTTAACGGGGCATTTACTAAAGCACAATTTTTTTCAGGTTGGGTTTTTTTGCATTATGCATTATTAAACAGCAACAATTCTGAATACAAAAACACACCATCTAAAACCTGTCATTATCATGTCAATAAATGTCTCTTTTGCAATTGGAAGATCTTTCTTTATATATTGCTCTTACTGAACCAGCCTAAAGATTCAGTGTCTCTATAGCAGTAATGATCCAATACTTCAAAATTCACTGGTAATGCTTCACTCCACTTTTTACACAGCATGATAAATATACCCCTAATTGTACTGGTTTCTGATATGCCAGGCACTAATAATCAGTATTATTTACTTATTAGTCTTACATCATGAGATTTATATTCTATACTGTATACACTGTATATTTTGCATCAGTCCCTAAGCTCAGACAGCAGCACAGAGCATGTGCAGTGAATCAGCAGAAAAGAAGATGAGGCATCTTTAGAGGCACAGATCTTTACTGTTAAAAGGCTGGGGTTGCTTTGGGCTGGTACAAAACCTCAAAACATGATGTACATTATTTTTAGCCTACTTCCTTAGTTACACTTTAGTTTTCCTTTATGACTTATACATTATGCACTGAGGTATTTTCCATCCAGTTTTATATACTTTAGACACAATGAAATGAAACAAAATAAATCACATATAATATTCATATATATACACTTGCATTCCTTGAACTGCTACATGTTGATCTGAGACACTTTGGTCAGATGTTGCATATGCAGTTATGAGAGAAGGAAGGCAGCATTATAATATGGGAACAATCTAATCCAAACACCATTCAGTGTATACATTTCCATTGATGGCTTGCTTGGCTCAAAGTCTTTCTGCAACACAAATGTACCTGTGTTGCATATGTGAAGTGCATACAATGGGTGTAATACATTTGTATTATATAGTTACATAGTTATGCAATTTAAAGACAAGTCCATTAAGTTCATCCCTCCAAATGAACCCCAATGCACATTTATATACACAACTATACAGACCTATCAATACACTTACAAATATTAAAGGAGAACTAAACCGTAGCTAAAGAGTAGATGTAGAGTAGAAATTTTGAGCATTGTGTGTTGGGTTTCTGTACCAACTCAAGGCAACAACAGTCCCTTAGGAGTGAAGAACTGTACCTCCGAAGATGCCCCAGTAGCTCCCCATCTTTTCTGCTAATTCATAGCACATGCTCTGTGCTGCTGTCAGTTACCTGAGTTTCGGGACCTACTCACAGTATACTGTATATACTGTACAATAATGTCACTATATAAGGCTGATTAGTAAATAATTTAGATTATTAGTATACAGCAGTTCAGAAACCAGTGCAATTAACAAAAGAATTTAATAATAATAATTGTGTAAAGAAAATAATAATAATCAGCCCTGTAGCATCAAGTTATATGACAGACCAACTTCATTTTCTGCTTGATATTTTGGGACCACTCCCTAAACCTAGCCTCATTAGCGCTGCCCAGAGAACACTAAGCAACACCAAGGGGCTGATTTACTAAGACACGAATTCGAATCCGAATTGGAAAAATTCCGATTGGAAAACGAACATTTTGCGACTTTTTCGTATTTTTTGCGATTTTTCCGGTGCCTTTACGACTTTTCGGAAATTGGCGCGACTTTTTCGTTACCAATACGATTTTCGCGAAAAAACGAAAGTTTTTCGTAGCCATTACGATTCGCTCGTATCTTGTCGCGACTTTTTCGTATTGATCGCTGGTAAGCGGCGGCCGAAACTTTCAGACTTAGCATGATTTTGGAAGCCTCCCATAGGACTCAATGGCACCCTGCAGCTCCAACCTGGCCCAAGAAAAGTCACCATACTGAAGCTTGAATGAATCCGAACGCTACGAAAAAATCGCAACATTTTGCGCAACTTTCGGAATGGCTACAAAAAAGGCGTGACTTTTCGCACAAGTTTTAACGCTACGAAAAAATCGTCAGATTTTGCGCAACATTCGGATGGCAACGAAAAAGTCGCGTTAATTTTCCGAAAAAATCGCCAAATACCAATCATTACGAAAAAAACGCAATCGGACGCATTCGGCCGGTTCGTGAGTAAGTAAATGGGCCCCTTAGCATGTGAGTGTTACAGACACTTCTAACAAAATCCAAGATGGTGAGCTCCTGTGACAATTGTGAAGGCCTGAATCATTGTTACTATAGAGATGATGAACCTTTAGACTGGTGCAGTACATTCAGTAGATAAAATATTGCATTTCTAGCCATATTCATTTGTAGGGTTTAGTTCTCCTTTAAAATATATACACATGCCTATACTAAACTAACATAGATCTTAAGATCACTAAAGTCTTGGGTATTATGCTTGTCCAAGATATCATCCAAGCAACTCTTAGAGGCATCAATAGAATCTGCCAACTCAACATCACCCAGCAGGGCATTCTACTGCTCTCACCATGAAGAACCATTTTTGCAGCTTTTAAATGAAAGTTCATTTCTTATATTATCTAATCATCTATCATACAATCTGGGAATTTATAGTCCATGTTAACCTTAATCACATAGCTTTGTTTTCCTAACATCGATTATATGCCAAAGGATTTCGCAAAGCTCACATGCCGTTTGGGAATGCTGTAGAGACAATAATGAATCTTCATAAGGAATAAGACCTGCTCAGTCTAAACACATAATGATACCAGTTTAACAACACATCAGTTGATATAAGCATACCAGGATTTATATTGCTAGATCACAGAAATTTGCTCTGCTGGGCTGCCCAACTAATAATAGAACAAGTGATTTCTAGGAAGTCATACTTTCCTGCAGAGTTGAATCTTTACTGTACAGATGCCAAGTGTAATATTAGCATTAGAGAAGGGAACAAAAAAAATCTTAGATATATGAGGCTGTTCAAAAACTGATTCTTTGCTACATTTTATAAGATTTCTTTTATATAAGTTATCTCTCTTATCAAATATCTGTTGGGTTGGCTGTGTGAGGGCATCTATCTCTATATAAAAAAAGGTTTACCTTAACCTAAAATTCCCTTCTTATTTAAATAAGAGCACAAACGCATAGTGCATGGCAGAGCTAAACTCTTTTTAGAGTAAAGCCTCAGTTTTTGCAGGGACATAATTATCATGTAAATATATTTATAAAAACTGGAATAGAGTCCTTGAATTGTAACTGTTCATAATATGTTGTCCTTACACATACCATGCCTAACTGCCCATAATCCACCAACCAGTGGGTCTTAAGCAACCAATCCCCTGAAAGTATATAGCATAAGTATATAGCAAAAAAGGGGAAAGTTGTGCTCAACCACTAAATTTTAAGCCATAAGGCGGGGGTGCAATGAGGTTGTGACCACAAAATACATATAGACAACAACAAGAGATCCTCTGCACTCACCCATTATCAATATATATATATAGGACATTAAGACATTCTGTGCATTAAGCTACTAAGAAATGCCCTCCCCTATAAACAAAACAGGGATTGTTTGTCCATACATTGCAATATACTTCAAGCTGGCCAACTACATCAAAGTCATCCCTTCTGGCCAGTCCTACACTGACTTATGCGATTCATTAAGAATTCTACTGCTTCAATATACGTTTATACGTTTAAACGTATATTGAAGCAGTAGAATTCTTAATGAATCGCATAAGTCAGTGTAGGACTGGCCAGAAGGGATGATTTTGACGTAGTTGGCCAGCTTGAAGTATATTGCAATATATAGACAATCAATCCCTGTTTTGTGTAAAAGGGGAGGGCATTGCTTGGTAGCTTAATGCACAGAATGTCTTAATGCCCTATACTGTATTGATAATGGGTGAGTGCAGAGGATCTCTTGTTGTTGTCTATATGTTTTTAACATGAAATCAGGAGGCAATTAGTTTCCCTGTGTTTTTTTAAACTCTTCCACACTATCTTTTATGTATCAGTCTTGCCTTAAATGCAAAATAACCGGAAAGCAATAAACCGCGTTCCCATCCTTATATGGCTGCCAGAATAAATCTATACACATTATTTAAAACCAAGTCAGGTTGCTAATTTAGCACAAGGCACTTTTAGAAAGTCAAATCAGATTGTTTCTTCTGCTCAAATTCTTCCACATTACATGCTCTTCCTTAGTAGGTGTGTTAACATCAAACCTGATCCCACCTTGGCATTCAGCCAGGGTTACATGTGAGTGGAAACGCAGAAAATGCAATTGATCATTTCTTGTTTTGTTTTATGGGTGAGAGATGGTTATTTTTAAGTGTCTGGTTCTGTACGTCAGGAGCCTGAAATTAGTACCAAATTCCACATTCTTACCATCTCCATCACATTCCAAAAGCAAATAAGCATACAGTGAGTTGACATAGGCAACATATAACATTTGCTTTTTTTCTTTGTAAAGGCTTGGGAATTTTTTCACTGCATCTCCACGTCTAATTTCTTTAAGACTTACCATATATCATTAGTACTCTGCATGTGTATGAAAACTCATTGACTGCAGCAAAAACATAAATGGGAGAATTGTTCCTGTACTTTTTATATTCTTAAATAATTATCAGTTGGGGAAAAAATAGCCTAGCCTCAAAAGAGAAACAAATTCACCATTTCTACTGTCCCTCATAAAAGTAACACACCCACCAATCTCTTTTCTGACTCAGCTACAGTATATTGACATAAATCAACACATTCAAATCTTCTTTGATGCTTACTTATGGCAAACGGTGTCACACAGAACCATAACATCTCTAGGCATGGTCTTAGTAAGATACTAAATCTCAATATTTGTATCACACGGGTGAATTCTTACTCAGCCTTCATATTAAAGTTCCCTCTCACCACTGCTCCCTGTTTGTTTGCTTTTTTAAGTTTCAAATGCTAGGGTTAGCATGACTACTACTGCTCTGCCACTTTTACTCATCTGTGTCAGCCAGCAACCTCTTTCTTATGTACTTGGGGGTGGACAAAGGCCCCAAAGGCTACCAGTTGGCCTATCACAGTCCTTATTTGGCATCCCCAAGGAATTTTTTTCAGCTTGTGTTGCTTCTCAAAAGTTTCCACATTTGAGTGTGGCAGGTAAAAAAGGGTGGGGACCTCTGGGCTAGATTATGATGTAATAATGCTTTGCTCTATGGATTATTTCCCAAAAACAAGATATTACACTTCTAGTTACCACGCAAGAAGAGGTTTACTAAATGACACAGGTCAGTGATAGAGGCACTGGTTAAAGTCATACTAATAAATTCCCGTAAAAGTCTGGAACACGTCAGTTTCATTTTAAGCTGAACTTTCTTAAACATAATCCTGTTGGCTTACATGGATGATATTTTTATCCAGAAGCTATTTCTGTAATGAAGCCTATTTAGGTCTGAGTACATAGTTTTCTGTCAGATTCTGAAATGGCCCTTTCGGTGATAAGTGTTATAGTTTTAATTTTATCAAAGTTCAGCAATGGCATACCTATTGTATTTGCTTACTACATAGCATCTACTCCAGAAAATCAGGATATTCCTATTATCATTATTAACAACAAAAAGATCTCATTATTCCTACATATGCATGCAAGGTATTTGAGTAAAGATTAACAAGTCTGCTAATTTGCATTTGAAGTAAACAATTGGTAAGGCTGCTCTACCCAACTGAGCCTCTGATAAACTATGTTTCTCTATGGTTCACTTGTTAAAAATAGCTTAAGGTATACCCTACCAGGTACTTTATGGGGAAATTCATTAAAATTCAAGATCAGGATTGTGCTGTGTTATTCCCACTGGTGGCAATCTGACAAGCTGTAACAGAGTAGTCTGGCTCCTGCCTGTCCACTTACCCTAGCAGTATAACACAGGACCACTGGAGAGCTGTAATCTAGTTGTAGTAAACCCTGTTTTTTAGACAAGAGTCAAGAAGCAATAAGAATTAAATATGTTTTATATACAATATAATACAATATACACATTAGGCCCATTAGATATTTCAGCTACTGGAATAAAAAATGACCTCTTTAGCTGACATGGTCCCATGATAATATTCTTAATCATGGAACCCAGCAAGCACTCACCTTCTCAAGGCAGCTGTGATTTAGAGCAAATCTAGGCTCATTGCTCTATTTTAGCTGCTCTTCTATCTGCATATACAGAATTACTTTAATAAAATAGTCATACTATCTATACACAAACAGATGCAGTGTATTGTTGGAATTTTGTATTTTCCATGTTCTTGGTGTAAATAACCATCTTTTTTTTGTCCTTTCTAATATGGCATTAACCTTGTCCCTAACTAAAGCTGCATTTTTTTGCCAACCAGCAATAAATCTAAGTGAGTTAAGTAGTAGAAAATTTCACTCACCAGAATCCTTTAGGTTTTTCTGTTATACTACACTGAATCATGGTGACATATGTAGTTCATATGCTGTTTAAAGTGTTCTCACCCAATAATTATACTCTATTGATGTTAGGCTATGATAAATTCGGTGTAATTGTCTCTCTGTTACACACCACTAAAAGCTCTCAGGAAATATTATGCATTTCATTTAACCAGAGGTTGGCCATAAGCTCTCGCCTGGTTTATTTTATTTTTTATCTGGCCTGTGAAATTACATTACTGCATTTCGCTTATGCAGGCAGCACCGGGTAACTGAACTCCAGATGTTTCAGAATGAGATACTATGACTAATGAGGTCTGGTTAGAGCAGATCACAGAAATTATAGTGAACTGTACTTTGCAATACCAAATGATCTCACAAATAGAATCCATGAACATTCCACCCCACAAGCTTTATGATATTGATACATCAGAATGTGCTTTTTAGTATCAGCTGTGGTTTGCCAATATACTTCGCTGATGCGTCATGCGGTCTGAAAATTTTTAACATTGCATTTGGCATATATTACCTGCATCAGTATTCAAACTGAAGGTGTCGCTCATCACTTATTTGAAACCTGACTTGGAAATTAATATGATCTCATTCATTTAAACTTCAAATCCACTTTGTAAAAAAAAATAAAAGTAATGACTAGGCTGCAGACATGGAAGAACATTTAATATGTACTATAGGCAGTAAAAAGGGCGATGATAATAGAATTTCACAGACACTGTATTAAAATATTGTGCAGTTGTTTTCCAAGTTGTTTTCCTTTTTTTGTCACATTACCTGGATGATGAAAACCTATTGATCTCTTTCAGTGTCGTACAGTACAAAATTCTTTAGTTTATAGATTTCTTCCTTTACCCTTTGAAACACAACAACGCAAAACAATAACAAAATTCTTTCGTTTATAGATTTCTTCCTTTACCCTTTGAAACACAACAACGCAAAACAATAACTTTCTTTGCACCTTTATTTTACATTCGTGGAGGGATATTATGCTGGAGAATTACGTTAATGCATTTAAAAGTAGTAAACTAGATGGTAGTGCTAAGAAAATATTTCATGGCTAACATAATAAGCACTTCCCTGACACAAAACATTGTTTAAGATCAACTAAAGAAGAGAGGTATTTTGTGAGTTTAGTTTGACCTTTTCAACGAGACACTCACAAATCTGGTTATCATTCTTATGTAGATGTCCAGTAAATGATGAGCTTAAAGCTTGGTTGAGACAATATTTCTCTGAAATATACCTTTTGTGTGGGTAAGGATGGGAAAAACAACATTCGTGTCAGCTACACAGCATTTAAACAAATATTATTGCTTTGTAAGCTTGCATATTTTATCTCAATCTCTTACCCCACCACCCAGCCAGAGGAGTTCAGACATAGCTAGTGTCATACAGCACAGACGAAAGTAGTCTACATTAACTTATTCTGGTACCTTAATGTTGTACTTAGTACTGTGTTTTTCAATGGAATTCAAAGATTTCAGTATGTTGTACCCATTTGGAAATAATTTAAAACAACAGAAGATGAAATATAAATTACTTTATCTGAAGTTATGAATTAGGCAGCCTAGAGTAATCACACTTAGCAGCAGAGGACTAACACTTTTTGTCTACAGAGTAGACCACACACAGCTTAACAGCAGAGCTCATCCATAAAAGGTACAATAGTAAGTCTAGAATGATCAAAGAGGTGAAAAGCAGGAGGCTGTAAACTGTACATTTTTCAGTAAATAAAAAAAAATATTTTTTAATAACAGATTTTTTTATTAAGATGGAGTTAATGAAAAAACACAGATTTAAAAATGAGTAAATCACCCACCCCTCATCATCCTTTTAACTTCTAAATAACTTATGCATATGTATTACTTTAATGTAGATTTGCAATTTATGTTCAGATTTAGTTTTTTGATTGTTTGACTGTTTGGTGTTTTCTGTTGATCTAGAAACTAGAAACATATCTGCGGGAGGAGGAAGCCAGAAAACCAACAAGGGAGGGTTTAGGAATGATGCCTGTTTACCCTCCTACAGACCCAGCTTGAAGGCTTGTAGAACACAGTTTGTTGGCCACTTATTTGCTTTATTTGAACAGTGAATAGCTGAATGATAATGAGGCATATATCTATAAGCTATCGGGAGTCCTCTGCATAAATTGGCACTTATATGGAAGCTTGAACTGAAAACAACACATTAGGCTATTTTCTTTCTCAGGTACAGTTGCATAGTAGATTAAGGTTAAAAAAAGACATGTGCCCATCAAGCTCAATATTTCTAAATGAACCTGCCTAACTGGTAGTTGATCCAGAGAAAGGTAAAAACCCCACAATCTGAAGACTTTCCAGTTTGCCTCAAGGGGGGAGGGGGAGAACAATCTCCCTGACTCCAAAATGGCCATATGACCAGTCCCTGGATCAGCTTCAAGCTTTTCAGTAGTCCTGTATTGCTTCACTTGCTTAAAAGGCAGCCAACGCTTTCTTAAAACTATCTAATGTCTCCAATAAACTCCCAGCACTATCTCATGTCTCCAATAAACCCCAAATTAAAAGAAAAGCTGTTAATGAGTACACAAGATATATTAATCAAACGGTTTTGTATGAAAATGTTTTTCAGCATAACATAGTCAGTTTACATTCAGGTTTAATGCCTCTAAACAAGATGTAGAAGTGCTTTGCCTAAACCCAGTTTTTATGTAGAATATGATAAAACTGTAGTTTAAGGTGGTATTTGTCTAAGATATGTTCTATATCAGGAAGTATGGAATAGCGCAAGAATAATCATAGCTTGTGCTGCATTTCTGCTGAAATACATGACTTAAAGGCATTTGCCATAAAGGAGTATAGGTATGCACTACACAGTATACCTGGATGTTGTTTGGCTTGGAAGCAGCTGGGGAAGTGAATGCACCCTTGAAATATGTAAGTGGTGTGCTGAAGAACTTGTTTTCTTTGGAGGGTTATGTCTGTACATTAGGGTTGACCAGAAGAGAGTCAACACCATTAATGTACATTAAACTGTTGCCAGACTAGCGATTCCTATAATATAATTCCTAATGAGAAAAATGGTCTAATATCACCTTTTAGAAGAAGTTCAAATAACAAATCCTATATACTTTTCTTGATATGTATAATTAAAATGGAAATCTCTGGACAAGTTCGTAGATGTCTGACCACGTGTATTGTGTGTTTATATTTGGACAGTTGGTTGTTCCCATAGACACACTGAAGTTGCAGCAATATATAATTGTGTGTATTTTGAGAAGATGCTGTGCCTTAATAGATCAGTGATATTTAGTTTGCATGGGCTATGTGAAAGTTTAAGAGTAAGGATGATTAAGCTTCAAAAAGTAAGTGGAGGATGCTTTAACCAGCAGTTCATGTGTTAAAGTGATAGATCTTTCAAGCAATGTGGGCAAAGCTGAGTCATCCAATGATTACATAAGGATGTTAACATATTGTTTGTCTACAAATTCCATTTCATTTCTTAAGTATGTTTACAGTATATCCTTATATATATTTGTGAGACGAAAGGCAGAAATATCATATTAGTCTAAGAATGTCTTTCGTCAGCATAAACACAGCCCCAAAGCCTGCAGTCAAAATATTTTGTTATTGTTGATGCAAATGTTAAACAGTGTCTTCATGCATTACTAGTCAATTACAGCAGCAATGGCTTACAAAATATTTTAAAATAATAACAAAACTCATTTGGGTGCTAAATTTTGCTTTGCAGATAGCATCTGATACCTGCTTAAACAGGGCATTTGTGTATATCCTTTTAATACACTATGATTATTGCAACATATGTTTTGAGTCATATAATATGGATCATATTCATAGGTAAATCTTCTACATTCTAGCAATATAAATAGAAGAATTCAAAATAATTCACTTTTTCTGCAGGATAAACTTAACTTCTTTGAAGCAAGCCATTGATCACAATGGTTAATAAATCAAGGTATTAATAGTAACAGACACAACCACACTTATATAGCACACCCTCTCTCACTATTCTACAAGTGCTCCTGGGTTTTGGATCAGCGTTCTGGGGTCTCAGTTACACTGTAAATACATTATAAAATAGTCCACAATGTAATGCGGCTTTACAAAAGGGTCAGCACCTTGGTGCTAGTTTATGAACACACTCAAGTTTGCCAAGAAAACACCTACAGCAGGGCCAAACACACTAAGCAAGCATGTGTCACCAACACTTAGACATCTAACAAAGATCAGAAATATCTACATATACATATGCAAAAAAGGCCCACAGTTTGGTATCTGAATTAGTTTATGTTGCACCCATGCTGTAAGTAAAGTTTATATGTGACATCAGACAAAATTCATTGGATGCTAACATCTGCTGCACTTGACATCTTAGACTACTCTGCCCTCATTTTTTCCACTCACATTTGGAATCATTATACTATTTCTGTGTTTAGATCACATTAAATTTTATGAGATATAGCAATAAAATACATAACAAATGATTATGGATTTTATAATAAATGTATTTAAATAGAATATGAAATACGGCTCCAAGTGGGTGCCTTAATAAAGTTTAGTTTCCATTTACAAGTAAAAGTATATTATAATGAGAAAAGTAATTAAATGATAATAAGTATAGAAAAATGTATTTAACATTGTATAGGATAAATAGAGTATCTCCAGTGTTGGATAATAACAAAACACTTAACTAAAATGCATCATGCTTTACATTTCTTGTACTCATGTGCAAAGTTTAAATGAGTTGAGTAACAAAAACTCAAGTTCTATGTCAGGTTTATAGGGCAAAGCTTGCTTATTTAGGAGCTTATAAGTGGTATAACTAGAATCTATGGGCCCCCACTGTAAAATAAAAATACAAAGCACCAACCCACAATAAAATTTCCCTAGTAGGTCCCATGCACTTCAGGGCCTTTACGTAGCAACAAGGTCTGTTTACCATAAAGTATATATCTAATGCACTTTCTTCTAGCAATATGAACCCTTTGTACAACCCTAAACAAATAATTCTGTTTTACTGGATGTTGTATTAATTCAGGGTAAAACAAATGCGTTCATTTATGTTCGCAATCACAGTCGGCAACTTGTGATTTTTCCCACAGTCAGTTGCACCTAAAACCACTTCAGCGTCAAAACGCACTCCTTGCAATTCTGTATAGATGTGGTTGGTGCTGCTCAATCTTTCCTGTCTTCCCTTTCCGACTCGGGTGCCTCCTCTTGATCAGGTGGTAGCGCCAGGGTTCACATGGCACCCTTTGTTAAAGCAACCAAAATATTTACTGGACACCTGTCTAACAGCAAAACTTCGTATTGGTTGCTATGGGTTACTGCACCTGGGCAAACTTAGTGCTTTTTGTTACATAAAGGTGTTTAGACTTAAAGAAATCCAAAAAATAGGAAAAAAGCTTCAGCAGGTTTGCTGCAAAACATTTATTGTGGGTAGTGGTAACGCAACATGTTTCACTTGATAAAGGGTATTGACCCGAAACATGTTGTGTTACCACTACCCACAATAAATGTTTTGCAGCAAACCTGCTGAAGCTTTTTTCCTATTTTTTGGATTTCTACAATTGTATTTGGTTGCAGCACAGAGCAACAACTAGGAACTAAAGCTTTTTTTATACAAAGTTCACCAACAATTTTTTTATTTTTGTGTTTAGACTTAAAGTAAAATTGCACCCTTTTATGCAAGGGACATTTAAAGCAATATAAGTGCAACATGTAATGTCCAATCGGTGCTGTATTAGGCAGTTGTTACTTGCATTAATCTGAATTGCAATTGCATCACTGTGCTATAATTTCTGGTCAGGGTTTGCCATGCTGTAGAGCAGTGATCCCCAACCAGTGGTTTGTGAGCAACATGTTGCTCCCCAACCCCTAGGATGTTGCTCCCAGTGGCCTCAAAGTACGTGCTCATTTTTGAATTTTGAATTGGCTTGGCACAAGTTTTAGTTGCATTAAATCCAGTGTAAAGCCAAACAGAGCCTCCTGTAGGTTGCCAGTCCACATAGGGGCTACCAAATAGTCAATTGTAGTTCTTATTTGCACCCCCAGGAACTTTACCCATGCTTGTGTTGCTCCCCAACACTTTTTCCATTTAAATGTAGCTCACGTGTATAAAAGGTTGGGGATCCCCGCTGTAGAGGTTTGTTAGTTTTATATGAGTAAAGTGCTAGAAATATGCTTTTGGGTTATTTTATTCTTTTTTTGAAATGGCATCTGCATTAAATTTAAGGTAACCTTTTCCCCCATCCCCTCCTTATGATTTCTAGCAACATCTGTAAGCCTCATGCCTGGAATTTTGGCAAGAGCCCACTCTGTTATCAGTTGCATTTCATTATTTGCTGAGGCAGAGAATGGAAATAAATTTAAACTCATTCATTCACAGATTAATGCAGTTACAGGGACTTGTGCTTTGAATGTTACGGGTAATGTTTCTGTAGATATAGGAAATCTCACATATAAAAATACTATGATGAAATGGATGTATGTTCATATCTAATGGTTGCTGTTTATTGTTAAAGTTATCCTACTTTTGATGTTGGCAGTTTTGGAATAGCTCCTTTGGGGTTTATGGTTTTGTTAAGATTTCTTTGTACATTTATATTATCTTTGATCTTATGAAAACCCTTTTTCTGCCTGTGGTTTATTCTGGTGTTAGCCCTGCTGTGGTGGATATGTTTTCTCTGCACCCTATGATAAATAGATGACACTTATTTTATCATGTTTATAATTCATCATATCTTCTTTGTCTTTGGGGGGATTCATAGAGCATGAAAAATATCGGGAGCCTATCTTTTTAACTGAAAACGTCTGTTGTTCTCAAATAGTTTCCAAGGTTTAACTTTGCAGCGCTTTATACTACAGGGCATTTTTGCCCCTCCTACTTTCATTTTGTCTCAAATAAATTGTAAAACATTACATTTATAAATACAGAACTTATAATACCGGTACTTTTTTATGTGAAACTTTTAATTCAAAGTATGACATTATTTATTAAGTTCCTGTAAGATTTGCTGTTATGGCATGTGTACTAGCCTATTTATTAGCAAAACATCTAATTTATGTAAAGTATGCTTCTTATTTTCCAGAAAATAGTTTGCCCCACAGATATAGATATACTTGACTTCCCTTTACCACCCACATGAGATAAGGTTGGTAAAATTAATTTCTTTTAAAAAAGGCATCCCTCAGGGGAGTAAGTAAGAAATTTAAGGTGGAGTCCCACACCCATCTAATTCAGGAGTTTGTAATATTACCCATTAGGATACAGAAAAAAACTGAAAAGCACTGTGTGGACTATGGAAATCTCAACTCTACCAGAAATAACAGTACACTCTTAAAAGAATTTCAATATTGTTGAAGACTGTGTACCAGCACAGATAATTTCTGAAGGAAAAATAGGTCTCAGTTGCCCAAGATACATTTATTTCTCATGTCAAATGTGCCTTGATTCTTGGCACTTGCTTCACCTGCTGTTATCGGTTCTTTAGATTGCTTATGTTACCAATCAACTGATTATCTTTAAAGCTGACTGTTTTGGCATCCAGTTGGTATAGCAAATAGTCTGTTCTTTGGATATCTAAAATATCTGAATTAAGTGGCGGGTAAAATGGAAAGCACAATAGTGATGATAACTAGCAGCAAATTTTAATGTTAATGGTCAAAAGGAAATATATCATTAACTGCTCAAAATTGGAAGCTATAAGAGTTCATTGTATGGGAGATGTTCTTGCAGTAACTATAGTCTCATTTTGCCTCCTTATTGTTTCACATGTGAAACTACTAAAATGTTGTTGGACCATATTATTATAG
The DNA here is from genome assembly GCF_000004195.4 of Xenopus tropicalis. Classification (NCBI taxonomy): domain Eukaryota; kingdom Metazoa; phylum Chordata; class Amphibia; order Anura; family Pipidae; genus Xenopus; species Xenopus tropicalis. The sequence continues at coordinate 60,563,255 of NC_030678.2, read as the reverse complement.
TTTTCCCTGGAGAATCTACAGTTTATGGTTGGACAAAGGCACGTAGTAGTGTGAGAAAAAGCTAGTACAGGTATGGGGTCTGGTATCCAGAAACCTCCAAATTATGGGAAGGCCATGTTCTATATACTCCATTTTAATAAAATAATTAAACATTTTAAAACATATTTTTCTCAGTAGTAATAAAACAGTACCTTGTACTTGATCACAACTAAGATATAATGAATCCTTCTTGGAGGCAAAACAATTCTAATAAGTTTAATTAACCACAGGTCCTGAGCATTCTAAATAACAGGTCTAATACCTGTCGTTGTCCATGCAGAATCTGAAAAAATACCTTCTCTTATACTCACTTTGTCAGAAAAAAATCTTTTTTTTTGGGTTGGAAAACACATAATGGAATCCACCTCTGCCCCTAAATATTATGAAAGAAAAGCCATAAATGTAGCAGCAAAAGAAATAGTTAAAAAAGCATGTGTTAACAGGCAAGGTTTCTGGAAACTCCTCTCCATTTATTAAGCCCTTACATACAGGTAACACTCACAAACTTTCAAAGACAGAACACCTCTGTCACATGATTGGTTTTCTAAAACACAGAATCAAGTTACAATGCCTTTTGATTTATACAGTGCATGGAATTTAATGGTATACCCCTATCCCAATCCTCTTTACCACCTGCACAAGTTCAGAGAACTCTGAATTAATTTATCCGACAAAAAGACATTTTTACTTTATTCACCTCTTCATAGAAGACAATTACATTTGTCTAGCCATGTTAACAAAAAATCATAGTATTCTGATTTGAAATGTATTTCTGTATCTTATGCTTTATTACCCCCTCCGTTCATTCCTACCACCAATGTCAATTTAACAGGCCTATAATTTTCATGCTGACAGTGGGATCCTTTTTGAATAATAGCACCACTTTAGCAATTTGCTAATCTTATTATTGTTTTGGCAATCTAGAGTGCAACTCAATTAGAATTGTTTGGCGAATTCCATCAGGTCCTGAATCTTTGTTTACTTTCACATGTTCCTCATGGAAGAATTAATCCAAAATCTTTTTTTCAACCTTTGAATAGAAATATCTGATTTTTGATTTCTGACATGAGTGAGAATGTTCTGTTCAGCAAGCCATTGCATTTTAAAAACAATGATTTACTATTAGAGTAATCTGATCTATCAACAAGTTTCAATTTAATTCTCATTGGAATTTTTCAAGATTTATTTCTGTTTTATGTCTTCATTAGCATTATATATGGGAGTGGGGACTACATTGTATCGTAAAAATACGGATCGAAATACTGTCCTTCATGCTCACAGCTTCCACCCACCCGCTGTGATTAGGTCAATTTTTAAGAGTGTTCAGGATTAATACTGACTTTGCAACTGCATTACAGCAAGTCAATGAAATGTGTGATTGCTTTATTGAAAGGGGTTATTCCCTGGAGTTCCTGAACACTGAGTTGGAGAAAGCAGAGAAGAATATTTGTGGTGGATGTTCGAAGGCTACACGTACAGGTACTCAAACAGACTGGATCGTATTTGTGAGTGATTTTACGCCTGTAAGCCATGATGTTAACGTGACAATCAAAAAACATTGGCCAATCTTACAATTAGATTCTGGCCTACCTTTTGCCCAAATGTCACCCCCCGTGTGTGCATACCGATGGGGGCGTTCCTTAAGGGACATGTTGATGGTAATTGACTTGAAATCTGAGCCGTCAGGAACATGGTTGAGGACTGGTAAACCTGGATGCTTTAGATATGGCAACTGTAAGACCTGCAGATGTTTGATTACAGGAGCTACTTTTGCCCACCCACATACTGGCAAAAGATTCTCGATCCGATACAGGCTTTCTTGCACATCAGAATACGTTATATATTGCATTATGTGTCCTTGTGGCCTTTATTATATAGGAAAATGCATCACTATGTTCATGGATGAACAATCATAGATCAGTGATCCGTTCGGCTTTGATGTTTGGAAGCTCTGATATTCCACTGGCGAGACATTTTGTACAACATGAACATTCACTACCTATGTTGAGAGCAATTTTAATTGATCATATTCCCCCTTTGGTACGTGGTGGAGATAGATCTAAACTTCTTTTACAAAGAGAGGCTCAATGGATCCAGAGACTTGATACCATCGCTCCCCGGGGATTAAATGAGATGTTTTCACTCTCTTGCTATAATTTATATATAGTTGGGTATGGTTCCCATTGATGATATCTGGTGATATCTGGAGACTTGGTACTTTAGTGGTATTGAAATATTTGACAATATTTTTACTTTTGCGCTCTAACATCCTAAATAGACGGTGTTGGTCCCCATTAATGAATGTCCCTTCTGTGATGCTAGTTATTGTGACCATTGTGTTACCTGGGGTAAATCTAAATGTTTTATCTAACTTATTAGTGGGTCTTGAATAACTATGAATTGTTGGAGAATATATCTAACGGGATGTACATTTTTTGCCCTATATGAACTAACTGGATTAATATGGCGCCTAATGGTAGATAATAGGCTGCTATCTCTATACAACAGAGATGATAATTATGGTGTATATACAAATAGATTGACTTGTGCACAAAAATGATTCAAATGTTTATTTTTTTCAGTATGATACTTTGGGTCCCACAAATACTGGTTTCCTTTTTTCCCTCTTTTTGATATGATGTTTTAAATGTTATAACTTGTGGAGCTCTTCACAATTTATTATGTCACTAACTCTATCTTATTTATTTTTATGACACCTATGGGGAGATTTATTAAGACACGAATACTCGGAATCCGATTTTTTTGTAAGCATTTTCATGATATTTGCGATCTTCAGATTTTATCGTATCCAATCCGAATTTTTCCCATTCGGGATTCGAACTCGTGTTTTAATGAATGTGCCTCATGCCGTGAGTGCTTTCTAAGAATTGATATGAGTTTTAGAGGTTAGCACCCGGCTATTGCTTTTTGTTGTGGTGAGTGCCGATATTGGGAGATTATATATATATATATATATATATATATATATATATATATATATATATATATATATATGCTATGTCTTCCTTAGCAATAAAAATTGACAATTTGCTTATCAAATGTAAACATTTATTGTATTTTTGTGAGGTTGCTATTATTTTTATATTTCACGGTAAGGCATGGTAGAGTACAGCACTCTGATGTATTCGTACATGCAGATCTACTGACAAATCTACTGGAAACTTACTGTATGTCATCTCTGCCTCGTAGGATCCTACCTTGTTTTTCATATGCATAATCAATTCATTGTGCATCTAAAGCAGCTAGTTTACAGGTACAGGTATAGGATCCATTATCTGAAAACCTGTTATCAAAAAAGCTCCAAAATACGGAAAACCCAAAATTAATAATTACATAAAAATTAAGATTTTAAAAACTGATTACCTTTTTTCTCTGTAATAAAACAGTAGCTTGTACTTGTTCCTAAGATATAATTAATCCTTATTAACCCTACAACGTACGGCAGTAAAAGGCTTTATCTGCCAACAAGGTGCACCGTACGTTATTTGGCAGATAAAGGTACTCTCTGCAGAAGCGATGACGGCCCCCTGGGCAACAAGCCAGTCATGACGGCCCTGCGACGTGATCGTTGCAGGGCCGACCTCCAAGCAGCAGACGCGATCGCTAGTTTAGTCTTCACTTCCTGCTTCCTGTTCGCCCCCAAGCACCGGCCCGGATGAAGACTGCAGCAGGAGGACCAGGACTGCGATCCCTGCTTCAGGACAGGTAAGGTGGGGTTTTTTTTGCACTTAGTGTACACACACTCACTTACACTCACTTGCACACACTTTCATACATTTACATTTAGCAGTTTTTGGTTGTTTTTTTTTCATTTTGCACACTTATATACACTAATATACACACTTACACACTGTCACACAACTTTTACACATGTACACACATGTATACACAAACACTTTTAAAAAAAAAATTTTTTTTTACCACTTTGTTTTTAGTTTCTTTTCCCTAAAAACTGTATATTTTGACAGCGTGACTATTGGATCAGATATTCTGACCACTAATTACACTGTCGTGTGACTTATTTTGTCATTTCACTAATTCGCACAATTTTTGTGGTTTTATTGCATTTTTATCCCTGTATTAGTATTTCTGATGTTTTTAGCATAGCTTTGCCATGTGTAACACATAATACGCTGTCAGGGGGCTCTGTGTGCAAAAGCTGAGTTGGCAGGCGAGAAATCCATATGCGCTATTTTCATTTTGGGGTCAGTACATACCGCAGACTTTGGTATATCTATGCATATTGGGCATCAAACTGTTCAGTAGACCTCTGGTGTTCCTATTTGGGGTGATTTGCCTTTGTACACAAGCAATTGTGTGAGATAAATGCAGCAAATTGCAAAATTTTTAGGCGATTTTCTGAAATGTCATAAAAACCACTAAATTTAGGAAAGCTTTGCAGATTGGTACTTTGGTGTACAAAGGATTCTTTACCGATGTTGGATTTGTCAGAATGTGTACTTTCCAAAACTATATGGTTTTCTGGGTTTTTCTGTATAGTTAGGGGTTTCTTTTACGGCACATAATATGCTGTCAGGGGGCTCTGTGTGCAAAAGCTGAGTTGGCCGGCAAGAAATCCTTATGCGCTATTTTCATTTCGGGGTCAGTACATACCACAGACTTTGGTATATCTATGCATATTGGGCATCAAACTGTTCAGTAGACCTTAGGTGTTCCTATTTGCCTCTGTATGCAAGAAATTGTGTGAGATAAATGCGACAAACTTCAAAATTTTTAGGCAATTTTCTGAAAAGTCATAAAAATCGGCAAACAGGAAAGCTTTACGGCTAGGTACTTGGGAGTAAAAAGAAATGTGTACCCATTATAGATTCGGGGGAATGTGTACTTTCCAAAAATATATGGCTTTCTGGGGTGAGTGTACTTTTTTTGTACCAATATCCCACATGAAGGATGTAAATGTGTTGATTTTGCAGGAGCTGAAATGACAGATCATATGGGGGTATGTTCCCATTGGGGCCCCTACATGCCACATATTTGGGTAAACCTATACATATTGGGTATCAAACTGTTCAGTGGACCCCTGGCATTCAAATTTAGGGTGTTTTATCTTGGTACCTAATGCTATGTGGGAGATAAGATGCTGCAAAGGGGAAGCTTTGAGGGGATTTTTGGAAATGTCATCAAAATTGCTACATTTAGAAAAGCTTTGTGGCTTGGTACTTTGGAGTAGAAAGACATGGGTACCCATTTCATATTCGGGGGAATGTGTACTTTCCAAAAATATATGACTTTCTGTGGTGAGCGTACTTTTTACTAGCTTTATCCCACATACAGTATAAAGATGTAAATGTGTTGATTTTGCAGGAGCTGAAATTACAGAAATGATAGATTATATGGGGGTATGTTCACTTTGGGGCCCCTACATGCCACATACTTGGGTAAACCTATACATATTGGGCATTAAACTGTTCAGTAGACCCCTGGCGTTCAAATTTAGGGTGTTTTATCTTGGTATGACACAGATAAAGAAGTACATATGCTCATAAGGAGGAAAATTTTATCATCAGATCTCACCCATGGTATAGTTGGGCCCAGGTGCTCATGCCCCAGACCTTCAGCTAGATAGGCTAACATCAAAATAGGCAGGCACTCAAAAGGCAGACACGAAAAAGTGAAGTAAAATCACAGTATATTTATTTAAGCTAACACATGATACAGCAAGCCTTACCCGTTTTGTACCCTGCGGTACTTAATCATAGGCTGACATAGGCTCTGCCATTTTTTCTATTTGAAATCCTGGAGTGCCTGCCTATCTTGATGTTTGTGATGTTTTATCTTGGTACCTAATGCTATGTGGGAGATAAGATGCTGCAAAGTGGAAGCTTTGAGGGGATTTTTGGAAATGTCATCAAAATTGCTACATTTAGAAAAGCTTTGCTGCTTGGTACTTTGGAGTAGAAAGACAAGGGTACCCATTTTAGATTCGGGGGGGAATGTGTACTTTCCAAAAATATATGACTTTCTGTGGTGAATGTACTTTTTACTAGCTTTATCCCACATGTAATGATGTAAATATGTTGCTTTTGCTGGACAGAAATGATAGATCATATGGGGGTATGTTCACATTGGGGCCCCTACATGCCACATACTTGGGCAAACCTATACATATTGGGCATTAAACTATTCAGTGGACCCCTGGCGTTCATATTTAGGGTGTTTTATTTGGTTACTTTATGACCTATAGGAGATCAGATACTATAGACTGGAAGCTTTGAAGTGATTTTTTTTAAAAATTTCACAAATTTTAATATATTATATAATTATATAATAAAAACCAATAACTTTAAGAAAGCATTGCAACTTGATAGTTTGGAGTAGACAGACAGTTTTGCCTATTCTGGATTCCCCAGAATCTGTTCTTTCCAGAAATGTGTGATTTTCTGGGATAAACCTTCTGTTAGTGGATTTTTTGTCCTTGAAATCTAAAGTATGCAGCTTTGTGAAGTAGTGCTTTGGAAATTTGGTAGTGTACTGCTGGGAGTTTTTAACCTATACAAGTGAGAAATCTTCATAAAACTATATATATTTGGTATTGGCACTTTCAGGAGACATAGGACTTTCCAAATCAGTATTTTTGTGCATAAAATAATTTTTGTTTCTGGTAGGTGTGTTTATATTATGGAAAATGTGATTTTTTAAAATTTTTTTAGACATTTAGAAGCCTATATCTTGTTGCAGAATTGGAATTACACCTTGGCTTATTCTCTTGCCACTGATCGAATGTAGTCTACTTGATTATGTGCCTGCAATGTCTATGGGACTGTATGTTGGGGGAAACACGACAGATGCTCTGAGACAGAATGAGAGGGCAAAGATTCACTATTAAGAACAAGAAGACAGAATGTCCAGCCGGGGCATATTTTAACAGTTCCAACCACAATATTAATGACGTTGGGGTCACTACTAATGGGGAACTTTAAATCACAGAGGGACAGAAAAGTGGAGGCAGAGGTGTTTCTGGCCCCTGAGGCTGTCTAAGGCAGTTCCTGTGATGCCACCTCCTTGGCCTGCACTTACCTTTACAGCACCATAGGGGGTCCTAGGGGGCTGAATTACTAGTGTAGAGAGTGCAATTGTGCCCTCTGCACTAGCAAAGCCAAATATCCGTTTTAAATACCAGAAATTCTGCTCTTAAAGTTACCAGGAGCCACTTTTTGCCACCCCTGGTAACTCCGGGGGTGCTACAACCTGAGGTGAGTTTTTCAATTCGCCTTATGGCAGCACCACCCCTGCGTGGGGGAATATAAATGTATGGAAAAATTTGACATGTCAGAGTCCTACTTTGATGTAACTGCATCCTAATGTGTATATATGTATATATATCTTAAGGTACTGTTTTAGAAATTGTAACATTATGCCTGATGAAGAGATGTAATTTTTTCTCGAAAGCTTGCATTTTTACATACAGTATAACAGTTAGCTAATAAACGGTATCACGTTAAGATTTTTTTATTTTTCTGAACTATGGCTAACACAGTATAACAATCTACTACCGGAATGGGACCTGTTATTCAGAATGCTTGGGACCTGGGGTTTTCTGGAAAGTTCCGGGATCTTTCCATAATTTAAATCTAAAGTTTGTTAAAAATCATTTAAATATTGAATAAACCAATAGGATTGTTTTGACTCCAATAAGGATGTCTATGGGAGAGTCTATGGGAGAGTCTATGGGAGATGGTCTTTCCGTAATTCTGAACTTTCTGGATAATGGGTTTCCTGATAAGGGATCCCATACCTGTACAAGCAATTTTTTTAAATAAAATTATTTTTGTTAAAACAGTTTTGTGTTTTACATACATAACATATCAGCTGTAGTGATGAGCAAAATTATTTGCAGGTATGGATTTGCATTTTGCCATTGGTGGATTTATTCATGAAATGGGCGCAAAAATTTGCCATAGAAAAATTCGCAGCACAACAAAAAAGGAACAGTAACAGTAACACAAAAAAATTAAAGTTTACCAAAATAATTAAAATATTATGTACTGTTGCCCTGCACTGGTAAAAGCTGTGTATTTGCTTCAGAAATCCTACTATAGTTTATACAATTAAGCTACTGTGTAGCCACGGGCCAGCTTAAATAGGGCTAAATGGCACAGGTTACATAGCACATAACAAATAAGCTCTGCAAAACAACATTATATTCTACAGAGCTGTTATTAGCTATATAACCTTTGTAATTAGATAACATACAGTACATGATCACAGTTACCTAATTAAATATAGAATCTTGCCTGGAGTTTACATTCTCCTTTAGTGTTACTTTGTTATGAGTTATTTGCATCTGTGTTACCATTTCCTGATTGTTCTGTTTGCTATTTTTATTATACTGTCCCAAACGAGCCTGTGGTTTTAGAGAAAAATAAATCAGAATTGAACATTGTTCTGAGTAAGTTTTTTTGTCTCTGTTTGTAGCATTACAAATGACTGCCCTGATTGTTCCCTGGTTATACTGCATAAACTTCAGTTTAATAAAATGATTTCTGAGCTTGAAGCAGATTTTGAGCAATTATGTCAGGAAACAGCCATGATTGGGCTATTTGCTCACACTTATTGCTTTTTACAGATTCCTATGCAACCAATGAAAAGCCTGGGAACAATCTGTTCTTCATATTCTAGACACCAAACTTTTTTTGCAACCCTAGATTGCAGTCTGTAAATCACATGTCGGGAACACATGTTTTCTTCTCTCGTCGTGTGCCTCATGTCAGAGCCAAGAAATGTTTGAAAACCAAACAAAATCTGATGATTACAACAAACAGATGTTTACAAATTACTGGGATTGAATCAGTCGATACGTGTTTGCTTGATTTAAAGATTCAATAAGGTATTCAGAGTCTTGGCTCATTTTGGGTAATTTTGTATCACTCTTTGATTTGTATAGTTGGTATTAGCATGATCAAACCACAGTTAAATGAAGTGAGAAAGATTCAGAGAGGCATCAGTCAGTCTTAGCACAATTAGTGGTATTTGTGGTGATTGTTTAGTGATAAGCAGTCTATACTAATACCAATGATAATGCAGTGGTCCCAAGCAAAGTACATGCACCTTGATATACTGTACCATTTGAAATCATTCTGTTGATACCAGCAATTGCCATTGGCAACATTATATATCTTTTACATTTCTCTTGCATATCCATAGAGCTGCTGTTGTCTAATGCTCACAGTGGGCAGTAAGATGATGGAGTGCAGTCTTAGGATCATTTCCAAGGAGTCTGTATGTTTTCCAAGTGTTTTGGTGGATTTTTATCTGGGGACTCAGTTTTCCTCCCACACTCCCATAACATACAGGGAAGTTAATTGGCCCCTAATAAAACTGACCCTTATGTGTTTAACAAATACATCTATACAAACATATATATGGATTTATTAATAATAAGAGGCAATCATATTTCAACTGACATACAGTAGACACACTAAAGATAGTCTGCCAAAAGCAAAACAGCAAAATAAGTCTTCTTTCTGGAAAGGAGGAGTGTGGCATGTTACAGAAGTAAACAGACATTCTTTTAAAGGCAGAGAGGGATTTGGACATTGCAAAAGTCTGAAAATATACTGTACTTGTATTCACATGCACCCTTATAGAATCACAGAAAAGATGCCTTGCTGATAACACTAAAGGGAAACAAATAGCAGTATGCCTTGCCTTTTAAGGCATTATCATTTTGTGCTTTACATGCTTCTGTAGCAGTGCATAAATTTGGCACATGATAGGGCACATGTACATCCTGTGAGCAAAGTGCAATTTTGAGCACAACCGCCACGTTTCATTTTCCAGAATGCAGCATTTTTCACCGAATTTACCGAGTCACTTCGGTCACAAAGGGGCAGTTCACCAAAACAAATACATGTATGTGTTTGCTTTGTTGCAAATAGAGTGCAGTTGTGCCAAATAATTACAAAGCCTAACATCATCTCTGGTGTTTGGCATGTGAGTGACATGTGCACAGTATTCTTTTAGTGCATCTGAACTGCTGGGATTGACACAGGGCCCAAAGGGAACCCTGACACTACCACCTGGTCCAGAGGTCCTGGTTTGGAAAGAATGGCAGGAAGGACTGATCGGCACATTTTGATAGGCCACTATAAGTATGGAGGCCCAAATTACGAAAACATCCGTTATCTGGAGGACCCCAGGTCCTGAGCATTCTGGATAACAGGTCACATAGTATTGTAAATGTATTCATTCATAAACCAAAGATTCTGTGCACTGTAAAACAGCCTCCTTTGTACTCTAAGGGCTGTATTTAAATTACTAGTAAACAGAATACACAAACTGATGCCAAATGATTGTGGTCCAAGTGATGCTTGCTTCTCATTCTAGGAAGGGATCCACAGTGATTACTAGCCTTGATCACCTCTATTGAATTTTTTAAACAATTCGATTTATTTAAACTCTACAGCAACTCCACATGTCAGTGTTATCGCTCAGCAGGCATTAAAATCATAGTACAGTTAGTATATGTCCGCTTCATGCCAGAAACACTCCTTTAACCTGAGCACCGAAAGCAGTTAACTGTATATGTCTATAAACCAGTCCTTCATGTGCATATCTGCACTGCACTGCACCTCTAATGAACACAATATGCACAGGGACCTGTGCACTCTATGCTTACCTGGTCAAAGTTCTCAGGTACTCAGGGAACAAACATATTACTGCTAACTTGCTATTGCAGATAGGGTTTAACTGTAACAGCCTAAAATCCTCTAAGCTATTCTGTGAGATATCCAGAGATAAGAGAAATATATGTCCAGTTTCTGATACATGGGAACTGTAGGTAGAAAAATGCACTGAATAGCAACTGTAAAGTCTTGACCCCCAAACACAGAAGGCTTTGGCTGTAGACTTTATTTTACAAGCTGTAAGGCTGCCAGCTCTGCTCACATGGCTTTATCAAAACCATAGTGACTATGATACTATCTGGCTTGCTGGAGAACAGTAACAAAGCATAAGTAAAGGACAGCTTTTCTGCTTCTCTAAAAAACATGACTAATGCAGCCTGTTGCCCCCCACCCTTTTACCCCCTTGCTCCCAATAAAACAATGGACACTTAATTGGGGAGAGAAGGCCGCAGTTGTTTATTGCAAATCATTTAATATAAATCAGCAATTCTATATATCAACAACCATAACTAGTATTAAACCGTTTGTAAATTAAAACATTAAACAGCAGTACTTATATCCTCCAAAGAGGTCTGACCCTGAGCCCAGGCCCGGAGCCTGTGTCCTGCCTACTACCCAAGTCCCATTCTGGGATTATCCACCTCCCTGGTGACCCCAGGCCTACCTGGTTACCCGCTCACTGCACCTTTTTAATATCCTCTGGGGCTTAACGTCGACCCCACCCCCCACACTGCGACTACTGACACTAACCCATTGGGGAGGGAGGGCGGGATGCTGTCAGCTCCTGCTCCTCTTGCCCGCCGAAAAGATCTGGTGAGCTAACATCCGGGGAGGGACCTTCTTATTTCCTTGCCCTGGCCTGTAACACTGGGATATCCAGAAAGGGAAGGGGGGGGGGAGAAAAAAGGGGGGGTCTGCCTCCTAGCTTAGTCATGCCCTTCTTCCCTTTTGCTTCACTCGGGTCATTGGGCTTCCTAACAAACATCTCATAACAGGGTTGCTGTTCAACACTACATCCCTTCCTTAATTCAAATTTGAAACATCATAAAATACATTGGACAAAACAAATAATAGCAATGACTTTCACAATGTGATCAAATATATTTAGATCTCATAGTCTCATAGACTTTAACATATGCAAGTGGCTTTCTGCTAGTTCTCACTGGAGATCTGTTAGAGCAGCGTTTTTCAACCGCTGTTCCGCGGCACACTAGTGTGCCGCGAGATGTTGCCTGGTGTGCCGTAGGCAGGGCCGCAATTTTTACTTTAAAAAAAAAAATCCGGGCCCTGTCATTGGTTGCTCCCCGTGTGTACGGGTGACGTCAGTACGCACGGGGCGCAACGTTATAAAAGGGCCTGTGTGCGGTCGCGTGTAGGCAGAAGTGCAGAGGCGGCGCGCGTGAGGGGAAGATGCTGCTGAAGCCGCCGAAAAGTAAAATGCTGCTGGGCACCAATGTATTAGGGGGGGCCACGGGGCACACTGACTTATGGGGGCACTGCTGCTGGGCACCAATTTACTAGGGGGGCTGGCTCTTGGCACCAATGTACTGGGGGGCACTGCTGCTGGGCACCAATGTACTAGGGGGGCACTGCTCTTGGCACCAATGTACTAGGGGGGCACTGCTGCTGGGCACCAGTGTACTAGGGGGGCACTGCTGCTGGGCACAGAGTTAAATTTTTTAACATTTTCTAATGGTGGTGTGCCTCGTGATTTTTTTCATGAAACAAGTGTGCCTTTGCCCAAAAAAGGTTGAAAAACACTGTGTTAGAGGACACAGGTACCTGCTGTCCTGATGTGTTTTCTTCTACTGAGCTCCTCTCTGTAGAGCCATCATTGTTTGTTTCAGTGTTCTCTTGAAATAGTCTTTGCAAAGATACATCATCATTATCATTAATATCAATACTATGCTGATAATTTCCTGCAGTCACCATAGAGCCCTTGACGCTTGTAATTGTATATGGTTGTGTATCATACAAAGGAACCCGTTTGTGCCTTCTCTGTTTCTGACAAAGGACTCCCACTGCCAACCCAGAGGGCCTGGCATGATGGATTTAGCACTAGAATCTTTTTTTAAATAAATCTTGATCCAGAGTCTCAGTTTTGCTGCCACTAATGTCTGGAATTTTGATCCTGAGTATAGCTATATAGGAGCTCTGCAGGTGATTTGTCTGTTGTGCAGTGTGGGGTGGACCTGTAGTCTCTGAGGAAATAAAACAAATTTTGTTTCCAAGTGGACTGGCATCAACTATTTTGTCTGCGAAGATTGAAATATGACATAAACAAAGCCCAACAAGTGAGCAGATTAGGTGTTTGGAAGGCATTCTCCTCAGCTTCTCCCCAGTGCCATGGTTCACCTTGGGTTTTGGTGCTGTTACTATTGTTGATACCCAAGGAGGGCCCATAAAAACATTTAATAATACCCTGTTTTTCAAGGTTTTGACTTTTTTTGCTGTTGTGGAATGGAATTCTCCTGTGTGGCTGTATTATTGTTTCATAGCAGGATTAATGTGAAGTTGCACCTGAAAGTCTTTAAACTTTCCAATTCCCTCACAAAGTTATTTGCGACAGAGCATGAAGTAGTTAAGACCCAGGCAAGATGATGTTTCAAAACTCAAAAGTGAGTGGTCATATAAAATCATGTTTTTATGTTTTTGTCTCTGAATTTATATGTAGTGGTGAATTTACCACATAGATCAAGCAGTCTTTCTGCACCATATGCATATATTTTAAGACTGCTTTCTAACAGTTGGGGCTGTGGTTTCAACAGCTAAAATGTAGATTCTCCAATAAGATTCACAGCAGTACCTTAGTCTATCATAGCAATAGCAAATTTCCGCATTTCGCCATTGGCGAATTGTTTTGCAAAACTTCTGGGGGAAAATTCGTTGCGCTGAATTTTTTTGTCACACGTCAAAAAAAAGGGCGCAGTCGCGTCAAATTGGGCGCGGGTCATCAAAAAAACGCAGGGGACAAAAAAATAGATGCGGGCGACAAAAAAAATATTAAAATTTAGTCACATGAGGCTGGATGAAGTGGGTGTCAAGGATAACTCCCTTGCTTTATACAGAGCAGCTTGTCACAAATATGGGGGCACCATAGTGTATTTTTGTTTCCTGGGTTGAGCTGTGTTGGGAAAGTTGCCTTGCATGACCTTAGCCTTAGATGGCAACCTGTATCTAAACAACCTGTCTCTGTGTTTCTAAAAATTCCAAACTTATGTTTATTCTGCACACTAGAAAAATGTACAATAAGAAACGTTCTTAAAATATTTAAAAATGCTCGTTCCTAGGGGCATCTTACTTACAAAACGACAGAAAGGAGAAACATTGTAGGTATTAAGCTAAAATGCATATATGTCTCCTTTTAAATCACTCATGTAGCAGGAACAAGATTAGGAGAGTTATTTTTACCTCTTTGGCAGAACTGTTCTACGCATTGCTTTTCTTTATTCATGCTGGCCCTAGTCTTACCTTGCAAGAGCTCAAATTGTCATCAGAAATATGTTCACAGCACAGGAGACATGGGAAATAAATCAAAATGGTCATAGGTATTTAAATTGAGAAAAAAAAAAAGCAGAAAAATCTGATCTTGATTAAAGACCGCAACATTTCCAAGTTTTTAAAATTAAAATAAAAAATGCTTCATAACTGAGGTATGTAATTCCAATAGGATTATGGTTAATTCCTAAATATTTTCACTTTCTGTTGACACAATTTATTTATGTTATATTCCATGAGCAAAAATAATGTAGTAAAAGAGATAAATAACAAGTCGATGAACCATTAGTTATCAGACTATAGGACTCTGATGCTGAATTGCACATGTGCAGATGCTAATAGAAACTTATCTGCAATTAGTAACTACATTAGTCTACTACAAGTTAGAAAATGAAAGCACTGACTGGTTGCTATGAGTAACTGCACTGGTGCAATTTAGAACTAGTGTTTTTAAAATAGCACCTACAACAGACTTCAACGGATAATGAGATCTGTGGAGAAAGTATAAGCCATATAATACTAATACAAGGATCAGATACAAGAAAAAGCAAAATGAAGTTACATTTACAGGCATATTGTTATTTCAGGATGGGACTGACAGCAATTATAATGGTTCCTATTGTTTTATCATTTAAAAAAAAACAAAAAAAAACTGACTGATGCATCAAAGCCTGGAACAGAAGTAGTTATGTCTCTGGGTCCTGCTGACACGCTTCTTGCATTGTAGTCTCAAAAAAATAGGTCACTTATTTATATGTAACAGGAATAAAATAAACCTCTGCTATAGGTAACAGACACCTGTAGTGTAATAGATATCAGTTTATAAAGGGAAAATACCCAGAGAGCACTGTTATTTATTTCATTATGAAACTTCAGCTCTGCATATTTCAGGTCCAAAAGTTAGTGATGAGCAAATCTGTTGCATTTAGCTTTGCCCAAGATTTTGCGAAAGTGTGGAAAATTTAACGAAACATCAAAAAAATTTGCAAAATGTGGCTACCAATTGACTTTTTTGACGTGCACAACTTTTTCCCCATTCAGTGAATTTTTGTTTTGCAAAAAAAATCCCCAATGGCAAAATGGGGAATGTTGCAGCAAATCCATACCTGGCAAAAAATCCTGCTTCATTACTAACAAAAGCACCAGGGGGAGCCTAATTATGTAGGGTCATAGATTAGTAAAAGGCAATTTGTTGAAAAATGAAAAGTGGCCTCCAGTTATTTTTCTCTTTATGAACTAATATCTATCACAGACAACACAGTACAGGCCATTTACAAAGGCCACAATGCCCTTAGTGCTCATACACCCAGCACTAGTAACAGATTAAAAGTACAGCACCACCAGGTTAAAATTCTGGCACAAAGTGCAAAGCACAGAGCTGGTGGGCACAAAACAGCTCTGCAGTAAATTATGTGCAATGCAGGGGGTGAAGAAGTAAAGGATGAAGGATGTTTATGTCCCTCCCAAAGCCCTCCCTTAATGAACAAAGAATGTGTGGGTCCTTTTGCACCATTCTGAAGTGCAAGAATCTCCTCCTGTGGATCATCATGGTGGGGCACTGGTGCTAAGTACCTGTACCAGGGTGCTTGTTCTTTTGCAGAGAGCATATTGCATGCTCAGATCAGATCATTATGATTCAGCTTGGATTATCATACATAGAAAAGCACCAGTGCTAACTTTCATCATATCTCTCTTTACCTAGGGCATGTGGAAGTTCTCAAGTTGGTATTAAAATGTTCTGTTCTTTCTGCTTCAAGGAATATTAATGTATATATACAGTATATGTGCTGTTTACGTCAAGTGAAAAATGGGAATTGATTAAAAAAACATTTATCAAGTGTTTGTGCTTTCAGGTTATTTTCATAGAAAACTATGAAGGGTGTTGTGCATTTTGATCCTGCAAATTTGGGCCACAAAATGCCTGAAATCTCTTTGTGTTCCACTGTAATTAAATTCTACCAATAACATCCCATCTAAACTCTTGCTTAGCTATTAATTAACCAACCTTATGGGGCAGATTTACCAAAATATAAGTAGAACTCACCACAGAAAAACTCACCCACTATCTATTTATTCCTATGGTATTTTTAGAAGCATATTTATCAAATAGTGAACTCTAACTTTCACCCATTAATAAATACACTTCTAAACATCCCATAGGAATAAATCGATAGTGGGTGAGTTTTTCTGTGGTGAGTTCTACTTATATTTTGGTAAATCTGCCCCTATGTCTTCTCCTGCCTTAACTTCTCATGCAGTTATTAACTCCACAGAATAATTCCTACCTTCACCCTGTCATAATATGTTCCCATGATCATTATTACAATATTTCAATTAATCTACGTCTCCTAAAAAATCCCAAGCACTTCTCATTTTCATTGACAATCACACTGTCATAAAGAAGCTCATTGTTTCTTCAATGTCTTGTTATACCCATTAACATAATATTTCCCACTCAGATAAGATCAAAGCATTCCAGGGGACGCAATTGTTGCCTTGTTTTTAAAGGACATTAGAGAAGTTAATGTAGCAGTTGGTTTTGCTTGCAGCTGCTAGCATTTAGGCCGTTCAACCCATTCATTAAATTAGTTCATCCCAGAGAACCTTCTGACATAAAAGGGTTAAACATGAACATAATTAAATGTCTAATTATGCAGTTGGAATTCTTAGGTTATTAATTCTGAAAATGATCTCCCCATAGACCATAATGCACTACTTGACTTAAATTTTTCAAGTTCACATACAATGTTATTTTAAATGGCCTGTGTCCTGAGCTGATGGAGACAGAAAGTGTTTGGAGAAATCCATGTATTACTCACTGGGTGAATGTCAAGCATTTGATATAAAGTGATCCTCAACAAGTTTAAAATAGTCTTTATTTTCTTAGTCTAGTTCATTTTTGTCTTTTCATCTCTGTAGTATATTATATTGTTTTAAAGAAATGTTGACATAAAACATTTTTCCTGGGTCCCAAGGCTTAGACAATGTACTTGGGCCCTTGGCCAACATGCTGAGTGGAGAGAGATGGAGAAAAGTTCTTTTCAGACTGAAGAAAAAGGTGTAAGTTCTCCAATAGAAAGTAGAACTGAGAGTGTAGTAAATAGGAAGATAAGCACTTCAGAATGAACCGAATGACTTTAGTATGAAAATAACTAATTAGATCATGTGTTTAATTTAGAATGAATGTTCAGATCATTTTGCATAGGGTTTAAGATTTTGTGAAATTTGGGAAAATAGAAATGTTAGCACACAAATATATATGTTTATACAAAAATGGTCACTTGCAGAATGTATTTTTGTCACTAAGCATCAGCATATAATTTTTCTATGTCCATTGCGAACACTGAACAAATAAATAAAAAGTAGTGAAATTCATGATGATCATTTTATTTAATTGGCACTGGCATTACAGAGATTATACACTCATCAGGGGAGCTTCAGATCTAAGGTTCCTGTACCAAAAACTCTATGTTCAATTTTATCAAGAGCCAATTAATCTTCTTTTATATTTTTAGGTATCAAAAAATCCACACAATAACAGGCAGAACATACAAATACCTTGCAGACAGTGCCTTGGTTGTAATTAAACCTAAGACCCCAGCTCAGCAGAAAAGCAACACTGACCACTGTATTGTTATCATAAAGATGACAATTAAATTATCTTATTTCTTAAACAGCTTCTGTCCTTACTTAGGACTAACAAGTTACAATGTACAGATGCAATTGGAGAGGAGTCAGGAGTCAGTCATTGAGGCCACATCAAAGAAAACTTAGTGAGTATGGTGGGGTAGAGGAGCAGCCTTTGGAGCTAAGAGAATGGATATGAGGTGGACAGAAGGTAGATTGGTGGATCAGAGGACTATTGCAGGTAAACTTTATTACTGGTCCTGGCCTTCTCTGTTTTTTTACAGGCTTGGCTGGTATTTTAACAGCTTTTGTTTTACTTGAAAACACAAAATCGCCTACATTCTCATTGAAAATTCACCAGCATATTTCAGTATATTACTTTTAGTGGGGACAATTTGCTAGAAAATGTATTCCACAAAGAAATGAGATGTGGGATATTGGTGATAATTCATCTTTGCGCTCTTGGTAAACTGTTTAATAATGGAGTAATTTCACCTGGAGAATGTGAATGTTCACCAATGCAAATTTAAATTGATCAAATTCCACTGATTACACCACTGCAGCAGCACACACCCTTAAAAAGAGAATGAACCCCTTTTTAAAAAGCTAGGAGGCTCCCATCCATGCCTCCCAACTGCAGACCCCCAAATACGGCTCTGAAAAACTGACCAGCACAGCTGGGCTGGCGGGTTATTTTAAAAATTTTTACTCTGATTTAGAGGTAGCCATAATACCACTACATATTCACCTTGTTTTTTGTCATTTGTACCCTACCGTGCACTTCTCTGAATTTTCACCTGTATTCCCCTCATGAATACAGTTCTACTAATGTTTGGCAGGGGGGAAGTATCAACCCACCCGCCTTCTTCCTGCCCACTGACTTTCGTGTTATTTAGCCCTGTGGCAGGTGGTAATTGGAAATCCAAAGGTCCAAAGTGCTTTTAGAATGAGCACCAATGCGTATGCTTTTGTGCTTTGGAACTTGCATCTGGTACTTTAGTAAATGACCTTTCAGATGTCATAATACATAGCAACCAAGTTTTCCAAACATTTAACCCCCGTATGTAATAAATTACAGTGAGTAAGAGTAAAGAATGGATAATTAGTTAATAATTAGTTAATAAGTTGGAGAGAGAGACAACAGACAGAAAAAAACAGGTTGAATAAGAAAAAGGACATATGGGGGAGGATGAGAACCTTTGGTGAGATATTTCTTGAAGAAACAGAAAGGATATGTATTTTGTAGCTGGTGGAATTGTAATACAATATTTTTGATCAGATTATATCTCATACAAATGAGATTACATATAGAGCAGCCAGGTGATAAGGGGATGTGGGAAAAGGGCCATTAACCAAAAAGTAAATAAAAAATGTAATAAAAACATCATCCTAATGCAATTTACCATTTTAGCGAATTCTGCATTTGTGGTTACTTCAATGGTCAATGGTTCTGTTAGTGCATGTATGATACTAGTGGTCAATAGGTAAGTATAACATTCTTTTACAATGAAAGACCCTTGCACTGTGAGAATACACAGGAGCTTTAGCATAGTTTATAAATGTGTATAAATAGTGTTTTTTGCTTTTTTACTTTTATGAGATACTGTTTACAGTTAGAATGAGGACACGGGAAAAACATTGAGAGGATTTCAGCTAACATTGTAAAGGTTTTTTTTACCTTTATGCCTGTAAACTGCCAAAGGCAGGGAGGTTGCCATCTCATTGCATTACATTTCTTGAAGGCTGAGTGGTTAATCAGGTCTTTTCCTTACTTGGCTCTCATGGGACTTCATGTAAACAGTTCTCTGTCAGCTAACACTATCAGCAAAGAAGCTGCACGCTTTCAGCTCTCAGCTAATCAACTTGTCTTGTAGTCCAAACTTGTCATGCACTGATCTCCCCTCCATTTAGCAAGGCCACCTGGAGCCTGAACAGTGACAACACTTGCCCTCTTTTTCCCATAGATTACTAGCGTTCCACTAGCTGACAGGTCAGCTGGGTTGCCCAGGACATTTAATGCTATGCTGTCTGGACTGTTTTTTTATGGAACATCACTTTCATTTTAAGCAGAGTGATACAATAACAACAGGACTTCTGTCTAACTAGTCAGAACACTTACATTCACAGCTCATAAAGAGCAAGTGTTAACAGGGAGATGTTTCAAGTTTTTCCATGCCTGGCTAAACAATGTTAGAAAACCTGGCTTACAGTAAGTATTTGCGATAATATATGCATTCCAAAAGCAAACAATATAATCGGTATGTGTTGTTAATGACCCAAGTGAGTGAGGTTTGGAATGGAATATGTATTTTTCTTTTTGCATTTTTTCATACATAAGTTATATGGAACAAACTTTTCTTTTTTCAGCTAAATTTAATACAGGATGAAGAATTCAGCCAAACCGCCATGTCTTAAAAATTGGTACTTGGAAAAAAATGACACTGTCTTAAATGGTAGAACATCAGTACTTTACACACTATTTTAAGAGTTATCCTCAACCCTCTGCATCCTATGAAGATAGCATTATGCAACTGTGGGGAAGTCATCCTATGTCCCACCTGTATGACGTTATTATACTTCATATGTATTGCAGTTGATTTAGTTAGGTTGTAGCTAATGGACTCCATGGGATTCCAGATTGGGTCCACCAGTGATCTCTTCCATGTAAAGATAGTTCATATTTGGGGTTGCTATGAGGCCTAGTTAAGACCTATAAAAAATGTGTTGCCTGTGACTGGGAACTAAGAGATACATTGTAGTGTGGTTGCTCCGGTAAATAAATTATTATTATAGGTTCTGTTTTTTTCTTAAAAATAACTGCTCTGTAAAATATCCCAGAGCATATGTATTACACATTCATTAGTTAGCAAGACCTGTCTGTATGACCAAATGATCTACTTTGAACAGTGCACCTGATTTACAAATATTATGTAATGCATAGAAACTGTAGTCTTTTTTCTTTGCAGCCTCTTGAGACATCATATCTGATAAAGTTGAATACACAGAGTGTTTTCCAATAATCTTTTCTGCAGATATCAATCTGGAAACATTGTTTGCATGCTGAGGTGAAATTCCTACCACTCTAAATGCTGAGAAGGGCTAGGGGCACATTTACTAACCCACGAACGGGCCGAATGCGTCCAATTGCGTTTTTTTCGTAATGATCGGTATTTTGCGATTTTTTCGGAAATTATCGCAACTTTTTCGTTACCAATGCGATTTTTGCGAAAAAGCGCGAGTTTTTCGTAGCCATTTCGCAAGTTGCGCAAAATCGGGCGATTTTTTCGTAGCGTTAAAACTTGCGCGAAACGTCGCGCCTTTTAAGTTTTAACGCTACGAAAAAGGCGCGAGTTTTCGCGCAAGTTTTAACGCTACGAAAAAATCGACAGATTTTGCGCAACTTTCGCAATGGCTACGAAAAACTCGTGTTTTTTCGCGCAAGTCGTAATGGCTATGAAAAACTCGCGTTTTTTCGCGCAAATCGTATTGGTAACGAAAAAGTCGCGATAATTTCCGAAAAGTCGTAAAGACGCCGAAAAAATCGCAAAAAATACGAAAAAGTCGCAAAATGTTCGTTTTCCAATCTGAATTTTTCCAATTCGGATTCGAATTCGTGTCTTAGTAAATCAGCCCCCTAGTGTTTTGATTGGCACGTTAAGTAAAATACAAATGAAAAAGCTATAAAAGTGTTGTCGTACCTTACCCCAATTAGAGGTAACCAAGCAAAATAACAAGGAAATAAGCATGGCATAGCTCTCAACAACAGCTTTCTCTCTTTTTTGATTTTTTTTAAAAGCAGGAAAATACATAGAAGCAGGACACTGTATTATACATTTTTTTTAATGAAACAATGACAGGTTTCGACCCCCACGGAAATGGAGTGTTCCCCAGCGGGACATGCAAATAGATAAGCTGGTCAACATTTTTTGCCATTCTAAAAGGAAAAAACCTTAAAAGGCTAAAATAGCTATGTAAAGTGCCAATTAAATTGAAGAGAGGATAAGCATTACTATTAGGACAACATCATATTTCTTTGTAAAGCAGAGAAGACTGTCTCCAGTATCTTTTGAAAAGAAGTGTAATGATAATCGTGTTGCATATGTTTCTGTTACTACTACCGGTATGGGATCCATTAGCCGGAAACCTGTTATAA
This sequence comes from Xenopus tropicalis, assembly GCF_000004195.4. Taxonomy (NCBI): domain Eukaryota; kingdom Metazoa; phylum Chordata; class Amphibia; order Anura; family Pipidae; genus Xenopus; species Xenopus tropicalis. Next base: position 60,541,271 of record NC_030678.2, on the reverse strand, counting down.
GGAAATAGTTTTGGAATATAACCTAGCCTTTCAGATAAGGGGTAATTATTCTCACTTTAATGCTGTTTTCGGTCTTTTGAGACAAGTTCTCTGATCTTGGCAGAATTTCAGCCAAAAAGCAAGTTAAGACTGCCGCAGTTTTGGTAGAAAGTATTTATAGACAGTCTTTCAACAGTCTTTAAGCAAAAAAAAATAAACCTCTCTTCAAGAACAGAAAGCTTTTTTTTAATATTTAAAGGAAAGAAATGTTTTCCAGAACTACGGTATAATAAAACACATTTACTTTAATGACAATGCTGATTTAAATACTGATTACCTGTACTGAGAGAGATTATGCATTTAAATTTCATGTATGCAGCATTGGGTTTTTAAGGTTATTTCTTACTTCAAACTATTAATGATTAATCCTTCCCCTTACTTCAAGGAGCAACTCATTTTTCAATATCAATGTCTTTTAAATGTTGGAATCTAATAAAGGGCAGAGGGATGGAGAGCATTTGAGGGAGAGGCATTTCTCAGAGAATTCAGAGATTAATAAGTAGGAAGCAGATGTGTGCCTATAGAGTTGTATGTTTAGTTATTAGTTCTAAAAGGAGAAAATTAGCAAGTAAAACATTTATTCCTTCTGAACTGCGCTTAAGGTCATTATAACTGATGGTGGAAGTCTATATAATTGATTGTATTTTACTTTGTGGTTGTTTGAATATCAGAGTTTATATTAATGGATCTGCAAAGAGATATATTCTTCATCTAGTTTGGCTCTTGCTCCAGAGGCTCTGAAAAAAAGCTACATTCAGCACTGTAAGACCGAGACTATCAATTAGCAATCCAACAGAGCTTCAACTAAATAGGATGCTAATGACTCAGCCTGGAAAGATCTGGAATTGATTTGAACCACTGGCCAAAAGAAAGACCACTGTTTTATGTAAGAGCAACTGGAATTTTCCCAACAGATGTTATTCACACACTTTTTGTCCAGATCTATTTTAACACAAAACACTGTGAATGAGCTGACAGGTAAAGCTGAATGTACACGTATCATATATTAATCAAGCAAGCAAACCATAATTATTCTATAACATCTAGGTATTCCACAGCCTTTAATACTAGAGAACAACATATGTATTATGCAAATTGTAGCACTTTGTTATGGCGTAATTCACTTTAAAACATTAAAACCTACAACTGTGGTGCTTCCCAAAAATTACAATTTCTGCAGGCCTGCATAGTCCCCAATTATGATCTGATCATTGAATTCCTGCTTCAAGACTTTAGCTATACATTAAGTTCTATCTGCATTCCTAATATTTCCTTTGGCTTAGGTCACAGATCAATGAACTCAACTCAACTCCAGCTACCTTTGACTTTGTCCTTGGTACCAATATGTACCAAGACAGCTGTGTCATATCCTGTTGCACTCAGCAGTCCATCTGATCAATGAGGTGCTGAACCTGAGCACAGTAGACAGAAAACTGTTTGGAACTTTTTTTTCTGTAATAATAAAACAGCATCTTGACTTGATAATAGCAAATGTATTAAGTTATTGCTGTGCTGTGATAAAGTCGTGACAAGAGTTGTAAACTTAAATTCTTCTTCTAAACTAAAGTTCTAATTTTTGAAATTCATCAAATGAAAAAAATCTAGAAAATATGAATGAAAAATCTGGCAACTAATAAATAGAGGCACCATTCATATGACATAGCTCTTCAGATGTGTCATGAAGAAAAATCTACTAGGCCCTTTACTTTACTCATGTGTCATGTGTTACCACTTCTAAACCAGGAGTAAGCACCTGTTAACCCACAGATTGCATCTTTTTTATCAGACTGGTAGTGGATGGGAGAAGTTATAGTTTAAAGGGAGCAGAAAAGCATTTTCTGGCTGGTAATAATAAACACTACTCTAACACATAACACATGCACCACAGAATGACATAACATTGCTTCCATAGAGAGCTAAGGGATTGAGAAACTTGGCAAAAAATAGATTTCATTAGAATGGTGGACGTTAATCAAAGCTGAGATATTTTTCACGTAGAAGGGACCTGCTTATTATCCATACTTTTACCCTTCTGATTTCTTTTCACAAAACACAAATGATTGATTGGGTGCACTCACAAGGGCCTTACCTACCACGGTTTATAAATTTAAAACAGCTGCTAACTACACAGTAAGCCAAGTACACACCAGGTCAGTAGACTTTGTGTTATGTGAGAGTCTCTAAGCCACCCTTTACTAGCAGGTAGCCATATTTCACATGAGTTTGAAGAGAAGTATCATATATTACTAGTGAATTAACTCTTTCACTGGGATTTTGTACACTGGGAGAAAAGCAAGGTTAAAACAACTGTACTTGGGGAACATTGTTACTATTAACCTGATTGACATTGTTCCATTTTTTGTTTTATTTGTACCTTATTCTTCTTTTCCATTTCCTTAAGGTTTATTTAAAATCAACCATTTTAGTTTAATTCTTGCTAATTTAGATGCAAAGAATACATTTTCATGCGGAAAAAAAATTCTACTTTTATTTTTTTCCAATATTATTTTGTTTCCTTAGACTGGTAACTTGAATTGGAAAAACAGAAAGTTAAGTCACAGGAAAAACTTTGTAACATAATCACATTGAGATTAAATTAAGTTTTGAAAATGTACCCCCTTAATCAACATGAGTTCACTTAATAGGGCTTGTGCTATTCCTGATGACAAGTGCAGCAAGAAAGGTGAAGCTTGTTTATGACCCATATCTATTAATATGTTTAATAAATTATATGCACAACTACATCTCAAGTGCATACAATCAGACTTATGGTATATTTGTGGCATGTTAAGGAGATGCAGAGGTAACTGATTTTTGTCTTTTTTACATTTGCAACATGATGTACGGGTGCCAGTTAATTCATACTAAGTATGAAGTTTGTTCAGGGACCACCTCTAAACTAAGTACAGAGTTTAACTGGCCAGACCCATTAGTTTCTATTTGAGCAGACTCTTGAAAGAAATATCAGACCAAATTGGAAAAAATCATTCAAATAAGATGGCACTGCGCCCTGATCTACTCTTATCTTCTTTTTGAAATGCCCCCATTAATAAATCGGACCTAAGGTAAGGACAACTATACCAGCCAAGAAACTCCGGAGAAGCGAGGAGCAAAATGCGGCAATTCAGTGTAGGAGAGGGTAGAGCCACAGTGAGCACTAATCTTCCTACTAATAAACCTTTATCTCTTGCTAATGACAGTGACTGTGAAATCTCTCTAAATGTAACTAAATCTATGCATTCATTTTTGTTTTAAGTATTGCTTTTGCTTTAAGGCGCTGAGATGTCAGTTTTGTAAATATCTCATGGGAGCTTCAGAAATCTTTCTGACTTGTGATATAGGGGGCAGAACTAATATACAGCATTTTAATGTGGAAAGTTTCTGTTCTGATAGTCTAGTGAAGACGGCTCTGTATATGCTATATTTTACAGTGTGATCATTTTACCGTTCTCTGCATCAAGGGAACTTTTCTTGCCATGGATCTTTAGCATTTGGCAAGCTTCTACAGTTAATCTCTTATAAGTATTATTGGAAGCACATGGCACTTTGTAATTAACCTTCAACTCATCTTGAATGAAATAGCACAGGATATATATTCAAATGGCATAACATAGTTAAAGGAGGTCGTTTGGCAATCAAGATAAACTGTGGCATCAAGGTGACATTATCAAATCATATCTGCCCTGGGGTAGATAACTTTCTAAGCATACTTCACTTTAATAGAAGGTTATATTGAGGGTGGCATAAATCAGCGGTGTTTGCTCTGTGGCACTTTGGCTGTTGTTTAACTGCAGCTCTTGCCAACAACCAATATCTGTTGATAGGAATTCAGTGAGTTACAGAGCCGTAATCCACAACTTCCACAGTCAATGCTGTCTTTTAAATGACCATTACCAGATGTAGTGTGGGTCACAGAGTACAGAAGGGCACAGCTCTGCTTCTCAATGCTGATATCTTATCAGCCATAATTAGCAGCAATATTCCCTGCAAATGCATGGTGCACATGCAGAAAGTTTAGTATAAACCTCTATACTAAAGTACATGGTCAGATTCAGGCAATTATTATTGCCAAATCATGTAGTGTATATACTTTTGCGTAAAAACATTTGTTTGCAGTTCCAGATTAATATCCAACCTTGAAACTGCACCCAGGTAACAAGTTTTCATTTGATGTAAGTGCTTGCTGATCCAAATTTATATATATATATAATAATCTTGGATCAGCAAGCACAAATCAAATGAAAACTTGTTACCTGGGTGCAGTATCAAGGTTGAATATTAAACTGGAACTGCAAACAAATGTTTTTATGCAAAAGTGGACTAATGTTTTGGCTAGCAATCTAACCTATTTCAAAGTGAGAAAAATACAACAAGCAAAGCCTAAAGTGACGATATAGATGGAAGAATGGAAGATTTAAACTATGAGATTAGACTGTCAAGGTTGTTTCCCCTGGAATAAAGACGCTTGCTAGGGGGACAAGATCACTCTGTACAAGTACATTAGAGGGTAATAATCAGGGCACCAGAGGTCACCCCTTTAGATCAGAGGATCGGAGCTTCCATTTGAACCAGCGTAGGTGGTTTTTCACGGTGAGGGCAGTGAGGTTGTGGAATGCCCTTCCTAGAGATGTGGTAATGGCAGATTCTGTTAATGTCTTTAAGAGGGGCTTGGATGATTTCTTGAACAAGCATAATATTCAAGGATTTTGTGATACTAAAATCTACAATTAGTATTGATATGGATATATAGTTTATATATATGCGTATTTAGATAGGTCGGTATAAGTCTTTATATGTGCATGGAAGGGTTAAACTTGACAGACTTTGGTCTTTTTTAAACTCAGCTTAACTAAGGATTTATTCTATCTTAGCTTGGATCAAGTACACGGTACTGTTTAATTATTACAGAGAATGGGTTTCTGGATAATGAATCACATACCTGTACAAAAACAGACATATTGTACAAATGTACAAGTATTTGAATAAATAATGATCCTATCTTTATGACTGTTGAATATACCACTGTCAGCTAAGAGGATGATAACACTGCCCAAACATAATTATTAGACAATTAGAAAAAAACCTAAATGATTTGAATAAATTATATTGCATTTTATTTTTGAGAAGGGATTCAGATTATATTTTCACTAAGAACATAGTGCTTCTAGCCAGTACATGTATAAACCATTGTGTCAACCAAATGGTCTTTGTCTGCCATCAGTTTCTCTGCCTCTGTGCTGTCCCCTGCAAGGGTTATCAGTCCTGACAAAAGAAGAGTCACATTGGGAAAAAGAGACAGGGGATAGGAGTTTGTTTGCTCACACTAAGCCCACTGCATGAAGACTTTTCACAACAACACTCTGGGTTTACATATTTCACAAGCCAGAAGTGTTTACTGTGAACGGAAGACATTAAATGTAACATGTCATCGCCACTCTTTTTAAACAATCATCAGTCTTAAACATTCACTGAGGGCTTTGGTGGGAAAACTTTTTTGATATGAATTCCCTGCTTAAGGGAAAAAGTGGCAGTTGTATTAAGGTTTTATCAATTTGTTCTGTACAAAGTCTTTTATTCTACCCCAGGACATAGAATAAGGTTACTTAAAGAGGGAAATGGAAATTAAGGCTACATCTCTTCTTTTAGCCATGGAGACCAGATGTCCATAGTGGATGGGGAAAGCCCCATCATATGCATAGCAATATTTTACTTAACATAAAATAGCAGAGAAAAAAAATTGATTCTCGCAGGCCTTGTAGGGTAATTTGACCCAGGAAACCCAGTATAGAAGTTATTGGTGAAAGAACTAAAAGAACTCCTAGGTTATCAGCCAGAAAATATGTAATGTCAGACTAGTGTGTGGTTATTAGGAGGAAGGCCAAAAGCACATGGAAAAAGTATTTAATCATTTCTTTTTTTCCCATGGAATGAAGCCTTGCTAGAGTTATATATAACTCATACTTTTGCATTGGATGAGCCTAAGGAAGTCAGGAAAGGTAGCTTTCTCCCAGTCCTCTTGAGATAATTCTTGGTCATGGATTTCTTGCCATCAAATTGCCTGGGACCAGTGGCCAACAGAGTTTGATATAATCTTGAAAACTGTTTTGATGTAGTTGGGATATTGGAGTTGTGGATTCAGAGTGGAAAACAAGACTTTGAAGACTTGAAAAGGTGTAATTAGACACCTATAGGCCCCAGTGCAAATGCTCCATCGGCACACCCCCTCCCGGAACTCAGCACATGCTTGTTTATTGCGCACTCGTACTGCTACCTTACCCATGGGTGGCTGGGCCTAGATGCAGTCACATATATTTAATACCCTGATGGGGCCACAATATTAAATCCTGGAGGTGTCTGAGTTGTGTTTTAGGAATTGGCCCATGTCGGACGTCTGGAGAAGACACCAATATTGCACAGGTGTAATAACCTTTAGGAATCAATCAGAAGAATGCATATTATAGTTGTCTGTTTAAAAGCAAACATCTTATTAGTTGCTAAGGATTACAACTACTGGGCAAACGTACGTGTCTTTTATTACATATGAACCTAATATTTTGGGGCTCCAGGTCGAATCCTCAATGTATATACTAAAGTTGTACTGACAACTAATAATAGCAGAGATTTGTATATACCAAGCCTCTGCTATCAAATCACACCCACAGTTTTCCCCAAACCATTCCAGAAGAGTTATTATTCCATATAAATGGTATGAAGATATTTTAGGTAAGTGCATAAAGATATTTATGTGACCCCATAGTATCAGAGGGAGGTCCTACACAACATTTGCTAAATATATGCCTTTATCCACAAATAAAGTTGCTTCACTATGCTCACGAAAACCCTCTATAAATGTAAAGTTGATTAACCCATTGTTTATTGACATCTCCCTTATACCCTAAATCTAGGAGAATAATACTTAACTTTAAGTTTTTAAAGTTTTAGTGGTTCATACCAAGTACCTATGTAAATCATTTTTGTGAATCAAAAGCAGTGTTAATAATCACACATATGCACATGAAAAAACATTGAGGTAAGAACTGGACCACTAAAGAAAACAAATCACACCCCCCCCGTTGGTGACTTTACCATATGTATCAGCATCCCTTCATGAAACAATCTGTAAAAAATTATATATTTTTGTTGTTATTTTGGATAGAGTATCTCTTTAGGGAAAATAAAATGAAATCATGTGCACTGCACAACACCCATTAAGGAATGCTTAATATATACAAGAAGTTATTCTCTTCTTCTTATCTCTCCTTCACTGATCAGCCATCTTGTACCTGTAAGGGTTATTCACACTTATCTGTATCTATAACTATGTAACACTCAATCATTCACTCATCTCTTGCTCGGAAATGACACACACAAACTCCCCATGATATCCTCCCTGACAAAAAAATGTTACCTTCATAGAGAAATCATTACTTCCCTTTAAGGAACTCTTAAGCCTCAGACTAAACAAGCTGAGGATGATGGTTTACATGTAGACCTTAATGGAGAGATGGAGGATGGTTCATGGCATTGATTAATTTGCTGTCTGAGATGATAGCATGCCTTAGGGACAAGAAAAATGTGATTAGTGTTTTTATATAAACAGATACATGGATTATATTATTGCTGGTTGGATAGCAAATTTTATATTTGTCCGAAGAATTATTATTCATAATATATAATTGGTGTAGATATTATTTTTACACATTTATTATTCAAATTATAGAAAGTAGTTATGTGTACTGTAAACTACAAAAATGTGATCTATCCATACGTAAAGGTGCACTGCATGAAGCCCTGCAGTCATATTTGCATCTGGAGTCCACCTGTACCAAAGTGTACATGCTCCAGGAACATGCATTACAGTGTCTAGTTCAAAGGACTTCTCATCCCTTTGTTCCAGAGTAAGTTTTATGATCATTTATGTGTGGTCCCACACAAGCATCTGCAACATCTTTGCAACATATTCACACCTAAAATCCTTCAAGTATCAGTAACATAGAGTGGAAAAGATCCAGGCACAATGCCATATTAAGCAACTTTTTAAATATGAAAATTTATTGATTTCAAAACTGCATTCTCACTAAATGAAAATGTGTCGTCGTGGAGTTCCAAGCATCTTTTACTGTACCTACCAGCCCGAATTACTGATTAAAGCAATGTCAAATATCTAGGGATCCTTTAGCTATAAGGTGAGGTAAGCATTGCACCTTAAGTGGCACTCTTGCAGAGGAAGCAATGCCTAATCCGTTGGAAAAATTTGACAAAATCTCTACAGTGGAAGAACTGGCACCAAGAGAGATATCAAAAGACGGTCCTTAGAAAACAGGCTTTGGCTTGAAGCATAAGGCAACCAGATTATGCCACCCCAGAGAGTATAATAACCCATGCATGTTACTGTATAAATCAGGCCACACATGGGCAGATTTCAGCCACTTCATATTGAGTAAGCAGCTTATAAACACATGTATGGGCTCTCCCCAAAAGAGATCAGGTTGAAAATCATCCAGACATCTGTCAGGCAGATTTGAAACTCATTGAGTAATGCATTGGCAAAGCATGCATAAGCCTCACTGATTTGGCCCTGCACATTGGTGGCCAAATGGGGCCTAGTTCTGCACATTTGATGACCTCACCAAACAAGGAGATCCGGCTGTGTATGAGCAGTTTTACTTATTCTGGGGTACCTCGTTGAACTTGAGGTTCTTCAGTTAGCTTTTCTTAGATCAGTTTTAATTTATTACAGGTTTTTTTAAACAAACAAATTGGCTTACAGTTATCTCAACTAATATCTGCACATATTTTAAACTAAAATAAAAATATTTAAAAGAGGATTCCTACTCAGATTTTAGTGTTTTTCTTTCCATATCTTTCTATATACTTTAGAATATCAAGTCTTCAAGAATGGTATGTGTGTGAACTTTGGACAATTAGCTATATAGCCAGCTAATGAGATGTTTTGAAGTGTTGTTAAAAGCAACTACCGTAATATTAGTAGAAGAATGTTTGAACCCTTCTTAACTGTGGTACAATCCTGTGTAGATATATTAGCGAGGCTGCTAAATCATGACCATAAAACATGACCTAGCAGGCTCAATAACCTATAAAGCAAACAGTTCCAAGGTGTTGGGCATCTATTTGTATGCAGTCATGTGATACACAATTAGACCATTTAGCAACCCAGAAGATATATTTTATAGGTTCTCATTTCTAGTCCTAAGCTCAGAAACCTGTATACAGGTATAGGACCTGTTATCCAAATTAATCATTTGAACATTAAGTAAACCCAATAGGATCGTTTTGCCTCAACCTATATCTTAGTTGGGATCAAGTACAAGGTACTGTTTTATTATTACAGAGAAAAAGGAGTTGATGGGAGATAGCCTTCCCGTAATTTAGAGCTTTCTGGATAATGGGTTTCAGGTTAATGGTGTCCATACCTGTACCATGATTGCCATTTAGAAAACCTTAAAGGAAAACTATACCTTCAACATTAAAGGACATGTCAACCCCCAAAAAAATTTTTTGCCTAATAAATGAAAACATAATTCTAAGCAACTTCCCAACATGAATTTATTTAAAATTTCGAGTGCTTTAAAGGTTATTTTAAATTGCTATTGAAAGTAGCATTTGCTGAATTCTTGGTTGGTACTTTTTAACAATGTTGCAAAGGTCAGTTTCCTCCAGCAAGACAGGTCTGTCAATCTGCTGGCTTGTGTTACATTGTTTCAAGCCACTAAGGCAGAGAATAGCAAAGGACAGGCAGACACTGCTTTTAATAGCAGTAATATATACAAATAACTCAGAAAACATTGCAAATTTTTAATGAATGTATATTGCAAAGTTGCTTAGAATTTTGTTTTTGTATTGACTTTTGTGTTGAAGTATGAAAGTAAAAGACGCAGCTTATCCAATGGCACATACACCTAGAAAAATACATTTTATCAAAATAGTTAATTAGATGAAGCAGTGTTTTACATATGGGCTGTTTTAAATGTTATATTTTTACGAAAACAATATTCAGGGGTAAAGTTTTCCTTTAGGAATGAAAACCACTTGTGCTGAGATCCAAGTCAAGTTATATCAGCTGTAGTTCATTACTTAGAAATGGGGCAATACTTCATATTGAAAAAAAAAACCTATGAAAAATGCATGTCACAACTCAACACAGTTTACAATTCTACCCCTTATATTCATTTTTCAGTTAATAATGGGAAAATAACAAAGGAAATGACAGCTCCCACAGAGGCTCCATCCAAGTGTACAAAAACATGCTGCTGTTATTATTAGATAAGGTCTGCACTGTACATTTGTACTTCTTACCATTTCTGCCTAAATCTTTGCATCAGTCTAGATTAATGTGAAGCTTCGGTACGTTTGGAAACTGGACACATTTCAGTGGTTTGTAAACAAGAAATATATGTGGCAGAAGAAAGTTTGATCAAGATTATAAAAATATTTGACAAAACATTTCAAGTACTACAGGTCAATCAGAATGGTTCTATTCATTAATATGATATCATATCATGAGATAGCAAGTGGCAAAGGTGTTGTCTGGGTCCAAGCAGGTTACAGCAGTTAAGGTGGCCATACACAAACCATTTTTTTTACTTTAAAACGACAATTTCAGAACAATCTGATAATATTGCTAAATTATCATATAGTTGATGGTGTACGTCATGGGGCCACTAATCAGCCCAACATTATTGCCCAAAAAATTGATTGGCTGGGTTTAAAAATGTTTGTCATTAAGTGATAAAATCTGCCAGTTGGTGTGAGTGCCAGACATTTGTTGTTGAACAATTGTTCCCTGCACATGTCATGATTGCCAGCGTAAGTCAACAAGCATATATTGAAGTACACAAACGTTCTTTGTGGAACCTTAATTTGCTTATTGCAGAGTTTGCTCGTATCTGAACGCTACATATTACATAACTTTTATTAAAACATGTTTTTTGGATAGTGCAGCAAGTTGCAACCATTTCCAAAATTCTGGCAAAACTCCCCAGAACTACTGATAGAGTAGGATATGGCACACACAGGGGCATGGGGCAGGCAGGAGTATGGCACACACAGAGCTTAGCGCAGACAGGGATAAATACTGCTTCTGTGCGATATCGGATTGTAAGTAGATGTATGATCTTTCTGTATTTTACGTCAACAATACGATGATATCTTTTGAAATAATCGTATGGCAAACCAATCATCAAACGATCGTGTGCCGATTAGATCATTCATCACAGAACTAGTGAAATCGGCTCATGTATGGCCACCTTTACTGTCATTGTTACTAAAATAGCCAATGCTGATCATTTACTGATAAATGTTTCTATGTGTGTTTTAGCAGAGGCAATTCTCAGTATTGTCTATGGCAAGGCATTTTTTTGTGACTCCAAAGTAACTCCTGGAGACCCAAAAAGATTAACTGTAGGTATGTGGTCTCCTTTCTAACATCTTGACAAATGCTGTAATCAATGCACATTACACTCATGTCCTTTATGTGACATACAAATATATATATTTGAAAAGCAGAGAGAATGAAAATAAAAAAGGTATATATGCAATTTCACACAATTGAGCAAATCCTAAATTCTTGCTAAACGTGCGTCATTCACAAAATCTAGTCAACTCAAAAGTTGCAATTTTCTAACGACAAAATGTTCTAATGAAAAATGTTTGGCATCTTCTAAATAAACATACTCATTTATAGGTACATGTGGCCTCTATGGCCCCTCCCAATATATATGTTTATATATATATATGATAGACAGATAAAAAAAAGAAAAAACAAATGTGCACTCAGACTAGAAATTTCTTGGGTGCTGTAGTCAAATATGTTGGATATTTGGCATGTACGACCCACACTCCCTAGTTGCATCAAAGTTGAGAAAATTATACAAAGTGTATGTACAAAGGGTGTATACTGATAAAATAAATTATGGATGGCTTGCATTTTTTAGCATCTTATCCACCATTTGTTCTCAGGTACATTACATTATAAATTTGAATGCCAGGGTCTTCTAAACAGTTTAATGCCCAATATATACATATATATATAGACTTGAGGTGTGGAGAACGAAATTACAGAAAGACCCCTTATCCGTAATAACCTTAGTGCCGAGCATTCTGGATAATGGGTCCTATACCTGTATGCATATCCATTGTTACACTGCCACCTAGTGACCAAAGTCATATTGCAAGTTGTTTATTTCCAAGTCTGTATACCCTCCCATTCCCTTCCTCATATGTGACGTCAGTTCCTCCCATCATGCCATTCACGTTCCTGCTTTCCATGTGTGAGGAGCTACTCCAAGGATTAGGAAAGCAATATTCCTTTTGACCTCCAGCATTTGTTTATCCAATCCAACATTTGTTCACCCATGACAAATAAAGAACCTTTGTGGATTCCAAGTGTCTGCTGAGTTCTGCTATCTGGCAAAGATTGCCCACAGTGGTTGTGCCCAGCTCCATACATGCCCAGGGAGAGGGGTCTCAGGAGAAACTCAGCCATTATCACAGCAATTGGAGTCAGAATACCCGTTATCCAGAAAAGTTCCAAATCACAGAAAGGTCATCACCCATAGACTCTATTATAAGCAAATAATTCTAATTTTTAAAAATGATTTCCTTTTTCTCTGTAATAATAAAACAGTACCTTGTACTTCATCCCAACTAAGATATAATTAATCCTTACTGCAGGTAAAACACGCCTATTGGGTTTATTCAATATTTAAATGATTTTTAGCAGACTTAAGGTATGGAGATCCAAATCTATCTATTACCTATATAGATGAGACCACAAAGACAGGTCAACACATGTTTAGAAATACATGTATAGTGCCCTTGTAGCTGTATTTTCTGTCCAGTTTGTGGATAGATGAACTCCTTTAGCCTTTAACACATGAACAGGACACTGAACACATCCCAAGCAGGGAAACATACCCTTGGACCTACCGCCCCAAAAAGTGCCCGTCTCCTTAACCATAGTTTTCATACAATACAAAGTCACCCGGGCTCCAAAAGTCCTTCCTCTCCAATAAGATATCAGGGGTGGCATTTGAGATTCCTGTATTGTAGGATATGCATTGCGTAAAATGCACCAGTGTTTCAGTAACATTTTTTCTATAGTCTCACTGTTCACTTGAAATTATGTAACAAATGGTATACAAAGCATTGTTGAATAATGTATATGATGTTGGGATAATCACAGATAAATTAAGGTAATTTCTGATTGTGAAAAATACGGTCACACCGGTGCTCTAGAGTTTGCCTAAAATTCATAAGGTCCTGGTTGCACCATTTTTTTTCTCTGTAATAATAAAACAATACTTTGTACTTGTTCCCAACTAAGATATAATTAATCCTTATTGGTGGCAGACCAATCTTATTGGGATTATTTTATGTTTAAATTATTTTTTAGCAGACTTAAGGTATGGAGATCCAAATTACAGAAAGACCCCTTCTCTGGAAAACCCCAGGTCCCAAGCATTCTAGATAACAGGTCCCGTACCTGTATGCTGCTTTAGCATAGAACCAAAGATGCACTTTAGGTATGATTTGTCTTTTTTGGAGGTGGAAATTGATTAAAATAAAGTTTGACATTTTTACAGCGCATTGTTTGTTTCTGGGTGCAGTATTTTCTTGTGTAAAAAATTTGGCCTTTGCAAAATTTCAGGAAGACCAGATTACTTAAGAATTCAGTCATTTTGCAAGTTCACTTTGAAAATATTGCCCTCCAGTGGTGATAATCCAGTATGCTAAAAAAAAAAAATATTTGTAACCCATATGAAGTACACGTAAACTAGATATTTCTATTTTTGGTGCACCCTGTAAACTATATTTAAAAATGGCAATATAAAAAGCAACAAAGCTAGGATTTACTTGTTGGCTGGTATATCCTGTGGTACACATAGTGGGTTTTGGCCTTTTTCCCTTTGCATGTTATCCAAAATTGCCTTCCCTTCATGCTCGAGGCACATGGTTGAAAATCCTGGTACTGGATATTTTTAAAGATTCCTATTGGTAGCATGGTGAAAATATTGTGAGCAAAACACATCAGAAAAGCTGGCAATACACAGGTTAATAATAACTGCTGACTTCCAGATGGCAGCCTACCAGCACATTCAGGGCTGCCTAACCAACCAATAACTGGCTGAAAAGTGGGCAGATATCTATCAAGCAGGTTTGAAAATCTCATTGGGCAAGGAATCACATTAGCATATTCATGTTCCCCTTGCAGATTGGTCCCTATAGACCCATAGTATGATTAGCCCAATTTGGCCCTGAAAGGGGTGGCAAAATTGGACCATCTTCGCTAAATGAGGGGATCTTAAAAAATATATAAATAAATATATGACCAGCTTAAGAGTGTGAAAGCTTAAGGGTGTGAGACTTATTTTAGTAGTTTTCAACAAGTGCAGGGCTCTTTTCAGGCCATGAGGTTGAGATAATTGCCTCAGGCAGCAGTGCTCCTGAAGTTACAAGGGGCGGCAAAAAGCCACTTCTGGTAACTTCAAGAGTTGTAATTCCAATTAATTTCTAATTTAAATTATAGTTTCAGCTCTTGTAGTGCAAAGAGTGCTCTCTACACTAGCAATGTGGCCCCCCTCGACCCCCACCTATACAAAAAACCTAAGCATGGAGGGGCAGCATCTTCTAGGTTGCCTCAGGGCGGCACTTTGGGCTGAAACGCCTCTGCAGGCATGTATGAATGGGAGGGGCTAAGTGCTGTGGGGCAATGAGGCAACATTTACAGTCTGTAACAAACTGATTGGAATTCCTATCTGTTAGGTCAAGAAAAGATGATAGTCTTTGAGGACTATTAGAGTCTGACTGTGTGGCTTGGTTTACTGAGAGAGACCGAGAGAAGGTGATCTCCTTGATATTTAACTGCAATGTAATAATTTTTTCCTGCATTTTAAAAAAAGCACCCTGACCGTGTTTTTTATGTGGAACAGAGTGAAGGCAAAGTCCTATTTATAGAATTTTTGTGTTCCTGTCTCCTCTCAGAAACCACTTGCCTACTGATATAAAAGCTAAAAACAGGAGAGTGGATTGGTGATGGCAGCAGAAGGATGTGATTTTTGAGTTCCACTGCAAAGGCCTGCTCCAAAGAAAGGCCACCCTCAGCGCCGGATTTGTGATTCAGGCACCCCGAGGTCACCCCCATTCTGTGCCCCCTCCCCGTGCATGCGTGTTTGCGATAACACCCCCCCCCCAAGCAGGCGCACATTTAAACTCATACGGAGCAGTGGGGAGAAGTCCCCATTACTCCGTATGGGAGCAAAATTCGGCCCTAGGCCCGGGCCTGACCACCCTGAACCAAGAGACCACAGGATTTATATAGTCTTTTACATGGAAACATTAAGCAATGGGAGGAAAAAAGTTACTTGGCAATAGAACATTTCGAAAAGAAGTAACAAATATTACAAGGGGAGAGCCTACAGATATATCTTCAGAGCACACAAGGACAAATAACAATACATAACAACCACTTAACTGTGGGTGAATTCTGCCTATACAGATGTGCAGTAATGGTAAGGTAAACCTAAAGTGCAGCCTGAGAGGGACTTATGCCAAGCAAGAGAAAAAAACAACAACTCATTGTTTACCACATTGCAGCAGGAGAAGGTAGCACAGAGTGTATATCATGATGGGTGGCCATCTTGGGACTCCATGCCAAATACTGCAGCCCTGGGTAAGGATCTGCACACCTACCTGTTTCCCCCAATGCGGACCTGATGGTTGCTACTCACACCAGTGGGCAGCTATCCCTGGCACATCCATCTAATCCGTATCCTAAAATCAGATTATGCCCCTATTTTTCTTGTGTTACAGATTTACCCAATTTACATCATAGGTCATGGTTGTGGATATTTAATGACTCTTTTCTATCAGATGTAACCAGCATGCAGGAGCATGTCATTCGAGAGTTTGGTTTAAGGCATGCAGCACATAGTACACCTTCCTCAATCAAATTATAAGGCACAAAATCCCTTATCCAGGGCATTGTCATTAAGAACGATGCTAGGTTTAAGGAAAGGATTTTTAAAATTATGCATCTGCTGCTAAGGTTTTTAACTTTGAGCAACAGCATAAACTCTCCCTAGCCAAGAATGTGTAAGCAGAACTGACTGTCCAGAGACAAATGCTCTTGCAAGAACTATATGTATCAATATAAACTTGTTCTATGCAAAAGACAGTTTTACAGATTTAGCAAAAAGAGTGGAAAACCACTTGCCAAAGCTCTTAAGATGCATTAGGCACTGACATATTCCTTGTATAAAAGATGACTCTGGCAAAATGCACCATTTCTAATCAGAGATAGCTCAGGTATTTCACAAATATTATACATCTTTATACAACTTAAAAAATCATAGCCATCTGGAAAAGGCTCCAAGAACCTTTCTTTATTAAACTATCACTGAAACAGACCATTCCTGATCCAAGCTTTCTATAGCATAGAGAAACACCATTACCACCACCTTCTCCACATTTTAGAAGCTCATAAATACAGTCCTCCCAAAATCAGATAAAGATCCCATGACCTGCACTAGCTACAGATCTATCCCTCTGCCAAACGTTGACATGAAATTATACACCAAGATCTTAGCTCTACTAAGTCTTTAAGGGATACTTCCCAGAATTATACTTAAGAACCGGCTGGGATTTATATATGGGGGAGGAGGAATGGATAATGTTTTAAAAATATTTTCATTGACTTAAGGGATGTTAAACACCCCAGGGGAGTTCATGGTTCTGTAATCAGACACTGAAAAAGCATTTGACAGAGTGTCCCAGCCTTTTGTTGAGCCCATGTTGCAGCAGATAGGAATGGGGCACCAGGTTTTTTTTTATATAAGAGCTATGCGGATGATTAATTGCTGTATCTTTTGCAACCTTGTATATCTCTCACTTCAGTTTTACATGTATTAGAGAGGTTTGGCAAATAGTCATTTCAAAGTCAATTTTCATAAATCAAAGGCCATGGGTGTAAAAATGAATCCGGATACATTGCAGCTTCTCCAGCAGAATTTTTCATTTGCTTGGAAACATGGTTATTTTAGGTATCTATGGATAAATATTCCCAGATTTAAGTCACACAATCACAAAAGGCTGTTACATCAGGTTATTAAACATCTTAATGAATGGAATCAGTCTACTGGTTCATAAGAGCCAGCATAACAGAATGGAATGTTCTTGCTATTCTTCTGTATGCCGAACTATTTTTTTATACAGATACTTAAAAACAATCTCAAGAACAATAGACTGGCAACATCAATATCATTGCTATCACTGAAGAAAAAAGGCAATCCTGCAAGTAGTTAGAACAATGCTTATACAATGGACTCATAGCTAAAGTTTATGGCCTACTGCTACCAACCACAGGGAAAGTCAGCATTTCAGCTGGGGCTGTGCAGTTGGGGATATCTGAACATACAGGAGGGGAAGCGTTAATGGGCATATGAAATCGTAAATGGTCAGGGTCTACAATTCTTTCATAGTGTTGGAGGTATTAAAGTTCATACACCAGTTTCAACATGGTCTACTGCACTATTGGTATAAAAGTCACTTAAAGGAAAAATCCCAACAAAGCCGTTCACTCCTTATGAATGTTTGCTGATGGCACCTAGTCCTCCTAAACACACAATTTCAATGGGAGTGCAAATTATTAGCAACTTAAGGTTCCAATCTAAACCCAATTACGAAATCAACTGGGGAAACAGGGTTAAGTTGGCCATACACTATAATGTTCTCCTAAGGTTGTAAATATTGGGCTAATTACAACTACAGGAATATGAACCGGCAGACCGAGGGCCACATCAATAAGCTGCTGTGATCCTCAATCGAACGAGAAAATCAAACCGGCCAGATTGACGTCTGGCTGATTTTTAGCCAGATATTGGTTGGGTAGGCCCATACATGAGCAGATAAGATGCCGAATTGGTCTGAAGGGCCAGAATCAGCATCTTAAAATCTGCCTGTATATATGGCCACCTTTAGGAAGGAACTGTACAGATGCAGATTGGCTGAAAGCTTTTGTTCCAACCCAACAATAGACACATTTTAAGATTTAATGTGGTGATATCTCCACCCATCTATATTAACGAGGATTTATCCAAATACCTCAGATGTTTGCTGGAGATGTGGCAAAGAAAAAAGGCGCCCCACATCTGGTGGTCTTGTGCAGGGATAAATCGTTTTGGAATCAGGTTTTTATCAACATTTAGATATACGGGGGGTACCTGAGGTATTATTATCAGTGCAACCAGAAATAAAAAGTAATACTAAAAAATGACAATTTCCTAGCATTCTTTTTCTTAGATTTGCATAACATTTAGTGAGAGCGGTCATACCAAGATATTTATAGGAAAGTGGCTAAAGTAAATGGGATTTTAATGAGACCTGAGGGACTAGTGCCCACTTTCAGTGGCACTCAATAAACATGTTGCCATTTGGGCAGATCCAACACTTTATTTAGAGTCAGATGAATACAAACTGTGTCATAATCTTTAAGTAGCACTATTCATCATCACAGGTTTGGGTGTATAGATAGAGTTCTATATGGTCTTTTTCTATACAAAATGTTATAAAAGCTGTATAATCATCTGATATATTCCATGTTATATTGTAAATAAATCTTGTAATAAATGAGCATAGACGTAGTCAATTTCTATGATACCTCTGAGTATTTTGCAAGGATTATTTTTACCATTTGCTTTAGTCAATCTTTGCTGCACTTGTGGGGAAAAACATGTTATGGTTCTGATTTAAATTTTGCTTTTTTTGGATGTATATTGGTTTACCTAAATATATGGCATATAGAGACCCCAAAAACTGAATTGTGCTTTGTTTTTTCATGAATGATGGTTTGACTTCTGCAAAAAAAAAATATGCACCTGGGCAGTAACCCATAGAAACCAATCAAATGTTTGACTTTGTTGTTCTTCCTGAAGGTGGCTGAAAAGAATGACTTGCTATTAGTTACTTTCCTGGTACAAAATTGCCCAGTGTTGATAAATGAGCCCTGCTGGATTTTACATTACTTTTTACGTTACACTTGACCTACAGTATTTTTGTTTGTTTCCTTTTTTTTTATGATATAGCAAAATACCCCCAAACTGCATATATTATCAGTACACAATTGCCCTTTTATACATCTGGGTACAATACTCAAATAAATTGAATTTAATTAATAAAAAATATATATTTTGGTCATTGCTGAAATGTAAGGCAATGAGTAGAAAAACTTGCAATCTGCCTAAACAAATTGTTGTAAGTCTCCATTCTGTTTTGGAGCACAGAGACCTTGGGGCACATTTACTAATCCACGAATCCGAATCACGAATGGGAAAAAATCGTATTGGAAACAAAAATTTCGGAAGATCGCAAATATCACGAAAATGCTTACGAAAAAATCGTATTAGTCATAATATCATATTGGCGATCCGAAAGTCACGAAAGTTTCGTAACGAACAATTGTAAACAGCGGTAAAACCTTTCCAATTTTTTTGTGCAAACATCCAAAAAAGTCGTGCGCCGTACGGAAAAGTCGTGCGGACGCCCGAAAAAATCGGCAAAAATACGCTCGGAGCGTTCATGCCTTTGTAAATGCGCCCCCTTGTGTTCATCCCATAAGTACAACACTGCATTTAGCAGTGCTGTAGTCATTAGGGTGGGAGGGGAATGGCATATCGGTCACCAGTAAGATAACTAAGAGTTAATTTCAGTTATTATATACTTTTTCACTTTCTAAAAAGACATCCAACCTCTTCTTAAAACTAATCTAAGGGAGAGAATTCCTTAACTTGACAACTATAACAACTACATCAATTTTTGCAACATTTTGCATCTTAAGCTCCTCTTTTCTAATCTAAATGGATGCCCAAGCCACTACATTAAATAATTTAAGGAGTCCAACATAGCTTTATAAATAAGCCATGTGTTTTACACCAACTTGTACTCCAGTTTTTGGGCGTAAAATAGTTTTCCATGTTGTGTATTTTATATGTATGTACATTATACCCTTATAAATAGTGCATAGTCATGTCATCAGTTATAATCAGAGTTTAGTGGTGTAATTTGTCACGAATCACTGAAAATTGTGTAGTACAATAAATAATGTAGGTTCTGTTGTAAAGTATAGGGATATTAGAAGTCACCTTTATAAAAGCACTCCACCCGGCTTTACATGGTCACTGAAGTCCTCAGAGATTTAATAATAAGCCTCATATTTATTCTACAATAGGGGGTACATTATTCACTGTAGCAAAATATATATGAATAGTACATGATAAATATAAAACACAGAAGAGACGGAGAAGATTTTTTTTATTGATATCGTAGGACATATTGCTGAGAACATTTTGCATTTCTCTAATAGTGTTATATTTACATCTTGGCCGTTACAAAAGGCACTTATTAAAAAGCGACAGAATCCACCACAATATAACCAATTTCAACATTCATATTAGCAATTGCTTTAAATTCATTCAAGATCCACCTCAAGATCCAGGGATATTGTTAATACAGATATATTTACAACAGAATTACTCAGTCTTGCATAAATCAACATGATTCTGTAACAGAAACCTAAAAAAACACCCTGTATTTCATTATAATTAAGTGCTACTAAACACCCAAATCAGTTTTTAATGATAAAGTTTTCTAAATGTCACTTAATGAAGCAAAGTTATGTCATACTACAGTTGGTAGCACCCTGCAGCAGAGAGAGCTAAGGGTGAAGAAGTAGCTGCTAGTAATAGCTCCATGTGTCTTCACCCTAAGCCACTTGTGAAGGTCGAACAATTTACTTGTAGAGTCAAAGCAGGCCACTGGCATATTTTCTTTTTGATAATAAATGGAAATGCAATTTTAAGCAATTAAAAGTTAATAAATGTAATTGCTTTTGTAAGCAGTACAGGTACAGGACCCATTATCCATTATCTTTCCGTAATTTGGATTTCCATACCTTAATTCTACTAAAAAAGCTATAAAACATTAATTAAACCCAATAGGATTCTTTTACATCCAATAAGGATTATTTATATCTTAGTTGAGATCAGTTACAAGGTACTGTTTTATTTCTACAGAGAAAAAGGAAATCAGTTTTAAAATTCTGAATGATTTGATTAAAATGGAGTCTATGGGAGACAGGCTCTCCGTAATTCAGAGCTTTCTAGTTAATGGGTTTCCGGATAAGGGATCCTATACCTGTATCTGACTTTTGTATTATCTAACTGCTTATCTGACCACAGAAATAATATAACAGAAATCAGATCATGTCCAGCCAAGACTGACTGCCACAATACCTTACTGCTGCCTTTGTCCTCCTTCTCTTCAGGTTTTTTTAAATACAGAACATGTACGACATTTTGGAACTTGGAGTGTTGGCTGAAGGAAAGTTACATATCTGTAGTCAGAACAAACAGTGAAGATAATAGTAAAAGGCAGACATATTGCTTTTAGTAGTGATGAGTAATTTTTTTTAGCAGGCATGGATTTGAAAAAAGTTGAGAAAAAAGTTGTGTGTGTAGAAAAAAGTTGTGCACATGTAAAAAAAAAAAGAAGTGGTGTGGTAGGAGTGAGAAAAAAACGTCCTTTGACTTTAATGCATTTCAATTGAGAAAAAACTTGATAAAAAAGAGGACCTTTTATTTGAAAGTATTTGGAGTGAGAAAAAAAAGTTTACATGTAAAAAAAGGCACGAAAAAATTTTCAGCAGTTTCACAAATTCTTCAGCAAAGCAAAACGGGACAGATTTGTTTATCACTAGAAATTACATTTACAAATAGCTTTAAAAACATTGATAATGTATATTGGAAAGCAGTTTTTACTACATATTCTTTTATGATGCAAAAAAGAAAATTGGGTCTAACACATTGTTTAACCTATAACTATGTTTCTAAAACAAATTTATTTTGCTTATAACAGAAAAGTCTTGGTGTTATTTTTCCGAAATCTGCATGATCTTAGACTCTGCGGCAGGTTTATCAAAATTTGTGCTTGTGTTTTTTTTTCTATTTGAGAAAAAAATGTGGTGGAAAAAATACAAACATAAACATAAAAAAAACTATATGTACTGTATTGTTGTGGTTGCATTGAAACCCTGAATAACTGATTTATAAATGAAAAACAAATGGGACAAATGTCAATTTCGCTTGTATACTACTTAAAACAAATCTGCCTCTTTTGTGTTTAGTAGTTCTCTCATAACGATGTGATTGTGAAATACTTCTAATCTGTGGGAAAAGAAGAGGCAACTCTTGGAACCGTAAAGGCAAAGTCAGACCTAGCATATGATCCGCTTCTCTCTGCCTGCTCTTTATAGGCAGGCAGAGAGAAACAAATCTGCTCTTATTCGCAGCTCAGTGTAGCTGCATTGACAAGCACAGCTTCCATCTGAGTGCAGCTACACATAGTAAAGCAGAGATCAGGCTGAAAATGCCTGATTTCCCATTTTTGGGGCCAATCTCCACTCTGTGTAGCTGGATTCAGGCCAAAGTTATGTGTGTCAGTGCAGCTAAAAGGAGCTGCAGATGAGAGTGGATCTGCTTCTCTCCAGCTTGCATACAAAACACTGGCCTAGAGAAGCGGACCGTACCCCCGATCTAACCCTAATGGTTAGCCCTATGGGCTATGGCAGATGGGATGTTTTGTTGCCCATACATAATCTCTTCCAGTGTGAGCGACAAAATGTCAGATGTTACATTCTGACTGGGATTACTGGAATTCACCAGTACTAAAACACTGCACCCCCTGGAAGATCAAAGTTACCTTGTAAGGCAACTTCAGGCTACAACGCAATGAATGTGCAATGCATCAGCCTAATACTGAGCTGCAGAATTACCTTTATGCTTTGTTTACTTTTTGTAATATTTTTCTTTGATTTCTTATTGTTCCTACTAAGAAAACATATATTATAACTTATTCCAATGAAGAGAGAAGTACTTTACATCACCTTTTTTTAGGATATGTTTACTTGGAACTTCTTTCTTTTGGATGGGAAAAATTATTCTTGTAATTTTGATTTTTAATGCCTTATACTAAACAAAACAGATCAGACAATAAAAATCAGACATGGAAAGTGATTTTGAATTGCCTATAGCTATTTGTTTCTACAGGTAAATATAAAGACATGAGCAAATTAATTGCAAATTATATTTATAGTTATTTGTTTATAGTTTGTTTAAACTTTCATTGAAAATGTAATGCAGAAAGATATAGTTTCAGTTTTCCCATGTTGTGGAAGCCAGAATTGTTCTCTAATTTTCAGAAAAATATGTTTTTAGGAATCCACTTTAATATAAAGATTTTTTTTTTTTTTTAACTTGAATGAAATTTAAAATAATGGTGTTCACTGCTTAGCTGAAATTTATCCTATACCAGTGCAGAAATGTACATTAGTAATGTTGCCTTGGCAAAGCCTATTATGTTTGTTTAGATGATCCCATTAAGTACCATATATGTAAAAATAGATTTAAATCCTGTGCTTACCAGGAAAATTCTAAATTATACTCCACAGGCATGTCAGAAAGAGTCTATTCTCATGAGAAGCTCACAAGGAAGCACATAATAGTTCTTTAAGAATAGGTCAGTAGCACCATGGAGTTAAATTTCTGTGAAACATAAGGCAAGATTAGTAGGACAACATCAAAACAGAATCTGAGTTGTAACAAAGGAGCTAGGAGGCTTTCTACCAAAAGCAGATGCACAAAAATCCAAAAAAAGCAAAAACACCAGCATCAGAATGAAACCATTCCTGAAAAACAAGCTTTTTATTTAGCACGACAGTGTGTTTCCTATCAAATATACATGATAGTCCTATATTCATATATAGATATACACATATATACAAATTTATTTATATACAACAATTTGGTTTGTAAATAGAACCTGTCAGGGTGATGCCGTAAAAAGCAGCTCTGTTTTTAGTATTTCACTTAGCACTAAATGAATTAACCAAGCTCCCCCCTAAAAATAAAATGACCGCTCTGCACTATATAATATTTTTAAGCATCCTCTTTACTACAGGAAAAAGTAAAAAAAAAAAAAAGTAAAACTAAACAAAGTAGTTTATCTTTGGAGTGCATAGCACAAAACACTTTTTAGTAGACTAAAATATGGTGATCCGGTTCACCATATTTTAAAGTACTGAACAAATGATATATTGGTCAGTAAAGCAATGTTTGTATTCCATAACACAGTCTGGCAAATTCCAAGTATACTATCTGACCATCTGGGCAGTTATGGCATACTGTGGCCAGTTTCAGCACACCATGCTATAGTCTTATCAACCTAAAATTGGTCTGCCCAAAATGAAAGTTTCATTTGCTAACTCCTCCTGGCATAATGAACATCACTATATGTGGAAGTAAGCCACAGAAGGGGACAAACTAATATCTATGAGTATATTATTTTAACGTCTCCAATAGAAACCCCTCGACTAGTAACCTCCCCAGGCATAAGTATCACTCACTTGTGCTCAGATACCCAGTTCAAGCTACAGGCCCAAACTATGAACAATACTATTAGGTCATCTACCTGGATAGTCAACCAACTGGCCTACCTCCTAAATAATGCTAAGGTCTTTGAATGGCCACCTTGAGTTATACTTTTGTGTTTGACAAAGGTTGTTGGGAAATGTGGGTGCCTGGTGAGTCTTTTAACACTAATCAGCAGTGACATGTAATGCAGAAAAATGTTAGAAGATGGATTTTTTTTCTAAAATCTACAAAGGACTAGGTTAAATTTAACCACCCTGCAAAAATTTATAAAGTCAGAAACTATATCGATTTTTAAGGCAGCACATACAGTATTATTGTGTACAAAAATCTAAAGGAGATGTTGCACCTCTGTGCAAATGTATGCACCTTCGTTCATTATACAATTTCAAATCGAAGTATGAAGCAAATATAATCCACTCACAAATAAAATTCATATAAAACATGACTTAAAAATAATTGCATAATAAACAGGAAAAAACGCCTACAGAATTATAATATTAAAACAATAGTCACTTGTATCGATACTGCGCCACCTCACAGTCTGTATATAGCCAGCACCACAGCTGAAATTCTAATAGACAATATGTATAGGAGACGAAAGTGCACACATAGGGAAATTCTGACAATAAGAAGTAATCGAAAGTAAGAGAGGTAATCTGTTGGTGTCACCAGATCTAATAGAAAGAAAAGGATATTAACCAACACCACCCAATTTATGATAAAATAGCATGGAAGTGTGGATTTTAATGCCAAAGTGAAACCCCCTTTTGGGTGTATACTCACAGGAGTTTAAACCTCAATAGACTCAATTTGAGACACTTTAGTAGGTTCCAAGAACTTCAAAATTTGCATAATTTTTGTAAACAGGGCTCCCTGAGGAAGTGGAATGTAGAGGCCACAAAACGCGGTTTGTCGCTTGTTATACTATTATTTCTACATTTTTCTCCCGTTGTTTACATAATCAAAGCAAATGTTGACGTTTTTTTTACCTACTGAAGTTTCTTCATATTGAGGAGTATTCTCCTGGTGACACCGGCAAATTATTATTTTAGATAACCTCTTATTGTTTGTACTGCTGTGTGTGCTTTTTTCTTCTACAAAAGCCGTCTACAGAAGTTAAAGGGATACTGTAATCAAAATTCACTTTTGCCTATAAACAAAGTATAATATTCCATAATGTAATATTTTCCTGGGGAAATATCACCTCAGCATCAGAGTGACTGCCCCACAAGACAATGGCCCCCAAGGGATATAAGGTACAGCAACATTAGGGCTAGATTATCAAAGAAACATTGCACAATAAACATTTTTCTAGCAGAGAAAGTGGCTGAATTAAAATGCAAAGTAAACTCCAATAAATATCCCACCTCCTCTGTGTAAATCTGGCTCCATGTTTTTTGTGTTCACAGCTGGAACTGGAAGCATTTAGGACAGTTATCCCAGCACTGAACAAGTATGTCCTTTACCCCTGTGTCTGATTACAGGGTAAGATCATGAAGTCAAAATGACATAATAATTGATATTGTGCTGGTAAGTGGCATTTTTAGTTAAAAGATATAATTAAATATTTGCATGAATCTACTGCAGGCATGATATGCAGTATTAATTATGTCTTATTGTTCCCAGAAGAGCACACATAACCATACTCAAAGGTCTCTGGCTGCTGATAACTTGGCTTAGAACAAGTGACAAAGAAAGGAAGAGGTCTTCTGATATAGCTCTTATTGCTACCTCCAGGAACCATGTTCATGTTTGTGTTGCTTCCCAGCACTTTTTCTATTTAAACATGGCTCTTAGGTATAAAAGGTTGGGTATCCTTGATATATTATACTCACTCATAATCTAATATTTTTTTCTAAAGAATATGTACTTTGATGGTAACTAAGCTGCATGAATTCATACTGAATACAATTCTATTGGATTAATTTAATGTTTAAATATTGTAGCAGACCCAATTAAAAAGTCACTGGGGGTCATTTATCAGCACTGGGCAAATTTGGCCATGGGCAGTAACCTATGGCTACCAATCAAATTGCTCTACCTGGAGCTGGCCAATCACTGATTGGTTGCTATGGGTTAATGCCCATGGGCAAATTTGCCCAGTGATGATAAACGAGCCCCACTGTTTTTAGCTACATTGCTAAATTTCACTAAATATCTGTCTTTTTCTAATACACCACCATCTTCTCCTTATCTAAAATAAGTGTGTGCATTTGAGGAATACAAAATTAAAACAGTTTTGATTCCAAGATATCAGATAAC
This sequence comes from Xenopus tropicalis, assembly GCF_000004195.4. NCBI lineage: Eukaryota > Metazoa > Chordata > Amphibia > Anura > Pipidae > Xenopus > Xenopus tropicalis. The sequence goes on along the minus strand of NC_030678.2, from coordinate 60,514,470 downwards.
TTGAATAACGACAGTAACATATGGACAATTATTTTTAAGTTGAACGTATGACTTTTCTGGCTGCACACCAAAAACTGTTGCACGTTAACATTTATGAACCATAGAAATTTTAAGAACGTCATGGAAACTTGTGCGTGTCAGAACCTCCTAGGTATAAGAGAAGTTGCTGATTATCCAAGGAATATTTGACCAATTACTAAATATAAGAGATTAGAGCTTCTCAAGAAGGGAGATATTTATAAAGGACAACCTTGTCATGCTCTTAAATTAAAGGTTCACTGTTACTTCAATCCCTGGGTTTTTGTATAGCATGTACAGAGACTTTCCATATGACTATTCTAGGAAAAGTTTTTCCATGAAGCAAGCACCATTATAATACAAAATGTGAAGGTATATGAGTCCTTTAAAAAAGATTTGTGTAACTGATGATAAACCTAAAACCAAAGAAATTATATTGGTAATCGATGAGCTGATGCCACACAGGTTGGTTAACAGCTGCTATTTCTAGCTGGTAAGAAACAAATTTCATTACCTTAGTAGTTACTAATCGTCCTGTGTGACATAATCTTAGAAAAAGGTTTACTCACCTAGAGAAGTGACAAGAAATAAGTTTTATGCTATTTACTTGGAATTCAGATCGTCAATGTGTAGGTAGCTACTTTCTGCTATGAGTGCTGTATGCAATACTGGCATACTGGAAATAATGGAAAGGGCTATCTACAACAGTAATCCCCAACCAGTGGCTCATGAACAACATGTTACTCCCCAACCCCCTCCAAGTGGCCTCAAAGCAGGAGCTTATTTTTGAATTCCTGGCTTGGAGGCAAGTTTTGGATGCATAAAAATCAGGTGTACTAACAAACAGTGTATAAAGGGGCTACAAAATAGCCAATAACAGCCCTAATTTAGCACCCCCAGGAACTATTTTATTCTTGTGTTGCTCCCAAACTCTTTTTACATTCGAATATGGCTCACAGATAAAAAAGGTTTGTGGATCCCTGATCAAGCGTTATAGATACAGAGCATCAAGTAACTGTCCAAAGGTAGAAACGGTTTTGAGAAAGACTATCCCTATATATATAGTTTTTAATGGTCTATATTGATAGACTGTGATCATGCCCAGACTGATATTTTTTTTTAAGAGAACCGAATGACTTGCTGCCAATTAAAACAGGAAATATGCAAATGTATTAAATTATCAGCATTTTATATATTGTTTCTATGACTGAAGTAAACATACTTTTTCTTATGATCTTTTGTTTCACAATGTGCAGTAAACCCTTACTAAAGTACTCATTATTTTCCAATTTATTTTTTAAGTCTATATTTAGTTAAGATTTTGAGCAGTGTTTTGGTGGTTTGGCAGGCAGCTGTGTCAGAGGGAGGCGGAGTCAGTGGCCCAGGGAAAACTGAATTTGTATGCAACACCTCCAATGAGAAGCACATTCGGCAGTGCAACTTGCTGTCAAAGGCAGAGAAGGAACCAAATCTTACTGGGGAACCTTTATACTACCTGCAGCCATAGTACCAACCATGCTTAAAGGGATACTGCCATGATTTTTATGGTATACTTTTTATTTCTAAATTACACTGTTTACCTAGCAAATTATTCACTCTACCATTTAAAATGTTATTCTTAAACCAACAAATTTATTTTTTAGTTGTAATATTGGTATGTAGGCAGCCATCTCAGTGCATTGTGCCCGAGTCTGAGCTTTTAGAAGGAGCCAGCGCTACACATTAGAACTGCTTTCAGGTAACTATTGTTTCTCCTACTCCCATGTAACTGGAAAAGTTGCAAGCTGGACTTGGATTTCTTACTATTAAGTGCTATTCTGATATCTACTGGGATCTGCTATCTTGCTACCTTCCCATTGTTCTGCAGCTCAGCAGTAAAGTGTGACTGAATTTATCAGAGCACCATGGCTGTGGCACCCTGGGAAATGAAGAATATGGCTAGCCCTATGTGAAATTTCAAAATTAATTATAAAAAAAATCTGTGTTTTTGAAAAACAGATTTCAATGAAGGATTCTGCTGGATAAGTTCTATTAACTTGCATTTTTATAAAAAAATTTTGCTTTCCCATGACAGTATTCCTTAAACTATCATTTGCAACATGAGTTCTGAAACATCAGCTACTACTGTAAAGAAAAACGGTATAAAGACGCTATTGAAAACTACAGCAAACTTTTAATCTATATCCTAGCTATAAATGGTATAGCTAGGATGGCTCTGAACATTGATTTATGGCATACAAAATGAATTAAACATCATAAAAGTTAGCCAAATAAATTTTTGCTTCACTTTCACCTCACAATTGCTAAGAAGAATGATGCAGACAGTGGTAAACTAATGCAAGTTTCAGTTTAAGTTGATCAGTGGGGTTTCTAAATTAACTTTTTTTGTTTTGCAGCTCTGAAATTTAAAAATTATAAAATTCCAACTACTTAAATGTGTACAAACACTGCCTATATGTTATTTTAGCCATTCCAATGGTAATTGCTTCTAAGACCAGCTACTAGAGAAATTCTAGGTGTGAGAGGTTAAATGTTTGCTTTTATAAACTTCAATGATACTTAGGATGGTAACCAGATGTCTTAACAGAAAGCTAAACATTTCAAAACAAACAAACCAAAAAAATACAGGCCAGTTGCAAATTCTGCAAAGTCTGATAAACATAATAATTCATACAAAAAGTTCATGCTAACTTGAACAGCCCCTTTAAATTACTAACCGTATTTCATCAATGGCCTGTAGCACTGAACAAAAAAACATTTATCAAGAGACCTTTACAGGGTGTTTTACCAGTACAGCTCTATTTTTAATTTATAATTCATAATTTCAGAATGCATCAATCCTCTACAAAAACAAAGCTGCAATCATTTTACCATTGCAAATAAAAGAAAACGTAAGAGTTTAAACTATAGACATCAGGCTGTATTAATCAAACGGAATGCACAGTTCTATTTTCTCTTTCAATGTCCCAGTAGGAATCAGTAACATATTTGTCCGTTACAAGCTGGCCTGAAAACTGTATCCAGATAGCTGTCACATGATTATTTGGTCAGATGTTTTACATAAGTAATGGTCATATACATGGGCTGGGATTGTTGTTTCTACATGCAACTGATGTTGCAACAGACCTCCATTATGTGATCCGCTAGATTCTTAAATAATTTGAAGGCGTAATCTTTCATCCAAATACACTGAATAAGGCCTTTAGAATCACCTTAGTAATTTAAGATAAAAACCAATGAAACAATTCCACATCACACCTTTTTATAAAGAAGCCACATTTGCTTTAATAAATACTGCTAAAATTTAAATGTTGAATCTTGAGCCCCTTGCCTTTAAAATAATGCTTACAACAGAAAACAGCCATGGTATTTTTTTTAATACATATCTGCACTTCCAGGTTGTAGATATCCAACTGGTTTCACAGCTCAGAGTTGCTTACATGATTGTTAACACATTTAAAGGCACTTTTTGGGAAAGAATAACACTAGAGAGATTACGACAGTGGTCAAGCTGAATGGCAGTGCCAATATGTTACAAATTTTATAATGATGGCATATATCAGGAATCTTGGATGTGTCAGCCCTGCCTGAACATGTACACATAGCAAAAATGCTGGCATCTCTTATACATATCCAATATATGGGTGTATGCCAACTAGGACATTCATTGGAGAGGTGTAAATGGTGAATAAATATGCAGTTTCTAATTGTCAGGGCTCCAGTGCATCTTTTCACTTCACACCAAGAACAAGACCTACGATGGACCCAGTATCAGGGCTATGGCACACAGCATTGTTATGCTGGTACTAGTACTATATGCTTCCCATTTACATGGAGTACTTTTGAATACTAACTGAGGGTGGTGAGTGACACCCATTCAAGTGAAATCACAGCAGTTGGAGGCAAATAACATTTTCATGGTTTTTGGAGAACTTTTAGGAAATGCATGTTTAGGTTGCAATTTAGGTTGTAATTAAAATTCTGCCCTGTATGACATGTAGAGCAAAACTGGAAAATGTACTCCAGAGAACAAAAGAGAGACTACTCAGTCCAGCCTCGTGGTTCTCTGATTCTTCCTGACTATATTTTTGTAGCTATGATTTACTGCTTTTTACACTTTGCAAATCATCTCTTTAGGTATATAATTTATGAGGACAAATCAGTGAATTGCTGACCTACCAATTGTACAGCAACTGCACATACATACAATTTAGTAAATATAATTGTTAAAAAAATAATTAAGCATTCATATTTAATTATTAACTCAGTGCATTAGTGTGCTTATTTTACTGCAGATTTAATATGCTTTACTACATACAGTGATCACCTGTACGTTAAAGAAACAAAATGCCAGGATTGCAGGCATTTACAATAAATTATTTTGTTTGTATTATGCCATGTTTGCTTTTTGACTCTTTACTTATTTATATTACAAAGTCTTTTTAATACATCTTCTTCTGACACCACCAATAATATTTTAGCTCATTATAAAGGTTTCTTGAAATATCTTTCTGAAGATATTACTGTGCTTTGTGCCCTCAGCAGTTAAACCTTCACTTTGTGGTTCAGAAATTTTATATATATATATATATATATATATATATATATATATATATATATATATATATATATATATATATATATATATATATATATATATATAAATAAAATATATATAATATATATATATATATATATATATATATACTGTATACACACACACACACACACATATATATATATATATATATATATATATATGGTAGGTAAACAGCAGCACCCAGTGGCCACTGTTAATATTCTTTCACTTACCAGTAAAAGAAGCATGAAAAATGTTTGACTGAAAATGGCAATAATTTTAAAGCAGGCTGCTCAACTTTAAGTAAGATCAGCCCATTTTTGTTCACAGCTAGTATGTATTGTTAGAAACATCAACCCTTTTTAAACCTGCTTGCCCAACTGGAAATAGTAGGTAAAAATAGTCAAAGGCTAAAATATACATAAGGAGACATTTGGCAAGCTGTTTTTTTTTTTATCGGACAACTACATAAATTTGGTTTGCCCCAAGCCAACATGACCACTGGATAGTTGTCTCACACGTCTTCACTGCTGCTATAGTCTCTGTACATACAGTGTTAAAACGCTGGCAGGATTCAGTAATAGGGATGTTAATTAAAAGTTAAAATACATCTAATACAACATATTTTTTCTCTCTCTACATATATATATATATATATATATATATATATAATTCAGTATATATCGCAAAACAGGATAAAAGACTAATTTACTGGCAAAGCTGGTATGGATTCCCAAGCCAATGTTTCCTTACTCCTTAATTGTAACTAACAGACATTACTGCAGGCAATTAATCACAGATATCCGGAAATCATGATCAAAAGCTGCTGGTATCGATAACTTTATAATTGCCAGACATTACTTGGTTTTCTTAATTATCAGCAACCACATTTTTCAGACACTCTTGTCCACTTTTAAGACTGCATTTTATGCCCTATTCTATCAGAAAGTCCCAGGAATTTGTTTCCTAATTAAAAAGAATAATACTTCCACAAAGGAAAGAAGGAAATAGGAAATATGGGCTATAGAAAATGTTTGTTGACTATTAAAATAAATAACATACTTTTGATCATCTTAATTGTATAGCACATTCAGACTCGAATAGTTTAGTCTGACAGTGTTATTAAGTCATGTAACAATGTCCTCACCCCCCAAACAGGGTAAAACTAGCTACCAGATGGAAGCATTATTTCAATTTCATTTCCATTTGTAATGACGCCATTATTGGAGCAGTGGGTATTTGATCCATCTGCTGAGGATGTCAGAGCAGATGTTTGGTTTGGTGATTTGGATGAAGGTATGGGAGAAGCTGGAGACTGAGCTAACCCTGGTTTCTTTGGAGGAATTGGTGGGGGGTTTCCTCGTTCAACCCGAGATATGGTGGGTGATTTGATTCCAGGCGATACAGGACTGAGAGGGCTAGAAACTTTTAGAGGGTTTGGGGAATGGCTTCCATCACTTTTTTGGTTGGAGGCAGCATTTGCAAGAGTTCTATAATCTGTACCAAAAGGTGAGCTGTTGGGAGGTACAGGTTTGCTGGAGGTCTGTTGGCTAGTGAAGCGGGATAACACCTGAGTCACAGTATTTCGTGCAAGTTGCTTGGCTGCTGAATTATCTGCCAAGGTTGGGGATAGGTCCCTAGAAGGGGGGCTCTGTAGACCAGTAACATGTTGATCGTGCTCAGCCTGAGACTGGAACTTGTGACGGGCAGCATGGAAGCGCTGGTTGATACCAACTTGGTAGGAAGATTGATAACCAGGACTGTTGGCTGTTGCTCCAATCAGACGACGTGAAAGCACTGGAGAAGAACATGGAGAAGAAGTTAAGGAAGAAGCTGCTGTACTGATGGGTGAGGAAGAAGCACCACTTGAGGGAAGATATCCTGTCATATGCAGAGGAGACTCTACTCTGACTGGAGAGTTCCCACTGTCAGAAAGGCTATCTGATACATTGCACTTTTCTTTCTGGTTGTCTCCCACATTTAATTTTAAAATGTGCTCATTGCTGTGTGCTGATGTATTACAGTGTCCATTTATTTTGGAATATGGCTGAGGAATCTTAGATGGAGCAGTAAATGAGACATTGGATTTTGCAGAATTATCTGTGTAACTTTTTTCATGTTGGAAGGGATCGGTTTGGCATGACACAGATACTACGTCAGCATTCTCTGTTGATACACAAATAGACACCAGCTCACTTGTTACCTTGCATGAAGGCACTGAAACTTGGTGGGTGGTGTTTAGCTCTTTCAATGTCTTTTTTAAGGACTCCAATTCTTCTTTCAAAGTTTTTGTGCGATTTTCTTCCCTATTTAACTTGGCTTTCAGTTGCTCTCTCTCAATATCAAACTCTGAAAGTTGCTTTTCCACCTGTGCTTCTATCTGCAAGCCTCGTTTCTTTTCAAGAGATAGCTCTTCTTCTAGCTGACTTACTCTGCTCCTAACCTTTTCCAGCTTTAGGTTAACATCATCTACTCTCTGTCCTTCTTCCACTGCCCTGTTGTTGGCTTTTGTACACTCTTTCATCAGCACAGATGACAGCTGCTTGTGGCGGGCTTTCTCTTCCTCCAGCTGACTGGAAAGTCGTTTCTGTTCTTTTTCTAATTTCTTAACTTGGGACTTCTCAAATTCCAGCTGAAAATATAGAGGCATAAAAATACATGTATAAATGTATGAATATAATATATGTGGGAATATAACAGTTTTCTAAAGAACAACTAAGGCTACATATGATTAGGCTAGGAATACTATACTTTTTCATTGTATTAGCATATATACGTACAGCATCAAACACTGCATTCATCCAATCTTTCTCTAGGTTGGATAATTCTGATTTCCACATTTACCTACTAAAATTACCATGATTAATTTTAGGGTTGGAATCAAAAAAAGCCTAACTGATTAAATCTCATTGAAGTTGTTGCCTATTTCTAATTTCACCTATTTAAATTTACAATAGTCAATAAAACACAGCTGAAGTCAGCTGAAGTAACTGACATGCTTTCGGCAGACCTGTCATTAATGGTTATTATTCAAGCTGTTCATGCGTACTTTAGTCATTATTTATACTGCTCCTTTGTCATTTCCATGTTTGCTTAAAAGGAAGCTATTTTACTGCTGAAGTGGGTTAAACAAAAGTAGTATTATGTTATATAATAATAGTTGAACTTGTAAGATCCATGGGCAGGGACCTCCTTAGTAGATTCTGGGACTTGAAGTCTCTCTGCTTCCTAGAGAATATGTGAACTGGCCACCATGTAAAGCAGAGGTCATGGACTTTTAAGTTCCAAAATCCATCACTTTAAGTTGAAACAAGGGAAGGGTGGAGTGGAATTGATACTCTGGGATGCTGTTTGCTGTTGTATTGATTATACAAAGCTCTATGCAAATTTACAAAACCTGTAGCAATGTGTGTGTATAGTTGACATGGATAATCAATATGAATCCCAACCCCTATGATGCTTAGGTTACATATGTACTTTAACATTTCTAAACTTTTAATATAAATCGGGGGGAATTCACAAAAATGGATATAGCCTTTTTTTGGAGCAAGAGTGATGGTAAAACTGGTGTAAAACACTTTCTCCATATTCACAAACAGAAATCCGCCTATATTATGACTCTTTTTAGTTTTAGGTGAAAGAAAGACAGTTTAAAGGCACTTTTGGGAATTTGTCTTTTAAACGACGTTTATATTACATTTTAACAACATTTTTTCCAACATTTTCACAATGGAGTAAAGCGCTGTGTAACTCAGATCACTTCTAAGCTCTTCTGTTTTGCTTTATTTCACCCAGTCTCCATTTCACACCTCTGGTAGAGGCATCATTGGGGAGGGGGGGTCACCAGCATATTAATGGTGGTTACCAGGCTATTGTCAGAGGACAAGTTTGTGTCTAACCCTAGAGCAATAGGTGCAACAAGCCCATTAACATTTTTATAAACAAGTAAAACACTGACTAAACAAAAAGTGCAATTTATACAATGTTACATATACAAAGTTTTTACCTCACATTTGCATTATTATCCTACTTTTAGCTCAATGAATCAAGTCAATAATAACATTATTGACTTGAATGAGTCAATAATAACATTTTGAGCGAATATATTGTACACATTTTTTATTTAAAGGAAAAGTAAAGCCGCCCTGACAAATCTTTAGTTTTAGCAGCAGTGTCCCCTCTTTAATCACTTCACTGACATATGCCACAACTTATCTGTGCCCCCATAGCAAAACTATAGAGATGATTGGCAGCATTGTCCCCCACGTTTAGCTGTGTACCTTCGGTTCACAGCTAAACTAATCTTGGTAATTAGCAAACAGCACGTGCACAATGGCACCCAAACTGGAATATTGGGGCACTGTGAATTCAAGGTTGGAATGGCCCAACAGGGCACTGGGAAAAAACCTAGTGCACCCTGATTCTGTTGGGCCCCTTTTTATCGGGTATGTTGGGGGGTGGACTATATTGCTGTCGACTAGTAATCAGTGAGGACTATAGAAGTAGTGCATGAAGAGGGTATTTAGACCCTTAAATCTTGTTAGAGAAATGAAATTACACAGAAATATAGAAAACATTAAAAAGCCCAAAAAATTATGTATAGATTTCCTTGTCGACTAAAATACCCCTTCAGGAAATGCCCCTAAAGTGAAATGACAGCAAATGAAATGCAAAATCCTTCTGTCAAAATCATTATTACAGGCCTCATGTAGATGAGAGATTTACTAAGAGCTAAAGACAAATTCATAAAAAAATGTTGGTAAAATTTCATTCAAAAGACAAAATCCGACCACTGTCTGTTTAAAAGACAAATTCACAAAAGTGGAGATAGAGGTTTGTGAATAAGGTAGAAAATCTCACAAATCTATCTCCACTTTTATTCTGTCACAATATCACCACTTTTGTGAATTCCCCTCATTATCTTTATTCTGATCATACAGCTTGCCCTAACTCTTATCTTCTTTCAGAAGCTAAAATGTTACGCAACATTATGCTACACCAATATAAAGGTGAAAAGATTTAATCATGGCTTTGTCATAACTGTCCCATGACATAAAAGTTAGAAATAAATAATCACTGACAACCCTACCCTTTGTATAAAATTAATTTTCTATGGTTTATTTTATTTCTAACTGTTTATAAAGTCACAGACTAGCTCAGCTACCTCATGCAATATCTAAATAACATTTCTCTGAATATCTCCTACAAATGACAGAACTAATGTTAGCATTATTGAAAGAAATGCTGCACTATTGTTTTCAAATATCTTCAGAGCCAACCTACCCCCTAGAAGAGAATGAAATGCCATGCCATGAAAGGTTTTGTTCTTTTGTTTAATTTACCAAGCAGTGTATTCAGTGTTACCTGCTGTGCCAGCCTCTCTCTTTCCTTCTCTAGCATGTATGTCACATCATCTCCATCAGCTGCATCCTGAGCATGCCTCCTCCTCTCTTCTTCTAAGTCCAGTATCACCTACATATACAGTAGACACAGTAAAAAAAATACAGTTTGGAAGAGTATGTAGCGATTATAATGCAATTTGGCACACATGGCCAATATGTAATTATATAGGTAAAAGCATGACAGGAGCTACCTGCATGGAAATTGTAACAACACTGTTTATTAGGTGTATCTCATACTAACTATAAGCAGAAAACAACAGTTGGCCAAGTTCCACCAAACAAAAATGATTCCTTCAAATTGGCATACCAGTAATATGTACCTGTCTGCCCTGCCCTTATTCCCTCTGATGTGACTTTCCAGTTTGACCTTAGACCTGTTTCATGGACTTTGATTTTTTTGCTGCTTGCCCAGAACTTTGCCTGTTTTTGGACTTGCTTTGCCTGTCCTGTATTTTTCAGTTTTTAGTTATTGCATCTTGTTTAAAACTGCAGTTCTTGCAATCAGTGATTTTACTTAACAAATCAGCTCCTGTCAGCTAAATAAGTAGCTATTCCAAACTACACTACTGTTATTGGTTTGTCCTGTCCTTTTAAAAGCACGCTTGGATTAAAGTGTCTGTTTTAACCACCCCCTCACTTGGACCTTACAGCATGTTATTGGGATATCCAGGCTAGCCTACACAAGATCTACATTTTTTCCTTCCATTGCCTATGTGTTGGTAATATCCTAAAACAGTGATCAGCAAAAATAATAATAATACAAATATGAACCAAGTCAGTTAAAGCAATGCATGCAGCACTCTAAGGGAACCCTGGAATTACCGCAATGTCCAGACTGCAAGCAATACAAGGTTTTCCTTGTGTTCATTCATGCAATTCATCAGAGCATATTCAGGAACACCGTTTATTGCTGCAAGTTGCAAGGGAGTTTGAATAGAAGTAAACAGCTTTAGTTGCAAATGAGCCTTTGAATGCATCAATTGTCACTACAGAGAAATTGCACAAAAACAAATCTTTTTTCTGCAGATCATTTTATAAGGTGTGGAATAATTGATCTAGTCAAACAACCATAGAAACACACTAATAACTGGGGGATTACAGATACTTGCAATGTAAAATCAACAAATGGTGAGATCTATTTGTAGCTCTCTGCAGTTCTGTTGTAAATTGGCATTCTGTGCTTTAGCAGCATTTCTCCAGTTGTACCACTGCATGCAATACAACTAAATGCCACTGGAGGGAGATGAAAGAATGCACTAAGGGGCGTATTTATTATGCTGTGTAAAACTAATTCGCCAAAAAAACAGAGTAAAAAGCTGTGTAAAATAAATGGAAAAGATTGCCATCTGAATGCTGGATATTATGCCGTTATTTTCCATAAGTTCCGGTGGAAGAAAAAACGCATAAAAAAATTACGCCTGGCGTAGCGAAGCCTGGCGATGTGTGGCGAATTTTCTCGCCGTTTTTTACACAGCATAATAAATATGCCCCTTAATCTTTTAGAAAACATCAGGAACAAAGGGTATGCAACAGTAATATAATCCTTCCATGACAGTTATGCTGCAACCGTAACTGCTAAGTAATAATTACTATGCTGCAGAAACTGGAAAAAATTACAGCAACGCAAATGATAAAACCCTTACACATTTAAATAGTTTGGGAATTTCCAACTGTATCTTTGTTGGCTGACATTAAGGTTTCAAGACAATGTAAAAAAAATGAGAGACACTTCATGAAAACAACTAAAACAGCTGTGTGGAAAAAACATTGTTACGGCCAAGGCTGCATCAATCTATGAATGCAGTCCAAATTGTTGTTGGGTGGCCAAATTAGGCAAAAATCCTCCTTGGCAATCATGCCAAATACGAGGTTCTTTGTGCATATGGACAGATCTGTACACAACAGATAAATAGATAGCACTTCTTTGGGAATTACAAGGACCATTTCCCTTGGGTATTACCTGGACCAAGCTGTAGGAACAATGGACTGGTCTGGGGACACTCTTCCCATGAAAATGCAACTAAATATGTCCAAAGGTAAATAGTTAGGACCATCATATGATGTCTATGGTGAGATGGGGTATGGTTGCTTACCATCTTTATGATAAAAAAAACATTATGAAAAAAATTGTAATGTATATTTATCATTCTTTGTTTTCTTGTTTTGAAGTACTTTTGGATATTATCATTTTCATTATAGTTGAACTAGCTCTGATGAGCACCCACAAGCTAGGACTGCCAAAAAAACCACTTACCTTTCTGTGCCGGTTTTCTGCAGCGGCCAGCTGAGCGAGCATCCGCTCTTGCATGGTTTTACATTGCTTCATCACTTCTTTTAAGATGTATAGTGGATTGGAACACACAGGAGGTCTTTGCCCATGATTTTCCTCCTTAAGCGTCTCATAATCCCGCTGCAGTGCAAGCAAAGGATCACTGATATTATACTTTCCATATCGGTCTGCAATAAATCGATCTTTATGTTTTGCCTGGAAAAAATAAACAAACAAAATCCTTAGTCATACTGTTTCATTTTTGTATCTTCTCTAAACAGTAAGTAAACTACACATTGTTCGTTTTCTGCATATTTGAATATTATATATATATATATATATATATAACAACAAGAAATCCTCTGCACTCACCTCTTGATTAAGGTCCCAGACCAGGACCGAAACATCGATGTGATGTATTTTTATAATGCAATAAATTGAGTGCGCAGTACTTTTGGTGAGAGATATCTAATACAACTATATGCAGCACCCATATATATATATATATATAGCAAGACAATGAGCCGCACACGCAGGGACTTTTTTAGAAAACAAAAAATTTCTTTAATGAAAACGATCCAACGTTTCGAGCACCAACTGTGCTCTTCCTCAGGGACAAACCAAAATATATATATATATATAGGACATTCTGTGCATTAATGCCCTCACCTTTAAGGCTGTCAGTCCAGGCGTATATCGTTTTTCAGCTTGCCGAAAATACCGCCATATGCCTCCTACCTGTGCTTGCACCCAAATGATGCAGGCACACTTAGGGGGCGTATGGCGGTATTTTCGGCAAACATTTTTCAGCTTGCCAAAAATATATGCCATATGCCTGGTCTGACATTAGCGTAAGCAAAACAGGGATTGTTTGTCAATATATTGCAATATAATTCAAGCTGGCCAACTACATCAAAGTCATCCCCAGTCTGGCTAGCCCTACACTTCTCTGATTCATTAAGAATTCCACTGATTCAATATACATTTAAAGGGACTGAGTTTTACCTGCAGCTTACTTGCTTTCATGGTTAAAATGGTAAAATAGCTTCAAATGGTTGGCCTTTTCTTGGCTCCAATGGAATCCCAGTTGAGTGGTTGAGCACAACTTTCCCTTTTTTGCTATAGTTTATACAGGAGCAATAGACAGCTCCATGTTGTACCTTTCCAGCTACAGTCTGGTGATTAAGTAAGTAGCAAAATATTCTAGAAAGCAGAAAGTTACTCTGAATAAAATCTCATATAGGTTGCTAAAAATGCTTCACCCCAAAAAACCCTTTTCCCACCAAAACAGTGTGGCAATGTCTTTATATATTTTCTAACTTGCATATACTATATATATATGTACTATACTACATTTTGCAATGCATAAACTCCAATGCGTGAATGCAAAAACAGCACAGGACAAAATAAGGATATCTGAAATGATTACCAAATTTGTATAGTTTAAGAACTCCACTTTAAAGGGCACCTTTCATCCTGAAATTCTTTCCTCCTGCTAATAGAGCTTGCACTCTGGTTGGTGGAAACAATAGTGGGTTTTTTTTTAACAAGACAACAGGAAGTGCACTTTATCACACTATATCAGCAAGACCAGTTCAGAAATAGAATGCTCTCAAGCATGTAATGCCTAATATCTGCAGGGCAATACTCAACCCATTTACTAATGCTGTAACCTGAAACACACACACAGTACTGGTATTTTTAAAAGAGAAGGGGCAGTATAATCACTCCCAAGAAATACAGCAAAAGTACTTTTTTTATGAGACTCACTGAGCTTGTTTTACAGCTTTCTAAAAACAGTTCTCCATGGTTATGCAAAGCACACAAAGTATGATATAGAAAAGCTTCCTTTACCTCAGTTGTTGTCATTGATACAAATGAAATAATGACTTTAATAAATAAGGGATTATCTTTGCACAAAAAAAGGAGCATAGTATGCATGGCTGTGGTTGCCCAATGCAAAGGCCCCAAAAAAGTGAAACATATATATTACAAATAAATACATTCGGTTATCCTTTTAAGTACCACATATTAGTATCATATATTAAGATAGATTACATAAAACATGATTGGTATGATACATGAATGAAGAACTATACAGAAGGGAACGAAAACAGCAGCAATTCTGAAAGCTTAGTTTGGCTGCAACCATTTTCTTGGCAAAAAGTAATGCTAGGAATGCACAGAATCCAGTTTGTTCAATTGGGTTTGAACTTGACTCTAGATTCAGCTTAAAGGAACAGTTCAGCGTAAAAATGAAACTGGGTAAATAGACTGTGCAAAATCAAAAATGTTTTCACTATAGTTAGTTAGCCAAAAATGTAATCTATAAAGGATGGAGTGGGCGGGTGCCTAACATAATAGTCAGAACAATACTTCCTTATTTGCAGCACTTTAATTTACCAGTCAGTAACAAATAAGTGACGTGAAGCGGGGGCACATGTGACATGCGAACTGTCTGACTAATCTGCGTGCTTAGGATTAAGAGCAAACTAATTTAAAAGTTATGTCCCATGTGGCCCCCCTAAAGTCGCTATCAGCTATTATATCTGCTATTATGTTAGACATTCACTCAATCAAGCCTTTATAGATTACATTTTTGGCTTGTGGAGTTTTGTATTCAGATGAATGGGAAAAAAAAACTGATTTGGTGTATCTCTACCATATCAAAATTTGTTCAGGGGTTGGCTTCTGTGGTCCAAACTAAATGAGGCTAAAGTCCATCTCCATGTTCTTTCAGACTTTCCCTATTTTTAACTCTTTAGATTACCAATCCAAATGCACGAAAAAAACTGCTAGAAGTGTACAAAACCAGTATAAATATTGCAACCACAAATGTTTTGAAGCCTTATTATGTGGACCTACTTGGCATCTAAAGATCACCAAACCTGTGCTGAATTTTAAAATTCTACTGAATGATGTTTAGTCTGGAAAAAAGGTTAATAAACAAATATTGTGTGGCCTTTGTATTAAAGAGCATCTGACATCACATCCCATTTTTATTTATGATTTAGTAACATTTTCTCACAAGGGCTACCTTTTTTACCTTGTCTGTTTACATCACACATCAAGGGACCTCGTCTTTTAATCAGATATGCAATATATGTACCATATGCTCTACTATTGAACTAGTACAAAGGAATACTTTGGAACTTAATATAAGGAATCTTGCTTTAACCTTAGCGATCAAAAATAATTCCTGTGCACAGTAGGACTTTAATACTATTAATGTTCACATTAGCAAGCAGTAAGGAAGTAAAAATTAATCTTTAAAAGTAATCTGCTAATTAACTTCTTAAATCCAAACAAATTGAGACCCTTAACACTTCCTGAACCTAATAAAAGACACTACATCAAGGGAATACTCATTCACAACATATATTATGCACAATAACAAACATATTTATTGTATGTGATACACACCCTTCTTAAATATTGCAATCATGTATAACTACCTTTGGCACAATATTGTCAATGGGTGTGCCGCAGCTGTACGGTAAAAGTGCTGCCTCATAATGCCTAGTACAGGAGGTTGCTGTTTCCTGTATATTATTCATTCTTTGGGAAAAAAACAGCAGGCTGAAGCTTTCACTGACATTGCTTTACATTCTTATCTTGAACATATAAGAGACCCCATACATACATGTACATCATTAATAAGTGATTTCATTTTAAGATAAAATGTCTTTCTGCCTTTTGTTTTTGCTTCAGGATGGAGATAACCAACAAAAAAAGAATAAGCTATAACCAAATGTTACCAACAATTACAAGCATAATATAACAGTATTTAATGAAAACTAGATATGAACCAGCTAAAGTAATGTTTACAAATTTGATATTCCATGCTGAAAAATATTTTCTTATCATTTTATTTTAATGTAACAGTGTGATTTCTTGGCTCTTAATTGTAAGGCTTTATTATATTTTGCTTTTAAGGTGATGGGATTTGTAAAGCATGAGTCATGTGAATTCCTTAAGTTTTTAAAAGGTTTTCACTGTATTTAATGTGTAGTGTGGTCTTTTTGGCCTGCCTCGGCCTAACCTCTCTTGTTCTTCCAATTTAAATGTGTAATTATTCTACCACATTACATTTATTTACAAAGGCAATAACATTACATAGCAACACATAAAACAGCAAACAGATGAATTACCACTGCAAAGGATGCAAGTATGTTTTCTTTGGAGAATGGAACCCCCAACAATGGAATTTTTTAGTGGCTCTGTTCACCCTTACATGGATCTGAAATGCATTTATGCATCATGAAATAAATGAAACATATCAAAAAGGCTCTGTCCAAAATGACCCCACATCTAACATGCAAATTACAACATGTAATACGGTGCCTCTTTAGTAGCTCGGTGAAGTTGCAGTCTCTGTGAAGGATAACCTGCAATATCCAGATCCTCTGTGTTGAGTCTCAGTAGAGCAGGGGCCGGGAACCTTTTTGGCTGAGAGAGCAATAAACACCACATATTTTAAAATGTAATTCCGTGAGAGCCATACAATATGTTTAGCTGCGGATGCTGCGGGGCAAGGTAGGGTGGGTCCCAAGGATGCCGGATGCGGAGGAGGGCGTGGCCTGCGCTCAGTGGATAGAAGACGTGTTTTAAGACTTAGAACATATCTTCTACCTGCTGAAGCGAGCCAGATGCAGCCATCAAAAGAGCCACATCTGGCTCCCGAGCCATAGGTTCCCTACCCCTGCAGTAGAGTATTACTGGGATTTATTGATGGTAAAAGCAACTCTACAACTGGTTACCCAAAGAATTGCTGCTCACACATTAGTGATGTGTGGGTCAAGAAAAATGTCGTTTTCGTACTGTGCGTATTTTTTTGTGACTTTTTTGTACTTTTGCGACAGTTTGTACATCAAAATCGTACTTGTCGCACCGAGTACAAAAGTTTCATTAAAGCTTCATTATCGTGACTTTCCTTGGGCCAGGTTGAAGCTGCAGAGCGCCACTGAGTTCTATGGGAGGCTTCCAAAAACATGCACAGAAGGATCAAAGTCAAAAAGGTTTTCCCGCCGTTTATAATCGTTTGGATACGAAAATTTTGTTACTTTCAGATCGCCAATACAATATTATTGTGACTATTACGATTTTCCGTTAGCATATTCATGATCATCAGAAATTATCATTTTACCCATTTCAGGATTCGAACTCGTACTTGATAATGAATCTGCCCCTTTGTGTGCTCTTTAAATATCTGCAGTTGCAATAGTTTTGCCAAAAACTTCCAATTACATTGTGTGCTGACAGTTATTATCCCTGACCCAACTATTATTGCTTTTTGATAAGAGTAACAAAAGATATATTGATATATTTATGGATTAGCCGTGATGCCCCCACTGAAGCTAGCAGATACAAGTGGGTCTGCTGCCATTTTTTATTAAGACTTGTTTTACTTCCATTTTAGTGTCAGGAATTAAACAGTTATTTGAGTTTAACCTCTACTTATACAACCTAGTGTATAACCTAGTGTAGTGTATGTAGAGGTTAAATTACAAGATGACCCAACATTTAATGTAATGTATAGAGCGTAATTGGAGTGTATGGTTTCTATAACTGGAACACAGAGGCCCTATGAATAGCATTAGGAATTACAGCTGCTTTATGTTCCCATATGTCTAGTTAATAACCCTCAGACTCACAGCTAATCAATTTTAATAAATGCTATGCTAAATGCATTGCAATTACATTTCAGTCACGAATTCTGGGTAACTGTCCAATGAACAACATAAACATATAATTAGAAAGGAGTACTAAATGTTGCATACAGATTTGTGTGAGAATATTCCTTTTTTAGTCTGAAGAAAAAAAAACTGGAATAAAAAAGAATCTGTAGGATGCACTTTTCCAAAGATAAGAGAAGCTACTTCCTTTACACTCACTATTTCCTGTTGTCATTTGCTGTGCAGGATAGCCTTGTGACCAAAAATGAGTGAGAAATGGTAGAACATGCCACCTTTAACATTCCGATTTATGTGCTTCCCTAGACCTTCATTTAGTCACATTATGCAGTTTCCTTTGTGTTGCCACAGGCAAGGAAGGAACTCTAAAATTCTAAATATAAAACAATTAGTTAAAGAGCCCCTGGCTATTGTAGGATTCTGGCTGGGACACATAATACAGCAGCTACTGGAGACCTTCCACTCAGAATTCTGTTTTAACAATTCCCAACTGCTATTGGATTATCATGTAATTTCATGTTTATTCTATGTTTCTTTTTTAAAACAGCGGCCCTAAAACCTTTTCATAAGGGATAAGAGTTTTAATTATGCAACTTGCATTGTAATAGCTTTGTTGTGCTCTGATGTGGCAGGAAATAGTGTACAAAGTGTAAAATATAGGGATATTAGAAGTTATCTAGTTCCGTGACCATATAAAGGTAGGAGGCCACAAGTTAAGTGCTTTTACACAGGTCATGGAACTGCCAGGTGGCTTTTAATAGCCTTATAGTTTAAAATAGGGGGTTATTTTTTTTCTAATTATAAACAGGTTTCAATGACACAAGTAACACAACTAGGTACCGTTTATATTTGACAGTTTACTAATTGCTTTTGTATATATTAATAACTCATTTTATTATGCCTAGTGACAGATGTGAGAATAGCGCCCAGCAGGAGAATTAGGAGGAACAGTTCTGTTGCAAACGACAGGAACATAAGAACTTAATAGCTGAGAAGGTAGCTGTCTGGAAGAAATGATGCTGTTCTGGTTGTTTCTGCAAAACATGGGACCATGCACAATGAACTGAAATTGTTTCCCAAACACCTTTAACAAACAAACTAAGAAAAAAAACAAAAAACACATTAACAAGTAGACAAGTGACAAGTAGTACAAGTATTAGGCAGTATCACACATGAAAGGTTCATTTGGTGCACAAAATAATCATGCATTTAACAAAAAGAAAATTAAAATTCAACCAAATCTAAAAGGACAGAAGTACCTCAGTGTTCCATGGTACCTCCCTCCTAAAAGGAATGCTTAATGTGTAATACTGCCTTCTACTTGTATTACTATATTGTTTATTCAGGGTCCAGGGCAGTATTTACACATGCATCAGATGGCTTACTCCTAAGTACCTGTTATCAACAGTGGTAGAAACAAGCACAGTGTTTCAGTGTTGGCAGAAGAGCATTTGAAGCTTATATGCTCTGCTACCCTGAACAATGCATATATATTTCTCTCTGGATGAATAGGACTAGGGCTGTGCCAGAGAAATCCAGCCTATGAATGACTAATAACTTATCCAATGCTAACTTTAACAAATACTTTACTTCGCTTTAACAGTTTCTTTAATAATATACATCAGGACTTGCTGCTCTAGATTGTATAGTTGTTAGTCATTTTCCCCCTCCACTTTAATTTTCAACCTGCAGCAGTTTAAATGGAAAACAATAGTTAAAATGAACATTCATTATAAGAACTCAATAATACCTACTAATTATATGAGTGAATTAAAATGTTATTGCTATTCTAAACTGGGTGAACCACACTTTATTTTATCAACAATCTTGAGAGGGGTCTCTTGTTAACTGAACAAGAACTAGTGGGGTCAGATAGTAGGGGGGGAGGGGAGCAGCAAAAGGATGATAGGGCAGTAAGCTGGGTGACAGTTAGAAAATCTAGTGTGGGGAAAAGGAAAAGGGAGGCTGCTCCAGGGTTTGCGCATCCCAACAGATTTGCCAGATTGTGTGAAGAAGATGGGAGTGTGAACTCTGGATTGGCGGTTCTAGGTAAGGCTGATCTCTCTAACAGCCGGGAGACCAGTTTCACTAGTAGTGGTGGGGAGGAGAGCAGAGCTAGGCCTAAACAGATGGTGGTTATAGGGGATTCGATCATTAGGAAAGTGGATAGGGTAATCTGTCAAGCGGATCGCTTCAACCGGACAGTTTGCTGTCTTCCTGGTGCCAGGGTTCGGCATGTGGTTGATCGGGTTGACACATTATTGGGAGGGGCTGGGCATGACCCGGCTGTCTTGGTACATATCGGTACTAACGACAAAATGAACGGTAGGTGGGGGACTTTAAAGAGTGAGTTCAGGGATCTAGGCTCTAAGATTAGGCAAAGGTCCTCCAATGTCATTTTTTCGGAAATTTTGCCGGTGCCACGTGCAAGTTTAGGGAGACAGCGGGAGCTTAGGGAGCTAAATGCGTGGCTAAAGTCTTGGTGTAGGAAGGAAGGGTTTGGGTTCCTAGAGCACTGGGCTGACTTTTCCTTGGGGTACAATCTATACAGCCCTGACGGATTGCACCTCAATGGAAGGGGGTCTGCTGTGCTAGGGGAGAGAATGGTTAAGAGGTTGGAGGAGTGTTTAAACTAGACAAGGGGGGGGTGGGTGAGCTAGAATTCCATGGGAAAATTAGTGTAGAAGGGGTAGGGGGACTAGCAAAGGGTTGTGGGGGAGGAGTGAGGGGGGCATATAGTTTATCAGATAAGGAGCTTCCGTTACAAGGAAAGCAGTCTCATAATTGCCTTAGCTCTAATTCTCCCTTAGCTAATGTAAACATCAGAGGGAGAAGTAATAATCTCCGCTGCATGCTGGCTAATGCGCGTAGCTTGTCGGGTAAATTAGGGGAGCTGCAAGCTATTGCATGTATTGAAAATTATGATTTAATAGGTATCACTGAGACCTGGTGGGATGATAAATGCGACTGGGCTGCGAATTTAAATGGGTATACGCTTTTTAGGAGGGACAGAGAGATTAAAAAGGGTGGAGGGGTTTGTCTTTACGTAAAGTCAGACTTAAAGCCATGTAATAAAGACATTACCAATGAAAACGTGGAATCTCTTTGGGTAGAAATTTCAGTAGGGCTGAAGGTCACAAAGAAAATGATCATTGGTGTATGCTATAAACCACCCCGTATAGATGAGGGGGATGAGGCCCAGCTATTGTTGCAAATGGAGGAGGCTTCAAAACTGGGTCAAGTTGTTGTTATGGGGGACTTTAATTATCCGGACATTGACTGGAGTAATGGGGTGGCTAAGTCAGAAAGAGCTAGTAGGTTTGTAAATATGCTAAATGACAACTTTTTATTTCAGGCGGTTCAAGAACCCACTAGGAATGACTCTATTTTGGACCTGGTGATTTCTAATAATGCTGAACTTATCTCTAACATTTGTGTGGGTGAGCATTTGGGGAACAGTGATCACAACATGGTCTCCTTTGAGATAATGCTGCAGAGACAGCGCTATAAGGGAGTAACTAAAACGCTCAATTTTAGACGTGCAGACTTTGCCAGTATAAGGGCATCTCTGCAATGTGTCAACTGGGAAAGGCTTTTTATGGGGTTAGACACAGAAGGAAAATGGAACATCTTTAAAACATTGCTTTGTAGGTATACACAACAGTATATCCCCCTTGTAAGCAAGGAGAGGCATCGCAAAGCAAAACCTTTATGGCTGAATAAAAGTGTTATTGTCGAGGTTGGTAAGAAAAAACGTGCTTTTAGGGCACTCAAGTTAGCTGGGACAGCGGAAACTTTCATCAGGTACAAGGAAGCAAATAAAGCATGCAAAAAAGCTATCAGGCAAGCTAAAATAGAGATGGAAAGGGATATTGCAGCTAGGAGTAAAAAGAATCCAAAATTATTTTTTAATTATGTGAATAGTAAAAAAATGAAGCAAGAAGGGGTGGGAACTTTATTATCACGGGGGGGGTACGTTGGTTGATGAAAACGGGGAAAAAGCTGAAATTTTGAACTCTTATTTTTCATCTGTCTATACATCTGAGGAGCCAGATAATGAAGGCTTCCCTTGTAATATGCCCAGTTCTAGTAATTTAGCTACGGACGCGTGGGTCACTCAGGAGGA
Source organism: Xenopus tropicalis (assembly GCF_000004195.4). Classification (NCBI taxonomy): domain Eukaryota; kingdom Metazoa; phylum Chordata; class Amphibia; order Anura; family Pipidae; genus Xenopus; species Xenopus tropicalis. The sequence continues at coordinate 60,492,383 of NC_030678.2, read as the reverse complement.
AATTCAAAAGAGACTTGAACATGTAAAGGTAAACAAAGGTCCAGGGCCGGATGGGATTCATCCCAGGGTATTAAATGAGCTGAGCGCTGTGATTGCCAAACCTCTTCACTTAATTTTTCAGGATTCATTGAGGTCTGGCATGGTGCCAAGAGACTGGCGGATTGCTAATGTGGTGCCGTTATTTAAAAAGGGATCCCGTTCTCAGCCTGAAAACTATAGGCCTGTTAGTCTGACATCAGTAGTAGGAAAACTTTTGGAAGGGGTAATAAGGGATAGGGTACTTGAATACATTGCAGTTCACAATACTATTAGTTTGTGCCAGCATGGTTTTATGCGTAACAGATCTTGCCAGACTAATTTAGTCGCCTTTTATGAGGAGGTGAGCAGGAACCTTGATGCTGGAATGGCAGTTGATGTCATCTACTACAGAAGGTTAATGATCAAATTAAGGAATATTGGCCTAGAACATAATATTTGTAATTGGATAGAGAACTGGCTGAAGGATAGAGTACAAAGAGTGGTTGTAAATGGAACATTTTCTAATTGGACCAGTGTGGTTAGTGGAGTACCGCAGGGGTCAGTCCTTGGGCCTTTGCTTTTTAACTTGTTTATTAATGACCTGGAGGTGGGCATAGACAGTACTGTGTCTATTTTTGCTGATGATACTAAATTGTGCAAAACTATAAGTTCCATGCAGGATGCTGCCGCTTTGCAGAGCGATTTGACAAAATTAGATAACTGGGCAGCAAACTGGAAAATGAGGTTCAATGTTGATAAGTGCAAAGTTATGCACTTTGGTAGAAATAATATAAACGCAAACTATCTACTGAATGGTAGTGTGTTGGGGGTTTCCTTAATGGAGAAGGATCTGGGGGTTTTTGTAGATCACAAGTTGTCTAATTCCAGGCAGTGTCATTCTGTGGCTACTAAAGCAAATAAAGTGCTGTCTTGTATAAAAAAGGGCATTGACTCAAGGGATGAGAACATAATTTTGCCCCTTTATAGGTCCCTGGTAAGGCCTCACCTTGAGTATGCAGTGCAGTTTTGGGCTCCAGTCCTTAAGAAGGATATTAATGAGCTGGAGAAAGTGCAGAGATGTGCAACTAAACTGGTAAAGGGGATGGAAGATTTAAACTATGAGGTGAGACTGTCGAGGTTGGGGTTGTTTTCTCTGGAAAAGAGGCGCTTGAGAGGGGACATGATTACTCTGTACAAGTACATTAGAGGGGATTATAGGCAGTTGGGGGATGTTCTTTTTTCCCATAAAAACAATCAACGCACCAGAGGTCACCCCTTTAGATTAGAGGAAAGGAGCTTCCATTTGAAGCAGCGTAGGTGGTTTTTCACGGTGAGGGCAGTGAGGTTGTGGAATGCCCTTCCTAGTGATGTGGTAATGGCAGATTCTGTTAATGCCTTTAAGAGGGGCCTGGATGAGTTGTTGATCAATCAGAATATCAAAGGCTATTGTGATACTAATATCTACAGTTAGTACTAGTGGTTGTATTTATAGTTTATGTATGTGAGTGTATAGATTGGTAGGTGTGGGTTAGGTGTGCTGGGTTTACTTGGATGGGTTGAACTTGATGGACACTGGTCTTTTTTCAACCCTATATAACTATGTAACTATGTAACATGGACCATTCGTGTTGATAAATGAATATAAATACTGGTACAGGTATGGGACCTGTTATCCAGAATACTCGGGACCTGGGGTATTTTGGATAAGGGATCTTTCCATAATTTGGATCTCCTTCTCCATAACTGCTAAAAATCATTTAAATATTGAATTAACCCAATAGGATTGTTTTGCCTCCAATAAGGATAAATGAGATATCTTAGTTGGGATCAAGTAGAAGGTACTGTTTTATTATTACAGGGAAAAAGGAAATACTTTTTTAAAATCTACATTTTTAGTGAAATGTAAAAATTATAGAAGTGCAAATATGTTGCTGAATCCAAGACAGACATATTACACACCAGTTCAAGGCAATTAAAGATATTCTGTATACCATTAACAAAAACAGCTCAGTCACAGTTGCTAAACTGCTGATAAATTCTTATATTCTTAATAAGAATATAAGACTAATTAATATACTTTCTTAAGTCCTTCATATAAAACTTTCTATTGCACAACCAATAGGCTGTTTTTGTTGGTAGAAAAGTAAAAGTAAACAAGAATGATAAATAGAGTACATAGCAATATAGTAGTTGGCGCTATATTTTGTTTCTTGTTAGAACAATTTGTCCTTTGTGGCATTAACACACTTTTGTACAGATTTCTTTACTTCTAGCCGGAATTGTTGCGAGTAGAATGCAACGTACACACTAAACTATTTTCTTCAATAATTGCAAGCTGTGTGATATTCACTCCAGAAGCAAGTTATTCTAAGGAAAATGTCATTAAAAAAATGGTTGTTCCCTTTGCAGAAATAATAGTCAAGACAAATACAAACGTGTGGATAAGCTCAACACTGTGATAGGCTAGATGAAATGTTATATATGGTCAGTGTCTTAGGGGATCACTGTTATAATTCATATCACATATGTGGTATATTCAATTTGTCTTTGCAAGTATCCTCCCCCCAACCTGAATACGTCATTTTTATATGCTGCCTATTGCCCCTTTCAAAATGACCCCTGGCTACAGAGGATGGATAATTCTTTAACAGAGTGAGAACCAATGCAACACTAAAACTTTATATTCATGGCCTGCAAGACTGAGTGTAATCTTTAAAAATTGCAGATGGCTACAATAAACATTCTTATCATGGGAACTGGCTAATCTGCTGAGATCATGGGACCCTAGATGATTTCCAGATGGAGAGAACTGCCTTAATATACATCTCAGAATGTTCCAAAATACAGTCCTGTTTATTTAACGGTTGATTCTATAGGGTCTATAATCTTCTAGAATAAACCGCTTGTACACTGAAGCAACTGTAACAACATTCAGAGGTATATCTGTAAAATATTTAAATACTGTGGGGACAAAGGACAAAATATACATGTGTGCCATTTTAATGGAAATGTGGTAAGGCATTTATATATCACTCCACTCTATATCATGGTTATAACCGGTTGTCTGCTCACCAGAAAGCCTTATGAAACAGATCACTAAAACAGATATACTAAATATGCTGAATCTAAAGTGCTGATTTTAATAAATGTATCAACATAAATTTATAGTATGGTAAGCAATAAAAGCCACTAGTGAGGCATAGTCCCTATGATGTCACATTTGTGTCTCAGCAGACACGCCTGTGTTTCTAAAAACCTGAACCAGCAGTGCCTCAACAATGATGCCATACTGGGGATAAAAAATCTTGATGATAGTCTCTCTTTAAATTAGATTCTAAAACATAAAGCTAGGAAAAAAATAAATAATAGTCCAAATGCAGAGTTACTAGGAATAGGGCATTTTGCAACATACTAAAAGTTAAACCACCCTTTAAAACATTATGCATACATAGACATGTCCACTTCATTATACAAAATACCTCTGTAGTTCTTAACTCTACAATTAATATGACTAAATTGACACTTTTTCCTCCTAGTGAGGTTGGAAGTGCATGCAGGTATGTACAATAAATAGATAGCAAATACTTTTAATTAAAACTAATCTAACTATTCAGCTGCAAATGTTTTTGTCCATGTATACTTTGTTTTTATATATTTTGACAATTTTCCCTAGATACCCAAAAGCATCTAAACACGTCTGTCCAACATCTTTCTGAAAACAAAGGTATTAATATAAAGCTGGTACTCTCTTTTATGTTTCCATTCATGTAAGAGGATGGATACTGATCAGACCTATATTGCAGGTGTTCTCCTCCAATTTTGCAAACCAATTCTGTATGGACTGTAATTTATGCAAGGAATTATTATCCAATTGGAAAACTTTTGCCACAAAGTAGGACATACTTTTTTAATGATGGGTGTGGCTTAAAAAGCCAATTCCAATAATTAAAAGGCATGTCCACATTCTTTTGGCCATAGAGTATGCATGGTATGTGTAAATTATAATATATATATATATATATATATATATATATATATATATATATATATATATATATATATATATATAATATATAGTCTGATATACACACACACACAAACCTAATACTAGCACTCACAAAATAATAAGCAATTCCGGGTGCTTACAATTTTTTTTACAGAATCATATGAAGAGATAGGGCTGGATTTTAAATACGTGCTTAATTTTAGTGGTTAGTAACCAAGCACAGCTGGCGATCAATTATTTGCTTAATGTTATGCTTTTATGATGTGAGGATTGATTACAGAAACAAATAGGGCAAGCAAGCACATTTTATGCAAGATGCGGGCCAAACTTTCTTCTGGCAAATGTTATCTTATCATCTAATTTAAACTGTGCAGTACTGTGAAGATACTTTTGTTCCACAAGTAAGAACAGGGAAGGAAGTACTGGCTGTGTTACTAAAAGTAAAGACTGCAGAGAATTACAGGAAACTGCTTACAAAAAAGAAGAGATGCAGGGAAAGAATAATACCATAAACTCAAGAACAATATTATATCAAGATTTAAATGTGATTAATATAAGCAAAAAATACATAACATGCATACTCGCCTTTAAAGGAACAGTTCAGTATAAAAATGAAACTGGGTAAAATGGATAGACTGTGCAAGTAGTGTTTTGGCCATTATGTTGCTCACTCCAGCCCTTCTACATTACATTTTTGCCGAATTAACTATATTGAAAACATTTTTTTCACTAAAAATCACTAAAAGACACAAGATCTTACTGGAGGATAGGAGTAGGCAGGTTGTTAATTTTAGAACATTAAAGCTGAGCCAGGAAGCATCCAAAACTTTCTTTAAATTTTAAAAACTGTCTACCACTATTTTTTTCATAAGGGTAACTTCAATAGGATTGCCACTCAGTTAGTATTTGAACAATCTAGCCAGTCAATCATTAGGTAAGACAGGCACTGTCTCTTACTGGTAAACTGTAAATACTCTGCCTTCCACACACCCTGTCCAGAGCTTGTTCTGACCCTACTTTTGCCTATTGTTTTAATAAAGAAATATGCATGGTTTGTGTTGTTTCATTGCATTTCCGAGAAAAACCTGAAACCGAAAGTTAAGTCACACTCTATCCCTGTTCTTATGATCAGATAAAAACAAATGAGTAGCCAGCTGAAATGCCCTCCTTAACTTAGAGGCTAACTAAGGTTTCAGCTGGGGGAAGGAAGCCAGGCTACCACTACAGCGAGCCCCCCTGAACCACTAAAACCCACACGAGTTGCCCTGAGTCTCTCCCTGTGACATCACTGTCCTGTTCTCAATTGTGTTACCTCCTTGTGTACTGGCTGGTATTACTGCAAAGGAGACAACCCCAAGGGGAAGTTATATGAAGATCAGGCCATCTGAATCCTGGCAAGCTATATATTTTCTGTAAAAACCAGTTCATGAAAAAATTACACTTATTTTTGTTCAAACAAGAAATCGGATGCACAAAACATAATTGATTTTGTTAACTCAATCATGTTTTCTGGCATTTGGCAGCCATGATCTTTGATTGGTTATAAACTACCCCTAACCATCAGCCTTCTATTTGCTATGAACTTTTCCAAAAACAAGGCCTGTGTGGACACTTTGAGGGAAAATTACATTTGTAGCAAAACCTCAATGAAAATTATGAGATTTTACAAAGATAAGTATAGTTAAGGGGAATAGGGGAATAGTGTTTGATTAGTGGTCATATAAGACGTATTATTCTCCCAGTCATTAATACTTTTATACATTTGGACTGTATAATAGTAATAAATGTTTGGCCAAAGCCACTCATTCTGTGGCTTATACATTTCAGTAATATTTTGCAATACACATTCTTTAAAGGGTAAATACAGACTTCCATAGTGGGTGGTAGAAATATTCTCTGGAAAGCAGAGGGTCTTCTAAGCCCAGAATCCATCCCTTCACAATGGAACAAGGCGAGGGAGGGGTGCAATTGCTCTGTGTGGATAAAGGGGTGAGCTGGTCCCTCAGCAGTAGGGTTAGCAGAACATGCAACATGTTTGCAGAATGGTGATGTTTATGTGTGGCTAAATACATTTGCTTGAGATTTTACCTAACACAAATTTTTTTATTTAACAAGAATATTTTTAAGGAGACTGTATGGAACTACAAACATCATTTGAAAATGGCACTGCCCAAATCTGAGGTGAATTGCTTAGTGTGTCTCTGGAAGTTAAAGGGTAAAGTGTCTACTACATCAGCAAAGCAGTGAGAAAATGAGCCTCCCCTTACTGTATTTGTCGTGGGCTGGCAGCCAGTTCTGTGTGAAAGGCGTTCTGTGCCTGTAAATGTCATCTCAGCCGGTACAAGAGAGGCCATTATGATACAAGACATAGTAAACAGGAAGAGAGGCTGAAAAAGGGGGCCTGGGAGAGTTCAGTGAGTCAGTGGCCTAAGGAGCTGGAAGTAGGCAATAGTAATACAAAAAGAACAAGTTGTAGGACCAGTAATGTCCTGTGTGACAGCAAGATAGACAGATAAACAGAATTTTGTTTTGTTTGTATCTGTTATTTAGCACTTCTGTTTACAAAAGGTGGTCTTATTAACATGATGGAAATAAAACTTTTCTAAAACACTTTTTGGCAGTATATGCCCAGCAGCTGTTTTCTGTAAAACATTTACATTTTACAGAAGTAAAGCCTTCAGCATTATTGCAGATATGCTGCATTTTTAAATAATTAAATTACTGTACCAGCCCAGAGGATCAGCAGCCCTATAATTGTAATTATCCATGCCCTCAAATTTGTCCCTGGCACATCACCATCTTTGATCTTGTTAGACCATACTCAGTCAGTCAGTTGGTCTCGTTTATAAATATTGGGCAAATCTGCACCTGGGCAGTAACCCATAGCTACCAATCAGTGGTTAGTATTTTTTAGCTGCAGGCAGAACAATCAAAGCAAACATCTGGTTGGTTGCCATATGTTACCATATGCCATATGTTATCGCCCAGGTGCAAATTTGCCCAGTGTTCATCAATAATCAGTAGATGATCAGAAAAGATAAATTGTTCTGAGCCTTGTTTAATGAATTTTATATTGTATTTATACTTTATAATATGAGTTGGCCCCTAAACTTATAGCAGCACAGAGCATGAGTTATGCACTGGCAAAATAGAAGATGGAGAGCTATTAGATGCTTTTTTAGAGGTCTTCTAAAAACTTTCACACATAGTTTTAGATAAAGCTTGTACAAAAGCAATAGCACTGCTACTGTCTGTCTGCAGCTAGACCACATGAATAAGCAATAAACTTCCTCAAACTACATGAGACCTTTAGCTAAAATTAGAACTTTCAAAAGTACTGGATAAGAATAACTGCAAAATAAATACATTTTAAAGGAGAAGGAAAGGTAAACTAAGTAAGCTTTATCAGAATGGTCTATGTAAATACAGCCACTTACAGTAATGCTGCACTGAGTCCTCTATCAAAAGAAACACTGGATTTCTTGTCTCTTTTTTTTTGTAAACATGATGTTCCAGTGTCTGACTTCCTCTCTCAAAAACATCCTTAATTCCCATGTCCAGAGTCTGCGCAATTCTCCCCTCTCTCCTGCTCTCCCTCCCACCAGAATGCTAAGAACTCCCACCCCTCCCTTAGGAGGGAAGCTACCTAAAATGGCAGCTGCTATCTTAAGCAAACGGAGAAAGCTTCTAAAGCTGTTTACTCAGGTATAGTAATGGTTTCTGCAGAATAAATATATTGTTCTAGGTGACACTATTGTGGCAAACCTATTGGCAGTGAAATGCCAAAATGACTTTCCTTCTCCTTTAATAAAAATATGCTGGAACTGCATACTGCATGCTATTTTAACTAAATAGCATTGGTAGTTTTTTTCTACACACTTTATATCTGCAGTCACAACTATGGTAGAAGTGGAAGGCAGTTAACTGTATTATCTTTCCCTGCTGTTCCCTCCCTCCAATATAAGGGCGATGACACAAGAGGAGACAGTTGATATCTGTAGTCACAACTATGGCAGAAGGGGGAAGGCAGTTAACCGTATTATCTTTCCCTGTAGTTCCCTCCCTCCAATATAAGGGCGATGACACAAGAGGAGATTAGTATCCCCACAATTAATCTCCTCTAGCGGTGGTGATTAATCTCCTTGAATGCTTTCCTACTGGCGAGAATGTAAATCGCTGTTAGGAAAACAAACTCCCCTTATTCAAGGGTGTGAGTGGGAAGCTAATAAAGGTAAAGTTTGTCCCTTTGCAGTTAATATATTATATATATATATATATTTATTTATTTATTTTTTAACACACAGTGTGCAGTGCAAAAATCTCAGCGTTGATAACCAGGCCTACAAAATAAGATCCTTAGGTTATAATTTACCCTTTTGACAATGAAGTGCACATTAAAGCAAAACTAATATTGCTCAGTTTTGCTGAACTGACCTTTGTTGCGTTACTTGGTAGTCACTTTTAACAGAACCAGCTCCAGATGCTGACAGTCGCTGCCCAGCACACTAAGCAATTCCTATTCTGTGGCTGGATAAAGCTTTGTAAGGCTTTTCTAATCTGGTTAGGGAAGCTTTAAATGTAGATATAAACTGCTTTGCTACTAGTGGAATAAAAAGGGTGAATTATCAAAAGTTACTTTGAGAGATTATAACAAGTACAGTAGTAAAGTAATTAAATCTGCTGTAAATCATAAACATACAACAAAGTCTCACAGGTTTTTTTTTTCTAATGGCATCAGTCACATCCAACCTAAAGCCTTTTAGCTTTTACCTTAATAAACTTTGGTTGTTTGGGATGCTGGAAATTTTAATTTGCAACAGCCAGGGGGCCAAATACTGGACATACCATAAATGGCCACGCTAAATGTGTCCACAGAACACTCCTTCTTAGCCTTTTTGCATTTACGTGGGATCTTAGTTTGTAGAAAAACTTCTCTGGTTGTCATAATAAATGGTGCTGCTGTGTGTGTGTGTGTTTATACATAGTTATATATATTGTAATAGGTGTCACTATAGTTTAAACAGAAAGTTTACAAGTTGCTACATTACCAGGGGATCTTACCGTGATTAATTCATTGCATGGCAGAATAATTCTTAGGCATTGTGAGCAATGCTGCGTTTGGAGAAAAACGATTAGTTAGTATTTAATGTTAAAGAGATTTACGGTGACATTAGGGAGACCTGTAGTGTTGGGATGACAAATGGCTTAATCGATCAGCAAACCAACTTCAGCTATAAATTATAAAGGTTGCCTGGTTGTGCATATAATTACACCTTCCTTTGCCTGAGTAACAGTGTGCTATTCCCATCCTCACTGAAGTATTATTCATAATATTAATAATCAAAAAGAATAAATCGTTTTGGTTAGAACTTTTTGGGCTCAGATACAGCAAAGAAAACTGTGTAAATTTGGTCTCACCATGGATTTTTTTCTTCCTTGCAATACTACATAAAAAACTTCCTTATCTACTATTTGTAAGGTAGCTAAAGTCTACATAATTTAAAGCACTGCCACTTGGGCTTAGTGTCCTTAAAAACCCCTTTAAACACCTTGATGAGAGTAAAAAGTAAATAGTCCAAAGAAGTGACCAGCCGTAAGACTTCAAACTTCACACATGCTTGAAGTAACAGTGGCAAGGAAAAGCACAATATGTGTATTATTTAGGTGTGACTTGGTAGTATATCTTATATTCAGAAGAAAGTCAACTACAAACTGTATAAATATTTTTAGACCTTATTATGTCTGTAAAATATACAGACTGCACTGTGAGATCATGAAAACTAAATTTCGGAAAACTATTTTATTTTTGCCTGACTTGTTTTGTATCTGTAATGATAAGGCAACATCTTCTACAGATTCCTCATGCCAATATGTGTAAACCCAAACCTGCAGGTGACTGGAAATTTGCAAAAGTGCTACAATGACTTAGCGGAATAAAGTAAAACAGCAAATATAATTTTGTTAACAGTCACTTAATCACAGGGGTGACAGTATAGCAGGGGTAGCTGCAGCATTTGGAAATCCCTACTTAATCTTAAGGAGCCTGAGGAAAAAACATTAGTTACACATTGCAGCTATGGAACTGTACTCCGTTTCTAACAAATAGATTTAAATATTTACTGCTCTGAGCCCTTATTAAGGCATTTAAATCAGCTCTGAGGTTTTATCTTGGCACAGAAGCTCATCTGCATCCAGCGCTGAGGTTTTACAAAATCACTTATACTAGGATGAGAATTCCTTAAAGTGAAAAAGGCACCAGAAAAAAACAAGTTTTTCTAAATGCCTATGTGCTAAATTATGGGATCAATGACAGGCATGAGATTCTCTATGATCATGTGCATGTCACTGCTGATCACTTTATATCATTTCCTACAAGGGCCAGTTATGCAGATTTGTACTTCATCAATGTGCTGATGATGCTGTTTGTGCAATGAAAGCTGGTCTGACTTTGCTTGTCATGCTGACAACTCTGAATATTTAAAATGACTGGAGCTCCAGCTGTTGTTAAAATATAACTCCCAGTATCTTCCTGCTATGTCTCAGTTTTGAGGAAATGCTGTGCACTGTAGTCCAAAAATTAAATGAAGAATAGTTCACTGCAAAAGTAACACACTGGGGGTTAAAAATGGAGCAAACGCAGCTGTTTAAATAAACAGTAGTAACTTCATGAAAAAATTGCATACACTATCAGCAGCTCTCCAGATGTTGCTGTATTGTATTGAACATCCATAAGCCAAAAGCAACAGCTAAGCAAAAGATGAAAAGAAACAAGTAAAATGTTTGTGCTTTAGATCAATTCATTAGGCTATGTAAAGACAGAACCTATACATGCATATATAAATATGCTGCGTTCCTGAGTTCAGATGGGGCACTATCTGAAATGTTTTACCCTCATCTGCACTGGGGAATGATGTACACTGTCTATAAAAAGCTGCATATATGTGCAGTTTCTATATATAATACATACAGATACAAAATAAACGTAAACACATAAACACATAAATATAGGGTGCACATGATGTGAAGAGGATCACTAAAGGTATATTTAAAAAATATTTTTTATTCTTTTATATATGCATATATTTTAATTTGTCCAGATATTTTAGAATGATTGAAGACTATACATTTTATCTATGTTTGAGAAGTACTATTCTTTTAAAAGATCTATGTATGGTTGGCCAGCCTCCCCCCCCTTCTCCATATTCCTATTTACTATAATGAGAGTTACAGTTCCACTACATATGGGCAGGTGGTCCCTTTAATATACTTTTATATACATTGGGTAAATACAAAAGGCCCCTTTCAACTAAAATAAGCAAGCAACTTATGTAGCAGACCACCACTCCACTAACATACTTTAATCGCAATACAGGTATAGGACCAGTTATCCAGAATCCTGAGGACCAAGGTTATTCCAGATAAGGGGTCTTTCCGTAACTGCGATCTCCATACACGGCCGATTCTAGGTGCCGATATCAGTCCCTTAGACCGTTTCGGCAGCTAATCGGCCCGTGTATGCGCACTATCGACGGCCCTGCCTGACCGATATCTGGCCTGAGATCGGCCAGATATCGATCGGGCAGGTTAAAATATCTAGCCGGATCGGGGACCGCAACAGCTCGTTGATGTGGCCCCCAGACCGACTTTGCCTATACCCGTCGTTATAATTTGATCGTTTGGCCCCAGGACCTGGATTCTCTCGATATCGCCCACCCATAGGTGTGGGATATCGGGAGAAGATCCGCTCGCTTGGCGACATTGCCAAACGAGCGGATCTGAAGGTGTATGGGCACCTACTAAAAAATCAATAAAACATTAACCCAATGGATTGTTTTGCATCCAATAAGGATTATTTATATCTTAGTTGGGATCAATTACAAGGTACTGTTTAATTACTACAGAGAAAAAGGAAATCAGTTTTAAAATTCTGAATTATTTTATTAAAATGGAGTCTATGGGAGACAGGCTTTCCGTAATTCGGGTTTCCGCATAAGGGATCCCGTACCTGTATAATGGTTTTCAGTTCTAGCAGATGTGGATATGGATCCTCTAAGGCTTTACCCCCGAGCTTCTGTCCCAGTACGATAGTAGCAAAACAATAGAAGAATAAAAGGAGGAAGCAGAGGAGCAGAACTATGCTGCAACTTACGTTATTGATTTTCCACACTCTACTAGCACATTTGAAATCTTTTTTTATTCCCGTTCTAGAGACTTGTGCTCCATCATTGAATGCATAATTCAATGCTCATGCTCAAAATAAGATAGCTCTGGCGCATTGTGTTCCAGAGTATCAGTGAGAGCACGCCAAACTTTATATGCATCTACTTGGGGAATAGCACCACTGTGATCTGAGAAGTATTGCAATAAGCCACCTTATTCTTGACACCTTGAAGGCGCAATTTTATTCATATATGAATAAATGTTAAATGGTGCAAACTATGGGCTTGCACCCCTCTCTATTTCTATCTATAATGCAATTCTTTCATGTTTTTACAGGCCCAATATTAAACAGAACCTGGCAAATCCAGAAAAGTGCACATGCTGATTTTAAAAATTTGATTTAAAATGCAATAGATTGAAAGGGCACTTAAAAGCTTGTGAATATTGCTCAGTTTCAATTAGATTGCACATTTTTATGCATTTACAGTGCATTCAAAACAACACTAAAAACTCATCAAATACACATAAATCTGCCCATGTGTATGAGCCCTTGCACAGGATAGGAACATATTTACAAGTTTCCCTTCATAAACAAAGAAGAAGAGTAATGATAAACGAATTTAGCAAAAGAATGTCACATTCCACCTAGTCATTGTCGCCTACTGGAAGTAAACATGGGTGAGGTGTACAGTACAAAGTTCTGCAGAACTGGAATGCTAAAGGCATACTTGCGTCAGCACACACAGGTAAATACACCAGGATTGAAGCAAAACAAGTACTTTTTATGTTTTTATGGCAATAAAAACAAAAAAAAATTTTTATGGAATTATTGATATGCTTCCCACATGCCAGTACATCAGTACTGTTATTCCTTGTTTTCAGCTGCCTTCATGTCTGTAGATTGCACTGGTGGTTTAAAGGTCACATAATCTACAAATGTAGAAATAAAGTCAGATATGCAAAGAGATATAACTACATGACATAGCTACTGTATATCTCCTCACACATCTAACTTTATTCCCATAGTGCAAAGTCAGAACCTGGGAACTAAGGGGCAGATTTATTAAGTTCGATTGGGGTAAAATAAAACACACCTTGATAAAATTAGTTATTTATTTTACACAGCTTTTTATACCATCTTTTCTGCTAATTTAGTTTTACACAGCATTATAAATAGGCCCCTAATTATAACCTCCAGTTGTTGGGTTATGATTAACCAAATAAGACTTTAGGCTTCATGCACATTCACAATTATAAACAAATTCTAGTCATGTCATCTTAAACCGATATTACTGGTAAGTACGACTTTCCTCCACTGCTTAATTGGATTGAATCATTCTTATACAGAAAATGCAGCTATATATTATTGATAATATTCTTATTTGAACACATTTATCATTGCATAGCACTATTCAATGATTTGGTGTATGTATTAAACATACAAATTACACACAAAAATAGAGGTACATAGGGCCCTTCTCAAAAGAGCTTACAATCTAAAGTCAGTTAATATGGAATCAACCATCAGTGTTTATAAAGCCTTAGCTGAATGGCGCAGCACCTTGTACAATTACAATTATACTACAGATCCTAGTTTATGGAACTTCTCCAACCCTGAAGTCAACTATCATTGTCTACAATGTAAAGACTATCTGCCAGTTTGGTTACATCAAAATGGCGTAATTTCTTATCACAATCATACTTAGATTGGACATATGCATACAGCATTTCACCACTAAGGGCTCTGGCACACGGGGAGATTAGTCGCCCGCGACAAATCTCCTGTGTCTCGGGCGACTAATCTCCCCATGTGCCAGAGCCCTAACTGGAATAAACAGCAGCTGAATGGTAAACACACTCCATAAGGAAACTGTTAAACAACTGGATAAGTATTGGCCAGTCTGGCTGACAAGGTTTGAAACCCTGCAAAAGACTACATACTTTATATTTTAAGAATAAGGGTATGGGTTTAAGTGGAGGGCTTTCCTACAGTATCGGGACTACAAAAACTAGGCTTACTACCGACATCACTAGTTTGTTGGTGAAGTGTGGGTGCCAACATAGCTAGCTAAACAGAATCTAAGTTCCAACTAGCAATGGTTGCAGGAAAATTTCAGTATAGTACTTATAACATGGAAGTGAGAGAAACCTACTTATAAACCTACTTGCTACATGTCCAATTATGTGTGTTTAGAAAAATGTCTGTCAATTTTCATTAAGCCCACAAAGCATCATATAACTTTTTTGTGTCCACAACACCATTATCTATTAAATTCAGTTAATAAATCCACATGAGATCAGACACAAAGATTACAATGAATATGACATTCTGTCAGCACATCAATCTAACATCACTGACTGTGTATTTTAAGTACTAGGAAGGAAAATTAGGAATCACAAGGAAATTAGCACATACATTATAGCCTATGCAAGGGCAAATAAATTAAACATAAACTTTAATTATAACAAGGGTGCATTTTCCCTTTAAGAAACCAAACAAAGATATAGATTTTAAACAATAGTACAAAATAGTATAAAATGTTCTGATTTTAACACCACTACATGGGCAGAAAGTCAAGATATACCTTTATTGCCTCAATGACAAGATCTCTTGCCTCCAGCTCCCCTTCCAGGATGCTCAGCAGGGTCAGTAGTTCTGGTTTGCTTAGCTTTTCTAGGTTCATTGTGTCCCCACTAAATAAAGAGAGCAAAGATTAGAAAGTGCATTAGCCAAAGGATTAATCAAGATAAACATTTTTGAATTGCTTCAAATTGTAGAGGTTCGTATAAAACAATTACATGTTTAAGGGCTCTGGCACACAGAGAGATTAGTCGCCCGCGACAAAACTCCCTGTTCGCGGGCGACTAATCTCCCCAGATTGCCATCCCACCGACGAAAATGTAAATCGCCGGTGGGATGGCAAACGCGGCGGTACGATTTCAGTGAAATCGCGCAAGTTGCCTCGAGAGGAAACTGCGTATGCCATCCCACTGGCGATTTACATTTTCGCCGGTGGGATGGCATTTTGGGGAGATTAGTCGCCCGAGACACAGGAGATTTGTCGCGGGCGACTAATCTCCCCGTGTGCCAGAGCCCTAAGAGAGTGACTGGTGAACTTTTATAGATTAAAATATTGATACTAAGATCCAATCCAGTACATTTGTACTTAATGGCACAAGTGTTTCTAGTCAGTGAATTGCATAGCCTATGGACCAAGGTGGGGTCCATACCCAATGCTTAAAGGAATACTGTCACGGTCATGTTTTTCTCAAAACGCTAAAAATCGGCTAATAGAGCTGCTCCAGCAGAACCCTGCAACAGATTTTTTTTATATTTCATTTTGAAATTTCACATGGGGCTAGCCATATTCTTTATTTTCTAGGGTGCCACAGACATGTGACCTGTGCTCTGATAAAATTTAGTCACACTTTACTGCTGAGCTGCAAGTTGGAGTGACATCAACCCCATCCTAGCAGCCGAACAACGGGAAGATAGCAAGATTGCAGCTCCCACTAGATATCAGAATAGCACTCAATAGTAAGACATCCAAGTCCAGCTTGCGACTCCTCCTGTTACATGGGAGTAGAAGAAACAACAGGCTAGAACTGAAAGCAGTTCTAATATGTAGTGCTGGCCCTTTCTGAAAGTTCAGACTCAGGCACAATACACTGAGATGGCTGCCTGATTTTTTTGTAAACAGCGTAATTTAGAAATAAAAAAAGTATACCATAATAATCATGACAGTATCCCTTTAAAGTTAACAGGGGAAGCTTTGTTAAAATCCCACCTTAAGCAACTTGCCTCATGGAAATTACAGCACTGCCAAAAGAGCAACATATTCAGAATTAAAAATATGGCACTGCAAATCTTCTACACATCAGCACTTTGGGTCTACCCAATGTCCCAACTTGGGATACAGAGAAGGAGCAATGTAATTTGCACCTCTTCTCTATAGGATACATTTGATAGGAAAACCTTGATTTTAAGATATTGGGCGTTATGTAATAAAAGGTAGAAAGACTGCCCAGGAGCAGTAACCCACAGCAACCAACCAGCAGGTAGAATTTACTTGTCACCCAAGTAAACTTCCTATTGGTTGCTATGGCCTACTGCTTCTGGGTAAACCTAGTGCCTTTTATTACATATGGGGGACTAATCTTAGTCTATTTTGGAATGAGATAGAAATAAGAAGCCAAATCAACATATTTTGTGTCCCAGAGAACTTTATCAAGATCTTGAGAAAATGTCTTGGTTTTTACAATAAAGAAATTTGCACTTATCCCCACAACATTGACATGAAGTGATCATTAATAAATCTGGTTGGGTTTATGAACCTGCTAAATAAATGCTATCCAGCAATACTTCAGACAATACACGTAGCATCATATATATAAAGCAGGTCATACATCATAAGATAAGCACCTTTGGCAAGGTTGCCAAATGAAAAGATCATTTCCTACCTAAGATACACAGTTACATTCGGTTACAAAATATAGACGATATCGGGCTAATCCAACTGTTTGGCACTAGTACCAAAATGATCAAATTACAGTGACAAAGGGTGCAGGCTGTTGAGGCAAGGAACACATCAATGAGCCTATTCAATCCCCAAGCCAACAGGAAAATCAAACCTGCTTGATCGACATTTAGCCAGGTAGGCCCATCAGAGGGTCACATACACAGGCAGATAAGCTGCTGAAGTCAGTCTGAAGGGGCCGAATCAGCAGCAATATGTCATCTGCACACCGATACCAACAGTAAAATAAATGAAAAAACACATGCTGCTGGATTCCGCACAGGAATCTAATTAAACTAGCCATATTTAAAGGGATTCTGTCATTTTTATGGTGCACTTTTATTTCTAAATTAAACTGTTTCATTGCCAAATAAATCACTTTATCATTTAAAATGTTATTCTTGAACCAACAAATGTATTTTTTTAGTTGTAATATTGATGTGTAGGCAGCCATCTCAGTGCATTTTGCTTGATTCTGACCTTTCAGAATGAGCCAGTGCTGCACAATGGAACTGCTTTCTGATAAGCTACTGTTTATCCTAGTCTATTTAACTGGAGGATCTCTGCTGAGGGGAAAGGAAGGGGGTGATATCACTCCAACTTGCATGGCAGCAGTAAAGAGTGACTAAGGCAAACTGGAGACCTTCCTCGTACACCCTAGCTCTTCAAAATTGAAAAGCTTGGTGCACAATGCTGGAGGGATCGGAACCCTCCCAAAAAATTTCAATAGTAAAAAAGCACTGGCACTCAGAACTACAAAATAGGGCAAGCCCTTAAAAATATTATTGCGAAACTATGACTCTAACGTAATAAATAGACACCACACACTTATTTGGTTAATCAAGTCAAGCAGTAAAGAAGTAACAAACTGTGATCCCACCATTGGTTCTTTATTTTAATATCTTACTCATTTGTAAACATGTACTAGTGTTTAAAGTTCATCAAATTAAGAACTGTATAATTTAGACTACATACAATGCATCTTGTAACATTTTTTGAGAGAAAAAGCCTGGGAAATGTATGTAACAGAATATCTTTCTTATCCTGTTTAAAAACCAACAAAAACTATTTACATAAAAAAAAAAATATATATATATATATATATATATATATATATATATATATATATAGTTTTGCGGAGGTGCAACGTTTCGGGGCAAAATAACACCTTTATCAAGCATGCTTTGTAGCTCTGAGTGCCAGTGCTTTTTTACTATTGAAGTTTATCAGAGCACAAGTCTGTGACACCCTGGCAAATGAAGAACATGGCTAGCCCCATGTAAAATTGAAAAATTAAATATAAAAAAATCTGTTTGCTCTTATTTATTATTTATAAGTTTACCCAGTATTCCTTTACCCTAACTTGTTAAAGGAGAAAGAAAGGTAAAAACTAAGTAAGCTTTATCAGAAAGGTCTATGTAAATACAGCCATAAGCACTCACAGAAATGCTGCACGGACTACTCTGTCAAAAGATTTCTTGTGTCTGTAATTCATGTGCCAGAGACACGCAGCTCTCCCCTCCCTCAAGAATGCTAAGAACTCCCTCCCCCCCCCTTAGGAATGTGGATCTGAGCCAATCAGCAGGAAACTGACTCATAGTCTAACTAACTGAGCATATTCACTTGGTCTCGGTGCAGGAGTGAGGCATTATGGGAACTTTCTTTACACAGCTCAGCGTTTTTTCTTCCTGTTTCGCTTCTTATCATCTGAACAGGTGAAATATGGGAGACTTAAGGGCACTATTGAGACAACTGAAAGTATGCCTGCAGCTTGAGATTAACTCTTTACTAGCCTTTCCTTCTCCTTTAAAAATAAAGTGGCAGAATCTGTATATGTGTGTGTGTATATATTTTAGAAAACAAGAACCACGAATATCCTGTATTATAAATGATGCTTAGGGATGTCATCAGTTGTAACTGATGCATTATTCCCTATATGTATTACATATATTATACATACAATAGTATTTATAATACATAATAAGTGTGTCAATTAACAAATAGCACCCACAAACTATATATCACCCACTGGTACCTTATATTGTGTCCCCTTTGCTTGTGATGAGCTGAATTACGAGTATAAAGTGTCTTCGTATACAGGCTCCCTAGCTATGTTAGAACGATCATATTCTCTTCAACAACCACTTCCTAAAAACAAACAAAATAGTTTAGCTACAGGGAGCACCTATTTAAAGCCAGCTAATAAAATACCTAACAACATATCAATGTTTTATTAGTTAAAAACAGACTAGAGCGCAAAAACATTTAAACTGATTAAAGGCATTATATATACAGCTTGATAAGTACACCGTTTTTTACAGAGTGATGCCAGGTGATAATCGGTGTATTTTGTTGCCATCTTTTTACACAGCATGATAAATAGGCCCCTTGGTGCTATGCTCATATATTTGTGTTGCTATTATCAACAGCAAGTGCTATGAACATCAGTTGCTATGCATATCAACAATTCTGATTCGTGTTGTATAACATAAGTCTTAATGCTTGTGCCAAGCATACGTTTTTTTGGCTATTATTTTAATCACAAAAAATCTAAGTTTATTTTTCAGGGAAGCTATATATGATTTGTCCTTGCAAGGCAGATACATTACCAGTGCACAGATAAACCCCCTGAATAATGGACACCTGCTAACAAAACAGTAATCACAAAGGGGCAAAGGGAGTTGTTTACTGGTAAGAGATATAGGATCAATTATCCGGAAACCTTTTATCCATAAAGCTCAGAATTACAGAAAGGTCTTCTCCCACAGACTCCATTTATTGTTAAATCATAATTCCTTTTTCTCTGTAATAATAAAACAGGCCTTTGTACTTGATCCCAACCAAGATATAATTAATCCTTATTGGAGGCAACAATTAGTTGGACAAGGTGTACTGTTTGAGCAGGGAAATTTTTTATTTAAATTCTACTTTTTCATGTAACCTGTGTTTGTTAATTTAAATTCACTGTTTGTTATAATGTTAATAAAAAACATTGTGTAATATATTACACTGGAGTAATATAAATTCACAATGATAATTAAGGCCTACTACTGGAAACCTGAAATAAAGCAACAGCAACAACAATAAAAAATTCCATTGAGGGAATGTTCATCCATTATTATATCTATTTGCTAGAGTAACTGGGAACCAAGCAACCAAGTAGCAGGTATAATTACAAACAGCAGAATAAAAAATAAAGTTTAAGAATCCAAAAACCCCCCAAAATAAAATAATGGTTTCATAACAAAATGTCTTAGGATACAATTGCGTAGATCATGCTAAAAAGGAGGAGGAGAAGGAAATGAATAATTACTATGGGTGGGAGGCAGGAATTACACCCTGAGTTTTGGCTATATTTAATCCTAAAGAGCTTACCCAATGGCACAACTACATTTTTAGCCTCGTCTGAGGAATTTTCCATAGACACCAGAATATTAAGGAGCTGCTCTTGAAGATTTTTTGAAGAGTTATTAAGGCATGCATAACCATATATTATGGCTATAGTATTATTACATATTTTCATCCTGGAGTCTAAACAAATTCCAATAAAATTGAATTTACAGTTGTCTAGAGCTTTAAAGTCACAATACTTTATGGGTTCGGATTCTGTTAAGGTTAACATTCAGGATTCAGCTAAAGAGAATGCTGAATTTGGTGCATTCCTAATAAATAGCTTATTTTCATTTAATTTTACAAACAACAATGGTCCTTCTATGTTGCCCTTGGAGCCAATCAACACTGCTATCATTTTCTATGAATGAGACACATTCACCTAGTAGTTATAACACATTCTGCCTAAACAAATATTTTTTTTGTCACAGAATAAATATTGTCTGATGAGTTCTTTTTTTCAACAACATTGTGGTTTCTGCTTTAACACTCCATATCAGTGTTCATTACAAAAACTGTCAGGATGCCACAAGCTCCGAAAGCTTATAACACAGAGTTACACATAGGTACCTGAGAAAGTCTGGCTCTATTAAACTTAATGAGGCCTGACAGAGTTTATAGTAGAAACTGACTGGCAAGGCTGTGTGCAATCATACTGCCTCGTAATAGGGTGATAAATGTATTCTGTATTGCTAGAACAAACTCAGGTCAACAGGATGAGAGGAGATTTATATTTACCTCCCAGACTTTTTCCCAAGACTATATAGTGCCTATCCTAGATGAACTAGAAGGGTCTAGCGCAATTTATTTGGTATTTTTAGTCATAATCTAAATTACCGGGTGCACAGACCTGGTAATCTGTGGATCCTGGCAAATGCCATAGATAGCCATGATAGCCACTATTTATTGGGCATATGGGGGGCTGTTTGGGACTCTGTGCAATTAAAACACCAAGGCCTATTTTGAATCTCAGTCTGAACCTGCTGGTGCAGTTGAAAGATGCAATATACTATCAAAAGTAACTACACGCCTGACTGTCTAACATCTCATAATTAAACCCAGCTTACTAATGCAAAGTTGGATATCTATTTCCTTATATAAAAAGCTCTTCTCTTCTAGTAAAGCTTTCAACATTGCTGGTAGGATTTCATTTAGCCACAACATCAATAATGAGGCTGGGCACTAATGTTGGTATATCTAGTCTGGTTCACAGTCAGTGTTCCATTTCATTCCACTGGCGTCCATTTGGGCAAGTTCTCACACTCCTATGTCAGCAATCCAATTCTCATATAGATGAGTTGCTAATACCTAATAGAGTTTTAAAAACTTACATTAACATTAATGAGACAACAGAAAAATGACTCAAACTGTAAATATTTTTTCCATTGATGTGCTTACTACATTATCCCTCTCCTAATAACAGGATAAAATTACTGTATATACTCGAGTATAAGACGATCCGAATATAAGCGAGGTACCTAATTTTACCTTAGAAAACTGGAAAAACTTATTGACTCGAGTATAAGCTTAGGGTGGGAAATGCAGCAGCTACCGCTAAGTTTCAATAATCAAAATAAATACCAATAAAAATACCTAATAAATATATAAATATATACCTAATAAATAAATACCAATAAAATGACATTAATTGAGACTCAGTAACTTTAAGCCTATCTAGTAATAATAATTCAGCTGTCTAATTGTCACACACACAAAAACTCAGTTATTAATCATTTTCATGCTTACACCCCAATCATATGCATATACTTAAATATATAACATAACAGCTTGGGGCAAGAGAAGGGTTAATAATGCTATTACTTGTGAAACTGCAAAGCCACTAAACAAGAGCTGTAGGTGAATCTAGATAAAAGTAGTGAGTAGGTAGAGTTTTAGGGGTGGGGGTATTATCTCTTGGGTGAGCAGCAGCAGCAGCAGTCTGTCTATTAAACTTACAGAAATAACATGCAATACTCCAGAACTCTCTAACATTCATTTTCCACGCTGCTGATTTAGCCCCCGAAGTTTGATTGACTGGAGGGAGGGTCAAAGTTCACTCTCCAGCCAATCAGATTTCAGCTATACCGGGACTTGAAATTAACAGAGGAAAGCAGCAGCACGGATGTTTTCAGGCATGAGAGAAGATACCCTTTCCTATACCAGACAGGTTTTGCAGCACATTAAAGCTAGTGAAGCTAATGCTGGTGAAGCTGGTGCTTGTGCAGGTCAGGCTTTTTTTTAAAAAAAACAGCGTGTATTTCTTCCAACTCGAGTATAAGTCAAGGGTTAATTTTTCAGCACATTTTTGGTGCTGAAAAACTCGGCTTATACTCGAGTATATACGGTAAAACAATTTTCCAATGCTTTATGTAAAAACTATCCAGTATCAATAACATTAATCAAGTGCTTTATGATAAAAATACAGTTTTTACACAAATCCTATTAATTTTGCTCATGTTAAACTTGGGTGTTAGTGATGTGGGGGTTGACCCACAAGACCCACAGGTTTACACGTAGGTTGGGTAGGTTAGGGTTGAAATTTGGGCAACCATTGCGAATTTTGGTTGGGTATGGGCCAAAGTGAAAAAAATACACTGTTCCTGAAGATTCCCTGTCTTAGAACCTAAGGCATGTGCAAAAGTAGCGTACAGAATGGAAAGCCACGTGTTTGGGTTGGGTGAGGGTCCTACAATGGCAACATATTGCAGGTTAAGGTTTTGAGGTTTAGAGTTGGGTGCAGGTTGAGTTTTGACCTGCATATCACTAGCGGGTGTATATTGCCCCTTTAGGCTTATGACACACAGGGTTGGTGAATGTCCTTTCTCCCATGTTTTCTATGCAGGAGAAGCATATGAGTGCACAGAGCAGATTTGTTTCAAAACACATTTTAGTTCTGAATTCTGCGCTGTGTGTGCACTCACAAAATGATGTTCTTGTCCGTTCGCCAAGAAAAAGGAGTGGATGGGAGTGCATAAGCTTTGTGTTCTATTAGCTGTAAGACCACAAATGACACAAACTTAAGAAAGAGAAAGAAAAACATCCAAGTTGTAACACCCTGGCCTCTCTGAACAATTTCTTGTAACTTGTATAACAAGGTGGATCAAGCACCCTTTTTAAATGAAAACACAAAAACACCAGCAGACACCTGCAGGTTTAATCAGCCATTTTGTGACACTTACAATAAAAATGTAAGGAATAACAGGAATGAAATGGACTGCAGTGCTCATCTGCCAGCGTTTGTTTGCATAACCCAATGAATAAGGTTAGAAAAGCAAAAAATGTATCTGGAATTCGTTCCTAAGCATTCTACGGATGTAAACAGATGTTTCTAGCAACTTCAGATTTCCATTAGTAGAAATGTGCAATAGCCATTTAGCCTGTCTGTTATCATAATTGATTTCAACATGAAAATCAGACACCAACAAAACATGCTACAGAATTTTACAGTATTTGATTGGATTCTGATCTATACCAGGCACAGAGCTGTGACAGCACAGCTGTGGCTAAAATCCATGTATCATTATTAAAAGATCAGCCCTAATATTGCTTTTTACTTTGTCAAGATAGTCAGTGGGGCTTCTAATAAAAGACACTCTGTCTCATATAATAACATTATTCTGTCTAATTGCCAAGTTTGGGTAAAAGATTATTTTATCTAGTGGAAGAGGGATATCTTATTCTTGGGAATTAGGTGATCTTTAAAGAATACAGAAGTTGTGCTGTTATTTTAAAGTTTCAAAATACAAAATCTACAGGAAGTTTAGTATTTTGCCTTCAAATAAACACAATTCTCATTTATAACTAATTACTCTGCTTTCCACTCATTCCTCCATGCAGTGGAAGGCCCTCCTACGCCTGAAATATTAGCCTTCACATAAGCTTCTATAGCTAGCAGCGCACATAGCCTTCCTGCTCTGCTTTTCCACCTCTTTCTATGTTATTTTGATCTCCTGGGGCCCTTTTCCAGTCAGCTTACTAAAAGCTCAGAGCACACACACCAAGATCTTTTGTAAACTGAGTACATGGCCTGAGGCTACAAAACGTAATGTAGCTGTGTTTTCACAACCACTATTCAGTTCAGGAAGGTTTAATGTTTAATAGACTAGAGAAGCACACTAAATAGTAGAAACAATAAACACAATGCATATGATATAATCCCCACACAGGACAGAAAGGACAGTACAGTTAGCAAGTGTTTGTTTTGTATTTTATGAAAGAAACTGCACAGTTCACGTTTATTATGTTCTTATTCAACCATGTTCAATAAATCCAGCTGGTGCCTTAGAAATTACAGTCTAGCTTTAAACCTAATGATGAACTTATTATTGATGTGAAATCGGTGCTCTGATTCCAAACCTATCTCTAAAATTTCAGATATTGCTGCTGTATTTAGAAGGTAAAAGCAATCATGGACACTAGAATAAAACACAATGCCGCTTTTGACAAATGCGACTAACACTCTCAAATAGGAATTACAGATATGGGATCAGTTATCTGGAAACCCATTTTCCAGAAAGCTCTGATTTATAGGAAGGCCATCTCTCATAGACTTTTTTTTAAATCAAATATAATGAATCCTTATTAAACAAGTCTGTTGGGTTTATTTCATGATTCAATGATTTTTAGTAGACAAAGTATGGAGATCCAAATTAAAGAAAGACTCCTTTTATGGAAAACCCCAGGTCCTGATAAGAGGTCCCATACCTTTACAACCATTTTCCCCAAAACACAAAACTTTACATACTGCTTTGAGATACAATTAAATTTGACCATTGATGGCAACACCCCTAAAATACAAACATGACAAAAGTGAGAAAGGGATAATATTGTGCAGCTCCAGAAGGAAGAGTTGTATACACAATCTCAATAAAAAATGTAAACTATGACAAGCATCTCTCTCTTCCAGCCAAATTAAACAGCCTCTGTGCAAAACAAACTATGGGACTGGTTATCAGTGATAGTCCAAATACCAGGCCGGTAATAGTTTGCTTATGCAGTGAAGCAAGCAGTGTTAAACCTGGCTATTATTTGTCAGTGGGAATATAATTATTAAATTAGAATTATGTTTTATTTTAGAATGTTTCATTCTGCAGTGGAGTCAGGGTGGATTTCCTTTTTAATAAAATTAAAAAATCCACATTGTATTGGGTGCAACTCTTCAGAAAGAGTGCATAGCAACATTGTGCTGTGTTTTAATCAACTGCAGCAATATGACTTATTTTTCATCATGTGTGTGCATATAAACATTTCTGAGCGAGCCAAATCTGAGTGGGGAGAAGATATGGGGCCATATTATAAAGATTTTGCAATTTTGTTTTTAAAAACTGATAGTTTCAAACCAAGCAATTTCTTTTACATGTTGGAACAACTGCAATTTGCATCAGGAAAGTGTTTTGTAACTATGCTAAAATTTGACCTGCTGGGAATCATTTAGCCAGTTGGAATTCAGAGACCTCCAGTTGGACATCAGATCTTTTTGAAGCGCAAACAAGAACAAAAAAAACCCCATCTCCTAATGACAGCTCTAGCTTTGATTAAGAAAGAGTATTTTGGTTTTCAAATGGGAAACATAATAAGGAACTTTACTTCAACTTCATCAAACATCTGATAAGGTTCCCGGCTCCCCCACCCATCAATCCAAAGGCATCATATTAATGATTTAGATATCTATGGGGTAATACTGTAAAGAAGAATATTTCATATGACAGTTTCTCAGCCAAACATGTATTATAACAAGATAGTGAGACAAGATTTGGGTGTTATCAAATGCCCGCTTGCTGCAAACTGATGTGCAAGGGTTGCTTTGTTGTACAGGTCTACCACTCCTCATCATCACCTCATGAAAAATGAGGGGAAATCCACATACTAAACATGATCCCTATTGTGTGGCATGTAAAAAAACAACTATTCTAACATCTATTCATTTAAAGCCATTCTTTAAGCAATAGGTATGAAAGGTATTTCCGTGAGAAGATTAGGTACTTTTTGTATAGTGTTTCCTAAGCCATATTAATAGCTCACTTGAATGATGCATTCATTATAGCTTGCTATTCTATTTTGAACCTGTCCATGCATACTATAATTTCACTTCAGTGTAGCCCATTAATCCTCTAACCCTGCTTAACTAGTTTAACTAGCTTAACTAATCTCTATCAACATGTATTATATGGGCTTACTACAGGGAATTTTAAAAGCCTAAACTAGTGTAGGCCACTAAGAGTTATAAATAAGGTTATGCCTGTAGTTAGTATGTACCAGTGAATTATACTCCTCTAAATATAGAAGGATTGTGCTTAAAAAGTTGCGTTTCAGACTGATTTATTGAGAAATTCCACCAAAACCCCACTAGTCCTGCCTATCTGTTCCACTTCCTGCTGGCTGAATTCTCTGGATGTGCAGGAGAGCTGGCGGCTCTCAGTACAGGCACTGCAGGATAGGAATAAATCAGCAGCTAGGCTGACCTGAGAGAGAACTGAAGCCTATCTTTGCTTGTGTGAGTGCAAGGCTGTGATTGGCTATCCACCTCCTGCTGTGCTTCTGGCAAAGACTGTTAGGACACGCCCAACCCTTCATTTGAAACACGGACAGAGAACTGATAGGATATATAGGGACTTCCAATAAAGGGGCCAATTTTACACATAGGATTAATATTTAGCCCAAACTGAAACCAGCACCATATATTATTCATATCTGCCTACAAAATTAGGGTTTTTTCCATTTATCCAATATGTCTCCTTTAAAGATGAATTTTAAGTACCTGTATAACAGAGGTCTCAGAGAAGTTCTACAGGAGAAAGGAGTTTTGATAAATGGGCATTTGTACTTGTGCTCCAGTGTGGTGGAATGCATAAAAAGTTCACCTCATGAAAGCACAAAAGAAAGTTTATCTTTCCAACCCTTGTTGTGCAAATAAGCTGGGAAATGCAGATGTAGCAGTGGCTTAACTACCACTACCAGACCTATCACTGTCTAACATGATAATCTTTACTGAAATTAATTATTTTACAGGTATGGAATCTATTGCACAGAATGTTTAAGACCTGTGGTTTTCAGGACATGGCAGATTTCCATAATTTAGACCACCACACCTCAAGTCTGCAAAAAGTCATTGAAAAAACCCAACAGGATTGTTTTGCCACAATGATTCATGGAGCTTAGTTACTCTCAAATTTTAAAATGGCTACAGGAGATGGCCTTCCTGTAATTCAGAGCTTTCAAGAATAACAGGCACACTAAGCAGACTGACTGCTTTCCTTTGCAGGTGTTTTTTATAGACACAAAGGAAAGCACATCCACATCTTCACACACCCCTGTAGCTTCGTTGAAAGGCTCAGTGTTGGCCTGTGTGGAGCTACAAGAACCCCAAATGTATGCATTTTCATGCCGCTATCCGCTCCATCATCATTTATGGTCATCACAACTTTTATTTAGGATACATAATTTCTTATCAAACATAGGTAATGTCCTAACTGCTACATAGTTTAAAAAAAAAAAAAAAAAAAAAAAAACACATTATAACTATTATAAAAATCTCACATAACTATCTTATGTGTTCACTAAACAAAGACTAAACTGTTGCACTTTTTGCAACTTTCTTTTACACTGGGGCTCAATTATCAATACTAGGTAAATGTGTGCCTTGCTGGTAACCTATGGCAACAATCATTTTTACTTGCAGTGATATCTCAATAAATTACACTGTTGCACTGAAGAACATGTGTACTCTCCAGGTTATTTGTATTGAACAATCACATTTTTACTTTCCTTGTTCTACCTGCAGCTGGCTGAAAAAAAAGCTATTATAAATGACCTTGCAAGGGTTACGTTGGGTCTATGGATGTCAGGATTGTCTATCTAAAGGGAAACAGAATCATAAGTGATTATACCCATATACACACAAATCCAAAAATTAATTTTGGTTGCCACCGAGATGGTGAAAATTATTTCTGTTAGCAATATTATTAATAGATATGAAAGATAAAAGATATATGGAAGCAGTACAGGTATGGGATGTCTTATCCTGAAACCCGTTATCCAGAAAGTTCCGAATTATGGAAAGTCCATCTCCCATAGACTCCATTATAAGCAAATAATTCTAATTTTTAAAAATAATTTCCTTTTTCTCTGTAATAATAAAACAGTAGCTTGTACTTGATCCCAGCTAAGATATAATTAATCCTTATTGGAGGCAAAACAAGCCTGTTGGGTTTATTCAATATTGAAATGATTTTTAGCAGACTTAAGTTATGGAGATCCAAATTACAGGTACCGTGCATTCTGGATAACAAGTCCCATACCTGTATTATTTTCTACAAAATGTGGCAACCCTTTGAAAAAGCAAGGATATCATTATAAAGGGTACTTAGTACTACCGTCAGTTATAAGTTCTGCTTAATCATGTAATGTAACCTGTTCAGTAATTATTAGGGGGAGGGTAAGTAACTTATCTGTGTTTTCCAATGACACAAAACTATGCAGGCCAACTAATCCATTCAGGTTGTATCATCTTTATTAGAAAATCTGTATAAACTACTATCTGGGCAGCTAAGTGGCAGAAAACATTCAATGTTGGTATATGTGCTGCTGAGATTTAAAAATAAGCAAGCCACTTATGCTCTCTTGTGTTACCAGGGGTATTTTTGTGCCCCAGGCCACTCTGAGGCTGCCTTCACAATGCCGCCCCCCACACATTAGTATTGGTGTTTGCCACCTGAGGCAATGTTCTCACCTTGCCATATGGTAGCAGTACCCTAGAGTTGTAGCAAGCAATGCCTGTGAGCATCAGGATGGGAAAGAATAATAAGAATTTGTCCACCTCTAAAGCAAATGAGATAATGGATGGGCTTGTAACTGCTCTGGTTTTAGGTTTTTCTTAGTCTTAATATAATTATATACCAGCATCAAAATTGGTGGTGCCCAATGAAAAGATTAAAGAATAACTTTAAGGGTAATAACAGACAATGCTGGCAAAGAAAATGCCAACTGGCTTCCTCCTGTGCCCAAAGGCACTGAGCACAGATAAGGTAAATTTTGTTGGTGACATGGAATGTATGTGTTTTCACACCAAAACTTGCCTATCTGTGCACTAACAGGAAGATTCTAAGACTTTGGGTACAGAAGGAATCGGATCAGCATCTGACAAAGCCCAAAGGTCTTTTTTAAAGGGGTTGTCAGATTTTAAAGCTATCACACTAAAAAGACAAATGAGTCAAAATAACAAACGCTGTACTTCCCATTTTTCACACGGCTAGTATGGATACATTCACAATACAAATATGTTTATTGCTATGGTGACAGAGATTGAGAAGCAATGAACCATATGTGTCGCACCCTGTTTCTCGTCACTGACATCCGCCCTCAGACCTGGCTCCATTCCAGATCTGAAGTTTCAGTTCCGAGGTAGAAACATATGATTGCATCATTGGTCAGGACTTTTACAAGGAAAGCAATGCCAACTCTCCACACCTCCACCCACACTGTTCTGAATCACTAAGGTAACACCTGCCTCACCACTGAGGCTTGGAATTAATACAAAAATAGGCTAGACAGTCTTAAAAAGTGTGTCTCTTAAAAGAGACTGTACAATAGACAATTATAAATTCAGAAAGGTATTTGGCCTTTCAGCAAAACCAGAATACCTCCAGATATTTCTGGAGAAGGGACTAATGTAAATGATATACAATCTCTGTAAAGAGATATAATGTTCTGCTTGGTAAAGCGAAGCAAGCATTATATCATTCTACATACAGCCTTCCTATTAGATGTTGCTTACTTAAGTAACACCTATTAAGTACCTATGGGAAAATAAACATCACTGTTCAGAACAAACTATTGTAAAAATAAACTATACAACAGTGGTCTAACAACAGCCTATGGGCTCCTTTGTAGAATTCTGTGCAGGTGTGTCCCTCTCTTTAGCACCCCTGTTTTTTTTCCCTCTCAAAAACATTACTCTAAATAGTGCCCAAAATAACATACCTTTTTTCCCCGCATTAAGTCTCATTTCATTTCAAAATTACAAGCAGCTCAACAGCTACTTCTTCATCTAGTATGATTTCCCCCATCTTTTCCTTCTGACTGTGAAGATGGTCAAAAAGATGCATACTGTGCATGCCTGATTGATTCCTATTGAAGCAGGAGTGACAAGCACACGCAGTAGACACCTCTTTGATCATCACAATCAAAGAGAGAAGGAAAGCTCAGAAAAAAAGGAGGCGAGGCATCATGCCTACTAGGAAGTAGATGAATGAGCTGCACTTGTGCCACTTTTGATTTAGAAACCACATGAGACTGAATGCAGGCAGAGAGAAAGGTATATTATTCTGGAGTCTGTTTTTAAAATAAAAGGCTTACCTATTATTTAAACTAACCACTTTTATATAACTCAACATCTGCATGTGGAATCTGAACACAGGAAAATTGTGTGGGCCACTACGGCCCAACCTCTACAGCTACTCCTCTATATGCTTGTAAACATTTTTGGACATCGCAGATACCAGTGCCTGGCCAACCTGCCAGAGTTCCCAAGGCAAGCTGCCCTTGATCAGTCCCCCACTTAATTTAATGTTGCCTTTGTGCGTGCAAAAATGTTGGTGATCACTACTTGTACTGGCAGCACCCAATCCTCTTTAGCTACCTGTTTAACTGCCAGCAGTGAGCATGGTCTTTCCCCTACAGTAGAAGCAGCACATTCCTAGTGCCCCCCCTGCGTCCTGGGCACGTGCCTCTTCTGCATTACTCTAGTTTCTACCCTTTCAAATGGTATTAAGCCCTGGTGGTTATGAGCAATAGTGGAGCACAGCATATGTTCAAGAAATTAAAAGGCATCTGAACCCAAGAAATGGGTTTTCATTTGTTGGCAAAGTCGTAGTTTCTCTGCAAAACTGGTTTTGACTTTTAAAACAATGTAGCATATGCCAGCAGATTAACAAATCTAGAAGAGAAATAACATATACCACATTATTTCAAGACTCAGAACAAGTGAAAAGAAATTAATACACTAATACTGCTTTGAAATGCAATTGCATTTATAAATAATTTTAAAACCATTGAAAATCAACGTATATTGGATATTTTGGAAAGTTGCTTAGAACTTTTTTTGAAGAGAGAGCCCCCTATGTAAACTCCTTAGATTTTTGTAATTTAGGACTCCCAGTAATATCAATGTAAATAGTCAGTGGTTTCTGAGATATTAGCAGTTTTAATCATATATTTATCATGTTGTGTAAAAAGTGGAGTATAACATTATCAGTGATGTTGCTTATAGCAGCCAATCAAATGCTTTGCTAATTGCTGAATGGTTGCCCTGGGCAACATCACCAGTTATGATTCACTCCACTTTTTACACAGCATGATAAATATACCCCTAACTCACCTCTGTTGTGCCAATGCCCATAAGGTTAACTGACACCACAGGCATCCTCTCCAACAGATGACCGTTTTCTCAGTATCTGCATTAACTTCTTGAGTCAGCACAAAGGTTCCATGTCAGATCATTGACAGGACCTGATGCTTTGCCACTGTTGATTTATAGAGCTGTGCCGAGTTAGAGAAAGCAGTGTCAGCACCGCTTTAAAATATAAAGCATATACAAAAGAGAACTGTCTGTTAGAGACAACGCAGATCCAATTAAGAGCTGATGAGCCCAAAGTCTGATACTAGCAGCCTAAAATGAAAGACCAAAATCAATCAACCCCTCCAAATCAACATCAATGCACATATATAAACATACTTATACAGATCTCTATACCCTCGCATACATAAACTATATAGACCAATGTCTATATTAATTGTAAATTTTAGGGTTTAGGGATTTCTTCTTTAGAATACCAGCCTTCTTGTGGGTGGGTAATGCCATCATGGGGCAGGGAGATGGGCAGGGCAGATGCGCACAGCCATAGTCAGGAAAGGGAGGGATTTATTGGTAGGATTTCCAGCCTTACAAATTTACTGGCAGGAATACTGGCACCGGCCCTAGTTAGGCCGGTTAAATCCCAGCTGGGTGGCAACCATAATCACAATTACCAAATGGCTCTTACAGGCATTTCTAGAATCTGCCATGACAACATAATTTGGAAAGGCATACCACAACCTCACTCCCCTCACCGCCAAGAACTACCTACATTGCTTCAAATGAAATTTCTGTTCCTCTAATTTAATGGGAGGCCTCTGGCATGTTGATCATTTTTATGGGATAAATTACATGCTATTTGTCCCCTCTAATGTACTTTAACAAGTAATCATGTGAAAACATGTCCTTGCAAGATTCTTTTTTCCAGAGAAAACAACCCCAACCTTGACAGTCTACCCTCATTGTTTAATTCTTCCATCCCTTTTACCATTTTGGTTGCACATCACTCTTTCTAGCTCATTAATATCCTTCTTAAGAACTAGAGCCCAAAATTGCACTGCATACTCAAGGTGAGGCCTTACCAGGGACCAATAAATAGACAAAATTATGTTATTATCCATAAGTTAATGCCCTCTTTATGCAAGACAGTACTTTATTTGCTGTAGAAGCTGAAAATATGCCAGAAACCGATAAATATAGAAAATTAATAAAATTGCAAATTGATTTCAAAGTATAACACCTCTGTATGACTGAGCAGTTCAGCCGCATACCACACAGGTGCATAAAAACAATGAACGTACAAATGTGAACTGTCTATTGTGTATTTTACAGTAAATTACTACTCTAGTAGGCTCAATGAATCTATTGTTTCCTTTATACAATTTATAGACCATGCGGCTTGCATCGCAGAAAACAATAAAAATGTTCTACAAGCTATAAGCCACTCATGCATAACAAGCCCAGAGAATGAACACACATAAAATGAATCTAGTAGGTCAGCAATGTGGGACTTAATCCCAGTGGCACCAGTTTTTCTATGTATTTAAGGTTAAATATTTTCTCAGTGCCCAATGGCAAAGCATGTAATACAAATAAAATACTACAGCATTTTAGGGGTCCAACATATACCTTTAAAACCAAACCCCTATAAATTTATATGAACAAAATATGTTTAATAAATTCATTCTACTAGGCAGCCAATATTTGAATACATACATACATCATTTTTGAAATGGTTCCTATTTAAAAAGAAACTTTACCTTTAAAGAGGATGCCCCACCATTTGGTAAGATTTTGCAAAAGAAGCAGTTTCCTAAATACATTAATGTATTAAACATGGATCATTTACATTTTTTTAAATAATTAAAGTCCCTGGTTACCACAATGTGCCATTTATCTCCCCCCTTTATTCTTTGTCTTCCTTCTCCTTCACCATGTAAATGCAAAGGGCACAGAAAAATAGCTGCTGCACACTGGCTTCTGCATTCCTAGAAAGCTTCTTCTCTGTCAGGCATGCACAGAAGGCTCTCCTCTTTGACTACCCTGTAGTCAAAGAGATGAGGAGAGTGGAACAGGAAGAGGGGGCGGGGCTTCACACTATCAGGAAGAGAAAAGGAGCTGGAGATTTCAACTTTTAAATCCGAAACTTTTAAATCCGGCCCCCCAAGGTAATTTACCCGGTCCCGCTGCATTCTCACCCTTAAGTAGTGAAGATCTATGCCTCTGAAGATGGCCCCAGTAGTTTCCTAACATCTTTTCTGCTGTTTTATTGTACATGCTCTGTGCTGCTTTCAGTTACCTGAGTTTAGGGGTCAACACAAAATACTGTACATAGTACAGGTATAGGATCCCTTATCCGGAAATCCATTATCCAGAAAGCTCCGAATTACGGAAAGCCTGTCTCCCATAGACTCCATTTTAATCAAATAATTCAGAATTTTGAAACGGATTTCCTTTTTCTCTGTAGAAATAAAACAGTACCTTGTGATTAATCCCAACTAAAATATAAGTAATCCTTATTGGATGCAAAACAATCCTACTGGGTTTAATTAATGTTTTATTGATTTTTTTAGTAGACTTAAGGTATGGAAATCCAAATTACGGAAAGACCCCTTATGTGGAATACCCTTGGTCCCGAGCATTCTGGATAATGGATCCTATACCTGTAATTCATTTAGATGCTCATTGAATGGCAGCTCAGGAACCATTGCAGCTTCTGTGACAGGCAAACCTTATTTTCTGCTTGAAAAAGCTGCAGAGATCACACTGAACATATGACTGTCAATTACACTCTTAAAGGGGTTTGTCACCTTTGAATTAACTTTTAGTATGATGTAGAGGGTGATATTCTGAAACAATTTGCAACAGGCCTGCATATTTTTTTAGTATTTGTGTTTTTTTAATAATTTCGTTTTTTTTCAGCAGCTCTTCACTTCATTTTAGCAGCTTTGGTTGCTAGGGCAGTGGCTTGAAAGTGATACTAAAATATGGATAGGAGAGAGCCCAAATAGAAAGATAAAAATGACAATAACAACAAAATTGTACCCTCACAGAGCAATAGTTCATGGCCTGCTGTACCAGTGCCGTCCCCCACCCCCCATTCTATAAAATACTAAATGTTAACTTGAACAATCCCTTTAACAAAATCCAATATGGTAAGCTGCTGTACATACTTTGTAGGCCTGGACCATTACTGTTATAAATATGCTGAACTTTTAGGTTGTTGCTGTAAGTTCACTATATAAAATACTGCATTTCTAGCCATATTCACTTTTAGGGTTTCATTCCCCTTTAAGAGGGAAATTATGTGATGACAGTATCTCTTTCAAATACTTGTATAGGACATTTAGCTACTTTATTAATGATTATTGACAGAATATGGAATTTAGGGTTTGATGATAACATTTTCATTACAAGCAACTGACTGTTTTCTGGGTTTTATTTACCTATGGTAGAATGGTTTCTCATTGAGTAAGAAAAAAATCTGCCTTTAGGAATATTTTTCATATCAATTTAACCATGCTTATGCAGTAAATTTCATCTAAAAATAACTTAGATTTAGGTAAATGGGTTCAAAAAGAACTGTCCCTGGCATGTCACTTCTACAGAATGATAAAATAAGGAATCCAGGGATGAAAAGACTCCCCCTGATGAGAGACTGCATGAAGGATTTGTATACATAATGGAAAAATCTAGACTTTTGGTCATTGAGGAATTCAAGAAAAATAAACATTCAGAAAGCCATTCAGATCAATATTTAGCATGAAGACATATGGTTACAATCAAATGTCCAAAACTGTCCACAAATTCACTAGAACTGGAAACATACACCATGACTATGGAGAAGGGATTTATGGACATTCCACTAGGTATCCAGGAAAGTTATGGATTTGTGGTAAAGAAGCAGTTAAACAAGCAATCCTATTATTTCACAGAAGATAAGGCATGCTTATCCGTCTTAGTGATTGTCCTAAATGGTTTATGACCTTTGACCTTATTTAAACTTTTAGGCACTTCCAGGACTGGGGACAGACTTGTCAACCGCATGAATTTTATATAGTATATCATAAACAAGCTTTGCCCTTTAATGTCAGAATGATAATCCCTGTTAGCCATGGCAGACAAATTTATGGACATGTTGCAAACTGTGCAGAAGATTCTCAGCAGGAGCTCCAGTAACTGTAACAGAATATACAGGTATATAGCCTGTTCTAAGTGACACATTGTTGCTTAGAAAAGGTGATATACAGTAGTATGATTCTAGCAAGAGTTTAGTTTCATTGCACAATAAATTGATTATAATACACAAATAACCATTGCTGCCAATATTTTAGAGGTTAACACCATGATGTTTACATATAGGGTTGACACCTGCATGGTATTTTACTGGCCTAGCAGGGGCTGGTTTTACAAATTTACCGGCAATGTACTTGTCAATACCTTGTCAATCTGTCCCCCAGCAAGCATCCAATCTGCCCCTTTTTGCTCTTATACTTACCTAATTTTTTATTGTTTAATTCATTGCCAGTCTGGCTCTGTGGTGCCTTTGACATGACAACTCTGCCCTGCCAATATATAGATTTTATAAAAAGGTGGCAAGCCTACTACATACCAAATCTACCCAAGACTCTCCTATTTTTGGGTAAACCCTGCCCCCTATATTCCTATATACAGTGCCGAAAATGGCTATAGTCATGGACTATAGTGTTGGAACTCCTTAATCACTTCTAAAGTTGGCCATACATGCACCAACATTATTGTACGAAATTTTCGTACGATATTCGGTGCATGTATGTCAGATCGACGAGACGACCGGTATCACAAAAGCTTTGGATATCGGTCATTCGACCATCGGGAGGGACAAAAAGCACCAAATCCATGTTTAGGGATGATTCATCAGGTAGAGGTAGAATCCCTATTGTTTCTACCTCCATATCTGATGATTTAGCCCTGAATGTCAGTGAAGGGTGGGATTAATCTTTCCTGCAATGGTCGCAGAAAAGATGGTAATTGTAAGGTTTATGTTTACCTTAATATCCTTATATTTTACAACAGGGTGGACAATATTCCATATTAAATACAAAAACAATTATGTTAAAAAGTACCTCCTGTGATTTATTAATATAACAGAAGCCACTGAATAACCTACAAAAGCAAAAGGCCCCAGGACAAGTATTATTTTGTTAAAAATGT
The DNA here is from genome assembly GCF_000004195.4 of Xenopus tropicalis. Classification (NCBI taxonomy): domain Eukaryota; kingdom Metazoa; phylum Chordata; class Amphibia; order Anura; family Pipidae; genus Xenopus; species Xenopus tropicalis. The sequence continues at coordinate 60,455,749 of NC_030678.2, read as the reverse complement.
AAATGATGTCTCTAAACAGTCCCTTGGAGATTTACCTTCTGTCGTTAAAGCCTTATATGACAACTGTGATCTCTGCTGTCCTCTCAGAGAGGACTGTGGTGTTTAAAAAGTACTTCCCTACTGTTGCCACCATTCCATTTGGATAAATGGGCAATATTGACTTTAATATTTCCAGGCAACAGCCACTTAACGTAATTACTGTGTGTCGTATTACAGTCTCATCAATAACACTACCCAAGCATTTGAGTAATTTTATCACTCTGGGGTGGGAAAATTCAACAGTATTTTGCAGTGCTACTGGACTTTGGCTGGGAGGTCCAAATTTAAAATGACCATGCACAGTGAGTGGATGGTGTGTCAACAGGTGAGACCTTTCTGCTCAACTTATCTAAAAGCTAGTGGAAAAAAAACATGCCCCACTTCTCTGACAGCCACATGTATTTATGTCATGCATGTCCTTGAGCCACTTTTACATTTAAAACAATGTATAAAAATGTACAGAACATTGCATTGCTGGATTAATTTTTTTCATTAAATGGCATCCAGAAATATGTATAGTTGCCAAAATTACGTAAAAAAGCATATCACATAGCATACAATTATAGGATATTATGGCACCTTTTTAAACAGCAATGTTCATTCTTTCATAAATTCTTTAAATGCCAGTTTTAGGATGGTGACATGCATGGTGACGCAAATCAGGCCACAGAGTTTAGGAATATTTGATTAAACTAGTAGGCAACTGGTCCATTTATCATTGGTTCATCCTCTAACCAAAACAGGACCACATTAAATAGTTTATAGCGGTAAGTCTACTTCTGGGGCTTAATGGATCAAAACATTCTAGAATTGTAATCTATGTATGTGGCCAAGGAGGGAACTATCCTATTCTTCTGTACTCACATTCACAGATAGTGGAAAGGTGAAATACTGAACAGTTAACAATTGTTAGAAATTAAAAAAATAAATAAAACCAGGCGAGTACTAATGGAGAAGAAAACTGCAACTGCTTCGTATGTGTCACTGTGATGTATAGGAATATTTGAAACCATCAGTAAGCAGGCCGCTAAAAATAGCTGTGACTCAGAATACACTGTTCCCGTTGATACAGCTTCATGTCGCCTGTCTATAACAGGTTCATCATGGCTTTCACAGCAATAATAGCACCAGGTGTCCACATCTCATGATACTGACAGATTCTGCACCCCCCTTTATAAATATTTAGAAGGCAGAGACACAGGTGACAGCAATTTTTTTGGTGTAGATGAAATCATCCTTGTTTACAGAGAAACATCTGTACATCTATATGCACAGAGCACGATAAAGTGTATATATATATATATATAAGTGTACATATGTCTATACATATACTAACTCACATTAATGAATCTACATAATTGTATTCATTCTTTAAAAATTTACTTAATTTGGGCTGTGATTTATTTTTACAGTTTTCTCATGCTTGGACATCAAGAGGCTAATATAGTAACACAGCTGCTAAATTGCACCAGAACCATTAGCAACCAATCAACAATTAATTCTCATCCACTTACAAGTAAGCTAATGAAAGTAAAGCTCTTATTGGTTATTACAGGCAACTGCAGTAGTGCACTTTAGCACCCGCACACAATCTTTTAGTAGTCACTTTGCTTATGATTAAGGCACTCTTGAGTTTAGCTGTGACTTTTAGTTTATGCATATTTTCTAGTAATTTATTATGTGTGTATTCATGCAGACCTTTGGCAGACCTTCTTTGTTTATATCACATTTTCTGTGGCTTAACTGAGAAAGTTTAATGCCCATGTGTGCGGTATGTGTATTTACTTCTGTCTTTATAAAGCTCCTCTTTCAGACTTCAGATTTTCATTTGTGCAGAAACTTAAAATAAAGAAACTGAATATATCATTAGTAAAACTAGCCAATTTGAAGTTTCAAATCACTGCATTCAGAGGTCACACAGGGCCCAAAACAATACTTGAACTACAACTTTGAATTCCATGCCACTCTTTGAAGAATGTAGTCCAAGAATAGCAAGAGCATTATGGGTTGGAGTACCTGTCACATTTTAGTTGGGTTACATATTTTATTTGACACAAGTTATAGTAAATTGTATTCCTAAATTTAACAACCACATTTTGGTAGGAGTTTTATTTTGCTACTACCTTGCAGACTCCAGTTTGGTGATCACTTGCCTTATATGGTTAGCCATTTTACTTGGGAGTTTTTGGTACTGTTAATAAATACGTGATGTAACTACTGTAACTTTGCATGTCACCGAATAATTGTAATTGCAGTTAGCAACTTGTGGAGGACTATAAGGCAATCCAGTCATAAATTTAGTTAGGGGCACATTATACTTCATAATAGATAAGTTTTGTAATAGATAATGCATTTAAATATTTATATAATAATACCCCCCTTCACATAAAAAACAAATATTACATATTTTAGACAGATTCAATATGCAGAGAATATTAACTGTTAAGCTCATTTATAGACTCTGGGCAAATAACCATAGCAACTAGTCAGTAAGAACCTTTTTTATTTCACCTGCAGGTAGCATAATAAAAGCAACAATGTGATTAGGTCACATTAATTACTGCCCATATTTAAATGTACCCAGTGTTTAAATATAAGCCTCCTTTACGATCCATATGGAATGCAGTATTTATAGAGAAGTGATTGCTGCAATGATTATAGCTAATTGGCTATTCTAGCTGCTGTTGTTGCTCTTATGTGAGTAAACATCTGAGATCATTATGGGATCTGTCATCATTTTATACATGTCATTCCTGAAAGATTATGACTTGTAGCTAATGGTGCTGAGTGATTTAAAAGCACAAGCAAGGCCTAACTGGCTCTTCTAGCTGCATGGATATTTTCCATTGTATTATTATTTATTTTAGAATAAATACATATTATCTTTTTTTTCACAGCACTGACAAATATACACAATCAACCCCTTTCTCTTATACAGCTATATTCAATTTTATTAGGAGCCAATCTATGTCACTGTGCTTTTCTGGAGTATAAGAGGAAACTGGAGTACCTGGACAAAACCCAGACTCTGAAAAAATGTAAATAAAACTGTGTAGATAATGCCCTAGCTGGAATTGAACCTAGGACCCCAGTGCTGAAAGACAGTCAACTTAGTTTGATTTTACTGAAATAATGTCACTATACCTGGGTTTTTTTCTCCTTCACTCTTACTAATTTTTAGCAGATTCTCTACATTACCATACAAAAAATAGAATGGAATTATTCAAAATAATGGCAAATAAAATGTAATTGTGACACTGTGCATTTAGCAGATTAATTTGTGACACCTTCTGCTATTGGTGGATGCGCCTATAAGACTGCATTTGGCAACAGATTTGTGACATTTTCTGCATTTGGTGGATGGATTTGTGACATCTTCCTTATTTCTTACTTGTAGTAAGATAACCATTTAATATATTTTCTTTGCAGCCTCTTTTTATTGTAAAATGCAAGCAATGTTAAACCCCTCTAGCAAAAGTTGCCTGTCATATTAAATGGTAGCTAATGATCAGTCCCCAGGTCAGTATTGGGATCCAATGAGTTAATGTGCTCTGCAAATAAAATTTCTCCCCATTCAGACCAGTCACACAGCCTTGTGCCCAATAAAGGAAACAATTAGTTAGTATCCAATAAGTTTAAAAAAAAATGGAATGTTGAACTAGTAGTAAGTGATAAATTTAGTTGCCAGTGCTCATAAAATACCCACTAACTGTTCTTTGCTGGAGGGTCTGTTACATGAAAAGTGCTGTTTGTTCTGGCTCATAGTGGAACAAGATGCTTACCTCAATATGAAATAAAAGGCATAAAGTTTGCCCACATGCAGTACATCATGGTAACCAACAAAATGCTTGCATTTTTTTGCATCTGTTTTCATAAAACCTCCTTTGTTTTGTGTTAACAAACACCAGACCTGCCATTTATTTTTCATTCCTATATGCGTTTCTGTGATCACTCAGGGCCCCTATGCCTTGTGTTGTTGCTCTCCCATTGCTCTATTTTTTTTTAGCTTCTACACAAACCCTCTCCTTCACATTTCAACATTTGGTCAGCCACCCCACCACCTTGGTCACAAGGTTGTATTGTATATATATATACAAACACTACCACAACAATTACTGGTAAGGTACTATTATGTGTATTGTGGGCACACCACATTATTTAGCTGCTCATGGCACTGTAGCCATTGAGGTGCCACAGGATTTATTTTTAAAGCAATAGGAAGACAGCGTGGGCGCCACACAAGTTTGATACCTGAACAGATAGAGATAAGCCATGCTAACTAGGCCAATGTCCATTTGAAGCACTGAGCAGCTAAATTAAAAAAGGGGAAGCACAAGTGCACATAATCCTTCGAGAAAGCAGCCTAAATCTCTTTCTAATGTGACCATGCTAGACCACCACATCCTGCCAGCCATGCAGTTTGAAAATGAGTTACATAATGCCTCAGCATCAATCAATCAGAAAAGATTTGATTCTGAACTATGCTGTTTCTGAACAGATTGGAAATCTGCATTTTACTTAACTCATTAATTCTATTTTGTAGCCGATAATCTTTTGGTCTTTGACAATATCAGCACAAACCATGCAATTATAAGAAAGGAATAAGAGTAGTAAATGCCCATTCACTGGCTATGCTTTCGTGGCATGCTGACCACGAACCTACAACTAGCCATACATGTGAATTGCCTCATTGTATTGTTCAGAACTGCAGGAAGTGTAGAGGATCTGCTGTTCCTCTTTACTTCCTCATCTGTGGATGCACAATGCACTCACCAACGCTGTGCAGTGAAACCACAGTTGTAACCTGGGCATGTATGAACACCCTAAAAATTCAAAAATCTAAAACTGTAAAATACAACAAATTTATTCCGAAATGTTTATTTTGTGGTTAGACAGTTCCAAAAATCTGAGGCATAATTTTAGTGTTTTCTCGGTGCATGTGACAATCAAAAGCCACTTGTTCTGGGCTTCACTACAGGAAGATAGGCGAAGAGAATGTTAATAAATAGTTTACTTTTGCATACAATATCCATGAATTACTACATGTACATCTACTGTAAATTTTAGAGGTTCCCAACAAATTCTCTCTGTATCACACATGCCAGTTCTACACAAATACTTGAGAGTCAACAAGACAGCATAAAAGTGGTTGTACAATGGCTCAAGGTCTAGAAGAGATTATTCAGGGTATTTTTATAAGCACAACAAAATGTTCAAAGCTGACCACCTAATAGTGAAGGTGTAAGGCTAATGACACAAGGACTTTTTTTGACTACCATAGTCCTTTCATGGAGAAACACCTTGTCTATGGCAGGCTCTAGTGCTGCCACTTCAGTACCAGTGTCTATTATAAGCAACATGTTTGCCATTCAAGTGGCTGCGGCCAGCAATGGCTGTTTAATCACTGTGTGGAATACATTTCCCATAAACAAAACATGTATTAAATGTGTCAATATAACTTTATCCTTTTTTTTAGTGCCCCTCTGGTTCCCCATTACGGACCCATGCTGCAGCTCCAGTACCCAGGGACACCTGCCTTTGTAATTTCATTTTGTGCATATTAAGCTTTCTTTAATTCAATTTTGCACTCAACTTCTGCCCATTATTTCTCAGCAGACAATGTTGCGCTTGCAGGATCGGCCAAATTCTTGATAGGATGAGGATAAATAGTTACATAGGGTTGAAAAGAGAGTCCATCAAGTTCAACCCTTCTAAGTACACCCAGCACACACTAGCCTATCTATACACTCACATACATAAACTATATATGCAAACATCAATGCTAACTGTACATATTAGTATCACAATAGCCTTGGATACTATGCTTGTTCAAGAACTCATTCAGGCCCCTCTTAAAAGCATTAACAGAATCTGCCATCACAACATCACTAGGAAGGGCATTCCACAACCTCACTGCCCTCACCGTGAAAAACCACCTACGCTGCATCAAATGGAAGCTCCGTTCCTCTAATCTAAATGGGTGACCTCTGGTGCCCCTTTTTTCCAGAGGAAACAACCCCAACCTTAACAGTCTAACCTCACAGTTTAAATCTTCCATCCCCATTACCAGTTTAGTTGCACATCTCTGCACTCTCTTTTTAAGAACTTGAGCCCAAAACTGCACTGCATACTCAAGGTGAGGCCTTACCAGGGACCTATAAAGAGGCAAAATTATGTTTTCATCCCTTGAGTCAATGCTCTTTTGGAGCTCTGCTGGAATTAAGGATACCCCCAACAAACTGCCATTTAGTAGATAGCTTGCGTTTATATTATTTCTATTGCATAACTTTGCACTTGTCCACACTGAACCTCATTACATGTATAAATATAAACAATGCCTCAGCCTATCAGGGCTTTCCAATGCACTCCAAGTGCAGTGTCAATTGCTATGGCATCATGGACAGAAGCTGTGTCAGTGACCAATACATGTCTCTAATGGGTTGCGCAGTGAGGAAGAAGGGTACAGGGGTTTGTGGGAGGCAGCTGGATAGTTTATTAAAAGGATAAATGAACACTTCTAGTAAATGTGGAAAAGTGTCAATATCCCTTTAACAGTTAAATTTAGTTTAACATATGTCCAAAGCTGTTTGAAACCTCACATATATGAATGAAAAGGCAAAACTTTTGTTTTTCACAAGACTTGAAAATCAGATCTGACTTCATACACATAAACAGAAATCACAGCCACTGACTTCTATTAAAGTTCATTGCAATTTCTGGGTGTGAGATTACATAAAAAAAGGTTTAGTATGCACATAAAATATGCAAATGCACACTCTGAAATCACATCTGACACATGAGGGCTGATTCACTAAAGTGCGATAAAACGTGCGCTATTTATAGCGTGCGTTAAAAATTTTATCACGTCTAAATTTTCGCGACTTATCGCACGATTCACTATAAGCATACTTGCGCTAATTTACGCGCGATATTGCATGCGTTATTTAACTCGCAAAGACTAATTTCGTTCGGTATTTGACGGTACATGCGCTAATTAACACCCGCGTATAGTCGCCACAAATAGATAGTAGCCGCATATGAATTGTCGCCACATATAAATGGTAGCATATAATTAGTAGCTGCTTATAAATAGTAACTGCTCTGTTCCGCTTATCTTTAGCGAAAAATTTGCAATGTCGTGCGGGCAAAAAAATTGTTGCCCGCGACTATTTATATGCGGCTACAATTGATGAAATGTTTCGCCAGGCATGGATTCGTGGCGAATTTTTGGACGTGCGGCGAATTTTTCCACGGGGAATTTTTTCATGCGTTTCGCAAAACAATCCGCCAATGGCAAAACGCATGAAAAAATTTGCCGCGAAAAAAATTGTCGCACGTCCAAAAATTCGCCTGGCGAAACATTTCATCAATTGTAGCCGCATATAAATAGTCGCGTGAAGAAACGCACGCCATGTTAGCCATACATGCCAATACTTTCGTAAAATTACTGTATTAAAAATGACCATTTCCCTGCAAACTGGAGGCTGCGTCACTCTAGGGCCAACACATACTTGAATAAATAGCATTGCAAAGTCCATATTTTATTGCCAAAAGCTCATTTACTGTACTTTTCTATAATTATCGCCTGCCTCCAGTAGGTGTTATTTTTCGCATAGCCTAATGCGATATTTAGCGCGCCTAAGTGATTGTGAATCATGCGTTTGTATTCTTTTCAGCGCGCTATTTAACGCATGCGGTTGCGCAAAAAATAACGCATGCGATACGCGACTTAACGCACATGGTAATACTGTAGTAAATCGCGCGCTAATTTTCGCGTCTATTTTAACGCAAAAAAAGTGCGATAAAATTTATCGCACTTTAGTGAATCAGCCCTGTGGTGTTGCAGTGGGTAATACTGCATATTTGCCCTGCTGGGGTCCAGGATTCGATTTCAAGGCTTTTTGTTCATCCCATGTCTATGTGGGATTTCTCTCAGTTTAAATACATAAAGGTAGTCTAATTGGCTCCTCATGCAACTGACATTAACCTGCTTGTATAATTTTGGAGCGTAACAGGAAATCTGATTACCCAAAGAAACTCACTCAGACATGGGGAGAGCATGCAAACTTGAGCTAGTGCCCAGGCAGATACATTTTCTGATATTTACATTAAGACAGAAAAATGTATTATAGAGGGTGCTATACTTTAAAGTCATTGTAATTTACTCCAAACTTCTGAAAAGTCATTAAACAGTGGAAATATTTGGTAAAATAAAATAATAATAATTCTGAACGAACGCATTAGAATAATATGTAATCCAGTAATTTTTACAAACACATCTGAGTATTAAAGCAGTTTGCAGCCCTATATTGTATGCAGTATGATTTCAATGAGCCTGCTGGGAACTGTAGTCCAAGTTGGAGGGCCAGGTTGGCTAGTTGTTACAGGCACCTAACATGACAATATAGAACAGCAATCTCTGCTTTAAAGCACCAGCGGTCCAATCAGAAAAATAAGAATTAAACCAACTTGCATTTTTGTAACAATACATCTTTGTTTTGGTTTTAAATTCATCTACCCAGTCAGGCTCACAAGCAGCACAAAGACAAAGTAGCAGCAGCAGTTCCAATGCAGAGTGTAAGGATGTGCAGTGTCTGAGCACCACCATCCAGCAGCACGGTATTGAAGCACAGCTGTACAGAGCAGCCTTGAGAGGCCCCCTTGGAACAAAAACGCTGCCTGATGCCTTCCAACCAGTTAGTACTCCACGGGCCCACCCAAACCCCACTCAAAAGCGTCCCGACACTCGTGGAAATAAGATTTTGTCACTTACACTTCTCCTCCTTTGTTGCAGAACAGGACACAATCAGGCAGACTGCAAGGAAGGTTTCCTCCCAACTCTATTCATTGAGGACAGCCCTCTCCTTTTCAGAGCACCATGTAAACAGGCAGCGGATTGGTTCTCCTGGTCACCCTTAGGGATTGGGCTGCTGATGGGATAGGCTGCGTTCATTGCACTCAGCCAAGCCTTGCTCGGTACAGTCTCTGCCAGACTGTGGGCTGGAAAGAGGCTACTGGCAGGGGAGAGGAACAGTGTGACTAAAACTAATGTGTCCTCCCTGCGGCAGCTAGTTCCTAATGTATAAAGGAACTGTATACCTTTTAAGTCGATGAACTAGTTGGAAGAAAAATAGCGAATGTTTACGCTATACCGCAGATAGTATTATGGTTAATAGTGTGAATGAAGCCCAAATAGGGCTGAAATGAAGTTAGGCTGGGACCCCTTCCCCCTTTAGCCATATGGTCATTCAGGCAGGGCCTGCTCCCTCCCCCGGCCAGCTCCAGGTAGAACAATAGAAGGATGAGCAGTGGAGGGAAAGAGAGGGGTGGGCTAGGGGAGGGGACTTAGGCAGAGCAAGGTATGTAATGGGATGTATGTTTGTTAAGGCCACATTCTTACTTGTTTCTTGTTTCAGGATCGGTGCCCGTGGAGGATTTGGCAGAGTCTGGATCAGCAGCAGGCATCAGTCAGCAGAAGTGATTTTCGCTTGAATAATGCAGACCTCCCAACTGTCCCGTTTTACGCGGGACAGTCCCGATTTTGCCACCCTGTCCCACTGTCCCGGATAGGCGCGGATCTGTCCCGCTTTTTAAAGGTCTCCGCTCCCGTGACGTCACACGCATGTCTCCCCTTAGCGCCGCAGCTTCTGCACCGCTCACTTCAGTTTTAACAAAAAGCCATTCACAGTGCAGAAGCTGCGGCGCTAAGGGGAGACGTGCGTGTGACGTCACAAGGATGAGAAGAAGAGCCCTGGGGCGCAGCCGAGGAAGCTGGTGGTAGGAGCAGGGGGATGCTGGGGAGGACACTGGAGGAAGGTAAGGGGCAGCTGGAGGATGTTGGGGAGGATGTTGGGGGGGCTGAAGGATGTTGGGGGGAGCTGAAGGATATTGGGGAGGATGTTGGGGGGAGCTGGAGGATGTTGGGGGGGCTGAAGTATGTTGGGGAGGATGTTGGGGAGCTGAAGGATGTTGGGGGGAACTGAAGGATGTTGGGGGAAACTGAAGGATGTTGGGGAGGATGTTGGGGGAGCTGAAGGATGTTGGGGGGAAATGAAGGATGTTGGGGGGGCTGAAGGATGTTGGGGGGAGCTGAAGGATGTTGGGGAGGATGCTGGGGGGAGCTGGAGGATGTTGGGTGGATTCTGCAGTGGGGAGCAGCCCATAGTAGGGGGACACTGGGGGAGGACCAGCAATGTTTTAGGGGGTCCCTGCTCTAGCGCCAATGCAAAACATAACACCTGGCTACCAATGTCTGTCATGAGTCTGTCATTAAATACAGGTGCCACAGTGCATAATGAAATCCTTAGGGCCACAATATGTCATAAAATGATTGGGGCCACCGTGTCTGTCTTCTGGTGCACTTTGTATATGTTATGCTTTTCAGGTGTGGTTTTGTAAAATGGGCCTGTTTGGGGGGGGGGGCGTGGCCATAAAGTGGGCATGACCTAAAAAATTTTGCCGTGGCAGACATTTTTGTCCCTCCTTCTGATTTTCAAATGTTGGGAGGTATGATAATGGACGCCATTGGTGCAGGAGTGGAATTGCCCAGGAGGAAGATCCTTCGGCCAAAAAGGTTCCGGGATGGAGGGGAGCAGGGGGAGTTGTTGTTAGGAACCACGCGGAAGAGGAAGGTGAGGTATCTTTTGCAGGAGGAGAGGAACTCCAAACGTCCGGTGCTGGGGAAAAGGCCGGAAGAAGGCTGCCACTGTCACCAACGCAAACCACGAAAGGGTCGCAAGGGGTGGAGTTAGGGATGTGGGTAGCGATCAGACCACATCGGGAGAAGGCAATAGAAAAAGGATTGCAATACAAGAATGTATCATTACAAAAGAATAAATTGTTGATTTATATTAGTAGGTTGAAGACAGATCAAATGGGTAAAGGAAAATGGGTAAGTATACAGGGAACAGGGGAAGTATCATACCCAGTAAAGCTGTTAAGGGAATACATGGCGATGCGTCCGGAGGGGGGGCAGCTATTGTTGTTGCATAAAGATGGTTCCCCTCTTTCAGCCTTTCAGTTTAGGCAAGTTCTGAAGAAGGCGGTGATCGATAATGGTTGGGCCCCAAAGAAGTTTGGAACCCACTCTTTTAGAATCTGCGCAGCAACTGAAGCTGCAATGGGGGGTGGTAGAAGTGACAAGATAAAAGCATTGGGTAGATGGAAGTCGAGGGTATACAAGAAGTATATAAGGCCTGTAAATAACACAAGTGAGAAGTCTTAACCAAAGTTTTTTGTTTGTTTTTTGTCGCAGTAGGAGGTGCAACGGCTTGCAACATTTTGATATTGGGGCATTCTTTTATTTTCTGGGCATCTGAGCACACAGGGGTTGCATGTCAACAGATTGTTTTGCTGAAGGAACACATGAAGATCACTGAGGCATTGCGCCCACGTTGGTTTTTTGGAGACACAATAGTTTTTGTGTTTGGAAATAAGAGCCGCAGCTGTGGTCAGGGTGTACCTATATATAATTTTTATGGTTTCAATTAATAAAAGCCTGTGACCTCCACAGAATTTGCCACATTATGTCTCACTGTGGGGCCACTAGGTATAGTATGTGGCTGTGTTGGGAGATGCCAGTCACTATTTAGTGGGTCTCTGGGGGATTTACCTCTGCAAACTTGAAGTGCAAAGGCAACTTGTCCAGGCCTGTGGGAACCCTATGGGGTTGTGGCAGTGTGTGAACCTTATGTAATTTCATGGCTATAGAGGGTTAGGACAGTGTGGTGATTTGGGGGTAGTTTGTGGATTTGCTATGTAAGTTTGTAGCCAGTTTGTGGTTGGGGCTGTGTAAACCCATAGGCATGTGTATGCCCATGCTTTTTGGCAATGTGAAGGGCCCCAATGTAAGTTTCTGGCCAAGGGTGTGGTGCAGTATTTAGGGACAATAGGTAGGTGTATTGCCATAGGGAAGCATTGGGCTGTGTGAGCCCCCTTGGTATGTTTATGGGCGTGGGTTGAAATTGTGTGCTGGAACACTAGGTAGGTGGCAGTATTTAGGGCAGTATTTAGGGTAATAAATATATGTATGACCATATGGGAAGTTGGGCCCATGTGGGCACCCCAGATATCTTTATGGATGGTGGCAATGCAGGATTGAGCCAGTGTGCTGGGACCCTAGTATGTGTTTGACTGTAATAGTGCTAGGGCAAAACTGTGGGGCCTATAGTATGTATGACCATAGGGAAGGTTTGGGCAGTGTGAGATATTTTTATGGTCATAATGGGGTCATACACACTACCTAGGGGTCCTACACTGCCCCAACATCTCCCCCCCATGGACATGAGCCTGCATAGGGTCCTCATCTACTGCCCAACCCCCCCCACACTGTAATATACACAAATATATCTAGGGACCTCACACACTGCCCTAACCCCTCACAGCCTTTTACATACTTAAGGAAACTCCCAAACACTGCCCTAAGCCACCCCACAGCCATACACATACAGCTGAGCCTCACACACTGCCCCAACACCCACAGCAATACACATAGTTCCCCAACTCCCACTGGCCATAAATCTATATAGTGCCCCCCCCCATGGACATACACATACCAAGGAACACAACACACTAGCATGATCATGGCTCACTGTCCCAACTCCCTCTACTTCATACACATAACTAGAAGGGCTCCTACACACTACCCCAGCCCCCATGGCTATAAAATTACATAGGCCCACACTGCTGTAAACCCCCAACTGCACACGTATCTAGAGGCTACAAGTTCTCCCACAATCCCTCCTGGGGCATACACATTCCTATGGTCTCCTTACACACTGCTCGCTTCAACCCTCCCTTCCAGCTGTAACCCTATTCTGGCTAGTTTTTGCCAGTACCGGCTAGCAGGTATGAGCATGGGCACATGTGACTCCAACACACAGGCTGGGCCTTCGCAAAACGGAAGAATTACACTTGAGAGGTGTTGCGAAACTACAACTCTCCACTGCCACAACGTGTATATAAGTAATTATGGACCCAGTGGTTCTTTTGCATTGAACTTGAACTTGGTTTATTGATGGTACACAGCATATGCCGGGTTAATACTCACAGTATTGAGGAAGAATAGCACAAATGTCAAATGCAGTTGCAGGTAGCAGAAACAGTTTGACACCACTGTGGAGATGGATGTAGGGGATAGCCAGGAGTCCCAAGGGTGTCTGCCTTTTCTGGACCGGATCCCTACAGCAACGGTGGTTCAGGGGTTAATAACAGCCTGAAACCTATGTCTGACACTGTGGTCCCTACAGTAAGGCAGCAGAGCCTTGGGTGTACTAAACCCTCTATAGTCGCCTATGTGGGAGCGTACAGCTGCTCATACTAAATAGCCCTGAACTAAGTCACACTCCTAAAGCGTGCTATAACAGTCTAACCTGCAAATGACTACACCTCATTCACGGGGTCCCTGATCCCCGACTTAGAATCACTAGATGGATTGGCTTCCTCTAGGGCACAGACTTCTGGGCCTAGTTGGGTCCCAGGCTCAATGTGCAACCTGCTCTGGATGATAGGAATGCCAAAGAAGAAGTGCCCACACCCTGCAAAACACTATATTACAGTGTGCAGGAAGTGGTCATCCTAACTAAGGGCCAATAAGTGCATAGTGACATATAGATAAAGTAGCAACATTACATTCTGCTCAGTAACAGCAGATAACATAGTGTAGGGCTAAAGCCATAGGGAGCTTAATTCCTATGGGTCCCTACACAGCCATACACATACCTATAGGCCCCTACACATTGCCCAACCCCCCCCCATCATCATACATATAACAAGGGACCCTACACACTGCCCGAAACACCCCTAAGGTGACACTACATAAGGTCCCTGCCCCCACCCCTCCACAACCATACACATACCTAGCAGCTCCATAAACTGCTCCATACCTACTTATAGCCATTAACTTTCATAAGCACGCACTGCCATAATCATCCACAACTATTTGCATACTTAGGCCTGCAGATAAATGCAGACCAAGATTTAGGGTGATGGCCCACAGGGAGATTAGATGCCCATGGTTAATTTTGGCTACCACGGTCGACTAATTTCTCTGAAATGCCTTCCCACCAGCAAGAAAGTGAATCGCCAGTGGAAAGGCTTAAGCTTCACATCCTTTTCATGTGTAAGTTTAACGCATCAGAGGAGGAACACCGTCGGCCGGGGGAGTGCTGGCAAGGGTCGGATCTGGGCCCAGTCTTACCTGGAAGCAGATTTCACTACCACAACTTGTGAGTATGCATTTCAATCTGCTTCATGTGCCTGCACCAGGGCCAACACAGTGACTCTGCCTGCATGCACATGTGGTGGGGCTGATCCTCCGTCTGCTTTTATCCAGAGGCCAAGAATCAGCCCCACATAGCTATGGCCTAAAAATCTGAGGGTTGACACACAATCCAACTGCCCCCGTCTCACAAAAACAACAAATAAAAAAAAATCTAAGGGACCACACAGCTCACAAAGTAAATATATAGGGCATCACATATGCAGGTCACTGTTTCTACTGATGCAAGCTGTGTCCTACTACTCAGCCACTCTGTTCCCGCTTATAGTTTAAATGTAAAATATATGACATTGCATGTCACATGAGAGTGATGTCTAGAAACTAGCAGCTACCATCTCCTCACCTCCTTGGCAGCGGCTTCTGCATAGACGTGTGACAACATTTGGGGAAAGTTTCCTTATTAGCTTGAGAAATTTATTTGCTTCCTCCCTGTGTTGTCTGCAGAATGCCCAAGGAATGCGGATACATGCTAGCGTGTAATTGTCAGCACACTCGGCTAAATACTTTATTTCCTCCTTTTGCTGTGATATCTGTTGTATAGTATCTTAATTAAAGGGGAACTAGAAGAATTTTCCTAGAAATCACAAATCAAAACTCCCTTGCTTTTGTCATCATGCAAATAGTTGAAAATGTTAACTACAGGTTCATGTTTATCTAAAGCTATTAAAGAAACCAGTGTGCAAATTAGTGTCAATGTTTCTGAACCGCATAGTCCATTTATCTTATGTAGGAGGTCAATTTCCCTCGATACCAGGTGATGTGATGTGCAACCTTTAAAAACCATGATTTATACAAAAAGTAATTGAAGCCTTTGGCAGTGCTGGGGACAATAATAATCTCCTGTTTCAGAACAGTTAAAGGTGACAATAACCCTCCCAGCCTAATTTTTTATTTTAGCATCAGTACTGACAACCCTGGTCACCTTCCCAAAATGGTCAGTTTCCCAACCAAGCTGTTTTTCTGTTGTTCGTACAGAACTGCAAGCTGTGCAGTGCTTTCATTTTTGTCTTTGATGAGCAGGAGCGTGAACATTGGACCAAGACCATGGGTCAGCTTCCACTGCCAGCTCGCAAAGCTAATGGAGCCAAAGATGCAGTTCTGGACTTGCCAAAAACAAAAGCTAAGGTGGGCAAGACCTTCTTTAATAACTTTTGATTAAGGAGAGAGGGCTGGGAAGGCCATGCACTGGTGGTAGGGAAAAAATAACCAGAAAGGGGATTCTTCCAACTACAGGAAGACAAGTGAAATTCACTTGAAATTCAATTGAAAACTTGTTAGGCATCCCCTAGTGATTCTAATTACTAACCTACTACCGCCAGTCAGCGTTCCATTTATTTAAAAAAAAAAAAAAAAAAAAGCAGCCCAGGGTATTCTGCAAAGTGCATGGCTGCCATATTCTTGCCCTTTTCAAAGCCTTTTCTTGTAGTTTTCTTGAAAACTTTACTGGCAGTTTTTGTAACATGACACACCCAGGTTCAATAAGTGCTGGGGATACCTGGAAACAGGCAAGAAAAAGTTTTTTGTGCTCTGTTTAAGTCCCTTTCTCAAATTTTATAAGCCTTTGTTCTCCTTGTTGTTATGACTATACATCTCAACGTCTAAGATGACGAAAGAGGGATAGAGATATACAATGTTGATATTTTATTGCAAAAGGTCTTATTATCCCTCAAGGTGGGAGCTGGTGTTAGAAATTGTACATACAAGTTATTTGTTTGCAGGACTCATCAGTAACTTCTCAACTTATGAATGTCAGTAGGAGTAATTTATACTTGATTGGCAGCCTGGTGGCAGGCACTGCTAACCACGCAGATCTGGAGTTCTAAGTCTGATTCCAGCCAGGGCATCTGTAAGGTGTTTGTATTTTCTCCCCATGCTTGCATGGATTTGCTCTGTGTGCTCTGGTTTTCTCTTACACTTAATCATAACCTCTCTCACAAACATTATTGGCTCTTAATAAAATTGTGTAAAGAGCCATATAAATAAATAAATAAATAAATAAAATACAGACAAAGACAGACCTTAAGAAGCAAATTAAGATTTGAGAGCTTTCTTCTGATATTGCCTGCTAGGCACAAATCTGGCCTTCTGGCTCTTCTTAGTGTATCAGTTACAGCTGCTTGTTCTTTCAGTGAAGGAGTTAGAACCCCTCCCTCTACTATTGTAGCTTAGCTTACTTTGTCACAGGGAGGGGGAGTGAAAGCAGATGCTATCCTTTCATACAGATGCAAGCAGGGTTATTTCACAGTGGGGGTTATTTATAAACACTGGGCAAATTTAATCTTGTGCAGTAACTCGTGGCATCCAATCAGATGTTTGCTTTCATTGTTCTACTTGCCGCTTATGCATCTGATGCTCTCCTGTGCCATCTTCTGCAGCCCCATTTAAATCCATCTCCATAATATTTCTTGGTCATTACATTCATGCATTTCATCCCCCACACCCTTTTTACTGGTACCTTTCAGTTTGTATTTCTTTTAATTACCACCTCCTGTATATACTATTGATGGTGATGGGTGTTAACAAAATTACCAAATTTAGCTGAATCTAGACAAATGCTGGTGGTGGTTTGCAAGGTGGAAAGCTTAGGGTGGAGACAAATGGAGCTACTAGTAGCAGGTACAAAAATAGTAGTGTCTACAAAAATAGACAATACTGATCATTTACTGATAATTGTCTCTATGTGTGTTTTAGCAGAGGCAACTTTCAGTATTGTCTATGGCAGGGTATGTTCTGGCCTTGACATGAGTAACGTCGGATCTTGACCCGCCCTTCTCCCAACCAACACCCCCCTTTTACCTCTTTACTTACCATCCCCAATAAACACACAGACACCAATTCTTGGGATAAAAATGGCCGCAGAAAATTTATTAACAACAATCAAAGTTTTAATTTAAAACATAACATAAATTAAAAAATGTGAAACAACATCTCAACATAACACAAATGTTTGTATAACAAACAAACCAACTTTTAAATAACCAAACACTGTAACAATCCAATAACTGCGCAGCGCAACTGGCGCTGCCCTTCTAGCCCGGAACCAACTACCCAACAAAACTCACCTCCTAATCCACTTTCTTACCCCTGAGGTTCCAAGCATGCCAGCCCCAATTAACTATAAAACTCCCCTCCTAACCCAACCATTGTTTTCCCCCAACTTAATCACCCCGCCAACGACACTCCGCTACCTCCACTTCTATAGGGAGGGAGGGTGGGCGTTTTACTATGCTGACTAAAATGGATTGAGAAGCGGGAACAGTTACCAGCATTTTATACCCCTTACGAATTAACCAATCACCTGCAACTGGGAGTGGCTAAGTCTGTCCAACGTATCTGTCATGCCCCTGCTTCCCTACGTTTTACTACGGGTCATTGGGCTACTTTAGTAGCTGTGACAAGTAGCTGCTGCTAAGTAGCTCTGTGTGTCTTCACCCTAAGCTTTCCACCTAAGCTTCATATTAAATTCTAAGGCTTAAAGGTGAAGACACCTGAAACGACGCTTATGCCATCCCACCGGCGATTACCGTATTTTCCGGCGTATAAGACGACTTTTTAACCCAGAAAAATCTGTGTTAAAGTCGGGGGTCGTCTTATACGCCGGGTACTTGCTTGCAGGGCCCCCCAGCGTCCTCCACCACCCCTCCCGCTCGCCTGATTCATCCGGCTTTAAAGGAGCGGCTTTATCCACCACCCCTCCCGCTCGCCTGCTGCTTCCTCCGGCTGCTTAGGTTGCGCCCTGTACGCGCTGACGTGACGCGTATGCACAGGGCGCAACCAATAAAATTAACCGCTGACCACCAATGAGCCTGTAACACTTTAAAGGGGTCAGCGGTTAATTTTATTGGTTGCGCCCTGTGCATACGCGTCACGTCAGCGCACACGGGGCGCAACCTAAGCAGCCGGAGGAAGCACCAGACGAGCGTGAGGGGTGGTGGATAAAGCCGTTCCTTCAAAGTCGGATGAAGCAGGGGTGGTGGAGGACACTTGGGGGAGCTGAAGTATGTGGGGGAGCTGAAGTATGTGGGGGAGGATGTGGGGGAGCCGGAGTTTGTGGGGGAGGATGTGGGGGAGGATGTTGGGGGGAGATGAAATATGTGGGGGAGGATGTTGGGGGGAGCTGGAGCATGTTGGGGAGGACGCTAGGGGGAGCTGGATGATGTTGGGGAGGACGAGCTTTAGGACGCTGCGGGGGGGAGATTGAGGATATTTTAACTGCAAAAGTTGGGGGTCGTCTTATACGCCCAGTCGTCTTGTACGCCGGAAAATACGGTACATTCTTGCCAGTGGAATTGCATGTCAGGGAGATTAGTCGCCCGCAATAGCAAAGATTTATCGCAGGCAACTAATCTCCCCGTGTGCCACTGACCTTAAATGTAAAGTTGGAATTGGAGTTGGAATCTGAAACCCACAGCTTGAACTTCTTTTTCTTCAGAGTAAACCTAACATGCACACATAAGACTTCAACTGTACCTTTAATTATCTGCTCTGCAACTTTACCCTGTTATGATGTTGTTTTTTTCCAGCTACTATGTTTGTATCTCTTTTTCATGTATTCGTCACACTAACCATATGCATCACTGGGATGGACAGAATCACTACTACCTTATGCAGCCTTCCTTACCATGATTCCTCTGTTAGGTTGATGTCAGACGAGGCGTAGGGCAGATATTTTCAGCAAGCGGAAAAACGCTTACCGAAAATTCCGCCCTATGCCTCCTACATGTGCCTGCACCCAAATGAATGGAATATGCTCAGGTGCAGGCACATGTAGCGGAAATACGCATAAAAACGTGAGTGTTACTATGTTAGTTTGAAAGTCTTGCGTTTTTATGGGTATTTTGGTAACATGTGCCTGCACCCAAGCGTATCTCATTCATTTGGGTGCAGGCACATGTAGGAGGCGTAGGGCGGAATTTTCAGCAAGCGTTATTCCGCCCTACGCCTCGTCTGGCATTAGCCTTAAATCTCGCCATCCCTACTGTCCTAAAACTCAGACTTGCATATCTACAGTCTCTGGCCTCAATATCTAACAAATACCTCAAGACTGAAAACAGCTGTAAAAATTATTTTTGCCTATATTAGCTCACCTTACTCCTGCTTCTAGTTTCAGGGAATATCAATCTCAATTATGAATTCAAGAACAAATTTCATAGTGTATATTAAAGTAGAAGCTCACCAGTCTTAATGTGGTTTCTGGGTGACAAAGCCCTTTTTTATAGGCTGATCAATTTATCCCTGTTTTCTTCCATGTCCACCTCAGTAAATTAATCCCTCATCTCCCTTCCTAATGCCCACTCACTAATAAAATAACTATTGACTATGCTATCTTTCTCTTCTGCTCCATTAATCTGCTTGCTATTGTAGAAACCTGGCTATATCCATCTGACTATGCACTTGATAGAAGCTCCCATACCTTATGGGTGGTCTTTCTTCTACACACACATTCTAAACATTGAGTATAGGAGTGTAGGAGCTGGCCTTTCTCTACTTTTTTAACCTCCTCTAAATTCATAATTTACTTTAAAGTACATCCTGTAAAAACTCACCCGCATTCTTATAAACTAATTTCCTTTTTGACTTTGGCTCATGTGCTTTCTCTCACTGGGTTTTTACTTTGGTTCATGTGCTTTCTCTCATTGAACTGGCCCTCTCTGCTTTTGGATGAATTCAGTTTCCATATTGATGACCTCAGTATATCAAGGGACTCCCATTTACTCTCTGTAGTGGACCACTGGCTGCACCCATGAAGATTGTCACTGCCTTGAGTTAAGCTGGCAATACATTGAGATCCCGAATAACCAATCACAGCCCTATTTTTAGCACCCCCAGGATTTTTTTCATGCTTGTGTTGCTCCCCAACTCTTCTTAGATTTGAATGTGGCTCACAGGTAAAAAAAAGGTTGGGGAACCCCATTCTAAGGTAGCATTTCATATTTTTCCTAGGCGGAATGCAGACCCTCTCAATGAATGTTACTTAAAAAACAGCACCTGCGGTATTCCCAACAAGATTCTAATTGAATAAACTTAGTGATGCATTGTGCCTACACCTCTGTAGAGAATCAGCCTATATTCTATAATTAGTTAAAGAATATAAATATATAAAGAATATAAGAATTACCTTTCTCCTTTTATAAAGGTTGTGAAAAAACACATTTACTTTAGCCAATCAAATCTTCAACTGTACCAACAATTAAACAGAAATTCCCCCACACCGAAAGCCCCCATTACACTGTCACTCTTGCACAACTTCCCAGGATCTCAAAGTAAAACCCTGGTGCTTCACAAAATATCATTGGCTATAATGTATTTTGACTGCCGCTGACTAATTCTGCAGCATACAATCTTAAGATGTTTCATTGTTTATTGTATTTTCTCGTGTTCAGACTTTTAAATCCTAAACTTTAATTTGAGAACCTGACCCTACCCTAAAATTTCATCAAATCATTCCCTATTCCTTCTTAGAAAATAACCCTTGTAATTAGAATGAACGGTGGCAAAGAGTTAACACGCTATTACCCAGACAGGATCAAAAACACATAGGCATTTCCCACAGGATGCAAAATGCCCTATATAAATACCTAGTCCTTTATGCAGCCTTGGCTGGCAGTCTGTGGATTCTGGCAAATGCCAGAGGGGCTGCTGTAAGATGCCATGGACAGTCACTATTTATTAGGCTAGTGAGGGCTGTTTGGGCCAATGTGGCCCATTTTGAATCCCAGTCCAGACCTGCCTTTATGTCAAACTTAAAAAGATTCTGTTATGATTTTTGTGGTATATTTTTTATTTCTAAATTAAACTGTTTAACAAATAATTCACTCTACCATTTAAAATCTAGCAGGGGTATAAAAGACCTGGGACACTGGCTTACAACAGTATAAAAAAGGACATGGAACCAGTGTGAGTTACATTGTAGCATTCTGATAATATTACTGCATGTTGCTCAAGCTGGCAGACAAGTCAGTCTAAAAACCATAAACTTTCCAGTTGTCAATAAAAACATGAGACATAGAGGGCTCATTCTTTGCTTCTACCATGTGTATCTGAGCCCAGTTGGAGCAGATTGTCAGACAGGCAGCTTTCAAAAATAGCCATCCAAATTCAACTACATAAGAAAAAAAATAACATAAAGGAATTATATTGTACTTTGGAAGGAAATCTGCAATTTAAATCTTTCTCAAACTGAATCTAGCACAATTTATTGTGCCACCTGGTGGCCATTCTTTGTAATGGAATGGTATGGTATGGCTCCAACTTTAATAAGGAAAGCAACTGTAGCTCACCTCTCCTGAAAAATAAACAAATGCAGCATATTTTGGTCACTATACTCAGATCTTTGACAAACAAATACAACTCATTCTCATTGTCTCTGTGTGGGATTTTCATATGATCCAGTTAAATGTCTTAAATGTTTAATTTCAAATACACTTCTTATTAACTCGTAGCAGTTACTGTTACTAGTTATGCCTGGTTTTCACAAAATTATATATCTGAACACTTTTCATGGGTTAATTTATTTTCCTTGAAGTGTGATACAGTATGTATAAATGATATACCTAATATATACAGGTTTGGGACCTGTTATTTAGAATGCTCAGGACCTGGGGTTTTCCGAATATTGGATCTTTCTGTAATTTGGATTTTCATACCTTAGAGTAGGTTTACTGAACTTTTATCACAATAACTAAAATTATGACACTGTACTTTTCAAGGTGCTGATATACATTCTGCATTGAAACATATAGTTTCAATAGTATTCAATAGTATTTAGAGCGTTGAAGCAGAGTACAGGTTGCACAATGGGTTTAAGGTTCCTTTAAGGGCAGTGACACACGGGGAGATTAATCTCCCCATAATGCCATCTCACCAGCTAGAATGTAAATCGCCGGTGGGATGGCATACGCGGCGCTGCGATTTGCCGAAGTCGCCCGAAGTTTCCTCTCAAGGCAACTCTTTGGCAAATCGCGGCGCTGCGTATGCCATCCCACCGGCAATTTACATTCTAGCTGGTGGGATGGCATTGCAGGGAGATTAGTCGCCCGTGACAATGAATATTTGTTGCCCGGCGACTAGTCTCCCCGTGTCACTGCCCTTAGAGCTGGAGTCAAGTGGCTGCAGAATTTCCTATATTTTTAACAATTACTGAATTTGTTAGCAATGCTTTGGTTGTCCCTAACATTTTGTGTGGAAGGTGCTATATATATATCCCACTGTTATAGAGATTATGGCATCCCACTGTTTAATCAGGTACTGATGCATTCTTTATGTATTGCCAATAATCTGACCACATTTTCCCTTTAATTTCTGTGGACCAAAATACCTTAGACATTTAAATAAATAAAACTTTTAATAAAAAAGCAAAATAATTGACAGTCTTCAGCTATGTGTTACTGTAAATTAAGAAACACAGCTGAGACTGAAACTGATATTAACCGTTATATGGGTATATGAATTGTGTGGTTGCTCATTTTTAGAGGAGTCTTATTGTAAGGACAATCTATTTAATTTGATGTGAAAAGAGTCTAAGGACAAAATGTCACTTTAGGAGAAATCTGTTTCTGATTTTTGTCCTTTAAGGCTGCTGAATTTGCTTTGTTAAGACATCTAAAAATGGCTTGGACCAAGTCACTGGCAGCAGTTTAAGTCGGTAGAAGGAAAATGTCAGATCTGGTTTTCTCTTCATATTGAAAAAGAACCTTGAAAACATTCCCACATTTTAAGTAGGTCAAATCCAGACAGTGATGTGCTGTATCATGAAAATTCCTAGTCTAAATGATATCAATCTTTAATCAAGAGAGATGTGCAAACAAAGTATAAAGGATATGTTTATTTTTATATTTTATAAAATGTGATCCTCATTTATTAGTTAGCATAAACAGGACTTCATTAACCATTTACAACTCCATGCCTTCTAATAAGGCCCCAGGTCCAGAAGAATTTACACAATATATTACAAAATGTATCTGCATGACACCTGAACTATGGAAGTACAGGTATGGGATCTGTTATCCAGAATGCTCGGGACCTGGGGCCTGCTGGGCAGGGTTGGAACTAGGGGTAGGCAGAAGAGGCACCAGCCTAGGGCGCAATGATTGGGGGGGGGGGAGCCAGGGAGCACCCTCTCCTGCCTACCCCTAGCCCGTGGTCCCTTGCTCTCACCGGTTGCCATAACGCGCAATAACCTTGGCATAGAAAGGGAAAATAAAAATATAGATTGTGCCCCTATGCACTTCTTAAAACAACCCCCTTGCTTTTATTCATTTTTACTTGGACTTATCTGTGTCTGTATACAGCACAAGAGCAGGCAAGGCCAGCTCACATATTTAAATTATTATCTTCATTTGCTAGGGTAGGCAAGGCCCCCATCAGGGGGGTAGAGGGGGTACAACTGTACCGGGCCCTGTGAAATCTTCTTCCTTAGGGGGGCCCGGTAGCGTTGCAAAGGTTACGCAATTTACGTAACTCCACCGACCCCCAATGAAATAAAAAACTTAAGGTAAATTCCCCAATGAACTGACTGGCTTATTAGCACTTGATTATTCATTTTAACTATTTATATATACTGCTTATTATAGAGTAACATCAGCTGTTTATATTGGGATCCATTTACTAAATTATATCATTGTCTCCTACATGAACTTTCCAGCAGGGAATGACTGGTTATTGGGCCCCACAGAAACATCTTTGAGCCCCTACGCTACACAAATGACATAACTTATGCAACAACTCACTTAAATTTTTTAGGTATAAATTCCATTGACCCCTCCAATTAGAATCGTGACTTATTAGCACATTAATTATTTTTATTATTTATAAAAATATTTTAAAATTAAATGAAAATAAATGTAATTAAAATTCATAACTCGGCTACTTAAAGGAGAAGGAAAGGCTAATAAAGAGTTAATCTCAAGCTGCAGCCATACCTTCAGTTCTCTCAATAGTGCCCTTAAGTCTCCCCATATTTCTCCCGTTCAGATGATCAGAAGCCTCATAGGAAAAACAAACGCTGAGCTCTGTAAAGAAATTTCCTGCACCAAGACCAAAACCAGTGTACATGCTCAGTTTATAAGACTATGAGGAAGCTTCCTGCTGATTGAGGGAGAGGAGAGAGCTGCGTGTCTCTGGCAGAGGAAAACAAAGAAACAACATCCTGTTTCTTTTGAAAGAGAACTTTTGGCTGTATTTACATAGACCTTTCTGATAAAGCCGACTTTGTTTCCTTCTCCTTTAATAATTAATTTAAAAAGAACTTCTTTATTCATACATCATGCAACAGCTTAAAATGTGGCCATACCCGCACTGCTGGTATGTACTGTACATGAAAAAATATATATAATTTTTAATTATCTATAAAGCCTCATAGGTTTACATCTGCATTAATACACTGATATTTCTTGATTATGTCATGTTATGTTTTTCAGAGTTATAATATTCTGGATGGGTTATTTTAAAAAAGGCAAATGAAAAATTAAAACAAAACTTCATAAATGCTGAAAATACACTTCTATACTTCAAGACTTTTATAGTATCTAGACAGGTGGTGAGTTTTTTTTTAGCTGTTATACAATTGTGGTTTAAAAGGTATTGTGTTTTTGTTGCAGTTTTATCAGTGCAACTTTTTGAGAAAAGTCTTGATTGTGATTTCCAGCCCTGGTTTTTGTGAATTACGGCAAAATCCCAATCTTAAATAAAAAAAAAACCAGCCCTTAGTATACTGTAACCCAAGGAAGTAATATCAATTCCCCAGTTCAAGAATGTTATGTAAAGTTTTTTTTACTTCTGGAAATATTAATTTGTTCAACTTTGTATGGATGATACAGTGATTTCTATTTTCATTCTGGCAAACAGCCAGTTCTGAAAGGCTTTTTAATGGCAATAGCACACAATGTAATTATAGGAGTGATTCTTGGTAATTAACCCCTCAGCTTGGGCAACTAAAACAGCAATAACAGAGGAACTCTGGTACATCCGTGTGCAAAAACTTCCATCAGTTAGGAGCCCTGCAAAAGTCATTCATTCATACTTCAAAACATGGTAGCCTATGCACAAACTAGGATATTTCAGTAATTCCACTGGGTTTTACTTCCAGAATGTCCCATATAATATTAATAAATAAAACATATACTATAAAGTAAAATTAAGTAAAGAAAAAATATATTTTCATATAACAGTCTGGGTCCATATCTTCAATGGCATGGGAGGACTCCTCATAACAGAATAGTGCTACTGCAGCCCATTGTTGCAAGCAAAAGAATGGAAGTCAGGAAGTCATTGTCAATATAAAGTGTTCTTTCTTGTAATCAAAAGAGAAACAGTATTTTCAAGCTACTGGCTAACAGGCATCCCAGGTCTAAAGAGAATATCCTGCAGAGAGAGAATATCTGATGCAATATGGAATTTTATGGTAATGAATGTGCTCCTCCAGCTCAGCAATAGTCTTACTTAAGTTTAAAGGAAAACTATACCCTAAAAATGAATATGGTTAGAGATCTAATATTTTATATACTAAACTTGTTGCAGCAATGTAAAGGTTCAGCACCTCTAGTAGTAATGATCCAGGCCTTCAACATTGTCACAGGAGCTCGCCATCTTGGATTCTGTTAGGAGAGTCAGGGTGCTCTAAGTAGCTTTTAAGAAGCTAAGCTTATTAAATTCTGATGCCAATTGCACTGGATTCAAAGCTGCCATGTAATAAGAATGTGAATTAATTACTAATCAGTCTGATATTGTGGGAATTATATTCTATATATCCAGTATATTGTTTGTTGGTCCCTAAGCTCAGGTAAGTGACAGCAGCACAGAACATGTGCAGTAAATCAGCAGAAAAGATGGGGAGCTACTGAACATATTTACTTAGGAAAGCTATAGATTGTTTTTTTTTTCAGAACTACCTAACCATTTTAATTTGCCTGAATTTTTAGCAAAGAACTATTTCTATAAGAAGATATAGGACTCTAATACCTAGGGGCCCATTTACTAAACAATTTTGAGATAATTTCACATGTTTTCTAACTTTTTTCTAACTTATAGATCATTTCGGAATGTATGTGAAAAGTTTGTTAAAATTGCACAAGTTTTTCATGATTTAGTAAATGTGCCCCTAAATGTCATGTTTTTCCATTAAAGAAAATTATTTAATATTTAAAGCTTGCACTTTACAGCATCTTA
Source organism: Xenopus tropicalis (assembly GCF_000004195.4). Classification (NCBI taxonomy): domain Eukaryota; kingdom Metazoa; phylum Chordata; class Amphibia; order Anura; family Pipidae; genus Xenopus; species Xenopus tropicalis. The sequence goes on along the minus strand of NC_030678.2, from coordinate 60,429,267 downwards.
TCCCCCAAACATTATAAAATAAAACATTGTAAAGATAAATGTAAATGGTCTTTTGACTTGTTTGCAATACACTCAATATTTTTACCTTTATTAAGCAACTGCTATTGGGATGGCAGTGATACCCCTTCCGGTGAGCACCAAGTTGCTATGAAGAAAAAGTGCCCAGGTAACACTGTGGAAAAGTAGCCTTTTGAGTCTGTTATGGAATCGATACTATTGACCAGCATTTTAATAGCGGTTAAACCACTGTTGCTTCTGCATTTAGATTCTTTTCAGGATATCTAGCTTTGATCATTCCAGTTTATGGCCAGAGTTCCACTCCTAAATGATATAAACGTAGAGAATGTGTATTTATTACATGATCAAGAAATCCAGACTACTGTATAAAAATACACGTTTATAAAATAATGTTTATATTTTAGTGCTACTACACACCAGTAAACAAGCACATCTGCTATCATCAAGAAAGAAAGTAGCCCAATGACCCGTAGTAAAACTTAGGGAAGCAGGGGCATGACAGAGCTGTAGGGCTGACGTAGCTACTCCCAGTTGAAGGAGATTGGTGGATTCATAGATGCAGGGATAACGTAAGCAGGGGTATAAGTACAGTAAAACCGTTCCTGCTTCTCAATCCATTTTAGGCAGTATAGTAAAACGCCCACCCTCCCTTCCTACAGAGGTGGAGGTACTGAAGGGTTGTTGGCGGGGTGACTGAGTTTTGGAAAAACAATGGTTAGGTTAGGAAGGGAGTTTAATAGTTAATTGGGGCTGGCATGCCTGGAACCTCAGGGGTAAGAAAGTGGATCAGGAGGTGAGTTTTGTTGGGTAGGTGGTTCCGGGCTAGAAGGGCAGCTGGCGGCGCCAGTTGCGCTGCGCAGTTATTGGCTTGTTACGGTATGGTTCTTTAAAAGTTGGTTTGTTTGTTATACAAACATTTGTTTATGTTTATGAGATGTTTTGTATCCTATTTGTTCTCTATGATATGTTTTAAATTAAAACTTTGATTGTTATTAAATAAATGTTCTGCGGCCATTTTCATCCCAAGAATTGGTGTCCGTGTGTTCATTGGGGATGGTAAGTAAAAGAGGTAAAAGGGGGTTTTTGGTTGGGAGAAGGGCGGGTCAAGATCCGACGTTGCTCATGTCAAGATGTATTACCATATTTGAGATGGGAGAAATGCATTTTTTATGTATGAAAAAAAATATTTGCCATTAGTCTTCTCATTTTCCTTACATGTACTACTGAAGTACTATACAATACTGAGGCCAGTCCTGTGAAGATACTCTTCCAAGCTCAGAAAAAGATTATCATTCTTTAACATATACTTCTTGTACCACTATTTCCTCTTCTTTTAAATCATATTCTTTCCTGTATTTGACAAAACCTTAACGTGTTTGAAATGAAAAATGTCTGCAGTGCAGACCAGGTTCCTTTTACATTATACAGTTTGAGGCCCTTTTTAACTTGCTGCTACATTTTATTATGAGAATGTAAACCTCTCATGTAAAGCAGCACAACTGCTTTATATTTCTGCCTTATATTTCAGTCATCCTGTTTCTCATTTTCAATGTGAACAAAGTTTGAATTGTCTGTACTTCCTCACTAATGTATTGTGTGATGTCTATATGAAATAAAAGCTTGCAACATAGCATATATTCTTTCACCTAACAGAAATAAAAGATTCTATTGTGGAATACAGGAAACAACTGGTAGGGCTCCATACGTTATGTGGAAAACAAGACTGATTTTTTGTCTAAAAGTGCACAGAATTATATTCAAAGGCACATGTTTATGAAGTTAAATAAGGTTTATAGTTTAAAACATCAGTGAACAAATGCCTATTGGATTAATCACAGAAAAAGTCTATGGTTTTAATTATTTCTTAAGTTAAACAGGGCAAACAGGGAAACTGAAGCTACTCCAAAGGGTGAAGTGAGGGGGTTTTATACTGGTAATCTAATTATTTACCTTGCAAGCATTACTTCTGTTCGGTTATAGGATATGAAGTGCCAAATGTTATTTAAATGTTATTTAAGAAACTTATGGAAAAGGATGCTTTAATATGAATACCGACCACCTCTATTCCATGGAGAAATACTGCTAACAGTATATGTAACTCTTTACTCCAGTGGATTACAAATTGTGCCATTCTGCTGGATATCCAAACAACCTAATTGTGATCATACTGTATTTCCATACTAAGATGGAAATACATCTAAAGTCATTGTTTACATTTTGGTTCTTGGTGTTTCATGAGTGATTTCATAATGATGTCACCCAGGCTACTTTTTCCACCCATGAGTATTTTTGGCACATTTTGTGTGTCTGGATTGCCAGTGTGACAAAGGCTGGGGAACTCGAAATCTTAGTCTCCCAAATTAGTACGGATCTTCTTTGCAATGTTGGAATATATTTATATATATATATATATATATATATATATATATATATATATATATATATATATATTCTCCCTCTGAAAGGACTCACGGTATATAATAAAAAAAGAAATGTCATGGACATTTTTGTGTAAATAAAATTCTTTTTTTATTATATACCATGAGTGCTTTCAGAGGGAGAATATGCAAGTTTATGGTTAGCACCCGGTTTCAATATGCTGCTTTGGTGAGTGCCGATTTTGGGACAGTATATATATATATATATATATATATATATTATATATCCCATAGCTATATCATATAGTGTGATAAAGGGAGTAATTGAAAAAAATATAAATCTATGTTTCTGTCAGAAGCAACAAAGGTTAAAAAATATATAAATTTTCTTTGCTCACTTTAAATGAGATTCTTTTGTCATAGGGACTGATTTAAAGCAAAGAACAGAATGTTGCACTAGGAATCTGGGAATGCAGTTGTCACACAGATTCAGTCCTTAAATCAATCTAAAGAAAATGGAAATGTTAGCGTGAAAACACTTGTTAGAAGTCTTTAATTAAAATGCCAATGACACAGGGGCTTTGCGAGTAGATAAAATAGATAAGGATGGTTGCAGCAAACAAGTTCCACACTTTGCTATTTCAAATCATTTCTTTGCTAGGTTTATCTGTACCACTGTTACTGCTATGATAGTATTAGAGCTCATTTGCTGCGAGCCCAAGTGCAACATGAAAAGTGCACTCTCTCTCTCTCTCTCTCTCTCTCTCTCTCTATATATATATATATATATATAATTTCCCAACATTGGCACTCAACAGTCCAAAAGCAACGGCCGGTTGCTAACCCACAAATTACATCCAGTCCATAGAAAGCACTCACGGCATGAGTATCTATAAAGCAAGTCCTTTATTCAGGCACAATATCAATATTGATATTGTGCCTGAATAAAGGACTTGCTTTATAGATGCCGTGAGTGCTTTCTATGGACTGATATATATATATATATATATATATATATAAAAAATTGCTGGTGAGTTTATCTTAAAATAGGGAACATTTAGGGAGATGCTAACTCTATGGCTGGATACAGCACTGATATAAGGTTGCACCTCCTGTGTCACCATGCCATACCCCTGGCCACTATATTGTAACTGTGTCATATCCTTTGGGGGGTGTCCCAAAACAGTGGGTTGGAACACTGAGAAGATTTTTATTCTGTTTAACCTATAGAAAGCCATGCATGACACTGCTTTGGGGGTGTAGAACAAACCTTTGTCCAAAAATCTGGAAACCCCTGTTGTTAGGGAATTATACAATAATAGAATTTCTACTGGAGGCAGGAAGGAAGGCTGCTGTGGAAAACATGCTATTTTCTTCTGTCAGTTTCTATACACTACTATAATAATTCTACAATAATATACAAAGATGCAACAGATTTTTTTTCCTAACTGTAAATGTTTTAGAACATTTTTAACAACACTTTGAGAACTTAAAAGCTGAAATATTATTGTTGTGCATAAAAACAGTTACAAATATGAATGCCTGCCTTTTTCTGAAAAAAATATTCAATAAAATGATAGAGAACAAAAGAAAAATGGATTGAAACCCCAATATAAAAATAGTGCATTACAATTTATATTGCAAAATAAGATAATTCTGTGATTTCTCTTTGATAACACTAAATATTATAAGTGTGCATATCAAGTCTTCTAAATACTTAGATACCATATATGCATATGTAGAAATGTATATAGTGCATTTAAGATTTCGTAGCTGCTGCTTTAGTTTCTGAAAGCACACCAGGGCTCAAATATGACACAGGGTTTAAAATGTAAAAAACAGAAACAATCCCCTTACACTCTGCACTTTGTGACATGAATTTGCAACAGGTATGTATGCTGCAAAACATTTAGAAGCACTAAAATTATCAGGAGCAAGTTGGGAGGGGGTGGCAGAATGTAGGTGTATCACTCAGGGCAAAGCTCACAATTGAGTACTGTACTTACCACCTGTTATTTGGCAGGTACTAAGGACATTGGCCTTGAGGCCACAAGCACTTCACTCTGACCTTGCACTGCATTTTTATCTGCAGCATATTTTCACATACATCAAACACAAAAACAATTAGACATTGCTATTACTGGTCAAGATGCCTGATCCACTAGTCACACTGTTTAATAAAAACTGGGAATGATCTTTAAAGTATTTACCATATAGGCACTTAAAGATTTGTGCTTAGGGAAGCAGTTTTAGGGGGTGACCACTGGGTGCCTATATGGTATATTACGTTTTGTAGGATGAAAAAAATCTTTGCCACCACAGCTGTATACTAGCCAGCTAAATCCATTGGCAGTGCTGGGGGTGACCTGGACATCTGCAATTTGTACATTCACAGCACATCACTTACTTCTGTGCATGCAGGGCCGGATTTCTCATTGGGGCGCCCCTTTGGCCACCCACCCACCTCGACCACCCATGCGCGCACCCTCAACCCCCACCCCCGCACATGCACGTCACTAAACATTAGATGAAGCATTGGGGAGAGGAAGCACTAAAGTTTCTGCGCATCCTCTCCCCATTGCTCGGAATACGGGCACAATTTTCACAATTTCTGCCGCCCTAGGCCCGGGTCTTTGTGGCCTCGCCACAAATCCAGGCCTGTGTGTATGCACCGACTGCAGAGGGTGGGGTGCTAAGGTCTTGTGCCTAGGGTGGCACCAGACCAAAATACAGGATTAGGAGAAGCAGTTTGCAGTGTTAAATGTCTAAACTGCTGATACATGACACTCATCTACTTGTTGGCTGCTGTGATGATCGTCACAGAAGGCAACAATCCCAGCCCCTGTCTCATTGTGGAGGGGCTTAAAACAATTTAAATGACCATAGTCAGAGCCACTGATGAGGGGGAAACTTAAAGTAGGTTGCTGCCACTTCAAGTACTTTTAAGTCACACTCACAGAGCTGTGGTATATAAAGGGTTACAGTTAATATTTAATTATTTGTACGAGGCAAGCAGTATACTTATGCTCAGCTCAGGGGTGATTATGTTTTTTTTTTTCGTTTTGGCAAACAGGTTACCACTTAAAAGAACATTTCCAGTGCATTTCTGCAATGCCCTCAGGCATGTACTTTCACACAGACATCCACTGTGTGTATTTATATATCATTTGTTTCGGTCTGAACTTTTTTCAAGTAGCCGGCACAGAATAGTTTTACACAAAAATCACTCAATGTAGCCCAGGGGCTGTGGGGTAATTGCTCCTTGAAAATACCTTTGAAATAAGCCAGGCTAAGCATTTTTGAAATCCATGTAATTTCCGTAGCTCAAGCAATGACAAGAAATTATCAGCAAGAGGAAAGATTCTCACTTTGAGATATAAAATACAGGATTTTTTGTAAAAATCAGGGATTGTCATTACTTTCTGTTATCAGCTTCTTTAAAGTAAGCCCATTAGCTGTTAATACAAGGGCAGACATAACTATGCAAGTTCTGAGAGCAAAGTGCAATTTTGAGTGCTATTGCCATGTTTCTTCCCAATATGCAGCATTTTTCCCGGAATTCCAGTGTTATTGACTGGTGTCATTTCTGGTGTTCAGTATGCACCCTGTTTATTCAGTGTAACTGAACTGCGGTGATTGACACACGGCACCAAGAGAACCCTGGATCAGACAGACTTTGAAAATATTCAACACAATTCTACCCCTCTGCAGTGAGGTGTATGCGCAGTAGATCCAGGGTTACCTTGGTGCCGTGTGTCAATAGACACATCACGTCTGCATTGATAGAAGAGGGTGTACTGTACAGGTCACTCGCACATTGCACACTGGAAATTACCCAGACAGACTTTGAAAATATTCAGTTCCAGTGTGCAATGTGCGAGTGACCTGTACACCCTCTTCTATTAATGCAGGCATAATGCAACTATTGACACAAGGTGTTGAGGGAACCCAGGAGCTACTGTCCGGTCTGGAGTGGTTCCTCCAGGCTTCCTCTGTGTCAGGGGCAGCAGCACTCAATTTGAAATACAAGGCAGGAAGGACTTGTGCTGAACGCATCTTTGGGAAATGCAAGGAGTGCAATTTGGAGCACGTACTTTTTAATAAAATTGCTTTGTGTGTAACTGACTGCAGGGAAAGTGTGGGGATTGTAACTGCACTTGCAGACGTATATGAGCCCTATAGCCATCTTAGAGATGAGCGAATATTTGCTCAGAATAACTGAAGAAGCCACCAGAAGAACAGAATGTATGCCCCCCATGTCTTCCTTTCACTTTTTAAAAACAGGCAGGTTAACCACCTTCTGGCAAAACTGACTGTTGTACGTGTGTTTTTTATATTAGTAGGGACTAGTGATAAACAAATCTGTCTGTGTGTCCATTTCGCTTCGGCAAAAAATTCTCAAAACTGGAAACATTTACATGTGTATTTTTTAACGCAACCATGAATTTTAGCACCTAAATTCCACTGAGGTTTCGCGAAACAAGGACCCAATTCGTATGACTTTCGGGCCATGGGTGGGTTACGAATTATCGTCCCAATAATTTTTGTACCATGGCAATTGACTGTTTAGTCAATCAGAAAGGTTACAAAATTTCAGTGGGATAACAATAAAATTTGCGCATGTATTGGTATTGTATATCTGACAATATCCGTGGGGGACCTACAATGCATTCCCAAGAAGTCACTTACTTGTTCAGAACATCCTACGATTTGTTATTTTTAGGGCTTTTTTCTATTTCAGTCTGAATGTTAGTTTTAGATCATTGCATTTAAATGTATGATCGATATCTGAACGTTCTTCAGAACAAGACTAAAATCTGAAGGTGTATGGTCACCTTTAGACTGTAAGCTCTACTGGGACAAGGCAGATGTAAATGATGTATAATTGTCTGTAAAGCAGTTTAGAATAACACACTCTATATAAATAAAGAAAAAAAACAACATTAATATTAATAATATGTAACCTGGATTGTAATTTACTTGTTCTGGGGCTTATTAAACTTATCAAGTGTATAGAATGTGTGGCTACTTAACTAGTAACATAGTAACATGTGTAAAAACTTAACTAGTAACATAACCATAATTAATAATGGGCTTAATTTGCCCTTTAAATGATGATTAGTACGTACATATATACTTTTAACATTGGATTGCATGTCTGCTTCCTGCACTATTATTACTTTTTTAGTATGACTTTATTTGCCCATTTCTGCCTTTTAGATTATACAGTACAGCATCACATTAAGAATATTCCATGCTGCAGTGGTGCAAAGCAAAGTGACTTTGAGGTGCATTAACTAAAAAAGGACAGATGTAGCAGTGCAAGAAATCCTAGTAACCAATCAGATAATTATTTATTTATTCTCATAAATTCTGCATTATAGATCAAACTGTAAAATGTATGTATGTACATGTATTATGTGTGTACACTGTCAAAAACTGTATACTTGTAAATGTGTGAGTTAACAAGTAATAGTGAAGTAATATTTAGTTAAAATGTATGAGAGCAGCCATAAGATAGGGGTCAGCACTAGGGCCTGCAGGTACATGCCCAAACAGAAGGCATTTAGTTGTCACATGTCTGCTTTCTGGGTTTGCTCCTGGTATCATTGAGACCCAAGAGTGATTGAACAGCACATTTGTTCATTTCCGATGTGTTGTGCTGTGGTAAAATGCTTTTCCCTGGTCCTCTCCTACTCAGTTAATAAATACATTACACTCCCCCTGCGTCTTTTTGGTTCTTCTCATTTTCCTCTCGCTCTTTTGGAGCTCATTTGTTGTTTTTGAAGGTGGAATGGCAGTGGGCCTGCCCAAAAGGTTTCCCTGGAATCGTGTTTTTCCTTCATGCAGCCTAAATGCTGATGGAGCTTTTTTTCCCCAGTGTTACCTCAGAAGGCTGTTCAAGCCATAGTGATTCCCTTGCTTTTGTAGCCCTACTGGCCTGCTCTAAAAAGCATCCGCTGGCTTGGCTGTTGGAGGGCCTGACAGAACTGAAGATTGGGGCATCCTTTTTTGGTGAATGCTGCAATAGACTTAGCTTGACTGGCTGCTAGGTCTTTGGCCCTTTCAGTCTCAGCCAGAAGAGCCTTATGGGTCAGGTCATGGGAGGCTGATGTGGTTTCTAAACTAGCTTTGTGCACTGTGCCTTTTCAGGGGCTGTCTCTCTTTGGGAAAAAGATAGATTAATTGATCTCAAAGGCTTCAGGGGGGAAGAGTTCAGCTCTTCCTCAGAAAAGAAAGCGAAGATACCCTGAGACACAATCCTCTAGAGCAGTGCTATCCAACTTCTGTGGTACTGAGGGCCGGAATTTTTCTGGCCTACATGGTGGAGGGCTGATAAAGGAAGACAGTTTTGACCACTCCCCTTTTTTGAACCGCATCAACTTCAAACCACACCCATGTTATCCCAAAAGCTTTTAAGACCATACCCACATTAATGGTGGTAGTGCAGCAAAACCCAACTGGTTGGTGCTCACTGTAGGGAAATCACCCTTCACCCATATGTAAAAGAATTATGGTATGTGATATTAAGACACACCCTTAAATCCATATGCCTCCTCTTCCCCTGTGGATAGCACAGCAACCTTTAGCATATAATTACGCACCTTAGGGACCATATAATGATTATTTCCAAATGAGAACTCCCAGAACTAACCCCTGCCAGGGTCACCTCCCACAGGCAACATAGGGCAGGCAGAGTAAGACACACACAGGCAGCATACGGCAGGCAGAGTATGGCACACACAGGCAGCATAGCAGTACATACAACAGGCAGTACATACAGTGACACAATGCTGGCACTGCTCCTGCAGTCTCTCTGAGGTGTGAACAGGTGAACAATGCAGGTGCTTACAGTTCGGGCCTGAGATGTGAACAATGCAGGAGGTGATGAATGCAGAGACTAAAAGGTGTGAACAATCCAGGGGATTACATGTTTAAACAATACAGGGTTTTACAACCTGAATCTGAGGTATGAACAATGCAGAGGTCCAGTAAATCTCAGTACTGATAAATTCAAGCCAACAAGCAGATATTCTGAGCAGGCAGAGGCTGGAGAAGCAACAACAGGGAGCATGGATTTTCAGGAAGATTGTGGATCCCTGGGGCGCTCCAGCAATCGATCTGATGGCAACATCCAGGAATTCAAAATGCAAGCTGTTCTTCTCAAGGAACCCAGATCCAAGAGCCATAACAATAGATGCTTTGTTGCAGAGGTGGCCCCAAGCTTTAACTTACATCTTTCCAGAAGATGAAAGAGGAGAGGGCAAAAGTGGTGTGCTTTGCTCCAGCATGGCAGAGAAGGCTGTGGTTTCCTCGTCTAATTCAGTTGGCAGTCGAAGCCCCATGGAGGCTGCCAAACGCAGGTCCAGTGCTAGTCAAGGTCCCAGTAGTTCAACCAGATTCAGGGCCATGGGCTCTGATGGCATGGATGGAGACTGAGTGGCAAAACCTAGAGGCACAGGGGTTATCAAGCCAGGTGATCCAGACTCTCTTGAGATCCAGAAAGGCGTCCACCAACAGTAGGTATAGGAGGCCTTTTTGAATTGGGGTGAAGGACGTGGACTTTCTCCCACAACAGTTTCAGTGACAAACCTTTCTGGAATTTTTTGCAATGGGGCTTGGATAAAAGGTTTAAGTGTCAGCACACTAAGAGCACAGGTCTCTGCCATGTCAGCCTATTCGAATGTAAGATGGTCTCATAATCATCTGCTTCTTCAAAGCAGCTGTGAGGATTCTCCCAGTCAGAAGGCCTTCTTGTCCTTTAAGTAGTGCTCATAATGCTGATGGCTAGCCCATTTGTTCCTTGGGAGGAGATTTCATTATGGTATTTAACCCTGAAGACCATGCCAATTACATCAGCCAAGAAAGTTGAGGAACTCCAAGCACTAAAATGTGATGCAAGCAGCCCCATGTTCTTTTCTGACAGGGTCCTGTTAAGGTTTTGTCTTTCGTTAAAGGTGGTATCCAGTTTCCATCTTAAAGATGATTTCCTTGCCGGCATTTCCAGAAGAGGAAACAAGTCCAGAACTAAAAAGTATTGGATGTGGCGGAGAACATCAGAAGATACTGTGGGGCCAGTCAGTCCAGAAAAACAGACAGGCTATTTATTGTGCCGGCAGGGAAGAGGAAGGGTGAGGCGGCATCCACTTCAACTATTGCAGGAAGGATCAAGAATGTCATAATGAGAGCTTATGTGTCACAAAATCAGCAGGAGCCAGTTCAAGTTAGAGCACACTCAACCAGGGGGCAGTCAGCATCTTGGGCGGCTGAAGCCGGAACTCCATTGGAAGTGATTTGCAGAGCAGCCTCATGGTCGTGTCGAGACACATTTGTTTTGCATTATAAGTTGGATGTGGCCTCAGCAGAGAGGTCTCGATTTAGCTCTAGTGTTCTTAAATCCGCTATGGTGCCTCATTAAACTTGGCATTAATTAAAGTTTGGTGTGTTATTTCCTCCCAATATATTGAAAGCTTGCTGCATCCCTGGTAATACTGAGCAGGAGAGGACCAGGCAAAAGGGAAAATTGTATACTTGCTGTGATATTCTGTTCCTGGTCCTCTCTCTATCAGTACATTCCCGCCCAAGGTCAATAACATAATGAGAAGCTTGTGACTAGATGCCAGGGGAGAGTAATGGAGAGGTATGTATTAACTCTAAATCTGAATGGAGGGTTCTTCTGTCAGAGGCTAATGGGAGGGGCTATCCCAGGTAGTACTGATAAGGAGAGGACCAGGAAAGAAAAATCACGATAAGTATGATACAATTTTCTCTTTTCCCCAGAACAGTCCAGTTGATCCCCTTCCATCTCAGCAAAACAATTCTGTTCAGACCTTGCTTTGGGCATTATCATGTTTAAACTGTTAAAAACATCAAAAACCGTTGTCTCAGAAAAAAGTAGAAAACACAAAATTCTCAAGAATACCTAAACTGAACAGTTGTATTACCACCCATATACCCTACCCCAACATTGTGTTAGATTCAATTCAGTGAAAACTCATGGATAAAATTCAATTGAAGATGCAATTCAATCCAGAAAAATTTATTTTGCTGTTTATTACGTGAAAACGTAATAAAGTCTATGAATTTTTCTCCTCGAATAGACTCTCATTCACAAGTTTTCATTTGATAAACTGTCAGATAAAAGTTTCTCACTGAACTGAATCTGGCCCATAGTCTGATACTGTAAACAACACATTGTTTATTCTAGTACGCAAGTTTGCCATCTCGGAGTCATATTTGAATCTGCACTGCATTCATTCCGCACATCCAATCCTTTACAAAATCTTGCCGTTTATATCTTAAAAATAATGCAAAACAACGCCCCTTTCTCAGTCAGAAAACAACAAAAATACTAGTCCACTCATAACTCATCTCCTGTCTTAACTATTGCATTCTCTTTCTTATTAATGTACTATTCACTCTACAATAGATCCAGAATACAGCTACAAATCTCACCCACCCAATCACCTCACCCACAAAAAACAACGTTTGCTGCACCTTTGCAAATCCCTGCATTGGGTACCAATTTATTCTCACAATAAATTTAAACTAGTTACGCTCACCTAGAAAGCTCTCAATAACAATGCTCCACCTTACAGTTTAAGCTTCATCTCCAGGTACACTCCAAATCAACCACTATGCTCCACACCTTGTGTCTCAACCCTTTCTCCTTGTAGATTGTAAGCTCTTTTGGGCAGGGCTCTCTTCACCTCTTGTATCGGTTATTGATTGCTTTATATGTAACTCTGTATGTCCAATGTATGAAACCCACTTATTGTACAGCGCTGCGGAATATGTTGGCGCTTTATAAATAAATGTTAATAATAATAATAATAATAATCATCTTGAACTTTCTTCCTCCCTTGTAACCTCATCACATGCATGCATCCAAGACTTCACCAGAGCATTTTACCACACAGCATCAGGCACTCTCCTGCCCCGTAGAGTTTTAAGGCTGATGTCCCCCAGTTGGAATTATACACCTAGGCAGATAATGTTCTGTGGAACCTGCCACACCCAGACTTGTCATTAAGACTTCTAAATAGTGGAGAGCAATTTGTGACACCAGACAACGTGTTTCTACTAAAGTAGCCTCCAGTATTGGCAACCAACCACGTTTAGCTCTATGCAATAAAATAGTTCCTGTGTCTTTCCTAACCAAAAAAAGAGTATGAATACTTAATAAGTATATCAATTTAGATATTTTCAATAGCTTCAGGGCCACATGGGTGGCGAAACAAAGGATGTATCCAGCACAGCAAGGTCTGCCATTAAAGGTTTTAACCTTGGCTCATAAATCTAAGATGGTCCCTTTTCATCTTCACCTTGTGTTTTTTCCAAAGACAGAGCCCTGCTTTGAGAACAAAGTCAAGATAATTTCACAAAACACACTATCTTGCTTTATAATTTATTGCACACATAGCTTTAAAGTAAAGAGGAAAAAAATTCCCATGTGACCAACTGTTCTCCATTCTTACAAGGAAAATTACATTTTCCAAGGTGGCACAAATATCATTGCAACACAAGCATGCAATCAGTTCCTTGGAGAATCACATATTGGGCATTTGACAAGGTGAAGTCAAAGTCACCAAAATCCATAAAAAACAATTTGAAAATATGATCGCTCAGCTCTAAAAGATATTTCATAGCTTGGTCTCAAAAATTAACATACAAAGAATTAACTACAACAGTCTGTTGTTTCTGTGTATTGCAGAAGGTATATTTTAACATTATTCTTTTTAGGTAACCTGCATTTGAATGTGGTATGAATTTATATGTTGCTATATAAGATGCACAATAACATTCTGGGAGTAGCGCAATTAAGTAATAAATGAAATGTATTATTGTCTAATAAGTAAAAAAACACTTGAAGTGAGTTATATAAATAGCCCAAACACTGCAACAAATACTCTCGCCTTATAGGGGGGTGCCCGAGTGATTGCTAATTCCCCAGCATAGGTTTTGGGTATTGTAGAATGTCCTTTTGCAGTTTAGCCACTAGGTGGCAGGATTTTGCAAGTTTTGGAAAATTAGGTGTAATAGAGCCTCCAGCCACTAAAGGGAAACAGAGGGCAGAAAGTATATAAACAGGATACCACACCCAGTTTGGGGCTTTTTGATGGCATACAGGCGTGATAGACAGAGGTGTCACAGTGAGAAGTCTGAGGTTCCATCTGAGGTTGGGGAATTTAATTGCATTGTGATGTAAGCCTGTCTGGGTTGCCCAGTGAATCTGAATGCTGATCAGGACAGTACCGTGGGATATATGTAACCAGCTGGAATCTGAATAAATGTTTTGCTGGATAGTGCATGAAAATGCCCTGGTACTAGTATGGGATCAGTCATCCAGAAACCTGATAAAAAAAAGCACTGAATTAGGGGAATAGTCCCCCATAGACTCCATTTTAATCAAATAATTCAACATTTTAAAACATTTATTATTACAGAGAAAAAGGAAAAAAACAGTACCTTATACTTGATCCCAACTGAGATATTATTAATCCTTATTGGTGGCAAAACAATGATTTATCAATATTTTTTTAGTAGACAAATTACATTTTGTGTGAAAATAGATCACTAATTTTTCTACCCAGGTCAGTTTTCCTATTCAGAAAACTGCACCAGCCTGTGAAAAAAACGTATCAGCAGCGCACCAGCATTTTACTTACCTTCTGAGTGGTGTCCCAGGCATCTCTTGCGATAATCCCTGTTCGCACATGCGTAGTAGAGTAAACATGTCCAATCTACTCTACTGCGGATGCACAGATAACCAAGGGTAGAAAGAAGGTATTGAGATGTTGATGCAGAACTTTTCCATGGGCCGGTGCAGTTTTTTCACTTTAACATTTTGGTATCCTTTAAAGCAGTGGTCCCCAATCAGTGGCTTTTTCCCAGTGGTCTCTTCTTAATATTTCTGGCTTGGAGACAAGTTTTGGAAGTACAGAGACACAGTTTTACTCCAAGCAGAGCCTCCTGCAGGCTAGCAGTCCACATAGGGCTACCAAATAGCCAATCACAGTCCTTACTTGGCATCATCCCTAAAGAACGTTTTCATGATTGTGTGGCTCCCCAACACTTTTTATATTTGAGTGTGGCTCACGAGTCAAAAAGGTTGGGGATCCCTGCTTGAAAGTATGAAGATCCAAATCACAAAAATATGCCATATGTAATAGATCCCTTACCTGTGCTTCCATAGTTTGGGTGTCATTCTCAGCAGGTATATTTCGTAATGTATTTGGTAAATCCTTCTGGACCTGGGGCCTTATTAGAAGGCATGGAGTGAATAGTGCTAACAATTTCTTTTTAGTGAATAGTGAGATTGTAGCATTTCTTTATGGGTTTATTTAATTATTGGAAAATGAAGTGTATGAAGAAAGTGATCTATCATATTCTTTGTTGGGAGGGTTTGTTTAATATCATCTTTAAGATGTTATTAATAATATTATCAAGAGGGTTAATAGTCTTAGATTTAAAGTGATGTATTTATTGTTGTTTGGCTCTGTTGCCTTTATAATGTGATGTAATGTGTTATATAATTTACAGTATTAATGTTTCTTTAGTAGCTATTTGGTCTGCATTTCTAGTTTCTAGTTATATGCCTTTCTTGCCTTGTCAAGATGATAAGGCCCAATGTCTGTTAATTTTTTCTACAGGAGATTTCCACCTGACAACAGCAAATGAGTTTGGCTGCAGCCTCCCAAGGATACCCTGGAAGAAATAAGTAGAAAAATTGGCATGAATGAGAACAGTATAGAGCTGAAGAAAGAAGAATAAAATATGGTGAAGAAAGGGGTGGCAGGGAAGCCAAGATCAGAAAAGAAAAGCACAGAGAAATGAAGAGAATAAAACAAAGTAAAATCAATTCCTTGAGGACCTCCCGTAAAACTATAATTTACTATTGGCAGTACATTATCCTATATGTATTATTGCAGTGAATTAGAAATCACTCTTTACTTTTATGGCACTATATTGTATTACATTAAACCCTAGCATGATTTATATATATTGTAAGCATTGCAACATGCACACACACTGTTTGTTTTATAAGGTTTTAAAGGTTTATTGATAACAGAAAGCTGCTAGCAATAGCATTGGTGCATTTTGTACTGTTTCCTCTCAGGTCTTTTTATATTCTTGGTTCCCTTCCCCATTTGTCTATCCTTTGTATTTTTTACTGTTCCTATTATCATCATAATGTAAAATGTAATAGCCTTTCTTTCAGTCATCCTAAATTTATTTTCTCATTAAAAATACACTAACAACATCTACAAGAAAGTATACAGGCATCTGATTTTATCAAATATTGTGATTATTAAGGTCCGGCTGCCTTATTTCTTTCTTAGTTCGCAACATTGCACTCTGTTTTCACAGTACAAAAAAAGCAATCTTAAATAATACAGCATTAAAGTTATTGGAAGAAAATGCTTTCTTACTATGGGTTCTGACTTTCTGCCTCATTGATTCGCATTACAAATGATTTTCACTAAGAATATGAAGAATAGCTGTTTTCTTTAGGAAACCTGTGTGCTGCCACAATGCGGCTTGCTTAAGAAATGTTCTAGAATGGGCATTAAAATCAGCAGCCTTTGGGGACTTTGAAAGGCACAGGGAACTCCTCACTATACTAGTGAGAATAGCTACGGGTGGCATTATAACTGTCGTTATCAACCATTACTTAATAAGAAATGTGACTCAAAGTTCTATACAGGGCCCCCCAACCTGCATTCTGTGCAGTCTTCCCAATGCACCAGTAGTAGATACTTCAGTTAGATCCAACTGCAGAGACTTTGTTACAGTCATTAATTCTGAACCAAATTAAATTTTTTTCCGATTAATGCTCACTATTATCCTAGTTAGATCTTTCTCACACATCTAGTAATAGGAGTATGGTCATTTAAACTCCCCTCAGAGTAATTTTGTGGGATTCCAAGGTGTTTTGGATGGAAGAAGTGTTTTCATGCTTGTGTGTCTGTTTGCTTATACAAAGTATTGATCAGGTCCCAGCTATACTACAGTATGTAGTTTGTGTCTGATCATTAGCTGTGTATCAAAAAAACAATTGCCTAGTATCAGCCTATATAGCCATTCACTGAAGTGGAATATTTTTAATTTTTAAAATGGCATTTCTTTTTCCACAAATTCTACAATATTTTGCTGCTTTGCATACCACATAGGAGGAATTTTGGTTACTATCTGATCCTCACTCTCTGTCTATTAATCATGTTTAATTATTAATTACCATTCCATATTATAAATGTTCTGTTTTTTATTTCTGTATTTTACCACTATAAATGTTTTGTACCTATCTACCTGGCATGAAGTTGCATATGACATAAGCTGCCATGTTAGAGGTAAAACTTTGGTGGGATGCAAAACCTTCACATGCCCATCCTTAAGGTCCCCATACACGCTGAGATCCGCTCGCTTGGCGAGATCGCCAAGCGAGTGGATCTGCACCCGATATCCCCACCTACGGGTGGGCAATATCGGGGAGCGTGTAGTTAAAAAAAATAATAATTTGATCGTTTGGCCCTGGGGCCAAGCGATCGAATTATACATGGGAGGCAAGGGGACCGCATCAACGAGCGGAATTTTCTAACCTGGCCGATCGAGATCTGGCCAATTTCAGGCCAGATACCGGTCGGCCAGGCCCCTTGTTTCTGCCCCTACACGGGCAAATCTGCCTGTGTATGGGGACCTTTACACATTATTCACATAGGCCAAGGAAGGAGCACTTTGAAACCCAAATCACATCTAAATGTGTTTACTTATATCCTGTCCAAGGCAGCCATTCATGTAGGTCAATTTTTATGAGCACCTCAGCACTTTTTAAATAATATACCAAAAATAACAATATATAATAATAATAATATCAATGCAAAATATTGTCATTTTTAAGCCTGTTGACTTTTTTACTCATTTTTTTAATTGCATAGCTCAAAAAAGCATTCTTAATTACTAATGCATTAAAGTCATATTGATT
Source organism: Xenopus tropicalis (assembly GCF_000004195.4). Classification (NCBI taxonomy): domain Eukaryota; kingdom Metazoa; phylum Chordata; class Amphibia; order Anura; family Pipidae; genus Xenopus; species Xenopus tropicalis. The sequence goes on along the minus strand of NC_030678.2, from coordinate 60,411,888 downwards.
TTTTTTCGGTCTACTGATGTTATGCCTTTGTGTCACTGTGCGAGCGTTTCCTATCGCCATTTAGTAAATAAGACATTACATTCTTTCTTTATGCTGCTTTCAGGCTTTATCTAATATCATACCCATGGTAAACCAAATCACTCTATTACATCCATCTTGTATATACAGTATTAAGATAGTGACTAAGCAAATGTGGATGTATATGGGTAAAATGCTGTTCTGAATTGTTCCAACATGTTCTAATTGTAATCTAAAAAAAAAAAATTGCCAAATGTCTGCTTAAAATGTATAAATGTTTGCATGCATCCAGCATATCGATTTACATAAGTGCCCCATTGTATTTGCTTAAGTGTTATCTAGTATTTAATAAATAGAAGGATTATATCTTGTTTTTATATAGTTTTATAGTATTAAAATTTAACTGGAGTAGTTATACAATGTGATAGAAATTCTAATAGCAGCATTCATATGTGAGCCTATCCAGACTGCATTCATAATTAAATTTGCCTGGAGCTTTTAGATATTAAAAAGGAAGCTATAGCCTACTTAAGAAAGAACAACTTTCTGTAGCAAAAAAAAGATATTTGTGCCTCCAGAATGTGGCATAAAGATTTGGTACTGACCCTGGCAGGAACAATAACTTGTCTGCAGAAATCATGGTGCTTTCAGACTTTGTTGCCTACGTATAACTGAGCACCAGTGTCTTCATTTACTTTTACTTTCTTTTATTGACATATATATGTATAGGCATAGGCACCATCCACATGTATACCCTTAACAGATTAATAGTGGTGTGCAGGGCACCCACAAAAAATGGGCAAGAAAGATATAGTAGACTAGGGCAATGATTCAGGCAGACAAATGTCCACCTGCTAGATTATGTATAGAATGACACAGATGCATTAATCACCAGTGGCATCTACCTCTCTCTAATTCAAAAAAGCGATCAAGCATACTAAAATAGAGATGGAAAGGGTTATTGCAGCAAGGAGTAAAAGGATATTTTTTAAATATGTAAATAGTAAAAAAATTAAGCAAGAAGGGGTGGGACCCTTGTTAACATGGGGGGGGGGTCACTTTGTTAATGAGAACAATGAAGAAGCAGAAATACTGAACTCTTATTTTTCATCGGTCTACATAGCTAATCAAGGGTTCCATTTTAATAAACCCAATTCTAGTAATAGTTACTACTGATGCATGGGTCACTCATGAGGAAATTCAAAAAAGACTTGAACATGTAAAGGTAAACAAAGGTCCAGGACTGGATGGGATTCATCCCAGGGTTTTCAATGAGCTTAGTCAAACCTCTTCACTTAATTTTTCAGGATTCATTGATGTCTGGCATGGTGCAAAGGGACTGGTAAATTGCTAATGTGGTTCCATTATTCAAAAAGTCATCCCGTTCTCAGCCTGAGAACTATAGGCCTCTTAGTCTGACATCAGTGGTAGGAAAGCTTTTGGAAGGGGTAATAAGGGATTAATTAAATCAGTCTGGCAAGATCTGTTACGTATAAAACCATGCTGGCAGAAACTTATAGTATTGTGATTTGCAATGTATTCAAGTATCCTATAATACTTGAATACATTGCAAATCACAATACTACAAGTTTCTGCCAGCATGGTTTTATGCATAACAGATCTTGCCAGACTGATTTAATTGCCTTTTATGAGGAGGTGAGCGGGAACCTCGACATGGGAATGAAAGTGGATGTCATGTACTTGGACTTTGCTACAGTACCAGTAGCATTTGATACAGTACCACACAGAAAGTTAATGATAAAATTGATTTAATATTGGCCTGGAACATAATATTTGTACTTGGATAGAGAGCTGGCTGAAGGATAGATTACAAAGAGTGGTGGTAGATGGAACATTTTCTAATTGGGCCAGTGTTGTTAGTGTAGCACCGTAGGGGGTTTATTAATGACCTTGAGATGGGCATAGAAAGTACTGTTTCTATTTTTGCTGATGATACTAAATTGTGCAAAACAATAAGTTCTGGGATGCTGCCCCTATACAGAGTGATTTGACAAATTTGTAAAACTGGGCAGCAAAATGGAAAATGAGGTTCAATGTTATGCACTTTGGTAGAAATAATATAAATGCAAGTTATACACTAAATGGTAGTGTTTTGGGGGGGATCCCTAATTAACCATCTAAGTGCCAGCAGAATTTCACATTTCGGTTCCCCTCAGTGCCAAACGTTTTCTAAACATTTTGTGTTCTCTCATTTTAGGGGCATTTAGTGAGAAGGGGGGGGGGTGGTGGTTAAGTTTAGGTAGGCAAACTATATATTTTTTTTTTTTATAGAAAATGAGCTTTCCAAATCTGCCTGAGTTTTTGTGCATTTCCACTTCTGGAACAAGATTTAGAGCTTGAAATAATAAAAAAAGAAAAAATGCTATTTTTCATGGTATAGGGATTTATACCAAAAACATATTTTATTTTATGGGCAAAAATTCAACTGATTTGGAAAGCCTCATATCTCCCAAATGTGCCAATACCTGGAGATTTCTAACTTCTATAGGTCAAAAACTCCCAGCAGTAAATTACCAAATTTTCAAAGCATTACAGCAGAATACGGCATACTTTAGATTCCAAAGCCAAAAATTCTTGAACATTAGGTTTTCCCCAGGAAACCATATATTTTTGAAAAGTAAACATTCTGATGAAACTGAAATGGGTAACCATGTCTTCCAACTCCTAAGTACCAAACGGCAATGCTTTCCTGAATTTAGCAGTTTCTAAAAAAAAAAATTATGAAAATTCGAAAAAATTGCCTCAAAGCTTCCACTGTCAAGCATCATATCTCCCACATAGCATTAGGTACCAAGAAAACACATCCTAAATATGAAAGCCAAGGGTCCACTGAACAGTTTAATGCCCATTGTGCATAGGATTACTAAAGTATCTGGAATTTAGAGACCCCAAAAGGAAGTTAGTACATACAAATTGCCCCGGAGATCTCTTGAGCTACTGAAAATTCAGCACATTTACTGCATTTTCTGTGGGGTAAAAACACAAAAAAATAAATTGACTCACCAGAACCATATATTTTTGGAATGTACACATTTGGGTAAATTCAAAACAGGCACCCATGTCTTTCTACAGAATGGGCACCCATGTCTTGCAATGCAATGCTTTCCCAAAATTTGCGGTTTTGATGAAATACCTGAAAATCGCATCAAACCTTCCAATTTCAAGCACCTTATCTCCCACATAACATTAGGTACCAAACAAAAAAGGCCTAAATATGAAAGCCAAGGGTCCACTGAACAGTTTGATGCACATTGTGCATAGGATCACCGATGTATCTGGCATTTAGAGATCCCAAAAGGAATTTAGTGCATACAAAGTGTATACGCTGCAATATAAGCTACCAGGATGTGTATTATGTGCCATAAGACCCCCTAACAGTACGGAGACCCTAGAAAAATATACATTTTCCGAAAGTTTGTAACGTATCAACATAAAACATTCTAAATATGAACGCCAGGAGTCTACTGAACAGTTTGATGTCAATATGCATATATTTACCAAACTATGTGGCATACAGGGGCACCCAAATAAAAAAAAAAGCATATGAATTTTCACATATGACGCTCCGCCTCATTCAATTTTTGTACCTGGTATGTGTGTTATGTGCCATAAGACCCCCTAACAGTATGGACACCCTAGAAAACCATATGTTTTCCAAAAGTACACATTCTTACAAAACAAAAATGGGTAAATACATCTTTCTACTGCAAACTACCGAAATACAAAGCTATGCTAAACAGAATGGTTTTTATGACATTTCTGAAAATTGTTACAAAGCTGCATTTTACCGCATTATGTACCCCCACATTTTCTAAAGTATCAACATAAAACATTCTAAATATGAATGCCAGAGGTCTACTGAACAGTTTGATGCCCTATATGCATATATTTACCAAACTATGTGGTGTACAGAGGAAGCCAAATTGAAATACAGCAGAGAAAATGTCCATGCGCAAAGACAAGTAACAAAGAACAATGTGAAATGCAATAAAATTGCTAAAATCCCAAAAAAATCACTAAAATCAATGGGGTAATATCTGCGGTCAGAATCACAGTTTGAGTATTTTGGCTTGGGCAAATAAGTTTTACAGACAAAGTCATGTGAACAACAACTATGCATAACTGAAAATGCAAGAAAATGGCTAAAAATGCAATAAACTACTAAAAATGCACCAAAATCACAGAAAATGTAGTAAAAACACCAAAATAATACACAAAAGTTAGCCAATACGCTATCCGCAATGGCAATAAAACATTTTTTTTCAGGCAAGAAAAAAAATGATGCGATAAAAAAAAAAAAAATACTCAAAATTGCCTGTGTGTAGGTGTGCGTGTACACTAGGCAAAATGCATGTTGTGTGCAAGTAAGTGTGAGTGCTGTAAGTGCTTTGATTAAGTGTTTATTAGTGTAATAAGTGTGTGTTCGTGTGTGTATGTGGCACTAACCTGGGGACAAGAAGCTGGAGATTGTAGGAGGGATGCAGGGACAGCAGCTGCAGTCTTCTCAGTCGGGTCCGGTGAGTGGGCGGCGCAGGAAGGGAGGGGGGAGAGCAGGAAAAGCCAGGCATGTAGAATCTACTTGTCTTGCTTTTCCTATGGGCCCCTGGGCGATCGTGCCCCAGGGTCCACTCGTTCCCTGCCTCTGCTCATTGTCTAGGGGCTGGGGAACAAGTGGGGAGAGAAGGAGCGGCTTTAAAAAAGTGCTGCAGGATGTAGAATCTACATTCTGTGGCACTTGGGTACCTTAATCGACAAGACGTAGATTCTACATCCTGTGGAACTTAAAGGATTAAAAATTATCTGAAGATTCTTGTAGATAACAAGTTGTCTAATTCCAGAAAATGTCATTCAGTGGCTACTTAAAGCAATTAAAGGACATGTAAAGCCTACATTGTATATCAGTTGGGCATGTCTCCCCCACCCAAATTGCATCATTTGTACTGCATATATCCCCTCCGTTTGCTCGCACCATCACAATTTCCTAAAGCAAAGAGCAGCTTTCACCCGGTGGCTATTTTTCCTCTGATACATTATCAGATACATGTAAATCTGCAAGCAGCATACACACACACAGACCCTTATTCAGCATACATTTCATCAAGAATACAGGCTCACACAGGCACAACTGTCTCTGATAAAAGTTCTGCTTTGTTTGAGCACTGTAATGGTAAAGCTGAGCTTTCTATGGGAGTTTCTATGGGAACCAGCAATGCCATCTCTTTACTGGCTGCTAGACTGGGGGGCGTGTTTAGTAATCTGAGCAGAGAACAACTGAGCATGCCCACAATCCAATAGCCAAAGCAAATTCCTAATAGAGGGGGCTGAGTGGGTTACAGGAGGAGAAGGAAATCTAAGAAATAAAAATGCTACAGCAGCAGACAAAAGCAAGTTTGGGAAGGGTAAGGAAGCTGCCATACTAAGTATAAAGTACTTGTCTAACTGCAGGTGTTCAAATACTAGGCATGTCTATGTAAATAAGCAAAGACAGCTGTTACATCCCAATAATAGCAACCATCACCATGCCGTTAAAGGTATCAGTATCTGCTACATGGTTGTTAACAAAGTGGTTTACAATCCCTTGGGTGCCAAAACAATATCATAGTTCTGGGCAGTAATGCAGCAAACTCAGAACTGTCTGGCATTCAGTTTTTTAACCATATGATCAGGAGAGTCAGGAATGCAAAAACTCTTTTGTGTTTATATTTCATACTTTTCCTATTATTTTGTGGGTTGACTTAGTCTTTGTAAACAGTATTCATTTGTGGAGAGCACTAAAATAAATAAGAGTTTAGGTTCTTTACATAGGTGGACTTTAAGTTCCGCTAGATGTGGTTTCCATAAGCAACATAAAAATTATAAGCCAATAAAGCATTACCCAGATGCAGAATTGTCACTTTGCTTAAATCGATTTCTGTGTGCACTCCCATCATGTCTGTGCTGTGTGCGCGTCCCACAGTATAAAGACAAATGCAAATGCATAAATATACATGACATATAGTTGAATGGATATTACTGGTGTCAATGATGTATAATCTGTGGATAGTGTTGCAGAATATGTTGCTGCTTTTTAAAGAATAAAAATAATATCTAGGTGCTGCAGCCCCTTTAAAACAGAAATGCAGCCACGAACAGGGCAGAGTAACCTGTAGTTAGGTGAGGGTATTATGTCTGTAAATGAGAAGAAGGTACAAATCAACATGAATACAGTGTTCTTGTAGCCATTCATTCACAGGAACGTTATTCTGCTACTTAAAAGCCAATGTCCATACCTGGAGGTAAATCACAAAACCTGCCATGCTGTGCCCTGACCAATGCAGACAGTGCCAGTCTATCACTTAGATAATCAATCTTGTTGGGTGAACAGAGCCAGGCTCGGGATGATTCACCATTCACCAGGGGTCTTAGAACACCAAGTCACATGCTTTGGAATCTTCCTTTTTAGAACTGTGCACATCCCACAGTATAAAGACATGTGCGCACGCACGTATGTCCAGGGAGGGGGGGTGGTGGTGCACGCAACGAATGCCAGTGAGTTAAATCTCACTGAAGTTACATCTTCAAATCCATATACTTGAGTATAAGAAGAGGGTTACTTTTTCAGCACATTTTTGGTGCTGAAAAACTCGGCTTATACTCGAGTATATACGGTATTTACCTCTGGACAACCTGTGTTGCAGGTATTAGAAAGATTTCAAAGAGACTGTTCAGAGATTACATTTTTGTGTGTGGGGTTTACATGTCCTTTAAAGTGCCTCTTTATAGGTCCCTGGTAAGGCCTCACCATGAGTATGCAGTGCAGTTTTGGGCTCCAATCCTTAAAAAGGATATTTATGAGCTGGAGAGAGTGCAGAGACATGAAATTTAACTGGTAAAGGGGATGGAAGATTTAAACTATGAGGTTAGCTGTCAAGGTTGGGGTTGTTTTCTCTGTAAAAAAGATGCGAGGGGACATGATTACTCTGTACAAATACATTAGAGGGGATTATAGGCAGATAGGGGATTTTCTTTTTTCTCATAAAAACAATCAGTGCACCAGAGGCCCCCCCTTTAGATAAGAGGAATGGTACTTTAATTTGCAGTAATGTTGGTGGTATTTCACGGTGAGGGTAGGGAAGTTGTGGAATGCCCTTCCTAGTGATGTTGTAATGACAGATTCTGTTGATGCCTTTAAGAGGGGCTTGGATGATTTCTTGAACAAGCATAATAATTAAGGCTATAGTGATGCTAAAATCTACAGTTAGAATTGATACTGGTATATATGGTTTATGCATATGAGTGTATAGTTAGGTCAGTATAGGCCTGTGTGTGCTGGGTTCACTTGGAAGGGTTTGACTTGATGGACTCTGGTCTTTTTTTAACCCTATGTAACTATGTAAATGACTAGTATATATGTCCCTATATAAGTCCCATCTGTGTTATGAAAAAAATATTGTATGTAAGACAAACATAGTGCAGCAACTTAGTTTGATAGTCCTCCAACAGGCTGTGATGCTTAGTAGAGGGGGGACAAGAAAACACTGTTACTGAGACAAGAAGCAAGATGGATAGAGTTTATACTAGATACCTTAATACCATAGAACCGAAAGTGTGACCTCAAAGTGTTTTTTATAACCTAAGCTGTGGATTTTTCCTTGTAATAATGTTAATTAATTTCTTACAGATTGATGTAAAAATGATCACCAGAGGCCACCCCTTTAGATTAGAGTAACAGAACTTTAATTTGAAGCAGCGTAGGTGGCTTTTCACAGTGAGGGCAGTGAGGTTGTGGAATTCCCTTCCTAGTGATGTTGTGATGGCAGATTCTGTTAATGTCTTTAAGAGGTGGTTGGATGATTTATTGAACAAGCATAATATCCAAGGCTATTGTGATACTAAAATCTACAGTATGTATTGATGTTGTTATATATGGTTTATATAAGTGAGTGTATAGATAGGTTAGTATGTGTGTGCTGGGTTTACTTGGAAGGGTTGAACTTGATGGACTCTAGTCTTTTTTCAACCCTATGTAACTATGTCTCGATTTGGTTCCTTAATGAATTTATATGGATGTGAATACAACCAGATGGTAGAAACACATTATAGACTGATTTTGTATTTAATGTTGTTTGGAAATAATGCATATTTTCACTATGAGTAGAACTAAGGTGTTTCTTCTGGATTGACCATTTGGTAATATTTTCTGTTAATTTTTATTATGTAGTTATGTTACCTGGACGCAATGGTAAATAAGTCACATGATATAAGGTGGCTTTAAAAGGTTGTGTGCATTCAGTATTCTTCAAATGTCACTAGAAGAAGGACCTGTGAGGTCTAAAACATGTAGTGCTATGCATCTCTGAATAAAACACACAAAAGTTGCACTTGCATGGCTCTCCAGTGGATTTTTAAAGCGATAATTACACACATACCTAATGGAGTTAAGGAACTGAGATGAATAGGCCTAAAGTCCTAAGTCCTAAAATACTAAGCTTTGATGTGCTTCCATGAAGTGTCAGCTAAATAAAGAGCTTTTTCATTTGTAATATCACCATCAGCATTAAATATATTTTGGACATGTTCCGATACACTTTATAGTCATATTTGCTGATAGATAGACACCTAAATAGTTTTAACCACATAGCATGAGCAGCAAAGTCCACTTCTCACCAGGTTTGCAAGCATGCTCCACAAGCTGATTTGTCAATGCCAGAAGTAAGTAAATATATCAAATGGCAGTTTATATCTAAGTGTGTAGTATCATAACACCACTGACTATTGTATAACTTTAAAATACTGAATTATTTTATGTCTACATATAAAGAAATGCATTGCTATCCATTGGCTGCTCATTCTTCACACTAGAAAAATAACTGTAAAGATTACTTTTAAAGTAAATTTTGATTGGCATGCAATAAAAGAGCAAGATATTAATTCTCATTCAGTAGTCAAGAGGTCAAGGGCTTCATTGAAACTTGTAGCCCATGACCATGAATTAAATGCAATTAGGTGGCTATAACATAACAGGATTATATCGACACTAGGGGGTTATTACTGAATGCCAGCTCAGTCCTAATTATAGAAACGCAGCCTCCTCAGCTTTCATTAATTACAGTCTGTGCTGTAGTGTGAAGGGTAGGGAGCTCATTATACATAAAGCATTTTAATTTTTAAACTTGTCTTTTGACAGCAAGGGTCATTGTAGGTGTAAGGTAGAAGTGAGTACTCCATCAGTGGCAATGGATCAGAAGAGAGACCATAAAATTAACCAAGGATATTAAGGGCCAAGTGAAGCCATCTGCTTTAAAACAGATGGATACACAGTTATTAATAGCTGTTGACTGGATACAAAACAGAGGTTAGGGGTGCATATAACAGGGGCAGGTGAGCTCAAGTGTATATGAAAAAAGAAAACTAAAACTAGTTTTGCTACCTTAAAAGACCAACATTCTTAGAGCTATTTATGAAAAGGTTTATCAAGTTAAAAGTAATCATACAGGTGAGATCTATTATTTATCATGTGAGACTTGAGGCTTTGAATTTATTATGTTGGGTTGAAAAACCCAAGATACTGTTCTTCGACTTCAGCTTATTCTCCGCTTTTTCTTATTATTATTCTTAGCCCATTTTCTAAAGGCTACTCCTCCTACAGTTTTAGGGGTACAACACCCAAACTCTCCACACTTCTTCGCCCTATAGTGGAGCAGGTTGCTTGTGCTATTCTAAATGGTCTCGCCCCCCATCTTTTTGTGGCGCCACTCCAAACACCCCAATTTTCCCATTGACTTTGACAGGGAAGATTTTCAAACTGCTGTCACACTTACAGCTTTGAAGCTACACCCCCCAAACTTGAATAACATAATCATGGGGTCACCCCGAATGAAACAGCAACATTTGTTGGATGATCAAAAGTGGGAGGAGCCAACAACAGGCAATCAAATTTCACCCATTGACTTTATCAGATTTTACCTTTTGACTTTCAATGTAGAAAATTCATCCTGCTGTCATTCTTACAGTAATAACGCCAGGGTCCCCAAACCTTGCTGAGTTAGTCACTGGGTAACTGCAGTTTGAGGTTAGAAAAAGTGTGTGGAGCCACTAACCGCCAATCAGGTGCCACTCATTGACTTTCAGTAGGGAAATTTAAATTGCTGCCATTCAGACACTATTAAAACCAGGGTCCCCAAACTTTGCACAGTGGTTTTTACTATATAACTGTGGTCCAAGGTTAGAAAAACTGGGTGGAGCCAACAACAGCCAATCAGATTTCATTCAGTGACTTCACGCTTTTCAAACCAACATGAAGTTTGTTCTCAAACTTCCCTTTCTAATTATAAATATGATAAAAACCAATACAAACTTGTTGCCATCAGCATGGATGTAGGCTAATTTAGCTAACATCTGTTAGAAGTACTGTAGTGATGAGCAAATGTTTCGCCAGGCATGTATTTGCAGTAAAATTCAGCATTTTGCCATCGACGAATGTTTTGCACGAAACGGGCGAAAAATTTAGCTGCAGCAAATTCACAGTCACATAAAAAAAATTGGTTGAGGTCACATCAAAATAGGTGCAGGTGTGTCAAAATGGGTGTGGGAGCATCAAAATGGATGTGTGAAGTTTTACATATTTTTTGGCAAAGCAAAATGGGACAGATTCGCTCATCACCAATTTCAAGTCACTGCCTTATTACAGATGAACAGCAAATCAGGCAAGAATTGTAATTTTTTAAAATTAGCTTTGGGGAGTGGCACTGCTGGCATCTGGGTCATTCTAGAAAAATGATTTGCAGATAATTAGCTTTGGGGAGTGGCACTGCTGGCATCTGGGTCATTCTAGAAAAATGATTTGCAGACAATTAGCTTTGGGGAGTGGCACTGCTGGCATGTGGGTCATTCCAGAAAAATGATTTGCAGACAATAGATCCCATACCTTATAATGGCCTTTACCACTCCAGGATTAGGGCAACAACCTTTGTAAGAAGTCTAAACACTCACCTATTCTTCCAATTCTTCCATCCTTCATCATGTGTTGACCTTTCAAAACCTTATTGTGGCAAAACTGGCTAACTAAAACATAAACTGCACATCAAGAAGAAATTATTGCTTTGACTTCTTGCAAAGTTTGTTGTTCAGTTATGATGTGGCCGCAAGTCCAGAATCAGAACCACAAAGAAACATTTTAAGTGTGAACAGTGCTCCCTCCACACAGATATACTGTAGGTTCACCCAAGACAGAAAGGTCATAGCAGAAATGTCAGACTATCTCTCACTATGCTCACACAACAGATGCTCAAAAGACTGAAAATACTTTTAAAATCTGAAGCACCTTAAAAAGGTGTCCATGACAGAAAAGTTAAGTCTGCAGTAAAAAAATAAGCGAATCCATTCATCTTCAACTGAAAGGCATTTATTTTTGTGAAAGGTGTTTTGTCACTTGCACAATAGCCAATACGCTATATACAGAGATTACAAGTATTCAATTGGACATATTTAATTAGCAAAGCAAGAATTTTTTTTTCAAGAATAATTGAGAAGTAAGTGTAGCATGTGATAGGATGTGGGATGTGATGTAGGATCAGTAGGATGTGATAGAATTCCTGCTGAATTGTTTAAAGCACTGCAAGCTGGTACTATCATAACGTTGCTTGCAATATGCCAACAAATGCATACAACTCAGCAGTGGATTGTAAATTGACCATTATAAGCCAACAGCAAAAGAAACAATACTAAAGATTTCTCCAACTGCTTTACAATTGCATATGCCAACAAGATAACACTCAAGAGCCAACAATCTATTCAGCAACTCCACTCAAGCAATATATGGTCAGGGCCAGATTTAAGGTCCTCACTGGCTGGAGCTGAACATTACAACAGGTCTATTCTCTAAAAGCTGAAATACAAAATATCTTACACATGGAAACTAAAATGCACACTGTTGGATAGAATTATGCAGAAAGAAGCATAATGCACCTATATTTATATGCCTTGTTAAAGACAAACTTTGCATACATATCCACACAGAAAACACAATATTTATTTAATATTATTTATTGAAAATGTTCTATATTCCAAAGTATACAATGCAGTATTGACACAATAAAGGTTCATCTTTAAGATCTTACAAAAATGTCTCTAATTTTATATATCCATTTAGATCTAAAAAAGCCCTAAAGCCTTCCAGTGAGTAAGCTCCATGTCATAGTGTCTGGGGACAGGCATTTTTCATGTTCCCACACCTCTACTGATTATATTCTATGACTATAGAAAGTATGCCTTTGTTTGCTTAAAAGTTATAAAAAATAAACAACAAAGTATGTAAAAGAATGAAAAGAGAAAAATAGAAAAACAATAAAAGAAGACTATTTTTAACTTAACTTATGGTGTCTCTTTTGCTTCCCCCTGGGAGCGTGATGAGCATGAGCGTGATGGAAATGAAATGGAAGCCTTGCCCTTAATACATCTGTGGTATTATTTCCATAAGTTCTTGTAGCCTGTTGGTTGTATGCAACAATAGCTTATTTAATTCCCTGGTGGGTGGGGTGCTGAAGAGAGACTCCTGGAACTTACTGCAACAAAGTATCCTTATTCACTGTTGCCTCTGGTTATTAGTGCATCATAGGAATATGTTAAATCACCCACAAAGCATGGCATGAAGCAATTATACAAGATTAGCATTACAAATAGACTATACTGTATATTTTGGCGTAAAATATTTCCAGTGGTGTCACGTCTCTTCTAATCTACAAAATTTAACTAGCTGATTTATGATTTGCACATGTGCAGACAATTTAGCTAATCTCTGGCTGAATAGGGGAGAGGCTGACAAATGTTGAATAATTTCCACTGATTTATTAATTGTTGTTGCAAAGTTGTTAAAGTGACAAAACTCTAATGGGAGTTTGGACATAAATTATTTTTCTACAAATCATAAAATACAGGCCAATATGCTTCTATTTAGTTAACTAAGAAAATGTATTGTTTTCTTCAAAAGTTAGGCACCCCCCCCCAGTGATTGTAATTACTTACCCCCGGCCAATTCTCCAACAAGCAAGCTACCCTTTTCACTGTATTGTACATGTGTCAGCCCCGGGGTAGCAAAAAAAAAAATCACCCTGCTCGCTCACCGAGAAGATTTTCTGCTAACAGGTGCACTGGCATGGGGTCTCAGGTTAGTAAATAAAATAACTGGGGGTGGAGGTGCCCCAGTTACAACCTTTCCGTCTACTTTAAATATAAAAAAAACTACAGTAATATTTTCTATCAATAGGGATTTATGCCATAAAAGGTTGACATCAGTTCCAAATTACTATTACTTATTATTACAGAGAATAATATCAATCAGAAAATTAGAAATTGTTTGTTTGAATAGGACAATACAGCAAAGGACAGTGCAATATTTCTACATCTATCTTAAAGGACAAGGAAAGGCAAAGTCACTTGGGGGTGCCAAAATGTTAGGCACCCCCAAGTGACTTTAATCACATACCTTTTACCCCGGGCTGGTGCCCCTGTTAGGAGAAAACAGGTACCTGGAGCTTCCTCCTTCCAGCTTTGTTTCGCTGCAACTACATAATAGGTGCATGCGCAGTAGAGTGAAAAGCTGACTTCTCTGTTAAAGTTCAGCTTTTCACTCTACTGCGCATGCGCGCGCAGTGACCCAGGAAGGAGGAAGTGATCGTTGCTACCCCGGGCTGGTGCTGTTCTCTCTGAACAGGGGCACCAACCCAGGGTAAAAGGTAGGCTATTGAAGTCACTTGGGGGTGCCTAACATTTTGGCACCCCCAAGTGACTTTGACTTTCCTTCTCCTTTGATGTAAAAAAAAGGCCAAACACACACTATAAATATCCTTATAACCAGTGCTTAGTGATGTTATCAGTTATAATTAGTGCTTAGTGGTGTAATTTGTGTCACATAAGGGCTCTGGCACACGGGGAGATTAGTCGCCCGCAGCAAAACTCCCTGTTCGAGGCGAGGCGATTTCGGGAAATCGCCGAAAAAGAGTTGCGAGTCTTTTTCGTCGAAGTCTGCCATCCCGCTGGCGACTTACATGTTCACCGATGGGATGGCAGGGGAAGGCAACTCGGGGAGATTAGTCGCCCGAGAACAGGGAGTTTTGCCGCGGGCGACTAATCTCCCCGTGTGCCAGAGCCCTAAGACACTGAAACTTGTGTCCATGAATAGGACAATACAGCAATGTAGTAACCAATCCACACACTCGCAGGACTTACAAATCCAACAGCGAGTTTTTATTGGCAGGCTAACGTTATGGCTGGATCCCCAGTTTTGACAAAATATGTTCACTTTTAATTTCTTCTTGACTGTGTGTATAAAATGATCTTTTAAAAACTGTGTGCATACACCTTAGAGGGAATGGTTATTACACTGATATATAGGTATTGAATCTATTATCCTGATTGCTTCTTTGGATTTCCATATTTTTTTTTTAAACATTCAAAAAATTGATTGCAGCTGGTGTGGAGTTATGCTACCTTAGTTATCATCAAGTACAAGTGGGACAAGTAAGAAGTACAGCAATTGCTAAAATAGTACATGGGACTGCATTTTTTAACCACTGGTGAATGTAACTTGGGAACTAACAAGGTCTATAGTAGCCTATCCTAAATACAGTGGCACAAAGAGCGTTTAATTTGTAACATAGTATCATTCTAAAATGATTAACTATATAAACTTTTGTGTTTGCCTGATGAACATCAGGTACCAAAGAATTATCCTCAACAAAATGGGAACATTTCTTAGCAGTCCTGAGATCATGGGGGTTATCCAATAAATCAAAATGGGTGTTATCCAATAAATAAAATAAAACGTGTTACCAGGTTTACAAAGTAAAATCGAGGAACAGGAAGGGATCTGCAGCATGTCATGCAAATTTGTATACTCCACAGCAACACTTTGGCCACTCCCCCATTGCTGTACACACACTTAATATCACAGCCTCACATTTTAATCCTAATATATTTCCCTTCAAAATAATTTTATACATATTACCAGACCTGAAACAAAAATGCAAGCAATATTTCCAAAGTTCAGATCTGAAGGAGCCACAAGTAAATGCCAATGATCTCAGCTGTGTCAGGCAGTGTTTATAGTGCAGATCGCTTTCCTGTCCAATGCAGAGAGGGGTGCTTCCTCCAGCAACAGAAATACTGATGTGAGAAGTTTGGAGAACGTGGCAGTATGGAAGGGGGTCAAGTGCCCAAAGATCACTCCTTCCTTGCTCCTGTCCTGGAACAGCAACGATTGGCTGGGGGGTGGCTCTATTGCGATGGGGATAGCCAGGGACCGCTTTCAGAAGTGTGGACGATTGCCTTTTTTTCTGTCAGTTTTGGTTAGCTGCCCTCACAAGCAGGGATCTACACCTCCCTTTCCGCGTATTACAGCTTTATTTATTAGGGGGGGGCATTTATTTATTTTTATTCGATTCTGATTTTTAGCACTAAAAGTCACGGAAAAAAGTTGCAACTTTTTTGAGATGTACTATGCATACAAACGGCTAAAAATCTGAATCCGACAATTCACCAGCTAAAATTTGCCAAGATCATGTAGAAGTCAATGACAGATGTCCCTTTCCTGAAAGATCTTTTTTTTTGCCTCAAAATTTTAGATTTTTTCAGATTTGGTTTCAGAATTTTTATGTTGGTTTTGTGCTACAATTCCGAAAATTCTAGTTTTCGGGACCAACAATTCAAAAAAGTTGCAGTTTCTGTGACGTTTTCTCAGATTTTTTTTGTAAATGTCAGCCATTGTTGGAAATTAGTTTAGTCAAATTTTAAAAAAATAAAAATACGAGAAATAGTAGAGCTTTAGTAAATCTGACCCTAAGGGGCACATTTACTAACCCACGAATCCAAATCCGAATTGGAAAAATTCGATTGGAAAACGAACATTTTGCGACTTTTTCGTATTTTTTGTGATTTTTTCGGCGCCTTTACGACTTTTCGGAAATTGTCGCGACTTTTTCGTTACCAATACGATTTGCGCGAAAAAACACGAGTTTTTCGTAGCCATTACGATGCGCTCGTATCTTGTCGCGACTTTTTCGTATTGAGCGCTTGTAAGCGGGGGCAAAACTTTCAGACTTAGCATGATTTTGGAAGCCTCCCATAGGACTCAATGGCACCCTGCAGCTCCAACCTGGACCAAGAAAAGTCACCATACTGAAGCTTGAATGAATCCGAATCTTTCGTACTCGGTGCGAAGGCTACGAAAAAGTTGCGACTTTTCGCGCAAGTAGTAACGCTACGAAAAAATCGCCAGATTTTGCGCAACATTCGGAATGGCAACGAAAAAGTGGTGACAATTTTCCGAAAAATCGCCAAATACCGATCATTACGAAAAAAATGCAATCGGACGCATTTGGCCCGTTCGTGAGTAAGTAAATGTGCCCCCTAATGTCAGTTACTACATGTTCTGGCATTTGTGTCTCTAACATAAAAGTAGATCCTCTCCTTTGTTCTGTGATTCATATATTCAACTGGTCAAATAGATTTGACCTGCAACTATGGATCAATCCAACTTTTATGAGCTTACTTCAACCTTTTAATGGCAGCATTATTAATATGAGGATTTTCAAAAAGCTTTTAGTTTCTTTTTTTTAGCATCTGTTGTATTGTTATCGTCATATGTCATGTCACTGGATTTCTTCCGTTTTGCGAAACAATTCGCCAATGGCGAAATGCGGAAATTGGCGCAAATCCATGCCTGGTGAAACATTTCGTCCATCACTACCAATGACCTGCTAAAATATATACCAAGACATGCAGGTTCTTTTGCAGCATGTGTGCCTGTATTTTGCACCATTCATTTATTCTTATATACCATGCCTTGACTGTTGAGTTTTAAATGTAGAGTCTTTGTAAAGGAACATGACACTAAACACATATAAATATATACAGTATGTAAAATGTATTTATAAATATATGTGTGTGTAAAATGTAAATGTATATGTCCATTATATATTCATGAGAAAATCTGTGTCTAGATCCAAATCTATGTATACATAGATTTTACAAGAAAATCTATCTATAAACAAAATACATTTTCTAGAGAGATATAACCTCTGTCAATGAAATAGATGTACCAAATAATGCTCCCAAATCACTCCCTTGTCTATGGTCCCATTTAATTTTTGTAAAACTCTCAAATACTAACAAAGCCCAAGAATGTGAAAGTACCATACAATATACAAAGCAAAGCATTCCGTTTTGAGCTGGAAAAAGAAACATTGGACATTATTAATTATTTCAAGCCAAAAATACACCAGCTATCTTGTAATGTGCATCTATCCCCAGCAGATGGGGCTCAGGTGCTGCGTAACAGAGTATATGTAAGGTGTAAAATCTGTTGCTTTGCAAAATTTATTACAATCTACTCTATCATTGTTCGGTAGAGACCCCTGCAAATTGCAGTAACTTCTTTTGTAACACTGGTATAAATTTTTCACCTTCTAGCTTAAAAGGGCAATTCCACTAGGGACATGACTGTACAAATGAATGTAATTTAATAACAAACCAGCGTGCTTTACGGTCCAATATAACAATTTTCAGTGTCCTTTTTCCCTTGAATGCTGTTCAGTAATGGCACGGAGAGTGTTTAAGTGTTTAGGATCCATTAATACCTGCAATGCAGTACTGGAAATGAGAGGTTGCAAGGTTTCTCCAATCAAGTTTCTTTTACCCTGCATGCTTTTGGTGTGTTTTTTTTCTGTGTAAAGAAGGTAAATGAAAATAAAAACAATTGCTTCCTATCAGTATTTTTGAGTTTGTAACAGGGCTTTATTATGGCTGTTCACTATGTAACCCCTTTATTACTGGAAAAAACTATGAATAAAGTCAGCAAACAAATCCGTCTATACTTGTATCCCACATACAGAGGGATCATGTATGTGGAAGAGGCATTATACCAATATGGTTATGAGACTTGCTTGGTAATTTTTTTGATTGAATTGTTGCGGTTGGTCTTAACTAAAAACCTTTTTCATTTTGATAAGACTTTTTACCTACAGAACCAGTATGGGCAGCAATGTTACACTAATATATTTGTTTCCTTTGTTGAGATCATGGTCTTTTTTGAACAAGCATGCAGTGTGTATATAAAGAATTACCATAGGTATGTGGACGATATACCTGTATTTTTTACCTGGCATGGAGACAAAGAAGGGTTGATCAATATGGGCAAGTTGATCAATACATTGCATCCAACTTTGAAGTTTACTTTAACACTTCATGAAGAAAAAGTTAGCTTTTTGGATGTACTTGTTGTGAGACATGAGAATACTTTGAGCGTGGATATATTTCGTAAAGAAACTGAAAGAAACAATTTACTGTACAACAATAGATATGAGAGGTAAGATGAAAACCAGGGCAAGCCAGTGTCACAAAGGCAGAGAAAGTGGAGAGACTGGATTAGTAGTGAATAATGGTTTTTGGCTTTGGCAGATGAGAAGTGATTAGTTAGTTGGGTTAGAGTAGTTTCTGTGGATTGTTGTTGTCTAAAACCAGATTGTAGGGGATCCAGCAGATCATTGTCAGAGAGGAATAGTGTCAGTCAGTTGTAAACTAGGTGCTCAAGTAGTGCATGTTTCAGTTGGGGGGGAAAGATTCCAGTAGCAAGTGAGAGATTGAATAGATGAGTTAAGGCTTTGATAAGACAGGTAGATAAGACAATAAAGTGGACTTCAAATGAGGAAAATGAAAGAGAAGGAAGAGCTGGAAGAACTTTAAATAAACAAGGGGGGGGGGGAGAACAAGAATCCTACCCCTCCCCCTGCACTGTTTCCAGGTCTGGGAGTGTGAGTAAGGTGTAGCCCCCCAAAGGACATGGCAGCAGGTGAGGCAGTGTCTGTAGAGGAAAGCCAGGTCTCAGTTATTGTAAGTAAGTTAAAGGATTTAGCTATGAAAAGATCATGAATGATGGCAAGTTTTTTACAGATGGAGCAGGATGGAGGACACAGAATATTTGAACAGTGGCTTTGGGTATAGGGATAAAGTATCTGTACTTTAAAGAGGTAGAAGGTGGGTTTGGAGAATGTGGCCCTGACAAAACAGGGATGGGGTAAGGGCCAGGGTTGGGGAAAATGTCGCCAGCTGGCAGTAACAGGAAGGAGAGGAATGCAAGGTGAGAGTAGGATTTGTATGTTCTTGTTTTATGCGAAGAGAGAGTGTTAACTGGAGCATAGCACTTGAAAGACTTCATGTGTTGAGAGGGAAGGAGAGGAGAGTAGAGAGGCAATGATTTCTATACACCTTTCTGACTTCTTGGAGGAAGTGGCAGGAAATGTTTTAAGAAAGTGTGAAGAGGAGTAATACAGGATAACACAAATCAAAGTTGTTTTCTTGTGATTCCATGTTGTTCAGTTTTGATTGGAGATAATTCAGAGCCTTGTCAATGCCTTGTCCAACTGCCATGTTTAAATGCCATTTTCCTAGCACTTTTTTTTTTTCTGTGATCCCTATGGCTGCATCTGAATTTATATATGACTTATTGGGGAAATCCAGAGCCTGATTGACTGGAATAGGGGGCAGGTCTCTAGCTGGAAGAGGACCACTGCTTACTAGTTTCATATTGTCTAAAATTGGTTGTCCTTGTATGCAGCCTTTAAATTTGATGGCAGAAATGTATATACATTACTAATAAGTCACCATCTTTGACCTTATCACAGCCACAATCCCTGTAGCCCTGCAATTGGCCTACTGTTGCTATAGGGTGCCAATGGCACCATATGTTTTTATGCATTTTACACATGTTGGCTGAATGTGTTATTTTGGAAATCCGTCCCTTGTAAGGTATGCTCCTGGTATCATTTTGAAAATTGCCTGCTGAAAACATATTTCATCTCAGAATTAAATACATTAAAAAAGGCATAGTTATTAGGGCAAAAGTGGAGTAATTAGAATTAGATTCATTTTCTACACAACTCCTCAGATTTTGTTTGAATACATTTAGCCTAACATTTTAGAAAGTGGAAAAAAATGAAATAACACAAATCTTTGCAAGCTGTTGGTTAAAAAGTCAGGACTATTGTGTTAGCTGTGCTTTTCTAACTTTAGTATCTAGTTATAGATAACAGTAAAAAGAAAACTATACCCCTGCACAATGTAGGTCTCTAGAAAAATAAATTGCATTTAACAGCTCATATGTAAAACCCTGCTTCTAAATAAACAATTTTCATAAATATGTACTT
This sequence comes from Xenopus tropicalis, assembly GCF_000004195.4. Classification (NCBI taxonomy): domain Eukaryota; kingdom Metazoa; phylum Chordata; class Amphibia; order Anura; family Pipidae; genus Xenopus; species Xenopus tropicalis. The sequence continues at coordinate 60,391,672 of NC_030678.2, read as the reverse complement.
TGTTAGTAGTACAGGTATCGGACCCCTTATCCGGAAACTCGTTATCCAGAAAGCTCCGAATTACAGAAAGCCCGTCTCCCATAGACTCCATTATAAGCAAATAATTCAGAATTTTAAAACTGATTTCCTTTTTTTATGTAGAAATAAAACAGAACCTTGTAATTGATCCCAACTAAGATATAAATAATCCTTATTGGATGCAAAACAATCCTATTCGGTTTAATTAATGTTTTATTAATTTTTTAGTAGACTTAAGGTGTGGAGATCCAAATTATGGAAAGACCCCTTATCCGGAATACCCTTGGTCCCGAGCATTCTGGATAATGGGTCCTATACCTGTATATGCCATTAGGTAATCCTAAATAGAAAATTGCCATTTTAAGTGCTAAGCACAGGCCCCTGGGATCACAGGATTCACATTACACACAAACAAACCAAGGGCATGCATACACGCTAGGCCCCATCAGCCAATTAATGGACAGAGTTCCGTCATTTCCTCCCACTTCTTCCTGTTACAGTTAGAGCTGCATTACTTCCTGTCAGGTGATCCCTGAGGTGCTGGTCAGGTGATCTCTGAGGGAGCACACAGCTCATCACAAAATAGCGACTCAAGGCCACTTAATATGACAGAATGAATACTTAACCAACAGATAGTTTAAATTATGTTAAGTTACTTCTTAAAGGATCTCACCAAACTGGAATATATATATCAGTAAATATTGCCCTTTTACATCCTTTCCCTTGATCCACCATTTAGTGATGGGCTGTGTGCTCCCTCAGAGATCACGTGACCAGAAATAATGCAGCTCTAACTGTAACTGGAAGTAGTGTGGGAGAAAAAGACAGAACTCTGTGAATTAATTGGCTGATGTGGCCTAGCATGTATGTGTGCCTTGGCTTGTTTGTGTGCACTGTGAATCTCATGATCCCAGGGGGTGGCCCTTAATTCTTAAAATGGCAATTTTCTATTTAAGAGTACTGAATAGCTCATACTACTAAAATAGTATATTTTTATGAAAATAATGAATTTAGATGCAGCAAGGTTTTACATATGAACTAGTTTATGCAATATATTTTTATGGAAACATATATTGTTTGGGGGTATAGGTTTCCTTTAAGTATTCATTCTGGGGGTATAGTTTTCCTTTAAGCCTGATTATGCTATCTCTTCAGCTCCACCAAAGCCCCCATGTTACCAGTGCCTAGTATATTGTTTTATCAGTGATGTCATCTCTGAATCTCTCAAGCTTTTCTTTCTAAGCTTCTGGGCTCCAAAGAACAAAAGATTTTCAGAAGCTAATAACAGATCAAAGGGTGTTTTGTTGTAGAAGAACTATTAATTGCAGCCACCTGTCCTGGCTTGAAATAGAGAGCCGAAGGTGTCACAGGGAAAATTGCCCAGGGCTTCTCTGTTAGATGGACGTGTCTCATTCCAGACAGCTGTCCCTGATTAATTCTGCATCTTGCTTTAATGTGCAGCCTGTGTGCTTTGAGTGCGGGATTGTGGTTAAAGCGACTGTAGTCAATACGTGTCTCATGCTGCCTTAGCTGACTCAGGGGTCTGTTCTTGTGGTTAACCCCATAGCTATTAGAGAGGACGAACTGGCTTGTTGAAAGCTAAATGTATAAGCACATTTTACAGCAGGGAAAACATTTTTCTGAAAATATTTTTTTTACTTACAAAAAAAATCATAGTGTTCATTTATTGGGCTAGCTTGATTCTATTGAGCCTATAACGTATGACAAATATTAGTATGCTAAGTCCTTTCACTATTCATTTTTGAAACTGTTAAAGGAATACTGTCATGGAAAACACTCAAAACGCAACAGTTAATAGAGGTTCTCCAGCAGAATCCTGCATTGAGATCCATTTTTCAAATACTCATTAATTTTGAAATTTCACATGGGGCTAACCATATTCTTCATTTCCCAGGGTGCCACAACCATGTGACCTGTGCTCTAATACACTTCAGTCACACTTTACTGCTGAGCTGCAAGTTGGAGTGATATCACCTCCCTCCCAGCAGCCTATCAGCAGAAAAATTGGAAGGCAGCAAGATAGCAGCTCCCAGTAGATATCAGAATAGCACTCAATAGTAAGAAATCCAAGTCCGGCTTGGGACTCCTCCAGTTACATGGAAGTAGGAGAAACAATAGGTTACCTTAAAGCAAGTAAAAAAAATACATTTGTTGGTTCAAGAATAAAATTTGAAACGGGAGAGTGAATGATTTGCTATGTAAACAGTGTAATTTAGAAATAAAAAATATACCAAAAATCTTGACAGTGTCCCTTTAAAGGGCACCTATTACCCTTAAATTGTTTCCCCCACCAGTGGTGCAGGCTAATAGAGCCCATACTCCGGTTGGGGGAAACGATAGCCTTTTTTAAATAAATAACCCCCACAAGTGCTAGGCTGCTCACACCAGAAGGGAGCTCCCGGTGCAGGAAACCATGTTGTGACACTTGCATGCACATAATGTGAGAGTGCCACAACTCGCTCATTATGTGCATGTGTGTCCACTGATTCTACATCAAGCGAATGTGTGTAATGAGCGAGTGGGGAGACACTCTCATTATGTGCATGTGCAGCAAACAACATCACCGGCCACACCAGGAGCTCACTCCCAGTACAGGCAGCCTAGCAATAGAGGGGGCTGTAGTTTTTCAAAAAAACTATTGCTTTCCCCAACCAGAATGTGGGCCCTAGTAGCCCTCACCTCTGGTAGGGGAAACAATTAGGGGGTGATAGGTGCACTTTAAAACAGAAAAAACTCAAATGTAGCGGCTATCATGTTAAAAAATAAGAACAATAAGAGGTTGCTTACTAAAGCTTTTCATAGAAAAAGATGATCTGCATGAAAGGAAACATGGCTAATGGCTTGTTCAGTTCAATCTGCAGCAACAAGCAGCCAATGATAAGTATCTTCAAGTCACTTAGGGGTTCAAGCTGCAAAGGCCCTTCTTACTTTATGTTTTGCTTATCATAGTAGGACATTTTAGCCCAGTTCTCTCATTCTGTGCTTGTATAGCCCTTAAATGAGAACTAAACCCTACAAATGAATATGGGTAGAAATTACATTTACGTACTAAACTTATTGCAGCAGTTTAAAGGTTTAGCTCTATAGTTGTAATGATTCAGGCCTGCAGAGTTGTCATAGTAGCTCACCATCTTGGATTTTATTAGAAGTGTCAATAACACTCCTATGCTCAGTGTGCTCTGGGCAGCTGATGATAAGTTTAGGGGTTGTTACAAATTTATAAGCAAAAATTAGGCTGGCCTGTAATATAAAACAAGATGCTACAAGGCTGATTATTCAATTCTAATGATAATTGCACTGGTTTCAGAGCTGCTATGTACTAATAATCCATATTATTTACCAATCATTAGTAAATAATATTGTGACATTTATTTTGAAAATATACATTATATTGTGTGTCTAACCCTATATTGTGTGACTGACAGCAAGACAGAGCATTACAGTGAATCAGTAGAAAAGAAGATGGGGATCTACTTGGGTCATCTATGGAGGCACAGATCTTCACTGCTAAGGGGCCGTGGTTGGCTTGGGCTGGTACAGAAGCCGTAAACATAATCTATTACATTCTGCTCTACTTATTTAGTTACATTTTTCTACTTTAAGAAATCTTGTACTCTAGGTCCTGCTCACTCTTGTAGTCTTTTGAGCTTGGAGGATTTGATGCCATTTTGATTTTTTAACTTACTTTCAAAATCCAGTCAGTGCTTCCATATTAGTTTGGTTTATAGCTCTCAGTTTATTTGTATAGAATTTTAAGGAGCATATTTTTCAAAGGGTAAAAATGGTATGTATTAATGTATGTATTGTGAGAGATACAAGCAGCAAGATCACTGTTTGGTGTAGTTTCCACCATTGTTAAAGGTGGGAAACATGTAGCACCAGGGAAAGTGCCTGTTTTAGCAGCAGCTATTGCTGTTATTCATGTAAGTGGATTAGGAAAAACTGGATAGGTGAGTCCTATAGTGATGAGCGAATCTGTATCGTTTCGCTTCGCCAATAAATTCGGGAATCTCTTGAAACAGCGAAAATGTTGTGGGAAAAAAAAATTGTTGCCCGCGACTATTCTTTTGATGTGTGACAATTTTGGGCGCGCGACTATTCTTTTGACGTCTGCGACTATTCAGGTGAACAGCAAATAAAAGGGCTGTGGGATTACACAGTAGGTGATTAAGGTTGGGGACTCAGAGGGGTTCACTCTCAGAGCAGGACATAGAGTAGGAAGGCTGTCGGCCTGTGTAAGAAACTCCCAGAGGGGCTGGGGGTGCCACCTGCTACTGCAAGGAGCAGAGGGAGCCTTTGTCCAAGTGAGGAGTCACCCAGAGAAGTGCCAGGAGTCAGAGAAAGGTCTCTCAGAGCAGGGCACAGGGCAGGAAGATTGCCTGACAGTGTGAGGAACTCCCAGAGGAGCTGGGGGAGCTGCCTGCCACTGCAAGGAGCAGAGGGACGTTGAGGCTTGGTGAGTAGCCTAAGTGTGCTAGAAGCTGGTGAGCTGGTATCCCAGGAGGGGAGAGATAGCAGGGCTGAATGAGTAGCCCAGAGTGTTCACAAGTGTGAGAGTCACCGTGGATGTGTAGAAGCCATTGGGAATGGTGAGAATCCCCGGGAAAAAGTTTCTAGTGTGAAAGTTACCCTGGAAGGTGAGAGCCCTGAAGCATGGACAATTCATAACCATGTTTGATGAACTGTTATGTTAAGTTAGGAGGAGTTTACCCCAAATACCCCCAAAAAACGTGCTGTCACATGTGGTGTCCCTGTCTCTTATGTTCCTGATCCTGTGCTTACCTGCCTACCATAGCTAATTCCCCCAAGATTCTGTGTACAGGCAGTCAGCATGTCACAGTATGTATAACTTTATTTATAAAGCACTACAAGGATATGCAGCACTGTTGTATTTCTTACTATACCAGTACAAGTGTTATCATAAATACAATAAATAAGTGTAAATACCCAGAGATTATGGTATGAGACACAGTAGGGAGGTCCCTGTCCAAAAGAGCTTACAATTTAAGTGGTTGGGTAACATACAGGCACAAATTGAAAGGTAAGTCTATGCAGGGCTAGAAAAAATACTGTTTTAGTGTGCCAGACTGTAGCAGTTTTTTCTTAAAGAGAATGAGTAAGTGTTCCCTACGGAGGAATTCAGGGATAAAGTTCTAGAGGTAAGGAGCAACGAGTTAAAAAGTTTTAAGATGAAAGAACAGTTGGTGTGGCTAATGTAAAAAGACAGAGGCTCTGAAGGGAGCAGAGATGATGACCAGGAACCTGCTGGAAGACCAGTGAAGGGCTTTAAATATTAGCAAAAGGATTTTGTATCCTTTGCTTAACAGGCAGCCATGCTAAAGATATTGTTTGGCACTGAACAGGTTCCCGCTTAGTAGAGAGCAGGAGGATCCTAGCCGTAAAGTTTAAGATTGATTACAGGGGAGAGAGGTGGGAGCCTGGGAGACCGGTTAGTAGGAGATTGCAGTAATCAAAACGGGAAAGGATAAGGGCATGAATTAGTGTTTTAGCAGCTACTTGTGAAAGAAAGGGGAATATCTTGCCAATATTGCAGTGGGCTCTCTTTATACAAGTGAAAAGAGAGACAATATCGCATACCTCAAAGTGGAAGGCTCGTCAGTAACACAGCCTCTCCTACACCTCACATGTGTACACAGTCATTGAGGGTTGTTACCAGTGGAGGAGTAGTATAAGTGCCAAGGAATAGTTTAAAATGTCAGCGTAGAATCAGAAGGCAGGATTGTATTCAGTCAGACACAAGGTTGATGCAGACGGCATAAACAGTCAGGCCAGGAATACAGAAGCAGCTTTGGTAGAAAAGGGGACAGTGTCCCACCACAAGAAGCATGGTTATTTCACAATAAAAAAAGAGGCCTAGGTGTCTATGAAGAACACATGTTAGTGCTTCAATCTAGACATGGGTTTAAATCAGGAAAGCCTGCGCACAGAAAAAGGTGAGAACTTGCGTGAGGGTGAGGGTCACCTAGAGGGGAAGGACACATGCACTTTGTTGCCCCTGATCTGCACCTAAATGTGCCAAAAGTTCTGTTAGTTGGAGCACAGTCTAGAGGGCACCTGACAGCCGATAAGTTTCCCTGTATTTAACACCTTGCTGACTTTGTGAGAGAGTTTGTTATGGGATATTTGGTACCAGCTGCAGGACTAGGACTGCACAGGCACAACTTCTATACAAATCAACCAAACATAACAACTCCGTATTCCTAGAACATTTGTATTGTCTGAGGGACCTGCATAAAGACAGGTTATTTTGCTTGTTATAGCATACTAATATAAGTAAACAACTGTTGCAAATTCTGAGTCAGATTAGAAACAATATGGGACCCAAGGGCGGAAATGTGACCTAAGATTAGTGGTATCTTTGGATTGCTTGTCATTGAAAGGATGGTTATCAATAGTGTGGGAATTTAGCTCTTTAGGTAGAAGTGGCAGCTCCTTTAGCACAGATAAAAGACACTAGTGATGAGCATTTCCTACGCCATAAAATTTGCGAAACAACAAGAAAATTCCAGAAAAATCAGTGAAACTAAATTGTCGCGAGACTTTTTTTGTCACCCGCCTCTTTTTTTTGCCGTCCACACATTCTTTTGATGCAACCTTGACATTTTTTGACACGCAACAAATTTTTCCGTGGAGAATTTTCACAGAAGTTTTGTGAAACAATTCGCCAATGGCGTAATGCGGAAATTCGCTGTGAATCCATTCCTGGCGAAAAAAAATCACTATTTAACACAACTTTGGTAGAAACTGAAAGTTCATACATCTGATATCCCAATACAACAAATAAGTAGCAGGCCAGAAAATAAACTGTCCTTCTCCGAGGACACACACAGCCCCACTTGGGCAGGTTAAACCAAAATAAGTAAATGCAGCATACACTCACAGTCCTTTGTATAATCCATGGGCTCACTCAGAAATAGCAACACTTCAGTCCCATGTCTTTAGGGAATCAAATAGTAGCTGGTCCTTGCTACTAGGTAATCCATTTCTTGTGAATTAATGTCCCCCAACTAGGAAGGTAAACGTGCAGCAAACAGATCATGTCCAGAACACATTTTTACAAGCAATATGAGCTCCACTGCAGCTCCAGTTGCTCACCTCTCACCTTTTTAACTACAGATTATGCTAATCAGCCCTCACAGCTGCTTCATAGAGGATTCTGGGAGGGATATACCTTTCTTCTATGATTTATCCAACCATGCTACACTAAGAGGCACATTTACTAATCCACGAATGTCCGAAAAGTGCCTGAATGCGTTTTTTTCGTAATGATCGGTATTTTTCGAGCGCTCAATACGAAAAAGTTGCGACAATTCACGAAAGTCATAATGGCTATGAAAAAGTCGCAACAATTCACGAAAGTCATAATTGCTATGAAAAAGTCGCGACAAAAGTGCAGAGTGGAGAGAGTGCAGAGACGTGCAACTAAACTGGTTAAGAGGATGGAAGATTTAAACTATGAGGTGAGACTGTCAAGGTTGAGGTTGTTTTCTCTGGAAAAGAGGCGCTTGCGAGGGGACATGATTACTCTGTACAAGTACATTAGAGGGGATTATAGGCAGATGGGGGATGTCCTTTTTTCCCATAAAAACAATCAACGCACCAGAGGTCACCCCTATAGATTAGAGGAACGGAGCTTCCATTTGAAGTAGCGTAGGTGGTTTTTCACGGTGAGGGCAGTGAGGCTGTGGAATGCCCTTCCTAGAGATGTGGTAATGGCAGATTCTGTTAATGCCTTTAAGAGGGGCCTGGATGAGTTCTTGAACAATCAGAATATCCAAGGCTATTGTGATACTAATATCTATAGTTAGTACTAGTGGTTGTATTTATAGTTTATGTATGTGAGTGTATAGATTGGTAGGTGTGGGTTGTGTGTGCTGGGTTTACTTGGATGGGTTGAACTTGATGGACTCTGGTCTTTTTTCAACCCTATGTAACTATGTAACTAATTCACGAAAGTCATAATGGCTATGCAAAAGTCGCAACAATTCCCGAAAGTCATAATGGCTATGAAAAAGTTGCGACAATTCACGAAAGTCATAATGGCTATGCAAAAGTCACGACAATTCGGGGGGGGCGTGGCTTGCCTTGGAGCTGAATGGCAGCGTGACTGCAGAGCTCCGTTAGCAAACAACCGATCCCTATAGCACCAACAAAGCAAGAGATGGGAAAACCACAGAGAATGAGACCGGAGAAAGAGAGAATGCCAGGGAAAAAACAACAGCTGGCACAAACGGAGCTTACACCACTTTTTTTCAAAAGTAAAGCTGAGCGCTCGACATCCAAGATGGCGCCCGCACTCGAGGAAAGAGAGGAGGACTGCGAGTCATACATGCAGCCATCAGAGCAGGAAAGCGAATCGGAAGAGGTACCTAACTTGCCCGCTTGAGCGCTGGTAAGGCCCCATCTAGAATATGCTGTTCAGTTTTGGTCTCCAGTGCTCAAACGGGACATTACTGAGTTAGAGAGGGTCCAGAGAAGGGCAACTAAGCTGGTAAAGGGTATGGAAAGTTTCAGTTATGAAGAAAGACTGGCCAAGTTGGGTCTGTTTACACTGGAGAAGAGGCGCTTAAGAGGTGACATGATAACTATGTATAAATATATAAAGGGATCATATAATAACCTTTCTAATGTTTTATTTACCAGTAGGTCCTTCCAACGGACACGAGGGCACCCACTCCGTTTAGAAGAAGGGAGGTTCCATTTAAACATTCGGAAAGGATTTTTTACAGTGAGAGCTGTGAGGTTCTGGAATTCCCTCCCCGAATCAGTCGTGCTGGCTGATACATTATATAACTTTAAGAAGGGGCTGGATGGATTCTTAGCAAGTGAGGGAATACAGGGTTATGGGAGATAGCTCTTAGTACTAGTTGATCCAGGGACTTGTCCGATTGCCATCTTGGAGTCAGGAAGGAATTTTTTCCCCTCTGTGGCAAATTAGAGAGGCTTCAGATGGGGTTTTTTTGCCTTCCTCTGGATCAACTAGTAGTTAGGCAGGTTATATATAGGCATTATGGTTGAACTTGATGGACGTATGTCTTTTTTCAACCCAACTTACTATGTTACTATGTTACTATGTTACTATGCTTACCTAGCTAACTTACCCTCTAAAGCTGATATTAAGGAAATGCTACAAGAGGTAACAAGCGCAATTAAAGAGGAAATACTAGATATAAAGAGAGACATGATCTCACTAGCCACAAGAGCTGATGATTTGGAGCTGAATCAAAACAAGATGTCAGCTAACCAAAAAGCAGTTTACACACATATTAAGCAACAAGATGGCATTATACTTGAACTCCAGAGGCAGATTGAGGATCAGGAGAACAGAAGTAGGAGAAACAACATCAGAGTGAGAGGGGTTCCTGAGACAATACAGAATGAAGAAATAAGGGCTGTTTTACTACAAATATTTAACAGCATTCTTAAAAAAGAACCCAACTCTGAAATAAAAATTGAGAGAGCACACAGAGTGCAAAAACCCAAGGCTGCTCCCCTCAATGCTCCAAGAGATATCCTCTGCTGCCTTCACAATTTTGCCTTAAAAGAAGAAATCCTCATAAAAGCTAAAGACATTAGCAACCTTACATTTGAGGACAGTACTATTAAACTTTTTCAGGACATCTCCAGAACTACACTGACCAAGAGGAAACTTCTAAAACCACTCACTGACACCCTGCGAGAAAATAACATCCCCTATAGGTGGGGATACCCTTTCTCACTAACAGCAACCAAGGACGGTACTTCAGCAACTATACGCACACCCATGGATACAGTCACCTTCATTAAAAAGCTACATCTTTCCGAGATGGAACTCCCAGGGTGGGTCCCCGAACATGGAAAGATCCCAGATTTATCCTTTGAACTACAAGGCGACTGGACACAAGCAACTCCGAAACGCACTCCACATACTCCGAGAACACCAAGGAACAGGACCAGACTGACCCACACCTGAAAGGATGGTAACAAATCAAAGACTATAGACACTTATGGGTGAACTAGATAAAGTATAAGTTAAAAGTAGATTCTGTTTAACCCAGACTTAATTCCCTTTACAAAGGGCCTACAACTAAACCAAAACTCTAGACGTAATGGTTTACTGTTTACTTATTTTACTGTTTACTGTTTACTTAGTTCTCTTCGTTACTGGTATATATGTAATACAAGAATAATGGTTTGATATTTGATCTATGTATAATTTCCACACAAGCCAATCTCCACTCTATAGAGGCAGGCATAAAACATACTCTATTACATAATGATGTAATGATGAGACAACCTGAACCATAAACTAACCCTGTCTCACTCCATATTTAAACCGGACTATAAAAGGTTAAAAAAAAAAAAAAAATTGGCTGAATCATAGGATCAAAAAGTTTAAGGTCTGCACGTTCTCTACCCATGTTTTTGACAAAGGTTAATGTACTAGACATACTTATAGTGGCCTCACAAGGTGGCCCCACTTTAAGCCACTATACAAGGGCAGATAAATACTACAAGCAAAAATGACACACAGTGGTGACGAGGTTATCATTCCTCCCATCTCTCATATTACGAGAAAATGGGATCGGGAGTTTGCTCTAAATGTAGAGAAACCTCCCAAAACGCTACACACCTCCAATCAACCATGCATCCCCCCATGATAAGAGTACACAGTACTCTAGCCGCCGCCAAACACCACAAGCTAAGGGGTATAACCCCAATAAGTCTACCGCGGCAACTGATCTTAACCACTACTGTATATATGTTTACACAAGTTAAAGTTTCCCCCCCAACTAACCCCCTCCCACCCTTACCCACAAACCTCCAAGCTAACAGCAGGTATATGCTTACTGAAGCATTAACAAACCCAGAAACTTACAATGCTGAGTACAACTAACAAAGAGGTAATAGAATGTAAAGTGATGTCATATAACGTCAATGGTCTAAACGAGCCGGTTAAGAGGTCCCAAATATTTAACCAGTGCATAAAAGCTGGACACAATATTATAATGATACAAGAATCGCATTTTAAAGAGAACCATGTACCCAAAATGAATCTGAAACAGTACCCCCATGTTTATATGAGTAATAACCCAGTAAAAAAGGCAACAGGGGTCATCACTTTGGTCCATAAGGACTTACCTTATAAACATATAGCAACACTAGCAGATAAAGAAGGAAGATTCCTGCTGGTTAAATGCCATATAGGAGAACTACTATGTACTCTGGCAAATGTGTATGTACCCAACAATGGGCAAATAACTTACCTAAAACAGTTTATGAAATCACTAGAAAACTTCAAAGAAGGCTTAACTATCTTAGGGGGAGATTTCAATCTAGTGCTGAACCCATTAACTGACTCTTCTTCAGGTAAAAGTAATATATCATACAAAGGACTAAAAGATGTTAAAAAAATGTTTTCCGACATGCAACTAATAGACTTATGGAGAGCCCAAAACCCCAAAGGAAGAGACTTTACACACTTTTCCAAAACACATTCAGTTTATTCAAGAATTGATTACATATTAGCATCCCAACATTGGTTACATTTATTTTCAAATACTAGCATTGGCAATACAATATTATCAGATCATGCACCTATATCAACAAAGTTTATCATTCCCAACACCATAAAACCCGAATTCACCTGGAGGATGAACGATTACATCTTACACAAAGAAAAGATAAAAGAACAGATCAGACTATGCATAAGTCAAACAGTACAAGACAACACAACCAACACAATTTCTCCATGCACGCTTTGGGAGACGGTAAAATGCGTCCTGAGGGGCCAACTCATATCAATAGGGAGCAACCTGAAAAAAGAAAAAAACAAAGAAATTAATAAATTAATCAAAGAAATATCTATCCTAGAACAAGCACATAAAGCAATCCAATCTCAACACAACCTATTGAAACTAGAAAGTAAGAGATTACAACTAAAAGCACTGCTAGACCACAAAACAAACCAAGCATACATGAGAAGCAAGCAGAAGTTTTATGAGTTAGGCGACAAATGCAATAAACATTTTGCAAACATACTCAAAACAATACAACCCCAAACACATATCACTGCTATAAAAAATAGCAATAATATGATAAACCACGATACTAAGGGAATAGCGTTAGCGTTTAAAGACTTCTATCAGGAACTCTACAAAATAAAAGGTCATAACATCACAGATCGTAATAGGGATAAAATAGATGAGTTTATAAAAAGCGCAAATCTAAAACAGCTTTCTATCGAAGACAGTCAATTAATAGACGCTCCGTTTACCCTAGAAGAAATTGAGAACAGCATAGACAACCTCCCAGTAGGGAAAAGCCCCGGACCAGACGGTTATACAGCATTATACTATAAAAGCTTCAAAAAGGAACTTAGCCCATTAATCTTGAAATATTTTAACTCCATAACACCAGATAATGGATTCCACCCCCAAGCCCAAGAAGCCCACATAACAATCATCCCCAAACCCGGGAAAGACCCCCAACAATGTGCCAGCTATAGACCTATATCCCTTATAAATATAGACATGAAACTATACGCTAAAATAATTGGCAATAGAATCAAACAACACTTACCATTCCTGATCCACCCGGACCAATCCGGCTTTGTACCTGGAAGAGAAGGAAGAGACAACACAGCTAAGATAATATCATTGATACATTATGCTAAAACAAGGCGAATTCCAGCCCTAATTCTCACAACAGACGCAGAGAAGGCTTTTGACAGGGTTTCATGGGAATACCTAGAGAGAACTTTAGCAGGCTTTGGACTAGAGTACAAATGTGCAGCATTTGCAGATGATCTGCTCATGGTTATAACAAAGCCTGTCATCTCCCTACCCAATATAGTTGCGCTACTTAAAACATACGGGGACCTTTCCAACTTCAAAGTCAACTACTCCAAATCTGAAGTCCTGAACATCAATGTACAAGAGAAAAATATCACACCATTAAAACAAAGCTTCTCATTCCAATGGGCGGATAGAGGCATAAAATACCTGGGAACCAAAATTACGTCAGATCTAGGAAATTTATACCAAGATAATTATATTCCTATGATAGCATCCCTACAAAATATGCTTAAAAACTGGAACAAACTGCAGCTGTCTTGGTTCGGGAGAGTACAGGCTACTAAGATGATGTTAATCCCCAAATTATTATATCTACTTCAAGTTCTGCCAATACATATACCTACGACTTATTTCTCCAATATAAAATCTATGATTACCAGATTTATTTGGGGAGGTACTAACCCAAGACTCAGATACAATATATTAACCCTACCGAAAGACAAAGGGGGAATTGCTCTCCCCAATGTATACAAGTATTATATATCCACACACCTGGTACGTATATTAGACTGGAAAACAAAGAAAGGGACAAAAGATTGGTGCACCTTAGAACAAGGGTGTGTGCCTATTCCCATAGAAAACCTTTTATGGAAAACAAAAGAGAAACTATTACAAGAAACAGATAACCATCCTTTGATTGAAGCAACATTGAAGGTGTGGCACAAAAATAAAGAAATCTATAATTTATCGACTTACCCTTATGTACTACAGCCCCTGATGTACAATGCAGACTTCAAACCAAGCAGGGAACCAGGATCGTTTTCCAGATGGAGTAACTGGGGAGAGAGGAACACTAGAATCAGCGATTTTGTAAAAGACAACAAGGTAATCTCTTTAGCAGAAATACAAAAAATCTGGGGCTCCCATCCCAGAGATGCCTGGAACTATAATCAGTTACATACATTCATACACACAAACAAAAACAACCAATGGAATAGAGCACTAACTCCCTGGGAAAAAATCTTAGAATCTAGTACTACAAACACGGGAATAGACAAACCACTATCCAGGGCTTATAAAACCCTAACGGTCACCCTGGACACACAACAAATACCCCACTGCCTAGCATGGGAAAAAGAACTGAGCGTTGAAATTTCACCAAATTTATGGGGCAAGATCTTTAAAACAACACACAAAGCCTCAAGAGCCATGAGGACTAATGAAGCAATATACAAACTGGTAACGAGATGGCACCACACACCAGCTAAAATACACAGAATATATCCCAATAGTTCTCCACTGTGCTGGAGGTGTAACAAATCAGAAGGCACGCACACCCATATCTGGCTTACGTGCCCAGAAGTGAAAAATTTTTGGAAGGAGATATTAGATATAATACACAAGGTAACGCAGCAACATATCACAATAGAAAGCGCACCCACCATACTACTCTATGTTATACCCGAAAAAGAAGACACAATATCAGACCCACTCACCTTACATCTCCTGCAGGCGGCAAAATCGCTGATTCCCCAGAAATGGAAGTCTTCCTCCTCCCCAACAGTCAAGGAATGGCTAATAAAAATAGAAGAAATTAGGAAAATGGAAGAGCTATCCCTACTAATACATAATAATAGCCACAGCTACCGTAAAATATGGACACCGTGGCTAAATTTTTTGAATAAATTAGACCAATAAGGCATTAAAGAATCAGAAAATAACCCAACATGACACACTAGGACACCTAACTCTCACTCTATAAATCTCGAAAAAACGTACTGAATGTATTGATGTATTGAAATGTCAACCACGTAGATAACACCACAAAGTAGTAAGAACTTGCTGTTAGACTAGGAACAAAGACTACGATTGTAAATGTATAATGCTATTCCCCCCCCCCCCACCCCACCCTCTTTCTTTCTGTATCCCTTCCCTATATTGAAATGCAAAAATAAAGAATATATAAAAAAAAAAAAAAAGTCACGACAATTCGCGCAAGTCGTAACGGCTACGAAAAAGTCGCAACGGTGACGGAAAAATCGCAAAAAATACGAAAAAAGTCGCAAAATGTTCGTTTCCAATCCAATTTTTTCCCATTTGGGATTAGGTTTCGTGGATTAGTAAATCAGCTCCTAGGGATAGGAAAACTTTTTCCTGTGTTTTTGCCAACAATGAAGATTTTCACAAATGTGCGGCAAAGAAGGCAGAGAAAATGCCAGCATCATTATTTTGCACCAATGGCTTTCAGAACAACCAGTTGAATCAAATGCCTCCCCAGCCCTCCCCCTGTATTTCTTAGAAGCTATCCAGGCAACATGTTTGGTATAGATAAAAAAGATTTTTTTTAATAAGTGTAAGGCAATGTATATGCTATTGCAGACCTAAAAATGCCTTAATGGCAGTAATTTCATCTTTTCATTGACTCCAATGCATTTGGCATATTGTCAACAAAATTTTGCAGGTAATATAATAACACATATATTACTGGGCTATATATCAAGTCAAATCTATGGTATAACCTTAAAATATGTAACTGGTTTATTGCATCTTTTTCCGTGGTTATATAGTGGTTAGAGGTATTCACCCCTTCTCAGAACAGAACAGGAGTCACTGGCAGTACAGTACATCACATTCATCCCCCTTCTCAAACGAAATAAATAAACTCAATCTTTTTTTGCGTGTGTATGTGTGGGTTTCCTTTGGGTGCTCTGGTTTCCTCCCATGGTCTTCTGGTTTGACAAGCTACAGATGAAATTGCCCATTGTATATCGATTTGTGTACCTTTAATAGGGCTCAATGTGAATAATTCAGTATTCTCTGTAAAACACAGAAAAATATCTCAGCAATACATAAATAAAGGATGATAATAATAAGTCTGAGAAGGATATCATCATCTATTGAAGAAAATGTTTTTTCCTTTGCTATGAGATATCAATGCATTGGTGTAACATTTTAAGCAAAGTTAACTCTGAATCAGCTGCAGACTGCAAATATAAAGGCAAAAAAATGCAAAGCACCAAAGAGCAAAGTACCAAACTTGAGTGTTTTTTGATTATGGGCCACAGAAGATAATTTCACCGAGGGGGTGGAAGTTTTGGTGCACCAAGACTTTTCCTGCCTCCTGTCCACCCACATGAAAATTTGGAATTGAGACAGGGTTAAAATAATAGTAGTTGAATGGACTCTTAACTTTTGGGAAGTATAAATATGCAGCTTCATTCTGCTCTGGTGAATTGCTTGCAGTTGCACACAATGGGGCATCTTTATTAACATTGGAGACAAATATCACTGGTGAAGTTGCCTATAACAACAATCTGCAATTAGATTTGGACTGTCACTTACAAGTTGGAAAACAAAAGCAAAGATCTGATTGGTTGCTATGGGCAACATTACAGGTGATGTTTCTCTCCAATGTTAAGAGATACATACCATACAGGGGCACAAAATGCCTTTTATATCTATATAAAACCTGCCTAACTGCTAGTTGATCCAGAGGAATGCAAAAATCCCTTCTAAAGCCTCTCCAATTTGCCTCACAGTGAAAAATTACTTTTTGACTCCAAGGTGGTAATCGGACAAGTCCCTGGATCAACTTTTACTAAGACCTTTTTCAATAACCCTAGATTTCCTCACATGGTAAAAAGCCATCCTATTATTTTACTCCCACTAGATTAAAGGAGACACAGACAGATGCCATAGGTGCCAAGCCAAGCAGGCAGGTTTCCTGCATATGGTCTGGAGCTTCTCAAGGTCTAAGAATTTTGATTGGATATTACCACTCACATGATGACTCACCTAACTCATACCTCTTTTTTCATTGCATATTTGCTTACTGGGTATCATAGAGAACTGTGTGGAGGGCACATCCTCCAGACTGCTTGCCCGATCCTTGCTTTACTGTGCACACAAATGCATTATACTCCAATGGTTGGTACCGCAACCCCCCAAAAAGAAACAATGGATTAAACTGATTAATGGGGCTTTACCCTCTATAAATCTGACATACCTAAGCAGAAAATGCCCAGCCAAATTCAACAGAATAAGGTAACCATGGCTGGAAATTGAAGGAGACCCACTGCCAGGACTACATGACACATAAGAACTGATATTTTGGATGTCCACGCTTGAAACCATTTAAACTAAGCAAGATGTGAATATTTCCTTTTCTCTTTTCTTTCCTACCCTTTCTGCTTTCTTCTATATTAAGGGGTTCAACTTAGTTTACTTCTTGTTTTGAAAGTGATAAATAAAAGTAATTAAAAAAAAGCCATCCAACCCCCTCTTGAAGCTATATAATGTAACTCACAGTATAACTGATTCAATGAGAAAATTCCACAACGTCATAGCTGTCACTGTAAAAACCCTTTTTGAATATTTAGATATTTTGTTTTCTAATCAAAATGGGAGCCCTCATGTCTTCTGGAATGACCTACTGGTAAATAAAGCATTAGAGATATTATTATATGATCCCCTTATTTATTTGTAGATAGTTTTCATATCTTCCCTTAAGCACTTCTTATATTACTCCAAACTGGCCAGTCTTTCCTAATTAATGAGACTAAATACCCTTTAGCAACTTAGCTGGACAACTTTGGAATCTCTCTAATTCAGTAAGATCTTGTTTGAGCAAGGGAGACCCGAACTGCAAGGCATATTCTAACTAGGGCCTCAACAGCTCTAAAAAGTGGAAAAATGACCGTCTCCTCCCGCAAATCTATACTCATAATACAGCTCAAATACTCATAATACATACTTATAATACAGCTCAAAACTTTTTTTGCCCTTGCAGCTGCTAAATGAAATGCTTGCTACAGCCAAGGACTCCTAGAACTCTTTCTAAATATGGATTTGCCTAATGCAGTCCCATTAATTGTATAAGTGGCTTGCATATTTATAATCATACAAGTGATTTACCAAAGCAGACTGTAACATTTCCAATAGTTACAAAAATAACCATTTAGCAGATGACCACTTTTGTGCTGTAATTTTTAGAGAAAAGTACAAGTGCATTATGGGTAAATAACATTTCCACATTTTTAACTTTGCATGGAGTCATTTATAAAATAGCTCTTGAACTCACAGCAAGAAGACAAAGACAAACCTCTGATTATATCAGTGCAAACAACCAGATGAATCTGGCATTGATAAAAGAAGGCTTCTTCAAAAATTTGTTATAAAATAAATTTTATCTTGGCAGGTCTTTTGTTAAAATGCTATTACTGTGTTATTTAATGCTCCATTGCATATTACACACTTGAGTTGATAGCAAAAAGAGCAACGCTGCCACGGAGCATGTGGACAGAATAAAAAATATTGGAAAGAATATAGTCTGACCTAATTTAAAAAGTTATTGTAAGCTAATATGCACATTCAGTGACATACTGTGACTTCATAACCTTGGGAATTTTCATAATTTAATGTACTAACATGATACCATTGGCTAACCACTTAATGTAAGTTTGCAAGCTTTCGAGAAAAAAAAAAAAATCACATGTCTTTAACTAAATATCCCTTAGAGTACAGTATAGAGCAATCATTAAGAAATGGACAGAGTATAGAACATCTTCAAAACTGCAAAGAACAGGCTGTCCATCAAAAGTGAGTGACCATGCTAGAAGAAGACTATTGGCTAGGCCAGCAAGAAACCAATGTCTGAAACAGCTACAAGCCTTAGCAGAGAGACTGGAGAGGCTATGCATACTTTTATCACAGATGTATGGGGGAATGGCAAAAAAACCATCATTAATGCACCATCCACACCATGAATCTTGGTGGTGACAACATGATACTGTAGGGATGCTTCTCTGCAGCAGGCCCTGGAAGGCTTGTCAGGGTAGATTGAATGGAGCAAACCTGCAAAAATGTCAGAAACCTGAACCCTGGAATAAGATTGTACAGCAAGACAATGTCCTAAAACATAAAGCTAAAACTCTAACACTAAAAATAGTGTTAATGCTCTGATGTTCTAGAATGTCTGAGTCCAGAACCCAGCCAAGGGGTTTGCTTATGATCTACATGCAACCTGACAGAGTTTGAGCAGTTTTGCAAAGAGGTATGGGGGAAAATTGCATTTTCCAGGTGTGCAAAGCTGGTAGAGACCTATCCACACAGTTTAAGACTGAAATTTCTATATACTGACTTGAGGGGGTATACACTTATGAAATATGTTGTTTTGTGGATTTTCATTGTAATTAATTTAAATCACTTTGCAAAGATCTGTTTTCACACTGACATAAATTATTTTCTATTGATCTATGTTAAAAAAAACAATAATAATACATTATTATATTATTAAGAAATTAAAAGTCACAGATGCTTTACATAACCATGTAAAAACATAAGGCCACAGGCCAAGTGCCATATAGTAAAAAAATTATGATCTGCCCAATGTACTGCATTGAAAAGCTGCTGTGCTAATCGCATTCTGCCTTATTCGGAGCTTTCTGCCATTAAACCTCTACCTGCCACATTATTTTTTTTTCATCAAGAATACTTGCCTCTCGACAGGTGGGTGGGTACACAGGTGAAGGTGAAGTAGAGCCAGGCAAAAAGCCTCAATACACTATGAAAAGAAGTAGAGTGAGCGGGAACTGTAAGAGCGATTCAGAGACATAGGTACGTTCGGACATAAAAACATGCCATTTATAAGGACATCATTTACAGTTTTGTCCCATAGGGAAATGACCAAACTTGTAAAGGAGTAGACCAGATAACTGCTGTTGCGTGAAAAATGTAAAAAAAAAAAAAAAAGTCAAATTGTAATTCTATGTATGTTTTGAATGGTGTCAATGTAATGGTAAGGTTGTCATTTGTTAACTTGTAGCAATATTGCATGAAAGTGTAGTTCATACCACCAGCTACCAGGGGGGAAGTAGATATGGGGTATATAAAAGACAGTGCTGATTAGAATTACAGTTCAGTTCCAGAAGGGCGTGGCAGAGCTAATGCCAGCCTGCGGGAGCAGATGAGGACCCCACCCTGCAAGACAGAGGCAACAGATTTAGTTAGAACAGAATAGTTTTAAGTCTTAGCGGGCACTAGGTGCACCATATAGAACAGGAAATTAGCATAAGCAGTTCATTGATCCAACTAGGAGAGTAGTGGAAGTAGTCTTCCGGATGGATATTCCATCAGTGAGGGAAACTAATGAATTTAGGCCAGGATCCACCAAGAGAAAAGTTCTATTTTGGAAGTGCAAAGGGGCACTATTAGAGAGTGTTGGATTGCTTGGAACAGGTGGAGATAGTGATCCCAAAGCTGGTGGAGTAGGAAAAGTGTGTGAATCTAACAGTAAGGAATCTATTCCATGTGAGAAATCCTATTGAATATGTGATATCCTATGTGGCCTGAACATGAAAATATGTATGTATGTATGTATGACTGGTGTGCTGAATAATAATAATAATAATGATAATAATTAAAGACCTAATTATAATATATATATATATATATGTCAACAAATATAATAATATGTCTTGTATGCAGTATATGATTATGATTTACAATATGGAACTACTCAAAAAGTCTCTTAATGAACTGCTGGATTGCATAATAAAGCCTCACACTGAAGTCCATGGAAATAGCAGGCAGTGGCAGGGGCAGTGTTTTGCTCTGCAGAGTGCAGCAGCTGAAGGTGCAGGGCAGTCCTGTACTTTCCCAGCTGTCATAGGGCAGATCATAAATACAGCATCCTGTTGCAGACTGTACCCACAAAAGCCTACTAACTTGAACATTCAAGTGATGGTCAAGTTAAAAGAAAGGTGAGGGGGCATCTAGTTACATCTCCCCACCCTACACAATATTTTCAGTCTTATTCATGTTCAATTTTTGTATAAATTCTCTTTGTCTAAAGTCCAGACAGGGCAATAATGTGTGTAATTTTCTTTAGGTTTGACAAGGTAGCCTCTGAGAAGCCAATTCTCTTTTGGTTTAACTTGGGTGACCTTATCCTTTTGCTCCAGTCGGGGACCACTCTTTTACAGTTTCACCATGTTTTTTCTTTTGATAAATATCTTTGTAATTTTTAAACATGACGGATGCTTTGTTTTACAAATTGTCAATATGCAACCTAATATGGCTTAGGGCAAGTAAAAGATATATGCAAGTGAAAGGATCTTTATGGATCTCACAGTCACAAAAAAGATGATGTTTGATGGGTGTGCAGTGTGCTATGTTGGGTTTGTAAATGTTCTGCAATATTCACACGTCTGCTTTTCCATTAAATAACCTCCTGTTCCTTCAGTCTGTGAATATCTTTTACAAGTCCCGGCATAAACAATTTGCTACAGGCTGCATGTTGTTTATATGGTTTTCTCAGCCCAGACATAGATCTATGTTTCATTGTGCTTGGTGTTGCTGTATCTGTGGGCCTTTGTTAACAACATTAGGTAAGTGGGGGTTTGCTCAAAATGCATTTGAAAATGGAATTTGTTAGGTAAACTAGTTACAAAAAAATATCTGTTTGCGTTTGCATGCATTGTACTTATATATCTGTAGCATGATAAGCTGCATATACAGGTATACCGAAAAAAATTAACACAATGAAACTAAATAGTATTTGGAAATGTTGTGGCAAGTATTTAATCAAGTTGAGGTGATGTACCAATAACAACAGCACCATGGGAAAGGTTTTCTTGCATTTACTAGATTAAGCTTGATTGAATAGAATAGAATTGATTAATTGAATAGAATAGATATCCATAAAATTTGTAATATTCTTAGATTGTAAGCTCTACAGGGCATAGGTCTCCTCCCTCTTTACACTTAGAAATGAATCTTGAATATAATTGCATTTGTGTAATTATATATATATATATATATATATATATATATATACTGTATATAATATTGAACAACCTTTGTTTTATGATAATATTGGTTTACTATACAGCACGGTGTAAATAAAACTATAAATGCACAACGCATAAATATCTTGCTTTCTAAAATATTTGGCTTGTTTGCCAGAAATGTATTTATTGCCCCTGGTTTTGTAGAAACGGAAGAAGTTCCAGAAAGTTTCTGCAGTGCTTGCTCTTTCTGGTTGTTGAGAAAGAGCAAGCACTGAGAAATGACATTGCATGTTGTCAAGTTTGGACATTTGAGCAAAGTATGGCTGTGCTCTGTACTGGAACGATCAGTATTAAAAAGCTGTCACAGAGAATTCCGTATATGGATTTGGTCATCATTAGCCAAGCAGTTAAAAAGGGTGAGCAGGTTGACAGAAATGATGGAGTACTAGAAATATTTTGGGTTTTGAAATTTCCACTAATATTCCACTGCCCTTGTTCGAGGTTAATTTCCTTATACGCCTCATTAAGTAGTGTGTGTTTTCCTGCATTTTACACACTATGCTATCTGCTAAAACTGTGAAGTAATGTAATTATGTCCATTACATTTTGGATTCAGCCATTTAAAAAGTAAGCTAAAACTTTCCCATTGGGGAAGATTACTGTATCCCTAAGATTCGAAAAACTTTTTTGCATATGCTCATATCAAATTATAAGTTTCTGACAAGCACTCGTACAAACTCTTGTCAGGTGACTGGAGTGAATCTCTAGTGGGTCAAATTCAGGGGCTTTAATACCATGGTTTTGGATACTAAAAAAGTGCGTAAAGTTCCATTGTGTCATGTGTGTAATTATCATTGTATGCACTAAAGATGACTCCAGGCCCTTTTGGTGTCAGGAAAAATGCTTTCCCCCTCTGAAGTAAATTGGAAAGGCTTCAGATGCAAATTGAGCAACTGCAAAGGAATCACCAGGACTGGGGGCCCAACATCAAACCTTTCAACGGCTATAACATTTGATTAAAGCTTCCCCTAGAAATGGCAGGCCCCTTATTTGAATTACCTGGAAGACCTCAACATAGTTATCTATTTGCTATAATTAGAACAAATGTGTCTTAGGATTTTTTTAAAAATGAAATGCTGATGTTTGTGATTATAGGTTATCTACTTGCAACGTTGTTGGTCCAGGGCACCTGGATCTCAGGTCTATTTCACTAACTTGAGGCTATTTCTTTATTTCCTGCCTTCATAGATTCAAGGGTGGTGTTGGTGGGGTGCTGTGGTGTCCCATCAGTGAGATCTTTGCCCTGGGCCTACTGGTACCTGTTCAGATGGTTTTGTAATAAAAGTTGTAAACAGAAACAAATTGCATAAATAACAACAATAAAAAAACAACAATAAAATTAATTCCTCAGTGTTCTTTTATTGCAAGAGTAATTTAAAAAAATGTTTAAATTATTTTTTGGGTGCAAAATAATGTTTTTTTTCAATAAGATGTCGCCTAGCAAACTACAAATTTGTGGATTTGTGGGCGGCAAAAATCTCATGCTGCAAATCAGGGTATTAGGACATTATTGATTCTTATTTGATACACAAAAAAGGTACTCATATAGTACAATGATGTAATAGAGGTAGATTAGCTGCAGCAATATAAATTAATAATGCAGATGTACACTGGCACTGTGAAGACTGATTTGGTAGGTTTTAAAATCACCTTGTGGAGATACCCTTTTGTAGTCCAGATTCCTCTATGGAAACCTCAGTGAGAAGTTATAGCCTGAGTCCCTTTTCCAAACTGTGGTCCCTTGACTTTCAGGCAGAGTATCACCTTGCAGCACACTTTCCTGTTTGCCTTACACACCTGAAGTGTGCTATTACAGATGCTTGTTCTATCACTGTCTAATAACCTCATTAAGGGTCTTTGTTCCCTAGTTTTCGCTAAAGAGATACTTCCTTTAGGGTGAAGACACATGCAGCTACTTAGTAGCAGCTACTTTTTCTAAAAAAACAGTACTCTCAAATTTAACTACATAGTAACATAGTAAGTTAGGTTGAAAAACCTAATGCCTATATATAACTTCCCTAACTGCTACATACATATTAAAGTTTATAAATTATTTACTCTTGAACATATTTTAAACTTAAGCTTTCCAAAATGTCCTAGTGGCACACATATAGGAGCTGATTTATTATAAGCATTGATTGCTTTCCCATTCATGGGTGAAAAGAATGCAACTCACTCACTTCACGAAACACAGGTACCACACAACTTTCTTTTATGCGCCTGTGCCTCTTTTGCCGCGACCGCACCCTTTTTTTTGCCCACAACCGCACCTTTTTTTTTACATGACTGCAAATTTCATGCCCACATTTTGCAGAAGTTTTGCAAAACAATTCACCAAAGGAGATTTTGCTGTGCATCCATGCATGGCGAAAACATTTGCTCATTACTAATACTGATAGCTTTAAACTTCTTGGGTTCAGCCCCATCTGTCAGTCCAATATTAAAAGATGTGTTTTTATTTTCACCGGGTATAGTTTTAGGGCTATGGCAGCCATGGAAATTAGTCACCAGTAAAAAATCTCCTCTACTGAGGGCAACTAATCTGAAAATGTTTTCCCTAATGAGGGAATGGTGGGCGACTATTCTTGACATGTGCCATCACCAGGGTCGGACTGGAGGTTGAAGGGCCCACCAGGGCTCCCGTCACAGGGGCCCTGCAGGTTCCCCCTAGCCAGGCGCATCCCCTAACCCCGCCCCCCCGCAGGGGCCCCCCTAACCCCCCTCGCAGGGCCCCCCACCCAACGTCCTCCCCCAAGCGCGTAAATTTGACGCGTCAGGGGAGGAGCGGCCGGGAGGGGGAGCGCTGGCAAGGGTCGGGTCTGGGCCGCCGGGGCCCACTATTGCTGGGGCCCACCGGGATTTTTCAGGCCCAGTCCGACCCTGGCCATCACCCTTAGGCCAGTGACACAAGAGTAGATTAGTCACCTTGTAAGGCAACTTCGGCTCAAATCAACATACAGTATACTTTTTCCTACCGGCGATTTACATTACTGCTGGCTAATCTCCTTGTGTATCACTGTGCCAAAGTATTCAGGAAAGCAAATAAGCCTTTGATTTCTATGCATTAAATAATTGTACACAATAAATGCTAGCTGTAAAATGCTGGAGTAGGTACCTTAATTTTATAGAAAGAATTATCACTGTCTTCTCGCTAAATGGCTTTATTGTCAGGACTTTGTTTACAGTATGATTGTTTCCTTGGTAGAGAATCTGCAGAGGAATAAATACAGGTATACAGGGACAACATTGACTGAAAGCTTTCTTCAGTTATGTGTCATTTGGAAGCAATAACCTAATAAGCAGAACATGCCCAGTGCCTGTTTTTATAAAAGCATATACAGTGCTGTAAGTAGGTAAAAGCAAGTAATTGCAAGGCCATTTAAAATGATGAAATATGTCTTGTCTTTTAATCATAGAACTTTATTATTATCGCTTTGTGAGCTGTTAAATACAGCTTGGCCATAACTCTTCTTTGTACAAAAACCATATATAGAGTTTTATTTGAACCAAAGCAGCCCTGCAGTATGCATTATTCATAAATGTTCTTATTAAAAGTAGCTGCCATCTAACACTTTGTATTAATACTGTGTCATTTTTATTGCAGTCTAGAAGGCTAGGGAAGCCAAAATGTGTGAATGGAACAGTTTGCGGCTGTAGTGATCACATTATCTCTCCCCCATTATATATTAGGTTTTTGCCAGAGTCAGAAATGAGAGGAAAATGGTGCAGTGAGACAGGCCTCACGTTCCTAAGCAATGATGTACCAAGGGTCACGTAAAGCTAAACACATACTAGAATAAATGCCTAAACTTCTGCAAATTGCTGAAGATTCTGCTGATGTTTTCCCTCAGTGAATTATTTTTTTTTTTTTTCAAATATCTTTTTATTTGTTTTTCAAAAAATAAAGGGATACAGAAAGGAAAGGGGTAGGGGTAAAAAGGTAAGTATTTACAAAGCAAAACATAAATTGTCACTTATACATTGTACTGTTACATTTTATCTGATACCAGTTGTTAACTAGATATGTATATATTTGTTTCACAGAAAAGAAAATTAGATTACGGTAAACATTTCAGAGACATGTTTAATTAGTTGTCGATCAATATTAACTATTGTATATTATAGTTTCATTTTTAGAGGTGCAATTTGGAGATATCTCACTGCATATTGGATTTTTTTTGGTTTAGATAATCAGACCATGCTCTCCAATTTTTGAAATGATTGAATGCGTTGTCTATTTTGTAGGCAATTGCTTCTTCCATTGTTTTAGTTTCATTTAGTAATTGTATCCATTCTTGTATTGTAGGTATTTCTGTAGTTTTCCATTTTCTAGGAATTATTGCTTTGGCTGCTGTTATCATATATTTAATCAATGGAATTTTTACTGTCTTCTTTTTGGTATTGTCAAATAGTAACATTACTATTGGAGATGTGAGTTTTATTTCATTTGGGAATACATAATCAATTATCTTTTGGATATTTTCCCAATAATTTTCAAGTTTTTTGCATTTGAACCAGATGTGTTCGTAAGATCCTTTCTCCATATTGCACCTCCAGCACAAGTCAGATACATTATACATGTTTTTAAGTTTTATAGGAGTGTAATACCACCTGGCCAATATTTTATAGTTAAATTCCTGGAATTTTGTTGAAGTAAAAATTTTACTGTTATTTTGGCATATTTTCTCCCATAATTCTGGCGTAGGATTTATATTTAATTCGTTTTCCCATTTGTTTGCGAAAGGTGTTTTGTCTCTATTTTGTTTTATTAACTTTTTGTATGTAAAGGATAATGCTCTAGTAATTCGAGATCCTCTCACGATTATATCTTCTAACCAGGTAGGTTCTCTTTGTATTTTCAATATTTGTAGCGTATTGATATATTTTATTATTTGGTCGTATATTTCTTTAGAAATAATATTTGCTCCTAATTTATGGTTTATTTTTTCCAGAGATAAGATTGTATCTTTTTCTATAAAATCTTTTATTCTAATAATTTTGGTTCTGTTCTCTTTCTCTGGCTCAATTTCTTTGATTTCCATACCTGGTGGGAATTCTGGGTTATTCCATATAGGAGTTAATAAAGACGGATAAGGTGAGAGATCATATTCTTTATTTACTTTATACCACCACTTTAAAGTTGTATGGACTGTTATGTCTTTTTGTGTAATTTTTGTAGTTTGTATTTTTTTTGTCCAGATTAAGGAAGATAGTGTCTTAATGTTGTCTCCTCTCTCTGCATTGTTGGTTGGAGAGAGATAATTTTCATTGTTCCAGGATATTATTCTAGCTAGCTGTATTGCTTTATAGTATGTTTCTATACAAGGTAATCCTAGCCCACCTATATCTTTAGTTCTTGTCAATGTTTCATATGCTATTCTTGGTTTTTTATTTTTCCAAATAAATTGAGAGATTTTTGTTTTGATTTTATGGAAAAAAATTCTGGGTATATCTATCGGCATGTTTTGGAATATATACAATATCTTGGGGAGGATTAACATTTTAACAATGTTAATACGTCTCCCTCAGTGAATTATTAAGCGCTCCCTGTCAAAATTTAGATCAGATTTGTGTTATGTACCAGCAGCTTATTAAATGACTGAAAAAGGCTCTACAAGGAATATGTCTGGTTTTGAAACACTAGCCTGCCAGTTAGCAAACACAAGTTTCTGTATCTGAGCATCCGCTAGGGCTAGAACTGCCAAGGCAGGTGATCTCTAGTGATGTCTTTCCTATCGCATTTTGATTAAATAGACATAAACAAGCAGCAGACAGCTTGGTCTGATTTAGAAAAGATTGCTTAAGGTATCAAACTGCAAGTTCATTAGTGATATACTATGTGGTCCCCAACAGCCCTTTGGTTGTAATGGATAGGGGCCACAGAGTATAATCAAGACCTGCATGATACTTTTGTCAGTTATATAGTAAAGGGTTTTAAAGCTACGTGTTTGTTCCATTGGCAGCAAACCCACAGGATCCTATTAGGTACATTTTTAGCTTTGGTGATGCTGTGAGATCCTTGCCTTTTTCATCCCCTTTTCTCAGAAGGAAAATAAGTCAATACATCAACTTTGCATGCCAAAATCTGCTTTGCCCCAATTATGCACCTTTTTTAGTTAACACTTTTTATTTAATGAAGACATTTTGGGGACATTGGACCAACTTTAAATCCCAACCCTTTGGTTAAGAATCCTGGGTGCACAGTATAGGTAAGGGATCCCTTATCCGGTAACCCATTAGCCAGGAAGCTCCAAATTACAGGAAGGCTATCTACTATAGAGTCCATTTTAAGCAAATTATTATATTTCTCTAAATGATTTCCTTTTCCTCTGTAATAATAAAATAGTACCTTGTACATGATGATAACTAAGCTGCATCAATCCATACTGGTGGCAAAACAATACTATTTGGTTTATTTAATGTTTAAATGTTTATCAGCAGACTTAGGGGCACATTTACTAGTCCTCCAATCTGAATCCTGAATGGGAAAAAATCAGATTGGAAACGAAAATTTTGCGACTTTTTGGTCGTTGATGCTTTTTTTTTCGTATTTTGCGCGACTTTTTCGTCGCCGTCATGACTTTATCGTATTTTGCACAATTTTTTCGTCTTAAACAATTGTAAACGGCGGAAAAACCAATTAAAATTTTTCGTGACGGCGACGAAAAAGTTGCGCAAAATATACGATAAAGTCGTAACGGCGATGAAAAAGTCGCGCAAAATACGAAAAAACCGCGACAGCGACGAAAAAGCCGCAAAAATACCGATCATTACGAAAAAAACACATTCGGACGCTTTCGGACGTTTGTGGATTAGTAAATGTGCCCCTTAGGGTATAGAGATCCAAATTATAGAAAGATCCTATACTTAAAGGAAAAGTAACACTAAAATTTTTTAAGTAAAAAAATCAATTTTACCCTGCTCCAATAATTGCCCTATCCTGTACACCATTTATTATTTTGAATGCAGGTGATGCAGGGCAGAATACACTATGCGACGATCGATTGATCGATCCTAGCCTTCCTTCTGTATAGCTTTTTCACTTCGGTATTTAGGCAAATCTTTCCCAAAGGATTTGGGGTTCTGCCGAATCCCAAAATAGTGGATTTGGCGCATCCAAAGCAAAGCTTTAATCAAAGCTTTCATGTACTGTCCCAGTATTTTTATTTGTAAAGGAAGATAAATTGTAGAAAGAGCTGCATTAATTTTAAAAAAAATAATGTCCTATTACCTCAGATCCCACATCTAGTGGCTATTATATCTGCAAGTCTGTATAATACCCACCCTGATTCTTTTTTTTTTTTAAACTTTGCACATTGGCTAACTTTTCCAGCCAGGATTTGTTGTGAGGCCACAAAGGCCCGGGCTTAGAGCGGCACTATTTTAGGGGCCGCCACCCACACCTAAATTTTTCTCATATACGGAGCACTGGGGACAGGACGTGCAAAAAACTTCAGCGCATCCTGTCCCCAGTGCTCTATATGTGAGCAAAATGGATGCGCATGCAAGCAATCATAGGCAGGGGAGGGGGGGGGGCACCCTCTGGCAATATTATAAATTGGCCTTGCTACTTTAATTGCTCTGTTTTGCGATCACAGAGTCTGCAGCTGGCCCATGAACACAGCCCTGCCTCTCTTTGGCAATGAGGGACAGATTCATGACATGGGGAGGTTGTAATTCCGGTCCCCTTTTCTCTTAAAGGAGACATTTCATATCACCTTCATATTCAGTTATATGATTCATCTTTCTTCAATCTATGTAATCTTGCAGAAAAAAAACGATTTGAATGCATTTTACCTGCTAAAATCGTTTTTATATCAGAGCTGCAGAGAGATCTTCACTCCTCTGAAGCTAAACTGAAATGAGAGATGGGAGTGTCTCTTCATTCTCCCACAGGAAATGGTCACAGCACTGACTGACAGGCTGACCTCTGCTGTAGCAGGGAAAACCCCTCCCACCTCCCTGCCTGTGTATCTGTTACCAGTCTGCACATAGCTGTCCTGTGCTGCTGCCTGATCTTTACAAGTTGCAGGGAGTTGTTGCAGGAGAAAATACCAAAAAACAGCCAGTTTAGGTGTCAAAGTACAAGTTGCAGGGAGTTGTTGCAGGGGAAAATACCAAAAAACAGCCAGTTTAGGTGTCAAAGTACAAGTTGCAGGGAGTTGTTGCAGGGGAAAATACCAAAAAACGGCCAGTTTAGGTGTCAAAGTACAAGTTGCAGGGAGTTGTTGCAGGAGAAAATACCAAAAAACAGCCAGTTTAGGTGTCAAAGTACAAGTTGCAGGGAGTTGTTGCAGGGGAAAATACCAAAAAACGGCCAGTTTAGGTGTCAAAGTACAAGTTGCAGGGAGTTGTTGCAGGGGAAAATACCAAAAAACGGCCAGTTTAGGTATCAAAGTACAAGTTGCAGGGAGTTGTTGCAGGAGAAAATACCAAAAAACGGCCAGTTTAGGTGTCAAAGTACAAGTTGCAGGGAGTTGTTGCAGGAGAAAATACCAAAAAACGGCCAGTTTAGGTGTCAAAGTACAAGTTGCAGGGAGTTGTTGCAGGAGAAAATACCAAAAAACGGCCAGTTTAGGTGTCAAAGTACAAGTTGCAGGGAGTTGTTGCAGGAGAAAATACAAAAAAAAAAACCCAGTTTAGGTGTCAAAGTACAAGTTGCAGGGAGTTGTTGCAGGAGAAAATACAAAAAAACCCCCCAGTTTAGGTGTCAAAGTACAAGTTGCAGGGAGTTGTTGCAGGAGAAAATACCAAAAAAAACCCAGTTTAGGTATCAAAGTACAAGTTGCAGGGAGTTGTTGCAGGGGAAAATACAAAAAAAAACCAGTTTAGGTATCAAAGTACAAGTTGCAGGGAGTTGTTGCAGGAGAAAATACAAAAAAAACCCCAGTTTAGGTGTCAAAGTATAAGTTGCAGGGAGTTGTTGCAGGAGAAAATACAAAAAAAACCCAGTTTAGGTGTCAAAGTACAAGTTGCAGGGAGTTGTTGCAGGAGAAAATACAAAAAAAACCCCAGTTTAGGTATCAAAGTACAAGTTGCAGGGAGTTGTTGCAGGAGAAAATACAAAAAAAACCCAGTTTAGGTATCAAAGTACAAGTTGCAGGGAGTTGTTGCAGGGGAAAATACCAAAAAAACCCAGTTTAGGTATCAAAGTACAAGTTGCAGGGAGTTGTTGCAGGAGAAAATACAAAAAAAACCCAGTTTAGGTGTCAAAGTACAAGTTGCAGGGAGTTGTTGCAGGAGAAAATACAAAAAAAACCCAGTTTAGGTATCAAAGTACAAGTTGCAGGGAGTTGTTGCAGGAGAAAATACAAAAAAAACCCAGTTTAGGTATCAAAGTACAAGTTGCAGGGAGTTGTTGCAGGAGAAAATACAAAAAAAACCCAGTTTAGGTATCAAAGTACAAGTTGCAGGGAGTTGTTGCAGGAGAAAATACAAAAAAAAAACCCAGTTTAGGTATCAAAGTACAAGTTGCAGGGAGTTGTTGCAGGAGAAAATACAAAAAAAACCCAGTTTAGGTGTCAAAGTACAAGTTGCAGGGAGTTGTTGCAGGAGAAAATACAAAAAAAAACCCAGTTTAGGTATCAAAGTACAAGTTGCAGGGAGTTGTTGCAGGAGAAAATACAAAAAAAACCCAGTTTAGGTATCAAAGTACAAGTTGCAGGGAGTTGTTGCAGGAGAAAATACAAAAAAAACCCAGTTTAGGTATCAAAGTACAAGTTGCAGGGAGTCGTTGCAGGAGAAAATACAAAAAAAACCCAGTTTAGGTATCAAAGTACAAGTTGCAGGGAGTTGTTGCAGGGGAAAATACCAAAAAAAAACCAGTTTAGGTGTCAAAGTACAAGTTGCAGGGAGTTGTTGCAGGAGAAAATACAAAAAAAACCCAGTTTAGGTGTCAAAGTATAAGTTGCAGGGAGTTGTTGCAGGAGAAAATACAAAAAAAACCCAGTTTAGGTGTCAAAGTACAAGTTGCAGGGAGTTGTTGCAGGAGAAAATACAAAAAAAACCCAGTTTAGGTATCAAAGTACAAGTTGCAGGGAGTTGTTGCAGGGGAAAATACCAAAAAAACCCAGTTTAGGTATCAAAGTACAAGTTGCAGGGAGTTGTTGCAGGAGAAAATACAAAAAAAAACCAGTTTAGGTATCAAAGTACAAGTTGCAGGGAGTTGTTGCAGGGGAAAATACCAAAAAAACCCAGTTTAGGTATCAAAGTACAAGTTGCAGGGAGTTGTTGCAGGAGAAAATACAAAAAAAACCCAGTTTAGGTGTCAAAGTACAAGTTGCAGGGAGTTGTTGCAGGGGAAAATACCAAAAAAAACCCAGTTTAGGTATCAAAGTACAAGTTGCAGGGAGTTGTTGCAGGAGAAAATACAAAAAAAAAAACAGTTTAGGTGTCAAAGTACAAGTTGCAGGGAATTGCATGTAAAAACAAACACATTTCTTTTCATTAGGTACAGTCTATAGAATAGACTCCTTTAGTATGAAAAACGTTTTTTTTGGCAAAATATTATTTTTCAATAAAGAGATTTAAGAGGCTTACTTACAAGGATCGAGTCACAGACGCTGCCAGCCAAGTGAACAGCTTTTCAGGAAGGCTGGGCGGGGCTGGGAGCAGAACAAGAGAGAAGGACCCCAGCGTGACTGACGTGGGCGGGGAAATGACATCACCAAAGTCCCCGCCCACATCTCACGCCCACTCCTCTCTCATTGGCTGCAGCGTGTCTATGGGAAAGAAGCTAGGGCCGGCGGCCCGAGCTGAAGATAGAGACATGCTTCTGGCAGGAAGCCCTGTGGATGGGAGGGGCTGCAGTGTTTCAGCAGGGATTTAACAGCCTTCTTGAAGAGTAAGTAGAAAATAAACTTTATTGTATTCAATTTTTCTGTGTTAGCTGCTTTTTAAGATAAAGTGAAAATTTATTGTATATGTCTCCTTTAACCCACACCCCATTCTACCCCCGGCCCCCTCACAAAAAACCAACACAGACCTGCATTTTCTGGGTGGAAAGGCCGCAGCTTATTTTATTGATGACACAATAAAATTGTAAACAATGTTTCATTCAATACACTTTTACCAATTAAA
This sequence comes from Xenopus tropicalis, assembly GCF_000004195.4. Taxonomy (NCBI): domain Eukaryota; kingdom Metazoa; phylum Chordata; class Amphibia; order Anura; family Pipidae; genus Xenopus; species Xenopus tropicalis. The sequence goes on along the minus strand of NC_030678.2, from coordinate 60,358,908 downwards.
TAAACATAGTTACATAACATTTAGCCGCTGAAGGCTGCAATACAACTCTTACCATTATAATAATTTAACCTTAAATTAACCTTGGAGAATTAAAGAACCCTTTCACGCCTGTGACTAAGCCTCCATAACCAAACTTTCCCACCTCCTGTGCTTACTATGACTGTTTTTCCCCCAAAGCCTAGCCCCCAGGCCTGCCCCTCCATAAAAGCACCTGTCCCTTAATCTATTTAGCCCCTTTTCGGCTCCCCCTAGGGCAGCCCCACCACGCCACAAGCTGCGACTAATCAACCAGTTCCCCTCTATTACCTGTCCCTGAATTCCGTACTCCAGGGCGGGTGGGCGGGAACGCTGTCCTCTCCCTTCTACAGCCACGAGGTAATGGGTGCCTTCTTCCGGCTCCTTTTATTTATATGGCCTCTTTCCCCTCCCCTCTGCTGCTTTGGTACTACAACTCCCATCAACCTTTACTCCAACTTCCTGTGGGTCCCTATTAACCTCCCCTGTCATGGCTAGTGATGTAGTGAACATCGCCGAAAATGTTCGCGAACCCGTTCGCGGACTTTCGCCAAAACTCGCGAATATTCGCGAACTTTGCGAACCCCATAGACTTCAATGGGAAGGCGAACTTTAAAACCTAGAAAAGCCACTTCTGGGCAGAAAACTGATTTTAAAGTTGTTTAAAGGGTGCCACGACCTGGACAGTGGCATACAGGAGGGGGATCAAGGGAAAAACTTCTCTGAAAAATACTTTGTAAAAAAAACGCCAAAAAAAAACGCCAAAAAAAAAACGCCAAAAAAAAAACGCCAAAAAATAACGCCAAAAAAACCCACAAGCTATTCCTATGTATATGCATAGGCGATAAAACGAAGCGAAAAAACGCGGCGGGAAAACCAAGGCGAAAAAACGCGGCGCTAAAAAAAACCGCGGCGAACCCAAAGTGGCGAATATCGGCAAAAGTCCGCGAATTTTCGCGCGAATTAGTTCGCCGGCGAACAGTTCGCTACATCTCTAGTCATGGCCTCGCTCCGTTCCACCTGTCCCAGGCTCGCTCTCCGGGCTACTTGAGGGACAGGCGGCACCCCTTCCCACCATTCTCTGCCAATTCTACAGCTTATTATTAATATACTATGTGAACTTTATATTAATCTGCTTTGAAAGAAACATATATATATTTTTATATAATATAGTTATGATCTTACATCACTTTCCCCACATACTCCCCAATATGTTTGTGGAGATTCTCATTCATCCAGGTCATGGTATATTTGTAGTAATAAGTCAAATCAACTGGATTTGTGTTTTTCTTGAAGATATTTCGCCAGTCATCCAAATGGCTTTCTCAATTCAGAATTGAACTGAGAAAGCCAGTTGGATGATTGGCAAAACGTCTTTAAGAAAAACGTCCAGTTGATTTGACTTATTACTACAGATACTTCCCAATATACCACTTTAAAAGAAGACTGAAAAAACAAGCTGCGTAAGGTATGCTGAGATCTCTGTGGCCTTTTTTGGGTTGTTATCATTAGGATTCATCTAATTTGGGAATATTTAAAAGAACATATGACCATATCCAAAGACCGTCTAAATTCAGGTCAATCAACAATTCTTATTTTTGATGCACCCCCCACCAATGGCACTGAATGAAACCAAGCTAAAATAAACATACGTCACATATGTCCGATTAATCTTTTCTTTTACTTACTCTTAGGGGCCGATTTACTAATCCACGAATGGATCGAAAGCGTCCGAATGTGTTTTTTCGTAATGATCGGTATTTTGCGATTTTTTTTTGTCGCCGTCGCGACTTTTCCGTAAATTGTCGCAACTTTTTCATAGCCGTTACGACTTGCACGAATTGTCGCAACTTTTACATAGCCGTCGCGAAAAAATCAAAAAGGTTTGCCCGCCGTTTACTAGCGCTCAATACGAAAAAGTTGCGACAATTCGCGCAAGTCGTAACGGCTCCGAAAAAGTCGCGACAATTCGCGCAAGTCATAACAGCTACGAAAAAGTCGCGACAATTCACAAAAAAGTCGCGCCGGCGACGAAAAAAACGCAAAAATTATGAAAAAGTCGCAAAATGTTTGTTTCCAATCCGATTTTTTCCCATTCGGGATTCGGATTCATGGATTAGTAAATCAGCCCCTTAGTGTGGCAGAGCAATATATTAATAATGAATAATAAAGAGCTGTTCACCTTTATAACACTTTGGAACTAAAAGTAGATACAGTAATTTAAATCATATCTGCAATTTGCATTAATCAAAAAAATGGATGATTTTCAAAATAGCTACCTGCAAAGGTAGTTCTTCATAAAGTCTTTTTTCTCTGCCAGCCAGGGGACTCACATTGCAGGGAGATGCAGCCTTAAAAGTTTTTAATGGCATCATCCAACTACTTCCAATTTTTCTCCCTAATACGATATGTATTTCATGTGTCATTATTAATGTAATATTATTCATAATTGGATGTACCTATGAAATTGTCCCATATAGTACTATGCTTCCCATTCACTGAATATTTAAACAAACATTTTGAATACATTTTGCAAAGGGTGTTTATAAAATTTTTGAAAGGAACCTAATAATGAATGGAGAACTAAGGTCAAACTACCTAGACTGCAGGTTTCTTAAAATTCCTTATATCATTTCTGTATAATACAGGACATGAATTAACTGTATAAAGTGCTTCCTGTATAATTTCTGTAAAAATGTATAACATGCATTGGCTCAGTATGAGTTTAGCAGGGGTAAGCTGAGGAGCTAATAAATTTGCTATTTATAGACCAGAAATGATGGTCTTTAATGCTAACTCAATAACATTACATTACATTACATTAACATTTATTTATAAAGCGCCAACATATTCCGCAGTGCTGTACAATAAGTGGGTTACATACATTGGACATACAGAGTAACATATAAAGCAATCAATAACCGATACAAGAGGTGAAGAGGGCCCTGCCCAAAAGAGCTTACAATCTACAAGGAGAAAGGGTTGAGACACAAGGTGTGGGAATGGGCATGACCAGAGTTGTGAGAGGTGGGGCACAGGGTATTGCTAAACTAGATTAGGGTAAGCCTCTCTAAATAAATGTGTTTTTAGAGATTTCTTGAAGGCAGAGAGATTGGGAGAAAGTCAGTTTGTGGGAGCGAATTCCAGAGAAGGGGGGCAGCCCTTGCAAAGTCTTGAATGCGAGCATGTGAGGAGGGAATGAGAGAGGAGTTGAGGAGCAGGTCAGTAGAGGAGCGTAACAAGCGGGTTGGATGGTACCTAGAGATGAGTTCAGAGATGTAGGGTGGGGCAGAGTTATGGACTGCTTTAAATGTGAGGGTCAATAGCTTGAATTTTATCCTGGATGGTAGGGGAAGCCAGTGCAGGGATTGGCAGAGTGGCACGGCAGAGGAGGAGCGGTTGGAGAGGTGTATGAGCATGGCAGCAGTATTCATTATGGACTGGAGAGGGGACAGTCTTTGGAGGGGAAGGCCAATTAATAGGGAGTTACAGTAGTCCAGGCGAGATATTATAAGAGAGTGAATAAGAATTTTGGCAGCATCTTGGGTGATAAATGATCGGATTTTGGAGATATTTCTTAGGTGAAAGTGACATGATTTGATAAGTGATTGGATATGAGGGGTGAAGGACAGGGCAGAATCAAGGATAACCCCAAGGCACCGGGCCTGGGAAGATGGGGTGATGGTAGAATTGTTAACCGTTATAGATACCTCGGGAACAATGTGGGCGTTGGATGGGGGAAAGAGAACCAGTTCAGTTTTAGAGAGGTTTAATTTCAGGTAACGTTGGGACATCCAAGTGGAGATAGCAGACAGGCAGGAAGAGACGCGAGTTAGAAGCTCTGGGTTGAGATCAGGAGAGGAAAGATAGATCTGAGTATCGTCAGCATAGAGGTGGTACTGAAAGCCAAAAGAACTGATTAGTTTGCCAAGTGAGGAGGTATAGAGAGAAAATAGTAAGGGGCCCAGGACAGAGCCTTGAGGAACCCCGACAGAAAGAGGCAAGGGAGAAGATGATTCCCCATTGTAAGAGACACTGAAGGATCGATCTGAGAGATAAGATGAAAACCAGGATAAGGCAGTGTCACGAAGTCTGGAGGAGAAGAGGGTGATCCACAGTGTCAAAAGCAGCAGAGAGATCGAGAAGTATTAGTAGCGAGTAGTGTTTTTTGGCTTTAGCCGAAAGGAGGTCATTGGATAGATTTCATTGACCAGATGGGCAGGACCAAAGAGGTGCCTATGAATATATGTGCAGACACACAAAACGCATTAGGCCCTGACCACCAATAAAGTTTTTGAAATTTTTATCCGCTTCATTGGAGTCCAACGAGTGCATGCTGTTCTGTTTAGGGCCAAAGAGCTGCCTATGAATACATGTGCAGACACACAAAACGCGTTAGGCCCTGACCACCTATAAAGTTTTTGAAAATTTTATCCGCTTCATTGGAGTCCAACGAGTGCATGCTGTTCTGTTTAGGGCCAAAGAGGGAGACTGTAAGACAAAATATAGGCATCTAGTAAAAATGAACTTTGTCAGGCTATCTGAACCTGCTAATATTTTTTTCCCTGACAAAGCCATGACAGTTTATAGGTTGATGTATTGAGAACTATCAAATAAAAATATTTTTGTGTATTTTACAACAAGAGTGGTAACACTAAAACATTTTTTAATGTATTTTTCGTCAGTGGTATAGGAATAAATGAGATTATACTCCAGTTTTAATTAGGGTCTGCATTTTGTAATGAGGCTCTTAATGAATAGATTGATTGATTGACTAATTACCATGCTGCATTACACAATTTCACAATGGGAAAGTGAGATGGCAAATAAAATGTTCAGCATGAACATTTTTTTTAACTTTATAAGCAGTCCTGTAATATTAAAAGGAATAATAACAGAAAAGAAATTGCAATTATGCATTTTTTGGTAAACATTAGTACACATCTACTAACCATGCCGCAAGTGCAAATCTGAGCACCTTTGCTTTGTTAATTACTCACAATGCAGCATTTTTTCCCATGACTTCAATGTAAATGCAGCCACCAGGGGGGATATGTACCTGATGCAGTTGCAGCTGATTTCTTAAAATTAATGCTGTTACACTTGAACTTTAACAAGAAATGGACACAATTGTTCTAAATACTTTTGGTTGGCATCATTTTTAGCATTTGCCACAAGAGTGACGTGGGTTATGATTCTGCTCTGAGGCCTTTGATGTGGCTTCTGTGAACCTTGTAGCTCAAGGTGGTGGTAGTGTCAGGGTCTCACATAGAGGCCTACGTCTATAGGTGTAACCGCTCACAGTTTAGAACAGGAGAAAAACAGAAGTGCAAATATCACATATAAGGAAGAACAAAAAGGGCATGTTGTCTTTTAACAAACAGGAATATTAGCGCAATGTGGAGAAATTCTAGGTCCCACAACTGCGATGCAGTAAGTAAATTACCCCAATTATTTTACTTCTATACATACTAAACTGTTTTATTTCAAGTATTATTTTAATTGGCTAAACCAGGTCCCACCTGATCTATCGTGCTACCAACTTTTAGATGATAAATATTCATAACCTCCTCTAAAAGCTCTAAAAAAAACTTTTTTATAATATTAATATCAGGCTTTCCAGAAACTGAGCAGAATTTTTGAAAGTAGAAGTTACCAATATGTCTAAACTAATTGAAGTCATTTTAAATGGTGTGTTACTGAGGTTTTGGCTACATTCGACTAGTAAAACTCTATCCCAAATTTTAATGTATATATGTTTGAGAAATAAAAAGTAGTCAAAATAGAACTTTTTAGAGAATCTTTTGAGGACCATGAAAGTTCTGGATATATAAGGCCATTCTTTGTTTTATTGTACTGCAAGAATAAATGAGTTCTGCTGTGTTCTCAAGTAGAGAGTCGTGCTAGAAGCTTTATTAGCTTGCCTGCTGGGTACCATCTCAGAACACCAAGTACTACTGTTGAAAGGAATGTCTATCTTATACTGAGCATTTAATTGTGACCAAGTAAAAATATTTTCTTGTCTTTAGGAAGGTAATGTGTTTGTACCACTGTTTATTAAAAATCTGTGTTCTTAGTCTTAAATAATGCTGCCTAGCTTCAGGCTTTACGACTGTCAGTCTGAATTGATTTACTGTAGTTTTGCTTACTTTGCATTAGTTAACTTTTCCTATTCTGCCAACTCCCCTACTTAATTCCATTAATAGTCTGTCTTTGCAGCAATATTTCTGTGTGCAGAAGAAATCTATGTGCTTTCATAAGCTCTGTATTCCATTCCATCTATAAATATATATTATGTTATCCCATTACAAACGTAACAGCAGCTGCAACCAATTTGCTAGCGTGTTGTTAGACTTTCTGGTTTCATGCAAATAGAGAATAATATATCCTGCATGTATAGTTAAGATCTGTGCAGAAAATTCCTTTAGCAAACTTACCTTAGAGACTATTTTTATGATGAAAAAGAGTTGTTATTACTATGCTTGATGCTTGATGAAAAACACTCTGTGGGGTTAATTTACGGATACAATCGCAAAGCAGTAGAATGGAAATTTAGAATTCTTGGACACTATCTAGGCCCCTAGATACAACATGTACATGGCATCAATGTGCCTGTTCATATTACTCTGATGAATTGTGTACAGTTGCATGAAAGTACAAAGTACAGGGAGTAATAGACACAATGGCATACTAGAAATAACACCTGTTTTGTGCCAGCAGTAGTATTTGGAGGAATATTAGGATGTCCTAGAAGCCCATGTACTGTAGCTATATGAATGAAGTGGTGAGACTTCATTCTAAGTAGGGGCCCTCTATTGATTAGACCCACCAGTTCATCATTTGGTACTTTGATGAGATAGTCCATGCTGGATAGGGAAGCGGGATAAGATAAACTTTGGTTAAAGTGAACTGAATTAAATATAATCAAATAAATTAGGTTTACTGGTGAAAATACATGTCAGGCATATCACAGTTTGATGAAGACATTAAATGGCCATTTACTATCTATGTATTTTGCAATAAATAAAAAAGAAGGGTTATTCCATGCTGAGAGAAGGTCTGTAAAAATGTTATTTTGTAATAAAGCCAAGATATATCATTCCATAACCCATTATTATTTGGTCAATGTTGTTTTACCATATTCCAAGGTTTTTTTCAGTTTATCAATCCAGAGAATGTAGTATGGTGTTTGTTCATATTAAAACACACAGAGCAAAAAATTATGATAGCATGTGCTGAAATTTTTTTAGCAAGTTTGGTTAAGTATAGAAAAAATTGATAAACACAATGAAAGTACGTCCTGCTTATAAAAACATGCCAATATTATTACCCTGTCTTGTATTCATTCCACATAATCATTGTCTGTCAGTAGTTTTCATAGGATCTGCAAGTCTTCTCAGCTGCCCTTTATTTGTGCTGCAAGCAACCTGTTGCCTCTAGTAACCTGCACTCCCAGATGAAAGAACAGAGGGCAAATACACAGAGGGGAATACGACTGTAGGTTTTTCATTTTGGTAGTTCCAATAGAAGTGTAACTGTAAGAGGTTGAAAGACACAACACAACCAATTTTTAAATATACACTTACTCAAATTTCACAAAGATAATGACAATGTGTAAATGTGTGTACAGATATGGAATCCATTATCCAGAAAAAACATGACAGGTGCAGCGTCGAGTCTGCAACCCTTACCCCTCCCCCCCATCTTAACCCCCGCCCCCTAAGCTTTTCCCCGAACAACACACTCGGACACTGTAGCTGGGAAGAGAAGGCCGCAGTTATTTATTTATTAACAATAACTTAACATTAGTTAACATTTGTAACATTAACTTGTACACAACCGTTTGTATAACAAGCATTTTAACCAACAATTTTCATTAACAACAATCCTTACTCGCCTCCAAGGGGCTGGCCCTGTGCCCGAATGTCACGCCTGGTTCCTGCCTCCTTTTCGCCCGACCTAAACCGAGGCTAACTGCCGCTCAGGACCCCAGGCCAACCGGGCTACACTCTCCTTGCTTGACAAGTACCCCCCTTTAAACTTCCCCCTGGGGGCACAGAGTAAGGTACCCTCCGCTAACTGCGACGACAACAACCCCTTTTTTATAGGGAGGGAGGGTGGGACGTTGCGAGCTGTTGATCCTCCTGCTGCCTGGAACCGAATGAAAAGGTAGGCTGTCTTGCTCGCTCCTCCCCTTTCTAAGCCCGGGAAAATCCAGTGCTCTCAATGGCCAAATCAAACAAAACCCATAAAGAGGAGGGGGGGAAGGGGGGACAGGCTGCCCTCCTAGCCCCGTCATGCCCTGCTTCCCTATACTGCGTTCCGGTTCATTGGGCCCCAGAATTACGGGAAGGCCATCTCCCATGGACTCCATTTTATGAAAATATCTAATAATTCAGTTTTTTAAAAAATGATTTCCTTTTTCTGTTATAATAAAGCAGTACCTTGTACTTGATCTCAACTAAGATATAATTAATCCCCATTGGAGACAAAACATTCTTATTGGTTTAATATTTAAACCATTGTCCATTTCCTTTAAAAGTAATTTTTTTGGGGGGGAATTCTGCATGTGACATGTTTAATCCTGTCTGCTGACTTGTCCTTCTGTGAACTTGGATTTCTCTCTCTCTTTGCTTGCCATAATTTAAAACCCGCAGGGAATATTTCTGATTTGTAGCATTGTCCCTCTAAATTAAAAGACCTTCACTCACTGTCCACCTTATTGCAGACAGCCAGGAAAAGACTTGATTTGAGGTCACCAAAATAGCAAATTTTTCCCCCGACATGCCCACCATGGGTGAACGATATCAAGCTAATGTTGAATCATTTGGCCCTAGAACTTTTATTTAAAGCAGCATAGTGGGTTTGTCATGGTGAGGACAGTGAGGTTGTGGAACGTCCTTTCGAGTGATGTAACGGCAGATTCTGTTAATGCCTTTTAAAATGGCTTTTATGAACAAGCATACCAAGGCTATTGTTATACTAAAATATGCAGTTAGTATTGATCTTGGTATATATAGTTTATGTATGTGAGTGTATGGATAGGTCAGTATGGGTCTCTGTGTGTGCGCTGCGATTCGCTTGGAAGGGTTTAACTTGATGGACTTCATCCATCAAGGATAGGGGATACGTAGGGGATACGAAAAGTTGGAGCAAGGACAGTATCAATTTGCCAATGCAGTTCCTGATTCGACTAAAAAAATTAAACCTGCCCGATAGACACCTGGACAATATTAGGCTTAAGGAGATACTTCTCCTGGGCAGTACTTAACCCCCTAGGTGCATATTCATCCCCATGGTCTTTAGATGGATATCCATGTTGTATTAGAAAGGTTACATAGTTACATAGTTACATAGGGTTGAAAAAAGTGTCCATCAAGTTCAACCCATCCAAGTAAACCCAGCACACCTAACCCACACCCACCAACCTATACACCCACATACACAAACTATAAACACAACCACTAGTACTAACTGTAGATATCACTATCACAATAGCCTTGGATATTCTGATTGCTCAAGAACTCATCCAGGCCCCTCTTAAAGGCATTAACAGAATCTGCCATTACCACATCACTAGGAAGGGCATTCCACAACCTCACTGTGAAAAACCACCTACGCTGCTTCAAATGGAAGCTCCGTTCCTCTAATCTAAAGGGGTGACCTCTGGTGCGTTGATTTTTTTTATGGGAAAAAAGAACATCCCCCATCTGCCTATAATCCCCTCTAATGTACTTGTACAGAGTAATCATGTTCCCTCGCAAGCGCCTCTTTTCCAGAGAAAACAACCTCAACCTCGACAGTCTCACCTCATAGTTTAAATCTTCCATCCCCTTAACCAGTTTAGTTGCACGTCTCTGCACTCTCTCCAGCTCATTAATATCCCTCTAAGGACTGGAGCCCAAAACTGCACTGCATACTCAAGGTGAGGCCTTACCAGGGACCTATAAAGGGGCAAAATTATGTTTTCATCCCTTGAGTCAATGCCCTTTTTTTATACAAGACAGCACTTTATTTGCTTTAGTAGCCACAGAATGACACTGCCTGGAATTAGACAACTTGTTATCAACAAAAACCCCTAGATCCTTCTTCATTAAGGATACCCCCAACACACTACCATTCAGTAGATAGTTCGCGTTTATATTATTTTTACCAAAATGCATAACTTTGCACTTATCAACATTGAACCTCATTTTCCAGTTTGCTGCCCAGTTTTCTAATTTTGTCAAATCGCTCTGCAAAGCGGCAGCATCCTGCATGGAACTTATAGTTTTGCACAATTTAGTGTCATCAGCAAAAATAGAAACAGTACTCTCTATGCACTCCTCCAGGTCATTAATAAACAAGTTAAAAAGCAAAGGACCAAGGACTGACCCCTGCGGTACTCCACTAACCACACTGGCACAATTAGAAAATGTTCCATTTACCACCACTCTTTGTACTCTATCCTTCAGCCAGTTCTCTATCCAATTACAAATATTATGTTCTAGGCCAATACTCCTTAATTTGATCATTAACCTTCTGTGAGGTACTGTATCAAACGCTTTAGCAAAGTCCAAGTAGATGACATCAACTGCCATTCCAGCATCGAGGTTCCTACTCACCTCCTCATAAAAGGCGACTAAATTAGTCTGGCAAGATCTGTTACACATAAAACCATGCTGGCACAAACTAATAGTATTGTGAACTGCAATGTATTCAAGTACCCTAGGTTTTCATCCACTAGGTGTGTACATAGCCATGAATGACTCTTGCTTACCTGCAATTAAGTTATGCATTTTTTTAATTCTAAATTGTTGATCTTTTATGTGCTATGCTCATTAGACCACATATCTTCATTGCTACAAAGGAGCTTATTAAAAAAACCCACAATCTTTACAGTATTATATGTTCAGGGTCGGACTGGGGTGTGGAGGGCTCACTGGGGCCCGCTCCCATAGCCTCCCCGCCTGCCCAAGGACCCCCCTAACCCCCCCCTCGCAGGGCCCCCCCAACCCCCCCTCGCTGGCCCCCCCCTAACCCCCCCTCGCTGGGCCCCCCTAACCCCCCCTCGCAGGGCCCCCCACCTGACGTCCTTCCTCGAGTATGTAAATTTAACGCGTCGGGGCAGGAGCGGTCGGGCAGGGGGAGCGCCGCAAGGATCGGGTCTGGGCCGCCGGGGCCCACTAGAGCTGGGGCCCACCAGGATTTTTCCAGTCCGACCCTGTATATGTTATTGTTTATTTAGTAGTGTTAGTGGTCTTTTAGTTGGTAGTTAGCAGAAAAATATAAAAAGGTTATAAGAGGGATCATGCTTCTGTGTTTAAGTCAATTGTCTTGCTCCATTAAGGGCATATGGAAGAGAATAAAGGTGAGAGGCAGCTCAGAGAACAGAATGTTGACATAATCAAATTTAGATTGAATGGACACCTTGTATCAAAGTCCAAGAGGTAAACTGAAAGGTAATTGATTATTGTTTTTTTTTCTTCATAGCTCAAGTGAATTCTATAATACAGCAATGGTCCCAATGTCCCCGTTCTTTTATAGGTGGACAATATCTTGTTTTTAAAAACAAACAAAAAAGTACAATACCAAAATTTATTTTTTCCATCATTATTAAAGAACTTATGGATAATCATTTTACTTTTATTGAAGTGCAGGGTACAGCACCAACAGAAGAAAATATTTAAAAATCTTTTCAATATCACATGGCTTAGATCTACGACAATGCATTATCTCTACAAGATAACTTTTAGAGATAAGGCATTGTCATATATCTAAGCCATGTGATATTCAATAAAGGCTTTTTAGGGCAACCTTTGGCGATCGCTCCGACGTGTATGCCATCCCACCGGCAATTTACATTTTCGCCGGTGGGATGTCATATCGGGGAGATTAGTCGCCCACAACAAGGGAGATTTGTCACGGGCGACTAATCTCCCTCGTGTGCCAGAGCCCTAAAATATATTCTTCTGTTGGTGCTGTACCCTGTACTCCAATATACAGGTCCAGTTGTAGATGATGATCTCTGTATAAACATGTCTCTGATACCTTCATCTGCTGTATGTATCTCATTTTTAAAGATAAAGAGGAGTTTATTATAAAAGGTGTCTATTTGTAAATAGTGATTTGATTAAAGGAGAAGGAAAGGCTAAGTCACTTGGGGGTGCCAAAATGTTAGGTACCCCCAAGTGACTTTAATCGCTGGTGCTCTTGTTAGGAGAAAACCGCACCAGCCTGGGGAACCTGCAGCGAGTGCTTCCTTCTTCCTTCTGCCAGCAAAATCCTGGGGCCAGCTCATGTGAAGTAGAGTGAAAAGCTGACTTTGTTGTTAAAGTTCGGCTTTTTACTCTACTGCGCATGCACAAGCGCGCAAACAAGGAAGAAGGAAATGCTTGCAGCTACTCCGGGCTGGTGCGGTTCTCTCCTAACAGGGGCACCAACCCGGGGTAAAAGGTAAGTGATTAAAGTCACTTTACTTAGCCTTTTCTTCTCCTTTAAATGCCTTATCCCCCTTTTAGGCCAAAGTCAGAACTGGTGTATGGTCTGCTTAACTCTGCCTGCATTTTGTAGGCAGGAGGAGAGAAGCAGATCCACTCTTATCTACAACCATCGGCAACTCCATGTATCTGCCCTGATGGGCACAGCTTCGGCTTCATTAAAATAATAAGCAGATTTCATCCAAGCCCTTTATATCGACCACACTGTAAAACACATGTAAGCATGCAAATTGCCACTTTTAACGACTGAGACATGAAAACTATTTGAAACTGGTAGATAAGATCCTAATGGATGGGGAAAGGCAAACAAAGGATAGCAAAAATATAACACAAAGACAGTTCTCAAACTAACCCTTACAACCTCTCTTTCAATTTCAGTATGCCTAATGCTGCAAGTTCGACACTTTTACCAATAGATAAGCTACTAGAATCTATTATTAATGCACAATAGAACATTCACTTAGACAGAAAAGTGTTTGCCTTTGTCTTTAGCATAAAAATGTACAGATTTGATTTAGGTTTTTTCATTTAGCAATTTTCCCACTCCTGAAAATACACCTACTCGAAAAAGTTCAACATTATCAACAAATCTGAAATGTATTTCTCTCCATCGTATTTATTCATGTATTATTTATTAATTATAGCAACATACAAGAATACAGAAAGAACAACCAGCACAGTAAGTGTAGACCATTTAAGAGAGTAACCATGCCAAATGAGTTTTAACATTGTATTTTAATTGCAGGGTAGTTATTTCCTGCTAGTAATAACATGTCCTTGACATGGTATGGGATTCTACGTTATCATGTTGGAGAAATTTCAGGATGGAGACAACCAGAAGAGAAGAAAAATAACTGATTAATTTATCTACGTAACACTAAAATCAGCATGTTTTACTACATGAGAAACACTGGAACATGGGCATAATTGTACCTATGTAGAACAGGCTGAAAAAGAGAACAAATCCCTTTAATTAAGGTTACAAATACTGGGGTAGCTAAGGCATATACTAACTTGTATCTAAAGCTACTACCTCTTAGAAAGAGAACTGCATATCACGGAACAGCAGCCAAGAATTTTACTATTTAGCGAGACTCATTTACAATGAGTGAAAATTTTATTTAAAGGAGAAGGAAAGGCTACCAAAGAGTTAATCTCAAGCTGCAGGCATACCTTAAGTTGTCTCAATAGTGCCCTTAAGTCTCGACATATTTCACCTGTTCAGAAGATCTGAAGCCAAACAGGAAGAAAAAACGATGAGCTGGGTAAAGAGGATTCCCATAATGCATCACTCCTGCTCAGACCCTACAACTAGGACACTGTAGGCAGCGTATGCGCATTGCTCTTTTTCAGTGACAGAAGCAGGCACACTCCCCTCCTCTCCCCTACCATGGCCCCTGTGAGCGCACACACAGACGCAGAGGACACAGAAGGACAAGGCGAGAACTGCGGGGAGGGGGGGTGTTGGGTCGCTGCGCGGGGGAGCGGTGCGAGAGGGGGGGTGTTTGGTCGTCCCGGGGGGGGGGTTGGTGTGAGCGGGGGAAATCAAAGATGGCGGCCGTGACAGACTGCAAATACAGCAACCGAACCATTGTGTGGAAAAACAAGTAGAAATAAACAGAATCCATTTGACTGTAAAAAATATAAGGTTAACTGTTCACAGCGGTTAAATAGGGATTTCTTCCTAGAAATAAGAAAAGTTAACATTTATTGTACTGTAAACCCTGTTAAAATTGAAAAAGTAAAAATATCATATGCATATATCATTTCTGCTTACATTTTAGGCAAATATTAAAATTATTAAACCCTTTAGTGCTTGGGTCATTTATTAATACAGGGCAAATTTGCCTATAGGCAGTAACCCATGGCAACCAGGTAAATGCTTGTATTTATTGTTTTACCTGGAACTGGCTGAGAAAAATCAATCATTGGTTGATTGGTTGCCATGGGTTAGTGTTCATGGACAAATTTGCACAGTGTTGAGGCCCAAATTATGAATGCTATTTTGCATGTAAAGTTTATGCAGTATTAAAAAAAAGGGTCATTTATCAATTCTGGGCAAATTTGCCTATAGGCAATAACCCATGGCAACCAATAAAATTGCTTTATTTATTGTTCTACCTGAAACTGTCTGAGAAAAGCCAATCACTGATTGGTTGCAATGGGTTAGTGCCCACAGGCAAATTTGCACAGTATTGAGCCCCACATTATGAATGCTACTTTGCATGTGAAGGTGAAGCATTATATGGAAAGACTTATGTACAACCTTTACATATAAGAAATATGTAAGATGGCCACGCTGTTGCGCTTGAGAAAGGGGGTACAAAGTTTCCCGAAACATTGCGCTTAAGTGGTATGTCTGACTACTATTCATATTTACCCTGTTGGATGATTCCATATGGAACTTTTTAAATATGTGCAAATAAAAGATTCTTTTTAATGAATTTGGAGTGCGACTCGGTTAGAAGATTTGTGTATACACGGAAGGACTCGCTGTGAGTGGAGTTTAATACGCACCCATACTTTTGTACTTAAACTGAGTGCACCGCAAGTTGGATTGTCAACCTTTACATATAGTTATCTGCATTGCTCATCAACTGTAAAGCAAAAAGAACAAAGTAAAAAACTGTTTATCTGTCTGTTTGATCACCTCTACCCTGAGCATCCTTTCTGTAAGAACACGCCTATGTCAGCCTGCAATATATCTGACATATCTTTAAAAGCTCTGCAAAGAGCACAGAATGCAGAAATGTAATAGCTGCTATAATAATAAAACCGATGCTGGAATATTTTACTGCAACAAAGTAAAGCATTGCTAATGCTAAGCAATAGAAACAGCAAACTACATACTGCAGAATAACTGAAAGGAATATGTGTTTTTAAATACTGTCTATCTGCCTAGAAGCCTTATTTATTTGCATGTTTGATTTTGCATATAAAAGATGGTTTCTCTGATAATAGTAATTAATGTTCTCCAGTGGTCACACTTGTCTGAGGAACTTTGCAATAGGTAGCCATAGGTTTACTGTTATGTAACTGTAAGTGTCCTTAATGCTCCCCATGGCAGGGAAAGCAGTTTAATTCCAAATTTATATTCCTATTATCTACTGCATTTATTTAAAGTTGTCATAATCTTTAATCGAAGGAACCTCATGGATTTTCCATTTGTGACTCCGGACTGACAGAGATTAAAAGCTTCTTTGTCTAACTCTGTATTAATATTTAATAGCAGCTTCACACCTGCCATGCTTACGGAGCTGGCAAGATTTTATTCAGCGACAGAACACTGCATTGATCTACTGTTAAAAATAGCTCAGCCGTCATCGAGAGAAATGAATCATGGGTTTCTAGTTATCGGTTTCTGGGTATTATTTTTTGCTTTCTTTTTTCCTTTATCAGTAAATTAAAGTCCAGACATTAGCATAACTTAAAAAAGTAATTAACAGTAGTCCCTGAGATTCCTGACCTTTTGTTTAGCTGACAATGTCTTACTGAAGCAAAGAGTCTGTAAAGCTGATACAGCTTTCCATGAGTTTAGAACAGTATAAATAGTCTGCTTAGCAGAAGGAAGGTTGATAATTTAACAGATGGATCAAGGGACCAAAACTCCCTCTGGGGTAACTTAGGCTAAGGCCAGACAGGGTTGATTCTTGGGTTAAGGATAAAGGCCAATAATGAACTTCTAAGCTGGCATCAGCTATTCCCTGTGCCTGCACCCAGAGCCATTTTATTGGCCTGGGTGCAGGCACGTGGTGTGGATTTTAATGCCAAAATGCAAACAAGTGAGTTTCAGCACCAAAAACAGCTCTGTGTGCCTGCACCCAGGCCAACACAATGCCTCTGGGTGCAAGCACAGGCTAAGGCGTTTTGTCTGTGGGCCCCATAGGCCTCATCTGGCAAAAGCATTAGACTTCAACCAGTACAACATTTTTTTACACAATGGGCACAAGCATTTGCAAGTAGTTTAAATGTGTGTAGATAGGCATTGGTTTCAAACCCTGCGGGGAATTTGTTCTTTTTAGTTAGCATTTGCATGTCATGCAATTATAATAACCTCAAAGCACAAGTGAATGCTATACCCCCAAAACTATACCCCCAAATAATGTGTGTCTCGTTAAAAATATATTGTGTAAAACAGCTTATATGTTAAATCCTTGCTTCATCTACATAAATGATTTATAAAATAAAATATTCTTTTTAGTAGCATGTACCATGTGCTAGTGATGTGCAAATCTGTCCCGTTTCGCTTCAGCGAAAAATTTGCAAAACGACAGCAAAATTTGCAAAACATTGTTGCGCAATTTTTTTTTGTTGCCCGTGTCATTTTTTTGTCGCCCATGCCCATTTTGACGCAACCGTGCCTATTTTGATGTGATTACTTTTTTGACATACAAATTTTCACGGAAGTTGCCTGGCGAAAAAAATTCACTCATCACTACCATGTGCCATTGGGTAATCCTAAATAGAAAATTTCCATTTTAAGTACTGGAGAATATAACATATTAAGTATACGGAACCAAAACTACCAGCCCATTAAATAGTGACTATAGTGTCTATGGCATCTTACAGTAGCCCCTCTGGCATATTGTCATTCTGTGTGACAAATTATATCAGGTTATCAAAATTAAATGTTGTGATATGTAGTGAAATGTATAAAAAATTAGTCAAACAAAAAGGTTACCCATTACATAATCACAGAGTTATTGGTGACTGGATTAAAATGCCAACAGAAGGCTGATGTTTATAAATTTACCATGACATTACCTCAAAATGTATGTTGCCATGCTTATTAGCATTTTTATCATCTTTTGAGTAGGTCACATTTATAGCTCTTTTGATGTCAGCAAATACAAAGTTAAATAGGCTCATTTTCCCTTTGGTAGATCACTTTGTATTCCCTGTTAGACAAAAGACATTTTATGTTTCCAGCCTTACACAGCCAGTGGCTGTCGAACAGCTCACTAACAGGTACAGAAATAAAGCTCTGAAATGGATCAGACTTCTTTCTATTGCTATCGATCTGCCTGCATCTTTGTTGCAGTGTGGTGCTGAATAATACATTGTTAGTTTTGCTTGGCTTAGAGAAGTTAGAGTAACATTCAAGCACAATAGTAGGCAGTTGAGTTTGCATTCTCACCTTTAGTGTTTACAAATCATGCTTCTTTTTAGAATCTACTATCACATTAGTGGCTATGTATTCCACAACCTCATTGCCCTCACCGTCAAGAAAAGGAAAAAGAGAATATTTGGGTCTGCACAAGCAATAAAGAATGTATAAATAAAACAGAGGATTTACATAGCCCAAAACATTTCAACCTCCTGGCTTGGGTCTTCATCAGGTAATTTTGTATGCTTTTTTGCCCTGATAAAAGCCTCTAGTTGGGGTGAAAATACATTGAGCTATGTAAATCTTCAACTCATTAATAAATTATGTATTGAATGTGCAGACTCAGTATTCTTTTTTTCAAGTTTAACCCTGGGATTGTCAGACCGGTCAACCCCCAAAAATCTGCACCTTATTTTATTTGAATATAAGTGCACATACTCCAATTTTAGTCTTCACTGTGAAGGACTACTTCAAATGAAAGATTAGTTCCTCAAGCCTAAAGGGGCGGCTTCTGTTTTTTTTTTCTTTTCTATGTGAAAATGATCCCCTGCTATCCTTGCTAGAATTGTTGAGAGTAATCATTTCTCATTTGCAAGAGCCTTTTTTCCATAGAAAACATTCCCAACCTTGACAGTCTGTCCTCCAAGTCTACTTATTCCATTCCACTTACCAGTTTAGTTGCATGTCTCTGCACTCTTTCTAGCTTTAAAGTACTGGTACCCAACACTATACTGCATGAGGCCTTACCAGATACCTGGTAAAAATGGCAAATATGTTGTTTTCTTTCCTTGAGTTAATTCCTCCTTTTATGCAAGACAGCTCTTTATTTGCTACTTTGCTACTGACTTACAATACCTGTAGACTTGGGTATGTACTGTATATGTTCTTATAGATGCCATGTAGGGTATCAAGCCAGCTTATCTGTTATGTACTTTACCTTTTTATGTGCTTTACCCGCTACTTTATCCTTTGCAAATGACCCCTAAAAAGTTGTATCCCTGCATACAGTTATAGTTTAAAGTAAATCTGCTTTAGTTTAGTAAGAAGATATAAGGTGAATGCGTGGGTCTGTGCAGGATGGTTCCTGTGAGATAGGGAAAGAGAAAGCGAATGACAAGTATTAATTGAAAAATATCTTTTTCCTATTTTCCGCTCTATAGCTTTTTTTTCCTTTGGACATATCATTCTGTAAAATATTTTCTGTCCTTGAATTTAGTGAGTCAGAAAATGTTGAATAAAGAATACAATAACGAGAGGCTGAAGCAAACTGTAACAAATGCTTCTGTTTCTTTCCCTGCAAGATATTTTTTATGAATTGACATTTTGGCAGTCTGTTGTGTCATAATGAATGCCTGCATTTCTAAAAAGAATGTTGAAATTTAACTATTCATTATCTCATTGCCAAGTTAAGGCAAATATTATATAGCTGGGATTATTTTCCCATATGACAGGACAGATAAAATGCATTTGTAAAAATGTCTGCTCCAAATGGAGCTGCTGAAACCTGAACACATTTTCTTAGAGCAACTTCAGCTGAAACTTACAGAAGGTCTGAAGTGGCGTAAATGTATAGTGTCAAATAAAAGAAAGCTTGATAAGTTTGCCATTTATTTTACACAGCTTTCTATGCCCTTTTTTTTTTTTTGCTAATTTTGTTTTACACAGAATAATAAATAGGCCCTATAACTTAAGATAATGTGGCATGAAGCTGTGCCTCAGCTTTGCTACGCCTGTTTTCCACTCTGTGTGATTGTACACAGGGTAACTTTGTCACTGCCAGTGCAGAGACATGGTAGAGCAATGAATGAGCTGTCAACCTTGGGGACCCTACTGTAAAATCTTTTCCTCGTGCACAGGGTCGGACTGGGGTGTGCAGGGCCCACTGAGGCTCCCGTTCCAGGGGCCCTGCACGTGTCCCCACCGGTCACATCCCTAAACACCCCCCCGCAGGGTCCCCCACCCGACGTCCTCCCCAGAGCGTGCATAAATTTAACGCGTCAGGGGAGGAACAGACGGGCAGAGGGAGTGCAGGCAAGGGTCGGGTCTGGGCCGCCGGGGCCCACCACGACTTTTCCCGGTGTCCTGGCGGCCCAGTCCGACCCTGCTAGTGCATCCCTGTGGTTATTTAAGGACACTTGAAGTATGTAATGTGTTATGTCATACATAAGTGCAGTTATATACTGTTGTATTGTGTTATTTCTTCATATTTTGTCCTTCACCTCTCCCTGTAGCTCCAGAAAGTTGCAGTGACCTTTAACCCCCTTCCCTCTTCAACTATTTTTCTGGTTTTTAGTTGGTAGCCATTTTATATGCTCTCTAACTGCCTGTCCAACCCCGGTTAAAATATTCTTTGACCGACTGGTGGTTTGATTGATGTATGAAAGTTTTTTTCACAGTTTTGGAATAAACTTTGTCAAGATCTGCATACTTGTATCATTCAAGTCGAGTTCAGCTGTCTGTTGAGATTTGGTCATAATAGTGAGTAGTGTTCTGTATTGATTCCAGCCCAGATCTAAGGAAACTATCACTAAGTGGAGCATGTTGAAACAGAACATAATTAGAGACAAAGTATTTCAAAATACTATAAATTTGGTGTCTCTCACATACAGATGTAAAAGATTATGGAGTAGGATTCCTTAAAATACAAGAGCATGTTACATAGATGGACCTTTTTTAATAAAACATGTAACCTTAACAAATATAACAGCTACAAACTGTAAAGAGTGGCAACAACCAAAGGTGAAAAATAACATTGGTACACAATCAAAGAAGAACATATTTTCAGGTGGGAGGGACAAAGTTATGTTCTGCTTGTTTAGCAACACATGCTGGAATCTGTGGTTGGGTTGGTTTGTGAACTCTTGCCCACCTACTTTAATAACCATGGCTATGATTTACTAAAACCCTGAAGACCCCCAATGTTGTCTCTTCAGTCGTGCCTTCCCTCCTCATTCCAGTTTGAAGAATTGGCTGAAGCACTTTTCTTAACCCTAACATTCTGGTTTCTGCCATGAAAGACTTATGGCAGTATGTAATCAAAGATTACCTGGTATTAAAATGTACAAAAATGCTTTGAAAAATGAAATATTACAATGAAAAGCATTCATTGGTTAGTTAATTACATTGTGGACCTTATAGTGGATTTTACATTTTAACAATAGATTTAAGGTCATGTCATGTTTTTTTTGGTGCATATACCAGCTTTTACAGTAAAATTATATCCACTGCAAATAACTATTCTTGCCACTATATCTAACCTTTAAGAAAACACACGAACATTTCTTGGCAACAATTTTACAACTTTTTTTTTTAAATACAGTATATTTAATGAAATCCCACTTTTTCTATTTAGCTTAGTAGCTTAGCTTCCCAGATGCAGATTATTCAAACTCCCTTCCTTAATTTTCTTATAGACAACAACAAGAATTCCTCTGCGCTCACCCATTATTAAGCTACTAAGCAATGTCCTCCCTTTTAAGCAAAACAGGGATCGTTTGTCCATATATTGCAATATACATCAAGTTGGCCAACTACGTCAAACTCATCCCCAGTCTGGCCAGTCCTACGCTCACTTTTATATGATTCATTTAGAATGCTACTGGTTCAATATACATTTAATAAAGGTACTACCTGCAATTTGCTTGCTTTTAAGGTTAAAACCCCCAAATGGTTGCCTTTTTATTGGCTCCACTGGAATCACCTGACTGTAGCTGGGAAAGGTGGGAGCTACAACATGGAGCTGGCCACTGCTCCTGTATAAACTATAGCAAAAAAGGGAAAGTTGTGCTCACCACTAAATTTGAAACCATTAGGCAGGGGTACAATGAGGCTGTGACCACAAAATTCATATAGACAACAACAAGAGGTCGTTTGCACTTACCCATTATCAATATATATAGGACATTAAGACATCCCTTTCTTATTTTCTATGAGAACTCTCTCTAAAACAGCCTATATTCTCAGGCAGCTTTTAGACATCTGTATGACCTTGAAAGTATATATGGAGCTACCAGCTATTTTAATTGCATTTTTTATTTTTTAACAGTATCAGTTCCATATTTTCATCTTATGACCCAAGGCATTCACTTTATTTTATAGTACTTCACACAGAATAAATTGTGGCATTGAGACCTGCTGTGCTGAATTCCAGTACCTATGAATTGCTGAGGTAATGAACATTGGTTTATGGCGCATGAGAAGTTTTGATCAATGTCCATAGGGATACCTAGAAAGTGGAAATCATGTGGGTCACTAGGCAATAATTTCCTATTTCAAAATAATCTAACAAAACTGCATCTCTGAGTATAAATAAAATCTAATTTTTTATTGTTAACCACATAAAAAGACTAAAAGGGTCAACATAAAACAAGAACCTAACATGTTTCTGTACTTAACCATAGACATAGCACCCAACTCCTAAACATGAATAAGTAATGTAACGCTTGTACTGCAAGTCACATGTAATAAAGTACAAAATGTAAAGTTGACATTGACCTTTTCACTGTTTTTATGCTGCCAATAAAAGTGAAGTTTTATTTATATTACTCAGGAGCGCAGTTGCACTGGGCCATGTTGTATTTTTGAAGACTGGTAAACGTTCACTACTGAATGGAGACTAACTAAATAATGATGTAGCTGGAGTGGCCTTGCCGTTTTTTAGTCAGTATTCAATGGGTAGAAGAACATGTGTTCAATATCGGATTAATCTGATTATTCTGCATTAAAACAAATAATTAGAATACATTGCTGAGATAGAGACCATCAAGATGAGGGCAGCATAAATTCACAGATGCACTCCTTGTCCTGATGAGATTTTTAAACCTGACTGATCAACATTGGGCAGATTTTAGGCCAATCAGTTGGATAGACTTATCTGAGGGCCCCATACACGGCCTGAAAAACTGACATCTGTCAGCAGCTTTTATTGGTCCAGGTATGGCCACCTTTAATTGTACTTGAGGTGAGGCCCTGCCTTAAATACAAGTTGCACAGCCACACATACATATTGATGGCGTACCATTGAAGTTGAAATAGTCAAGCTTCACAAGCAGGTTGGATAAATATATATATATTGGTGTGCTTACAATTACCTTAGACTGACAAACCACTGACAAAACACAGTTATATAGGGTTGAAAAAAGAGCTCAAGCTCAACCCTTCCAAGTAAACCCAGCACAAATCTATACTGACCTACAGTATCTATACACTCACATACATAAACAATATATAACAACATCATTGCTAACTTTAAATTTTAGTATCACAGTAGCCTTGGATATTCTGCTTGTTCAAGAACTCATCCAGGCCCCTCTTAAAGGCATTAACAGAATCTGCCATCACAACATCACTAGGAAGGGCATTCCACAACCTCACTGCCCTCACCGTGAAAAACCACCTACACTGCTTCAAATGGAAGCTCCGTTCCTCTAATCTATAGGGGTGACCTCTGGTGTGCTGAATATTTTTATGGGAATAAAGAACATCCCCTATCTGCCTATAATCCCCTCTAATGTACTTGTACAGAGTAATCATGTCCCCTCTCAAGTGCCTTTTTTCCAAAGAAAACAACCCCAACCTTAACAGTCTAACCTCATAGTTTAAATCTTCCATCCCCTTTACCAGTTTAGTTGCACATCTCTGCACTCTCTCCAGTTCATTAAAGGAACAGTAACACCAAAAAATGAAATTGTATAAAAGTAATTACAATATTATGTACTGTTGCCCTGAATTGCTACAACTGGTGTGTTTGCCCCAGAAAGACTACTATAGTTTATATAAGTAAGCTGCTGTGTAGCCATGGGGGCAGCCATTCAAAAGAGAAAAGGCACAGGTTACTTAGCAGATAACTGATAAACCCCCATTATATGGGGCTTATCTGCTATGTAAACCTGTGCCTTTTCTCCTTTAATCCAGCTTGAATGGCTGCCCCCATGGCTACCGAGCAGCTTATTTAAATAAACTATAGTAGTCTTTCTGAGGCAAACACACCAGTTGTAGCAATGCAGGGCAACAGTACATTATATTGTAATTACTTTTATACACTTTCATTTTTTGGTGTTACTGTTCCTTTAATATCCTTTTTAAGGACTGGAGCCCAAAACTGCACTGCATACTCAAGGTGAGGCCTTACCAGGGACCTATAAAGAGGCAAAATGATGTTTTCATCCCTTGAGTCAATGCCCTTTTTTATACAAGACAGCACTTTATTTGCTTTAGAAGCCACTGAGTGACACTGTCTGGAATTAGACAAATTTTATCTACAAAAATCCCCAATGGAAGCATTCATGTCTCCATTAGCAACTTGGGAACAGCCATTGCCTACTGCATGCATAGTTGGCAGCATTATTTGACATACAAGAGTACAAACAAAGTTCAAATACCAATCACACAGGCATTTCAATCATTAGAAAGAGATAAAGATACAAACATTACTCAAAAAGATAACTGTGCCTGTACAGTGATTCTGGTGCACAACTCAGTTCAAGTGCATTCAACTCTGTTTTAGCCTATATGATCAAAAGGCTGCATGCTTTCATTTCTTAAATGTTAAATTGTTTGATTCATCTTTTATAATGATCTTTTACAATACCTTATAGATTAATATACTTGAAAAAATCCAGTACTTGAATTTTTCCACCATAGAATCGCTTCGAATTATCAGTTTAACTTTGAGCTGAATATAGACTTCTCTTGTACTTTGGTGACCAATAACATCTACATTGGACTTAAAAAACGTCACATCCACAGATTAGACAGGCACAAAGAAAACAAAGACAACAAAGGATTGATTATCTGCTGTCTCTGATGAGGTATCTCTTTCATTGACCTTATTAAGCATCACCTGCTTCTGAAGATTCTTCTCTGTTATTTAATGTTTGATGCTGGGCTAACAAAGCCCCTATTCAGTTTGAGCACTGATGGGATAAAAACCAGCTTTGTGGTTAAATTAAGGCCTCATGCTGCTTCGCAACTTTGGGAGAATAATCCACATTGCACTGGGTGTTGATGACGCAAGTGGCAGACAGAATATATTTAGAATATAAAGAAAACTATGCATTACATGTAATTAAACCTTCTGCAGGACAACAACTCCTCATTTGCTAGTAAGATTGGCTCAGATGAACTAATGTTGGTGTTATTGTGATGGCTTACATGTGTCTAATATTAACTCGTACCTGTACAGTTTACTGTCTTTTGTATAGGTGTGTATTTAAATCAGCACAGGAGAAGAGAAGTAAAGCTAAGAATACATGCAGGAATATATAAAGGAATATATATGGAGTTAAAGCAGTGCTTACCTTACTTAATGCATGAGTTCTGCCATGTCAGAACTGATATTAAAGGAGCTAAATTTAATGACAATACAATGAGAGACAATCCCTTCATTTTATATTTCAAGCAATTAATGGGTATGCATAAACCCAGACACCATTACATAGTTATATAGTCATTTGAGTTACAACATCATTTAGAATTTTAACACAGTACTGCAAATTATGTTTGTAAAAAAATAAAAGTAACTAGAAAGGGAAGTTTGAGAACAAACTTCATGTTGGTTTGAAAAACGTGAAGTCACTGAATGATGTTGGTTCCACCAAGTTTTTCTAACCTTGGACCACATTAATATAGTAAAACCAGTGTGCAAAGTTTGGGGACCCTGGTTTTAATAGTGTCTGAATGGCAGCATTTTAAATTTTCCCACTGAAAGTCAATGAGTGACATCTGATTGGCAGTTGGTGGCTCCGCCCACTTTTTCTAACCTGGAACTGCAGCTACCCAGTGACTAACTCTACAAAGTTTAGGGACCCTAGGATTAATAGTTAAAGAAAGTAAACAGTTTAAATTTAAACCAATAAAATTCAATGGATGAAATCTGATTGGCTATTAGTTTGCCCAACCCAATTTCCTATTTTTTGGACTGCAGTCCCCCAGTTACCAACTCTGCAAAGTTTGGGGACTCAGAAGTAAAAATTGTGGGACTGACAGCATTTTACATTTCACTATTGAAAGTAAATAGGTGAAATGTGATTGGCTGTTGGTGGCCCCACCCACTTCTTCTAACTTTGAACTGCAAATACCCAGTGACTAACTTTGCAAAGTTTAACAACCCTGGAATAAATACTTAAATAATGGCCTCTGTTTTAATATAAACCAATGAAATTTAATGGGTGGAAATGGATTGGCTTTTGGTGGCTCCACCCACTTTTCCTTTTCTTTAACCTTAGTCGCCCAGTGACAAACTGTGAAAAGTTTTGGGGGCATTAAATGTGTGAGAATGGCAGCAGTTAAAATTTCCCTTCTGAAATCGATTAAAGAAATGTGATTGGCTTTTGGTGCCCCCACCCAATTTTTCTAACCTTGAATATGTAGTCACCCAGTGACTGACTGTGCAAAGTTTGGGAAGCCTGGCATCAAACCAATAAAATTCAATAGGTGAAATCTGATTGGCTGTTGGTGACTCTGCCTACTTTTTCTTTCTTTTCACAGTTACCTAGAGCAGTGCTGTCCAACTTCTGTGGTACCGAGGGCCGGAATTTTTCCGGCCTCCGTGGTGGAGGGCCGATAATGGAAGCTAGTTTTGACCACTCCCCTTTTAAAACCACACCCACTTGAAACCACACCCATGTTATCGCATGACCATAGCCATATTAATGGTGGTAGTACAGCAAAAACCTGCCATACTCTGCCTTCCCTACCCTGCCTGTGTGTGCCATACTCTGCCTTACCTACCCACCCTGTGTGTGCCCTACTCTACCTGCCCTGTACTGCCTGTGTGTGCCATACTCTGCCTTTCCTACCCAGCCTGTGTGTGCCCTACTCTACCTGCCCTGTACTGCCTGTGTGTGCCATATTCTGCCTTCCCTACCCTGCCTGTGTGTGCCAAACTCTGCCTGCCCTACCCTGCCTGTGTGTGCCATACTCTGCCTGCCCTACCCTGCCTGTATGTGCCATACCCTGTCTGTGTGTGCCATACCCTGCGTGTGCCATACTCTGCCTTCCCTACCCTGCCTGTGTGTGCCATACTCTGCCTTCCCTACCCTGCCTGTGTGTGTGCCATACTCTGCCTGTCCTATGCTGCCTGTGTGTGCCATACTCTGCCTGCCCTACCCTGCCTGTGGCCAGTACTGATACCATTTAAAGCTTACACAAAGATAAACCATCAAAGCAGCCAGACAGGTGGGGGGCCACACAGAGGGGGGGGGGCAGCACTGACCTAGAGCATAACTCTGCAAAGTTTGGACACCCCGGCGTTATTACAGAATGTCAGAATGGCAGCAGGTTGAATTTCCTCCATTGAAAGTCAATAGGTAAAATCTGATTGACTGTTAATAGCTCTGCCCTCTTTTGGGCATCTAACAAATATCATATTTTCATTCAGGCTGACCCCATGACTATGTAAACCAGGTTCGGTGAGTGTAACCTCAAAGCATTAAGATTGCCAGCAGTTTAAATTTTCCCATTAAAGTCAATGGGCCAAATTTGATTGGCTGTTGTTGGCTCCTCCCACATTGGGTTATCCAACAAATGTCACTTCATTCAGGGTGACCCCATGATTATGCTATTCAAGTTTGGGGGGTGTAGCTTCACAGCTGTAAGAGTGGCAGCAGTTTAAAAATCTTCCCTGTCAAAGTCAATATAAAAATTGGGGTGTCGGGTTGGAGCGGCGCCACAAAAAGACGGGGGGCGAGATCTCTAAGAAAAGCACAAGCAACCTGCTCTGCTATATGGTGTGGAGTTTGGGCATTGTACCCTAAAACTGTAGGAGGAGTAGCGTTTAGCAGAAGAAAAAGCAGAAGAATAAGCTGAAGTCGAAGAACAGTATGTTGGGTTTTTAAAATCAGCATAATAATACAGCTATATACACATAGTGCTTCCTCAAACATGTTAACAGCAAGGATACCTTAAAATTACTAATTAATACATTGGCACAGTGAGACAGTTTTCCATTTTGTGCTTCTTATAGGTTCCCAAGTGTAAAGTTCATCAACAATGAATATAGGGGAGCATAGGAAGTTACCCGTTAAAACTCGTGTGATTTATCATTTGTTTTCCTAGAAGAATAGAAGTCCCTATCAGCAGTGTGTGTTCATTTTCTTTTTTATTTTTAGGATTGTGGGCAGCCAGTGAAGATGTATGTCCCTATACTAAAAACTCAAGTAACCACTGCCACAGTCTGGTGCTCCCCACTTAAACTTCAAATATAAGAAGTTGCAAGAGAAGTGGTCCAATGGAAGCTTGCCTATCTGAGTGGTAGAGTAAATATTTCAGATGCCAAAGTTCAGAGTTTTAAAATAGCAGTTCCCAATCTTGGAGACGCAGTCAACTGGAATATCCAACATTTGTTCCAGTGCTGGACATAATGGTCTCCCAGTATGCGATCTGCATTGGGGAGTAAGGATTCAGATGGCTGATTCCAACCCATAGAGCAGAACACTTTCCGCAGAACTGACACATTCGTCACCTTTGATAAATGTGCCAATTCCTTTACTGTCAGGACAATTTTCCTGACTGGAATTTTTTGATGAATCTCAATAAACCAAACTGCTTTGAACCCTTCTGAATGTCCCAGTTGCATCTGTAACAAATCTGCCCTGTTGTCTTAGCTGCTGCCTGGGATTAAAGGGACTTAAAACAATATTCTATTTAATGTTCTTGTGTTCTGCATATGCATATAACAGTGCAGTAGTTAAACAATAAAAAAGTGAATGCCCTACAATGACCAAAGCCAAAGTCCTAACTGAGAATCAGTGTTATTAAAATGGGACTGTAAAAGAATTAGCAGCTGCTGCAAACTTCCAGTCATCATTATATAATTGTCAGTGAATCTACCACATTGAACTGAATGTGAATTCTTTAGAGGATATTGTAGGATATTATGCCTGTTGCTAAGTGGTTGGCTGCAGCTGTGATTTCTCTACAAATGTGCCAATCTCTGAGCATCCCTTATAGATTCTTCCATTCTTCCAACTGCAGGTGGGAACTATTAGAAAGCAAGTTGCCACCATGAATGACCGGCCCTTTAAATATTTTGCTGCTGGCAAATTACTTGTATTTTCTTTAGACAAATAATTCTGTGCTCTGCATAGCACCCTGTAAACATTCAGCATTGCTTCTTGGCAGATTAAAAAATGGAGTACAAACTGGCTGTTATGCAAGGCACACAGAGGTTAATTAATAAAGTCCATCTTGTTTTTTTTTTTTGTAAAGTTGGCACTGTCTGAACTCCATCTGCGGGTTCTCTTCTTGTCTCATTTTATGCTTTGCTGAGAAATACATTTTTAAGAACAATGAGTAACATTGGCCCTGACAAGGCTTATGTGTCCAATAAATATAAAGTGTAAATAGTGGCATCTCTCTAATCCACCTCGGACTGGCAGTTATCAGAATTGGCAGGGACTTCCACAGCCTTGTTTGGTAAAGCACAATGCAGGTGCCTAGGTGAGATATGGGATTCAATGCCAGGCCCATTGCCAGAAACTCTGCGTGATGATTGCAAGCTGGCAGTCGTGCATCAGCAAAATGAAGTCTCTTGGCAATGACAAACTGTTACATGTAAATACAGGCACAAAAGGGAACCTCTTATATTAAAATAATGGTATCTTACTAAAAGCAACACGCCTTTGCTAATAGATAAGCAGTCCATTTCCAGGTTAATGGTAACACATCATGAATCATTTAGAGCTGGATAACAAAATATAGAGAAACTAGTTATTTTCTTCTTTAGGAGCAGTGCAGTTTCTGGAATATGGGTGTCAATGTATGTATCACATGTTGCCTTAATAGTCTTAGATTTTTTTGTCCCAATAAACGAAGACTAAAATTAGATTCTCCCTGGCTGCGTCTTTCAGCGGAAAAAACAGGACAGATCTGTGTGCTAGAATAGTAACAATGAGTTTAGTGGGTTTTTTCTCCTATTACATGGATGAAGGGGGCACTACTTAAAGAACGCTCCAGGGTCCCAGGTATTTAAATCCTATTTCTTTCCACCAGCACTGTCACCTCAGACATCTTGTGGGAGGTAGCCCTGTGGGACAGTTCCACATGAAGTGTTCCAGCTGGGATGATTGTAGAGCAGTTGTATAAACTGACACTGGGAATTGCTCAGTGGATAGAAATTTCAGTTGTTGGGTATGTTTCTCTATCAAAAGTGAATAATTTCCAAAAATATGAAGTTACAAAAACATAAAACGGGCTAATTGGCATTGTAATAAAAGACATATACATGAACTTTTTATAATGTCAGAATATATTTGAAATTCTAATCGCTACTTTTGGAATGGTTTTATCTTCAATTCTTTTTTACAGACAACTGAAATTAAAAAAAGTGGTGGCACACTGGGCTTTAACTTAGGCTTCTGATATGCAAAGCCACACATTACCCTGTGATGAAAATTTGAAGAGGTGTATTTTTATTATACACAGCGCTGTACAATAGAAGGGTGTATATATCAAATATATAAGAGTTAAAAGGCCATGCAATAATCTAAAAGAAGAAGGTATATAGCAAATTTATGAAGATAGTACATTTCTATAAATTCCATAAGTCATTATGTTTTAGTTTACTAAAGACTTGTATTTTTTTCTTTATTACAAATGCAGTCATACAATATATTTTACTTCATGCTAATTTGTTATCATTACCTGACTGCATTCATTTTTTATGAATTACATACAGTACATTTGACTCTGCAGTATTTTCTAGGCACAGTTGGTGTTGGACACCTGCTGGAAAGTTCTTGTATCTTTGTATCTTCAGATTAAACCTTTTATATATGTTGAGCATGTTTAAGGGCGAAGACACACAGAGCTACTAAGTAGCAGCTACATGTCACAGGTATTTGTATACATGTATGCCACTCAGAGCAGGAACTAGGGGTAGGCAGAAGAGGCAGCTGCCTGGGGCGCAACGATTGGGGGGCGCCAGGCAGCCTCTCCGGCGAATGAGGAAGATGCAGGGGCGAAGTGGCCGACCGGGTTGCCTAGGGCGCCTGGTTGGCTTGGCCCGCCCCTGATGCCACTTAACCCAAATTATTATTTTGAAGTAATTTGTTATGCTAAATAAGATATTTATGACCTTTAGGTAACCAAATGTGGTAATTTAGAGATTTTAAAATCTAATTATATGATGTTATTGTGGATAGTGAATGCCCTCTACTTCTTGGGCTAAATTATGCCTCAGCTGAGAAACAGTATAAAGATCTAATACTGCAATATGTATAGTGACAACTGAATTTGCCCCACAAGATATATTTAAAATAATGTTTAAATATATTAATTATGTAACAAGTATGGATTGGTTGATTTTTTTAATGTTGAGAAGGGATTTAGGTTTTAAATATTGGAGAAATATCTGGAGATGCTTACTGCCATTTAGGCATGGAATGTTTAAGGCCATAGACTGTGAGGTTTGCATGTTTCAGATCTTGTTACAATATGTATTTTTTAATATTATAGTGGACTGCAGAACTAATCTTTATAGCCCTATGCTGCCATGTAATTTAGTACTCGTGGAATTAGTTCCTTTTTTGTGAACCTAAATATTTCTAGATATTTTTGGGACACAGCAAACTGCTTTCTTTTCTGCTAAAAAAAAGTAAATGACTGCTGTTCCATAACATAATCACATCATGAAGCAAAGAGGACACGGGAGTACATGTTTTACTCAGCTAGAAAAGCAATACAAAAACATTTACTTATAAAGGCCCATGTTGGGCATTATGTTGTGCCTTTTATGGTGCAGAAGCAGGAATATATGTTTATATGCACTGATGGTTCAAGGTTGAGTAACACAGGGTCTGCATTTTTGGAAGGTAGCTCTTGTGGACCCAAATGCAGGTTAATATAGTTAAGTAGTTATTATACAATAGTTTTTCAATACCTGTTAGCAAATTGTGCTTCCTAAATTCATATAAGAAACAGCATGGGACACCTAATTCAATTTAGTTGGCTTTTGGCCTTGTGCCTTTATACAGAACTTCTCTGTGGCACACTCCATTGTCAAAGGAAAGGAATGAATGCCTGGGTACTTGAAATATAGGCAATGGGGAAAAAAAGGTTGGCACAATTCAGGACTGTTTATTAATTAAAATATATGTTTTAGTAATATGTGCATTGGATAATATTAAAGAGAAAAACAGCCATTTTAAGTACTAAGAAGTACTAAGGGCTGCCCCCTGGTTCATACAATTCACTGTGCTCACACACAAACCAAAGGTGCCACATACATGCTTAAATAAGACAATGACTGGACAGAGCTTTATCTTTTACTCCTACACTTCTTCCTGGTAAAGTTAAAGCTTCATTATTTCCTGTCAGGCAATCTCTTAGGGAGCACAAAATAGTGGCTAAAGGTAAAAGATATAAAAGGGCCACTGTTACAGATAAATGGGATCCCTTGTCTGGAAACCCATTTTCCAGAATGCTCTGAATAATAGGAAGGCCAATAAAACAGTACTTGATCTCAACTAAGCTGCATAAATCCATACTGGTGACAAATCAATCCCATTGGGTTCGTTTTATGTTTACATGATATTTAGCAGACTTAGTGATTCAAATTATGAAAAGACCTATTAAGGTCCCAAGCATTCCTGATAATAGATTCTATACCTGTATATGCCAGTTTGGTAAGATTCTCAAACAGGTCACTTATGATTAAATAATGTATCCGTTGGTTACGTTATCATTCAGCAGGTGCATTAAAGGTGAACACTGTTCAGGCTCTGATGAAGGCCCTTCATCAGGGTCACAATGACCTCTATCTATTAATAAGAGTGTACTAAGCTAAAAAATAGCTCTAAAATAAGACTCTACCCACCCATACAATTGGACCCACTGCCATGAACAGCATTCAGGTCTGGCATAAAATATGTGGTTATGTGACAGTGTGCAAATTGTGACTTATACTCAGAGGAGGCATGCCTGCACTTTACAGTAAGTGAATGTTTTACTTGTAGCTTGGAGCTAACCCCCTTAAAACAAATAGAGGCCCACTAAACATCCAAAACCAGAAAGCTTGGCTCCTTTCAGTATGACTCTCTAGATTAGGATTAGGTTTAGCAAAAGCTCTCAGAGCAGTTTGGATCAAAGACACCCTGCTCAGCCAGTGATTTTTTGTGGCCTACAAGTGTGATACAGAAGAAAGATATGAAGCGTGACCATTGCCCTAGGCACTAGGATGAGAGTTCTATGGGGTGCAATGGTTTTTGAAGTCTACGCCCTGCACCTTCTGTTGGATTAAAAACCAAAACATGCTGCATAGTGCATCAGGCACACGGCAGTCCTGATCTTTCTGAATGTCCGAATGAAACTAGGAGGCATCCAAAAGACTGACCACATACCTACCCCAGGCCACTTATCATGAATACAGTGCTTCACATCACATTAAAAGGTATACATATATATATATATATTGTGAGACATGCAGACAGTTCTTTAGGTGAACAAAGTCCGTTTATTACGTACAGTAATAGACTGTAGTCAGGCTGGATCATAAACAAAACAAAACAAAACAAAACCCTTGCCACACTTCGGCTCTAACTAATACATAGGGTGCTTTCCTTCTCTGCTACCGGTCCCCTACTGGGATTTCCGGCTAAACACAAAACTACAACTTCCCAGTACCTTGAGAGAGTACTTTTGTTTTGGGAGAAAAAACCCACAGCATTCCAAGCTGTTCCCCACAGGCACAGACCCGCCCACAACGATTTCAGTTCTCAGTCTGCCCCATTCACTCTCTCTCACTGCAGGAATATCTAGCCTGCTAATTATTCCCCAGGTGAGACTCCCTTAGGTCAGTGCTGTCCAACTGGCGGCCCGCGGGACCCCCCTCTGTGTGGCCCCCCACCTGTCTGGCTGCTTTGATGGCTTACCTTTGTGTAAGCTTTAAATGGTATCAGTACTGCCCCCCTGCATGGTTAACACCTCAAATTCAGGCTTTAAACCCCCTGCATTGTTTAAAAATGTAATCCCCTGTGTTGTTCACACCTTTTAATCCCTGCATGAACATACCCACTGCATTGTTCACACCTCAGGCTCAGACTCTAGTCACCACATTCTTCAACTGTTCACACCTCCTGTAGGAGCAGTAGAAACCCACATATACTGTGGTGGTAATGCAATTAAAAAGTTTTTTAATATATAGTTATTGTGCAGACTGTAGGAGCAGTGCCAGCATTGTGTCACTGTAGGCTGC
Source organism: Xenopus tropicalis (assembly GCF_000004195.4). Classification (NCBI taxonomy): domain Eukaryota; kingdom Metazoa; phylum Chordata; class Amphibia; order Anura; family Pipidae; genus Xenopus; species Xenopus tropicalis. Next base: position 60,325,115 of record NC_030678.2, on the reverse strand, counting down.
CTGTGTGTGCCATACTCTGCCTGCCGTATGCTGCCTGTGTGTGCCATACACACAGGCAGCATAGGACAGACAGAGTATGGCACACACAGGCAGGGTAGGGAAGGCAGAGTATGGGACACACAGACAGGGTAGGGGAGGCAGAGTATGGCACACACAGGCAGGCAGAGTATGGAACACACAGGCAGGGTAGGGAAGGCGAGTATAGCAGGTTTTTGCTGTACTACCACCATTAATATGGCTATGGTCATGCGATAACATGGGTGTGGTTTCAAGTGGGTGCGGTTTTAAAAGGGGGAGTGGTCAAAACTAGCTTCCATTATCGGCCCTCCACCACGGAGGCTGGAAAAATGCCCTCGGTACCACAGAAGTTGGACAGCACTGCCTTAAGGGATTAACCCACTCAGGACCGCTATACATAAGGAAGTAGGAAATGAACCTAGGGCAAATATATCTTTTTTCAAACTGTTTTTCCATTACCAGTTCACAATATACTGTATATTTATAGTTATGAGCGAATCTGTCCCGTTTCGCTTCCCATAAAATTTGCGAAACGGCAAGAAAATTCGTGAAATGGCGAAAAATTTGCGAAACGCATTTGTCACACAATTTTTTTGTTTTTTTGTTGCCCACGGCTAATTTTTGTCGCCCGCATATATTTTTTGTCGCCGAAAAAATTTGCTCATCACTATATATATATATTATATATATTTATATTTATGATTGTTGCATCTTTGCTGCTATGTATTTTTAATTTATGGTCATGACATACAGTACATCCAGATTTGGGGGAGGGGGTAAAAAGTAAGATCTATTGATCTATGGAGTAATGTTTTATACTTATTGTTTCTTTTCTATACTGCAGGTATGGTATCCATTATCCGGAAACCCGTTCCAAATTACAGGAAGGCTGTCTCCCATAGACTGCATTTTAATAAAATAATTACATTTTTTAAAATTAATTTCATTTTTCTCTGTAATAATAAAACAGTAGCTTGTACTTTATCCCCACTGAGATATAATTAATCCTTATTGGATTTTTTTTATTTTTATTTATTTTTTTAGCAGTATGAAGATCAAAATTACAGAACCACCCCTTATCCGAAAACCCCCCCAATTCACAAGCATTCTGGATAACAGGTCCCATACTTGTACTATATGTAGAAAAGTGCTGGTATCACTTTCAATACTGGTATAAAATGAAAGCAAAACATTAATTCTACAGTATTCCTACAATACATTTTCTAATTTGTCAACCAGTATGGTTTCATAAAGTTTTGTAACTGACGGTAAATTCACCTGCCATAGAGACTTAAGCATAATCAAGTGACCACCTTTTGGAGAATATAGGAATAGTAATTTAATCACATAATCACTTCACTTTGACACTCTCTAGCAAGATAATTTCTTCTATCTCCTCATTACGCTAAGTTGTCAGGATGAATCTTAATGAATAATGTCCTATGAATATTAACGCCTTTGATCAAAGTTTTTCTTTACATGCCCTGTAGACAACTAACTTTTACCAATTATACTTGGTGTTTTGCTTTTAATTTCATTTTTCTCCTGACAGTTCAGGATAGATACAGCAGTAAAACATGAATACTGTTTTGTTATTTAAGCACATTTTTGCCAGCTTTTGACATCATTTTACTGTAGTATATTTTTCATTTTATATACAGTAGATAATACCAGGGATATTGTAGCTGTAGTGTCTCTGACAGAAAGAGCACTACATGTTTTGTGTGAGCAACCATTGGTTATGGGATGTGTGTCTTATTTATTAGGAGAAACCACTGCAAGAAAATTTAGGGGTAGGTGCCACATTTAAGGTTAGTTTCAACATGGCTAGTAGGTGGCAAAGGCCAGTAGGTGGCAGTGGAAAACTATCTGAAATAGTTATTTGTTTATTTAACTAATAGATGGCAGTATAATTGGGACAATAGTTTGTTGTAATATTAAACTCCAGCCACTAGGGGCTCTATTGCAGGAAGAGAAAAAGACCAGACAGAAGGGAATAGAAGCAGGCAGATAATGGGTAAGAGAAAAGTGGAGCAGGCACTAGGTTAAGTTAGCTTAGCTGGAATGTGCCACCTATTGACCCAACGAGGAGGTTGGAGGGAATAGTTTTCCAGTGACCCAAGCAGATAAGAATAGGCTAGTGAGAGAGTTTTATGGGCTTCAGGCCAGAGGTCTGCCAGTAAGAATAGGCCTAGTTGGAATAGTAAAGGGACACCTCAGAATCGGATGGTAATGGCTAGGGTGGCAGAAGGGCGTGCCCAGAGGAAGTGAACTACACCCAGGAAACAACCTCTGGTCGCCATCTTTGAAAGCATGGTGAACAGTGACACAGCTGAGGTGAAAGTGCGGTTACCTGGTGCCCAATGGGAGCAAAAAAAAATGTTGGACTTCATACAACAAAAACCCAAACCCGCCAGCCAGCAGGGGGGTTAGAAAAGAGAAAAATGCAGCAAAATGGGCCTTCTTTCAACCATTGGAACAGCAGCTTACAGTAAATACCAGAATACAATATTTTTGGACTGCTGAAAAGGCAGTTGACTATGGTCTGATAAACAGTTTTGTTCCCATATTTGCACTGTAGAAAGTTTATTGTTTCAATCCTGTTGACAGAAGTTCAAATTTGCCTGAGTAATATGACACCTTTTCATGTAAATGCCTCCCTGAGATGTATCAGGAAAATGCCTAAAGTGTCTGTGGTGGCGGCAATAGTGGCTCCTTTTTATTTTTTTATATTTACCAGTAAAGAAAAGTATGACTGTTTTGAAAGTTTTGTATGTGACTGTGTATACATGATAAGTTTGTAATGGTAACTGATGTTTGAAATGGGTAATTGTGATGGATTTAAAGCACCAAGGACATTGCAAGCTTAAGTGGGCCCAAGTGTAAGGGGTCACTAAAGTTATTTTGGGTTTATCCACTAGATGGTAGTATTGGGTAAGGTTTAGCTAGGTTAAGGAGCTTTAGTGGTAGTTTTATTATAATAGGAAACAGTGCACAAGCCCAGCTGCTCATCATGGGAAGGACATCTCCCAATTAGCAGTTAGAGGAATGCCACCAAAGTGAGTAGGACAGGTCTAGCCAGCATAGGATAGGTGTGTTATAGCACACCTAGTAGTGACAATGGAGGCTGGAGGTAGTAGAGATCAAAAGTAAATACTTACTGAATTATTTGCAGGGCTATCATATTTAGAAAGTATTGCTTTATGTGTGGGACTTTCTTTTTATAGATGTTTGTTAATTGCCATAGATGCAGTTTAAAGGGAAATTAAACCCCAGAACATTGCAGGACTAAAATATATATCACAGCCCATATTTAAAGTACTGTTTCATCTGAATAAACAAATTCCAAAAAAGTATACTCTTCTAGTAATATGTGCCTGCAGGTAATCCTAAATAAAAAAAATGCCATTTTAAGTAATAAAGACTGCCCCGGATACCATTCTCAAATACAAACCAAAGGCATATTTATATGCATTACATCAGTATATTAATGTACAGAGATGTGTCTTTTGCTCCCACACCTCTTCCTGTTAAAAGGCAGAGGGAGAACACACTCACAAAATGGTGGCTCAAGGTGATAGTTGTAAAAGAGCAATATTTACTCTGAGGTGACTTCTAATATCCTCATATTTTTTATCAGGGAGTATTTTATTTATTGTAATACACAGGTTTTAGTGAACCATGTGAAAGAAATTATATCACTAAGCACCCATATATATGTGTATATATATATATGCCAGAATGGTAAGAATCATTAATAGTAAACTTATAAGGATAAGTGGTTAAATAATCATTGCATCTCTAAATGACCCTGAATGTCCTGGAGCCAGCTGTTCAGAAGTAACTGACTGAAACAAAGCTATATGAAGAGAGACATATTGCTGAGGGGGGATAGTGAAGAGTAACTTGATTATTTCAGTACTGATTTTTTAATTGATTATATTTAGAAAACCTCCTATTTGCATGAGACGCAGCTCATATTAAATTTCATTTTCTTGATAGTTCCCTTTAAAGAATAATTTGAAAATGATTGATAAGGAAAATGTTAGCAGGGCCTACATAGTTTCATCTATTTTTTTTTCAAACTATTTAGTTTTCTTTTTGGCCAATATTTATGCTTTCCAGTCAATGATGCTCCATGATCCATAGGAATATGTATTTCTAAATCCCCCAGAGCCACCCCCAGCCCAGGAAGGGAACAGACTGTAGAAGAAGCGGTGCTGATTTTCTGGGTCACGTTGGCTTTGGGGTGCCACAATCTCTCTATAGGCTAATTACAAATGAAAACAGTACTCCAGCCTATGGAAGGATTGTGCCACCTCTAGCCCAGCCTGCCTGACACAACTGCAGAAGTTGCTCTAGCTGTGTTGGAGTGTCAGGTCAGATAAGTATGGCTGAGCTAGGTAGCATCTTTGGAAGACTAGAAGGAGCTTAAAGGAATTTGGTCCCACAACTCTTTAGTTAATACCGACTAACTGATTTTTATAAAAATGTGTCAGTATGACTTTAAAGGAACAGTAACATCAAAAAATTAAAGTGTTTTAAAGTAATTAAAATATAATGTGCTGTTGCTCTGCAAAAAACTGGTGTTTTTGCTAAAGAAAAGCTACTATATAAATAAGCTGCTGTGTAGCCATGGGGGCAGCCATTCAAGCTGGAAAAAAGGAGAAAAGGCACACATAACTAGTAGATAAGCCCCATATAATGGGGGTTTATCTGTTATCTGCTATGTGCCTGTGCCTTTTCTCCTTTGAATGGCTGCCCCCATGGCTACACAGCAGCTTACTTATATAAACTATAGTAGTCTTTCTGAGGCAAACACACCAGTTGTAGCAATGCAGGGCAACAGTACATTATATTGTTATTACTTTTATACACTTTCATTTTTTGGTGTTACTGTTCCTTTAAGGTTGTTATTTATTTATTATTGTATACTTTACACACATTAGATAGTAGGTATCCATTTATACGAAAGTGATTTCTGTCTGCTTTCTCACTAAACCACTAAAGACTTATCTAACACTAATCACTAAATTGCTTTCCCGCCTACTGTAGATCAACTGAGAAGTTCTAATTGGCTGAACTGACAATATATATGGATGCCCCCCTACTTATCTGTTTTCCTTTAGCTTCCTTGGCTGCATTTCTTAAACAATGAGACCAGCACCATTTGTCACCCTAAAGACAGACACATGACACATGGGCCAATCCCTACCAATATCCAACCAATATATCTGTGAGCAGAAATGACTGATACTGTAGAAGGTGCCGTACTCAGCGTTCAATTGTTCCGCTCATTTGACTCACTACCTAGACAATCAGGAAATGAAAATTTATAAAGTTGGGATTTTTACAGAGACAATTTAAAAAAGGCTAGTTTTTTACAACTTTTTTTAGAATGACTTGCTACTTTTTTAAGTAAATATTAGACCTTCGGGGAAACTAACTCAGTTGAATTTGAAAATAAGAAAAAATGGGAAATTATGGAGTTTTAGTAAATCTGCCCCTGAGAGTAATTTGGTATCGTTAACTTAGAGAGTGGATCAGAGTGGAGGGGCTGTTTATCAGCCTGCATACACCATGGGGCTGATTTACTAACCCACGAATCCAACCCGAATTGGAAAAGTTCCGACTTGAAAACGAATATTTTGCGACTTTTTCGTATGTTTTGCGATTTTTTCGGATTCTGTACGAATTTTTCGGATCCAATACGATTTTTGCGTAAAAACGCGAGTTTTTCGTATCCATTACGAAAGTTGCGTAAAAAGTTGCGCATTTTGCGTAGCGTTAAAACTTACGCGAAAAGTTGCGCATTTTTCGTAGCGTTAAAACTTAACGCTACGAAAAATGCGCAACTTTTCGCGTAAGTTTTAACGCTACGCAAAATGCGCAACTTTTTACGCAACTTTCGTAATGGATAGGAAAACTCGCGTTTTTACGCAAAAATCGTATTGGATCCGAAAAATTCGTACAGAATCCGAAAAAATCGCAAAACATACGAAAAAATCGCAAAGTACCGATCATTACGAAAAAAACGCAATCGGACTCCATTCGACCCGTTCGTGGGTAAGTAAATCAGCCCCCTTGTGTGGCAGTGTCCTAGGGACCAAAATCAGTTTACAGAAGTGTAATTTTCATTATGGGAGGTGAATGGAATGAATACTGATGAGCGAATCTGTCCCATTTCACCAAAATATTTGTGAAATTGCTGAAAAAATTTGCAAAATGCTGAAAAATGTGCAAAATACTACTATGTATTTATGTGTGCAACTTTTTTCTCTCACTCCAAATACATTAACATCTATGGTAGATTTTCTGACTACTAATGCATGATTTTTTTTACACATGCATCTTCTCTACACACGTAACTTTCCAGCAAATTTTTTTTCCACTGCAAATTTTTGGCTCAGTTTTGCTAAGGAATTCGCGGATGGCAAAATGCAGAATTTTGACACGAACCCATGCCTGGTAAAAAAGTTCGCTCATTACTAGGAATGAATGTAGAAAGAACAAAAGGTAATGTAAAGGTTTAGTAATAGAGTTTGGAATTGGATCTTCCTACTGCTGATTATACTTCTTAAATGATGTTATTAAAAACAAACCATTGTGGAGTAAATTTTAATGTCAGTGAGACAAATAGGCCTTACAAACTGCTTGCCATGCACTACTTCTGGTTAATTTCAAGCATAACTTGTTGCAGTATGGGATCCAGCTGGTTAGATAATTAAATGCCCCGGCAATTAAAATGATAGCACTGATGCCAGAATGAAGTATGAAGATAAGATGGCTGATATTTATATGGCAATTACTGAGTAATTGCTGGCCCTGTTGATTTTTCTCCCTTCCAGTGAGCTGGTTTTAAACAGAAATTATTTGAGAACATTTTAAGTGAGCTTGTTTTAGAGTGAAATCATTTTACAAGCAATCATTTTAAAACCAGAGACACATAGAAATAAAAGCGCAAGTGTTTATATAAAGGTTTTCTAGTTACAAATGTTCTGTTATAGGGGCACTGCAAAGACATGGCATGAGGTATCTTGATAAATAAATGGGGGCCTATACATCAGATTTTGCAGTGATGAATAGAAATAATTTTGAAAATATTAATATCCATGTCGTAAGCTAACACTATAATATAGTTATGAAACAGTATTGAAATAAGGGATGCATTGAATCCAAGATTCGGTTTGGGATTCGCCTTTTTTGTCAGGATTTGGAGTCAGGCGAATCCATAAAAGTAGATTCGGTGCATCCTTAATTGAAATAGGTGTCTTTTTAACTATTATGTGAAAACTAATTAGGTGTGACATAGGGGCACATTTACTAACCCACGAATGGGCCGAATGCGTCCGATTGCGTTTTTTTCGTAATGATCGGTATTTTGCAATTTTTTCGGAAATTATCGCAACTTTTTCGTTACCAATACGAAAAAATACGGAATTTTTCCAATTCGGATTCGAATTCGTGTCTTTAAAATGCAAACTTTGAATAAAGTCACCACAAACATAATTGAATTTAGGTCTGAATTGCATACTTTAGTGACAGATCACATTCAAGCTGTCTCCATCAATGTATTTTTCACCCACAGTGTGTGACAGGGTCCTAAGTCTAATGTCATACGTGGCATTTTTTTCCCATTGGAATGGAGAAAATGTCAATATGGGCTTCTATTGCCACCCACCTCTCAATGCGCACATAAGGCAGTTTTTTTTATTGCATTTTGTAGTTTAAATTTGCCCACTTGAAATATAAGGGCTCATTTACAAAGTTGAAGGCAGAGGAATAAGTGCAACAAACAAGCACTATAAGCCATTTTTTGGCACTTTGCAGACCTTCTGCCAACCTTTATGCATACTCTTACATCATTGAGACAAGTTTGGAAGTATCGGCTGATGCAGTGATGGGGCCATGTACTTACTGCCTGACTTATGGCAGTTTTTGTGCCCATGTCAGGATTACTTTAATAATACTGTAAATAGCTGAAATGAAAGGTATCACTGAAATTCAAGTTGCCTACCACAGAATGAGAATATTCTTGTCTGTGATTGGTTACAAAGATCTTGTGTGTACCTGTAATTATGAGAAGGTATGAGACTGGACTGCTTTACTGAAATGAGGATTAAGGGCTTTAACTAACTATGTGGGAAGGTCAATATTAGCACTTAGAACCTAGGGAGGAGAGATCTTTGCTCTGGTCCCTCACCAAATTTGCAAGTAAGGGATAATGTCATGGGGAGGGCATTAAAATTATATTTATGGTAGCCTCAGTCTTATCAGTGCCTTTATTTACCTTAAAATTACCTTGAAATTAATTATTAGGCCTTTGTACATTCTATAGGAGCATAGGAACAACCTATTAATACAAAATGATATCTATCATCTATCTATTCATCATTCACTGCCTGTCCTTGAGGATCTCTTGCTTTTCAAGGACATCATCAGCTGAACCAAATTGAATGCACTTTTGTCCTCTATGTACAGTGGACTGCAAAAGCACCTTTTACATCTTGTAATATGAATGGCAATCTACAGTCGGCATAGATTCTTATTCAGTAGTTCAGACAATCAGTCTAGAATAAAAAAAAAGCAATAAAATTATATCCTAACAGTGTGAATTCCCAATAGAAACAAGATCCTCTCTGGCTTCTGCATGTATATTTCAGTAATTCATTTAGTTTCAGCAAGTGTCAAGTTCTCCTCTGGTGGAAATGAAACAGATTCCCCAAGGAGCGAACACTTGGGGCAGGCTCTCATTCTTTCTATGAAAGAAATGAAAACGAACTGGTTATAAATAAACTGCCATCTCCTTCAAGTGACACCTGCTGTGTTTGCATTGACAAGACAGCAGCCTCCACAGCACATGTAATAGAAAATAATTGAGATAAACGGGGTGCAACTTAATAGAAGAAACTTGAGAAAGTAACAACTCTTCTATTCTCAAAATAGTTGACCCATTGCCTTTAAGACCATTATTACCTACCAGAAAAGCTTTCATTCTGGCCTTTTATTTAGCTGACAAGGTCCAAACTTCATTTAATATTTCTGCTTCCTTACTCAAAGCAACAGTTATGAAAACTAGATGTATTCACTTACTATAATTACATTATGTGCTTGGTTTTGTATAAAGTAACCTAATAGTCATTCTGCTGTTTCACAAACCTATCTTCTTCAGTTTAAAGGTTACGTGAACACATTTTATAAAGGTTGGTGCCCTCTATTTCCAGACAAATGTTTGTGTAAACACTGCTTATTTGGGCAGTACACCAGCTTTGCTTTCATGTATCCCTTCCACCACCCTACCTGTTGTTATTGTATATTATTCAATAAAATGTATACATAAAAAAACATCAAACCTGATAATCCAGGCTCTTACTATCCAGTCTAGTAGTATCCAATGTATTCAAGTACAAAAGACCAAAATGATATTTTGCTTTATCATCTAAACCTTTATTAAATACAGTACGTTAAGGCAACATGGTTTAACAACATTCTAGGAAGAGCATTCCATAGATTCACTGCCTACAAAATTAATTATCATTAGAATTGCTTCAGGTGCAAATGCCTTTTCTTCCATCTCTTGGATTTGTTTAATTCTGTTGATACAATTTTACAAACACAACATTGCTAGTCTCTTTCTCAGGAGTTGCATCATTCTAATAGTTTAGCTGCATGTCTCTTTAAAAAATATTTAAGAAATGCATTTTAACGGACCATTAGAAGAGGACTTGGAGATAGAAGCAAGAGAGGCAGGAAGTTTAAATCAACTGGACTTCCTGAGTGTCTGAGAAGCACATGAAAAGTAGTGTGGTCTGTGCTGTCCGATGTAGTAAAAAGGGCTCAGACCTATACATTAGGAAAACAAAACCACCACTCTGTAAGAGAATAGGCCAACAGATGACGGTGAACTCCTCCAGAAAAGACCCAACAGTCTATCTACATTTCAAGGGGTAAAGGGACACAGCAATGTGCATATTTGGGACCAAGAAGACGATTTGAAGATGGTTTGAAAAAGGTGTGAAAGAGGCCATTTTTGCCAAACTTTAAAAATTTTCAGAAAGTCCAGTTGCTTTAGACTTATTTCTACTAAATACTGTATATCATGACCTGATTTAATGAGAAGTTCTTGTTTTACATCTGGAAACCACTGTACTATTGTAATTCACTGAGTAGATTCCATGGAATCCAACCTATATTCATATCCAGTTGAAAAGTAAAACGTATGGCATCTGTGTGTACAAATCTAACATGCTATAGGACTCTCATAAATGAAATTCATTGAAAAGTGCCTCTTGCCCACAGTGCTATGGCCAAAGAATGATAAGTATTACAGTAATTGTTAAATATCCGGTTGGGGCTTCAAACACCAAATAGGATTAAAAATTAGGCTCCGTGGAGAAAGCTAAATGGAAGGAAACTAGTTCAGAAGGCGCAATTCAATTATACTTGAATAACTAAGCCTCTCTGCCAATGCATGCTGAATTATAATTGTTTTCAAGCTGCATCGGGAAATAACTATTTAATTTATTCAGTGGTTTAAAAGCTGTGGTTTTCCAACAAAGGACTGATATACTGGTTACAGTCTAGTTTCACAGATTATAGTAAATGTATCTGTAGAAAACAGATATGTAACTTTGTATATATACATATATATATATATATATATATATATAATATAGTGAACAATGTACCCCCTTGTTGTAAAATATAGGGATATTATACAAAATCTGTGGTGACTTCTAATATTCTCATGTTTTACAACAGGGGGTACTTTATTTATTATAATAAACAAGTTTCAGTGAGAAATGACATCACAAAGCACTGATTATAACTGATGACATCGCTAAGCTCTGTTTATATAGTGGATAATGTACCCCTCTACTGTAATTTATAGAGATATAACAAAAAAAAATGCTGAGTGCTTTTATACAGGTCACATAACTCCGAGGTTAATACAAATATCTTTATGTATTTAAGTAGGGGCTATATTATGCATTATAATCTTCACAGGGGTAGCAAGACCAGAGAGAGCAGAAGCAGCAGGAGGAGCAGGACCGGCAGGGAGGGGTGGGGGAGTGAAACCTAAAGGAAGGAAAGACGGACTGATGCTTAAAAAAGAGTGAGACAGGAGATGCAAGTGACAGCACCATGTATAGTAAGAATATGATTTACAGTTTGGACCCATAGGAAATGACCAAGCTGTAGATTGTAAGGATACAATTTACAAGATAGTCATGGCTTTTCTGTATTATGTATATATAACACACACACAAACATACACACAGTTAACATAACTTAACTTTTATTGAACATCATTAAAAAGAAAATAGGCCAACGTTTTAGTCCACATCTAGGACCTTTCTCAAAACTTGAGATCTAACATTATTCAGTTTATGGGGAAATTATGTGGATGTACTGTATAAATACTTAAATAGGATTTCCAGGATTCCTACTGTTCTGCATACAAATGAAGAATGCTGTTAATGTGGAACTATTTTTGCTGGCCACATTTTTTTTCCCAGAAAAAAAAAATCTAAAAAAGTATACCTTTTTTTGTCAAATCTGTCCCTTAATATTCATATCAATGCACAATGCATGAGATATATGTTTGCAAACCTCCTGCTAAAAAGTTTATTTCAATTTTCAAGAAAGGGGTGATTAATAAAATGACATAGAACAACTGGCTTTATAACTAAATCAATAGATCTAACATATGTACAAATAAAGTTTCTCTCGCATTTTCACTAGCCATTTTTTTGTTATAAGTGTAGTAACTACCATGCCAATATATTAAATGCTGTAGGATATGAAAAATGCATGGGGTGATATTTGTATAACAGCATATACTTGCAGTGTGCTTATTCCATGCTGATCAGTCTTTTTTAAAAAATCCAGTTGTTACCTGTCAGATGTAGATATGTGCAGCTGATTTCTTTGACTATATCCACATGCAGCATTTTGATGTGTTTAATACCGATAAGATGACAATGTAAGATTCAGAAATAGTTCTTGGAATCACAATTTGACACAGTTATCAGCTTCCCATTGTATTAAACTGCTGTCTTTCAGGGTTTTTATACTCCCTGCTATGGCTCAAGTTCATGGTAACTGAATTCTTACATGATGCAGCACTAAAATGTTCAGCCATGTCAAGGGCGAAGACACATGTAGCTACCACTAGCAGCTACTTGTCACGGCTACAGAAATAGACAATACTGATCATTTACTGATACAGGGTATTATCTGGCGTTTAGTAGCTGTGACAGAGATAAAATACAATGTGGGTTTTTATCTATGTTCATACTCACCACCCACATAGGTACAATAACAAGTAGGCAGTCCTACATTTCATGAAACTGGCTGGTACACATTTTGTGACTTCTTGGCCCTTTGTACAAAGATGCATGTAAAGCTTGGACAGACATTTGTTCATGCCATAAATTGGTGAGTGCCTGTGTGATCTATGGTCTCTACAAGCTTAAAACAGACTGGTGGCTTAGCAGGTAATGTCAATACTTGGTGAGAATGTGCTTGATCTGATTTGAGCCAATGCCTGCACTCCTGCAAACCTGCAAGTGAACTGGATGAATCCATTGGAGGTCTCACTCTCATAGGAGAACTCACCTGCTTTTTCCCTTACTCACTCACTGTGCACTTAGTGCATCCTAGCCCACTAGGTGTGTTTGCTTTGGCACCAAAAGATTAATTTAATTGGCTAAATAAGCAAAAAGCTGCTTGTAAAAGCAGAAATACTCTTGCTTGCTAGCCAGACAGGGGAACTAGAGGAGACCCACCATGACTTGGCTGAAAAAACACTCTCTCATGAGATCCAGGTTACAGCTCACAACAGATAGATACCTGGAGGGAGAAGGCTATTAGAAGACCTCAAGGACTAGATTCACTGGCATAACCTTTAGATCCAAAATTACAAGAAGATATTTATACCACCAAAGCAAAACACAGATTTCAAAAAGCTTCTTGGGAAAGATGGCTCTACCGATGTACTGATAGATCACATAAACAGAGTAGTTAGCATTCACAAAGAGAAACCAGAAAATATACTATGCTGCTTCCATATTTACATTGTTGATACTGAGAGAGGCCAGGAAGATTGAGGAAAAAGCCACTAGTTATCTAAGGACTTAGCCTGCTCTATGATTCTTTAGAGCTCTTGAATCCCCTCACAACCGCCTGGCAGGTTAAAAAACCTGCAATACAAATGGGCTTTCATTTTCAGTATTTTAAGGAGGCATAATCCATGTCCTTAAGGACCCCCAGGATAGTCCTTCATTTTGCTAGCACCTTAGCCCCCATGGTTATTGATCTCAGCAGCTGAAAAATGTACATCTATGGGGAGATCAAACCTGCACCAAAAGTATTAGTAAATACTTTGGCAACATAGCCCCTAATGCTTATTCTAAATTTATCAATTCTAAATTTATAAATACATAGTAACACAGTAATTTAGGTTGAAAAAAGACAAACGTCCATTCAAGATAAAAGGGTTCATTTCTATGGACGTGTTTTTCAACCAGATATTAAACCACAACTTATAGGGTTATGTAATAAAATGTACTAAGTTTGCCCAGGTGCATTATGCTATACCAACCAATTAGCAGGCAGCATTTTCTGGCCCCCTGTTTAAAAGCAAACAGCTTATTGGTTGCCATTGGCTACTGAATACTAATCATTACTCTTGCACAAACTAAAACTAAAAACCTAGCTTTACTACATTAATTAAAAACCTACACTGACCCCACACAATCAGCCTGTATTTGATTAGCACCACACATTTCAGCAGTGCTTTACATAGATTATACAGTATATCATTCATATAAGTCCCTGCCCCAGTACAATCTAAGGCAGTGATCCCCAACCAGTGGCTCAGGGCCAACATGTTGCTCCCCAACCCCTTGGATGTTGCTCTCAGTGCCCCCAAACCAGGGAGTTATTTTTGAATTTCTGACTTGGGGGCAAGTTTTGGTTGAATAAAAACAAGATTTCCTACCAAATAAAGCCCCCTGTAAGCTGATAGGGTGCATAGAGGCACCTAATAGCCAATCACAGCCCTTATTTGGCTCCTCCATGAACTTTTATGGTGCTTGTGTTGCTCTTCAAGTCTTTTTACATTTGACTGTGGCTCACGAGTAAAGAAAGGTTGGGGATCCCTGATCTAAGGTCTCTATTGCAATTATATACAGAGGGGCAAATTTTTTTTTTGTAATTGAAATATTTTTAAAAGATTTTTAGTTGTTTTACATAAAGAAGAATGTGTTAATATGCATATAACATGTAATGAGAAAAGGACAAGAGAATTACAATCATACAGTATACAGATTTTGGTGAAGACTCAGAGATTAGAAGCTGACCCAAGAAGTTTGGGGTCTTGTTGTGCAGTTTAGCAATACTTGATTTAAATATCTTTTTACATTGTACCATACATTTAATTTCCACTAAGGTGGGCCAAGTGGGAGTTTTCCACTTTGCCACTGTGGAGAGGCAGGTAGCAGTAAGGATATGGTTGATCAGGGTTTGAGTAGACTTATGAGTCTGTGGAAGTGGTTCACCCAATAAGAAAGAGCTAGAATCAACTGGCAACAGTTCTGAGATTTTAGTTCATATTAGAAGTATAACTATCACTGGACAAGCCCAAAAAATATGGGGAAGAGTGCCTACTGCTCCTCAGTTTCTCCAGCAAAGGGGAGAATGCATTCTCCCAGATAGCAGTCCAGTCCTGATCTGAAAGAGGCTGAGGAAGAAATGAGTCACATTTAGTCATATATTGATGTGTATGAGAGGAGTCCCATTGTGTTTAGAGAGACATTGATAAATTTTGCATATTAATCCTTTTTGCAGAAGACCTGAGCAAGTCCAAATGGTGTGGGCTAAGCATGTTTTGCATTGTCACTGTAGGGCCTAACAAAGTGTCTTAGTTAGAGGTATTCGAAAAGCTGCAAAACACTTTGAGGAGCTCTTTGTATGATATTGTATGATATTGTTAAAAAGTAGGATCTCTTTAGTTCTTGAGTTCAGTAGGTCGCCTGTACTCTGGAAGTCTGTAGCTGTCCAATTAGCAATGAAGTGAGGGTGACCTCCTGGTTGGAAGTCTGGGTTATGAAAGAATTATGTGTTAAAGGAATTAGTAGACATTAGATTAAATTTCCACCTTAATGCATACCATTTTGATAGCCTAAACAGATGGTGGTTATAGGGGATTCGATCATTAGGAAAGTGGACAGGGTAATCTGTCAAGCGGATCGCTTCAACCGGACAGTTTGCTGTCTTCCTGGTGCCAGGGTTCGGCATGTGGTTGATCGGGTTGACACATTATTGGGAGGGGCTGGGCATGATCCGGCTGTCTTGGTACATATCGGTACTAACGACAAAATGAACGGTAGGTGGGGGACTTTAAAGAGTGAGTTCAGGGATCTAGGCTCTAAGATTAGGCAAAGGTCCTCCAATGTCATTTTTTCGGAAATTTTGCCGGTGCCGCGTGCAAGTTTAGGGAGACAGCGGGAGCTTAGGGAGCTAAATGCGTGGCTAAAGTCTTGGTGTAGGAAGGAAGGGTTTGGGTTCCTAGAGCACTGGGCTGACTTTTCCTTGGGGTACAATCTATACAGCCCTGACGGATTGCACCTCAATGGAAGGGGGTCTGCTGTGCTAGGGGAGAGAATGGTTAAGAGGTTGGAGGAGTGTTTAAACTAGACAAGGGGGGGGTGGGTGAGCTAGAATTCCATGGGAAAATTAGTGTAGACGGGGTAGGGGGACTAGCAAAGGGTTGTGGGGGAGGAGTGAGGGGGGCATATAGTTTATCAGATAAGGAGCTTCCGTTACAAGGAAAGCAGTCTCATAATTGCCTTAGCTCTAATTCTCCCTTAGCTAATGTAAACATCAGAGGGAGAAGTAATAATCTCCGCTGCATGCTGGCTAATGCGCGTAGCTTGTCGGGTAAATTAGGGGAGCTGCAAGCTATTGCATGTATTGAAAATTATGATTTAATAGGTATCACTGAGACCTGGTGGGATGATAAATGCGACTGGGCTGTGAATTTAAATGGTTATACACTTTTTAGGAGGGACAGAGAGATTAAAAAGGGTGGAGGGGTTTGTCTTTACGTAAAGTCAGACTTAAAGCCATGTAATAAAGACATTACCAATGAAAACGTAGAATCTCTTTGGGTAGAAATTTCAGTAGGGCTGAAGGTCACAAAGAAAATGATCATTGGTGTATGTTATAAACCACCCCGTATAGATGAGGGGGATGAGGCCCAGCTATTGTTGCAAATGGAGGAGGCTACAAAACTGGGTCAAGTTGTTGTTATGGGGGACTTTAATTATCCGGACATTGACTGGAGTAATGGGGTGGCTAAGTCAGAAAAAGCTAGTAGGTTTGTAAATATGCTAAATGACAACTTTTTATTTCAGGCAGTTCAAGAACCCACTAGGAATGACGCTATTTTGGACCTGGTGATTTCTAATAATAATGAACTTATCTCTAACATTTGTGTGGGTGAGCATTTGGGGAACAGTGATCACAACATGGTCTCCTTTGAGATAATGCTACAGAGACAGCGCTATAAGGGAGTAACTAAAACACTAAATTTTAGACGTGCAGACTTTGCCAGTATAAGGGCATCTCTGCAATGTGTCAACTGGGAAAGGCTTTTCATGGGGTTAGACACAGAAGGAAAATGGAACATCTTTAAAACATTGCTTTGTAGGTATACACAACAGTATATCCCCCTAGTAAGCAAGGAGAGGCATCGCAAAGCAAAACCTTTATGGCTGAATAAAAGTGTTATTGTCGAGGTTGGTAAGAAAAAACGTGCTTTTAGGGCATTCAAGTTAGCTGGGACAGCGGAAACTTTCATCAGGTACAAGGAAGCAAATAAAGCATGCAAAAAAGCTATCAGGCAAGCTAAAATAGAAATGGAAAGGGATATTGCAGCTAGGAGTAAAAAGAATCCAAAATTATTTTTTAATTATGTGAATAGTAAAAAAATGAAGCAAGAAGGGGTGGGAACTTTATTATCACGGGGGGGTACGTTGGTTGATGAAAACGGGGAAAAAGCTGAAATTTTGAACTCTTATTTTTCATCTGTCTATACATCTGAGGAGCCAGATAATGAAGGCTTCCCTTGTAATATGCCCAGTTCTAGTAATTTAGCTACTGACGCATGGGTCACTCGGGAGGAAATTCAAAAGAGACTTGAACATTTAAAGGTAAACAAAGGTCCAGGGCCGGATGGGATTCATCCCAGGGTATTAAATGAGCTGAGCGCTGTGATTGCCAAACCTCTTCACTTAATTTTTCAGGATTCATTGAGGTCTGGCATGGTGCCAAGAGACTGGCGGATTGCTAATGTGGTGCCGTTATTTAAAAAGGGATCCCGTTCTCAGCCTGAAAACTATAGGCCTGTTAGTCTGACATCAGTAGTAGGAAAACTTTTGGAAGGGGTAATAAGGGATAGGGTACTTGAATACATTGCAGTTCACAATACTATTAGTTTGTGCCAGCATGGTTTTATGCGTAACAGATCTTGCCAGACTAATTTAGTTGCCTTTTATGAGGAGGTGAGTAGGAACCTTGATGCTGGAATGGCAGTTGATGTCATCTACTTGGACTTTGCTAAAGCGTTTGATACAGTACCTCACAGAAGGTTAATGATCAAATTAAGGAATATTGGCCTAGAACATAATATTTGTAATTGGATAGAGAACTGGCTGAAGGATAGAGTACAAAGAGTGGTTGTAAATGGAACATTTTCTAATTGGACCAGTGTGGTTAGTGGAGTACCGCAGGGGTCAGTCCTTGGGCCTTTGCTGTTTAACTTGTTTATTAATGACCTGGAGGTGGGCATAGACAGTATTGTTTCTATTTTTGCTGATGACACTAAATTGTGCAAAACTATAAGTTCCATGCAGGATGCTGCCGCTTTGCAGAGCGATTTGACAAAATTAGATAACTGGGCAGCAAACTGGAAAATGAGGTTCAATGTTGATAAGTGCAAAGTTATGCACTTTGGTAGAAATAATATAAACGCAAACTATCTACTGAATGGTAGTGTGTTGGGGGTATCCTTAATGGAGAAGGATCTAGGGGTTTTTGTTGATAACAAGTTGTCTAATTCCAGGCAGTGTCATTCTGTGGCTACTAAAGCAAATAAAGTGCTGTCTTGTATAAAAAAGGGCATTGACTCAAGGGATGAGAACATAATTTTGCCCCTTTATAGGTCCCTGGTAAGGCCTCACCTTGAGTATGCAGTGCAGTTTTGGGCTCCAGTCCTTAAGAAGGATATTAATGAGCTGGAGAGAGTGCAGAGACGTGCAACTAAACTGGTTAAGGGGATGGAAGATTTAAACTATGAGGTGAGACTGTCGAGGTTGGGGTTGTTTTCTCTGGAAAAGAGGCGCTTGCGAGGGGACATGATTACTCTGTACAAGTACATTAGAGGGGATTATAGGCAGTTGGGGGATGTTCTTTTTTCCCATAAAAACAATCAACGCACCAGAGGTCACCCCTTTAGATTAGAGGAAAGGAGTTTCCATTTGAAGCAGCGTAGGTGGTTTTTCACGGTGAGGGCAGTGAGGTTATGGAATGCCCTTCCTAGTGATGTGGTAATGGCAGATTCTGTTAATGCCTTTAAGAGGGGCCTGGATGAGTTCTTGATCAATCAGAATATCCAAGGCTATTGTGATACTAATATCTACAGTTAGTACTAGTGGTTGTATTTATAGTTTATGTATGTGAGTGTATAGATTGGTAGGTGTGGGCTAGGTGTGCTGGGTTTACTTGGATGGGTTGAACTTGATGGACACAGGTCTTTTTTCAACCCTATGTAACTATGTAACTATGTAACTATGTATTTTGATGATAGTAAATCTAATTTACCTAATGAGTGGTTGGCTGCAGACCATATTACATTATTCAAATGGCATGATTTGAAGAAAACATTTTCGATATTGCCCCAGCTAGAATTTGAATGCCATTGTGACCATGATTAAAGTTGTTTAATGTGGGCAGCTTCATAATACCTAGTGAAAGAGGGGACTCTAAAGGCATCCAAGTCTTCAGGGTGTAAACAATATTTTCTTAGCAATTTAAAACCTACAGTTGTCCCGTATACAATGATAACATCGAGTTTGAAGGTCTTTGAGGGTCTTAGCGGAGACTAGTATGGATAGGCTATAACATTTCAGGTATTATAGTCATTTTTATGGCTGATATTCTGCCAAACCAGGATAAGAAATACTTGCAGGCCTGCAGTAAAGTCTGGTTTATTAAGGGAATTAAATTGTGTCTATATAAGTTGGAATATAGTGGGGTGATGTGTGCCTAAATAGGAGAGTCTGTTTGCCATTTATAATGAAGAGGGGACAATTTTGATCAGGAGCCACTTAACCTACCTGTATGTTTTTGGAGAGTGGAAGAAAACCAGAGGAAACCCACACAGACACGGGGAAAGCATATAAACTCCTTGCAGATAGTATCCAAGCAGGACTCCGGTGCTGAGCCACCAATCCACCCTGGGCATAAGGGGGTAAAGTTCATAAAGTAAGAAAGTTATACTTGTTTTGGTCTCCACTGTTTTTTTGCCCTTTACTCACGCTTTAGCCTGTGGCTTAGAGGCTACTAAAACTCATGTTCTAGGGCCCAGTTCTTTACAAAACTACCTTAAGACAATCTGTTTCTTCTGTTGTACCATTTGAATTATTATTTACCACATGCAACTATGCGGTTTGTACTTAGGAGGATTATATCCTGTCTACACTGTTGGACATTTATTAATATCCCTAATAAAACAGCCATGCAGTTGAATAATGGAATGCTGTGATCCACGATAACCCTATCTTTATACAGAGGAATATTAAGGCCAGCAATGCCTGCAAGGACTCTTGTAATCCCATTCTCCCTTCACTCTGTGTTATAATGAATACATGAAAACTTGCACTAATGCAGTAAAGACGTCTTTCTTCATAGTATTTTACTAATTAAAATAGGATTTCTGAATACTTTTCTCTGGCATCCTTATTATGCTGTAGTTTTGCTTTATGTTAAGATGTTGTCTATTGATTCTACATGACTGATCTCTTAAAATTTGCAAAGCTGAATATAATTTCTGTCCCATTCCTTTCTTTTTCATGATATATACAACCTGGTCTATAAACAATGAACTATAGCAGGATTATTGTAAAATTGGCTGTACAAGTTAAAATTTGTAATCTACCTGACCTTTTTAGAACTGCAGCCCTACAACCAGGAGATATATTTAATCATTATGGTATGACTTGGGTAGAATGGGTGTATACAGTATGTTAACATGACAATCACAAATGTATAAAAATAGTTAGGGGAGCACTCACCGGAGTTTCCAGCTGTAAACGGTACTCGTGCTACAACGTCTGTCGCGCCCCCGGTCCAGGCGTATTCCAGCCACCATAGCAAAAAGTAAGTATATCCAGACGGAGCACCGGGACCGTTTCTTAGTTTAAAATATCAATTTTATTAGCAAAGTTAAAATCATCACAATTTTATGTAGCTCGCTTGACGCGTTTCGTGGCCCATGCCACTTCCTCAAAAGCTGCTCAAAAGCAGCTTTTGAGGAAGTGGCATGGGCCACGAAACGCGTCAAGCGAGCTACATAAAATTGTGATGATTTTAACTTTGCTAATAAAATTGATATGTTAAACTAAGAAACGGTCACGGTGCTCCGTCTGGATATCACAAATGTATAACTTGATTAATATATTGTTGTAATAATGGATCTTAGCAATATGTCCATATAACCTTAAAGGAGAAGGAAAGGATAATAAAGAGTTAATCTCAAGCTGCAGGCATACCTTCAGTTGTCTCAATAGTGCCCTTAAGTCTCCCCATATTTCACCTGTTCAGAAGATCAGAAGCCAAACAGGAAGAAAAAATGCTGAGCTGTGTAAAGAAAGTTCCCATAATGCCTCACTCCTGCACAGACACCCAGACCAAGTGAACATGCTCAGTTAGTAAGACTATGAGTCAGCTTCCTGCTGATTGGCTCAGATCCACATTCCTAAGGGGAGGGGGAAGCAGGAGAGCAGAAACCTACGTGTCTCTGGCACAGGAATTACAGACACATGAAATCTTTTTACAGAGAAGTCAGTGCTGTGTTTCTGTGAGTGCTTATGGCTGTATTTACATAGACCTTTCTGATAAAGCTTACTTAGTTTTTACCTTTCTTTCTCCTTTAAAGATTTTGTTTTTGTTTCTCTGTTTATTCAAATGTGTTCTGAATTCAGGAAATCACACTACATAGATACATTATTATTTTTACTACTAGATGATTTAACTATTGTTGTACCAGACACCATCATGGTCAATACAGTCCTAATTTTATTTTTTTTTCTTTCTATATGCCTAGAGCACTAGGTCTTGTTTGGCGTGGCCATCATTGCCGCTAAAAGAGCTATTTACAAGTAATTGAATAAGTTATTGTTGAGAAATTTCTCTCCTTTGTAAAGAAAAGACATGGAAAATGAAATCCTCAGCTATCCCATTATGTTATTCTGTATTGGGTAATTGCCTATTTTATTAGGACATGGTTCATATGTTTTTATGCTGTCATTTCTTTTCCTTTTACCCTACCTTTTGTTGGGAAAATATATGTTCATTAAATCCCTGGTCTGATTTTTTTTTTTATATAATTCTTTTTTTATTTTTATTTTTTGTTAATAGCATATATATGTTAAAAAAGAGCAGGAAAGGAACAAAAATAAATAATAACAGAAATACAGTACAAAACAGGCTATATACATAATATATACATAACAAGTTATCACTTGTAATACAATTATTGCATCGATTTATATTGGTTCTGAGAAAAAGGAAGGATAATACTGCTTGTAGTACTGGTAGGCCCTACAGGCTTCCTCTATAAAGATGTGGCATCTCTCTTATATTCATCTGTTCCCATGTATAGCATAAATGCTGCCCAAGTAGCAGCATATTGCTCCTGAGTACTGTGTGATGAGGATATTAAAGGAACAATAACTCTAAAACACCCCTCTAACAATGCATCTACCCTGCACACTGTTTCTTATTTTTAGTGTTTCTGTTCTACTATAACTATTCCATTATAGTACTATAACTATTCCATTCTCATTATAGTCCCCTTTTCCTTAAAAAAACACAAAGAATAAAACATTAAGACCAGTTGCATATTGCCTTAGAATATTACATTATTTTAAAAGTTAGAATCCCTAGAAAATCCTATCAATATCTGCAGTTTGTAAGAATATCTGTTTCATCTCTTCATAATTGCATCCTATGAAAAAAAATCACAATGTAAATGTAAACATTACAGGCTTGTTATATTATTATTTTAACCAGACATACTTTTGGAGAATGGGTAGAAAAATGCATATATATATTATATAGGATATAAGGATATACAGTATATAGGGACAAGCTCACAAAAAGTGAGCAAAGCATAACAAGCCTAAAAGAACATAAACCATTTGAGCACATACTTGCACTAAAAAAAAATTACATTTCTAGGGCAGCTAAAAGATGTATTAAAAGTAAGAGACTAGAAAGAATAGTTAATTAAATGGTAACAGCATTGATTTTCAAACATCTTTGGTACACCCCTTGACTGGTTCTTTAAGTCTCTGGTTGATTCATGGCAAAATAAGGTAGAAGAACACAGGTGGATGTGGAAAAAAGCATGACATTTTTTGGGGGGGAGGGGAGGACCAATTTTTTTTCTTTAGTTGCACCTGAAAGAGTAAGTCTTCCTGCAGTGCTTTTTTATTAGTAAACACAGCCTCAAGTAAGAACAAATTGGAGGTTCCCAATTAAAATTTTAGGATAGTTGATTAGAATTTATGTTTAAACGTTTGCTAGCATCATTTATGGTGTGTGCATATTTGTGTGTCTACACATCAACTGTCTTTCTAAATGTTATGCCAGTGAATGCAAATCATCATTTTATGAAGATGAAAACATTTTACGCAAATTAAACCTCTGCTTATTATCCAACTTCCTCATCAAACTATTTAAAAACAGTGTTCCAGCCAATGGTATGATTTGAATTTGCATTTCAATTACCAAATCTTAGCGGCCAGTATAAATTGAATTCAACCATTATAGTGGATACACTTGTACTGTGGCATCTTAGGACCTTCTTGCTCAAGTCCTGTTTTTAAAATATGGCACAACTGAAGAATAGCTGGTGTAGTACCTATTTATATACACATAATCCAGCTCTGCTTGCATTGCATCTAGTAATCTCTATATATCTCAAATTAGGTTTGCACCCTCCTATGATGATGCACCAAAGTTTTGTTAATTTATGCCATGGTATAAATAATATGATATCATGATATCCTTTTAATTGCAAATGGCTATTATATACATTGTTTAATGATATTGTAAAACAGAAATAAGGGAGGTAGGAATCCCTAAAGTACAAAAAAAATCTTTAAATATATACAGTATAAAGATTTAGGTGGGTTTCTATAAGGATTAACCCTAGAACTGTTTAGGTGGTAAGGACAGGGTCCTGATGCAAGCTGCACATCCTTGTGCTTCTGAATGACATGCCAGGTGGGGGCAGGCAGGGCACAAACCTATGTGCCTGCCCCTCTTGGATCCTGTGCTGACTAACAAAGTTAACACTGGATGCAAAGATCAGGTCTCTGAAATGGAGCAAGAAGCCTGCAGCTATTTTTCGATGGCTAAACACAGGGTGGAAAGCGAAAAAAAAAAATGCCCACTAGTGATGGGCAAAAAAATTTGGCAGGCATGGATTCGCATTTTACTATTTGCGTATTTTTTTGCGAAATGGCAACAAAATTCGCATGCGTCCAAAAATTGCTGCCTTCATAAAAATAAAATTGTTCAAAAGATTCAAAAGAATTGTCTCTTGCTCCAAAAAGAATTGTCGCTCGCGTCAAAAAGGATTGTCTCTTGCATCAAAAAGAATTGTCTTTCATCTAATTGTCTTGTGCCAAAAAGAATTGTCTTTCATCTAATTTTCTCGTGCCAAACAGAATTGTCTCTCTCATTAAAATAATTGTCTTGTGTTAAAAAGAATTTTCTCTTTTCAAAAGAATTGTCTTGTGCCAAAAAGATTTCTCTCTCTCATCAAAAGAGTTGTTGTGCATCTAACGTATTGTCGTGCTATATTTTCCCGTTTCACTTAGCATGCTGCTCTTGACTTGCAAATAAGGCCTATGGTCTAAGCATAATTATGGTGAATAAAATAAAATGTATGTCAGATTTGCTGTACTTCACTAAAGCTAAAACATGTGTACCAGTGGCATTAAATGTAGAGGGTACAGAAGCTACAACCAGGAGCATTTCGGACCCCAGTGCCGCCCTGATGCAGCTTTTCTGATGCCACCCCCTCACCCCGCTGCCATTGGAAAATAAGTGAATTGTGAATGAACTGCATTTTTGCTTGTGCTAACTAAAATTTTGTGAATGGGGAGTAGGTGAAAACATTTTTATGTCTCTGTTGTGTACAATAATTTTATCCAATAATTTCTCAGTCTTGTCCAGGGTACAATTCAAATAAGTTTCAAGGTCTAAACCAGTTTATTTCAAATAACCTGCCTGCTTAACAAACAAGGTTCAAATATTTAGAGTCTGAATGGAGTTAGCTAGTCCAAACAAATCAAAACGGAACAGCTGCATATTTTGCAGCCTTATAATAGGTCCCAAAGAGTTGTGGAAATACAGTATATGCATAATAAGCAGAAGAAAACCTTCAGACTTCAAAGGAAAATATCTCAATGTTTTTGCCAGAAGCAAACTTGATTTTCCCTTGAATCCAAACATGAAGCATAAAGATTACAATGACACAGAGTGAATAGGATTGATTTTTACACATAGAAGAGTTGGGTTCTTTGTAATAAAGTAGCAGCATTCCTTGATATGTAAGAATAACAAAATTCTTAGTTATTTTTTTGCAAGTCACTAGGTTTGTTGCTTGTGTGCCAAACAGCATTTGTTGCTTTAATTACAGGTGTGTTACTGTGTAATATCTTCAGGGACTGTGATTTCTATAACTGCTGCAGGTAGAAATTGTGACATGTCATGGAACATACTAATACAGGGCCTACTTATAAGCTGTGCTCAGACTGCTTTTGGAAATACACAAATACTTACTCATATCAAAATCATTTACTATATCAGGCATTAAATATCCTTATTATCCTGTATAATATACAGACCCATGAAAATCCTGCAAATTATATCCTTATAGACAGTGCTTAGTGATGTCATCAGTTTTAACTAGTGGTTAGCAATGTCATTCCTGTCACATGACTCATTGAAACTCTGTATTATAATATATAATGTACACCCATTAAAAGTCACCTTGGAGTTTAGTTGGCCTCTGCATAAAATAGTTTACTGTTTTATTGGCAAAGTTGACTAATTGGTCTTCATCTTTCTATTTAATGTGTCTGATATTCATCTTCCGGTCTCTCATTTAGACACGGGCTATTTGCTAGACTGGAATGAACCTAGCAACCATATAGATACTGAATTTCTAATTTGGAGAGCTGCTAAATAAGTTAAATAATTAAAAAAAGAACCATAAAATGAAGTGTGCAATAGTCTCAGAATACCACTGCCTGCATGATACTAAAAGTTGATTTAAAGGTGAACAACTCCTTTAATAACTGTTTTTTTTTTTTTAATTTGACAATTTTTTTTTTTTTCCAAATAAAAGGGATACAAACAAAGAATCAGTAGCCATTACACATGTTTTAACAATACAAATGTATGTTTCAGGCCATACAACTTTAAAGAACCGTAACATATGCTCTTTAAAGAGTGGGTAGAGAATAAGAAGAAAGGTAGAAAAGGAAAAAAGGAAGGGAAAGAAAGGGAAAGAAAGGAAAAAAAAAAAAGGGAAGATTTGGGTTAGGAAAGAGAGAAAAAGGAACCAGAGCATATTTATATACCGGGATTCTATAAGCATCTTTAAACAGACTTATACCTTTTCCATGGAGACCATTTTTTATCATATGAGTTTAAAGCATTTTTGTTTCTAGCATCAAAGAATTCAAATTTCTCAGTTGAGTCTAATAAGTTTACCATGTCACTCATGCCCGGAATAGAGTCTGATTTCCATCTCTGTGCAATTAACAATCTAGCTATTTCCAGGAAGTGTACCACCAATTTTTTTTGGGAAAATTTCAGAAAATCAAGTTCCAAGTTTAGAAGAGCAGAAAGCGGTGTTTTCGGAACTGGGGTGCCCATAACAGTGTTTATTAAATCAAATACTTGATTTGGTGGGGCAATCCCACCAAATATGAGTAAAGGTGCCTTCGTGACCACAACCTCTCCAGCATTCGTTGGTTGATGTTTGAGGATAAATTTTATGCAGTCTCGTTGGGACCATGTACCTAATAACTGTTTTAAAGTTTTTGAAGTTTGCGTCAAGAGGCTCATGTAGTGAAAACTAATAAAATGTTATACTACTTTATAATAGGTTCCACAACTTTTAACTGCCTTCCTCCATTATCCATTCTGCCTTGTTAAGGTGTCCATTTTCTGGGGCATGCCCCATTTCAGGAATAGGTCCCCACCAACTGGTTACCACTGGGACTGTGTAACTAATCAAGCAGCTGGATTGTGAGATAAAGAGGTCACTTAGTTATCCACACTATACTCAGTCTCACTAATGATAATTACATCAGCAAAGAATGTCAAACTTGGATCTTGCTTCCTGCTGAAAAGTAGACCCCCAACTACATATTATGCCATTTCTGCCACTTCTAAGAGAAACAGTTGGTATTTGTGTCTTCCCTATCAGCAAAAATGCTTGAAAGGAAAAAGATTCATTGCTTTAACTTAAGCTGAAAAGGTCAGGAATGCCAGGAAGTCATGTGAAACTGTACATGTAACTCGGTGTGGGAGTGTGGTGTACAAAGATGGATTGATGCCAAGTTTAGACTGTGCGTGTTTTTTTGTATTAATCAAGCAAGAAAGGATGGTGGGATACAGGAGAGAGGAGAAAGAGGAGAATGTTTGTTCACTTTTAGGTGCAATCAAGCCAAATTTGCTTGGACAGAAGGAAAAACAATGGGCAACTGCTGACCTGAACAGGACACAATTCCACTGAAGCATCCAATGAATTGACCCATAATTTGGCCATTAACACTTGTGAGCAATTTTAACTAATATCTGACCCTTCTTGGTTGAATATTATTCTATTGGCTATTGGTCATACTGCCCCAGATAAGATGCAAAATTACACCAGGTCCATGGCTGTGCTCCGCACCACAAAGTAAATTACAAATTAATTGCAAGGCACACAATTCAGCTGTGCTGCCTACAAATCAGTGATTAACTATGCAAACTACTGCTGTGGGTAACTGTACTATGTAATGCTGTGGCTAACAATTTTTTAAATTCTTTGCATCCCTTTCCCGTTTACTTCCATGAATCACTGTACATTTATTGCTTTGAGTTACATTACCATGTATTTATGGGGACCACTGAGTCATTTAATGCTTCTGGTCACTTTACCATATAATTATGTGAATAACTGTGCCATTGATGCTGGGAGGCTGTAACAGTTAATGCTGTGGGTCATTGTGCCATTTACTGCCTTTTCTGCATAACTAATTAGGAAGTAATTTATTTGTATGCTGCCTACTGCAGTTTACATTTAAAGTGTTGCCAATGTTAAGTATATGCAGAATAAAAATCACCTCTTGATTCACTGTGCTGCCACTGATGTCATGCAAACTATGCAAGACTTTGTTCATTGTTAAGGGAAGTATAGATGTATGACCATTGTTAATTATATTATAGAGTTATTCCTGCTGTTTATGGCGCTAAAACACAATGTTTTTGTGTAAAAAATGTGAATTATTCTCTATTTATTATGCCTCAAGACTATGAAAAAGATAAATGTAAAAATACGCCATCTAAAAGCTGTCAAGGTCATGTAGAAGTCAATAGAAGTCAATTATCTTTAATTCTTGGTTTTAAAAGGTTTTGGTTTTTTTTTTTGCTTTGTAAACATGAGCAGACACTGAAACTGAGGGCAGTGTAGCATCCCTCTTACTATCATGACATGCATGTGCAAAGAGAAGAAGGTGGAGCACATACTGTACCCAATATTGTGTCTGCTGTTAGTGCAACACAAAATGCATATCTAATGAATAGTCATGGCAGATCAAAACTCACTTAGGGCAGGTTTATCAAAATGTGAAAGACCCCCCCACTTTTTGATCATTCCTATGGGACGACGGCAAACTTTTACCCATTGACAAATATGCTTCTAAAAATCCCATAGGAATTAATAAACATGGATGAATTCTTCTGTCGTGAGCTTTAATCTTTACTTGATAAATCTGCTCCATAAAACATATGAATTTGCATTTTATTAGCCAGAAAATGTTTCTTGTAATGCATGTTTTTGTGTCTTCGCATATATCATTCTGAAAATCTGGTAAACTTACAGATGTTTCCATCAACTTTTTTTTTTACACATCCATTTTTTTTGCTGCATTTCTGAAATTTGAATCTAGTGTTAAAAAGTCCGCTCTAAAATCAATTGTTTGATTTCAGCCAGGTGTATTTAGCCTCAGTTCTTTGTGAAATAACAAAAAGTTTATACCCGTGTATGCTAACTTTTCTGGCAAATCTGTTTTGGCACAAGCAAAAAAACATGGGTTTTACACTTTGCAGATTCCATTATGATGTGTATATAAACATTTCAGCCATTTTTACGTCATTATGCACATGTAACTTCCTATACTTCCTATGTTGATCAGCAGACAAGCATTAAAGTTTTCAACAAATTTAAATCAAACTATGGCTACAATTTTGGTTGCTTATATACTGTATTTTATTCAAGACAAAACAATTTGGATGTGAAAGTTCTGCTGAATATTTATATTTTAAATGGAACCATAATTCTTTTCTATAGTAGAAATATTAGGGCTTTTCAAATGCAACTATACATATTTATGCGTCCAAAAACATTATAATAATATTTAAATTTATATGTTTTGAACGGAAAAACACAAAATTACAAAATGTGTCCTGACTTTGAACGGGTATTATTTTATTAATGCAATGTTTGATTTATGGGAAAATACAAGGCTTTAGAGAACATAAAAATGCATTTAATTAGAGGATTTGATTAGACCCTTGACATTTCAATTCTTAGCATCTTCATTAACAAGCATATTATATGCTTCTGCAGCAAGTAAACATGGTAAACCTAGTAAATAATATAAAATCCCTTAATTTATTTCTGGACAATTTGGGATTTGGAAAGAGCCAATAGGCATCACTTACTCCTGTCATCTTTTGCCATAGAGACTCTTATTAGCATAGAAATGAATTTCAGCCAAAATCTCAGTTTAACAAATATGATTGGCTAAAGTAGAGTCCAACCCGTGTCAATATATTTACTGGCTTTAAAATCAGGTTTAGTGGTACAGATACAAAAGTTGCATTTCAGCACATTATATATGTATATTCATGTTTTGACAACCATTTTTCTCTATTGTTCTTTAAAACGATAACCATATTTTGCCTTGTTCAGCAAATCTTGTGAATTTATTTCCCTCTCTTCCAAATCCTGTACAAATGCTGAAAAAGTTATATTTTTGGAATGTTAGACAATATATATTCCATAATAATGTGGCATTGTTATTATTATTATTATTAACATGTGTTTATATAATATATTCCACAGTGTTGTACAATAAATAGGGCTTTGATGTAGTTGGCCAGCTCGAAGTATATTTCAGTATATGGACAAACAATCCCTGTTTTGCTTAGGGGAGCTTAATGCACAAAAAGTCATATATATATTGATAATGGGTGAGTTTTGCTGTCTGTATGAATTTTGTGGTCACAGCCTTATTGCACCCCCGCCTAATAGTTAAAAATTTAGTGGTGAGCACAACTTTCCCTTGTTTGCAAGAAATGAGTGTATACATTAAACATACAAGAAAACATACAAAGCAACCAATAACTAATACAAGAGGTTAAGAGGGCCATAACCAAAAGAGCTTACAATCTAAAAGAAGAATGGATTAAGACACAAAGGTGTTGAAATGTATAATACTAGGTAAGAGATGTGGAACTGTGCTGTTTTATGGTGAAGCGAGACAGAACAGATTCGCTCATCAATAAAAGTGACATGATTTAGTGAGTGACTGAATATGAGGAGTGAAGGAGAGTGCAGAATCAAGGACCAAGGCCACAGGCCTAAGGTTGTGGCATAATAATGGAGCTGATAACTGTGATAGATACTTATGGGGTGTTTTGTGTGTTGTATTGGGGAAAGAGAATTATAGCATAAATGAATGGTAACATAGTAAGGTTGATAAGACCATCAAGTTAACCTTTTATGTTTATATGAAACCTGCCTAATTCCTAGTTGATCCAGAGGAAGGCAAAAAACGCTTCCGAAGCCTCTCCAGTTTGCCTCTGATGATTGTTGGGTGCCCAAAAATGGGCGGAGCAGTGAACAGCCAATGAGATTTTACCTATTGACTTGGTGGAAATCCAACCTGCTGCCATTCTCACAGTAATAACACCGGGGTCCCCAAACTTTGCAGAGTTAGGCACCAGGTAACTGCGGTTCAAGGTTAGAAAAAGTGGACAGAGCCACCAACAGCCAATCAGATTTTACCTATTGACTTTCAATGGGGAAATCAAATGTGCTGCCATTCTTACACTATTAACACCAGGCTCCCCAAACTTATCACAGTTGGTCACTAGGGGACTGCAGTTTTAGTTTTGTAAATCGGGCGGAGCCACCCACAGCTATTGCATTTTATTGGTTTAATGTCAGGGTCCCTAAACTTTGCAGAGCTAGTCTCTGGGTAACTGCAGTCCCAGGTTAGAAAAAGTGGGAGGAGCAACCAACCGCCAATCAGATTTCACTTGTTGACTTTCAGTGGGGAAATTTAAATTGCCATTGAGACACCACAAACCAGGGTCCCCAAACTTTGCACAGTTGTTTTTACTATATAACTGTGGTCTAAGGTTAAAAAAAGTTGGCGGAGCCAACAACAGCCAATCAGATTTCAAAAGATGAACCTTACAACAAAATAATCGATAGCAAGCTCCTGCAGACAACTTTTAAGCCATGGATTATTATTGTTTTAGGGATTCTTAACCTCTCTGCTGGTATAGTAAGATCAGTGTATAAAATACAGCATTTTCCTTTAAGAATAATTTTCCTCCAATAGACATGCAGACACACTTGGGCAATTTTATGTGAAGCCAGCTTTAGACTTTGCCTTGTTTTCTCAAACTGCACCAGTGTCCAGAGAAGGAATTTTGTTAAATCATATTTTGTGATTTCTGTGTGCCACTGAAAAATTAGCAGTATTATGTCTATTTTAGTAAAAACATTGATAAAAAAGTAAAAACATTGATAAACATAATGATACAGTCAATAAACACGCATTGACTTGTCCGCCTATGAATAATGAGCAGTATTACAAAAGAGCCTGCTGAGACTTTAAATAAACATTAACATGATGAATATATTTCTCTGAATATTGAGCATTTTTGCATCCCATTGATTTGGACATTTATGCTTAATTTGCTGTAAATAATTGTGCAAATTGTAATACAAACAGTGCATTCAAATGTACATTATAATAATTTGATGGTGCCATATTAACTAAGCAAATGTTACACAGCAATATAATATCACATATTCACATTAAACAAACTGCCTACAAATGATTTCAGACTGTTACACAGAAGAGTCCAGAGGATTATTAGTTAAATTAAAACCTCCCTACATACCCTAGCTGATTATGAGAATATGCATTGATTATCTCATGGTTAAGGTTATAGAGGTTTGCTGAACAATAATAACATAGCATAATAATTATACAGGTATAGGACCCAATATCCAGAATGCTCTGGACCAAGGGTATTCCGGATAAGAGGTCCATAATTTGGATCTCAATACCTTAAGTCTACTAAAAAAACAATAAAACATAAATATATATATATATATATATCGAACCAAGGGTGGCACACCGCTTCAATCCTTGTCCCAGGTGCACGGTAAAAGAATCTAAATATTGAAGAAAAGACCAGCAACACCGGATCTATTGCAAACAATCAATTATATATTGAAAAATACATGAACAGCCAACGTTACGTTTCGGTCCCCGTCGGGACCTTTCTCAAGGCATATATATATATATATATAGTATAGGATCCCTTATCTGGAAACCCGTTATCCAGAAAACTCCAAATTACAGAAATCCTGTCTCCCATAGACTCCATTTTAATCAAATAATTCAGAATTTTACATTTTTTCTCTGCAATAATAAAACAGTACCTTGTAATTGATCCCAACTAAGATATAATTAATCCTTATTGGACACAGATCATTCCTTTGGGGTTTAATTAATGTTCTATTGATTTTTTAGTAGACTTTAGATATGGAGATCTAAATGTATGTATGTATGTATGTATGTATGTATAACTTTATTTATAAAGCGCCACAAGGGTACGCAGCGCTGTACAATCTTACAGAATACAAAATTACACACAGGGAGGACGAGTGATATAATAAATAAATACAATAAATACATATATGTATATATATATATAAGTGCCATGTGGTATGAGACACAGTAGGAAGGAGGTCCCTGCCCTGTAGAGCTTACAATCTTAAATTATGGAAAGACCCCTTATCCGGAATACCCTTGGTCCCAAGCGTTCTGCATAATGGGTCCCATACCTGTACTGTTTTATTTATACATAGAAAAAGGAAATCAATTTTAAAATTCTGAACTATTTGATTAAAATGGACGGGCTTTCCATAATTCAGAGCTTTCTGGATAATGGGTTTCCAGATAAGGGGTCCAAACTGCTTATTTAGGGGGAAATATTATAGACAGTTTTTCTGAACTTTATTTGGGTTTTTTAAATAATAAGAAAAGACAGAACACATTTTCATTACAAACCTTTATGTATCTGGCTAAATTTAAACATACATGTAGCTAATTATTGACCATTCAACAGATGACCTTTTTTTCTATTACATTGGCTCTTTATTTTTTCCTTGGATTATATAACATGTAATTAAGATTGTTAGAATGGCAGGCTGCCCAGAAAAAAATCATCCCTACTAAACTGAAAAGAGATAAAATGCTGTCATCAGGTCAAGTTCTCAGTACACATTGTCCTTGTTATCAGCAAATCAAGCTGGAGTGGGGGACAACGATGGAATATTTACTTTACACATGCCAAATTCATTTAAATCTAAAATTCCAATAAAGCTAAAATTTCCATCAGCGAAAGTCTGTTTTCACAGTTCTTCCAGTTTACTAAACTGATCTTCACTGGACATGTGTGTGTAAAAAAAAAAAAAAAATAAATAAAAAAAAAAAATATATATATATATATACTCTTAAACTAAGGAAAGCCTGCTAGAGACTTGTATAGCTTATTGTGGAAATAAAGGTTAGTAATGTGTAACGTGATGCGGAAATCCACAATTCAATAACAATTGGAGGCTACAGGCTGGACTTAAGCCAGGGAAGAAAAATCATGAAGAAAAGAGATAACACTGGAAAAGAATATCGATAATTCCACTAGATGGAGTCTTCTGAGCAGGATTTCATTCCTTGCCTCTCTGATCTAGTATACATAACCACTGATTTTTATGCTCTAAATAGACTCTTCTGATTACACAGGTATGGGAAGGTTTATATGAAAACATAATATCCAAATGCTTCACTTTTTTTTTGTAATAATAAAACCACAGCTTGTACTTAATCCAAACTATATTAAAGCATATTCTTAAAGTGTTTGTACCACTTCCACTGCAGTTGTCACTAGGAGATTATAATAAACCCATATTCATCTATTCAGCTAAAAATGCAATATCAAACTTATCATATATCTATATAAAAATAGAAGCTGTTACTGAACTTCGCTGTTTGCTCTCCCTTGAAAAAGGCCAAGTAATGTGACTGAAATGTTGGGAAATTAAAATAAAATCTTTTTGATACCTTTTACAAGTCCTGTGAGTGCGATACTGTTTTCTTTATGTTTACTAAAAATTTATTAGCCCCCAGTCGGCTAACTATATTTGAGTGCTCCTTTTGGTTCTGTTTATATATATGTATATATATATATATATATATATACTGTATATATACATACAGTATATATACAGTGAGGTATACAGTATTTGACCACCCTACGATTTTGCAAGTTCTCCCACTTAGAAATCATGGAGGGGTCTGAAATTCACATTGTAGGTGCATTCCCACTGTGAGAGACAGCATTTAAAAAACAAAATGCAGGAAAATACATTGCATGATTTTTAAAGAATGTATTTGTATTGCACTGCTGCACATAAGTATTTGAACACCTGAGGAAATCAGTGTTAATATTTGATACAGAAACCTTTGTTTGCAATTACAGAGGTCAAACATTTCCTGTAGTTCTTAACCAGGTTTGCACACACTGCAACAGGGATTTTGGCCACACAGATCTCCTCTAGATCTGTCAGGTTTCGGGCTGTCGCTGAGCAACACAGAGTTTCAGCTCCCTCCAAAGATTTTCTATTGGATTTAGGTCTGGAGACTGGCTAGGCCACTCCAGAACATATCAAGATATGCCTCTTACGGAGCCACTCCTTGGTTATTCTGGCTGTGTGCTTAGGGTCATTGTCATGTTGGAAGACCCAGCCACGACCCATCTTCAATGCTCTGACTGAGGGAAGGAGGTTGTTGCTCAAAATCTCACAATACATGGCCCCATTCATCCTCTCCTTAATATCCTTAATACAGTGCAGTTGTCCTGTCCCCTTCACAGAAAAGCACCCCCAAAGCATGATGTTACCACCCCCATGCTTCACAGTAGGGATGGTGTTCTTGGGATGCAACTCATCCTTATTTTTCCTCCAAAAATGGCAAGTGAAGTTTAGACCAAAAAGTTCTACTTTGGTCTCATCTGACCACATGACTTTCTCCCATGCCTCCTTTGAATCATCCAGATGGTCATTGGCAAACTTCAGACGGGCCTGGACATGTGATGACTTGAGCAGGGGAACCTTCTGTGCAATGCATGATTTGAAACCATGGCGGCGTAGTGTTCTCCTCCCTTGTAGTTCTAGGCTGATTCCTCACCTTTCTTATCATCAGCGATACCCCATGAGGTGAGATCTTCCATTTTCTAACAATTGCTCCAACAGTTGATCTATTTTCACCAAGCTGCTTGGCAATTGCCCCGTAGCCCTTTCCAGCCTTTTGGAAGTCCAAAATGTTGTCTCTGGTGTCTTTTGACGGCTCTTTGGTCTTGCCCATGGTAGTAGTTGGAGTCTGACTGACTGTGGGGTGGACAGGTGTCTTTAAAGAGCTCAGACAGATGCTACTAATTTAGATTAATGAGTGGAGTAGAGGTGGACTTTTAAAAGGCAGAGTAACAGGTCTTTTAGAGCCAGAATAGAATATATATGTATATATAACAATATTCCAGATAATAGAAATAGGGCCTGATTCACTAAAGTGCGCTAAAAACGATTGCACACTTTTTTGCGGTAAAAAAAGACGCTAAAATTAGCGCGCGATTCACCATAGTATTATCGCGTGCGATAAGTCGCCATTTTCGTATGCGGTAATTCTCGTGCTAGTTTTACCGCATGTGTTAATCTCCGCGCTGAAAAGAATACGATCGCATGATTCACTATATCTTTTGCTCGCTAAATATCGCATTCGGCTATGCGAAAATTAACACCTACTACAGGCAGGCGAAAAATTATACAAAAGTACAGTAAATGATTTTTTGCCAATAAAATATGGACTTACAGTGTTATTTATTCAAGTATGTGTCTTTTTACTCAATTTTACTCAAAATTAACACCTACTACAGGCAGGCGAAAAATTATACAAAAGTACAGTAAATGATTTTTTGCCAATAAAATATGGACTTACAGTGTTATTTATTCAAGTATGTGTCTTTTTACTCAATTTTACTCAAAATTAACACCTACTACAGGCAGGCGAAAAATTATAGAAAAGTACAGTAAATGAGTTTTTTGCAATAAAATATGGACTTACAGTGTTATTTATTCAAGTATGTGTCTTTTTACTCAATTTTACTAAAGTCTTGGCATGTATGGAATTTCGCTACTAATATACAGTACTATAGCGGTGAACATGTTGTCGCCAAAATATACAGTACTATAGCGGTGAATATTTTGTCGCGATAATATACTGTACTGTAGTGGCAAATATTTTTTCGCGCAAAATACATTACTAAGTATATTTTGGTGATTTTTTTTATCGCCATTTTGTAATATCGCGACTTTGCGGACATTTTGTGGCGATTTTGTAATCTCGTGACATGTGAGACTTGGGGCCATTTTGTGTCATTGAGCCTGCAGCAAGCAAACTGAGAGGATCATGCCTGGGATTTCGCGCAAATCGCGAGTCTTTTTCTGCGATTTCCGGAAATCGCCCCGCCGCGTCTGCCATCCCGCCGGCGACTTACATGTTCGCCGGTGGGATGGCAGGGGTAGGCAACTCGGGGAGATTAGTCGCCCGCGAACAGGGAGTTTTATCGCGGGCGACTAATCTCCCCCGTGTGCCAGAGCCCTTAGACTCTGATTGGACAAGATATGGGGGCAGTGGGGGCCTTTGGAAATCCCCCACTGAAGGGTATAAAAAGGCATGATAGAATGTAAACAACTTGGAGGTTTCATGCACAATATTTCATTTGTACATTGTCTCCCCATCAAAGTAAAATTAAATCTCAACTGAGATCTGAAGAACAAAGTCTAGGTGGTGTTCTTGCGTTGTTACCCATATTTGTGGGCCTGACACAACTAAGATATAATTAATCCTTTTTGAAGGCAAAACAAGCCTATTGGGTTTATTCAATATTTGAATTATTTTTATCAGACTAGCAGAAGTTATGGAGATTTAAATTACGGAAAGATCCCTTATCTGGAAAACCACAGGTCCCGAGCATTCTGGATAATAGGTCCCATACCTGTACAATAAATACAAGACAGCTCAAGCAATATTTACTTCCATAAAATCAAAGGAATAATTGTTTTTGCTAGGCTAGCCCTTGACATGCTTTATGTAAGCTGCACTGCTAACATCAAAAAGAATTGTCAGATAGATATTAAGAGAAAGTGTGCGTGTGTGTGTGTGGTGGCGATCATTATTCGGACCACACTAAGGAATCACAAATCTAAGAAGACATCAGCAATTAGTGACACTTCAAAGAAGGGCTGATAAAATGTTACAGGGTGTTAAATGTAAAAATTATCAGAGTTCAAAGAATTTATAATGCACTGTATAATTTGGAGTAAAAAGGCAAAAGGTAGTTGTAATTTATCTATTTATTTTTACTGAAATAAAGTCCAGGGCTAATATATATGTCAGGGTATTACCATGTTGATGTGCACTTGACATACTAACCCCCCATATGTAATAAAAGGCACTAAGTTTGCCCAGGAGCAGTAACCCATAGCAACCAATAGGATGTTTTTTTTTAAACAGGTAATCACTAAATGCTACCTGCTGATTGGTTGCTATGGGTTACTGCTCCTGCGCAAATTTAGAGCACATGGAACATTACAAAATGGTGGCTCAAGGGAAAAACTGTAAGAGGGCAATAATTATTAATTTGCATATGCCTGTTATGATATATGCATATGATAAAATTTGAATTTGCAGATTGATACAAAGCATATGTGTCAACTAGAAACAGATAATATAAGAGAAGCACTCCCATGATGTAATTTAAAACAAATTATTTATTAGAATAAATATATTGCACTTTCAAACAGTAGTTGCAAGATCAGCTTATCAGACCTCTTGGTCAACAAGTAATACACAGCCCAACGTGTTTCATCAGATGCCTGACTTCCTCAGGGACATAGGCAATACACAATTGCCCTCTTCTTTTATTTTATTTAGAACCCTGACCTCCTCACTTATCTGACCAACTAAGTAAGGAGGCAGCGCTGGACATACCTGTAGCTCACGTGGGTAGTTCTTATAAAATTATTTTATATACTAGTGCGGTGTTTTTTATAAAAACAACTTCTTTTGGAATTTACTTCAGTGACATTGACACTGAGCTCCTACCAGTAAACATTTCCACACAATATACACAAAACAAAACATGTGTAGTTTGAAAGAAAATGGTAGAAGTGCAAGCAACGAAGAACAGTGAAAGGGACATAAAGAGCCAAAAAGTACAAAATGTACAACGTGTAGAAAACAGGAAACTGGATAATAGAAAGGGAATGTAGAGAGAAAATAGATGTTACAACAGAAAAAAGAGATAATGAAATGTCTGAATGGCAAAGTAGCAAA
The DNA here is from genome assembly GCF_000004195.4 of Xenopus tropicalis. Classification (NCBI taxonomy): domain Eukaryota; kingdom Metazoa; phylum Chordata; class Amphibia; order Anura; family Pipidae; genus Xenopus; species Xenopus tropicalis. Next base: position 60,286,761 of record NC_030678.2, on the reverse strand, counting down.
GAGACTCAATAATGGCACCAGCCTGTTGGAAGAAATTGTTGGCAGTAACATAGTAACATAGTAACATAGTAAGTTGGGTTGAAAAAAGGACATACGTCCATCAAGTTCAACCATAATGCCAATATATAACCTGCCTAACTACTAGTTGATCCAGAGGAAGGCAAAAAACCCCATCTGAAGCCTCTCTAATTTGCCGCAGAGGGGAAAAAATTCCTTCCTGACTCCAAGATGGCAATCGGACCAGTCCCTGGATCAACTAGTACTAAGAGCTATCTCCCATAACCCTGTATTCCCTCACTTGCTAAGAATCCATCCAGTCCCTTCTTAAAGTTATATAATGTATCAGCCAGCACGACTGATTCGGGGAGGGAATCAGGGAAGCTAAATCACTTATATGTAAAAAACTCAAGATAAAAAGAAAAAGTCTAGTATTTTTCAGTCTCTGTACAATTCTAATGCTGCAGCCCTAACAATGGAAAAAGAAGCATGTCATTTTCAGTTTTTGCCATTCAGTCATGGCTGCATACAAGAAGGTGTTCAATTCCACTGAAGTGAGAGGGACAATTGCTGCTCTTTATCTGTTTCAAGGTCCCTTATTTTACTGCCTGCACAGAAAAACGCATATGTGTACCAGGTGGTACCTGTTCTGTGTTCACAATTTAATTAATTCACAATTGAAAAAAACACAGTATATTGTCATTCTAGCCCCATTTTCTGAGTTTCATAAATGATTTATAACATACAACATGGGGCGTTAAACCTTTTTTAATATTTTTTATTTTTTTAGAAAAAATAAAAAAACGAACCACCTAAAACCTGGAGTTTTTTTTTATTTATAAAATGATGTGGAGCATTTGATTATTGCTTTTGCGTAAATGGGCCAGATTCAATTCAATGAAAAAAGTTATCCCTTGGTTTATCAAGTGAAAACTCATGGATGAGATTCAATTCAGTAAACTTTGAAATAAGTTTTTCTGAATTGAATTACATCTGCAATTTAATCTCCTCTGCAGGTTTTCACATGGTAAACCTTTTTCTCACATAATTGAATCTGGCCCAATATGCCAAGCTATGAATAATAAATCTGCCCCAAGCATCACAGGGGAACCCACATAAGATAACACATAAAATAAATATATCTGTATGTATCTACATAAAACTGTACACTGCACATCAGTATAAGTGTGGGAGAGCACCAAATCTCTAAAGCATTGTACATGCAAACACCACCTACTGGAACCAAAGTTGTTAAAAAGGGATGTACTATATACTTTATATACCCTAAATGTAACTTGTCAAAGAATCTGTGTATTGGGCTGAAAATGATAAGTATAGGCACTAATTCATGGATTACATGCACTAACTAGGAAGAAGGCAGCAATATACTTAGAAATGCTGAACGTGATTAGGTAAAGTAGTAACAGGCTTATTATTGGAAGTCATATTTTATATGCAGATTTTCAGTGACCCAATAACTTGTTACTCAAGCAAATTTAACTCTGAACCAAAGCTGTCTACTGGAGCAGGAGACAAGCTGTGCTGATGGAAGGAATATAATCAGAATAATCACTGAGAAAGAAAGTACCACATTGGTCCATATATATGGAGCTCCTACCCAAGACAACCAAAGGACTGTACTGTAGTCAAAACATCACCAACATAGTAAATGTTCAATTCAACATCTATTTTGCATTTAGAGATAATTGTTTCCTTCAAAATTAATTAATACCAATAAATTCAATATATTTCAATATATGAAACCAGTCCCTGTTTTCTTGCTTTGTTTAAAGGGAAGAGCATTTTTAGTAGCCCTATGCACAAAATATATTCTATAGCTTAAGACCTGGTGCGCACCAGGGGCTCAGTTTATCCAAAGCAAATGTGGGTTTAAATTGTATATATATATATATCCAAAAAACTGGATGGAAGGGTGTCTTAAGTGCACTGGGATTAAATTCACTGCTCCAAACACTCAATACAGAAAACAAAAGAAATTCCGAGTATGTCCAATTAAAAAGATGCAATGTTTTAAGACTCATGTCCTTTTGTCAAGCATTGATTTAACTACAATGGTAAAAGTATACAAAGCTTAGTTCAATCTGCCGACTAAAACCCACTCAGTACTGGTGTTCATAAGGTACAAACCTGAAACCTACAAGATTATTATTTACATTACAGGTTAAATACTACACTTATATTTGCTGTGTTTTATGCATTCCTAAATTGCAGTACAGGTATAGGACCCATTATCCAGAATGCTCGGGACCAAGGGTATTCCGGATAAGGGGTCTTTCCGTAATTTGGATCTCAATACCTTAAGTCTACTAAAAAAGCAATAAAACATTAATTAAACCCAATAGGATTGTTTTGCATCCAATAAGGATTAATTATATCTTAGTTGGAATCAGTTACAAGGTTCTGTTTTATTTCTACATAGAAAAAGGAAATCAGTTTTAAAATTCTGAATTATTTGATTAAAATGGAGTCTATGGGAGACAGGCATTCCGTAATTCGGAGCTTTCTGGATAACGGGTTTCCGGATAAGGGGTCCGATACCTGTATAAACATCCCCATCAAGGTGGATAATTAAGCTAAAGGTTCAGTCCTAGACTGTATGTATATAATACTTTTCTCTCTATAGTTGTAGTCTTTTTTGAGTCTGTTGCCCCCCATCAAACAATGCCACAAGGGATGTCACATTGTGCCTTGCCTTAAAAAATGTGCAGGCAATTAGGTTACTCCCTTACGTATTGTGGACTTATGCTGACTAATCCAGTCATCTGTTGGTTGAATGGTTTCTCCTATATAGACTATCCCACAGGGGCATTTGAGTATATAGACCACATACTCAGAATCACATGTAAAATGTCCTCATAAATAAATCTATTTCTTCAACCATCCGCATACTTGGCCTCTTACTAAACGTCTCTTCTAGGCATTGTGTTACTCTCTTTAGAGACTATACTAAAAACTTAAAGAAATTGTGACTTAAGGAGAGGACACATTGGCTCTAGGATGGGAACTAACATAGTTCTAACATATAGAAATCGATGGAACACAATGATCTAAACATTTCTTAGAAATTAGAAGGGATCAAATGTTGCTCTGCTGCACCATCAACAGATCGTCAGTGTAACATCACCACTTTTTGCAATGTTGTGTAAATAATGTATAATCATACACATACTGTTCCTCAAATCAGGTCATAAAAATGTTGGCATATGTGAGGCTGATGTTTGATCCCATCACAGTCCCTTGCAACTCAAAAAATAATTGTCTCACAATACCAAATCCAGCAGGTCCAGAAAAAAATATTGTTGCAACTCGTCAAACTGTAAACGTGCCAATGTGGTTTGTACAGCGTCCAACCCCAATTCATGGGCGATGGACAAATACAAAACTGTTTATGTCTAGGGCTGCCAAAATGACATTCATAGTCCCTACATCTAGTGCCCCTATCATTTGCAAAAAAATGGGTGTCCTTAAAGTATGACCGCCCTCATGAAGAAAAGGTGGCTAACATCTTGTCCAGTAAAACCTATACAGGAATGATTATAGACTCTACATCTACCCGAGAGGGCAGGGAAGTTGTAGGGGCCCATAGGGTTAAATGGCCCCTATGGCTTTAAATCCCTACAGGTTCAGTTCCATTAGTTGCTGGGCAGAAGGGAATGTATCTAAGTGAGTTCATTAACATATGTGTGCTATTGGTTAGAAGGTATGGTGACCACATCCTGCCTCACTTTGGTATAGTGCTGGGAAAGGAGTGGCATCTTCCTGTTTGCTTCCACCTGAGGAACAGGGCGGATGTGTGCTGTGTGCCCAGGGCATGGGCCCAGGCCCAGTGAAGTCAGGGAACAGGGCCCCATGAATGAGGCATTAGATAGTGGCAGGTGTATCTCCCTTTATAGTACACTTTAGGAGTGTAAGGCAGTTAGAGCTGAGCTAGAAAGAGCAGTTCTGAGCTCCTACATAGGAAAGGCAGTTTTGGAAGTATCTCTCCCAGGCCATATTGCCTATAGTGTAGAGATCCAAGTGAATAGAGAATCAGGACAGAGAATTCCCTGAGGTGATCCACTACAGGGTGTGTCGTAGAGGTAAAGTGAGATTCCTGCCAAGTCTGTCAGCAGAGGAGTGTCAGTCTGTATTACACTCTGTATGTGGTGTTGCCTGTACCACTGGCCTCAGAGAAGCTGTGGCCAGGTGTAGCTCCCTTTATAGTACACTCTAGGAGTGTAAGGCAGTTAGGGCTGAGCTAGAAAGAGTAGTTCTGAGCTCCTACATGGGAAAGGCAGTTTTGGAGGTATCACCGTAACCTTCCTCTTCCACTTAGCGAGGGCCCATTCCGGGTAAGAGAGTACAGTGTAACCCATGTTCTACTGGTACTAGTCCGGGAAGGTAGCTGAAATATTGAGCTGAAATAGAGGTTACATAGGCTGTTATGAACCTTGTATGCTGTTATGAACCTTTGTGTGCATCAATGACTACAAGCAATTGTTATGCTTGTAGTAGTCAAATAGTAACCCTGTTTATTTTGCCATGCTTTATGTAAGATAATTTTACCCTGGCTAAGACTACCACTATGCTCAGTGCAAATCAAAATGTCAAAATGTCAAACAGTACCAGTAACTCCTAAACAGAGGTATGGAGAAAAAAAATCTAACAGAGACATGAAGAAAAACCTAAAACTTCAGGCTCCTGTTGGTCCTTATCCTGTAAGTCTAAATGAGGCAAACTAGAAGGTGGGACAGGGGACTTCTAAGTACTACTTCTCTCTTGCCCATATATACGTGGAGTTCCAGCAAACCCTACTGGTGATTTTTAGTGCAAAGGGTATAACCAAACAATAATAACTCTGCACTCTAATAATAAATAAGTCCTATTGACTTTGCTGTGTCATTCCTCTTAATGATGTAAAGTCATAATAGTCCTGCTCTGAGTTTTTGCAGGTGCCTGTGCTTATTTGCCTTTCCCAAACATGGCCATGTAAGCTATTCTAAACCTGCTGTTGGTTTAATGTATATACTGTGTGTAACCTTGAAAAGGTACAATGCTACTGTGTGAGGTGGCTGGTAGCCATTTATTTAATAAGATAGTTGGCTCAACAGCTGTTAAATAAATGATATTACTGTTACTGTGTGCTGAACCCCTGGCATCCACTGTTGTGCTGTAAACTAATCTGCAAGATCTCCCATAATATACACATTATAAATAATACAAATTACACAAGATGTTAACCAACATTTCCGTAAAACCTATCTACTTCTATAAGCGAAGAAATATTTATTTCAGTTTTAGACATGTTATCCTCTTGGCTTGTAGGAAAAGAACAGCCTGCCTGCCTTGCTAAGTGAAATCTGCTTTGAGATCGCTTCTCACGAGCCAATTATATGGCACTTTTAAGTGACATTAATGAGCTGCTAACACTTCTTCCATTCCTACGTTCCTACGGCTTATCACGCAGGGTTAAAGCATCCACACAGGGCATAACTCAGAGCTTCACACACTGCTTCTTCCATGGCAACCGTGCTGGTTAAATTTCGGCTCCCACCAGAGCTGCTAATAAAAAGTTCAATGGAAAAAAGAATGAAAAGAAAAAAAATGTCCATAGGGAGATAAAGAGCTATTCTTGGACTGGAAAATAAATTAACTCCCCCACCTCTGTATATGACTGGGAACAGTCACAGTCTCTCCATCAACAATACTCTTACCTATGATCTTTTCAGTTGTGGAATTCAGTGACAAGTGTTCTCGGTATAGCAACACGGTTTAGGATGTGGGTCATTTTTTATAAATATTTTAATATATGCTGGTTTTGATTTCTAGGGATACGGTAACACTGATAAAGTACCGTCTGGATTTGCTATCACAAAGAACTGTCATTAGTATGCATATACCGTACAGATGGAACACAGGGTACTGCAAACAAATCTGCAGAAAAAAATGAGCAGCATGGCTTGAAAATTACAGTATTTCAAAGGTACCACCATCATTCTGCCATTATCCCTTCTTACCACAAACCTTCTTATTGACCAAAGGTGGGTTTTGTAATAGTTACAATTAATATCACAAATAACATTTAAAAGAATGACCCCTAAAATTATGCCACCCTCATCTAATGCCTGGGAATATGCTACTTAAATATATACAACCACTAAAATGATATATGAACTATAAATAGAAATTGAAAAAAATAATATATAGATATATAGAGTATATAGTATATATAGCTTCTATTGTGATTATTTGTAATTTTTATACAGTTTTGCCTCTGGTTTTTTGAAAGTTGATACTGTGACATATTGATAAAGAAAGGAAGGCTAGACAACTGTGCATGGTTATAATTTAGTGAGGGTAATTTACAGAAAGAGAATTGATAAAACTTGCAACAAATTTGGCCCAGATAGCAAAAGGGAAAGTTGTTCTTACCACTTGCCACATTTTTTTTTAGAATACAAGACGACATGCGATAAGGGTGTAACCAAATAATTCATTCAGACAGAAAGAGATCTACTAAAACCGTATCTTGTAACTAAGCTGCATAAATCCATGTTGGCAAAACAAAACTTTTGGGTTTTTTAATGTTTAACTTTTTTATTAGCCTTAAGGATTAAGATCAAGATAGTAGAGCCTATGCCTATATTTCATTGTGTATTTATATGGGGACTGAGTTTTACCAGCAACTACAATTCCAAGGTTACAACTCCTAAATGGTTGCCCTTTTTATTGGGCACCAAAGGGAACAACTGACCAAAGTTGGGAATTATGGTTGTTACAAAATCTGTTTTAAAACTTTCCTATTTGCTTTGAATTTATAGAGTTGTTGTTCTTAGCATCTCCCAATTTATATGGTATCCATTTGTATTTCTAGCAACCCATAATCCAAAATTCTGTTGTTACTAGCAAATGCCTCCTTCTGGCTTCTTTTAAAAAGAGGGCTTTAGTAGGTTGTATGGAAGGGTGAGACTACCAATGGGTAAATGCATGTCAGTACACCTTCAAAAAAATCTAGAGAAAACAATTCAGTGGGAAAATAATTATATAATTCTTTCAATGTGTACACTATGAGTTCTAAAAACTCAATCCATGCCAGAGAGTCGATAAAATGAATACTATAATGCAATATTATCTCAGCATTGTTATATTGGTCTTGATATTTATCTTCTTTCGGCACTGGTTTGTTTCTGATTATCCTGTGGAAAAGTTCATATTAAATCTGAATAGATTTTTATTTAGGTAGGTTGTATTTAGGCAATGCATCAGTTGAACACTTTTTTCAACAGTGACCTTTTGGAAATGTAGTATTCTTATTCCCTTGGTGGAAGTTTACGAGTGTTCATTACTCTGCCTTTTGTTGAGCATGCTGCTTGATATTTGCCCCCACCGTTTAGCTGTACTTTGATCAATAAATTGTTAAGAATTCCAAGTTCATATGTGTACATTGGACTCACTTACCTTATAGACTTTACGTTATTTTTCAAGCATAGAAGATGGGTGATAGTAAATTTATTTATGATGTATAAAAAATTATCGAATGACCCCTTGGTGAGTTTTAAGGCACAGGTACATGAGGTGGTGGATAGGGCATTTGAATATGGTACAGTTAATGTACAATTACGTGATTTTTTGAAGCATAATCATCCTAAATGTCCCGTGCTCTACACACTGTCTAAAGTACATAAGAGTTTAACAGTCCCACTGGGGCGCCTGATAGTTTCTGGGCATGATTCCTTGTTGCACTCTATTGGCATTTATATAGATACTGTGCTACAGCCAGTAGTCCACAATATCCTTACTTATCGAAGGGTCTTGATAAAGGTCTTAGGTAGAGATGTAGCGAACTGTTTGCCGGCGAACTAATTCGTGCGAACATCGGGTGTTCGCAAGTCCGCAAATTCGCGAACTTTTCGTGATGTTCGCAATTTGGGTTCGCCGGCACCAAAAAAATCGCAAAACTTACGATAACGGTACGAATTCTCCGAAAAAATCGCAAAACTTACGATAACGGTACGAAAAAGTCGCAAAACTTACGATAACGTTACGAATGATCCGAAAAAGTCGCAAAACTTACGATAACGGTACGAATGATCCGAAAAAGTCGCAAAACTTACGATAACGTTACGAATGATCCGAAAAAGTCGCAAAACTTACGATAACGGTACGAATGATCCGAAAAAGTCGCAAAACTTACGATAACGGTACGAATGATCCGAAAAAGTTGCAAAACTTACGATAACGTTACGAAAGCTCCGAAAAAGTCGCAAAACTTACGATAACGTTACGAAAGCTCAGAAAAAGTCGCAAAACTTACGATAACTTTACGAAAGCGCTGGAAAATACGAAAAAGTCGCAAAATTACCGATCATTTCGAAAAACGGCGTGTGTCAATTTTTCAGAGGTTTTTGCCCTTGATCCCCCTCCTGCATGCCACTGTCCAGGTCGTGGCACCCTTTAAACAACTTTAAAATCAGTTTTCTGGGCAGAAATGGCTTTTCTATTTTTTAAAGTTCGCCTTCCCATTGAAGTCTATGGGGTTCGCAAAGTTCGCGAATATTCTCAATTTTCGGCGGAAGTTCGCGAACAGGTTCGCGAACTTTTTTTTTGAGGTTCGCTACATCCCTAGTCTTAGGTGGAGACTGAAACGTTGGCCTGTTTTATCAGTACTATTAAATAAAAGTAATGTTTTATTCTTAAAAGATCCTGGTGTGCACCTAATACTTTTGGACTTTTGGATAATGGATACATGGAGGTAGCACCTCGGTAATTTGTGTTACAAGTTTGGTGTGCTGAAAATGTATGGACTGTATATACATACATACATAATAGCTAAATACTTAAATATGATAATTAATTAATACCTACCTACTGCTAATATAATCTTGTTAGCACAGATTTACATGTCTGTTGTTTTATTAAAAACTACAGTAGCATTGTTATAGCTTAATTTGTTAAACCATACCTGATGCAAGACTAGAGTGTAACCTAACAGATGTTTGCTGCAACAATAAATTAGGTATCTTGTGATAATTGTTCTTGTTCATAATCTATAATTGTGTATCCTGTGCAAGGGCATTAGGCCCCCCCATTTTGGTACATACACAAGAGATAAAAGAAAATGGGGTTGATTCACTAAAAATTATCGCACTTTTTTTGCGTTAAAATAGACGCGAAAATTAGCGCGCGATTCACTAAAGTATTACCTTGTGCGTTAAGTCGTGTAGCGCATGCGTTATTTTTCGCGCAACCGCATGCGTTAGTTTTAACTAACTAACTTTAATACTAACGCAAGCGAAAAATAACACCTACTTGAGGCAGGCGATAATTATAGAAAAGTACAGTAAATGAGCTTTTGGCAATAAAATATGGACTTTGCAGTGTTATTTATTCAAGTCTGTGTTGGCCCTAGAGTGACGCAGCCTCCAGTTTGCAGGGAAATGTTCATTTTTAATACAGTAATTTTACAAAAGTATTGGCATGTATGGCTAACACGCCAATGGCAAAACGCATGAAAAAAATTGCAGCAGAAAAAATTGCCGCGAATCCATGCCTGGCGAAACATTTCATCAATTGTAGCTGCATATAAATAGCTGCGGGCAACGATTTTTTTGGCCGCACGACATTGCAAAATTTTCGCTAAAGATAAACGGAACAGATTCGCTCATCACTAGCAGTTACTATTTATAAGCAGCTACTAATTATATGCAATTATAACGCAAATAGTCTTCGCGAGTTAAATAACGCATGCAATATCGCGCGTAAATTAGCGCAAGTATGCTTATAGTGAATTGTGCGATAAGTCGCGAAAATTTAGACGCAATAAAATTTTTAACGCACGCTATAAATAGCGCACATTAAAACGCACTTTTGTGAATCGGCCCCAATGTGCCTTAACCCTTTTACTGCCAGCTGTTTTGGTCAAAGCAGGACTTCTACTGCTAGACAGTTTTTGAACATTTTGCACTCTTTCCTCGGGGGACTTTTAGTTTACCCAGGAAAACAATATATTATTTTTTTCAGGACAACCTAAGCTTTCAAAATATGGTAGAATTTTGGTGTAATTCTAATTCTGTAACAAGATATAGGCTTCTAAATGTCTAAAAATTAAAAAAAAAAAAAAATTCCATAATATAAACACACATACCAGAAACAAAAATTATTTTATGCACGAAAATTCAACTCATTTGGAAAGTCCCATGTCTCCTGAATGTGCTAATACCAAACATATATAGTTTTATGAAGATTTCTCACTTGTATAGGTCAAAAACTCCCAGCAGTACACTACCAAATTTCCAAAGCACTGCTCCAGAAAGCTGCATACTTTAGATTTCAAGGCCAAAAATTCCAATAACAGAAGATTTATCCCAGAAAATTACACATTTCTGGAAAGAACATATTCTGGGGAATACAGAATAGGCACAACTGTCTGTCTTCTCCAAACTATCAAGTCACAATGCTTTCCTAAAATTATTGGTTTTTATCAAAATTTGTGAAATTTTTAAAAAAATCACTTCAAAGCTTCCAGTCTATAGTATCTCCTATAGGTCATAAAGTAACCAAATAAAACACCCTAAATATGAACACCAGGGGTCCACTGAACAGTTTAATGCCCAATATGTATAGGTTTACCCAAGTATGTGGCATGTAGGGACCCCAAAGTGAACATACCCCCATATGATCTATCATTTCTGTCATTTCAGCTCCAGCAAAATCAACACATTTAAATCATGATATGTGGAATAAAGCTAGTAAAAAGTATGCTCACCCCAGAAAGTCATATATTTTTCGAAAGTACACATTCCCCCAAATCTAAAATGGGTACCCATGTCTTTCTACTCCAAAGTACCAAGCCGCAAAGCTTTTCTAAATGTAGCAATTTTGATGACATTTCCAAAAATCCCCTCAAAGCTTCCACTTTGCAGCATCTTATCTCCACTGAACAGTTTGATACCCAATATGTATAGGTTTACCCAAATATGTGGCATGTAGGGGCCCCAATGGGAACATACCCCCATATGATCTGTCATTTCAGCTCCTGCTAAATTTTTGGAAAGTACACATTCTGAAAAATCCAACATGAGTCCTTTCTACACCAAAGTACCAATCTGTAAAGCTTTCCTAAAGTTAGTGGTTTTTATGACAATTCAGAGAATCGCATGTGGTATGTACTGACCTCAAAATAAAAATAGCACATATGAATTTCTCACCTGCCAACTCAGCTTTTGCCCCCTGACAGCGTATTATGTGCCGTAACACCCCCTAACAATACAGAGACCCCCAGAAAAGCATATATTTTTGAAAAGTACACATTCTGATGAATTCAAAATAGGTAAAGTTATTTTTCTACACCAAAATTACACATGGCAAAGCTATGCTAAAAACAGATCAGGAATTCTAATACAGGGATAAAAATGCAATAAAACCACAAAAATTGTGCAAATTAGTAAAATGACAAAATAAGTCAACAGTGTAATTAGTGGTCAGAATATCTGATCCAATAGTCATGCTGTCAAAATATACAGTTTTTAGGGAAAAGAAACTAAAAACAAAGTGGTAAAAAAAAAAAATGAAAAAAAAAGTGTTTGTGTATACATGTGTGAACATGTGTAAAAGTTGTGTGACAGTGTGTAGGTGTGTATATTAGTGTATATAAGTGTGCAAAATGAAAAAAAAATAAAACTGCTAAATTGTGTTCTGTAAGTGTGTGTAAATGTATGTAAGTGAGCGTGAGTGTGTGTAAGTGTAAAAAAAAAACCCACCTTACCTGTCCTGAAGCAGGGATTGCAGTCCTGGTCCTCCTGCTGCAGTCTTCATCCGTGGGCCGGCGTTTGGGGGGGAAACAGGAAGGAGGAAGTGAAGACCAAGAAACAGACGCGATGCGAGCGTCTGCTGCTTGGGGGTTGGCCCTGAGACGATCGTGCCACAGGGCCGACATGACAGCCCCCCTGGCTCGTTGCTCAGGGGGCTGTCATTGCAGCACATGCCACTTCAGCAGAGAGTACCTTTATCTGCCAAACAACATACGTTGTTTGCAGTAAAAGGGTTAATACCAATGTCCACTAGTGATGGGCGAAAAGTTTCGCCAGGCATGGATTCGCGGCGAATTTTCGCGTTTCGCCATTGGCGGATTGTTTCGCGAAACGGATGAAAAATTTCGCAGCGGAAAAATCCGACGCACGTCCAAAAATTGTCGCCGGCGTCAAAAGAGAATAGTCGCGGGCGACAAAATAATAGCCGCGTGACAAAATAATAGCCGTGTGCGACGAAACAATAGCCGCGCGACAAAACAATAGCCGCGGGCGACGAAACAATAGCCGCGCGACAAAATAATAGCCGTGTGCGACGAAACAATAGCCGTGCGACAAAATAATAGCCGCGTGCGACGAAACAATAGCCGCGCGACAAAATAATAGCCGCGTGCGACAAAACAATAGCCGTGCGACAAAATAATAGCCGCGGGCGACGAAACAATAGCCGCGCGACAAAATAATAGCCGTGTGCGACGAAACAATAGCCGTGCGACAAAACAATAGTCGCGGGCGACAAAACAATATCCGCGTGCGACGAAACAATAGCCGTGCGACAAAACAATAGCCGCGTGCGACGAACCAATAACAGCGCGCGACAATTTTTTTTGTTGCACGACATTTTCGCCGTTTCGCGAATTTTTCGCCGTTTCGCGGATCTTTTGAAAGATTCGCAAATTTTTCGGTGAAGCGAAACGGAACAGATTCGCTCATCACTAATGTCCACAAAATGGCATATGCCTGCTTGCTGTGATTAGGATTTTTAAGACTGATGGAAACAAATAATATATATATATATATATTCTGAGGTTTTTCTTAGGGTCACAGGAGGTCCCCTTTAAGCAAAGGTTTAAAAAAAATGTGGTTGTTGCCCTATTTATTGTGTTAACAATTATTATTACTTCTAATCAAACCTTGAGATTCATCATTACCATTTGCAAAAGAAGCATTCCATGGTAATTCTGCCCCAAAGTCTGTTTTTAAAATGACGTATCATGTATTCCATGCAAATTATTATTATTATTATTATTATTATTATTATTAATAATGCAAATTATTCAAACTAGCAGTCAGTTATCCATTTGAAAATAATTTTGTCATCTCCTGCTCCAATGCCAGTGTAAGGATCAGATAAATTCCATGCAATTTTGGATTCCAGATTTAGAAGGGGTCATCTTCAATAATTGAATCAGTGTAATGGCTCTTACATACCCCTGTGCACATGTTGCTGCTGATTATTTGCACAACAAAGCTGCACCTGACCATGTACAAGACCTTAAATAGAATCTTCAAACTCTAGCTATTTGGGAAGTAATTATTGCTGCATCTAGAAACATTTTTCATGTGATTCTAACCTGCCGATTTCTGATTCTATCCTGTCTTGCCTTGCTCTATGATGACCTCTGTAGAAACTCATTCTTGTTTTCATTCAGGTGCTGAAGTCTTAATGAAAGGGACAGAAAGGCTTATCCTCATCAATACTCTACTGAATAACCTAGTATTTTTCTCTTTTATTCTATTACAGATTAAACCTGCTGGGGCCATTTGCTATTTCCCCAAGTAAAAGTGCAAAACAGTAAGGGGTCATTCATAGACAACTTCTGCCAAGGGGAATGGCTCCATTGTGCACCCTGTGGCAGATAAATAAAAAATCTGGCACAAGATGTAAAGCATTAGGGGATGCAGATCAGACCTATCATTCAAAGTAAGCTTCAAACCCTTCTGCTTCCTGAATCCTCTGCTGCTCCCTAACTTTTAGAGTGTCAAATGTTATTTAAAATAAGGCGAATTGCTGGTAACTTTTTGGACATCTTACAAGTCAAAATGAACACAACTGGAAAGTTAGTACAGACAATTTTTGTGAATTGAGTTCTATTGACTGAAATTTGTGCAAAGTAGTCTTCAATGAAGTCTCATCTCCAAATCTTTTTGGGAGGTCCCTGGTACTAACTCCATTAGGAAAAATACAACCTGTAAATGCCTTGAGGAAAATTAAATTATATGAATGATTTGGGCAATGGTTCTAGAAATTGAATTCTATGTGTGAATTTATGGTTAGTGCAATGGTTCTAGAAATTGCCATACCCATATGGGTATGTCAGGGTATGTCCACAGTTTCCTACATAAAAAGTCTAGGAAAGTCAGCTACAGTAGAACTATTGGATTTATGTTTTATTTTTTCATTATTTTGAATGAGTTCACACTTATATGTAATATTTAGAGAGGCATGGATATCCAGAAAACCCTAGGTCCAGAGTCTGTATAGCAGGTCCCATACAAGTTCTGTGTATTACTTAGGAAATGTGTCCTAGGTAATAGGTACAACGTCTTTTTTATAGACAGGGGATGATTATTCCTTCATAGTTTAGGAGTATATGTTTGTGTGTGTTTGTGAGTTATACAAAATAAAGTTTTTGCCATCCTTTACCTCTTAAACCTTTAGAGGCAAACATCACTGTAATGGGATTAAATGGAACAAATGATTAATGCTGATAGCTAAGGATGTCCTGGACAGGCTTCAAACTAATATATAGTTATATATAATAATATTTTTTCCATATGGCTTTGTCTAATAGTGGTTTGCAAAACTCCAAAAAATAGTCACCAAAATACATTAGAATAAATGGGAAGGTGAAATAACATTGCAGTTAAGGCATGTTTAGTTCTCCAATAGCATATAGATTGCCCTACCTTGCTAGAGAAGCTTCTTTCCACTATGAAACAACTGTTCTTCGTTACACAAAAAAGGCTCCCATGTTGCCAATTTCTTCTAAACATGGTCCCCATACACGTATTACATAGAGTTGAGGAGATCTGGGCAGGACTGGTTGATGTGGAAGGCAAGAGATCCATAGCAAGTATAGTGCATATTTGCTACAAATAATTTTGCTGCTAGCAAACCACGAATCCCCCACAAAACTATAACAGGTGAAAACATTTGCTAGATACTTAACATTTATTTTTCTTTTGCTGTAGTTACCATTGTTTCATTGATGGTGCTACTGACTTATCTTGCAGCTTTATCGTTTCTTAAGCTCCGATGGTCTTTCTAGGAGACAGACCAAAAGTATTTTTTTACATTTTTATTAGCCCAGGTATGGGATCTGTTATCCAGAATACTTAGGACCTAGGGCCTTCCAGATAAGGGATCTTTATGTAATTTGCATCACCTTACTTTAAGTCTAAAATATCAGTTAAATATTAAATAAACCCAATAGGACTGTTTTGCCTCCAATAAGCATTAATTATATCTTATGATCAAGTACAAGCAAAAAATAGCAAATAGCAAAAATAAAACAAGGTTTCAAAATAAGGTTTTGATACTTGTCAAATTTTTACTTTGCTTGGTATAGGGCATTGGCTAACAACTTCCTCTAGGGATTTCAGTTGGTCAATATTTGCTTTAATTCATCTAAACAAATCAATAAACACAAACAGGTCTAATTAACTGGAAATGCATTGCAAATTTTATATTCATTTGCATTTTGTTTAGAAATGAAATCTAATATTACTCCCTGAGAAAAATCAATGCATTAACCCATGAGAATGGTGATTATTACTTTCTTCATCATAAGCTACTGATTGACTTTCTAATTGAATTAAACATTAGATATATTTCTGCATATTTGTATATAATAATAATGATAATACAATTTAGCATTTGATTATTCAGTATGGTGCAGAATGAGAAATTTAAATGTGAAGTTTGGATTCTGAATTACAATACTGGTATGGGATCTGTTATCTGGAAACCAGTTATCCAGAAAGTTCTGAATTACCTAGTTTTAGCAAAAGTTTTTGCTAAATTATAGACTGTTTGGCCAAATTATAGGATGATGTCTTACCCCTCTTCCCAGTGTAAGATTGGTCAAGTTTTACATGAGATGACATATCTTTACTCTTATACCTAATTGATAGTTGCTGTCATCTTTTCATTTTTACCTCCTAGAATCAATGCAAATAAGTATGTTTGCAGGCCTAAATAAAAATGACATGTATTATGGTTGTAATATAACAATAGAGCATTTTTTTATGTACAAAATTCTTTCCAATGTAAAATAATAATAATTTACTCACTACTGAAATATCTCTTCCAAGTTAAAATGAAGATTGTAAAAAAAGTATTCTTTATTTTAAACGCTTCCTGAATAGGGATAGTTGGGGGAATAAAAATCAGTTGTTTATGTACTGATTTCTTATAGATGTTTCTGAATATGAAGATGAACTATTGATGGTTGTTTTTATATTCTAGTCGACAATTTTAAGTTTAATCTTGGCTAACAAGCTTTTACCATAAATATACAGTATAAAAAGTATATACAGTACATTATATAAAAATATATTTATTTGCAAAAAATGCAATTTTTCCTTTATATAAATATCAGAAAAGGTCAGCATGTACTGTAGTTCTCAGGATGTGATCAAACTGTTTCTCGGTTTGAAGATGAACCATTGATGGAACTAACTGGATTGCGTAAGTTTGTGTCATTTGCAAACACTAATATATTACTTACAGTACCCTCCCCTAAGTCATTAATGAAAAAATTATCCTCAATACAGAACCATGAGTGACCCCACTAAGAACCTTACTCCAAGTAGAGAATGTACCATTAACAACCACCCTCTGTACCCGATCCTTTAGCCAGTCTCCTATCCATGTGCAAATTACATTACTAAGACCTAGTTTAGAAAGCAGTTGTTAGTGGGGCACTGTATCAAACGTTTTGGCAAAATCCAAATAGATCACATCTACTGCAATACCGCTGTCCAGATTCTTACTAACCTCATCATAAAAATCAATCAAATTAGTCTGACAGGATCCTTCATAAATCCATGCTGATTACTGCTCATAATGCCATTCTCCAGAACATACTGTAATTTTGAATTTCATATTGACCCTTTTTCCCAGATGTTTGACAACCAAATGATGGACCTTTGGCTTTACCTGGATTGCCAGTGTTGGCTTTGGTACTGGATTGCCAAAGTCTGAAATGTACATTACACTAATAAAATATTAGTTAGGCATCTAAGCTATGTGTGCTATAATAAGGTTACTGTGGTTATTTTTTGCTACTAAAGTAGGCTACACTTAAATAATTACTACCTATTGTGGTAGTAAAGCTGAAATATATAAATAAGGAATCAACATGATCACAGTTCATCCAACATAAGTTAAAGCTGGATATTGTGTATTCTGTTATGGGTTATTGTCTAAAACAACTATACATATATATATAAGACCCATACTTATAATGTCTTGCCACAACAATAGGAAACAGTTTAAGGAATGTTACAGTCTTGTATAACCCGCTGTCCTTCCACTCTTCTAGCTAGCTGGGCACCACCTCCCCTGCTCTCAATCCAGTTACTCTGTTCACATGTGTATACAGTTGTATGCCCTCTGACTCCACTTCCTCACCTTGCATAAAGTCTTTCCTCTTTCTGCCTCAGGGTCAGACAGGAGCACTCTGCTCTGCCCTGCTTCGCTTCTCCCACGCATTTCAAAGCTCCACCCATTGATGAAAACCAACAAGTATCTGGGCCTGCATCCTGACCAGCCAGGCTAGGCGCTCCTGAACTTCCATTTGCCTCTTTGAAGCTTCAGGCTGTTGCTGCTTTCGAAGACACTGGCCACATGGGAAATGTTGGCTCAGTTTTTCCGGGACGTGCACCCTCCTGGCATGTTGCCCACTCTACTTGCTCTGCTCCCCACTCACAATGATGTAGACTTGGCTCTGGATCCATCTAATTAATCCTGTCAATTAAGGCCACAGCTCTTTTATTAACTGCTCTCTGATGCTGCTATCTGACCGCAGACCTCACTTCCTTCCCACTCCTCCACAATCTGCACCCACAACCCATTTGTTTCCAGTCTGCTCCCTTCCAAGGCATTTCTGTCTAAATAAGCCAGAGCCTCCAGTTGAAAGCTTGAAAATGAATGATCAATTCTAGCATTAAAAATTACTAGTAAACATTTTACAATACTGATTTTTTTTTTTATAAAACAACAAAATATTGTTAATATTGTTTTCAGGCAAAAATAAACATTTTTAATTCTGACCACAGAAATATATATTCCAATGATTTGGAATGGTTTTTTTGTTTCTTTTTTTTTTTTTAAAGAAAGAAACCAAAATTCAAGTAGTAATTGTTAGCAACATGTGAGTCAGCAATCACTACAGCTGCTAGCTGCTTAGATAATAGTTAGATACATTATAATGTCAGAATTTTGTGGACCCATCATTGGCCATTTAAGGATTTCGAATGTGACGCATACAATTAACCACTTTACTGCACTTTACATTTTAAGAATTTTATGAAATCATGCACTTAACTGAGCTCTTAAAGAAAAATTTCCTGCACAGTATTGTGCTTACGTATTGTGTTGATTCACATTGACGTCAGTCACCTTATGTATCCTTACACAATCCACACAAATGGTACAGATTCATAAAAGGAAGTATTCTACAAAATGGTGCAAGCAGAAGAATAAGCTTCAACTTCTGTTCAATAAAAAAACACAAGGACAAGGACTTAAACATATCTGCAACCCACTGAAAATAATAAGAAATAAGTAACAACTAAACACACTGTAGGTAGCAAAAAAATAAAAAAGTTTTATGGAAGCAAAATGGCATAACCTGTTTCACGTATTGTTATTCGGAGGTGGGAATGGGTATGTTTACTCTTATAGTTTCACTATATGCATATCATTCTGTAATGAATGTCAGTGGCAGATTAATGAGATGTGAGGCCCCTAGGCTACACTTTCCACAGCCCCCATTCCCCTTCTAGGCTACTCCCACTCCCAAAAGTTTAGAAATATACAATAATTAGCTTTTATTGTAACTATTTAGCCAAGCAAGCAGATGTATGTCAAGCACAATGGCTGTCACTGCCCCAAAACAATTTACAAGCAAAATGGAAGATGTTACGTGTTGAAGGGTTATATAACAGCCATTCCATAGAATCGCATTCCCTATTTGCAAGTTTTCATTGTGTCAGGTGTCTTAGGGGCTGATTTACTAAGACACGATTTCGAATCCGAATTGGAAAAATTCCGATTAGAAACGAACATTTTGCGACTTTTTCGTATTTTTTGCGTTTTTTTCGGCGTCTTTACGATTTATGCGTAAAAACGCGAGTTTTTCGGCGTCTTTACGTTTTTTGCGTAAAAACGCGAGTTTTTTCGGCGTCTTTACGATTTTTGCGAAAAAACGCGAGTTTTTCTGCGTCTTTACGAAAGTTGCGCAAAGTCGCGATTTTTTCGTAGCGTTAACACTTGCGCGCAAAGTCGCGCCTTTTTCGTAGCGTTAAAACTTAAAAGGCGCGACGTTTCGCGCAAGTTTTAACGCTACGAAAAAATCGCGACTTTGCGCAACTTTCGTAAAGACGCCGAAAAACTCGTGTTTTTACGCAAAAATTATAAAGACGCCGAAAAAAATTGCAAAATTACCGATCATTACGAAAAAAACGCAATCGGACGCATTCGGCCTGTTCGTGGGTTAGTAAATGTGCCCCTTAGAGAAGTACCACTTTTGATGTTTAAGAAGCCTTAGTTCAGTTTGCCCTCACTTGTCCATCTGACACACCTGACCTGCTTCGTTGCACCAGACCAGACCCAGCAGTGCAAATAATAATAAATATTAAAAGAAAAAAAAAATGCAGGTGACAACTGAATTGCAAATAGCTATGCTTTTTCTTTCTGTTTTATCAAATGACTTATCTGTAATGAACTGTTTGAGAACATGATAACACATCCTTCTGAACTGGGTAGTGCAGGTACAGAGTCTCTTTTTGATTTCTGATGTTGGCTTTGTAATGACCTGGCTAAGTAAATCATCAGTATAACTAATGCTCCGTAACCTGCAATTAAGTCCTTGATCATTGGTGATGGAATCAAATGCCCTATAAAAAGAAAATGCTAAAACCAGGAATCCTTGTTGCAATTCCAGTGTGCTCATTGCCATGTCTCATTAAAAGCAACCCTCATTTGCATGATAAGGACACAGCTGGAGAGAATGACATTTACCAGATAAATACTGTTCTTAACCTACAACATTTAGCTTATTCTACGTTATCTGGTACATACAGCAATTAGGGCTAACACGACACTGGTGCATTTAAAGTGAAACTGCCTTTACGTTGGCTTTAAAAGCATATTTGAGTCAAATTGTCTTTAAACGCATATTTAAATACTATGGAGTATGTTTCAGCATTATAACTGAACTAGCCCACATACATTTGTATTTTGGCAGCTGCATTGATGTTTTATTTAAAATGATTGCTACTATTAGTGCTATTCTGTGGTTCTACGCAGTAGTGTTTTACATTTGCAGAGTCCAGCAGTGTTGATTTCATGATGCTGACAGTTTATACATAGACATGAGTGTGTAAGAGATTGGTACATAGCTGACACAACCCATTTAAAATAAAGATGTTACATTAGGCCTTTTGCACTCACAGATGTGTTGAACCAAATGAAGAGCATTTCCTGCCAATGTGCTTCACAGTTATAAATAATAGTATAGATGGTATGCACTTGAGGCCCTTCTTATCACGTCTCAGTCTCTCTTTCAACCTACGTGTTTATGCATTAAAATGGAGCATACTCCCTGTGCTTCGCTATGGCCTGGATACAGCTGCACAAAAGAGTCTTTTGAAGAATCTACTATTGCACCTGTTCAGTGCCACTTCTGTCTTCACTGCCATTCCTGTAGGCTCCCACTAACCTATACAAAATCAGTTATTTATCCCTAACTGGTGCACAAGGTGTGGTCCTACCCCACACATTAACCTTCTTATTTGGAACACAGTGGGCTGATAACCTAGCTCTAACCTGCCCTTAGCTAGCCTAACAAAGAACATTTTTTCTCACTAATGCTTAAGATGAAAACAATGAATACATTACAATAACAATGTACAAAGTTATATTTCATCTCCTTCCACTTAATTATCATCATCATTTATTTATATTGTGCCAGCAAGTTACACACTTTCCAATAATTATAATAAACAGGGGTTTTACATGGTTTGTAGACTAATAAAAAATAATCTAAGGAATTAACACATAAGGTTCTTTAAAGAAATGGTAGCTATTTTTATGGTATCTGGCATCTGGTCATTTAGAGAGCATCAGACAATCTTCTCTAAACAAATGCTTCTATAGGGAGCATTTGAAGGTTTGGACACATTCAGATGCTTGCAAACTGGAAAAGTATGAAGTGATAAAAGAAGAAGAGAGGGAAAGGTTAGAAACAGAACAGAGGTATGCATTTGTGTATTTTGAGACCAGAGCATGCCTATTGGGAGGTGTTTAATTGTTAAGGATCTTGAATTTGAATTTGGGAGAGGAAATGGGGGAGAGAGTAAATAGATGCCAAAGGGAGCAGCTGATGTGGTATGTCGTGATAAGTAGTTGAACTTGTGAGAGACATTAGATTGCAGCACTTCTAAGGACGTGCAAGAAGTTATCAAGGTATCCAGCAGTAAGAGCTCAAATAAGGGTTTTTTCAGTTTCTGAGCTAAGGTAAGGGCAAATTTGAATGTTTTCTTCCTACTTATGGTTGATATTGGGGATCAAGTATTCTGATGGTGATAGAGCTCAGAGCTATTGCAGTGCAGGGCTGAGCAACAATAAGCATTACCACTCTATTAAACAAAATAAAATGGCATTTAACTGCTCAGAGAATTTGAACACATTCAAATTTGTACCAGTATTGTATATGATAAATGTGGAAGTTCATTGAAAACTTTTTCAGGAAAATGTTTGCGCAAGTCAGGAAATATTTAATTAACTGGCGAACTAGACTCCACAAAGGCATTTTACTACCAATAGATTTGCCACATTAGTGCCAGCTAGAATGCTATATTTATTCTGCAGAAAGCATTGCCCTACCTAAGTAAAGAGCCCTAGAAGCTTTTTCTGTTTGTTTAAGACAGCAGCTGTCATTTTAAATAGCTTCCTGTTTGCAGTCTAGCCATTTTAGCTCAGATCACACATTCCTAAGGGAAGATGGAGAGCAGGAGAGGGGAGAGAACTGCACAGACTCTGGTCACAGGAATTAAGGATTTTTCTGAGAGAGTCAGACACCCGAACAACATGTTTACAAAAAAGTAGACAAGAAATCCTGTGTTTCTTTTGATAGATGACTCAGTGCAGCATT
The DNA here is from genome assembly GCF_000004195.4 of Xenopus tropicalis. Lineage (NCBI taxonomy): Eukaryota > Metazoa > Chordata > Amphibia > Anura > Pipidae > Xenopus > Xenopus tropicalis. The sequence goes on along the minus strand of NC_030678.2, from coordinate 60,264,572 downwards.
TCTGTGAGTGCTTGTGGCTGTATTTACATAGACATTTAGATAGAACTAAGAAGCTTACTTAGTTTTTACCTTTCCTTCTCCTTTAACCAAATAATTAAAATTTTTAAAATGCATTTCCTTTTCTCTGTAATAATAAATACTTTGTACTTGATCCAAACTAGGATATAGATAATTTACAAAGCAATCCTATTTGGTTAAATGTTTAAATTATATTTTATGGACTTATGGTATGAAGATCCAAATGACAGAAAAACCCCTTTTCCAGAAAACCCCAAGTACAGAGCATTCTGGATTATTGGCCTCATACCTGTACAACCTATTGAACTGTCCTTTGATACAGAGGAGAGCACCATACAGCAGAACCCTGCCAAACGCCATTCACTTCAGACCATATCACAGTGATATGGTCTGAAGTGAATGGCGTTTGGCAGGGTTCTGCTGTATGGTGCTCTTCTCTGTATCAAAGGATCGTATTTAAGGGCTCAGCGGTGTGCCTTGCGAGGATCGATGCATCTGGCCTGACCTAGGGGCTGTGCGTTGAATACCTATTTTGTTAACCTATTGAACTGTGGCTACCCCACCTTACCACCAAAAAAGGGAGGCAATCTGTTGATAGTTGGTATTTTTGACACTTATACCCACATGTTCTCGGTCTGAATTTTACCAGCCTCTTGTTTGCTCATTGTTGGAGTCATGGCGAGAACTAGGGTTAGGCAGACGGGGCACCTGCCTAAGGCACAAAGCTGGGGGGCACCAGGCAGGTACCTCTACTACTGCCTACTCCTAGTCTGCACTCCCATTCACCCGACGCTTGTCTTTCAGCGACATCTCCCACCCCCCCCAGATCACTGTGCATGCGCACTTGGTTATGTGCGGGGGGCTGTCTAGGGGGCCGGGTCAGCTTGGCCCACCCCTGATTTAAGTAGCTCTTTACTAGGTTTATCTATTTCTGTTACAAGTACTGCTTTCTTTAACCCACTGTCATTTTCTGTCTGGATTATTCATAATCCATCCTGGAATAAGAACTGGCACATTCTTGATGTTGTCATTTAATTGTCTCTTTGATATATGTGACATTTTCTCACATGCTATGTGGGTGCTACTATGATTTCATTTTTTGTTAGTTGGTTTAAAGTGCATTTGTGTTTGCACATTTGTACAGGATTGGTGAGAATAAAAGATGGGTGTTTTTTCAGATGTAAGATTATGTCTGAGGGGACATTTTTATATGTTTATGAGCTGCAAGTCTAAAGGTGGCCATACATGGGCAGATTTAAGATGCCAATTCAGTCTTTCTGACTGATTAGGCAACTTATCTGCCGGTGTATGGACCACATTGGCTCACTGACGCAGTCTTCGCGCTGACACCTTAGTTGTAATCCAAAGACATGGCCCTAATTCCAAACGATTGGATTAGCCCAAAATTGCCCACCTTAGGGTGTATGTATAGTGTGTACTAGGTACACAGACGCATATTGGTTCCAGGTCGAACATTTTGGTATAACCAATGGGAAAGCAAGCTTCCAAAAATAAAAACCATCCTTTGTGGGTTTAGAGATGTAATATTATTGTCTTTCTAATATAATCTCAATATTTTGTGTTTTTAAAGTTACAGTTTTTGACTAGAGGAGATCTGTTTTTGCCCTGGTTGTTTCAAGGATTAGCAATGCTGAATAGGAGACATATGATGCTTTCAATTATAATTGCACATTTGCAAATGACTTTAAAAACCACAGAAAAGATTGAATCATTATACTGTATACTGGAGAATTATTTTTTTTATTCATTAGGAAAAATATTACAGCCTCACAAAGAATTTCCCCAAGTTGTTTTAACTGTGAATAAGAATAAGTACCACATATTAGGCAGCTTTTTATTCACTTACTGTATGTTATTTTACAATAGTTAATGCTATGCATTAAGCTCAGCCAATTAACTTTATCAGTATAACTACAAACAATTCTCTGTTAATTTGGATTGTCTTGTCTTTCTTAGAATGAATCTAATCTTCTGGCAGTTTGCCTGACATTTTTAGTGGCCTGCAGTAGTGTAGTGCATAAAAGGTCAATTAAATCTAACCTAAAATTATCTTCATTAAACTCTTCAATTTCATTACCCTCCTACTGTTCTTAAATGACCTATAAAATTACCCCAGAGTCAAAACTGTTTATTTCCTTCATGGCTTGCAAAACTCTACTAGCTTATGGATATATTATGGGCAAAATACAGTATGTAAACAGCCAGATTGCATGTGAGATTTATTTACATTAGGTAACACTTTAATTCTGTAATATTTAGGGTAATCTGTAGTCAGCTTCACCATGGCCAAAACTCCAATTCCCACAGTGTCTTACATTTTATGAAATTAATAGCAGACTATTATATGCACTGGTGGAAATTTGGCAATTGCTACATTGTTTAGTGCCACCAGAACTAATCAGTAGAAATTATTTCTTGCCTTGTATGTCCTCTACACAAATATTAGTGGTAATTTCCTACAAAGAGGGTAGGCTGCGAGTACAAAAAAAAAGTGCAGTCTCTTTTGCTCTTTTCCCCCTGCCCTGAGCCAAAGAAAATTAGAAGAAATCAGTGATAAGTGATTAGAAGGTATGATCTCTGACTGTTCTCCTTCCACAAATGTAGTTTGCTATTGATGCCTGGACCATATCAAAGTTCTTAGCCATCAATACTATGTATGCACTTAAATCAGGTAATAAAGGTATGAGCAATATAGATCACATCAAAAATAGTATCCCAAACTCAAAACACAATCTTTAATTAAAAAATCAAATTTTTATTGAAAGCATCCATCCTTACGCGTTTTGGGGTGCATAAGTCATTACTTATACATAGCCAGTTGTCAATGGGCTGTGTCCCATTAACATTGGCCCCCCTTTTATGACTGGCTGTGTAACTGTACATAGCTTTAGGAAAATCAGCTTGGCCACTAAACCAAAGCAAACAGTCATGTACAAAGTTAATGACTGTAATTACAATATTTAGGACTCTAGAGGTGGCTAGTCATAGAAAATAGTTTTAGTAAAGTTCTAGGAAGGTCTGGGTGTGGAGTTTAGAAAGTACATAGATGGATATTTTTAGAGACATTTTTGTGTGTGTCGTGGAAAGAAAATTCTCTAGAGAGGGCACAACTTAGCTAGCATAGGCCTAGTTTTTGTAAGAGCACACTATAGTAATGTGAGATGAAAAAGAAAGAATAGACAGCTTGCTGCCCATCAAAGAGTAAGAGACTGTATTGACTGGAGTCTATTGTTAAGGTATAGGTAGACCCAAAGGATTTTGCAAGAAACCCATCAAAGGTGTTAAGGCTGCATTGCAGAGACCAGGCAAGTCTGGTGCCCTGAGTTAAACCCTTTAAAGGGGAGAGTGCTGACTGGAGCCTTAGGAAGGCACTGGAGGCTGATGGTGAGGGTGGGAAGGGACCAGAAGGTGTAATGGCCTGTTTAAAATTACTGAACTGACTGTTGTTAGGAGAATGTCAACAAAATATATGGATGTCTTCAAAGGATTATTGCTGGTGTCTAAATGAACCTTACCTTACCTTAAAAACTAGGCCTATGCTTACAAGTTATTGCTGCCAATTGCCTAAGGAAGGCATGTATTAATAGATATCTCAGGTGTCACAAATGCCTTGGCAGTTATTTCATGCCTACATTCATCTTCTGGTTTTATAGTGATTGATATGGAGTCTAATAAACATACACTGTGCAGTCTCTTACGTAGAATGTGAATCACTCACTATAACCATTAGCATTTGTTGATTTATTAATAATCAAACACTGAAACACTGAGCACTTCTCATCCCTTGCTGTACTGGAACACTAACTGCAGCTTACTCCCTGAGCTTTAATTCAGAGGTCTAACAAGAATTAATAAGAGATCTCTGCTCCCCTACTTGGTAGTTCTGCTTACCCCAATCTTTAGGTAACTTGGTGGTTCTTTTCACCCCAATCTATGTTACATGGTGGCTCTGCTCCTCATCCCATGCTGTAGTTTAATACTTGGCAGCACCACTGGCCAGGATGTAAATTACTTGTGCGTAATGTGCTACATCTTCACTCTACAGCTAACGGGATTTGATTAAGGTACTGTCTCAAGCAGCTCAAGCAGGAAGGATAACATTGAATGGCTGATTCTTATGGGAAGCAGGCATTCTCATCATGTTTTGAATCACAATTCAGTTATACTAAAAGAAAATCATGATTTGTAATTCAGAATATGTGGTTTACATTTGAGGAACCACAATGTCACACATAAATATTTAATAGGTATTTTTATATTGCATAATAAGATAATCCCAACTGTCATTGCTTTTGATATCACACTACAAGAAGAATGTGCATAGTCCTGTTTCTGCCACCATGTATTTCTTTCAAACACCAAATCATGTATAATTCGTCTGCAACTGTATTAATTACTGTAAAAGAAAACTGCATAAAGAGGGGTCCACACAAAATGCTAGCTAATTTGAGAACACCACCCCAAAATTCTGTGTATATTTTATCATCATCATAATAATGAGCAAGTGTACTGTGTGCCTAGGATATAGTTTAAAAAAAGTATAGTTGAAATATACAGTACTTGTTTATTTAACTCCATAACTCTTCCTGTAAAACATTACTTAAATAAAAAATGCTTTTTAAATGGTAACCGTGTTTCCTTTAAGTAATGGAAAAAAAAATAAACACAAAAAAATTGCCATTTATGTCACAATTTGAATTTAGCGTTAAGCTTTCTTTCAATATAATCCCTAACTAAAAGACAAATCAACATACTACTGCTTTAGTATTCTCGAAGGACAACATAGAGCTTTTTGAAAAGATTTTCTGATTTTATGAGGTTTTTATGCAGCAATAGTTTTCATAATTTAATATAATTTGGTGTTTTTTTTTCCAATGCTACAAAGATGTTGTTTTCTTTGTAATTGCAATACAGAATAGTATCTTTTCATCCTTATAGAATGAAGCTGAGATCTTGGTTAAATTAGATATTCCCTTTTTTTCAGGCAAAGATATTAATTTATTTTATCTCAGTTGTTTTGCACTGCTTTATGAATAGGCCCTAAGAGTCTGCCTTAAAAATGGTTTAATAGCCTTGTCATGTCATACCTAATATATTTTATCATATGTCTCATGAGTTGTTACTGCCCATGTGCAAGCTTCATTTGGTTCAGTCTGCATTGTGCACAAATTATAGAATCCCTTGGATAAAAGGGAGCTCTGGTTTTAACACCTTCCTTGAGAATGTGGTACTTACAGAGCCCTCTTTGTGCATTGTGGCTATACACACAACTGACATTCACCTAGAGGCCCATTTATTAACATTTTGAGTTTCGTATTATAGTGTTTTGAAACCAGGATAAACTTCTTTCCAATGAAAGATCTGAATTGAAAAAAGCACGAATGACAAAAAAGTCACGGAAACCCGCAACTTTTTCATATTTTCGTACAAATGCCAGTGCCGAAAAACCTCAAAACATCTAAACCATTCAGATTTGTTGTGGTTTTGATGCATAATAAATTGTTACGAAATTGGGTTTTGGTGTCAAAAAACCTGAAGCATTAGTAAATGCCCCCTCTAGTAGTTGGCATGCTAGCATCATTCACTGCAGCACATGCAACGTTACACAACAAATGGTGGCATTTGTGCTTATGATATGAACAATAAAGACACTGCTTGTTTGCAGTTTATAAAAGCTGATGCACAAGCTATTTTGCTTTCACCTGCTTTTATGGTTGAATTGTGGAAAAAGACTGTATTGTGGGTAAACTTTGCACTTTGTACTGCCTTAGCGTTATAATGAGTTTTCCCATCTTTGTCAGCAGGGCCAGTAATGCCTAAACTGTTTAGTTTTGCCTGAAATAATTTCTTGATAAATATGATCCTGATGTACCAATAAGGAACCTTGATTTTTCCCTTGTCCAAACAGGGCAAAGCAGCTCAGTAGACAATTAGATCTAGGCATTTCCCCTTTATGTGATCTTCTATCATCTGTTGTATACATTTGTCTGACTTTTTCTCTTAAATATAATTAAAGTGTAGTAATAGTGTCACTGCAGCCAAAATTGCTTCCAAAATACAAAAAAAGACATCAATCACATCAACACAATTTCTATTTGCAAGAGTATTTAAGTTTTTAGTTACAAATTTATGATAATAAAGATACCCTGCTTAGTTGCATTTCTCATGACCAAAGCATGATGAGCTTTAGAAGAGAGATGCTAGATAGATATGACCGGAGATAAACAGTATAGGCCACAACATTGGGTAACTTCATGCGGCATGGTGGCTTAGCAACTTTATGTAGGTTTGAGCTTACAGTGACTGGCAGGACCTTCTGTTATTGCAGCCACGTCAGCACTGTATTTAGGTCCGGTGCCACCCTAGGCACTGGACGTAAATGTGTGCTAGCCTGCACAAGTGACATCACGTGTAATGTGTGTGCATGACCTCACTTCCCTTTGCACATCATGTTACTTCTGCCGGTGATGTCATATGCATCTTACATGGAACCCTCACTCCCCAGCTCCACTGCCAGATTTGGCCAGGTACATCAGGGGCTGGGAATGGTTTCTATTCTTTTTGTTTTTTTTATCATTGAGTAAATAGGCACCCAACTGCCGCCCCCCTAAGGCTGCCACCCTAGGCACAGCCCCTCGTGTGCCTATATATAAATACAGCCTTTTGCCAGGTGCTTCATGAGCACTCAGCTGTGGTCCTGAGCACTCCAAAGCAGTTCCATGTTTGTGTAGTGCATCATGCTTGGTCTCTAATTTGATGTTCTACTGAGGTTTTTCAATGTTTGAAATGTAAGCTGCCCGTGCATGACATTACAGGCCAGTTGTCACATCCCCAGCTATTCTTAACTCCTGACCTAACTGTGATGTCTCTTAATTTTTACTCATTCATACTATAAGCATATACTATGGCTGTGCCCTTTTGCAGAAAATATGCTCGTGCCTGGAACAGGTAATTAACATGGAATTAGGCAATGATAAGTGGTTAGCTTTAACAAGACAGAATAGAACAGGTTTTGTGATTTTTCAAAGCAAAGCCACATCTTTTAAAAAAAACAGGTCATCAATTTTATTTTAAATAACGTCTATGCCTTAGTCAAATGTTATCTGTTTCTTGACTATTTTATAACAAAAATTTGCTCACAACCCTACTTAAGCCTTATGATGCAAAATTATCCGATAAACTAATATGCTTCTCTTCTTTAGCCTCACGCTGCATTTTGAGTGTAAGTTTTAGCTACCAAAGCCACATGGTAATAGACAACCCCTTAGCTGAGTACTGTAGGTGCCTTTACACATGCCCTTGGCATTAAGCCCTTTGCTAGCAGTTCAGTGTGGTGTACAAAGGCAAAAAAAGGATCTGAACAAGGTGGTGAGATTGTTAAAGCAGGTCATTAACGTCTTTACTGCAACATAAAGTTCATTGCTAAGGAAGATGTGACAGCTGCTGTGACTAATTAAGCAATTCATAAAAGGGGAAAGGTTCAGCATCTTCAGACGTGCTGCAAATGCCACAAGAAGCAATTCTGTTTGTTAGTAAAGATGACATTATTCCTCAAATCCCTTTCAGGATAAGTCCTGTATGCAATGAGGTTTTATTCAGAGCCCATACAATCACAGCTTTGGCTCCATCATCCAGACTGCTTTTGTACTACACTTAACTTTTTTCTTATGAACAATTAGCAGGTGAAGGCCCTGCAACAGAACATATATAGCTCACAAATCTCTACCCAGAGAAAAAAATAGTTAGGAGCAATAAGATATTGTGTATGAATGTATGTATAACTTTATTTATAAAGTACAACAAGGATATGCAGCGCTGTACAATCTTACAATGTACACAATTACACACAGGGAGGACAAGTGTTATAATAAATACAAAAATAAGTGTAAATACACAGGGAGTAAGTGCCATGTGGCATGAGACACAATGGAAGGAGGTCCCTTTCCCATAGAGTTTACAATCTACAGTAAGTGGTTGGGTAACATACAGGCACAAATTGGAAGGTAAGCTGCACAAAGTATGGGCATTTGCCATAAGTGCAAGACAAGACAAAATAAGGCTTTAGTGCTCCAGAAGTATCTCAATGATACTTTGGCTTTTTAAGAGCCCACACACCTATATACCCTCATGCAATAACTGTTACATATTGATCTTTAGAAGCTTACAATATATGTATCTATGACCCTATCAGTTTAAATGGTCTGATCATCACCTTGTTTATAGTCAGTGAAACATTATATACATATATGTATATAGATGCCATGTTAACAATTTAAATTGCTTGCTTATACTTATTTTATCAAATTATTTATCACTACCTGTATATAGATTAGAAGACTAGAATAGAATTAGAAGACATTTATCAACACTGGGCATGCCCATGGTTAGATTTGCTCAGTATTTATGAATGAACCCCAACTGTGCCATCACACAATACGTTCCTTAGTGCAACTCATTCACATGCTTACCATATGCCAAATTGAGTATCATTAGTTAATGGTCAGCCATGTTATTGCAGGAATTCTGTTTTTTCCTGGAAGAGCTACATTTAGGCTACATAGAGACAATATCAGTAGTGTATTTCAACGATTTTTAAAGGCTTTTCATCCACATTTTATATCTCACAAATATTAAATAAAATACACATCTCATTTATTCTTCCAAATACTTACTTTAAGCTAATAGTAAATCACTGTACAGTCAAATACCACTAGAGTGTAATATCTTATTGTATAATGAAAGTAAATGTAATTTTAAGCAGTTTTCCATTGCACATTAATCAGAAATGTTTAATGATGTTAAACTTACTTATAAATATAATTGCTAATGAAAGTGTTAGCTGTCTGTCCCTTGCTATTCCCTGCAATACTTCCACTGCTGTTACTGACTAATACCACTGAAACAATATTGTAGTATTAATTATGCTCCAGCCAGTACTGCAGTTTCCACATTTTCTTGAACACATCTGTCATTCTATTTCTTTACAGTTCATAGGCACTGTAGGGAACTGCAGCGCCCCCTTGCAAAAAAATCTTATGGGGGTGGCTCATGCTCACAGACCCACTTGACGGTTCCCCCAGGTCCCCTGCGAGTAGTTACACCACGACGTCTACTGCAGCATAGTTAAAATTATGCAAAAATATTATACAGACACAGCATTTGTTATATGTTCTTTGGATTCTTTGGACCTGGGTCCCAATTGGAAAACCATTCCTTAATAAAATAATAAAATATATAAATATAAATATAACCAAAAAATGGATGCCGCACTCACAGGACTTAGTGAAAAAAACTATGTTTATTGTGACAGACTAACGTTTCGGCTGAGTCCACAGCCTTTCTCAAAGTGCACAGTATTACAACAAACCCACACTTAAACCTAAAATGGCGCCAAAATTCTGTAGTGACGTCATGAGTAAGTGTAATTGGTGATTCCCCACCCACTTAGTGCAAAATCTATCAAAAAACAGCATCTAACCTAATACAAACACAAAAAACAAAAAAATAAACGAAACATATATGCACACATATTTACAGCTTAAAAGAAATCAAGTTAAAGTGAAAGAGATAAGAACAAAGAGAACGGAAATAACCACCTGTCTTTGCTGAACTGCAACTCCCACTCTTACATCTTATAGGAGCGTCATGAGTATATATAACTGTACTCAGTCAGAGTTACCATCAAGCTGATATAATAGGTACAAATGGGGTCACCATCAGTTAGTGCCATTGCGTTAATAGTGATTATCGATGCGCTCAGTGTGTGGTAGCGTTAATTAAACTGTCGGCGGCTCCCGACTCATACTGTAAGCGGGTAACTATGGTAACCGCAGCGCTATATCCTTCAATGCACTTGCGGCCAAATGATACGGATAGAAGGGGGGGAACAATAAATTACCTGTTCTGGGGGAAAAAGTTTATTGCGGCAGGCGTTGGTCCCCTGATCGGTTCCTGTAGTGCCCCACTATGCAGGCGGGTTACCATGGTAACCAATGCGTCGTTGGTGCCGATCATGATGAGACAGGGAATTACTTCCTGCTCAGAGGTGACTGGTGCTGGCCGCAACAAGGGCACAGTGTTGCACGATCTTACCACCTTACGGTGGCTTGGCTGGAGAATGATCGTGGCAGAGTATTGTTGGTGCCAAGATGTTGGGAGTGATCCCCATCCTGTGTAGACTGCCATTATTCATAGCAGCATACACAGAGCAGGGTATGCCTACCAGTATTGCGCGTAGACTGTTATTTATCATAACAGTATATACGGAACCGGCAGTCACCCCAGTACATCAGGGACATTATAGGCACGGCCCCTCTAATTAATAGCACCTATGAGTGTCACCGCATATGCATTAAAACGTGTTATACCGCAGGTAACTAGAGGTATAAGGCATATTAAAGGGTTAAGATTATGTCGTATGTAGGAATGGGAGTATATGTTGCCTACAGCGCAGGTGGGTTAGAGAAAAGCAGAAAGATATATCAGAGAGGAAAGAATGGATACAGAGAATCATAGATTGAGAGTTTGTTTCAATCTGAGGTTTATCAATCAAAGGAGTTGTAACAAATGTAATAAAGTTATAGTTAAATTCTGTTACATCGTATTTGTAGCTTATTCTTAACACGATTGGGTGTTTTTAGTCTCTAAGGAACATCAAAATAGAGTATAACACACTCATGGCTCTATATTGTAGAAGTCAGATATGGGTCAGATTCTGCAGACAATTGATAGTCTTATTGGATACAGCATGGAAACATATTTCGGAATGCTACAGTGAAATGCAATATTCACAATTAGAACAGAACACCCGAATGGCAGATTTATAAATAAAAAGCTGAATAGGAAACTAATTCATTGAGTCCGTTGGGATTTATGGTATTCAGTCTATGCATCCATTTTAATTCCCTCTGTAGAAGTAGTTTTTCACGATTACCACCACGGACCAATGGGGGTATATGATCAATAATCATACACCTCATGCTTGCTAATGGATGTTTGTGTGCCAGGAAATGTGCCGCCACTGGGGTATTTGCTTCTCCTGATGTTAGTGCTGCACGAATTGCAGACCTATGATTAGCCATACGATCCCTAAATGTGGTAATAGTTTTGCCTATATATAACAGACCACATGGACACTTGATAAAGTAAATAATAAATTTAGATGTACAAGTAAGTCTGTGTTGGATATGTATCAGTCGTCCCGTGTGAGGATGATTAAATGTAGGTCCCGACATCAGGGCACTACAGGTAGTGCAACTAGGGCATTTATAGCACCCCAATTTCGTAGAGGATAGCCATGTAGTAGGGTTTTCAGTTTGGTAACAATGGCTTGGATCAGTTTTGACAAGTATATCTCTGAGGCTCCGTCCCCTTCTGTAAGCTATTCGTGGAGGGTTTCTGAAAACTGATGGTAGGGTCCTGTCCTTGGCTAGGACCGACCAATGATAGGAAATAGCGTTAGTCAGAGGTTTCTTGTCAGGGGCAAATGTGGTGATGAACGTCAGTCTCTCATTGGTGGTAGCCGGAGAGGTAGTATTTTTCGTTTTCAAAGTAGCTGATTGTGTTAAGGATGCCGTTTTTTGTCGAGAAGATTCCAACAAACGTGGTGCATACCCTCTCTGTCTGAAGCGTGTTTCAAGTTCATCAAGTTGATCTTGTAGCTTAGTTGGGTCCGAATTGTTTCTAATCATGCGTACCATTTGTGAGTATGGTATGCTCTGAAGGGTATGTGGTGGGTGGCATGATGTGAAGTGTAATAAAGTATTTCGATCTGTATCCTTCCTAAAGGTTGTAGTCTCAAGGGTTAATCCTGTTGTTGTTAGAGCCAAGTCCAAAAAAGAAATTGAAGTAATATCAAGATGAGCTGTAAATCGTATGGTGGTTGGTAGTTCATTCAAATCCTTGACCATTGACCAAAACTGGTCTGTGGTACCGGTCCACAATACAAACAGGTCGTCAATGAACCGAAACATCTTAAAGATGTATTTGCCATATATGGGAAAAATATATGTGTTTTCATAGTAAGCCATAAATAAGTTAGCAAACGATGGAGCAACACTTGATCCCATACTGGTCCCGCTCGTTTGTTGGTAGTAGGTATATTCAAATTTAAAATAGTTCAATGTTAGGCAGTGAGTGAGGAGTTCAATGAGGAATTCAGTTGGAGGTCTGTTTTTGTCCGGGTGTCTCACTAAGTAATTTTTGATGTTCATAATGCCCTCCTGCGTAGGGATCACGGTATACAATGATGACACATCCATTGTTGCAAGTAAAATCCCCGGTGGTAGGGGGTATAGTGTCTGTAGTTTTAATAGGAGGTCCCCTGTGTCTCTAATGTATGTTTGTGTCTCTTTGACTAATGGTTGTAGGAAAAAGTCTATATAGATGGACAATGATTGTAGTAGGGAATCTCTAATATAATATCTCTAAATATAAATATAAATATATAAATATAAAAAACTAATAAAAAAATATTTTAACATTAAAAAACAATAGATTTGTTTTACAATAACATGGATTATGAAGCTTAGTTAAAAGAAAATGGGAACTTATTGGATAATGGGTATCCTGCAATTGAATTTACAATTAATTTATTAGGCTTATTTCAGTGTGAAAATATATATGTATACTTACACGCACTCACATACACATCACAGTGTGACACATTCCACATGCTATGGAAGAACATCTGACTTACCTTACCTTGCTTAAAGGAGAACTAAAGCTTAGGCAAAAATGCTGCACATTGTGATTTGGGGTTTTCTACTAGCCCAAAGCAACCATTGCCCTTTAACACAGAAGAACTGTAAATCTGAACATCATATTTTCTTTTCTGCTTATTCACAGTACTTGCTGTGGGCTGCCGTCAGTTACCTGAGCTTAGGGACCTACTCACAACATGCTGTATATATATATAGAATATAAAAGGCTTAGTTATTCATTCAGATTTTCATTACATGACAGCTCAGGAACCAGTAAAATTAGCAGCTTATATTACAGGTGAGCCTCATTACTGCTTGATGATTTGCGACAATCTAACTTTAACAGCTGCTGCCCACAAGCATGTGCAGTGTCAGTGACACTCCTAACAAAATCCAAGATGGTTTCCCCCTGTGGACAACTTTGAAGGCCTGAATAATTACTGTTATAAAGATTGTGAAACTTTAGGCTGGTGCAGTAATTTCAGTCTAAAAAATATGGCATTTCTACCAATATTTATTTTTAGGGATTCATTATTAAATAGTAATAGCTATTATCAAATACAACAGGCTCTTAAGGGCACAAGATTAATATAATTTGTTCTTGTTCTTAGATAAATGATAAGGTTAGTGACATTTGCAGCTTTTTTACACAGGGCATATGGCATTTGAACTCCATTTATCCATTGTACACCTTTAACAACTTTAAGCATCATGCTTAACTTGTTATATACATTAGATCATTTTATACAAAGCACCTTTTGAAGGCAGCAAAACTGTAATTTGTTTCTCTTTGTCTGCATTAGAAATTAAACCTAAATTGACTTATTTCATGCTGGTCTCTAAGGGCACTATGTATACTGTTAATAAAATAACAGTTGAATAATTACATTGTGGGTTTTTACTTATTTAGCCATGCAAAAGTGTTTGTGCATTTTTAAAGCCATATTATTTTTTCCTCATGTTAGTGAAAATATTGTATCTGGAAAACAGGGATACTTCTCTTAAAACTGGTATAGAAACTGGCATTGTTTAAATCTGTAAGAAAAATAGGCCTTGAAGCTTGAATTCAGCATTGTTCTCATTGAGGGGAATAATTTAGTGGTGAAAAAATGTATCCTTATGTATGCAGTTTAAAACCTAGGGCAATGAGAGCTTTATGAGCAAGAAAATCTCTTTTACACTGTGTAATCAATTTTACAAAGATTTTTGCAAGGGTTTCCTGTCATGGAATTAATATTGCATCTTCATGAATAGGCAACCTTGTTCTCTGGAAAGCACTGGCTGGTTTCATATTGCAGCAGTTATGGTTACTGAATGGCTGCGGCTATTAATTTTGTTCATGCAATCTTGAAAGTGCTTAAAACTATAATTATGGTACTTCTTATATTGACTGATATTTCAATAAATTTCCTCTGCATTTGTTATCATACAGAAGAGCTGTGGTACTCTACTGAAAAAGAAGAACAAAATTGGGTGAGGGTCACTGCTCTTCTTTTACTTACCAGAATTTCTATACATACTATACACTAGCCAGTGGAGATGATGGAAATGGGTAGGTCTTACCCAGGCTGGCTCCTGGTGGGCCCTTGCTTTCCTGTTGGAGGAAGGGTTAACAGCACTGATTCCACACACAGAACTTGATCTCACAAATAACTTGGGTGCCAGTGGTTCTTTAATGATGAATTAACACTTTATTGATGGAATATCTTATCTTAAAAATCTGGCATTAAAAAGTGGCATTGATGTTGATGGTGCAAGCTCACAAATCAGTAAATAATTCAAATACTTTTTTAAATCAGTTTCTTACAGCAGTTGTTATTCAGTTGATATCACAGCTGTAGTGTTATCAATACCATAAAAGTAGTACTTGCTGCCTTGTTGAAACAATCCCCAGGGCTAGGTAAAGCTTAGAGTGGTCCCATGCTCCTAGGATCTCAATCCCTGAGCCTGACGGCTTGAGTCTCTATACTTGCGACCTTGTCACTCTTACTTCCCTACTCTAGGAGCCTCTGTCTGCTCTACTAACTGCCCTGATCCTGCCTCTCACTCCTAGAGCAACGAATTACAAATCTTCCTAACACTTACTACGCCTACTGGAACCTACCTCACTCCCAGGCCCTTCAGCACCACATCCTTCAGCAACTAGGAATATAACTAGGAAATTCTGCCATCAACATATTAGTACGGCAAGGTCCTGCGTACTTTCCTTAAAATCCTAAAGAGTTTAATATTTTGCACTGCACAGTAAAAACAAAAAAGCTTCTTTGAATACGTCACAATTCATTTGCTCATTTCTCAACATTAGTTGCAGAAGGTTTTATACTGCGGCCCTCCAAGCTGAAAGCTTTAGTTGCAAGTAACCAGAGCTGACACTCCCTTAGCACAGTGGTTGTACAATTATTTCTGCTTTATGTGGTACTGAGCAAAGAATGAGGTTATATCAGGTAAATATATATTTGGCTAAGGGGAATTTGCTCAGTGGAACAGTAGTTGGATAGGTCAAGGTATGATGCCTATCCCCAGGCCTAGTATTACGAAATAAGGTGATTAGGTATTAATCTTTTGAACTTTTTTAGTTTGCTCTACATTTTAAGAAGTATAAGCAATATCGCAAATCTCTTTTAAATAGCCTTAGTTTGTATGTCCTTTACTTATATTATAAATATTTAGTACACATAATATTTGGAACTTTCATTAGAAGCTTATGCTTTGTGGTTATAAACTGTGTTTCTAAACACAAAAGGAAAACATTTTATGACTTGTATTTGTCTCTTGGCCATCAACCACTCACATGTCTTCAGCTGAAACTAACATGGTTCAATTATTAAACCTTCTCATATTGGTCAATTTCCCAGTTTGCCAGGCAAAGTGGCACTCTGCATTGGATAAAGTGGAACCCAGAAATATAATATTTGTAAATCAGGCCAATTGTACATCATACAGAAATGTTTGCAGAAAGTGTGTGGAGCAGTTAATGGTTTCTGTTAGAATCATTTCATAAGTTTAGTTTGCTAACTTCTGAGAGAGCAACATGGTGGCAGCAGGGATCAAAACCTTGGACTGAAAAGCTGACTGGAATCACTTCAAGTGAAAGTTAAACAGCACCCTGCAGTGGTGACTGGAGGTACAGCTTTAAGTGTAAGTAACAATTACTGCTAATATTTACACAATATGGAAAGTTGACTGTGGAAAGTGGAGCAGAAAAAGGGAGTAGCTGAGTGGAAAAGTTAGATTGTTTTACCAGGGAATAAGGGAATGTTCTTGAAAAGAGCAGCGATTTAAAAGAAATTTTAAGAGACAAAGATGCTGTTCAAGATGTAACTGTCTTACAGATAGACTAAGAATAAAGGTTCTAAGAATTAAAAGTTGCTGAAAAATTGATTTGTCTCAATATAGAAATCCTTCCTTGTTCTCCCTGGGTTTGGATTCATAATCCAGATCTTTTCCAAAATATTGGCTTAAGCCAAGAAAGACAAGAAAAAGAATTTCCTAGGTAATCACAACTGCTAGGAATTCTGGAAGGAATTGCATGATGTAATTTAAGAGTGGGAGAAGGGTGGGTGCTTTTGCTAGGTGCCAATCATATCCTTAGAACAAATGCTGTTTGCAGGTCATAGGTTCCTAAGGGAGATTGCCACCTAGCAACAGCTAATGGGAGAGTAGCCCACGCCTAGTAGTTGCTTTTATGGATGCCTCTTTATGCCATGGTGTTTAAAAAGGTTCTGGGAGTAAAGCATGAGGCTACGTTCATTAAATAGGAAGATAGAGACATCTTGTAGCAGCCTTTGTTGTGGATCCTCCAGAGGAATGTCCCTTGAGTTGGATGCTAGCAATATAACAATTTTATAGGGAACAGAAATCAACCTAAAATTTTGTGAGATGATCTGAAAGTTATTAATAACGGTTAGTAGTTCCTCTTAAGGAATACGTTTTGTGTAAATATATTGAAAGTTGCTTAACTAACGCATCAATGAATGATCAATGTCTTATATTATGTCTTATATTACTTCAATCACACTGCAGAAATATGTTTTTGTGACCCTTCCATAAATAATGTCATACAGAACCAAGGGTCAAAAAAGTGAAAAGATAGTTCTTCTTCTACCTATGGCTAGAAGACATGCTTATTTAATGAATAATGAGCTCTAGTCAAGAGCGTTATCAGACACCTTTCACAGGAAGGACAATGTGAGTTTGATGTCCTACACGTATTTATAACAAGAAAGGGAAAGCGAAAATGAAAATATCTAACCATTTTAGGGGATGACAGCCACAATGAATAGGTTCATTTCTGTAGAAACTCCTAGGGCCTGAAGGAATTCTATTATAACCCTGAGGGAACTTTGAGACCATAAAACATTTGTTGCAATATACAGCACAGTTTGGAAACAGTTTGGAAACTTACAGGAAATACTATAACAACATCTGTTGCCCTGTCTTGATGCATGTTCATGAGTGCTCTGTAAATCAATGCTAGGAGGCACAAAGGCCAGACAGATTCTGCTAAGAAAAATGAAATTTGTTGTTTGTACATGCCATGTGGTACAATATTCTCAAAACAAATTTCCCTAAAGCTTAAGGAATGCCAAAATAGATTGTTATGGTGGAAGATTACATATAGCATACTCTATAGATACTACAGTATATGTCTCTGATGAGCTAGTCTGTCTGCTGTACTTTTTTGCATTCCTTGATGTTTTTAGCTCTGAACAATATGTTTCTATGAAGGGCCTGTCTCTGAAGCAAAACTGCCTCTTAGCACAGAAATGATATGGCTTTCCTGTTGCCCATTTGAAGTACTGGGGCTAGATATGGAGTATGCAAGTACAGTCATACTGCAAATTTGGCAGAAATGAGATCTAGTATATGAATGCGGAATTGTTCTGTATTGGAGAATAAAACCCTTTTACTGTTCTGGTGTTGCGAAACTCTCCTAAACTGAATGATGCAATGGTTAGGACCACTCAGTCCAGCAGTTGTTCTTTGATGGAAGAGGAATATAAGGTTTTATTTTTTGTTTTGTTTAATTTGTTTTTCAAATGATCATTTACAGTTATCAACAACCATCTGGTGTGATCTACTACAGAAAGATAAGACATGCCCAGCGGTGTAGGTAATTCACTACTGCTTTCATAATTCTTGAGAAAGCATAGGCCACTTGAGATTAGTGATGAGTGAATTTTTTTTTACCAGGCATGGATTCGCTGCAAAATTCTGCAAATTCTGCAAATCGAAACTGCCACAAAAATTAAAGTGAGGAAAAAGAGTGACTGGAGTTTATTAGAGCACAAGTCACATCGCTGTGGCACCCTGGAAAATGAAGAACATGGCTAGCCCTATGTAAAAATTCAAAATTAAATTAAAAAAAATTTTTTTTTTGCTTTAAAGAATGGATTCCAATGCAGGATTCTACTGGAGAAGCTTTATTAACCGATGTATTACAAAAAATAAATGTTTTCCCATTACAGTATTCCTTTAAGCACTATGTATGACTGGCCACAACATACAGGTATGCACTGTTGTTATAAACAATGCTTGCTGTTAAAATCTCTTCTTTAAAGAGAAAGGATGTAGCAATATTCTACAAAAAATTGCGAGTGCGTCAAGAAAGGTGCGATCACATCAAAAAAGGTGCAGCTGCACCAAAAATGTAGCATGCATAGAAAAAAAGGTATGCAGTACCCGCATTTTGTGAAACGGGACGAATTTGCTCATCACTAGTGTATAATATTTGTTAGCATTTGTAAGTTAGGTGTCACACACAGTATCCCAAAACCCAGAACAAATGCCAAAATTTCTTCTGCCTATAACAGCCACCTTTCACTTCAGCAGGAGCCCTCCGCTACTTGGGTGCCGTCAGGACTTACTGTGAGAGAACCAAGGCAATCGTTCTGGGCAGGCTAGGGAACCAAAGCATATTATGGAGTACAGGAAGAGAAGACAAAGTTACAAACAGACCAAGGTCAAAACCGTATAAGCAATGAGGTACAAAATCGGAATCCAGGAAACTTAGTAAAAGATCAGGCAAAAGGGTCAGTACAGGCAGCAATTGTCAAGGTCTAGGTCAGGCAGAAGTCAAAACACAGAAATCAAGCAAGGAAATGCACCCAGGAACTTAGAGAAACAGAACCTACGTTGGGCAATTGAATATAGCGCATGGTGCCTTTAAATATTTGAATTTTGCACCAAGCGTGATGACATCATGCGTCGCGACTGCATAGTTATGCGCGACCGAATAATTATGGGCGCGACCACTTTACTTGTCAATGAGGAGCAGCGCGCACAGAGGGAGGCATTGGGTGAGGCAGCAGCATCCCTGTTGCCCCCCCAGGTACCTTCACATTAGGTTTGGTAAATGTTGGGTCAAAGTGACAACTGTAAAAGGGATTTAGGAATTAACTTCTTGCTCTGTACCTCTGAAGTGTTATTAACCCTTGCAAGTGGCCAATGCAGCCATAAAACTCCTGTTTAGCAGGGTTACTGACTATTCATAAAGTCGGAATTGTATATAAAACTTTAAAGATAAAAAAACTGCAAAATAATGCAAGAAAGAGACAAAAATAAACACACTTTTCTTACATAAGCTAATGTCACAGTAAGCAGTGGCAAAATGACAGCAGAGCATTTGTTCATTGTGACATTAGGTAAAATCCATGATTGGCCGATACTTTTCTTACTGCCTGTCATTTTGGCTAATGGAAACCACCTATTGTTTCACAGACAGTTTGGATTTCATACCAAAATTTCACGCTTGAGCATTTATACTATAAAATTGTCCCCTTTTGTATTGGGACAGGCAAGATGACCAATCAAGTTGTTACTTTTGCGATGTTTACGCTACATAGCTTTGGTTGCCGAAAAAGGGATTGAGAGAAACATTTTTAAAAAGGCAAATACCGTAATGTAAATAAAAAATATTCCATAGTATTTTTGATTCTCTGTCGGGGTACATTTACTAAGAGCCATACCATGCATTCATTCAGCATTACCAAAAAGGGTATTGCATTGAGTACAAACTATTTGGAGTATGTGCATGGAAGTAGTAAGTAGATATGATAAAGACAGTATCAGACTAAGATGTAATTTTATTACAGGTATGGGATACTTTATCTATAAAAACATTATCCTGACAGCTGTAAAAGGAATATCATTCTCCATAGAGTTCTTTTTAAAAAAAATATACCTCATTGTTGACTGTTTTTTTTTTCTCTGTAATAGTAAGCCAGTACCTTACCTAACTAAGTAAGCATAAATACACGCTTTTAGCAAAAACTGCACAGTCTGCTGTATTGTAGTCCCCTTCACCAGACTATATAACCATGCCGGTATTTTATTAGCTTTGGCGATGAAAATGATGCTTGAACCCAATGTCATTAATATATATGAATATATAGGAAGGCTAGTATTTTTTTCCAGGAAAGGTGGCTGGCAACTCTAGCGGCCAACCAGGGCGAAAGTGCAGCTTGACCATCCTTGAAGAATTATTTGTATGTGGGGGTGCCCAATCATTTTAGTTATGTCACTGCCAACAGCCAATATATAAATCCAATACTTTCAGAATCATATCTCCCTATCCACAGGGTGCATATTTCACTGACCTATTTGAATATACCTAAGGATTTAAATGATAATGCTAGATCTGAGCGATTTCAATTCCCAATGAACCAGTTAAATGAAGAATGCTTATAAATTATTTCAATTTACAACTTGTATTTTCTGCTATATAAGGTTTTTTTGTTCAAAAAATCATGTATTTAATAGTTTGAAAAACATGAATTCTTAATTTCTATAATGCAAAAAAAAGTGAAAAACTCAATTGTAAAATTAAAAGGCGTCTAAAAGCTTGTGAGGTCCCGCAGAAGTCAATGGGAGCAGTCCTAGGCAAAGCTTAAACTATCTAGACAATTTGAGTTTTTCAAAGAAATTTTGAGCTTGTATGATGAGTAAAATACAAAATTAAGCCACTTGAGTTTTTTTTTCACAATTTTATTTGACCATGTTTTTTAAATTCTGATTTTTGAATAAATAAGGTAACATTCGCTTTCATTAAATTTCAAGGTTTTAAATAGGGAAGCATAATAGAAGAAAAGAAAAAAAAATACATAATTCCTTTGTGTGAATACATTTTTGCATTAAAGCATCTAACTGAGAAAATGTATACCTTTTGCACCACAAAAATATGCCACCTTCAACTGCCAAGTCTTAATAAGTTATAATTGTTTGCCTTTATTTATGTATTTTTTTCTCAATAACAAATTACAACTGTTAATTATGATTACATTGCTTATATCTGTCTTTTTTTTCTTCTCCCACAGTAGCACCAAAGAGCTAAAGTGAGTGTTGACCTTCCATGCCTAGTGGGAGTTTCTCACTGCAAGCTTTGATAATCTGACAGCTCCTGTTTCTGTGCAAGATCTATAACCTGACATTTTAAGCAAAATAAATATCAATTATTCACTTATAATAAAATATATAATCTTGTTCAAGAAATGCAGCTTTTAGCTAATATTTTGTACCAGTGTAAGAGGGTTGTATAAAGTGACGTTAGGTTTGAATCAGTTAAAATGTCAGGGTGGGCTTTAGTGCTAATGCCAGCAACTTTTATTAGTCAGCTTGTGGCATTTTACTGGTAAAGTTCACATCATGTAAAAAATATATTCAAAAACAGCATATTCCTTTATGTAATAAACAGCACAAAGTTTTCCCAGGTGCAGAAACCCATATCTGCCAATCAGATGTTGACTTTTACACAGATAATCAATAAATTCTACCTGCTGATTGGTTAGTGTAAGTGACAGGACCAGTAGAAATCTTTACAGATTTAGTACATAATCCAAACTGTTCTAAATCATTGTGCTTGCAAGACCATCAGCATTTTTTTTAATTTAGAAAATGAATCAGACTTTTCGTGATAAAAGTATTTTCTCCTGTGATCAAGAAAATCTGTAGATTGGACTAAACTGCTTGTGCCTTCAGAGCAAACCCAAATATGTTATCTATATAGTGATATAACAGAAACAGAATCTCTCCATCTCACTCTATTTTGCATGACCTATAACCAGAAGATACATTGTCACACTTGCTAAGCAGCATAGGACACTCAGATGTCCTACATATGTCGCCTGCTCTGCACACGATTTAAAGTTGTCTGGAGCAACCCAAAAGCAAATCATAAATTACTTATACTGCATATTAACCATGGTTATAAATAAGCAATAAGCTGATGTGAAATGCTGATTTACTGCAGAGCTAAAACGAATACCAACAAGGTCACATAGAATGAGCAGTTCCTTTGACTGATCCATTTGTCTTTGATGAACCACGAAAAGAGCCTTCGAAGATTTATAGAAAATATATATTTATTACACAAACATAAGAGAATAATTTCCTGTCATGCCTAACCTATAACTACTAAATACAATTTTCTTCTTTATTTAATTTTTTTTTTATTTGCAGGCTTGAATGCTACAATAAGAACATCTTCATTTCACAGTATCCTAGCAACTATTTCTCAGCTGTAAGTTCTGTAATTACTTATCACAGTTTTTTTCTGTTTTTCTTTATCTAGGGAGTGGTCAGTTATTGAATAACAATTCTTCACCATAAACTATGATTTTTTTTCTGCTACTCAATTATTTTTTCTTTTTAATGGTGTAATGACAACATGGTTTTGAAGAGCAGATACATCAGGCTAGTAATTCTGGGATTTTAGCTTAGGCATACCAATGATCTCAGAGACATTTTACACAGTGACTTGCTGGCACTTCAGGATGAATTTTAATGAACTACCAAGAGATGAACTAGTCTGGAATGATATAAATATTTACTTCAGCTAAATAATGGATGTTACATTTCAGCTAATGCCTTTGTATCAAATTGCAGATTTAAAATAGGAACATAGATAAAGGTAGATAAGACTGTTTTGCCACCCATCTAGGCCGCTTATTTTGTGCACATCCTACAATTGAAATGGCTAAAAGAATTTCTACAATTTATTAGCCATTTATCAGGCCCTTTTCCCTGGGATATTAAAATGTCTTTGTCAATGAGCTGTTTAATGAATGAGGTGTCCTATTATGTGATGTTTGAATTGGGCATCTTCTGTTCATGGTCTAGTAGTTAATCTGTGGTCTAGTTAATCTGTATTTCTACTGGCATATGTATGAAGTAATTCAACGTAACATTCTTAAATTAAGCTGCTGCAAATCTCTTCATGTACAGTATATTTTTTTTAACACATGGGAAAGGTATGCTGTACCTTGTATGTAAAATAAATATGCTTGACACAGAATTTTGGTGGAGAATGGCCTCAGCTGTTTATCGGACACTTTTTTTTTTAAATAGACGATTCGTATCTATTTATACCATAGCAAAAAGAAAAAGTTGTGCTCACACAAATGTAAACTTTAGTTTGGGGTGCAATGAGAAAATTCATACAAAGAAAAAAGGTCATCTGTACTTAACGAAATTTAGACATTTTCTACATTAAGCTACTAAAATGCCTTAATCCCTTAAACAAAACCAAATTGTTTGTCCATATATTGCAATATATTCAAGCTGGCCAACTACATTAAAGTCATCCCCAGTCTGGCCAGTCCTCCACTCACTGCTTCATTATACATTTTTCACAGGGACTGAGTTTAACTTGCATATTCTTAGTGAATTAGACAAAAATAAGTGTAGGACTGACCAGACCAGGGATAATTTGGACAGCTTGATTATATTGTAGTATTTGGACAAACAATCCCTGTTTTGTTTAAAGGGGAGCGTTAGTGATGAGCGAATCTGTCCAGTTTGGCTTCGCTGAAAAATTCGCAAAACTGAGGAAAAATTCCCAAAACAGTGCCTTTTTTTAAATGATCACACCTTTTTGCAGAACTTTTGATAAACAATTCACCAAAAATTGGAGTGTGCTGCAAATCCATGCCTGGCGAAAAACAATTCACTCACCACTAGGGAGGGCATATTTAGTAGCTTAACCCAGTGTCGGACTTGCCACCAGGAAAGCTCCCGGTGGGCCAAGGTATCAGTGGGCCCTCCTGCTCACCCAACCATTTGCCTTGTATGCCTATACCATAGCCATTACTCAATTCTATATGAGAAGAAACAGAAGAAATGGAGGGAAAAATAGATGTAAAAGAAGTAAATAAGAGATAGATGTAAAAAGAAGTAAATAAGAGATTAAAGAAAGTGAGTGAACAGAGAAGGTTAGAGTGGGCCTAAGGTCTAAGGATTTTCTGGTGGGTCCTTGGCACCTCAGTCCGAGGCAGAGTATAGATGGCTGCAGCTCTCTTTGTTCTGAAACAGATTTAGGCAATTTAGGAGTTTAGTGAATTCTGAATGTAATCTTTACTCACAAAGAACAGACTCCCCTGCCATCACTACTGGTTGGGTAAAAGAAATGGGGAAATGTAATGTTAATATTCAGTTGTACATTATGTAATTGTATATTACTATTTTCTGTCAGTTGTGTCATTATCCATGTCTAATGAAGAAAACATTACTGGCATAACACATGGGGATAACCCCAGTGCTATAGGTTAACTGGCAATAGAATAAATATCCACTATAATTATAATATTTATTCTATTCTATCTTACTGTACTGCAAACTTTTCTACATACCTGAAAAGCGAAATAACAAAAAAAAACAAAACTCAAAAGTCTTGCTTTGCGGAAGAATAGAGCTCTTGCCCCCTCTTCAATTTAAATGAATCCCTGGGGCTAGCATAAAAGTAAAAAATTGTGGGTTTTTTAATTAAACGACAATTATTTAATTCATTATGGTTTGGAGGACTTTGGAACCCACTTTGGAGAAAATGTCCACTTTGTGATATGCATTAAGATTTAAAAAGGGGGGCAATTAATTTTTAAACGCTGAATTTAGCCTTTTTAATTGAACAAAGTATGCCTCTGTTTGTCAGTTAAATGTTTTCATCACACCAAAAATATCACAGCATTTCACACAAGGCATTGACATTTTAGCCTAAATGTTTTAATTTCAGGTAAACCTTTCAATTGTCAGCATATAAATGTGAATATAATGTTTTCAGGCAAACATTTCATCCTTATTACTATGTTGTTGTAGCTTTTGTAAATCAATATTTTAGTAAAAATGGTTATTGCTAGAAAAAGCCTCACGAATTTCACACATGAAATAGTGTTTTAAGGACAGATTAGTGAATAGGAAAATAAAAATAATTGTCAAAAACTGCTGGATGACTGCTGCCCCAGGGGCCCCACACCCCCCCAAGGTGCCCGGCCAGCCGCATCCCCCTTACCCCCCCCACAGGGGCCAACATCCTACCCTGAACACGTGTAATTGAAACAGGTCAGGGGAGGACACCGGTGCCTGGCGGAGCGGTTAAAGGGATTGGGTCTGGGCCACCGGGGCCCACCAGGTTTTTTCCCTTGTATCCCGTCAGCCCATTGTCATTTTGACAACATTTTTTTGTGAATTTGTCTTTAGCACTTAGTAAATCTGTTGGTGCCATCAAACCCAGTCCCACAGCTACATGAGCCTTGGGATATGGATTTTTACTCCATTTTCAAAATCTCGGAAAAAATTACGTTAAAACAACGTATAAATGTCATTTAAACTACAAATTCACAAAAGTGTCTGTAAACTTTCTTTCACCAAAAACGGAAAAGTAGCAATTGAGTCGGAATTTAGGCGGATTTCTGTTTGTGAATCTGGAGAAAGTGTTTTCCACCAGTTTTTCCACCACTTTTACTCCAAAAAAGGGCTTTCTCCACTTTTGTGAAATCCCCCCAGTGTGTACAAAGTGCATATTGACTTAATTCATTAAGGTACCAACAAGCCCCTGCACTTCCACTTGCACTTAATTTGCATCAAAAACAAGTGCAATTGTAACTATGTTGATGCATCAGAGTAATTATACTGGAATTATGGGGGGAAATCTGCATTTTAAATAAAAAAACATAGCTATTTGTGCCCTGGTGCAATTCTTTTGTAAATGATATAATATATAATAATATAATGTAAAAATAATGCAAGAAAGTAGTAGAACTTTAACCTACGAAAAGATTGCAGCAGCACAAAAGTTTTATATAGAAAGTTACTTCTATACATACTGTGTATCTGGAGTCTAAATGCCCCCTCCAGATAAGAATGAGCAATGGAATCCAGAATACAGCAGTGGCTATGCAAAGTAATTTATTAGTGGTTGATAAATGTATTAATGCTTATATACAGAGCTGTGATTAAAGCAGCTTATAGGCAGGTCCTCCAAAGGATGCTCAGTCACTATACATAGGTCATAAAATTGTGGGGGGAGATAGTGCATCAATATTTCATAATGTATACTTGCTTGTGCATTACAAATTACATGCTGGAATCAGCCAGTTAGCACAAGTGAACGTTTTCAGTGACTCCCAGCATTAATGTGTTGTTTATGAGCAGAAAAAGAATATAAGGTTAATTTAATATCTAAACAACTGTCACCCTTTCTTGGCAGTATTATCTTTTTCCAGCTGCTTGCAGGAAGAATACTGTTACCTTTGCAACCTTCTCAGCTGAGCCCTCACAAATTAGTTGAGGAAGGGTAAGATACTGTCGAATTGTAACTTTCAGCACTTTAGTACTGTATAAAAGTCACCACTGATTCTTACCCACAGATTGAACAACTTAGAGTACAAGTGGTATAATAATTGTTATACAGGTAAGGGATCCCTTATCCGGATGCCGTTTTCCAGAAAGTTCCGAATTAAGTAAAGGCCATCTCCCATAGACTCCGTTATAAGCAAATAATTCTACTTTTTGAAAATTATTTATTTTCCTCTGTAATTATAAAACAGTACCTTGTACTTGATTCTAACTAAGATGGAATTAATTAATATATTGGAGGCAAAACAATCCTATTGGGTTTATTCAATATTTAAATGATTTTGAGCGGACTTAAATTATGAAGATCCCAATTACGGAAAGATCCCTTATACGGAAAACCCCAGGTCCTGAGCATTCTGATTACAGGTCCCATACCTGTACAGTGGCTCAAACACCTACCCTAGAACATGTGAAGGATTATTCTTTTACAACGCCGTTCATTGTGTTATGACAGAAACTGCAATCCACTTTTTTTTACCACACAGGGCCTTTTCCCATCTCTAAGGGCAATACCGTTCCTTTTATTATTATTATTTTATTATTAACATTTATTTATAAAGCGCCAACATATTCTGCAGCGCTGTACAATAAGTGGGTTTCATACACAGGACATACAGAGTAACATATAAAGCAATCAATAACCGATACAAGAGGTGAAGAGGGCCCTGCCCAAAAGAGCAATCTAGGGAACCAGCCTTTAAAACCACATGTACCCCCCCCCCCCCCCCGTTATGTCTGAATCTCTCTGTGTATGCTTGCAAACATTACACCCCCCCCACACAAAAATGTAATCAGTGAACAACTTCTTTGAAATCTTTAATACCTGCCACTCAGGTTGTTTAATGGTTAATAGTAAGGCTGCAGCATCTCCTTAATCACTTGGGATTCCATCTCCTCCTCTAACCCACTCGGCCCCCTCCCTCAGGAATTTACTTTGACTATTGACCATTGAGCATGCTCAGTTCTTCTTAACTCAGATTATTAAACATACCCTCCAGCCTAGCAGCCAATGAAGAGATGACATTGCTGGTTCCCACAGAAACTTTGCTCTAGCTACCTGTTTTTTCTCCTAACCCCTTCTACTGATCTGAGCTTAACCATTACAGTGCTCAATCCAAGCAGGGGGTGAAGGAGGGGTTATACATCAGTGGTTGTAACACGTATAGAGATGTAGCGAACTGTTCGCCGGAGAACTAATTCGCACGAAAATCGGGTGTTCGCAAGTTCGCGAACTTTTAGCGAAGTTCGCAATTTTGGATTCGCCTTAGCTGGAGCCAAATTTTGACCTCTCACCCCAGGGTGAGGGTAAGTTACTGTTCTTTAACGTGTCCAGTGCTGTTTGCTGTTATTCATAGTAGTGCACTAAACACGTTACACATAGTAGTGACATTGCATTGCAATAAAATCACCTGAGCAATGTTTTTCTACCAGCAATAATATACTCCGTATCCACTACTGCGGCGTTTTGTCTTTGCGTGTGAACCGGCCGTAACCTTTACACGACTTGATTGGCATGTAGACGCTGGACATTTTAAAGCAGTTTATTACACAAGTTTAGGAATGTAGTGTGATTTCTGCCCTTTACAGCACAAAACGGAACGCTGTGTCAACAACGTATTTTTCAGAGAAATTTTTGCCCTTGATCCCCCTCCTGCATGTCACTGTCCAGGTCATGGCACCCTTTAAACAACTTTAAAATCAGTTTTCTGGCCAGAAATGGGTTTTCTAGGTTTTAAAGTTCGCCTTCCCATTGAAGTCTATGGGGTTCGCAAAGTTCACAAAACAGGTTCGCGAACTTTTTTTGTGAGGTTCGCTACATCTCTAAACACGTATAGGAATGCAGTTAAAATCATCTTATGTCTGTTTCTAAACCACTACCTAAAGGTTGGACCTGATAGGGGATGCTCTTTCACTGGCTTGTTTATTTGGATGAAATCTTACCACAGACAGTTTAGAAGAGGTGCTTCAGAGTTAATTTGCTCCAAGTCTACCCATGTTTTCTCTCCTGAACTTGAGCCCCAGCTTTTTATATGGGTGAGTTGGATAGCTGCATAATAATATTGTGCATCTGGGAGGGTTAAACCTCCTCTCTCCTTAGGGAGAATTATTTGTTTGTACTGGAGTCTTGAGGGTTTGCCTGCCCATACAAACTTTGTTATTACCAATTTCATGTTTTTAAAGTAGGCCTTGGGTATTGAAATCGGTAGGGTTTGTAATAAATATAGGATTTTTGGCATTGTGAATATTTTCAAGCTCTCACCCTTCTTCTCAGCTAGCAATTTTTGTAGTTCCAGTCATTCTGTTTTTTTTTCTATGGTGGGAGCTTTTTCTTTAAAATGGTGAATCCACTATGGTATGTAGGGCATGTAAACAGTAACACCAAAAAATGAATGTGTATCAAAGTAATTACAATATAATGTACTGTTGCCCTGCACTGGTACAACTGGTATGTTTGCCTAAGAAAGACTACTGTAGTTTATATAAATAAAGCTGCTGTGTAGCCATGGAGGAAACCATTCAAATGAGAAAAGGCACAGGTTACTTAACAGATACATCTCCATTAAATTCTACACAGCTTA
Source organism: Xenopus tropicalis (assembly GCF_000004195.4). Lineage (NCBI taxonomy): Eukaryota > Metazoa > Chordata > Amphibia > Anura > Pipidae > Xenopus > Xenopus tropicalis. Next base: position 60,235,627 of record NC_030678.2, on the reverse strand, counting down.
TCTGTTATATGCTAAAAAAACCTGTGCCTTTCCTCCTTTGAATGGGTTCCTCCATGGCTACACAGAATGGCTGCCCCCATGGCTACACAGCAGCTAATTTATATAAACTATAGTAGGGATTCTGTAGCACCTCCGCTCTACCAGCACAGGGCAACAGTACATTATATTTTAATCACTTTAAAACACTAATAACTTTTTGGTGTCACTGTTCCTTTAAACTTTAAAGGCAAAAATATACTCCTGTTTTTACATGATCTCATTAAGCTGGGCTTAAATGCAAAAGAAGGTGCATAAAGATCTTAACTGGACAGGGCTCTCTGTAGCTATTTAGAAAATATTGGAAAGCAAGCAAGATTAAAAAAGCATAACTTCTGTCCACTTTATAACTGCATATTTCTACTAAATTACATATGTTGGAGCAGGCCTGACTGCCACATTGATCCCTTTGAAGCCTAATGTCATACATCTGCTTTTACGAAGTGTGTAGCCATGGCGGAAAGGTAAAGACATATTGGTTTTTTATTGTTCCTTGCTCACCAAGTGCTTCACCAAGTTCCGTAAAAATCTGAACTTGGGGTGTTGTGTATTGGCTGTTAGAGGTAACTTGCTTTTCTATCTGTTTTATTGTGCAAGAAGCCATCTAATATGAAACCATTCATGTATGTCTTGATATATATACAGTATATATACTCAGAAATGTTTGCTTTTTATACAAATACGATTATTTTCGACCTCAGCTATACTTTTGAAGCAGAATAAAGCTTAGATTTTAAAAGCTGGACCTTGAAATTCCATTACAGAGAAAATCCACTAAACTAACCAGGAAATTGGCGGAAAACCTGATTTGCAGTGGTTAATAAAATATTGGAATTTTTTTTGAATTAAATAAATAGCATGTTTATCACTATGTGGGCATCTTAAAGAAAGTAAGGCAAACTTAATCTGCTGCACACAACAGCTGCAGGGCCTACTCTCTGTGACCGAGATGGATGCCTTTGAGGTATGTTTTTCATTAGCTGACTAATTCAACAAAAAGGTTTACAGTGGTTGATTTTGATTTAAAGCAACACAGGTTTGTTGTGCATAGCATTCTAACCCTGAAGCTTCCCTCTGGTGAATTAAGTTGAATTTATTAAAATGAATTATACTGTTACAGTAAAATATTTTCCCCGTTTGATGTTAGCTTTTATTCAGTGGCAATTCCAAAATGATGCCATGGGGAAACCAGATGTAAAGTGGAGGCATCTATAGAAATGTTTGTTTTACTCTCATGAAAGCATGGTTATTATTATTGCTGTTTTTATCTTCCCATTAGATTTTGCTTTTAACCACATAAACATCAGTTTGCTTTTCTGCTACAAGAATTAACAATAGGGTGCCATTTCTACGAGTATTGATGAATATATATGATGCAAGATATAAACATTTGTCAACCTTCAATAAGGAAAAATACAATTCCCAAACAATGCATTATTATGGTAAAAGCAAGTTTTTTTATTCTGCGTTTTCTGTATATGAGAATTTACTTTGATTTGAGAAAATAAGGGAGAGTGATATAGCAGATTTCAGAAACTGGGATCTTGGAGGAGGCAGATGAGGGCTAATAATAATAATAATCATAATAATAATAATAAGAAGAAAGTCATCATCTTAATCATCCTCCATTCCCCAATTTCAAAGTAGTATACATTTGTTTTTTTCATTTTGGATCCTCAGCATTGCTGTATGTCTATGGTATTCTGGAGGTATATTAAATTATACGGTTTAGCTGGCTTGTATTTCTCACCGTTTTCTATTATATATTTTTTTCAATAACATTGTCTAGAGGCAGATGAACCCTTTGCTCAGATCCAGTGGCTTATTAAAAAACTGCCACAATAATCACAGCCCTTGGCAGTTTATAAAAGCTGTATGTGTCCTGCATATATAAGCAAAGAGTCAGTTACTGCTCACAGTAAACTGCACAAACTGAACATTCTCTTAATTTAAAAACACACAGTCAATTAGATTTTTTCACCAGTTATTTTTTTTTTTTGCTGTTCATGCTTTCTTTTTTTTTTTTAATTTTTCCATGCTAATGTTTTTCTTTTTTTTCTCATTTGTTTTCTTGAAAATATCTTCTGAGTAATGTGCAAGGTTCCCATCCACTTTAACAATAATGGTGTGAAAGAAAGGCTTTCAAATAAATAATAATGTGCCTATTGCTTTGAATAGATCTCACTTGTTGAAACTCCCAAAAAGACAATGAGAATGCAGAAGAAAATGTCCTAATCTGGTTTAAACGAAACAACACATAGATATTAAAGGGGTTACCCAGCTTTGTGTAGAGTTCAACCAAAGTGGTAGAGATTTGCACAAAGAATACTTTTCCCAAATACAACCATTTTTACAAAATGGTCCTTTATTTGCAATTGAAATTACAATGGTATGTATGTATGTATGTATGTATCCCTTATTTATATAGCGCTAATGTACTCATTTCCCTGGGATTGGTAGGCACAAACTTTATATAGTACATAAAAATGGGGCTTTTTTAAACTGGTGTATTGGGAAAAGCATTGTAAAAAGCTGGACAATGCCTTTAGTATTTGTTAGCAGTTTTTTCATTCTACAGAGAAAGCCCTTTCTAAATTCCTTAAAAACAATGTATCAAAGATTCAAAACAACAACAACACTGCTAACAGTTCTCTTCTTTCTAAATAATAAAACAACAATATGTAGCAATAGATTGCCTTTAGCTTGACTTCTTAGGCTAATGGCACATGGGAAATTTGTTGCCCGAGTTTAAATCTGGGCTACCGCAGGCGATAAATCTCCCCAAATTGCTTTCCACCGGTAATAAAGTAAATCGCTAGTGGAAAAGCAAAATGGCACTTCAATGTTGGATGTTGCTCTAGTGAAACTTTGCCAGTAGAAAAGAATTTTAGGGAGAATCGCCACCCACAGTATGCCAGATTTAAACCTGGGTCACAAAATCAATAAGCCTTCGCTATATGTTTACAGCCTAACAATTTAGTAATGCACCTGATTGTCTTCAGCACATGTCCTGGTTCCAAATGTCTTCCTTATGCTGCAAATACCAGAAAAGAGGACTCCTCAAATGACCCTTCGTATTGAGGCACCCCACTGAACTCACTTGTTACATATCTTAATGAAATACCAGGAGACAGAGATGGAGTAAAATTGGCACAGCATTTATTCATATTTTATTAAATAAAAAGGACCATACTAGCCTAACCAAAGGCAATATCCTAAAGCCAGAATTTCATAAGAGACCGCTGCTACGCTCTGCCATTACACACTGAAGGCTTGAATTTTACTTCCATAGTTGCCATTTGAGATCAGCACTGTGTCATTATATCCACCACTGAGTATTAGACTGCCTCTATCTCTATCTTGTGTTTTTGAATTATAATTGCCATTTTGCGCCATTTGCAGGTCAATAGCATATGCATTACTGTCCGTGGACAAAGCATGCACAGATGCTACTGATAGATGCTTTTCATAGTGAAGCTACTTGCATCATGTCATTATGTTAGAGCTCTTGTGCTTAGCACTTATACAGAACAAGCAATCCTTATAAGTGTTGGAATCTCAACTACCCACTTAAAAAGCTTGTTATGATTTTTTCATCATGACCTTATATGAAGGTACAGAGGAAGGTACCACACAACGATGAATACACATTATAAATTAAAGCTGAAAGCAAGGGAGACCAATTTATTCTAAGAGGCCAGTAGTCTTGTAGAAGGAAAAACTCAGTGCACACTTGCTTGAAAATATCACAAATGTGGACATTTCTGTGCAGAATACTATAAAAAAAAAAACCCATGATAATAACACATGATAATAAACACATGATAAAAAACATTTCAGCTTCCTTCATCATTCAGTGTCTAGTAATAGTACTTAATATCAACTGAAATTGTGTCCTCTGGGTTAGTTTTATCTCAAATTCTAAATTAACTGTGTCACTTTCTGCAGTAAGATTTTTTTGTGGGTATCATTGTAGCAGTTTGCCTTTGTATTATGACCACAAATCTAAAAGAAAGTTTGTTAGTTATGAATTTTTTTGTCATGTCAGGACAGATGATAAAGATTCAGCATATACCTCATTTGAGGGATCAGTAGGTTGTGGATTTCATATTTTTTACAGGTATGGTATCTGTTATCCAGAAATCCTTTATCAAAAGTGAAAGCCAGAAATGACATTGCCCATGTGCTTTGCCTAAATAACTAATTAGCGGTATGCAAATCATCAGTTACTACTGCTCTGTAAAAACATAGCTTCTTTTTTTAACATTATTGTTCTAAATCAATAAAGAGCTTGCTAAGCTTCAATTAATTTCATGGCTTTAAACAATCCTTGTTAAAGAAGATCTAAACCCAAATAAACAAAGAATGTAAGAACACTCAAAGCACTTCGCTAGGAACTTTTACATTTCTATTTGTTTTGGTGGTTTTTAAGATACTAACTGTTTTAGACTGGTTATACCAGGACTTTTGTTGGAACAGTTTTTTTTTTATATAGAATGTCAGTGTGGGTCATTTATCAACACTGGGCAAATTTGCCCTTAGGCAGTAACCTATTGCAATCAATTAACTTGTTGCATTTGTTGTTCTGCCTACAATAGACTGAAAAAGCCAGTCACAGTCATCTGTATAGTTATAGTCTCTCCCCTTTTAATTTTCAGGGGTTTAAATATTTGGTGTGATAAGGCAGAGCAGTGACGCTGAGCTTTAACACTCCATAGCATGAAATGGTGTCTGTGTGCTCAAACACATTTTAGTTCTCGCACTGATCTGCTTTGATTTACATGTATTGAATAATAAATAATTGAATGGATAATTAAATAATAAATGTGATAGACTGCATGAAATCATTTAAGATTTCCCAGTTTGAATCTTAATTAGTCGTCATTCTTGTCTAGGTTGATAGCAAAGTGTATTTTACATGTTTTAATATGTTCTAGTTAATTTTAGGGACAGTGACAAAAAAACACCATATCTGGAAAAACCCAGGTTTTTGTTATTCAAGTTAATTCTGTATATTGTATTTCTGTGTATATGCTGGGATCCCTTTGACATACAAGAAAGAAGGACCATGTGGTGCCTTATTTTGTCTAACTAATCTCAATTGTTCAAAGAATTCAATGTAAAGTCTGGAGAGAAACTCCTCTATGTATAATATGAAAATCAATTCACACAAACTGGCACACTTCTGCCCCTTTATAAGAGCTCCAGCTCAAATTATAATGATAAATTATGGACTTAAGTCTTTCCTTCTCTATGTAGTTGTCAAGTGTATAAAACAAACCATCTGTTTTTCTTTTTGTATCTACAAACTTTGACAACTCAAATTGTACTTTCTAGGTGATAGAACGGTTTCAAACCATAACTTTAATAAAACCAGTTCAAGGATACTGAAAGTTCCCTAAGTATCTCAGTGATGTATGCCTTCTGGCTATTATCGTAGAAACAGGTTACCCTTCCATCTTATAAATCATTTGCATAATGGTATTCAGAGATGACAGCCTCTTATATCTGAGCACCAGTGATCCAGCACCCTGCAGTTTTATATTATACCGTCCTACTTCTGTATCAAACCACTAATAAGAATCCACCCATAGCGCACAGAAATGTATTAATAGAAACTAGCAATCTGTCTTCTTAATATTTCATCCAAGTGATATATGGTAGCCATAGTGAAATTAGATAGGCGCCAAGTTAAAACTTTTTTTCTTCTTGGAACAGATGCTCGGCCACTGTGAACTGGGACAGTATCTCATGGCCTGTTTTATCCTGATAAACCTTTCAGCACTGATATATATTGGATTATATAACAGTACTGTAAACATTATACTTGTAAAGCATATATATTAATAAGAGTACAAAAGCTCAAAATGATTTTTAGATGGCAATATTAGACTATAACGTGAGTATTATAGAATGTTTAAGCTATAAGGCATACTTTAAATTGCATACAAACTGCAGGGCCAAACAAAAAATAACTGGGGTATTTGTTTGATACAGTATTTTTAAATACCCCTCTATACTTCTCATTATAAAGTAAATTTTCCCCCCTCTAAATGGGCAGAATCAGCCTCTTCGGTTTAAAAGGCTTAGCCAAATTTGAGTGCTCATGTGTTATTGACCACATCCAAGAACACCTATGCATTGCAGTCATCCTAAGTAACTGGACAAATTATCTGCACAAAAAACATATCTATGTAGAGGATAGTTATTAAATATCTAGTTTTCTAGTTATTACTAACCTGGTTCCAAATTTCAGAAATGTAATCTTCTGCTCTGTGATTAGAAAACATGTTTATTTTATAATGTAGTTCTTAAAACAATAGATGGGGTAATACATACAAGATAGAATCACAACCAGTTATGAGCGAAATGTTTCCCAGACATGGATTTGCAGCGAATTTCCGTGCTTTGCCATTGGTGGATTGTTTCATGAAACAGGTGTAATAATTCACAGCACGTCAAAGAAACATTGTAGCGCTTGTAAAAAAAGAAATCACGCGCAGGACAATTTTTTTTTGACTCACGCCATTTTCGGCGAAGCAAACTGGGACAGATTCGCTCATCGCTAATCAAACAATAAAAAATGCATTTGCATAATTTGTGTGTATGTTTATTTAGATCATTTAGGACACCATTCTTCAATAAGTGTTTTACAAGTGACACATTATAGCCATCTAATAAAACACTACTTTTATTCCTGCTTCATGGTTCCTGGTTCATTCTAGTTAAGTCTAATTTCTTTGCTAACCACATGCTTCTCTTCTATATAAAAATCCATTCAAATACTATGGAAAATAATAGCACCATAAACATAACACTTTTACTACTAACAATAGACCTTTTGTCTAAGATATATATATTTAATATAATAAAGGGGAAGTTCACTTTCAAATAAACTTTTAGTATATTATAAAATGGCCAGCTCATTTTTTACTTGTTATAGTTTCTAAATGTTTCCTTTTCTTCCAACTCTTTCAAATGGGGGTCACTGTCCCCAGAAGCCAACAAACTATTGTTCTGTGAGGCTGCAATTTTATAGTTATTGTTATATTTTATTATTTTTGTTTCTATTCAGGACCTCTCCTATTCATATTCCAATGTTCACATCACTGCTTGGTTGCCAGGGTAATTTGGACCCTAGCAACCGGATAGGCACTATAATTCCAAACTGAAAACTGCTGAATAAAAAGCAACATAATTCAAAAAACACAAATAATAAAAAGAACAGTTGCAAATTGTTTTAGAATATCACTGTATTAATAATCCAAAAAATGTAAGTACCATCTGAGTAACTGTGCTTCACCTGCTTATAAAAATTTACACAGCAATAAGAGGGGGGTTGTCCCTCAGGCTGAATTCATACCTCCTGTAGCTCCTGTCTCATACAATTCACCTGCTGGTATAGTAGGATCATCAGATCTGAGAGATTCTGGAACTGCTCCCAAGTCTGCTTTGCCACATCCTGGGATGGTAACTGGGGAGGTGCTGCTGCTGTGGCCGGTGGTTCTGCTGCCTCAGGAGCTGCTTTGCAGCAGCTAATCTCTATCTCTAATAGCTGATTTCCTTGTTCTCTGCAATAATTTGGCAGCCATCTGTTCCTGATGTTACAATATTTACCTTTGCTTAAAAAAGAATAAATAGGATTTATGGAGGTGAATGCATTTTGCCTAATATTGTATTTCTAGAAAATCAACAACTTTATTTATTTATTGCTCAATGTATTCTGTAAAAAAAAAATTCTACCTTTGACTTCTTCCTGTATCTCCTGGACCAGGTCCGGATGCCTCCACTTTAGGTCACTCCAGACCTGCTGTATGGTCCAGAGCTGAAAAGTTTTCCACTCTTAAAGGCTGGTCATTGGCTATTTGAAAACAAAGTTGTGCACAGCAAAGAAAATACTGCGCGTCACAAAAATCGGTGCATGAAGTGGTGGGCTGGAGAAAAGCATTCGCAAGATTACAGTACAGAGCCATCTTCAACTGACCCATCCTCTTGTCTCTCTTTCTTTCAGACCGGATGCAAGGAACTCTCTGAGCTTGTCCTTGTACCATGGGTCAAGCATGGTGGCTACCCAGTAGTCTTCGATGAGCCATGTAGAAGAGAAGCCAGCAACCATCCTCTTCCTAACTGCCCTCTAGATCCATCAGGTCATCTCCCTTCTCCTCCTCATGCTCTGTGGACAAAAGCTTGGGTGTGTGGATGGCTCTGCTCCCCTTGTACTGCATACACCCAGTCCTCCTCTTCTTCATCCTCGTCATCAGGAAGCATCTCCTCCTCATTCTTACTGTCTATGGGGCCTGCACATCCTCTCCTCCTCAGTGACATCCCCTTTAGCAGGCCATCTAATGTACACTTGAGAAGAAAAAACAGGGTTATGACATCACTCATCCATCCCTTGTCCCTGCTAACAAAGCATGAGGCCTGCTCAAAGGGGGCAAGTACCTGCTGCCACTGCTCTGCACTAAAGTACCCCGGCTGTGGCCCCTGAGTACCCTCGGCATTGCGCTCCGGCAGGTAGGTGCTGACCTCCCAGAGAGCTTCACCATGTGCAGTGTCGAATTATGCCATGTCACCAAGTCACAGATCAGTTGCTATTTTGCCCTGGGAGTGTGGCAACAGAGGAGCTGCTGGACAATGGTGCAGTGGTGCTACACTGCCTTTTCCTCCTAGCATTGGTAGGTGGGGTCTGCTGCCCCCTATGAATTTTCTGCTGGCAAAGTTGGGACACCACTACCTACTTGTCCTTGGGCTGGCAAGTAAAAAAAGCCCACAGTGTGGGCCACCACCTTGCCTGCCTTGGTGGGATAGGGAGCCAAAAGATGCTGGTCCCCAGATGTACTTCCAGAGCTGCTGGGTGATGGTGCAATGCTGTCATTCTGCCTGCCCCCCATAGCAGTGGTAGGTTGGGTCTGCTGCCTCTGTGGGTCCGGCTCTTCATATCATTAACAACACACAATTCCCCCTTTCAATTGTTGTTGTAATTCTCCTGAGCCAGCACCCAGGGTCTGTCGCTGTCATCTTCGAAATCCTCCCCTGTATCAGACCCTACTTGATAAGTGGCACCCTCATCCAGCATGCTGGGCTGCTGCCCTGCCGTTAGGGGACCCTGCAAAAGATCCCCTGCTGCTACTGGCTGTATCACAATTTCCTCATCCAACAGGAATGCACCCCCATCCCTATCTGCTCCTCAAAAATATCCTGGGTGTCTAGACTAGATTTTCAAAATGCAGGTGCCTTGTGATTTTTTGTATGTGACTTTTTTAACCCAACTGCAACTTTTTTTTGCCAGGACAGTGACTTTTTTGATGTGGCTGCGACTTTTTGACGCAACTGTGACTTTTTTACCTGCCCATGTCTTCTTTTTATGCGACTGCAACTTTTTTCTTTTAGGGGGATTTTTTGTTGTGGCAAGTTTTCACAACAATTTAGTTGAAAAATATGTGTAATTTCACAGCGAAAAAATTCACTCATCACTTGTCACACATAATGAGAGTGATAGAAAAATCTAATGTGTAAACTACATGAAAGATTTGCCATCCAACACAACACGCCTTTTGAAAGGGAATGCTGCATGCTGTGTCTTCATTTGACAGCATAAAATCTGATGGTGTCTGACAGACTTTTTTTCTCATTGAAATACATTGGCTGTCGAATGTACTGTAGATGTAGGAACAAAACACTCCATCTGACTTTATCTAACTGATCTAACTTTACATTACAGCCTATGGAGATCAGAGTTTTAGGATCCTGCGAAATCTCATGCTGATGCATGGTGTTGCATGGTGTTTTGTGCTGTTGCATGACAAGATCAGATAAAATCTGACACAAAATCCCACAAAATCTGATCAAAACCTCCTGTGAAGTTTAGCCCTTTGAGTTAGGGCTTCCAATGGATTGGAATAAGAACAACAACAAATCTACAATAGAGACAAGAGACATTTTTGTCAAGGTTTATAAGATAAATAATTTTTTCAACTAATTGCTAGAGGAAAAGTGACACCAAAATTCAGCAGCTTCTGTTAAGTGGAAAGATACTGACACCACACAGTGTTAAACAGATAACAAGGTCATCGTGTCAGATACATCACTTGTTAACTATATATAAAACCATTTCCAGGGTATGAATACAAACAAGGCTTTACTGGGATTATTGATTTTCAGTCAGTGGCTAACAGAGATTGCACAACCAATCAAACAGCGTCTATGCCTTATAATCTTTGCCAAGCTGAATAATAAATAAATAAATCATTAATATGCATGAATGTTGCTGTTTGTTTAAGATGGGATTTGGGTAGCTCACAATCTGCATGCAGAACCACTTTCAATCATACACTGTGCCTGTGTAATTTATAACTGAAAAGCCTAATGAAAATCATCCCTTTCTTGGAGATAATCACCCTATTTCTTTCAAGGTGATGAAAACACAATGCAGTTAAAGCAGAGTTATTCTCTGCTCGGTGCATTATTTCTATGAGAAACTCATATCGCAGCATACAGATTACAGACAAGAGTGACTCCTATAAACAGGTGCATAGTCAATTTACACTGCTCGCTGAACAAACTAATGGAGGATTAAAGACTGAAAGCTGTTCCTTTTGTTCCCTATAATTGCCTTACTAGGCAGAAAACAGAATGTGCATAAATTAATGAGAAACAGATATAGAGAGGGGTGCTTTATTAGTAAAACTATAAGGCAATGACAAAAACAGCATTTGTTTCACACCGCTTTTCCACAGCACATACTGTGGAATCATTTCACAAAAGTTAAATAGATCGATTTCAAACTATCAAATAGAAAGTACTAAATCAGCCACACTCATGGTTGGCCCATAAAAATGGAGGCCAACAGGATTATATTATCAGATTCAAGTTCAACAAGTCTATAGAAATTTAAAATACATAAAAAACATAATGGGCCTGATTCACTAAAGGGCGATAAAAATTATCGCACGCTTTTTTGCGTTAAAAAACGCAAAATAATTTGCGCGCGATTCACCATAGTATTATCGCGTGTGAAAAATCGCCATTTTCACATGGGTTATTTCTCACACTAGTTTTACCACATGCGTTAATTTCTGCGCTGAAAAGAATACGATCGCATGATTCACTATAACTTTTGCGCGCTAAATATCGCATTCGGCTATGCGAAAATTAACACCTACTACAGGCAGGCGAAAAATTATACAAAAGTACAGTAAATGATTTTTTTGCAATAAAATAAGGACTTACAGTGTTATTTATTCAAGTATGTGTTTCCCCTAAAGTGACGCAGCCGCCAGTTTGCAGCGAAATGTTCATTTTTAATACAGTAATTTTCTGCAAGTATTGGCGTGTATGGCTAACATGGCGTGCGTTCATTTGCGCGACTATTTATATTTGGCTACAAGTGATGAAATGCTTCGCCAGGCATGGATTCGCAGCAAATTTTTGGACGTGCGTTGAATTTTTTTGTGGCGGATTTTTTCATGCATTTCGCAATGGCAAAACGCATGAAAAAATTCGCCACGCAAAAATTGATACAAGCGTCAAAAAATAATAGTCACAGCAACAATTTTTTTGCCCGCACAACATTTTTGCCGTTTCGTGGATCTTTCGAAAGATTTGCTACTTTTTCACTAAAGATAACCAGAACACATTTGCTCATCACTAGTGGCTACTATTTATAAGCATCTACTATTTATATGATACCATTTATATGCTACCATTGGCTAATATTTACACCATTTATATGCGGCGACAATTTTTATACACTATTTCTAAGCTACCATTCATATGCGGTGACTATTCGCGGGCGTAATTTAGCACATGTACCAGCAAATACCGCATTGAAATAGTCTTCGCGAGTTAAATAACGCATGCAATATCGCGCGTAAAAAAGCGCGAGTATGCTTATAGTGAATCGTGCGAAAAATCGCCAAAATTAAGACGCGGTAAAAATTTTAGCGCACAATAAAAATAGCGCACGTTTTATCGCCCTTTAGTGAATCAGGCCCTATATGTGCCAATAAAAGGAATTACCATAACACCAACAGAAATCCAAACTTCTAAGCACCATTTCTGCAACAGCTTGATAAGAAAGTTTTCTCACCAGTGCTAGATTATGGTATAAAACTTGATAAGATCATGGAGACAAAGCCATTGTAAAAGGCAAGGGATTTGGGGATGAAGAACATTAAAAATTCCAAGATGAAGTATAGGGAAGCAGAGTGACTATGGAGGAGATCATGTAACTAAAAATGTGGTTCAGAAAATAGTATTTAGGGGATTATAAAGGATTGGATTGTATTTGCTGTTGGTTACAACCTCTTCTGTAGGTATGAGCTTTTCATCAGTAAGGAGTTAACTGCACTACTTGGGCATAAGTTACAAGGTTGGGGGAGATTTTAATCTAGGAAGGGGTACAGCCCATGTAAAAGTAAGCTAAATTGAAGATGTATTAGTTGCTTTCCTCTCGGTACAGGTGTATAGGACCTTTGGCTAATTTAAAGGACAAGGCAACTCAAAATATAATTTTTTGCCTAATAAAAGAAACCAAAATTCTAAGCAGCTTTGCAATATACATTTATTACAAGTTTGTAATGGTTTTTGAGTTATTTGTATTTATAATTGCTATTAGAAGCAGCGCTTACCCGTCCTTTTCTATTCTCTGCCCTGGTGGCTCAGACTATTGAAATAATGTAACACAAGGCAGCAGACTGACAGACCTGTATTGCTGGAGGAGCCTGACCTTTGCAACATTGTTTAAAATGTAACAACCAGGAGTTCAGCAAATGCTGCTTTCAATAGCAATTACATTTACAAATAACGTTTAAAGCGCTACAAATTTTTAATTATTTCATATTGGAAAGTTGCTTAGAATGATGTTTTCTTTCATTATGCAAAACATTATTTTTGGGGTTGACATGCCCTTTAAGGGATCACCTAAACTTCTTAGAGAATTGTGCTGCTGTAGAGAGTGGTGATATGGAGGGTATAGCAATGGACATTATCCTGGGGATGTGTTTAGCACTGAGGGCCAAGACTGGAATGAATGTTGCCACATCATACACCTTTATGGCTTGACTAGAATATCTAAAATTACACTGGAAACTTTATGTGTAGACTAATAGATACACTCCGCTTCGATAAGCAGATCATACAAGAAATACCCTTTCTAAAGCACCCAAAGTTCCAGGGTTAAAACATAACTTTTAATGTTCATAATTAAAATACCAGTATTCTATAGTGTTTAATTAAAAAGCCTCCTGTTCCAATAGTGGCTACTTAAGCCCGAGGTATTAATATAGAGTAGAGATCTTAATCATTATAATGTATCAACTTTCCATCCACAACAATTATTCCAGGCCAACTAGAGACATTTACAATATAATGAAGTATATTTCTCAGCTTATATTAAAATCTTCTAGTGATTGACTTGCTTCTTCTCTAGTCTCATCAGGTAAAGATTATATGTTTTCGCAGTGAGATTTTTAAAATCGAATGATGCCTATCATTATACCCAAATGTATATCACAATGTTCTCCAAATTAGATGGGAATTTATAAATATTGTGTTGAAAATTACCCAATACAGATTGCTACCTGCATTTAGGTTTGGCTTTTACTGCTAGTAAAGCAAGTAGTCTGAGGAATATTAAAATATAAATCCTGGCTAAAAATGCATTGTATTGTACTGTAGATCACACCTAACAACACACTTCACTGTTCACCTAGACTTGCAATTACTGAGCACCACCTGGTACTTTTATTGTACAGGTATGAGATCTGTTATCTGGATTGTTGCTATATAAAGGTAAGTGTGGTTAACTATACTTTAAATCACTGATCCCCAAACAATTGCTTGTGAGCAACATGTTGCTCACCAACTCCTTGGATACTGCTCTCAATGCCCCCAAACCAGGTAGCTATTTTGGAATTCTTGACTTGGTGGCAAGTTTTGCTTGAATACAACAAGATTTACTGCCAAATAAAGCTGCCTGTAAGCTGATAATGTGCATAGAGGCTACCTACTAGCCAATCTTAGCCCTTATTTGGCACCTCCATGAACTTTTATGATGCTTGTGTTGCTCTCAAAGTCTTTTTACATTTGCCTATGGCTCACAAGTAAGAAAGGTTGGGGACCCCTGCTTTAAATCTACGTAAAACATTCAAAAATTAAAACTGTTATATCATGGCTATATCAAAGGCTAGACAAAAACTGGCATCATGATGAACATTTGACCTAAAAATCGATGGCTACCTTTTATTTATACTGAACTAATTGCACCAGCTTAAAGGTCCAGTATCTCTTTAGTTGTAACAATCCAAGCCTTCAATGTTGTGCACAGGGGCTCCTTATCTTGGATTCTTGTAGAGTGACACTACACATGCTCATTGTGCTCTGGGCAGCTGTAGAGAAGCTAAGTGTAAGGACTGTCCCAAATCGTCGAACAAAAAATAAATTCATCATATAAGCCAATGCTTATATTTAGATTACTAAATTCTGCTGTTAATTGCACTGGTTTCAGAGCTGCTGTGTACTAATTAATTATCTGAATTATTTACTAATAAGCCTTATATTGAGACAATATCATCTATATATGTACAATATATTGTACATCTGTCCTTAAGCAGCATAGAACATGTGCAGCGAATCAGGAGAAAGGAAGATGGGGATCTACTGGGGGCATCGTTGGAGGCACAGCAGAAGGGCTATGGTTGCCTTGAGCTAGTAGAAAAGCCCATATATAATGTACAAAATTTCTGTTCAACTTCTTTAGTTAGACTTTAGTTCTCCGTTCTCCTATAAATGACAATCCTACTGGGTTTAATGAATGTTCAAATGATTTTTTAAGTAGACTTAAGGTAGACTTAGTAACGATGCTGGTTCATGCCAGGCATTTTTTAAACAGTATCTTTACTGAACCCTCCCCTCTAAATAGGCACCATGGTATTACAATAAAAGTACCAGGTGGTGTTTATGATATACAATAAATAATACAAAGTCTTGAGGAAATCCAAGGTACAGTATAAGACTTTTGGCAGGTAAAAATGAGACAAAGGGATGGCCAATACCAATACAATTCATATTGTATACAGAATTTATATTTTAAATATTCCACACACTAATTTAACTGAAAAAGCCAAACATAAATGCAGGTAGCAATCTGTATAGGAATCATCTTAAACACAGTATTGACAAATTCTCATATCTGCAGAACACAGAGGTATATGCATATGGCTACTACTAGCAGGCATTCTTTTGTTTCTAATATTATATTGTGAGCGTAAGTAATGTTTACCTGACAAGACAAGTGAGGAAGCTGGCCAATCAATAGCACATTTTTTATATGAGCTAAGAGATAAACATGATTATATTGTAAATGTCTCTAGTCGGACTGAAATAATTGTTGTAGATGGAAAAGTTGATACATTATAATGATTAAGATCTGTACTCTATATTAATACCTCGGGCTTAGGAACCACTATCAGAGGAGAAAGGTTTTTAATTAAACACTTGAGAATCTCCCTATTTTTAAAATGAAAATAAAGTTACACTTTAACTTGGGACTTTGAGTGGTCAAAAATAGGGTATTTCTTTTTCTTTGTATATAATCTATCAGCAGCACCAGGCAATAAAGGTTCTCTTAATTGAAATGATGGAAACTGGGTGTTGGTGTCAAGTTCTAGTGTAAAACTGAATTTGACACTTTGACAGTTACCAAATACATCTTACTAGGAAATCTATAAAAGTCAGTCATCTTTTGTAGGTAAACAGACTTATCAGATCTTCTGGGAAAAGCAGGGAAAGGACGGGTAAAAGATGTTTGTAAACTGGAGCAATCCAGGGCTGGGTTAAAATGGGCTGTCTGCTGATTTGTAAGGAAAAACAAACAAATTTGGTAAAGCTAGCTTAGTTGCTGGGTACTATCTGTAGCCTATCCCAATGACTTTTTTATATGAGAATTACTGAAAGATTTGTTCTCTTTTTCAATGACCTAGAGGGGGGAGGAATTTTATATAATATAGTATTAAATAAAAACTGGAGTAAGAAATATTATTGAAGTTATATTGAAATGAAAAGAACATCAATTTGACAGAAGCCTTAATTCATTGAAAGTGATACTGACATGAAAAAACGACTTTTCAAATTATGAATCTACATAAAAAGTTACCTATAGGCAGCGCCGGATTTCAAATCCACACACCCTGAGGCAGCCCCCCCCATTTGCGCCCACCCCCCACGTGCGCATGCGCGAGCAAACCTCTCCGCCTCACTGTGATGTGCCGACTCAAGTATCACAGTATCTACTGATGACTCAGAAACAAGTAAAATGGGGAATATATTTAAGGTAAACCAGGAAACCTTTTTTAATGGGTTTCAGAATCTTGCAAATTTTTCTGATTTGCCATTTGTTGCAACTTTTGAATGCACATCCCTATTAGTGCAGATGTGATGTGTGATGCTGAATGAGACCCCTTGAGTACAATGAGTAGTGAATAGCAATTTTTTGTGTGGACTTGCGGGAAAATTCATTGTTTTGCCATCGGTTTATTTTTTTGTAAAACGGCTGCACACAAAAAATGTGGAACACCTTGTAAAAACTTCAGTGCATTTGGAGTGAGAAAAAGCTCCCATTAACTTTAATGGATTTGGCATGAAAAAATGGGCATTTTGCGATAAATAAAGCTGAAAAAATGCCTATTGACTTCAATGTGTTTCACAAATTTTTCTCTGTTTTGTGAATTTTTCCGGCAAGTGAAACAAGACAGATTTTCTCATCACTAACAATGAAGACTAAAAGGCTTTCTAAGATTAGGTACTGAGGAGTGAAAAGGAAGCAAGTTTTACAATTCAAGTTTTACAATTCAATTTACAAATTAATTGCAGGTAAGTGGCAAGAAATTGTAAAATATGCAATAATAGCAGTTTACAATAAATTCAAGGCTTTTGCTGCAAATTCAGTGATCCTGTGATGGTATTACAAGTGACAGGATTTGCATTCATACGATGACAACTGGTCCAAAGTTGTGTGAAAGATCATGTCACAGTGATATTGCCAAATCAAAAGCCATGCTGCCCATTATTACGTCTTCTTAATCTGATGCCACAAAACCTGACACACCTACGCAAAAATTATTTTAATGTTCAACATATTGCATTTTCTAAGATTAGGCATTCATTTAATTCATTCAGAATAAGTTTAACCCTTGGGTAGAGATAAGTGAAATCTTTCTGATACCTTGGTTAATCATCTCTGCTATAACAATGAACCTGTATCTGGTATTTCCAAATGTTCAGATACTGTAAAGACAATAGGGATTCAATTATAAATGTTACAGCTATTCATAAAAAGGAGAAGCCAGGTTAGAGAAATGTGTTTCAAAACAGTGCAGGATGGAACGGACAGTAATGATAAGGGAAGACATTTTATAACATATTATGAACTAAAGTGACATAAAAAGAGAATTTATAGTTATTTTCTGTTCTTTTCCTGCTTTGTTTTCTAACTTTAGTTATTCTATGTTTGGCAGACACATAGATTGTACACCAAGAGGTCCAGTACAGTCTTTGAAAGAATATGCAAAATTGTTATCTTTATTTTCTCTATCTTTGACACCTTTTGAAATTCACTTTATTATGACTTGAATAAATAGCATTGGAGCCTCACATTTGATTAGTTTCTGTATCAAGCAAAACAATCGTGAACCAGCAACTGTTCATAATTTGCTATAAAATTAAGTCACACAAAACATTGAGTTTTCATTGATTTAGAAAATGTTTTGGAAAACACTGTAGAGATATAAAGGAAGGGGGGGGTATATAAGGGAAGGTACAGCAGAGACAGGATTATTGCAGAAGGAGAGATCAAACCATGGACTCACAGGATGCCTCTATTACACACACATCGGATTTAGAAAAGCATTCACCTACTTACTTCTTCACAAGTCTCTTTGGGCTCCTCCACACCATCTTCCACTTTTTTATAGTCAGGCCATGGACACAGAGAACAGGGTAACAAAGAAGAGGAGGTATTTAATTTATCTACATACACTTTATCAGAGGTAGAAGTTTCCATTTTTAATAAGGGATTGAATTTTGTCCCAGTCCAGACATTCACTTTTTAACTTCACTATTGATATTTATAGGTTTATAAGATCATTGAAACTTAAGGCATATTTTTTTGGATAACAGCCGTAACATAGTTAAAGACAAACATTTGGTTGGGTACAAAAATTTGAATAAAATAAAAAAAAAAGATTTGAATCCACCTGGTACCTTACCGGTCATTGATTTGAAACCTCAGTAATGATGGAAGTAGAAAAGTGCTTTCAGGACAACATATCAAAGGGTCATAGTAATATTACACATGCTTAAAAGTTAGCATTAAAATCTTACACATTATATCCAGTTGTGAGCTATATGAACAGGAATCACTTAAAGGAGAACTAAAGCATAACAAAAGAAATGGGCTAGTACATTATGTTTTGGGCTTCTGTATCAGCCAAAGGCAACCACAGCCCTTTAGCAGGAAAGATCTGTGCCTCTGAATATGCCCCCCGTAGCTCCCCATCTTCTTTCCCTGCACATTCTCTGTGCTACTGTCAGTTACAGAGCTTAGTGACTGACTCAAAATATAGTGCATAAATAGAATATTAATGTAACATTAAAAACCTGATTAGTAATTCATTTGAATTGATATAACATGGCAGCTGAAGCCAGTGCAATTAGCATTAGAATTTAATATTTCTGACAGACCAGCCTAATTTTCTGCTTGAACACCTAAACTTAGCTACTCAACAGCTGCTCAGACCACACTGAGCATGTGCACTGTCCCGGACAGTTCTAACAGAATCCAAGATGGGGAGCCTCTGTGACAACTGTAAAGACCTATATCATTATTTCTATAGAGATGCTGAAACTTTTGGCTATTGCAGTCAGTTTAGTACATAAAGTATGGCGTTTCTATCTATATTCCTTTTTAGGGTTTAGTTCTCCTTTAAGTTTACACATAAAAGGTGTAATGAATAGGATGCACTGAATATACTTTTTTGGATTCGGCCGAGCCCCCAAATCATTCATAATGGATTTGGCCGAATAATGAACCAAACCCAAATTAGCATGTGTTAATTAAATTTTGGAAGGGTTAAATGGTGCCATGCACAACAACCGAGTATTAATCTATGGAATTGTATTATTTTCTTTAACTTTCTAACTTCTCTACCTTATAATTCCAAGCTAGTTATAGTACATATTATACCTTATAACAAGATTTGCACTCATGAGTGACACTCTGTATCTATAAGATATCATGTTCTTCTCTTGTGCAATTTCCAATTTCTGAATCCTCTGATCTAACTCTTCACAGAGTACTCAAGCATCTTTCAAATTCTATACTTAATGACTCATTTTGCTTTCAAAGAACACTTGTATATGCATTCATTTCTTATCTAAAATTGTCTTCTTTTCAGTTGCTTGAATAAAATATATGAGATTCATGTTCTCTTTATCTCAACAGTTGTGTTTTTAGAGACATTGCAAAGTCAAATTTTTTTCTAATGAAGTAAAATATCCGCTAATCTCTCCTCCACTCGGAAACCAAATGTAAAACCAGCATTGTTTTAGATATGTAATTTTAAAACAAATTTGTTCAAATCTTTGTTCTGCTAGAAATACATTTTTGCAGCTCTATAATAATCCATGATGTCTCTGAATTTGCTTATTTAACTAATGATATCTTCAAGAAAAGCTGAAGTTCTAATTAGTAAGGACTCTTGTAAATAACTGAAGTACACTTATTTAAATGCTAATTGTGCTGTAATAGGAAACAATGCCCATACTCTAATGCATAGTGACCTATTTATAAACACTGACGTTTTGTGCTAATATATCTTTCTATGCATTTGTATATACATTAATGTCATCTACTCATTAAAATGCAGTTTAGAAATTTAATTTATTCCCACATCTATTGACTATAAGGCTTTGTAGAGCAATCCAAGCTGATGAAACACATTTATCATCTATTACCCCACTTTTTAACCCTGTATGTTTACCAACAAGAGGTCACTTGGTAGACGACCAGTTGCTGATTGGTTACACTGGTCAACTGCAACTGTTGAAATGATCCCTTTTGTGTGTAACGAACTAAAAGGTATAAAGCTATCAGGTCTAATAAAAGTTTCTGCTATTTCAGTGCTGGCTGCTGGGTAGATCTAGAAAATTCTAGCTAGACTAATATCAGGGATATATTTACACGCACAACATTAAGTAAAACATATATTAGTTTCCCAAATTGAGCTAACAGTCCCTAAGCTTGTTGGTGAAATTAATTCAGAGCAGACATAATGCCTGCCAACACATCTCTGTTCATTACTCCCACCCTTACTCTTTCACAATTTGCATATTTATATTTTCTATATTTTCAAATCAAATATAGAAAGGGGCATCTTCCTCCTAAGAACAAATTAGGGCAAGTTTAGAGAGATCATTTATGTCTGCAAGTGCAGTGAGCAAGGTGCAATATTTAAGCACAATTGGCACTTTTCTTCCCACAATGTTGCATTTTTTCCAGAATTCCAGTGTCATTGAGGACCCAAAGAGGCATTAAATCTGATACAATTTTGCTGTGACCAGCATGTAAGCGTCATGTGAGCCCTATTCTTTTGACGCAGCTGCACTGCGGTGATTGACACAGGGCCCATTGAACCCTGGAGCTTTGTTTTCTTGTCGGAATGCATCTTTTCAGCAGGGCTCCACATTTCTCATTGTCAGTCATAATCAATCAGCCATTATTCTACAGTAATACTGTCACACATACAATGAATCATATTCTTTTCATCAAATGTGGCAAAACTTCAAGCTGAATTCTTACATTTTTGCCATCAAGCAATATTATAGAGTGTCTAATTCACGCTTCCAATCACACTTCCAATGTCTCTCATTCATTGGTGGGAATTTTCTTTACTCTGTGCTTGTTTTACATAATTTTGCAATGAGTCATAGAACCTGTGTAACCAGGGATTTAGCAGCATGTCATTGGCCAAAAAGCTTCACACACAAAAGTAGAGTTCTAAATCTTTCTAGACTTCAGTTGTTCCTATAACAATTTTTAAGCACTGTTGTAAGGGTAAACTAAAAAGTATTCTTTATGAAAACAAAAGTATGTGATATATTATGTTGAATGCCTGGGACCTGGTATTTTCAGGATAAGAGATTTTTCTGTAATATGGAGACCCATGCTACTAAAAACATTTAAACTTGGAAATCACCAAATCGTATTATCGGATTACCATCAGCATAGATTTCTTAATGCAAGATTTTTTTCTTGTTATTACAATGAATAACAAAAGCATGTACATAAAGAATTATTTGTTGAAATTGTAAACTGTGACATAAAGCAATTCCACATTTCTCAGCTTCAATAACTTACTTTTATATTTGAATTTCTCAATTTTTCTTAAGTATGTTCAGGAAACATTTTAATCTTAGAGGCTCAGGTTTGACTATTTACTATGTTACCCTTAGACTTATTGCATTGTGCTGTTTAAGAAGCTCAGGACTTAAAAAACTGATTTTGGAAGTACAGTATATTTACAGAGCTCAGTCAAATGAATACTAATTGTATTTCATATCTTCATTAACTTCATTACTCTATAGGCTCATAACATGTTTATGTTTTTGTAGAGGCATGGCTATCCATGGCTGAACCTTTTCAAAAGGGCCCAAAAGCATGACTTTTGGTGTATTAGTTACCCTTTTTACATCTACTCCTTTTGAAATGATTTTTATTTTATCCTCACAACATCCTTTCATTATGACCTAAATCGTTTATAGAAACTGTAATAGGATGACTGACATAATATCTGGTAAAGTCTTGGACACATTTTATATCTGTCCCAGGTTTCAGTCAGAGAGGTTCCGGGCTGTGTAGCTGGCCCAGGTTTTCTTGTACTCAAGTTGGTAATTAGAGAGCCTTTCCCAGTCTTTGTGTGAGCTAATAGCTAGGAAGGAGACAGCATTTCCTCTCTCTGAGCTAGAGCTTGGAGACAACATCAAGTGACTCTAAAGAGGAACAAAAATTATCCCTTTTAAAAGACTTTGGACTGGAGGACTAACAGAGGTTTCTGGGACTTTAAAGGCTCTAGGTGCTGAATAGTGATGAGCAAGTGCAAGTCTGTCCCGCTTCGCTTCGCTGAAATATTTTTTGATGTGACCACAATTTTTGTTGCTGTTAGACTCCATTTGTTTGCCAAGTTCATATACCCTGGTCGCCTACACCTACTATTCTGTATGTTGCACCCTGTTCCATTGTCAGTAAGTGACCCTTCAGGTACAGTATCTGCTGGCCCAACAAGATTTTAGGATATAACAGATGTCTTTAACACTTTACTATGTACTTATTTATTATTTATTGTTTCTTGTGAATTTCTGTGACTATTATCTATCGAGCACTTGTGCTATAAGTTTATAGGATAGAATGTCTTTAATGTGAAGGAGTTGTAATTTGGAATTGTCAGGGTTATATTATAGCATATTTTTGGTAGGGGTTGTAGGAGAGTGGGTGGGGTTTGGTTGGTTGAGGGGTGGGGATTTATCAGAATTTGGGAGTGCCTGTGGCAATTCAGATTTGAGACATAAATGTGAACATTTCAGTTGTTGTTGGGCCCACCACCTAGGGGGCCGAGGAAATCAATGGGCTAGAAATGTGGCCCCTATCTGGGGAGGTCCACTACATGGTAGCCATGTGCATACTCAAAATTATGTCATAGCAAAGGTTACTGATGGTAGCCATGTGCAAACTCAAAATGATGTCATAGCAAAGATTACTGATGGTAGCCATGTGCAAACTCAAAATGATGTCATAGCAAAGATGTATACTGAAGAAAAATGATGCCCACAGGAAATGTTTTCTGCCTAGTTCTCCAGCTCTACAGTACATACAAATAGAATGTTCATGGTAAATAATCCTTAATTCAATAAATAATCCTTTATGTGGCACAATAAATGCTTTAGCATTTAGCATTAGCCTTTCTACATCTAAGTAGATCACATCCACTGCAACCCCAAAGTCTAGTTTTCTTCCCACCTCCTCATACAGTTTGTCTGGCAATATCAATTGTGTGTAAAACCATGCTGACACAAACGCATGGTATTGTGATTTAAAAAGTGTTCTTATATCAACTAGTATCCCTTTTGAATAATGGCACCATATTAGCAGTTTGCCAGTCTCTCTGTACCATGCCGACTTGTACTCTGATTGCCAAACCACTTTGGTTGTGGTTGTTTTTTTTTTACAACAGATATTTATTTATTTTTAAAGTCAATAACATTTCTTGTGAACGGGTTTACATTGAGAGTTCACATTTATTGCAATATAGCAGATCTCACAAAGCATATAGCTGCTATTTTAAAGAAATAACAATATTATGTAACTGTGAGAGACTTTTCTGTAAAGAGCAAGATCATATTTCAAAATGAACAATAAAGGCAATTTTACAAGAAAAGTCTTATTTGGACAAAGTAAGTGGGTTTGTGGTATTAAAGGATTCTCTGCAGATCTTCCTTTAATGTGTTTTCTCTGTATGATTTCAGAGAGATGATTTGATGGCTTTGAAGGTTTAAATCCAACACACTCATTCTCTGCTCACATATTATTTCAGCTACAATTCCTCTTGTAAATATATATTTCATACCTATATGCCACATGTTGAAATGGTGCAGCTTTCTCATCTTTCCTCTTCAGTACACAAATCAAATATTGCCACTGGTAACATAAAACAAGTGGCTGAGTATTTATTCTTTCTGTGGTTTGTTATCACACATAAAAAACTGATATCTGATACTCTTATGTGTTATAACATATTTGTGGGGATCCGATAATAAGAATAAAATTGCTTTATTTTGAAAAAAAAACTATTAGCCAAATGATGCTCACTGTACATACCAAAATTTGTGGTAATTGATGAGCAAATCTGTCCCATTCTGCTTCGCCGAAACTGCTGAAATTTTGTGAAACAGAGAAAATTTAACAAAATGCATTAAAGTCAATAGACCACTTTAGTTCCGTGCGACATGACATTTTCACTCATGACTTTTTTTCTTAATTTCTTTTGTCTCAAAACTTACAAGATTTTGCTGGGTTTTGTCAAGAAACTCAAGTTTTTCAAATTGTCGCAACGTCAATTGTTGAAGCCTGGTTTTTCACAGTGATAATTCGCAGCAATTTTTCCTTGCAGCTTTTTAGGAAAACAAGTTTAGTTCAATTTGAAATTATGAA
Organism: Xenopus tropicalis; assembly: GCF_000004195.4. Classification (NCBI taxonomy): domain Eukaryota; kingdom Metazoa; phylum Chordata; class Amphibia; order Anura; family Pipidae; genus Xenopus; species Xenopus tropicalis. The sequence goes on along the minus strand of NC_030678.2, from coordinate 60,211,332 downwards.
ATTATGGTGTTTTAGTAAATCTGCCCCTAGATGTTTGTTTGTTACTGTGCAGAAACAATATCAACAATGGTATCAATAAAGTTTAACTAAGAAGAACAACAAAAATAGGATAGTTCTTTTCTGCTGGTATTTTGTTTTGTTTTTCAAAGGAGCACTGGCCCATGGTGACAGGTTAGCAATTAGAACCAAAAGGGAAGGGGGGTGGGGAATAAGGGCAGCCCCATTGATGTTGCATTCCATTGTCCTCTAAAATATATCCATTATATATAATTAAAAAGCTGAATGTGAATACTTTATTTACTAGTATTTTAAAAAAAAATGTATGCAAATTTGGGTTAGGATTCTGTTTGTTATTCAATCAAATTGTTTTGTGGAGGATTTGGTATTTGGTTGACTTTAAGAATTGTTTGAGCAATTTTTTATTATTATCCTTATTATTAGTCTAAGATATCCAGTAATCAACAAACAGATTATTATTATTATTATTATTATTATTACTACTACTACTACTACTAATAATAATAATAACAATCTGTTTGCTGATTACTGGATATCTTAGACTAAAAAATAAAGTTGTGCCAGTCATATATTTGCTGCCAGAGTTTTTTCTATTGCAGTACATGAAATAGTAATGATAAAAGATAAAACATGTTTCTATATACCTGGCATATGGTATATACATATGCCAGATATGCCAGGTTTGGATCGTCACTGGTTTCTGTATGGCGTTTTTATAATTTCTCTGCTCGTTAAATACTAAGCCAAAATGTGATTACCACATACGCAAACAATTATATGCACTCTTGTGAGCAAAGATGCATTCCAGATTAATGATGAGTGAATTCTTTCACCAGTGAATTTCTTGCATTTTGCCATTGTCGAATTGTTTTGCGAAACTTCAGAGAAAAAAATTGCGAAAAAAAATTGCCACGCGACAAAAAAAATGTGCGCTTGAAGCTTTTAAGTAGAATTTGCAGCTCACATTTTGGGAACATTTTGTTGGCAATAGAATCTCCCCAGTCTCCAGAGAAAGTTATCTTTTAATTTTAATTTTCAGATATAATTTTAATTACCAGTGAGTGGAGTAACAGACAAAATCTCTGTAAATCTGACATTTTGCTGTATGATAAAAATGCATGGAAGCTACTCAGTGTAATTTTTAATCATAATCTACGGAGATAATATTCTCAACTCTTGACATATCTTCAATTTTCAGAGCCCATTTGGCTCTCTTGAACTTTATAAAGAATAAATCCCGTATCTTGATAGTAACTGATATACAGTAATTACATTAAAAATGTTTGGCCAGTTAAAGGAGCAGGTCTCAATTATATTGGGATAATATCAATGGATAAATGAATATGAATAAATAAGTCTAATAAAACACTGCAGGACATGTATATTGAAGGTGTGGCTAATCAACAAAGGTGACATGTCAACCTCTGCTTCAGAAGAAGAACACTTCCTTTAGCTATCTTGTGGCTGCTGAGCAATGGAATGACAATATTAAAGTGATACTGACATTAAAAATCTACTCTTCAAAATATGAATATATGTAAAAAGTTCCCTATAGGTCATGTTGATCATTTTTTCCTGATAGGGCTGATTTGGTAAGTACAGGTATGGGATCCCTTCTCTGGAAACCCATTATCCAGAAAGTTCTGAATTACGGAAAGGCCATCCCCCATAGACGACATTATAAGCAAATAAATCTAATTTTAAAAAAATGATTTCCTTTTTCTCTGTAATAATAAAACAGTACCTTGTACTTGATCCCAACTAAGATATAATTAATCCTTATTGGGAGCAAATCAAGCCTATTGGGTTTATTCAGCATTTAAATGATTTTTAGCAGACAAATTATGGAAATCCAAAGTACGAAAAAGATCCCTTATCCGGAAAACCCCAGGTCCCGAGCATTAGGGGTGCAACACCCAGACTCTCCACACTTCTTCATCCTATAGCGGAGCAGATTGCTTGTGCTTTTTTAAGTGATCCCGCCCCCCCCCCCCCCGTCTTTTTGTGCAGCTGCTCACAACCCTATTTTTCCATTGACTTTGACAGGGAAGAGTTTCAAACTGCTGCCACTCTTACAGCTTTGAAGCTACACCTCCCAAACTTGAATAACATAATCATGGGGTCACCCAAAAGGAGGAGCCAACAACAGCCAATCAAATTTTACCAATTGACTTTAATGGGGAAATTGAAACTGCTGCCACCCTTTAGGCTACACTTACCAAACTTGAATCACATAGTCATAGGGTCAGCCTGAATGAAAATATGATATTTGTTGGATGCCCAAAAGTGGGTTGATCAACAAACAGCCATTCAGATTTTTGGCCTTTTGACTTTCAGTGAAGGAAATTCAACCTGCTGCCATTCTTACAGTATTAACACCAGGATCCCTAAACTCTTCACAGTTGGTCACTTAGTGGACTGCAGTTTTATGTTTTAAAAAGTAAGTAGAGCATCCAACATCAGAATTTACCAATTGAATTTTACTGGTTTAATGCCTGGTTTCCCAAACTTTGCACAGTTTGTCACTGGGTGACTACGTCCCAAATGTAGAAAAGTGGGCGGAGCCAACAACAGCCAATCAGATTTCACCTATAGACTTTCATTAGTTTAAATTTAAACTGCTGCCATTCTTAAAATATTAATACTGAGGTCCCCAAACTTTGCAGAGTTAGTCACCAGGTAATGTTTCAAGGTTAAAAACAGTGGGTGGTTCCACCAACAGCCAATCAGATTTTACCTGTTGACTTTCAATGGGGAAATTTAACCTACTGCCATTCTTACAGTATTAACACCAGGGTACCCAAACTCTTCACAGGGGACTGCATTTTTAGGTTTCAAAAAGTGGGTGGACCCACCAGCAGCCAATCAGATTTCATCTATTGAATTTATTTGGTTGAAATTCTGCCATTTTTATAGTATTTAAGCCAGGGTTTCCAAAGTTAGCCACTAGGTGACAATATTTCAAGGTTTGAAAAAAGTGGGTGGAGCTACAGACAGCCAATCAGATTTATTTAATTGATTTTAATGGGGAAATGTTAACTGTTGCCATTCTCACATATTTATGCCAGTCTCCCCAAACTTTTCATAGTTTGTCACTGGGTTCTAAGGTTAAGGAAGGTTAGAAACAGTGGGTGGAGCCACCAACAGCCAATCTGTTTTCACCCATTAAATTTAATTGGTTTATATTTAAACCGATACCATTATTTAAGTATTAATTCCAGGGTTGCTAAATTTGGCAAAGGTAGTCACTAGGTATTTGCGGTTCAAAGTTAGAAAGAGCGGGTGGAGCAACCAACAACCAATCACATTTCAGCTATTTACTTTCAATGGTAAAATGTAAAATGCTGTTACTCCGAGTCCTCATACTTTGCAAAGGTGGTTACTGGGGCACTGCAAAAATAGGAAAAGTGGGTTGGGCCACTAACAGCCAATCAGATTTCATTGGTTTAAATTTAAAATGCTGTAATTCTCACACTATTTATGCCAGGGTGCCCACTATTTGTCACTGGGTGACTTTGACTCAAGGTTAGAAAAAGTGGGCACACCCACCAACCACCAATCACAATTCAACTATTGACTTTCATTGGTTTAAATTTAAACTGCTGCCGTTCTTTAACTATTAATCCTAGGGTCCCTAAACATTGCAGAGTTAGTGACTGGGTAACTGCAGTTCCAGGTTAGAAAAAGTGGGCAGAGCCACCAACCGTCAATCAGATGTCACTCGTTGACTCAGTGGGGAAATTTAAATTGCTGCCATTCAGACACTATTAAAACCAGGGTCCCCAAACTTTGCACAGTGGTTTTTACTATATAACTGTGGTCCAAGGTTAGAAAAACTGGGTGGAGCAACAACAAATCAGATTTAATTCAGTGACTTCACGTTTTTCAACTTCCCTTTCTAATTATTACTTGAAGTTCAGTTCATTAGAAGTTTTAGCTTCTCGTGTTAATATGCTGCATAAATATGGCAGCCCCCTCACTGAGCAAGTTGGGGGGATCAGATAGGTAATGTAAAAGCATTAAACAAATACTTTTATGTCAAGTGTTATGACAGCTGTAAAAAAGGGTTTAATTTCTGGTGTTAGTATCTCTTTAAGGATAATGTTCCACAGGGATATCAGTCACCCTCAATTAATCTCAGCTACCACAGGTGACTAATCTCCCCAAAATGCCTTCCTACCCGCAATAATATGAATCGCCAGTGTGCAAAGTTTCCTCCTGAAGGGTTGTGTATGCCTTTTCACCGGCGAAGGCATACACAATATAAACATAGAGTTAGAGTTCTCTATAATCCTTGCTCACCGCTTTGTTCAAGTAGTCTGGATGCCTTGCCCTGGACCCTTCGGAAAAGTAAACCCCCCAAACAATATATGTTTCTATAAAAATATATTGCATAAACTAGTTTATATGTCAAACCTTTCTTCAGCTAAATAAACTATTTTCAAAAAAATATACTTTTTTAATAGGCATAGATTCACAGGCAATTTCCGCATTTTGCCTTTGTTTTGCGAAACTTCAGAGAAAATTTGGCGCCAAAAAAATGTGTGTGTGAGCATAAAAAAAAATTGGTGTGATGCGACAAAAAAGTTTTGCAGATTTTTTGCTATTTCGCAAATTTTGCTGTCGCTTCACAAATTTTTCGGTGGAGCGAAACGAGATTCCCATTCATCACTATTATTTAGTAGTATGTGTTATTCGGTACTCCTAAATAGAAAATTGCCATTTTAAGAATTAAGGGCCGGCCCATGGGAATTGTCTCTTTGTACAAGTTTTGCCATAGAAGTGGTAATTGATATGGCTCAAGAGTGTTATAGAGCTCACATACATTTTTCTCTGTGAGATGTAATGATACGTTACATTTATTATTTCTGTATCTCAGTTTGGGTTGTTGCTTTTGGAGAAATGTGTAAACCTTGTCTGGAGCTGTTTTTAGACTAATCGCTACTAGATACTGCATATCATGAGTTAGATGAATGAAAGATGAAAAAAATGGATGGAATAAATCACAAGAATATAGTGGTCCTGGCCTCCATCACCTACAGATGTATGTAATATTTTCACGAATATCATAGTAAGAGTTCAACCTCAGTAAAAGATATTACAAATATGCATTTAAACAAATAAATGATCAATAAAACAGCAAAATTCCCAAAAACAAACAAACAAAAAAACAAAACAACAAGATTCTGGATTGTTAAAGAAAAGTATAGATGAGCTTTACATTAATCAAGGTTATATATGTTATTATATGTTTTAAAGGGGTAGTTCACCTTTCAATAACATTCAGTGTGATGTAGAGAGTGATGCTAAAAAAATGGGGGTGTTTGGTACCTATATTATACATGTTGCACCTTGCCCCTCTATCATAAATGAGACCCTCAATTCCCTTAAGTAAGGTACTATCCTTCCTCCTATCCTTCTTGGTAAATCATTTTGTAACCAAGAACAGGCCATTCATCTGCAATTTGCACCAGCAATATTGTTCTTCAGTGTGGCGGCAGGTTTTACTCAGTGCAGTTTTTTGTAACAGGAGCACCATCCTGTGGTATCAGGTAAATGAATACAGTTTTGGCAACCCACAGCGATGCCACCTTTCCTTCTTTTTAATCTCATTACTACGATTACATTAAAAATAATACATTTTAGAGGAAAGGCCTTTTTTGTTTTATTGAATCTAAACATTTATTTCCCTAAATATGCATATTTGTCAGCTATTTGGATGGATATTAGTATCATAAGCTCTGTTTTGAAAAATAGGAGTATTATTGAAATAAATGAATTGATAACAAGGCTGTTTCCTTGGATTAGTTTAACAGTTACGAAACTTTGACAAATATCTGTCATAATACTCTACTGCAGAGAATGAAAGAGGGCTGACTGGGAACATCATTCATTTTTACTTTACGAGTGAATGTGACAGAAGACAGAAGTTAAAAATTGCCAACTCAGAAGGAACTACAGCCAGTGTTTCAGTTGTGACAAATTTGCACATTAAAATTTGAATATTGCAGAAAAAGATATACAGCCACCGCTTGTCATGATTCTAATGTAGCTTTCAATTGAACAACCTTCCTGTGTTATTAAAAGGGGATAGCCTCAAGAGGTCTGCCTGTCATACCACCCTTTCCACCTCTAAATTTGCAGCATAGATTTATACAGTAAATATACTATAAGATCAAGGTTTAAATCTCTTTACTGCCGAATAACCCTGAAATGGACTGGTGGGGTTGCTGTAATAAATAGTGTGTTTAATGTAGTTAGTAGATTTTATCTATAGCACTTGCACTGCATTGATCCACATCTGGGCAGTTTGTAAAGTTTAAACGAGAAGGAAAGGCTAATAAAGAGTTAATCTCAAGCTGCAGGCATACCTTCAGTTCTCTCAATAGTGCCCTTAAGTCTCCCCATATTTCTCCTGTTCAGATGATCAGAAGTCTCATAGGAAAACAAAACGCTGAGCTCTGTAAAGAAAATTCCCATAATGCCATAATTGCCTGCACCAAGACCAAGACTATGAGGAAGCTTCCTGCTGATTGGCTCAGATCCTACATTCCTAAGGGGGGGGCGGGAGTTTTTAACATTCTTGAGGAAGGCGGAGCAGGAGAGGGGAGAGAGGAGAGAGCTGTGCAGACTCTGGCACAGGAAAACAAAGAGACAATAAATCCAGTTTATTTTGAAAGAGAACTTAGTGCAGAGTTTCTGTGAGTGCTAATGGCTGTATTAACATAGATCTGTCTGATAAAGCTTACGTAGTTTTTACCTTTCCTGCTCCTTTAATGATGTACAGTACAAAAATGTAATAAAGGGCTATTAAAAAAAGTACAAAGTTTAAAAGTGCTGTCCTGATTTTAATTAGTGCTGCAGAATTTTTTGCTAACAAACTATACGTGATTTAAAGAAAAACCTTATCATGTAGTCTTTCAGAGGGTTATGTACTGTATATATTACTGTGGCTGGGGCTGTCCCTCTTAAATCCCTCCTGTCCATCATGATCCTTGAACCTGGACATACTCATAGAGGGAGGAGCATAGATGGTCTCAGAAAACAGAGAAAAACAGAGTAAACAGAGTAGCAGTCAAAGGAGAGGATTAGAAATGAATTCCAGCTGGGTTGTAAGAAAAATAAACAAACATATGACACTAGCCGTATGCTTGTTTTTTTAAATAATGCATCTATGTGTAAATGTATGTTTTAAAAAGATTACCTGCTTAGTCTTTTAAAGACTTTTACACAATAACTTCCAGATTTATATTTTCAGTCGGATCACATTTTTTTTGTCTAATGCATAACATTGCATTTATTATTGTTAAACCCCATTGTGACTTTAGCTGCCCAGTCAACCAGTTTATTCAAATCACTCTGTAACGTACAAACATCATTTATGGCCCCTGCTGCTTTGCACAGTTTAGTATCATCAGCAAACACAGGAACAGTACTTACAATGTCAACTTTACAGTCATTTATCAATAAGTCAGAAAAGCATTGGACCAAGGACAGACCCCTGAGGAATGCTGCTAACAGTCTTTGATTGACTTGAAAAGATTTTTACTTATCATTCTCTGCACAATGTTCTTCAACTATTTCTGTTTTCCAGGTTCACAGAAACTTTAGCATAATGCTAGCAAATCAATGCAACCTCCAGGTCTTACTGTCTTACTGTCTCTCAGAGAACTATAGGATCTGTTTGGAACAATCTATTAAACATAAAGCCATGTTTGTATATACAGATCCCATGCTTAAAGACCTATTCTTTCCTTATTTTTTATAATTACATCATATCTGCAATGTAAGAGATTAAAGGGGTGATTTATCAATGGTCAAGTTTGAGTGCAAAAAACCTGAAAGCTTAAATGTAAAAATTCGGCATGTAAAAGCTTGCGAGTTTTATAGAAGTCAATGGGAGTTGTTATGGGCAAAGTCAAGCCATATTCTAAAACTCAAATTTTTCGAGTTTTTCAAGTTTTTAGAGCTTGTGAACTCAAAAAAATTGAGATATTCGAGTTTTTTATTTGAACAAGTTTCCATTATTAACCAGCGATCATGTAACCATGTTATGATTTAGAAAAACAAACTAGAATTCCCAAACTCGAAAACTGATAAATAAGCCCTTAAGCTATCACGGACGAAAAGGAAACCACCAACCTGTGCCCCCTAAGCACATGTATATTAGCATGTTCCATGATCTACATTCAGATATCTTTTGAACTTAAGTTAACCAATAACCTGCTAGGTGAAGTTAGGAATTAAAGATTCCTTTTTTTTTTTTTTTTTTTTTTAATTAAGACATTTTTTTCTTAAAAAACTCTTTATTTTTTTACCATCAGTTTTGTTACTAAAGTTATTTATTAAGTGTCCCCTCATTGTTTAAATACTACTTTAATGTAATTTAGGTAAATCAAATTTTATGTATTACTGCTTGTGTACGCAACACATATTTACACATTACTAGTAAAAACGGGCAATAAACAGAGAAATACATATTGTACATAATAATTGTACATACATACAATAAAGGGCAGATTTGCTAAAACTAGAATTTACCTGGCCTTGAAACTCATATAAACTTAACTTGGTATTTTTAAAAATAAAAAAAATATATAATTCTTGCATTTATTAAATGTCTTAATTACGTTGGCAGGGTCGGATGAAAATATTGAGCTTATTGTTTGAAAATCATGATTTTTTCGAGCTAAAATATTCTTAAAATTCAAGAAATATCTAGATAAAAAAAAATCAACTTTTTTTCAAAATTGCTTAATAAATGTGCCCCTACACCTTTTTATAACATTTAGTATGATGTAGAGGCTGCTATTCAACAACAAATTGCAGTTGGTTTTAATTTTTTGTTATTTGTGGTTTATGCATTATTTAGCTTTTTGTCAGCAAAAATAAGTAATTAAAATTAACAATAAAATGGTAGTTCTTCAGAAGAATCCTGCACTGAAATCCATTTTTCAAAAACGCAAACATATTTTATTATATTAAATTTTCTAAATTTCAAATGGGGCCAGCCATATTCTTCATTTTCCAGGACACTACAACCATGTGACTTTTGCTCTGATATGGAGTGATATCACCCACTTTCCCCCCCAGCAGCCAGTCAGCAGAACAATGGGAAGGCAGGAAAATAGCAGCTCCCAGTAGATATCAGAATAGCACTCAATAGTAAGAAATCCAAGTCAAGCTTGGGACTCCCCCAGTTACATGGGAGTAGGAGAATCAATAGGTTATCTGAAAGCAGTTCTAATGTGTAGCGCTGGCTCCTTCTGAAGGCTCAGACTCAGGCACAATGCACTGAGATGGTTGCCTACATACCAATATTACAACTTAAAAGATACATTTGTTTGTTCAAGAGTAAAATGTCAAATGAGTGAATAATTTGCTATATAAACAGTGTAATTTAGAAATAAAAAGTAAACCATAAAAACCATGTCAGAATCCCTTTGAAGGTTTTTTTAACTATTCTTAGTTTTTCTTTTTTCAGATTCTATTTGCATATTTCTATGCTTTTATATTTTAACCTTTAATTACTAAAGATGATTTTTATTCTAGTGTTTCTATTCAAATGGATAAGGTTACATTTATCATCATACAATATTTTTACTTGTGCGTGCCTGGCTCAGGCACAAAAGACTATTTTAATGTACAATATTAATATTCATAAATATTCATTTATTATGCTCTCAGTGACCCCCCCCCCCCATGATAGGAGTCACTCCAAAAATGTATAATAGGAATTTTAGCACTCACTGCAATTGTGAAAATAATGTTGCCAACACATGGGCCAACCTTTAGAATATTTTACCAATCAGAAGTGCAAAGGCCGTTTGTTGGATATTGTGCAAATAGATGGCCTGCAAATTTTCTGTAGCAGAAAGTCATTGTTTAGTACAGTAACCAGCCTTAAACTGACATCAAACAATGCAGCATTACTGTAAAAAACTAAAACAGGTTAACTACAATAGAAACACAATCACACCTATGAAGGACAATTGAGTGTGTGAAATGGTCCAGGAAAAAGAAGGAATTTATGCTAACATAGTAATTGTTTTAATTAAATGGAAAAACATATGACAGTCTGTACTAACTTGTAAATACTTCACGTAAAGCGACCGTGTTTTAATATTACGATAAATTATTCCTTTTGACATTATGGGACAGCTTTTTTCAGTAAACTACAGAACACATAGAATTCCTACAACTTTTTAGATAGATTGCAAGATACCTTTGTGCAACAGTCAATTAACACTATGGGGCGCATTTTCTAATGTTCAATATTTTTTTTTCACAAATTTGTATCCATTTGCACTAAATTATGGTTTTGTCACAGAATTTTTCGCAATGGATTATGTAAAAAAAAAAAACACATCCAAAAGCAAAAATAGGACATCTTAAAGCTGTCAAGATCTTTCTTTTCTTTGTGGTTTTAGAGGTTTACTGTTTTATTGATGCTGTCATTTGTGTGACAATACGAAAATGAATTGAGTGGATACTTACAGGACCATTCAGAACTTATGTGCTTATTCAAACACTGTGAATAGGCAAGTCTCCACTGCACCAGGGTGCATACAACTTAGAGGTGATGATGCAAGTGAGAATTAATCCAATGACACAGTTTGAATGCATTCATATTTATCATGCTGTGTAAAAAGTGGAGTGAAGCATTAACAGTGATTTGCCCAGGGCAACCAATCAGCAATTAGACTTCAACCAAAGTAAAGCAGCTGATTGGCTGCTATGAGCAATATCACTGGTAATGTATTACTCCACTGTGTACACAGCATTATAAATATACCCCTTAATATAGGTATTAAGTCTTGGTCTCCCTTGTGCCACTTTCCTATCCAGAAAACTTAACTTAACACTTGTACTCTGCAGTATTTCAATTTATCCCTGAATTGTTTACTTACATCTAAAAAATTTAAAATGTTATGTAAAGGAGTATAGATTTGGAAGTAAAAGTTTCAAAGAATTTCTGAAAAACCTATTGTTACCTATTGTCGCATATCTCTATGAGCTTACACTAGTAAATTGGAAATGCCTATATTCATGTATCCTTATGTCGAATGCTCCCATGTACAAAGTCTATAAAAACCCTGTGCTGTCTTTGTTCTGTAGTTCTGACCCTTGACTTTGCTCAGAACCCATGTATGGGAACAATGACTCATAATATTCAAGTGTAATTTATAGTTTTTATGACATTTTTGTTTTCTCTCTGAAAACAACTGCAGCCTTGCCTTGTATTATAGTATGAATTTTAACTAAAAGCTTAGGATTACAACACTATAGAAACCATACTCCAGCTACAAATGCGTCATAGTCAATGTCACATGCTAAGTATCTGTTACATGTAAGTGTTGAAGTGGCAAGTTAGCCCCTAGGTCTCCATGATTGATTGATTACAACAAATAGGAATTCTGTTTTAATGTTGTTTAAATCACTAAAAAATGTATAGCTTTTGTTCTTTCTTTAGCTAAATGGGGCGAAAAAGGAAACTGAAGCTACCCCATGTTTTGTTCTTTCAAGATAAGTTAATAAAATTACCCTTGCATATGGACTCCTACTGCAAAACAATCACAACTAAGGGTGAAAGTAGAGGATTGCATAATGATAATCTGTTTATCAAAATTGCAAGAACCAAACATGGAGTAGCTTTAGCTTTACTGTATAGCTCAAAGACATGACACAAACCATACTTTTCATGGCTATAGCAATTGGCAAACATTTTGTTCACAACAAACACTCTTTATTTGAACAAAGATATACAATGTAGAAACTAATATGGTAGACACTAGTGAGCAGCTGGTTTAGGATGAGTATTAGTGGTCTTGTTAATCACCCAGAGTCAATGCAGCCTTTAACAAGCCACCTGCATCTTTGACACATTCTTTTCTTAGATACTTAATCGGACAAAGATAAAAGGTAAGTCCTTGATAGAAATAGGCCTTGGAATGTTCTTGTACTCTCACACCCTTTAATGCACTTCTGTGCACATGCTAACACATGTGCATAGCATGTAAATAGATGCTGAGGCCCTCACTCCAGTACAGATTGACACTGAGCATTACTTTGTGAATTGATTCCTGGTTAGTGAAGAGCAAACCTGAGGCTACCCCACAAATTTTTTTATGCACACGATTGCTTAGGGGGGATGTCTTATTCACCTGTTGATCTTTCCAGAGGCTGTAAGGGAATCCTGAGATTCAAAGAAAGAGTTTCAGTATGGCTGTGTAAAAGGATATGTGAGTCATTGTTCCCATTTGTTAAGGAAATTCAGATACCAAAGGTCATTTGAGGTAAAAAGGTAAGGTTTATTTGACACGTACATGGGTTCTGAGCAAAGACAAGAGTTAAAACTACAGAAACAGACAGCACAGGGTTTTTATGGACTTTGTGACATGGGAGCATGAGTATAGGCGTTACCAGTTTAAGTGCATAGAGATATTGCTCAACAGCACAGAAAACAAACTGCTTTTGCAGCCAAGGTAGTAGTAACCAGGCTAGCTTGAGAACAGAATCCATCCAAGTTAGTGGAGTTGTGCTTACAGCTTGGCTATAGAGATGTACTTAGGAATGCAGGCTGCCCAGTGAAGGGGTGCACAAATCTGCAGGTTTACCCTTGCTGTACAGATTTACCAACATTCTTTACCAAATCACCAGCACGTTTCAGGTGTCTTGGGGAATAGGCTATGAAATAAGGTTGGGCATCATAAATACCTGGTGAGAAGTTTATTATTAATCACCTGGTATTTTGAGAAGCTCAACATTTTGTGTTTTAGGAGGAATTTTTTAAAGGTTACAACTAAGTAAGCTTTATCAGAAAGGTCTATGTAAATACAGCCATAAACATTTACAGAAAAGCTGTGCGTTCTCTATCATCAAAAAAAAACACAGGATTTCCTTTCTTCTTTTATGTACACATGTTCTTTGGTATCAGACTTCCTTCTCTCAGGAAAATCCTTCAGGGCATGGCATTAGTCTGCACTGCTTGCTCCCTCCCTTCTCTGTCCTCTCCTTCACTCTCTGCTGTAATCTGAGCTACCAGCAGCCAGAGCTGAAGCACAGAACTTGCTGAGACCAAGATAAAATGGCTGCTGCTACTTTAAACAAACACAGGGAGTTTCTAGGGCTGTTAATTTAGGCATAGTAAAACTTTCTACTGAATAAATATAGCATTCTAGCTTGCACTATTGTGACTAATCTATTGGCAATTAAATACTTGAGAAGCTTTCCTTCTCCTTTTAGCCACTCAGTTTATAGATCTTGTTCTAACTTTACAAAAAATCCTGGCATTCTAAGGATTGCAGAAAATAATATAGTATTGGGGAAACAATATACTGCAAAGACTATTAGCAGTTTTTCAAACTTGTATAATAAACGTGTATAATAAAATCCATGAAGACATGATAATTAAAGGTATGAAGGGATATTTAACTCAGATCAATGACATTAGTATTTGGGATGGTGTTTAGCAGAGATGAGCAAATTTTTTGGCCAGGCATGGATTTGCAGCAACATTCTGCATTTTGCCATTGGCGGAATTTTTTGTGAAACTGCAACAAGAATTTGCAACAAAAAAAATTGCTCCATCAAAAAAGTTGTGAAGACAAAAATGCAGCAGAGACAAAAATTAATTACGCTATATATAACAGAGGTAAATAAATAAGTAGATATACATATCCAAACTTTGGAAAGATGTATAAAAAGTATTTGGTATTATGCACTCTTTTCATTTTGCAAACTTCAGATTGTCACAGAGTTTTCATATGTGTCAATAATGGAATCTGTAAGAGCAGCTTGTATATTCAATTATTTGTTTATGTTGCAAACTGCATGGGGATTGGATGTTAGCTTCTAATTAGCGATGGGCAAATTTGTCTCATTTTGCTTAGCCAAAAACTTTGCAGAACTGCAGAGAAATTTTAACTTTTTGGACACAACCGTGACTTTTTCCTCATTCAGGAAATTTTTGCTGCCATTTTGCAAAATAAAATTGCTAATGGTGAAATGCGGAATTTCCCAGTGAATCCATGCCTTGTGAAAAAATTCACTCATCACTACTTCTAATATGTTCATAAGCTGTTACACTAGGTTTACCATCTGTCCCCACGCCACCGGTGCCATTTCAGGACCTCATTCGCCATTTTAATTTGACCCCATGAACTGTCCCTGTCAGCTGTCATAAAGTTTAAATGTCCCCATGCACTGCTAGGCAAATCCTGTTTGAAAACAAACCTCACTGAGTGTGAAAAAAATGTCTGTCAAATAAAGTGTCTTCTCACTGGCTACATTTGGGGTCCACTATAGCAACCATTGGCATCACAGGAGAAAGAATGAGAGATCTGCTGTCAGGTCCACCCCTTCCCCCTCTGATATTCTTAAGCCTACCTGCACCATTTCCTGCTTTTTTCTTATTGAAAGATGCACATCTGAACCTGCTCTCCTGCCCTCTGTGATCTGGTGCTCTCTTGTACGTCTCCTACTTAGGCAAGGTGTTACTGTTAAAAGTGGACTACACTACAGCTCTGGTATTTGTCTCATTCAGCGCATTGGCGTCAGGCTTGCAGATCTGTCATGCATGACTCTTAATTCTTGCTTGTTCCTTCAGTTTTAAACTTCTAGGCACAAAAGTATAGAACAGAACTGACTGTAGTGCAGAGCTGTTTTCTCTTATCTCTTATCAGTGTAGTAAAAGCAGCAGCACAGAGCAGGGAGCAGTAAGGAAAGGGGGCCTGAGTGCAGGATCATTTCACTGTATGCTGCCAGCCTGCAGCTGCTCTTGCTGCATACTGTATCTTTTTTTTCACGGGTGCCAATTTTTTCTTAAGCGCAACTTTTTTTTATGTGTGTGACTTTTTTCTCACTCCAAATACATTAATGGGCATTCTTTCTCTGTGAATTTTTTTTCAATTGTTTAATGCGTATTTTTGCCACAAATTCATGCCTGACGAAAAAATGTATTTGCTCATCACTAATCAGTAACCATCTGTTTATACAGTAGAAAATAATGCCTATAACTCTTTACTACTCTCATTATCATCTGCATGTTTAATATGACTGGTTCTCTGATTTACTGACACATTTCTTTCCTGTACACTCTGTATCAATTTTGTTCTTCAGAACAGGTTCTTATTAAAGGAAAATAAATGGTAATATCTTCTACCTCCTACACTCTCAAGAAAAGTATCAGGAGCTGGAACATTTTTAGGAAAAGCTACATGGTCCCATGGTACTTTTCCTGAAAACATTTTGGTCCCCTGCCCCACCCATGACAGATCTTCTTCACTGAGTTTTGTATTTTACAATCATTCACCTTCAATAGGCACAGGGGATGTCTGTGACATGGAACAAAATGGCAGTGTCCTGAGAAAAAGCCCCCAGGGACTGTAATTCTGGTGATTTGGAGGAAGAGGATCACCATTCTATGTTTTTATAAAGTCTTACATGCATCCACACATATACACCACTTATGAATAACGTGCTGCTGAATGCAAGCAGCACTGTATTCATCAGCGTGGAGCAGAGACTTGTGGCAATTTATTTAGCATTCAGGGCAGGGTACAAAGTGCACAAACATGGAAGATTACGCCTGATTTGTTTTTTGCACATTGCAACTTGCCTTGCATGTAGTAAATGATCCCTTCTGTCACTTACATATTCCCTTATTTATAATGCCCATTTTCAATATACATATGTTTTTACACATATATTAAAGCACACTAACTAATATTCCTTTTTGGACATGACATAAAAGCATTTTTTTATTTATGGCAGCATTTTCTCAGTCTGGTGGGGATGTTTGCAATCTTCAGCTTGAGCAGAATAACAATTTACTTCCAGTATGGTGGGAAAAAAAAATAACATGCAATTCATAAAGGTACTTAGCAATGCAAGTCCATCCTCTGGTTACATCTCTTGGTCCCAGTGAATGTTTCTGCACTTAATGAAGTATTTTACAGACTGTCCAAAGCAGTTCGTCTTGTTAATGAGAAATCTAAATGACAAGATTTTCACGCCTTTGGATAACTACAGCAGAAAAAAGGCTGCTTTGAAGCCCCAGCTGTTCTTGCCTTGAAAATCGAAATATGTTCTTGATACTGAGTGGAATTGTTCTTCTGTAAAAGGCATGTAACATGTGACTAATATTCATAATAAAACTGAGTTCTATTGACATCGCATAAAAGGAAGGCCATTTGTCCCTAGTTTGTTGAGAATATGTTAATATTTGAATTAAGTATACAAATACAAAAACTGTGTCTTTGCCTTACAGATAAGGAGGAGTTTGTTATACAAGCGGCTTATTTTCAAGTATATTGATTTAATTAGTGATGAGCGAATCTGTCCCGTTTTGCTTCGCCATAAAATTTGCAAAATGGAGAAACATTTGCGAAACGCATTTGTTGTGCGTTTTTTTTTGTAACCCACACTTTTTTGATGCGACCGAGTCCCTTTTTGATGCGACTGTGGCCAATTTTGACGTGTCCGCATCCAATTTGATGCACGTTGACATTTTTTTATGCGCGCCAAATTTTCACAGAAGTTTCACGAAACAATGCGCCAATGACGAAATGCAGAAATTCACTGCAAATCCATGCCTGGCAAAAAAAATCGCTCATCACTAGATTTAATGTCTTTTGGTAATTGCTTTATTATGTAGAATAGAATATTTTATACATTTTTATTGTATTAAGAGTTGCAGATGAGAGGGGTGGAGCCTGCATATGGTGGAGAGTGGACGCACTTTCTAAGAGCTCAGTCCAGTTCTGATCCTGTTAGGCCAGCGCTTTAGCTACAAAAAACTTGCGGCTTTAAAAATGGGTCCCATACCAACAATGAAACATCATGGGCAAGAGGAAGGGCAGCAAGCTTGGGCATAAATATATGGACATATGGAATGACATTCTTTCACATCCACTATCCAAGACAATCTGGGCTAACATCTGGGAAAATGCAAGGAAGATGTTCAGATGCGTTAGGCAAAAAGAACATATTTTAAAAATCTTGATGTTTTGGTATAATACATTAGATAAGCTCCATAATCCTTTTCCCGATCACCTTTTGACTTGCTGGAGGAACTATGGAACACAGGGAACTTTAGTACATATTCTGTGGGACTGCCCTATTATTCAGTCTATATGGAAGTAATATGCCTCTTAAAGGGGTGGTGTTCACTTTCAGGTTAACTTTTAGCATGTTATAGAATGGCCTATTGTTAGAAACTTTTCAAATGGTCTTCATTTTTTATAGTTTTTGAATTATTTGCTTCATTTTATGACTCTTTCCAGCTTTCAAATGGTGGGACACTGGCACCCAAAAAACTGCTGCTCTTTAAAGCTACAATTTTAATGTTATTGTTACTTTTTATTTCTTATATTTCTATTTTTGCCCTCTTCTATTCATATGCCCATGTCTCTTTCAAACCACGGCCTGGTTGCTAGGTTAAATTTGACCCTAGCAACCAGATAGCTTCTGAAATTCCAAATTGGATGAAATGAAGACTAAGTGCAAATTGCCTCAGAAAAGCACTCTCTACATCAAACTAAAAGTTAATTTAAAGGTGATTAACCCCTTTAAGCTGAATCTTCTCCCATTTCTTTCCCCTGGAGTTCTCTACAGTGCTGCTAGGGAAATTACTGCCAGCAAAGTTTAATTAACCATATACTCACAGCCATGTGCTTGGCAACTGCATCTGAATGGAAAACTCAATTTGCAACTACTTTGACAGAAATAATTAAGTGGGTAAATACTAACAGGGTATTTGAATATGAAATAACCACCCACCATAACAATATTTCCAAATACCTAAATATCTGTGACGTGTGGGAAATACATGACTTGGCCACTTAACTACCCTTCTATCCAGCGCATCCAGCCACACATTGCCCCCTACCCCAATTTAACAATTGTGTTCTTGCTCCGACTATCTTGCCACTTAATTGGTTTCTATGTGTTTCTATGCATCCACCCATACAATCCGAAAGATTGCAGTGTTCTATGATGTTCTACAACAGTTTTCCCATTGTTTTTTTTTTTGAATTGCAGGATATTCATTAGCAAACAAAGATGCATTTTACGCGGTTCTTCTTTGTTAAGTGATGCTTTTACTAAAACATGCTAGCTGTTCTTCTTGTAATGTAATAAAATATAAATTACAAAAAAAAACTGTTGTAGCTGAGGGTGGGTTTGACATTTATAAATGTGTGTATCAATGTGTAATACAGATGTGATGTGGGGATATTTTGCCTATGATTAAGTACTAATAAAGCGTGAAACAGTATTGGCCAGTCATTCTGAGACAGAACATATTAATGAATGTTATAATAAATTTATGTTTTATACCTTAACAAATTTGGCGTGTGGGGTATTTTTACATTTTGTAAGGTGAAAGGAACTCACTTTAAAGGAACCCATATTATGAGATATTAAACACTCCAGTATCAAACATCTGTAGATATAACTGGAAGAGAGGAAGTGAGAGGAAGCTTATAAACATATCACAGATAAT
Source organism: Xenopus tropicalis (assembly GCF_000004195.4). Taxonomy (NCBI): domain Eukaryota; kingdom Metazoa; phylum Chordata; class Amphibia; order Anura; family Pipidae; genus Xenopus; species Xenopus tropicalis. The sequence continues at coordinate 60,192,809 of NC_030678.2, read as the reverse complement.
TGGGATTGTGAAAACCATAACTGGAGGTCCATTGACAGGTGTGTTATGAGACAAAGTCTAGACACTTTGCCCAAAACTTGATTAAAAAGGATAAATAATAAAAGTAATAAATAAATGATAAAAATAACATTTTATTAGGTGGAAAATTGTAAGCAAGCTTTTTCTATAGTCATTTGAAATCTGTACAGCTAAAAGTACATTTGTGAAAAGTTTTGATGTATAAAAGTGCACTCAAACTTTCAGGTGATTTTCATTTAGTTGAATGGGAAGTGATTTTGAGCATTTTTCCACCTTGTTTTTTGTTTCAGCAGAAAAAAAGATTGAGTCTTATTGCACATGAAAAAAATGCGAAAAAATGCTTATTGACTCCAATGCATTTGTTGTGGGAAACAAATGCCTATTGACTCCAATGCATTTGGTGCAAGAAAACACACCAGAGAAAATGCCCTTTGACTTCCGTGCATTCGGCACAAGAAAAAAATGTGGGAAAAAATGCTCTTTTACTCCAATGCATTTGGCACAAGAGAAAAAATGTCCATTCGGAAAACGTACACCTAAGCAAAGTGGGGCAGTACCTAAAATTGCAATAGAATTTTGGGGAAAAAACCCTGTACTTAAAACATTTATATTTTTTGTTTTTTATAGTCACTAAATGCCAGGACTTTTAATTAATAACGTATTTTGGCCTAGCAGCATTATTACTGAGCTGGTGATTTTTTTTTCTTTATTTTCATGCAGATCTGATCAAAAGAGCAGAAGTCAAGATTTCTAGGTCTGTGTTGGTCAGGGATAATACTATGTTTCTGTTTAAGAATTTAGAAGTTCATATATATTATAAGTGGTAATTGCACTGTATAATTAGTATTTATTTTTCCAGTACAGTAAACTAATGCTTACCCACAGTTCATTTCAGAGAAAATGATCAAAAAATGCTGATTAAACTGATTTAATCAGTTATAGTATAGCAAATGGTAAATATGTTTCATTTGATAGCTTTTTCCATTATCATTACTCTGCTTAGAATAAGACATAGCACTGAATTTGACATACATTAGTTGAACTACGTCTGCAGTTGAATAATGATGCTCCTTTGTTTATAGCTTTTTTTCTCCACTTTTCCCCATGTGTCTAACATCTTTACATGTAATGTTTTCGCTCATGAATATGCCATGAATCTGATTGATGCAGCAGAAGAAAAGATAATAAACAGTCAGCACTGCAGGTTACTCAAAAAGTCTCTTCTAGATGTATTTTTATTCCAAGATATAGTAATGACTTTACATAGTGAAAACATCCAAGGATATACAATATGCTATAATAGCTTTTCTGTACAAGCAGCTGGCTAAGGGCGCTGGGGGTCAAAAATGCAGACTGGCAGGTGATTATTGGTCTCTCTATGACAAAATAGGTTTTGGTATATTTAACACATTTATACACTGCAAAAATTAGTGTCTGAAACATTTTTTTAAAGATAAAATGAATAAGCTGTATAGGTTTTTTTTTTTGTAAAATACAAAATGTAGCCTTTAGATACAAACTACATGTTTGCTTTCAAATAGGTAACTAGTAAATGGTAACTTGCTGATTGTTTGATAGTAGAATATCAAGGAACTATATTTTGTACCACTCAGTATCATACAATTAGCAAGTGACCCCCACCCCCAAAAAACATGTTTCTAATGGTGGCAGTGCTCAGAACAAAGGGTTAAAAATGTGCTATAAATAGTAAATAAGCAGTTTTTTTATATTTGATTTATATAAAGGGAAAGGTGCTGTAAGGACCATTGGTTTGCCTAAATGTTCCAAGTTACAGGAATTTCTTCACTGATAATCTAGTACTAGCACTGATAAATAATTGTAACTTCCAAAGAAGGAACCTGCAGAAGAACTGAGGCATATTCAGAAGTTCTATAAAAGTGCAAAGGTTGCAGATGTGAGATGCCAGTCGTTAAGACACAATTTCATTATTATAGAACACCATTTTTCAGAGAGGCAGGGACAAACATGCCCTTAATATGCTGTCTAGAGTAGTTAAAAAACATTTTTTGGCTTATTGTAGTCCTTTCTGGGAAACACTGATGCTCTGGCAGCAGAGAGTGTAATATGCTATGTGCTCCTTGCCCCACTTTTTTTTTGTAAGGAGTAGAAATAGTTTACGTTATCCACATAGTGCTATATAGGTCTTTAGATAGTGCTGTTAGGTAGATGGGTCCCCCTGAGGAGGTTCTAGAGTAGGTTCTCCTCTGTGGCATTTGGAGAAAATGTCCATAGAAAGGTTATCTAAAAGAGACAACAGTGTACCACTCCCTCTATGGCTGATGTGAGAAGGGTGAATGATGACAGGGAGTCTAAGGTTTGCTAACTTAGTGATGTACCATAGGGTGTCAATAGTTAGGGGAGATAGAGATATACTAGATTTTTGGGGGGACACTGTATGTGGAGACAGAAAATGGTGGGCCAGTTTATTGAGTAGTTGAAGTTCCAACGAGAACTTCCCACCAGACAGGGACCCAGAAAAAACAGAACTAGGTTAAGTAGGGCTTAGTACCTCAACGTAAATCTGACCCTTGTGCTCGGATTCTGTACAATACAGAGCCCCTGACATAAAGGAGAGAGAAAGACAGAGAAGCAACCTTGAAACCCTAGTTCTGTTTCAATGATAATACCTGTGGGATTTGTACAATAATTGCTATTGAAGAAGCTATACTGGTGAATGTGGATAAAGCTGTCCCTATGCTCATCTGCTAGTCTGTGTGGTCCTCTAGTTTATTCTCTTCTAAACAGCTCATGTACATCTGCAACTAGTCAGTCCAGTGGGTAGCTTCAGTGATCCCTGTCTCAATCACCGTTGTTCAGTTGCACAGAAAGAATAGGGCACACATGTCACTCACATTTACAGCAACTGCACTCGATTTGCGACAAAGTTGCATTAAAAAAAATTCACTAATTTCTACTTAAACTGTAAAGTGTTAGTTTAACCTGCCAATGCTATGTGTACATTTTTAATGTTAGGGTCCTAAGGGGCTAATCTGTGTTCCTTGATGCTCCAGGACTTAATATAGTAACATAGTAAGTTAGGTTGAAAAAAGACACATGTCCATCAAGCTCAACCTTAATGCCTATATATAACCTGTCTAACTGCTAGTTGATCCGGAGGAAGGCAAAAAACACCATCTGAAGCCTCAGAGGGGGAAAAAAGAATTCCTTCCTGGCTCCAAGATGGCAGTCAGACCAGTCCCTGTCTATTGCCTCGGTAAACAAGACTTTTTTGTGCTAACGTCTAGGAAATTAATTTGCAAGACTTTAGAGCACTGCAAAGGTTAATGTTAATTTAGTTCACAAACAGTCAATAGAGGATTTACATCATGTCAAGATTATCACTTCCACTTTGAAAACCAGAGGAATATGTTAAAAGTAATCTCAGTGCCCAACCTCCTGCATGCAGTTTCAAAGGTCTGATAAATTGGCTTCTAATTAGCCAACTTCTTCTGTTTTTAAAGCAGAGCTGTATAATTGATGCCAGAATGCCTAAGCTTCCAGCAAAGCATCTCGGCAGAAGATAAAACATACTGCAGAATAAGGAATGAAGGTGCCAGAAAAGAATTACAAAGGCAATCCATCTATAACATTTGCAAGCATTGTTTGGTGTGTAGATTTAATGGAAATAAATGTCGTTTTTACCCTGTGCCTCAGAAAAAAAATTACATTCCATTTTGTCTCAGAAATACACATCAAGCAGCTTACAATTTCTAAAATATTTAAGTGAACTGATTAGCCCTGGATCTGCAATATTTTCTTTTGGGTTATAAGTAGTTGGGAAAGGGCTGCATTTCTTTCAAAACCTTGTGTTCTTTTGAACATTAAATTAATCAAGAGAAGGTGTTCTCAATTATTAAAAGGATGAGCTAGAGCAGTAGGCTTAGACTTCAAGCGAAGACTTCTTCCTGTTACCTTTTATGTTAAGAAACACATGTACTGCAGCAAGGTGCTGGGGGAGACAGCATTGATTGAAAGCAGGCATGGGAGGCTTTGAGGAACTGCAGGACTACCTCTTGATTGTCAGTATCTGCTTACAGATGTAGTTAAAGTTCTCCTGACAACATCCGGTGCAAAGAAACTTTTTTTCGTCACACATTGTCGATTTAATAAGAATTTTGTAAAACAGAAAGAGAGGCCTGGATATCGGGTGCAGCGTAGGAGGAGGGCCTGCCTGACTAGGCAGGCAACGCGAGCACTGATTGGTCAGCAAGGTCACAAGTCAGCAGGGTTTAAAAGGGGGGGAGGTTAAGGAATGGCCAGGCAGTTGCGCAGGAAGGCAGTCGGCCATATTGGAATGGGCAGCAGCTACACATATTCCCACCCTCCCTGTTGTTCATTTTTTTTATCCACGGAGAGATAGCACCACTCTGGGATAGCGATAGGGCCAAGAAGATTTAAATGGGCCCAACATATGGAGGTTACATAGGCTACCCAGCTTAACTTAACAGTAACAACTTTGGCGCGTCCCTTGCCAGTCTGACAGGCATGTTGGTGTGGTTTGGACAATACTGGACTGTTGGGGCAACCCCTAAGTAGAGATGTAGCGAACTGTTCGCCGGCGAACTAATTCGCACGAACATCGGGTGTTCACAAGTTCGCAAACTTTTAGCGGTGTTCGCAATTTTGGGTTCGCCTTAGCTGGAGCCAAATTTTGACCTCTCACCCCAGAGCCAGCAGAAACATTGGAAGCCAAGAGCTCTCCCTCCTAAACCACCCCCGGACCACTCCCTTTCATATATAAACTGAAGCCCAGCAGCCATTTTACATTCTGCCTGTGTGTGCTTGATGAGTTAGCATAGGGAGAGAGCTGTGCAGGGATTTGAGGGACAGTTTGGGTAGCTTTGCTGACTAGTAATCTACTTTCTACTGCTCTGTATGTAGCTGCTGTGGACAGCTGTCCTGCTGATCTCATCTGCTGTAACCCAATAGTCCTTGTAAGGACTGCTTTTATTTTCTGATTACTCTTCTTTTCATTGTGTACTGCAGCTCCATCTGTGTGTGTTGGAGACAGGTGTGCTGCTCATAGAAGTGCACCAGCACCAACCACACATTCACATCATTTTTTTTATTTGTGTTTTTTTACTTTGCTACTGTAATTTATAGTGCCCAGTGCTATTAGTCTAGCTGTGTTGGGGACTGGTGTGCTGCTCCTAGTAGTTCACCACCAGCACCAACCAGAGATCACTTTTTTTTTTATTATTATTTTTTTTTTTATTTAACTTACTGTTCTTTAACGTGTCTAGTGCTGTTTGCTGTTATTCATAGTAGTGCACCAAACATGTTACACATAGTAGTGACATTGCATTGCAAAAAAATCACCTGAGCGACGTTTTTCCACCAGCAATAATATATTCCGTATCCACTACTGCGGCGTTTTGTCTTTGCGTGTGAACCGGCTGTAACCTTTACACGACTTGATTGGCATGTAGACGCCGGACATTTTAAAGCAGTTTATTACACAAGTTTAGAAATGTAGTGTGATTTCTGCCCTTTACAGCACAAAACGCAACGCTGTGTCAACAACGTATTTTTCAGAGAAATTTTTGCCCTTGATCCCCCTCCGGCATGCCACTGTCCAGGTCGTGGCACCCTTTAAACAACTTTAAAATCAGTTTTCTGGCCAGAAATGGCTTTTCCAGATTTTAAAGTTCGCCTTCTCAATGAAGTCTATGGGGTTCGCAAAGTTCGCAAAAGTTCGCACTTTTTGGCAGAGGTTCGCTTTTTTTGTGAGGTTTGCTACATCTCTACCCCTAAGGTGGGTACCCACAGTGAGGTTGGATATGTTCAGTTATGTTCCCCAGGGCTTGGTCCCTTTTGGATTGTTTTATTTAAGATCAATGGTGTGGATATTACAACGCTATGCATACTCACTGAGCCAAGTGGCTAGTAAGCATTGCTGGCATTTGGAAGGGCAGACTAGCAGAGAGCCTTACCAAGGGTTACCAATTGTTACCAATTATTACCAATTGTTACAAAGTTTGTACTATGTTTATCAATGGCACTAACAAACAATGGTTATGCATACTGTGTTGTTTCTATGTAAGTAATAAATGTCTTCTACATGACTGTTGTAACAAATAAAAGCTGTGGCCATATCATCCAATCAAGGTGATGTCACGCATGTTAATTGGAATAGTTGGACGGATGAGCAAGCAATGGGTCATGCCCCCTAGTCATGTGTTTTTCTTTGGTAAACCTGACCCCCAACCACAACTTCCCAGTGCAAAGGAGAAGAACACCAAAATTAACAACTAAAATTTTCTATCAAAACTCAACCCAGTAGTAAAGCATATGTTTTTCATATCAGTAAATATTAAAAATACTGTAATCTGCCACTGTACTATAAAATACATGAAAATAAAGGATGAACCTGATATAAACATTAATAGGATGTGTGTTTGATGTGTGTGTTTGATGTGTGTGTTTTCAATATACTGTACATGCTTACACTATTCCAGTTTTCTTCTAATACTCTGACAAGCCAACATATTCTTTTTATCATTAACACCAGTGGAGCTTACAATCTAAGGTTTATATCTAGTGATGGGCGAAATAATTTGTCAGGCATAGATTCATGGGCAATTTCCACGTTTCACCATTGGCGGATTGTTAAGCGAAACTGGCGACAGCGCTGGAAAAATTTGCTGCACGACAAAAAATGACACACTGCAAAAATATTCAGAGCGTGTCGTTTCTTTGACGTGTGCATCAATTTTTTTTGCTGCTCGACATTTACGCCATTTTGTTGCATTTTTGCTGTTTCTAGAATCTTTTGAAAGATTCGCCGAAGCAAAACGGGAAAGATCCGATCATCGCTATTTATATCACATTCACATAAAGTAAGGTCAATTAGTCAGAAGCCTATTGGTCTTGCCATATGTTTTTTAAAACCCGTGTATCCAGAGAAAGTCTATGCAGACATGGATTTTGCTTAGATAACTAAAAAACACTAGATAAATGAAAAAAGGAGACATTAATGGCCTTTTATATATGTCAACATACACCTGAAAAAAAGGTTTTTCTTATGTAGGATTCCCGAAATGAATGCCAGGTCATCTGTTTAAAACCAGATTAATACAAAACTACATGTTGATGGCTAGATGCATGTTGCAGGCTGCACTGCTCTCTGTGTAACTACTGTATGCAATATGTATCAGCTTCATAGATTGAGGCACAAACTTATCTAAAAGGAAGGGCCCTGACTGTATGAGGAAGGGTAGGCAGAAAAAGGGGCAGACAATGAGGTGTTAATGAGAAGCAGCTATAGAGGAAGGGTTGGATCAGGAGGAGGGGGTAAGCAGGGTCGGACTGGGCTGCCGGGACACCGGGAAAAATCCCGGTGGGCCCCGGCCCTAGTGGACCCCGGCAGCCAAGTCCAACCTTTGCCGGCGCTTCCCCTTCTGACTGTTCCTCCCCTGATGCGTTCAATTTATACGTGCTCGGGGAGGACGTCAGGTGGGGGCCCTGCGGGGGGGGTTAGGGGGGCCTCTGCAGGAGCCCCGGTGGGCCCTGCACCCCCCAGTCCGACCCTGGGGGTAAGGAGATATAGGGAGTATGGGAAAAGGAAGCACTTGCCTTTAAGTTGGGGGGGGGAGAGTATTTTAGTTTGAGTAAAGTTTTTGTCACAGCTGTGGAGGAATGCTTGCCAGGGGTGAGGGCTTATGCCCCAGTTTTATACACAAGTGTGCAAAGGTTGGTTATGGTCTTCTCGGACAAGGGTACCAGGATGGTGGTTTTCTGCTCTCACTTGCCCACCTATCGCTCTCGCAGCAGGTGGCCAGCATGTCAGGTAGCCAAGTTAGTGGTGTTTTTTCCAGTAGGCAAGTATTCTGTGGTGGAGTATGTATATGTATGTTCAGGTATGATGAACATTACACCTGTCCTGAGAAAAGGAAACCCAACCCTCCTACCAGATTGATCATTATAACATTGAGTGTTTGGAGTCTGTGGGGAGTCCTAGCTACAAGCTAATGGCTGGGCGCAATGATTTTTATCTTTGGTAAAAGATGTATTTTATGGACCTAAAGAAAACTAAGAATCTGCCCTGAGATAGACCACCCCACTGTAGCACATGTATGATAGTTTACTTACCTTGTTGATTCATTTGGCCCTGTCTGGCTCTTCACACCTCACAGTCCCCTAGCCAGACAGTCCGTCTTCACCGTCTTTTAGGGGATATTTGTGAATTACCCCATATTGTGAGGGGTTTCCCTCAAATGTGGATTCTAAAGATACTTTCTAAATTGAAAGCCTAACCCTTTCTATGCTGGACCTTACTGCTCCAGCATGACAATTGTAATAACAATTTGTTAATAAACGCTTTGGCTTGTTATATCCCAACCTGGTTATCTTTAGGTCTCTGGTTTTGAATTATAAAGGCTATCACATAAATAAGTAGCCTCAAAAAGTTTCAGTTAGCTGGCTGATTATAGCAGTCCATATTTTGTTGTCAGCAATGCAAGGCATAGCAAAAGCAGACCAGAGGTAAACCTGCAGGGAGTTTTACCTTACCAAGTCTATATTGGGAAGGGAAAGGCAGTGTCATCTGTGCCTAATGCGGTACAGTAGGGATGTAGCGAACCTCAAAAAAAAAGTTTGCGAACCTGTTCGCGAACTTCCGCCGAAAATTGCGAATATTCGCGAACTTTGCGAACCCCATAGACTTCAATGGGAAGGCGAACTTTAAAACCTAGAAAACCCATTTCTGCCCAGAAAAGTGATTTTAAAGTTGTTTAAAGGGTGCCACGACCTGGACAGTGGCATGCAGGAGGGGGATCAAGGGAAAAAACCTCTGAAAAATTGACACACGCCGTTTTTCGAAATGATCGGTAATTTTGCGACTTTTTCGTATTTTCCGGCGCTTTCGTAAAGTTATCGTAAGTTTTGCGACTTTTTCGGAGCTTTCGTACCGTTATCGTAAGTTTTGCGACTTTTTCGGATCTTTCCTAACGTTATCGTAAGTTTTGCGACTTTTTCGGAGCTTTCGTAACGTTATCGTAAGTTTTGCGACTTTTTCGGAGCATTCGTACCGTTATCGTAAGTTTTGCGACTTTTTCGGAGCATTCGTACCGCTATCGTAAGTTTTGCGACTTTTTCGGAGCTTTCGTAACGTTATCGTAAGTTTTGCGACTTTTTCGGAGCTTTCGTAACGTTATCGTAAGTTTTGCGACTTTTTCGGAGCATTCGTACCGTTATCGTAAGTTTTGCGACTTTTTCGGAGCATTCGTACCGTTATCGTAAGTTTTGCGATTTTTTCGGTGCCGGCGAACCCAAATTGCGAACATCACGAAAAGTTCGCGAATTTGCGGACTTGCGAACACCCGATGTTCGCGCGAATTAGTTCGCCGGCGAACAGTTCGCTACATCTCTACGGTACAGTTGCTAAAAAGCATTACATAAGCAAATAAAACTGCAAAACTGCTGCCATAAGAAACAACACATGGCACCATTCATAAAGTCACTTATGAAAATAGGTAGTCCTACTGGAGGATACCAAGGGCAAAGTAATTTAGCAAATCCCAATCTGTGTTATTGTGCCATACCTGCAAACAGCATATTTAGTAACATATTGTTGGCGATCAAATAAGTACAGCCTAGTAAAGAATGGCCCCGTCTGAAGAGTATAAACTGTGTCTTTATATTTATTTTTAGTACAAGACCTTAAAACCAAGAACTCCCATTAGCTACATTAAAAGCACAGTCTATATTTAGTATAGGCAAAAGGCAGTACTGTATATAGGAGGAGAGGCCACTACCCGTGCTACAGGTTTCCACAAACATCTTAAATCCTCATCCTGCTACAGTTCTCTTTATAACAAAAGATCCTGACACTGACAGACACATAAATGGCAATCACCTCCCACTACTGGCAGACAGTTCCGAGATAAATATTTAATCAAGCCAGTCCTACACACTGGCAACCGAATCAATGGGGAAGGAAACCTTTTATTTATTTTACAATCAGCAACTCACTAAATCATCTAAAAGGGATACATTTGTCCTGCAGACTAGCTGTCATCAACTACATAAAAAATGTACTATGCTATATTCTCATATACACATTCATTAGTTAATATGACACTGTAGCGAAAAAACATAACTGTCTTGTTAAAGTCATAGGGGTAAATTTATCAAAGAGTGAAGTTAGAGCCCACCACACTAGAGTGAAATTCTGCCACTCTCTAATAATTTATATATTATTTTTAAAGACATATTTATCAAATTTTACTTTTACTCAAAAATCCCATAGAAATGAATAAAGAGTGGCGGAATTTCACTCTTGACGACAGTAGTGAGCGCTAACTGCACTCTTTGATAAATATACCCCATAGATTCTAAGCTAAAAACTATGGGTTGGTGAAATGAATGCAAACTAATATTCTATTATTAAAGAGGAAGCAACACTTGACTGTTTCTCTAGCATAGAGAGGGTTCTGTGGTGCTACATAAAGTAGTGTCAGTTATCTGTGGCATTGGAAACATGATCATTCTCTATGGAGTCCCACAGAGAATGAGCAGACACTTGGACAGTAACCCATGGCAACCAATAAGACAATTGCTTTCATTGTACTACCTGAGGCTAGCTGAAAAGAAATGATTGGTTGCAATTGGATAATGGGTTAATTGGATGGAAAGGGTTAATTGGCTTGTAAAGACATTGATTCTAATCTGTATAGATCTTCACATCTATTGTGGACCCGTGTGATATAAACTACATGAAAAAGTACAGCACTTGCAAAAGTTTTGTATCATTAAGGGGCTGAGTTTAACACATTTACATTTATATTTACTCGTGATTAGTTTTATGGTGAAATAGTTCTACAGTATCACTCTGTACACAAGTTACGAGCAATTTTCCTTCATCCTACTGCTGTTTTCTGGTCTTTTCTATTACCATCAGTGCCAATGAAGAAACACCTGGTATTGCCTTATGTAGTTTTCTATTGACCTCAATGGAAAACATATAGAACTGCCTGATTAATATCTGGTATTTTTATGTGAAATGCATTTCTGCAAATAAAGCCAGTGGGAGTCTTGGGAGATGGTCACTAGAGTTTCTCAGCCTGCAAAAAAAAAAAAAAACTACAGATGGAGAAAATGGTTAATGCGACATTAGCCTAAAGGCTCCCTATGTTCTTACAGTCCAGCCATGGTAACGAGTGCCAGTCTGAGATCTAGGTATTAAGGTTTAAATAAAACATAACATAGACTGTTTTAAATTCTTGAACATACAATTATGTCCACTATGTCTCAGCTGAACCACCAGATAAAATAAAATATATATATATCTTGCCTTTAAAAAGCTTTACCATAAAACAGCTTAACTCTTTATTTTCTATACTGTTCAATGGAACCTTATACCTTTAGGTGAAATAAAAGGCTGAGTGGATATAATAATTGGAGTCTAATGCGAAGACTTCCAAGTGCAACACAATGAATTGGCCTGTATGCTGTTGACCTGTTATTTTGTGCACAGATAATGTGCTGGGTGCGAAAAGATTCCTTAAAGCTGGAGAAGAAAAGGAACAGGGTGTTGAGAGAGAGAGAGAGAATAACTGGTGTTACTCAGAGTGTTTTCTTGTAGCATAAATCTATAGCATAGAGTTTAATTTCATGGACACATTTATCTTTTCTATTTTACTTTTACTTGAGTGCTCGGTTGTTTTAATTAAAATTCCATGCAGGTCATGAATTAATATAATAGGAAGCAAGCACTGAACCATTCCAAACCTTTTTTTGCTGCATAGAAATATTCATTGCTAATACAGGATATTTATAACTTTAGTTTTGAATTTTTGGTAGAAGATGTGCATCACAGTTTGTCTTTGCATTCGAAGCAGCAGAAAACAAGGCATGCTATCACTTTTTCATTAATTACTGTTCACTTCTTAACCCAATAAGTAAACATTTATATTTATTAATGGATTCTGCATTATGCAGTAAAAACAGCAAAGAAAACTTTATGATAAAATCATGTAAAATGTATTGCTGCAAAAACTCGGCAAAAGAATACAGGATAAAAGGTCTCTTTTAGAAACTTTACATTAAATAAACAATAAAACTTCAGTGAGTTTAAAGGGCCTGTATTCAAATTATATTCTGAGACTAATAACCTCCAAATCATGATGTTCAGGCATTTTGCCTTTAATAATTTCATATTATACTTTAACATGCTCCAAATGATAGAATAATTATATGCATTATATGATCAAACATATCTAGACACCTGCCTTTCCAAAATCCTATTTCAAAACTTGAAATATTAACATAATGTTAGCTGTCCCCTAACTATGTCCCCTAACTATAACAGACTCCATTCTTCTGGGAAGGCTGCCCATTAGATTTTTTGGAACGTTGTCGGTGGGAGTTGCATTCATTCAGCTACAAGACCATATGGAAGGTTGGGCACAATATTAGTTTGCTGAGATGGGAATGAAACCCAACTGGCCTGCAGAAAATCTCCAAAGTGATTAAGATTTTCTGCAGGCCAGTTGGGTTTCATTCCCATATCAACAAACTAATTTTGTACAACCCTTGCTTTGTGCAATTTGACATTATTGTGCTGAAAAAGGAATCATTTTATTCTGTAAAAATGACTAAATAAATTAGACCATGCCCATGTTCTACCACAGTCATGCCCTGACACTGCCCTGATGCAACTAATCACCTCCCATTTTTACCACAAAGCCCCGCTATTCAGGCTGTCTTGAAAAAAAGCTTGAAAGCATACTATATTAAAAGGTCACAAGGTTTTAATTGCTTTCAATGTTAGGACAGCCATAGTGACAACAAAGACAAATAATGAGATGTTTAGTTTACTTAAGTATGGTAACATTGTCTATAACTCTACAGTCTATATTTCTCTGTTTCAGGAAATAAATGACTGGCCTTCCTATAAATGGTAAATAGATGTATAATGGTTTGTGCAAGAATGTTACATGGATCATTTATGAGTTTTGCATAACAAAACAAACACAAAACAAACACAAAACATAGATGAAACAAAAATAAAACATTTAAGCTTATTGGGAGTGTAAGTCACAAAAGCAATAATTATTCCCCAACACAGAAAACTGTCTAATAGTAACCTTAGATCTAACTCTCCATTGCATGTTATAAATATCAGAGGGAAAAAAGTAACCTTTACTGTCTGGTGACAAATGCAGTTAAATGGGAATCTCTAAAATGGGAAAGTGGGAAAGTGAATCTGGCCATACAGTAATGATTTTTCTTTACTTAACAACAAATTTCAGTGCAATCTGACAAAACCGTCAAATAATAATAAGGTTAGTGTGCACCAAAGGACATCTAATGATCTTCATCCAACATCATTAAAGGAATACTGTTATGGGAAAATATGTTTTTTTCAAAATGCATCAGTTAATAGAGCTTCTCCAGCAGAATCCTCCATTGAAATCTGTTTTTCAAAAACACAAACAGATTTTTGCATATATAATTTAGAAATTTCACCTGGGGCTAGCTATATTCTTAATTTCCCAGGGTGCCACAGCCATGTGAGTGCTCTGATAAACTTCAGTCACACTTTCCTGCTGAGCTGCAAGTTGGAGTGATATCACCCCCTCCCTTTCGCCCCCAGCAGCAGATCAGTAGCAACAATGGGAAGGTAGCAAGATAGCATATCCCAGTAGATATCAAAATTGCACTCAGTAGTAACAAATCAAAGTTCATATTGCAACTCTTCCAGTTACATGGGAGTAGGAGAAAAATTAGGTTACCTGAAAGCAGATCTAATGTGGCACTGGCTCCTTCTGAAAGCTTAGACTTAGTGCAATGCCCTGAAAAAAAACATTTTGAATGGTATAGTGAGTTATTTGCTATGTAAACAGTTTAATAAACAAAAAGTATACCATAAAAATCATGACAGAATTCTTTTAAGAAAATCGGGCAGGTTACAAAATTTTCATCTTTTACAAATTTGTCCGTTGTCCAACTGTTTGCAGAACCAAGCAGGCGGCTATTACAATTTTTCCTATCTTCAACTAGAAGAAGTTGCTTGAAACAGTTGTTTTCATTGATGGACAAATCGTTTGCCACCCAGGTTTTTTTGTAACGGTGTGGCAAACATATTTGCAGATGGCAAAATGTGGAATTTTACTGTAAATTCATACCTGACAAAATTTTTCAATCACTAATTGCATAGAATGCTGGTAAATGGAACATTTTCTATTTAGGTCAGTGTTGTTAGTGGAGTTAGTGGAGAGGTCTGTCCTTGGCCCTTTGCTTTTTAATATATTTATTATGACTTGGAGGTAAACATTTAAATTACTGCTTTTATTCTTGCTGACAATACTAAAATATGCAAATCTATCAGTTCCAAATATTGATAACTGCAAGGTTATGCACTCTACATTGTGTCATAGTTAAGTTGTGTTAAAAAAAAGACCAAAATCCATTAAGTTTAACTCCTCCAAATGAACCCCAGTGCACATATATGCACATATATACACATAAGGAGCTATCTATGCACTAACATATATAAACTATATAGCAATTTCTATATTTATTGTATATTTTAGTATCACATTAGTTTTTATTATTATGTTTGGACAATAAATCATCCAAATATGCTTAAAGAAATCATCCAACCCATTCTAATAAGTAGAATCATTGCCCTCACCATTCAGAACTGCCTTCGCGTTTTTGTTCCTCTATACTGTGGTGTGCTGTTCATTTCTTAGGAAATAATATCCCCCTACTGTATATCCCCCTATGCCCTCTAATGTACTTGTAAAAAATCATGTCCTCTCGCAAGCATTTTTTTTATGGGAAAACAACCCCAACCCTGACAGTCTACCCAAAATTTTGGCCATTCTTTTTAAGGTAAGATCTGTTGATATTGGCAATGCTGTCTGTACATGGATAGAAAATTGGATAAAAGACTGTATAAAGGGTGGTTGTCAATGTTACTGAATAGTTGTCAATGGCACTGAATAGTTGTCAATGATTTCTCTGTTTGTCCTCTGGAATAATCCAAAATTTTTTTTAAAAAAATGAATCCGCCTAAGTTTGCAGTGGGGTGAACTCACCTAATAAAGTAAGTGGCCCAGGTGCACATACCTGACCCCCTTCAGCTCAGTCCCAAAATGAGAATAGGTTGGCAAAAAAATATGGACCAGAATAAGAATTGCGATGCAGTTAAAACATCTTTAGTTTTATTTAAGGGAAAAATATCTCAAACAAAAAAAGACTGACGTGTTTCATGCCTAAAGGGGCACTTAATCATAGGCTAGTCCTCTGGTATACCTGGCAGTTTGGTAGGTTGGACAAGTGGTTAAACTTTATGGATGTGAGCATTTTTTTGACCTCATCTACAATTTTGCAAAGGGGAGGGGGCTTATATACAGACCCATAGGCATCTGTCAAACCTTGAAGAAACCAACTTAGGGAATACCCTTAAAATACTGTACACCTTTGATGTAACTTTCATAGAATAATCAATTATGAAGGAATGCATAGAACATTCTTTCATAGACATAAATACCTATGAGGAGCTTCTGCCCTATTGATTACCTCCACTTGGCTTCAGTAGTCTATGAAGCCAAGGTAATCAATATATTTCATGAATATATGCCCTGAAAATTTATTGTGGAAAAAATGAAAAAGCCATGTAATCTAAACCCATTTTATAAAAGTGGTGCCATTTTAATTTAGGTGAACTGCTGAGAATACGCATTCTACATTTTCTGGAACCCAAGGGGTTAACGGTTTGACTTATTGGACTAGAGAGTGACATTCGTGAAATTCCAGACCAGCAGTGTGCTTGAAACAGAAATTCATGCTGAGAGGTATCACTCACATTTTCAATTTTCATTTACCATGTCAAAAGCAGGATACATTTTTAGTCTTAGTAAATGAGGTTTCTGTTTCACATTGTTTCATATTGCTTGCTGCAATAGCCTGCCTCCGTTAGAATTTATCAGCTAGCTGCAGTGTTATTTGCAATCATATAGAAATCTCTTATCTATAACTCTCAATGCCAACTACATGAACGGTATAAATGTTTTGTATTTGCTTTTTGCAGAAAACCTCACAGTTCATTTAGTAACAATGATAAAATGATAAGCTCAGCAGCCCCGCAAGGAATAAAATAGAAAATGCAGGAGACGCTCGGGTTTTCTGTGCATACTAATGTAGAACTGGTCAAATCGGTTGTGCATTTTTTTTTTCTTTATTTTCAGTTGGTTGTGATTCTTTTTATGGATCTATAGTCAATCTATATGCAATTTCATCTCAGCACAGATCAGCAACAATGCAACGATCTTAATTTCAAATTTCTGCTTTTGGTCAAACTATTCATTTATTATTTGAATGCTCATAACCAATAGAGATGTAGCGAACTGTTCGCCGGAGAACTAATTCGCACGAAAATCGGGTGTTCGCAAGTTCGCAAGTTCGCGAACTTTTAGTGATGTTCGCAATTTTGGGTTCGCCTTAGCTGGAGCCAAATTTTGACCTCTCACCCCAGAGCCAGCAGATACATGGCAGCCAATCAGGCAGCTCTCCCTCCTGGACCACCCCCGGACCACTCCCTTCCATATATAAACCGAAGCCCAGCAGCCATTTTACATTCTGCCTGTGTGTGCTTGATGAGTTAGCATAGGGAGAGAGCTGTGCAGGGGTTTGAGGGACAGTTTAGGTAGCTTTGCTACTTTCTACTGCTCTGTATGTAGCTGCTGGGGACAGCTGTCCTTCTGATCTCATCTGCTGTAACCCAATAGTCCTTGTAAGGACTGCTTTTATTTTCTGATTACTGATTACAACAACATATTTTTCAGAGAAATTTTTGCCCTTGATCCCCCTCCTGCATGCCACTGTCCAGGTCGTGGCACCCTTTAAACAACTTTAAAATCAGTTTTCTGGCCAGAAATGGCTTTTCTTGGTTTCAAAGTTCGCCTTCTCATTGAAGTCTATGTGGTTCGCAAAGTTCGCAAAAGTTCGCACTTTTTGGCAGAAGTTCGCGAACGGGTTCGCGAACTTTTTTTGTGAGGTTCGCTACATCCCTAATAACCAATGCAAGTCAGTCTGCTCTGATGGATTAGGAAATTTATGTACAGTGTGCAAAGTACAGGAACCAAAGAAATTAACAGCTGGCATGAATTGGCTTTACTTTTAGTGAAATTTGCACCTGCTATCACAAAATGCCTGTATTTAAGGTAAAAAATGAGCTTTGCATCTGTTTTTGTGCTTTGCACAACATGTATTTATTGATGAACATTTTATAGTATGTCCTGACAGTTGTTATTCAGCCAACATCATGTATTTTGGGGTAATATAATAAAATTTGCAAAATTTGCTACTGGTCTAGTTACACATAGCAACCAATAAGCAGGTAGCATTTACTGGCCAGCAGTTTAAAAAGAAGCACCTGATTGGTTGCTTTGAGTGATTAGAACTGCCTCACTCCTGCCCCAAGACCAAGACTCCTGTACATGTGCAGTTTGTAAGACTATGAGGAAGCTTCCTGCTGAATGGCTCAGATCACACATTCCTAAGGGGAAGGGGAGAGGGGAGCAGGAGAGGGGAAAGAGGAGAGAGCGCAGACTCTGGCACAGGAAGTAAAAACAACATGTTTACAAAAAACAGACAAGAAATCCTGTGTTTCTTTTGATAGAGAACTCAGCGCAGCATTACTGTAAGTGCTTATGGCTGTATTTACACAGACATTTCTGATAAAGCTTACTTAGTTTTTACCTTTCCTTCTCCTTTAATATGTATATTTTAATTTCTTCAATTAAAGGGACATTATCATCAGGATAAAGGCATGAATGTTTAATCATTTTTGGTAAATAAGTTTTATCTTCATTGCTTTTTTGCCAGCTATATTTCCTCATACTCACATGAATGCTTCTATTTTTCTATTTCCTTTAAAGCAGCAAAAAATAGGGTAGCCTTGTCTCGTTTATATTGCAGGTATACATTTAGAATTTTATAATAATAATCAGAATAATATTTTTTATAAAGCATGTCAGGGTTGATTGCTATTCGTATAAAAACCTAATAACATGCTTCAGTGTAACATGACCTTACTTTCCCAAGTGCCCCAAGCCATGTGACTTGTGCTATAAAGAACTTTACTCTTTTCTCCTGCATTGCAGGTTGGACTGATTTTATGTCCTCTTACTTTTCCTCTATTCAACTGCCTCAACTGACAGCACCTTCATGTTTTCATGCTGTTGCCACTGCTTGGCTTTGGGCTAATAGCACTGCTGGTAGAGAAAACGTCCCATGGGGTTATGGACAAAACTTCTAATACTGCTTCCTCTCTGGTGTTAGTGTGAATTTATTTACAATAGGAAGTGGCATGGGTGGCATCAGGTATATCTCTGGCATCTACAAAACACTACACTAAACTGTTGTATGAACCATTAGCCTGAATTAGCTTGTGCAGTAAAGGATATCATTATACACCGAAAGGCAAGGAGAACTTGAGTTACCCGCATGTTTCAACATTTTTTAGATCAAAATGAGGAAGTTGTTTGTATGTATGTATGTATGTATGTATGTATATTTTTATTTATAAAGCGCTACTTATGTACGCAGCGCTGTACAGTAGAATACATTAATACAAACAGGGTGTTAATAAGATAATAGATAAATACAAAGTATAACAATAAATACAGATAAATACAGCAGCAATAAGTTAAGAGTTGAGGACACAAGAGGAAGGAGGTCCCTGCCCCTTAGAGCTTACAATCTATATGGGAGGGGTAACTAACAGAAACAAATAGGCAAATATAAATGCTGTAGATCACAGTGGGTGACACCGCAATATAAGTGCCGGTTCCCAGATTAGGTGCTGGGCGAGTGCTCCAAAAGGTAGTCTTTAACCTTAGTTTTAAAAAGACTGGGGGAGGATTCTCTCTGGAGGAAATCAGGGAGGGCATTCCAAATGTAAGGGGCAGCAAGGCAGAAAGGTTTAAGGCGGGAAACCGCAGTAGTAGTGGGGGGCGCAACCAAACGATTGCTCTGCGAGGAACGAAAGAGTCTGCCGGGAACATACGGAGACATAAGGGACGAGATGTAGTGAGGAGCAGAGGAATGGAGGGCTTTGAAGGTTAGGAGAAGAAGTTTGTAAGATATTCTTTGTTTAATAGGAAGCCACGATAAGGCCTTTAGCAGGGGAAGGGCCTGAACTCTCCTGGATGAGAGGAGGAGAATTCTGGCAGCAGTGTTTAATATAGACTGTAGGGGGGAAAGATGGGAGTTAGGGAGGCCGGTTAATAGCAGGTTGCAGTAGTCCAGTCGTGATAGGATGAGAGCATGCATGAGCAGCTTAGCTGTTGCAGTAGAAAGAAAGGGACGAATTTTGGCAATATTGCGTAAGAAAAAGTGACAGGTTTTGACAGTGGTGTTAATGTGGTTAGAAAAGGAGAGACTGGAGTCAAAGATCACCCCCAAACAACGCGCCGAATCGATGGGGTTGATGAGGGTGCCATCAATAGAGATAGAAAAGGGGGGGGGTAGGACCAGGCTTAGGCGGAAAGATCATTAGTTCAATTTTTGTTAGGTTGAGTTTGAGGTGGCGTTGGTTCATCCAGTTAGAGATGGCCAGGAGGCAGTAAGAGATTTGAGTCTCAGTTTCAACTGTTAACGAAGGGGTCGACAGATAAATTTGGATATCATCAGCATACAGATGGTATTTGAAGCCAAATGAACGGATAAGATCTTCCAAAGACAGCGTGTAGAGGGAGAACAACAACGGCCCAAGTACAGAGCCTTGAGGTACCCCCACATTAAGAGGAACTGGAGATGAGGTTTTATTAGCATAGGAGACAGTGAATGAACGGTTAGAGAGATAAGAAGAGATCCAGGATGCAGCCTGACTACGGAGACCAACCAAATGCAGAATTTGCATCAGGAGGGAGTGGTCAACCGTATCAAACACAGCCGATAGATCTAGGAGGATTAGTATGGAAAAGTGACCTTTGGCTTTGGCAACCTGAAGATCGTTTGTAACTCTGCACAGGGCTGTTTCAGTAGAGCGTTTGTAGCGATTAAAATGCTCCCATGCTCTACCTAGTGTTAGATATGAGAATAGCGCCCAAGCAAAAGAAATAAGATGCAGCTAAGTCTGATCCTACATGGGAAATAACAAGAAAAACAATATCTTATCTAACAAGAGCTCTATTGTGCAGTGCTGGTTCTTTATAAAAGCACAGGAGCAGGCACAATGCACTGAGATGGCAGCTCACATACCAATATTACAGCTAAAATATATTTATTGGTTCAAAAATATAATTTTAAATGGCAGAATTAATTATTTGTAATATACACAGTGTGATTTGGTAATAAAAACTACCCTATAAAAATCATGACAGAATCCCTTAAAAAAACAGTTTACTTATTGCTTGTTTTTAGTGATGAGCTAATCTGCCTCATTTTGCTTCGCCATAAAATTTGCGAAACTGCAAAAAATTTGCAAAATGCATTTGGCCCATGACTTTTTTGTTGTCCGCGTCTATTTTTGACGCCCAAGTCTTATTTTTCTTGCCCGCGCCAAAATAGGCACGGTTGCACAAAGCAGGCCAACAAAAATGAGATGCAGACGACAAAAAAAGACACACCCGATTTTGACGCGACCGTGCCAATTTTTGCAAAATTTGACGCGTCCGCAACTTTTTTTGGTGAGCAATGAATTTTTCTGCTGTAAATTTTTAAGGAAGTTTCACAAAACAGTTTGCCAATGATGAAATGCAGAAATTCGCTGGGAATCCATGCCTGGCGAAAAAATTTGCTCATCACTACTTGTTTTTAAAAACACATGCAAGTTATTAAAAATAGTGAATACTCTATGTAAGAATGCATCCTTCCACGTTACAGCAAGGGCCCATCTGAGGGAGTGGAATGTAACATATTCTTTATCTGGAGTGTTTAGGATCTGGGTAGAAAAACAGATACATTTTGTGCAGCATGGGGCCTAACATGGAGACACTCAATGTAAGAAAGAGAGTGACAAATTTTGCAGTCAAAGTAGATGTTCATTCATGGAATTAGGAGTAGGAAGGTTCTTAATTCACAACGCTAAATTTACTTCAGTGTTAGCCAAGGAGAGCAGAGAGAAGTATAAGTAGCTAAACCAGAGTGGGAGTGTGTGGTGTAAAGATTTTGTACCAATGCAAAAATAAAAATAAAAAAACTATTAAGGGCAACAATTAGCATGCTGGAGCCATGGTGCAGGACAGTTCTGAAAACAGCAGTATGACTAAAATTTGAATGTTTGAAGAAGTTCTACGACTATTCAGCCTAAAGGTCAAAATACGGGGTGGATAGAGGTGAGACTATTGCAAAGTGCTCCACATTCTATAGTGATTTTAGGACTGATTTATTTCTCGAGTGCAGCACAAATTATCGTCCATATTCTGCCATGGTCCTTGGGGAGAGAAGCATAGGGGACCCATTAGGAGGAGGCTGGGTCACCAGCAACTGTTCACCACAGTCCACCTGAAAAAGCTGTATATACTGTAATATATGCTATATGTAGAAAATTCAGAAAAAGTCAAAATCAACCTTGTCTGTTAAAATGGTTACTTATTTTAGAAACCTCTTTGTGATACTGACCTATTCAAATTTGAAAATACTAGTATTGTTAATTAAGGATTTTATTTCAGTTATTTATTTTTTTTCTTTGCAGCATTATTACATCCAGTCTGCTTTAGTTAATTAGATTGATAGGGCTATGCTGTCTATTAGTTCACCAGAGAGAAGCATTCTAAATTTACCTTGCTATGGCACTCTATCCATTCGAATGCAGCTGTTGTCTTTGTATGCATTAGACATGTCCTTTAAACTCTTGCCATACATACAAGAGCATTGGGTTCCAGACAGGGGTATGCCACCCTAAAATATATTTTTATGCTCCCTCTTTTGTAGTTTATCACATTCTTTCTGTAAACTCTTAATACATTTATTTTCCTTCTCTTTTTGTTCATTTGTCTTTATACCTAAAACACTGTTACTTCATTTTTGTGCACGGCTCATAAACATTCATTTTTATTAGTAGCAACACGTAGATACACTATAAGCAATATTGAGTCTCATAAAATATGCATGACAAGCTCTATATAAATAAATAAGAAGTAGGAGCTGTCCAAGTTCTGAACTGGGAAAAGCATATAGTGAAAAGAACAGTTGTAGCCAAATAATCATTTTCAATTCCAAAAATAAGATAAACCCTTAGTCAGGTCTGAAAATACTTTGCCATTTATAAAAGTGATACTAATGCCAAAGACACCTTGCTAGTATGCTATGTTTGCAGCTATATAATTAATGCTAAATTTAGCTTAATTGCATGATACATGTGTGTTTATTAGTGTGAGTAACTGGTTGAAAAATCTGATCTGAAGATGTGCAAAAGGTGCTTGCTTAGGTAAGAACAAGGCAACACTTTGAATGTGAGGGACTTTGTAACAGGTCTATTCTGTTTTATTTTAAGAGACAATGGAGACACCTCTGCAGAGGTCTATGGTACTGGCTACCACCTTAGCAACCCTGGGTGAATGACTGGAAAAGCAAAGTGGGATGTTTAACAAAAAAACCTGCAAACTGCAAAATTGAGTTATTTTGTCTTTCTTACTGACCTCTAGGCATTAAATTCAATTTAGGAACTATATGTTTTATTGACATTTAGACACTCTGGTCACTGATATAACTAATACTGATCCTTCATTTTACCCTATATTGATGTACTTCTTCAGTTGCCTGTAGGACACATATGGACTTTTATGAGCTGCATACATTGCAAATTTTCATGTTGCTAGACCAATGTATCTAAATATATAATAGTGACCCTATGAAGGCATCTTTTTTTTTGGGCTGTCGTGCTTGCCTATTCAAACTTTTCACAGGTTTTACGCGATGTCCCTGTGCATCTGCATGCTTCTTCACGCACATGCGGGGGCGAGGTAGCCGGCTGGGTTGTGTAGGGCACCTGGTCAGCTTGGCCCGCCACTGCAACTATGTAGTGATGATGTCATTCTCCATGCTTTCAACAGAAACTGACACTTTTACTTTTTTAACTTTCCTTTTGTTATTTATTCTTGGAAATGCCAGTATAGTTTATTGCATATGGATATGGCTTTTTGATCAATCTTGTGTTTTTAATTTGTGATTATCACACTTTATGTAATGTTCTTTTATAACAAATTATATATTTTCAAAATATTATGCCCACAGTTTTTAGCTGTGCTAACAACAGCAAACTGAGAGCTTACTTACATATGGTTTCCCAGCAGTTTTCTAATGCACATATTGTGGTGTAATTTTCAGTGGGAGGGGTATAAGGTTTGAATTTTTTCACTTGTTGCTCAAGGATTGTACTGATTTGGTTTAAAAAATAAATCATGTTATTGTTTGTACATATTTATTATATATACAGTATATATATATATATATATATATATATATATACACACACACACACACACACAAATATAAACATAGCACATTGTGCCTGTTACAGACAGCAATAACAATATATAAGTTGTGATGAGAGAAAAGTTTCAGCATGCATGGATTCACTGTAGAAATGTTTTTTTTTTTCCATTGGCAATTTGGTCACAAAACTTTTTGTCACAATAAACAAACAAGAAAATGTTGCAAAAACCCCCCACGAAACCGCTTATTCGTTTCAATCCACTTTGCATTAAACAAAGACTGCAAAAAAATCCAGTTGGCTGCAATGTAATTT
This sequence comes from Xenopus tropicalis, assembly GCF_000004195.4. Classification (NCBI taxonomy): domain Eukaryota; kingdom Metazoa; phylum Chordata; class Amphibia; order Anura; family Pipidae; genus Xenopus; species Xenopus tropicalis. The sequence goes on along the minus strand of NC_030678.2, from coordinate 60,169,063 downwards.
GTGTGCAAAAAACTGCCATGAAAAAAATGCCCATTGACTTCAATGCTTTTTTATGAATTTTTCTACAGCTTTGCAATTTTTATTCAGTAAAGTGAAACACAAATTACCTCATCACTATATATGAGATTACCTAGAATACATATTTGGAGAGTGCAAATTTACTTTTCTAATAGTCCTGTCACCCTTGGTGGTGGTAGTTAACGTATAAACAACATTGGATTATTCTGAATTACACACTGAAATTCATATTTGAACAGTGCAAGTTTGGATTTCAATTCAGATTTGATAATACTTGATGCAATTAATCCAATAAAAATTGGGCCAAATTTTGTGGATGTAGTATATAAATCTCCATTTGGGTTTAGTTTTTTATGCTTTGGGGCTTCACATTTGTACCAAGTGGAAACTGTTCATAAATATAATTTATACATAAAAATATGTAGTTAGATGTCCAATTTATTATATAAAATGGTATACCTATAACCTATAATTTGCATGTGTTTTATTACTCTCTCTATTTTCTTTTCTTTTCAAAGTAAATTCTGTTTGCGTCATTATTAGTATATAAAATATAAATATTTGATTTTTTTTAGATAATTTGGGTGAAATCTAAGTGCAAATATATAGCTTTCCATTCAAAAGTACATGCAACTATGTAGTAACAGTGATACAGTAACAATGTATTTTTATACTGCTGTTCATTTAACACAGTTAATTGAATTCTGTAAATAAGTAGATACCCCTTGTGTAACTCTGGCATTCTTTATAAGAGGAAATGAACAAACATGGCTTGTCTAATCCTGGTGCACGATTCCCTATTAGAAGAGGGCCACATAGCATCATCTGTCTTACATTAATTACCAGGGCTTTCAAGACACATCTTATATTCTGCTTATAATTGTCAGCGGATGTCTTAGGCAGATAAACCATCTGCTGCATGTGCCATTCCAGCCTCTGTTAAAATAGGAAAACATTGATAAGTTTGGGAGTGACACTGATGGAATCAAACTGTACTCTGCAGAAAAGCAGACGTGGGAATAAATTTCACTGTGGTGCCCAATTTGTTTGCTTTTTGAGATACATTTATAATGAGCAAATTGACACAATGTACTGTTACTCACAGTTAAGCAGCCTTCCATTTATCCAGAGCTTTGTTGTTCTTGTAAGCTCCGTTTGGCGAAGAATACAGAAGCTGTCTGTAGCATATGGATTTCTTTCTGTATAATTTATCTACATCAGATATTTTTATGTATGGTAATATTTTTCATATTTCTACAATTACAGACACACCTGTAATGTTTAACAGCAACCCTTCCTGGATATTTTAGTTAATTCTTTGTTCGTGCTTATTTCTATGCAGTACTGCTGATATTAGTGGGTGCCCTATAGCAGGGCAGGTAGTTAATGAGACAGTGGAGCAGAGCTAAGAGCTTTTGATCTTTTTAAATAAATGCTACCATCGAATCCTTGTGTGTGTGTGTGTGTCAAGACATTACACTGGCCCTAGATCTATTAACAGACAAGAGAACGCAAAGAATATAAAAGGTCTGTTTTGGTTACAATTTGATGCATGAAAGAATAATGTGCCTAACTGGATGCATCTATTGCACTTCTTTGTAGACCTGAAGTCCTTGTGTAGTGGATAGCAATGTTAGGTGTCTATTATATAAATCTGTACAGAAACAGGTATTTACACACCAGGATTATGAAATTGTATAATTCTTGCTTGGTTGCCTCCAAATGGACTTTCATATAAGAGGGTCTGGCACAAAGTGTTCATCACTACTATCTAATAGATTCTAGAGAGTGACCTATAAAATCTGGAGACTTCATATTTTGGGATGTCAACTGTAAAAAGTATATACATGTATATCATTAAATATACTTTCTAGATCATTTTCCATATTAAAGTGGATAAGACTAAAATTAATCTAGTGCTTTTAACTGTAGTCTCCACAAAAGGTTGGATATAGGCCCGAAACATGTAAAAAATTCAATTTTTCACCATAGAAGAGAGTAAAGGCCTATCCACTGACCTAAAAGGAATCAGCAATGTAATGCACATGTGCCCTGTTAATAATAATAATAATAATAATAAGAAGAAGAAGAAGAAAATGAAGAAGAATTTTGTAAGGTGATGATCATAATATGATTTAAGGGTATAAAATGCCTTATATAGGCAACTGAAAGTTATTTAGAAGGCCATCTCCAATAAAGTTCATTTTAAAGAAACAATTACAATGCTTTTTTTCTGTAATAACTAAGCTGCATGAAGTAATATCGGTGGCAAAACAATGCTTTTGTGTTTATTTAATGTTTACATGTTTTTAGTAGATATAACTATGTTTGCAGATCCAAATTATGGATCCAGAATACCCCCGGTCCCACGCATTGTGAATAATAGGTCCCATACCTGTACTAGATTGTGTAATCTGGAAAGAAACTGTAGAGGAAAAGTACTAACATGGCATGAAGAGTGACTATGAGTAGGGATTCCAAAGTAAAGGAGTGGTTCACCTTTAATTTAACTTTTAGTATGTTACAGAATGGTCAATTCTAAGCAACTTTTCATTTGGTCTTCATTATTTATTTCTTATAGTTTTTAAATTATTGCCTTCTTATTGAAACTCTCTATAAGCTTTCAAATGGGAGTCACTGACCCCAGCAGGCGAAAAACTATTGCTCTGTGAGGTTACCGCTTTATTGTTAATGCTACTTTTTATAACTTACTTTTCTGTTCAATACCTCTCTTATTCATATATAAGTCCCTCCTTCAAACCACTTCCTAGTTGCTAAGCTAATTTTGATCCTATTAACCAGATAGTGGTTAAAACTCCAAACTGGAGAGTTGCTGAACAAAAACTGAAATAATAGAAAAAAAACTACAAATAACAAAAATTAAGACTAATCACAAATTGTTTAAGAATATATTTTTGTGTTGACTAAGTTTCGTGAAAAAATTTGCCAATGTCAAAATACTGAATTTCGCTGTGAATCCATGCCTGGCGAAATTCGCTTATCACTATTTCTGGCTGTAATTAAATGAACTGGAACTTCTGGTTATTGATTTGTGGTATTTTCCAAGCTATTCCTGATTGCTGCCTGCCTTGATCTGTGCCTGATATTTAGATTACAACTCTGTCTAAGCTACACCATTGAATTTGCCTATTTTGCAGTTTACAGTGCCTCACTTTAAGGTTAGTCTGCACTTCCTGTTCCTGATTGTCTTGCTGTCCTGATGCTGGCAAATTTGTATAACTCCTGTATATTGTAAGGTGTATAAAATATATCCAACTTCTGTTACCTCGCTTATAACTAGCGGTGAGCAAATTTTTTTGGCAGGCATGGATTCACTGTGAAATTCTGCATTTCATAGACAATGAATGGCATCAAAAAAGTTTCATTCACAAAAGAAAATTCGCAATTTTTTTGGCGAGACAAAACAGGACAGATTTGTTCATCACTAATTATAACATCATTTTTACAGTCTAATTCACATTGTCAAAATGTCCAATCAGAATCATTCAGATTTTAAAATATGCCGCTCTTAATACTGACTCATGCTTGTCATGGGAAGTGTGAGTTTTGATAGCCATAGATATGTTCATAGGTATTTGCCCTTATATTTTATTTGCATTCTTCTGGTGCATCTTTGTTTGTTGCTGCACTATAACCACTAACATCCTTCGACAGCATGTAGCTACTGAAAGTTCTCTGTGCAGAGGGTCTTAAAGGAGAAGGAAAGTCATTTTGGGATTTTACTGCAAAGAGATCCGCCACATTAGTGCCACCTAGAACACTATATTTATTCTGCAGAAAGCTTTACCATACCTGAGTGAAGAGCCCTAGAAGCTTTCTCTGTTTGTTTAAGATTGCAGCTGCCATTTTAAGTAGCTTCCTGCTACAGCTACAGCTGATATCACACATTCTTAAGGGTGGGGATGAAGGATTTTTCTGAGAAAGGAAGTCTGATACCCAAGAACATGTTTACAAAAAACGAGACAAGAAATCCTGTGTTTCTTTTAATAGAGGACTCAGTGCAGCTTTTCAGTGAGTGCTTATTGCTGTATTTACATAGACCTTTTTGATAAAGCTTACTTAGTTTTCACCTTTCCTTCTCCTTTAATCTTAAAGGCCAGGCAAAATAAAATATGCTATTTACGATATAATATATTAATGTTAAAAGAACAAATTAATCTGTTTCTCCTTGGTTTGTATCATGCGCCGGCCTTGTAATTAGAGCTCACATATCTGTAATTAGACCTGGTGCTGTAAGCAAAGGGCATCTTTTATTTAGCTCAATTGCGGATGGGAGGAAATGATCCAAAGCCTTCTGAACATATGCCTCTCCATTTGCTAGAAAGCTCTGCAGCAGGCCGTTTGACAGATGTTCTTTTTAGTCCTTTTTTTTTGTTTTTAATTCTGCAGACTTGTAACTTCCTTGTTTATTATGTTTCAGAAAATGATGAATCTAATTGTATTCATCATTGAAGGAATGAGGTACTTTGCCCCTTCCTAAACGCTATTGCTGTCTTTTTTCTTTCTGCTACACAGAGGAATACATTTAAACATACTGATTAAAGGGACAGTAAAACTAATCATCTGGGACTGACAAACAAACCATCTTTTAAACACAGGGCACTGGAATTGATATTTTGTTTCAACGTTGGTTTGGAGTTGTTAATCAGCCTGAATTATATGCACTGGAATTTTAATGGGTCCTGAAGTATTTAAAAGTGATCTAAACAAAAGAACTACTTAGGCTTACTTGCTTCTCTGAGCACTTCTGCAACTTTTGTTTTGCACATTTGTTTTACTAAATTTAGTAGTTTCTGAAATATTAGCACTTTTAGACTGATATTAACATGCTTTTGGCACTGCAGCCTATGGTTAAATTACTATACAGGAAGAGCATAGATAATGTATAGACATTTCAATGACACTCTGACCAACCTCATGCAATATAATTAAATAATCCTACATTGTACTATTCATCTTTCTGATCTTTGTTGAACTAAATTTTGGACTCTTCAAAGAATCAAAGAATTTGCAGCTAGTCTGTTTGTTCTAAAACGTATTGTATAGGCATAATTTTTCTTTTGTATAGATCCTTGGTAAGTCCATACTTGAGTATACTGTATATACAGAGTAGTCTTGGGTGCTAGTCCACTGGAAGGATATACATTAGCGGGAGGGAGTCTAGTGATGTGCAATTAAATTGTCAAAAGAAAGAATTAAGTTACATGTACAAAGTATTAATGGTGGATTTGCTTCCTTAGGAGAAATCTGTTGAGCCAAAAGTCTGGTATTAGCAGTCTAAAGCTGTCTAAACTGCTCATTTATTTTTATATGACAGGAAAATCTTATGTAAAAATGCAGTGATAAAGGCATTCAAAATTAAAGTCAAAATGTACACTTTATTTTAAAGGAAAGACCATTTCACTGGAGGGGTGTCAAAATGTTGGACACCCCCCCCCCCAGTTTTTGCCTGGGCTGGTGCTTCTCTAATTCTCAGTGCTGCACTGACATTTTGTTTACCTTGTCCCTGATTCATTGATGTCCCAAGGTCCCTAGTATGTAACCCAGTATGTAGTTTTCATTTAAACAGTTTAAATTATTTCTAAAAAAAAAAATTGAAAGCTTTTTTTATTGTTACGCATTATGAAAATGTATTTTTATTAGTGAAGCTTTGGGGGATTTTAAATTGTCTTTCCGTATAATGTTGCACCTTTGCACAGAAATAATTATATTTGCATTAAATAAAACTGACATAAATCTGGGAAAATAATTCCATTAATTAAACAAAAAACAATATGAAATAAGGGGCTATGTGCACACCAGTCATTTCTATTTCTGTATTATACCTTTTTATTCTTAGTTTAAGTCTGCTTATGCATGGATGTGAGCACATTAACAGATGTAATTAGTATTGGTAATGTAATTTTTTTAATAGGTTCAATTACTAATTAGGTGTGTGCAGCACACAGTTCATATCAACTTATTAACATGGCCATGGAGCAAATGTTACAATTTCTAAGCATAACTGTGCTTTTTGCATCACAATTCACAAACTTAACTTACCATCACCAGGACCCAATATCATGGGGCAAATATTTTATTATATTAGCTAGATCTGTGGGCTTTAGCATACTGTACTCAGCATTTTGAAGACAAAAAAAGTTCCTGACTCCAAAACTGCATTTGAACAAGCCTCTGGCTCAGTAGAGCAACAAGCAAACAGTTGAAAAAACTGTACAGCTCAATTGTCTCAATGGAAAATACCCTTTTCACACCTTAAAGAAGAACTAAACCTAAAAACAATTATGAGTATAAATCAGGGTGGGCCCCTTTGCAACCCGGCGCTGAAATGTTTTATGAAAGTGCGGAGGGACTGTGGAGCTAACTAACTGTCTAATTCCCTCCGTCTACAATAGGGTTAACTCACCTAGCTAGTTTTCCCGCGTAAACAGTCGGGTTCACCCCTCCTCTTCCCGGCATTCCCAGTGCTGCGCTCACCCTCCATTTTGCCTGGCGTGTTCTGAGCTGCATCTCCCTTCCTTCTTCCCTCCCTCCCTGTTTCAGGCATTTATGACATGAAACAGGGAGGTATGACATTTAGGTTCGATTAGGTATGTATATGAAGTTCAATAAAGTATTGTTTTTCTTATTGCAGTTTGTTAAATGTTTGGTAAAGGTGAAATACATGGCAAGGACTATCGATGATGTATCATTTAATAAAGCTGTGGCCGAACTCCACCCTATGTAACGGTGTCCGTGTGTTTCTTGGTTAGTTGAGTGTATCGATTGGGGCAAGGTAAGAAGGGAGGGAATAAGTCTCTGCAGTCCCAGCCACCACTTGCTCTTTTGATCCTATTTTTCTGACTTCCCCTGATAACTGCAGGACAACCGCACTCCTGCCTTTCTCCTCTAAGATCCTAAAATGGATTGTCTCCATCCATTTTGCATACCAACCATCTTCTTGACCTCTTTCAGTCAGGTTTCCACAGGGGTCACTCTACTGAAATGGCTTTAACAAAGGGCATCAACGATATCCATGCTGCTAAGCAACAGGAACATTATCCCATTCACATGCTCCTGGATCTTTCAGCAGCATTTGATACTGTTGACCATTCTCCTCTTTTAACACATCTCTAAATGCTTGGCATCAGCAGTTCTGCTTTATCATTGTTGTCATGCTATCTCTCTATGCACTTCAGTGTAACAGTTTCTGACAATACCTTTCCACCTGTTCCACCTCTTCTGTACTATCTTTACATTTTCTCTTTTGGTGACCTCATAACATCTTTCAGTTTCTCTAATCACCTTTATGCAGGTGACTCACAGATCTTCCTTTCCTGCCCTGATCTAACTCTGCTATTCAAGCTAAAATCACTCAATGCCATTGCATTGTGGATGGCTGCTCACCACCTCAAATTTAACATGCTGAAGACGGGACTGCTTATATTCCTTCCTAAACCTGGCCCCTCCCTCTTTTTAACATAGTTGACAGTGTGACATCCAGTTTCTCAAGGCAAGTGTTTGGGTGCCACCTAAGACCCATCCCCCACATTGCAGCCCCCACCAAAACATGCCGCTTCCTTATTAGAAACATTACAAAAATACGTCCCTTCCTCTGCTACTCCTTGGCTAAAACACTTGCCTAGGCCCACATACTCTCCAAGATAGACTACTGTAACATATTACTAGCTGGTCATCCAGAATCACACCTCCATCCACTGCATTCAGTCCTCACTGCTGCTGCACAACAATATGCTTTTTCACTGATTGCATCCTGGCCCTGGAATGCTCTGCCATTTTGTGTCATGAATGCTCACACACTAAAATTTTTAAAAAAAAATCTTCTATATATAACTAGTATTGCTCTACAGCAACATACCCTTGACTTATGCATTTACACCCCACCCCCTTTTTGTTTTTGTTTGTTACCTTCTCCTAATTATTGGATCGGTTGGATCAGGGCAGGGACCTGATCCCAACTATGTATTGAAACGTCTAAATACTTAAACATAGATCCATTTATTTTTATAATTTAAAACTACCCTTGTTTGTATTTATGCCTTGTAAAGCACCATGTGGTGCTATATAAATAAATAAATACATGCATAGATACAAACATACATAAAAGCTAATGCTACAGGGCTGAATTAATTATTAATCAGCATTGTGTTGTGACTTTAATATTCTAATCTACTTAAACAGTATATTGTGTGATGGTTCTTAAAGGAACAGTAACACCAAAAAATGTTTATTTATTTTAATATTATTTTTAAAGAAATTAAACTAAAATGTACTGCTGCCCTGCACTGGTAAAAATTGTGTGTTTGCTTCAGAAACATTACTAGAGTTTATATAAACCCTGGTGTGTAGCCATGGGGGCAGCCATTCAAAAGAAGAAAAGGCACAGGTTATATAGCAGCTAACAGATAAACCCTGTAGAATACAATGGTGTCTTATCTCTTATTTGCTATGTAACCTGTGCCTTTTCTCTTTTTTTCCAGCTTGAATGGCTGCCCCCATGGCTACACAACAGCGTATTTATAAACTATAGTAGTGTTCCTGAAGCAAACACCCCAGTTTTACCATTGCAGAGCAACAGTACGTGATATTTCAATTACTTTCATTTTTTGGTGTTACTGTTCCTTTAAGTTCAGGTAACTCACAGCATGTGCAATGAAACAATAGAAAAGAAGATGGAGAGCCACTAGGAACATCTTCAGGGCCACAGACCTTCATTGCTAAAGGGCTGTAATTGCCTTGTGTTGGTACAGAATCTCAAAACATAATGTGCAGAATTTCTACCCTACTTTTTTGTTAAGCTTTAGTTCTCCTTTAAGATGAAACCTACTTATTATGAGGGATCACCTTATGTCCTCTGGAAAGATCTGCTCCTGATAAAGTCACCAGTTAGTTGTATGTCTTTCAATATTTATTCAAGTTACAGTTTAGTGCAACTTTTAGAACACCAGCTTGGCCAGCAATTTTGTGTAACTTAGATATTCCACAGGGCTGGAACTAGGTGAAGGCAGAAGAGGCAGCTGCCTAGGGTGCAACAATTGGGAGGCACCAGGCAGGAGCCTCTTCTGCATACGCAGCCACTTGTCATTATGCGGTGGGGGCAATGACCAGCCCCCTGCACGCTTGACGAAATTGTGCATGCATGGCGAAGCACACGCAAAGGGGGGGGAGATGCAGGGGCGAGGTGGCCGATCGGGTTGCCTAGGGCGGCCGGTCATCTTCTCTTTCCTTTTATTAGCTCCCTCAGTAATGTGCATATTCTACATCCTGTATATCCTTTCCATTTTTTTGAAAAGAGGTTACATAGTTACATAGAGTTGAAAAAACGAGTCCATCAAGTTCAACCCTTTCAAGTAAACCCACACTACACAAACCCATACTGATCTATCTATACGCTCACATACATAAACTATATATACCAACATTAATACTAACTGTAGATATTAGTATCACAATAGCCTTGGACACTATGCTTGTTCAAGAACTCCAAGCCCCTCTTAAAGGCATTAACAGAATCTGCCATTACAACATCACTAGGAAGGGCATTCCACAACCTCACTGCCCTCACTGTGGAACTCCTCCTACACTGCTTCAAATGGAAGCTCCAGTTCTCTAATCTAAAGGGGTGACCTCTGGTGCGCTGATCGTTTTTATGGGAAAAAAAGAACATCCCCCATCTGCCTATAATCTCCAATAATGTACTTGTCCTCTGTTGCTGTTTTCATTAGCAAGTACCTGTGCTGGCATAGTTTAAACTATCTCCTATAATGGACAGATACACACAAGGGGGTTTTGATGCTAGGCCAACCATTACTATGGTCACAGCCCTTGTGATATTAGCTTTGTGAGTTTAAAATGAAGGTTATGGCAACCAGCCTGTGACAAAGGCACCATCGAGTAGATAGAATAAACTGCAAACAGATATATTAACACCATCATATACACTGGAAAAAAATACATTCAGTACAATGGTATTTTACATTTACATCTTAATATTATTGTAGTAAAGGCCCATCTTGGAAGTCTTAGATAAGAATGGCTGGTCAATCATTTTAAAATTATTTCTCCAATAAAGCTAAAGTAGCTTATTGCCTGTAGTGCAGTGAGCAAAGTGCAATCTCAAGCACACTCACCATTTTCTCCCTCATACTGTTTTTCCCAGAGTTTGAACATCATCAAGGTCAAAAGTAGGAGTTGTGCCTGATGCAACTATGGTGAACTTGACACTTCTAAGCCCGTCTTAAGTGAATTACAGTATGTGGTGTGTAAATAAAGTCTGCAACCCATTCTTCAGGGGCAAGTTCACTGCATCTATTAATGCTGGGCACCAAAGGAATCTTGTTCAGAAGGCTGTGGTAACTGTGGCAAATGCCATTTTTGTGTTTCAGAACTTTCAGGATGATGATCTAGTATTATATTCCATAATTGGTGGGGTTTAATTGAAGTTTTCAGTGTGCTTTCAGTGAGTGTTTTTCCGATAAGGGGGTGTTATTTGTGTATATTTGTGTAAGTAGTATGGTCAACAAAGACCATTCCCCAAAGTGATAGTTAAAAGTATGTAAGAGTGTGTGTATATAAGTGTAAGACCAAACTTTTCTTACTGATATATACCTTGTTGGAAAACCCCTCCCCCACTGTATTACCCCTAAGACGTTCCATTTGTTTCCTATAAATCATATTCCAGATTTAAGGAACAATGGGGGTATGTGAGGTATAGTGTGAATTGCAAGTCAGTTGCACACTTGAAACATGTTATGCCATTCAGGCCTGGGGTATAACTTGTTTTCCAATACCCAATATTTAGCACACACCATATCTTATGGCTACTGAAGAAAAAACATTTATTTATATTAACTTAGAATATCAATCTGCCAATTATTAAGAATGTGTGTTTTCAGTATGAATGGCTTTCTGTACCTTGGAGCATTTTTGATGGGTTTTTGGACCCTTACTCATATGTGAAAACCAGGTATATGTGATATTTCAAATGTAAGACCAGTTACAGTGAGTTAAACTGCCAGTTTCTGATATGGTATTTAAATAGTTGGTTCCTTATATAATAAAAAGTCAAGTACAAAAAGTATAGAAAGACAAAGTACATGGGCATGGGCATCACAATTAAGACGTTATCATAAGTTTGATTGAGGTATTTCATTGATTGCATGTTTTCAAATGTTTGCAAGGGTATAAAAATAATTTCCATGCACTGTTTTATTTTTTCTGTACTTTCTCTTCCACTTAATTTGGGCCAAATTGCTTGATATATTCTCTGTTATCTCTGACAAATGCAGTGGTAGACAGTCTCAGAGGCACACAAGGCCTCAGCATGTCAAGTGTTGTTAAATCTGTGGCCAGGTTAAGGGATTCAAGTCTGGCAGGCAATTTAAATGCTTTATGGATCAAACAAGTAATGGAAATCTATTGCAAGGTACTTATTCAAAATGACAAAACAGGAACAAAGGGTAATAATGGACACTATGTTTGAAGTTGAAATAATATCAATATTGCAGCTGTATGTCATGTTCCCAAAATCCATTATGTAAAACAAGTATTTATTTAAGGAAGATAAGGAAACTATAGGTATAATTAAAGAGGCAGTATAAGCTTTTTTCAGCATTAGTTATATAGGGATTGTGTTGAACATTGTTTTTTTGTCTACATATAGTACCTGTTATGTCTTACACTAAACAGGACAATTCAGTACTGTATTTTACCTTTTGGGTTTTATAAGAACAGTCAAAACAAGTCAACAGACAAAGAAGCCCTCTGTATAATAAACTGTTCTTTACCAAAAAGCCTGGTTCAGCTGGGGGTAGGAAGGTGTTAGTTTTGATTGTGCTTCTACAAACCAGAAGGAGCACAATCTCTACACTTCAATATCAAGCCACCACCCCTTATAGAACACACCAGCCCCTGATTATGTGTACCCCTTTTCCCCTGCAACCCTTTTAAAAAAACATTTTTTAATTTTTGGGATGGAAAAAGGCCACAATTTTATTACACAAGAAGTAATGTTCAACAATTTAAGTGTTTAAACTGGATGTAACTTTAAATCATACCTTTTGACATTAATTTTCACATGAATAAAACACATAATGCTTGCCCCAATAACACCATGAACAGATGTACCTGCAGTGCTGGACACCTTTAGCACCCGCTTCAGATGGGCACGTTTTAGCAGGTTAACTTCACCAATCTCCCAGGATCCATGCCTAGAGAGATTCCAGTTACCATCACCACTGGCTTGCAGACATCTTACCACCGGGCTATGGGCCCTCCTTTGCAAGCATTCCTCCACCAAGCTGTGGCAAGAAGGAGTACCAAAAGTGAACCACAACAAATAATCCCGTGTAAAACAAAATTGTGGGGAGTGTGGGTGGAATGCTGCCAGTCACGGTGCTGCAGAGAAGAGGTAGAGCCCTTCCCTTCTGCTGACATCACCCTTTGGACACTCACGCAGCGCACCACCCCCTGCACCTTGCTTCACTCGTGGATCCTTGGTTGCCTTTTTCCTCACACTCAGCAAGGCTCCTCCCCCGAGTGCCCCATGTCTGGAACATCCTTTATAGAACTAATCATTTAGGGAGTATACTCCCCTTTAAGTTAAACTTGTTTTAGAGTATGGAACAGGATGTTATCAAGCTATAATCAAAGGTTTGCATAATGCTGTGCCATTAAAGAAAAACATTTGTTCCCAAAGAGAAACTTAACTAACAGTTTATGTCCTAATAAGTGCCTATAAAATAATCTTAGAAAATTGTAATAAAATACTCCCTTGTACCTTGAAACCAAATTTGTTGACTCTTTGTGTGCTGAGTGATGGACTTTAGTACTTAAAATGGCAATGTTTTTATGCGCCACCTCTAATTTAGCAATGTTAAATCTGGCCTTTTTCTGCCCTTTGATGCAAGGTAACATACCTCCAAAGGATATCTCAACACAAATTAAAAATGTAAAAATTAGAATAGAAAATGAGAAAATTAAGTTTAATCGGAGCACTCTTATGAGTAATTTGGCATTTTATATACATTTTTTATTGGTACTGGTTTCTGAAATATCAGCAGTTTTAATGCTGCTAATATCAGTCTTTCAGTTTAGCAGCTCTTTCTCAGTTTTTACGTGTCAGCAACCCCAAGGTTAACTGAATATACGAGTGGCACATAGCCGCTTAGGTTCACTGACACTGCAAAGGACTCCATTAGAGTTTTTTATCATATACATTTATATGATGTGCTGCATCAGTTGCTTTACCTGTGCAGTTATTCCACACAGACACAATAGCACAAGAATAAACCTGGTATTAAAAAGACAAGGAAAGCCCTTATAAATGGATTTGCCCTTTAAATTCAGACCACTTTGATGCACTTTATCGCTATATTTATATGTCTGAAAATCACCTCCTTCATTTACATCATGCTTCATTTGTGAATGTCTCATCTAGTCCTTTCTGCGCCACCATACAGTAGTTTATGCGTGTTGCCACCAAGATGGAGGATGAGCTGTCTGTTTGCATGTGCTATTATAACCCACCATCTCTGGGCTGTAATTGGAATGTCACCATGCCAAGGTTGCTGTGACTGCAGAAGGGCATTTGGGAGGTTACTCGTTCCTTCTACTCTGCTTCCCTGGGAGAACAAAATCATGGGGGTTGGTCTTGTAAACTGCAGCTTTGTGGGAAATTCAGAATCAAGTCAGCATTTTTATTTCAGCATGATAAACACTGCTGGAGTAGACTACAGAGTGCTGCAGAAGTTATTCCATATAGGAAGACAGGTTCAGCTGGCATTCCTTGTCTTTTAAATATGGCATACAAGGTTTAGAGCAGTAACTATATTAATATATTTTCTGTGATATATACATTCTGTTTTGTAAACATTGAAGGAAAAGTATACCCCCCAAACAATGTAGGTCTTTATTTGTAAAACCCTCCCTTATCTAATTAAACCATTTTCATAAAAATATACTGCCTGGAAAGCAATTTCACCATATTTGTGCATATATAATGAATTTTGGCAGGTTATTATTTAGCACTCCCTGGACTATATCATATAGTGCCTGTGCAATGTTAGCCTTCACTTTTATAGAGCTCCGCTTTTGGTTGTATAGGCAAAAAAGCAGTTTATAACATTTTGTAAACGTGTAGCAGCCCCCATTTGATTACACCTTTCGTACCTTCTCAGTGCTATAATGTAAGTCTGTTGTACTGCTAATTTAATTATGAAGCTTGACATTTTTTAACGCAGTTAAGATGTATGCAGTTTTTTTTTTGCTAAGTACTGTTTGGCAATATTGGCAATGTTACCCTTAATAGAATAAGGTAACATAGTATGGCGGCTAACACATCCAGAGACTGCATCGAAAGTAAAGCTAATGCATAGCTTATAACTTTTTAAAGTTATCACAAAATTCGCATGAATGCTTTTAGACTTAAGGTTAGTGCTTGTCTGGGTATTGAATGCCTAGATAGATTTTTAGTTCTTAGTTTACTTAGAAAGCTTGGATTACATGGGGGGGGCGAACAAGGACTATAGGTGCAAGTAATCGAGAAACGAATAGCCCCCATCCCAGTCATGGCAAGGCTATCAGTTACAATAATTGTTTCTGTGGCTACTTGTCACTACAGTGGCCATAATATCAAAGTCCAACACTAATGATTTTAGCAGGAGCATGTTTAATCTCAGGAAAAGTGTTGTATGTTGTTCTGACCCCGAAGTGGGTGTCTGCAGTGTGGTGGTCTAACCCCAAGGTGGGTGGCTGCAGTGTGGTGGTCTAACCCCAAGGTGGGTGGCCGCAGTGTGGTGGTCTAACCCCAAGGTGGGTGGCCGCAGTGGTGGTCTAACCCCAAGGTGGGTGGCCGCAGTGTGGTGGTCTAACCCCAAGGTGGGTTGTCACAGTGTGATGGTCTAACCCCCAAGGTGGGTGGCCACAACATTTCCTTAACGGCTACGGTGATAGCAGCACGTCAGAAAGGTCAGGTAAGCTTACCCTCTGAGCTGGGGAGTTTTGTGTACAGAGTGGATGGACTACTAAGAAAGCAGCATGGCAAAGCAGCTGGTTGACATTACCCTCTAAACGTGGCCTTCTGAGCTAGGCACCTGCAGCTGGAAGGAGATCTCTACAGAGTTAATGGACTGCTTGGGAAGCAGCATGGCAAAGTGGTTGATTGACCTTACCCTCTATGCTGGGCCATCAAAACCAGGCACCTGCGGCTGGAGGGAGGTTGACCTTACCCTTTATGCTTGGCCCTCTGAACTGGGCATGTGCGGCTGGAGGGAGGCTGACCTTACACTCTTTGCTTGGCCCTCTGAACTAAGCACCTGCAGCTGGAGGGAGGTTGACCTTACCATCTATGCTTGGCCCTCTGAACTGGGTATGTGCGGCTGGAGGAATGTTGGCCTTACCCTCTTTGCTTCGCCCTCTGAACTGGGCATACGTGACTGGAGGGAGGTTAACCTTACCCTCTTTGCTTGACCCTCTGAACTAGGTACCTATGGCTGGAGGGAGGTTGACCTACCCTCTTTGCTTGGCATTCTGAACTGATTGACCTTACCCTTTATGCTGGGCCGTCAAAACCAGGCACCTGCGGCTGGAGGGAGGTTGACCTTACCCTTTATGCTTGGCCCTCTGAACTGGGCATGTGTTGCTGGAGGGAGGCTGACCTTACACTCTTTGCTTGGCCCTCTGAACTAAGCACCTGCGACTGGAGGGAGGTTGACCTTACCATCTATGCTTGGCCCTCTGAACTGGGTATGTGTGGCTGGAGGAATGTTGACCTAACCCTCTTTGCTTCGCCCTCTGAACTGGGCATACGCGACTGGAAGGAGGTTAACCTTACCCTCTTTGCTTGACCCTCTGAACTAGGCACCTGCGGCTGGAGGGAGGTTGACCTACCCTCTTTGCTTGGCCCTCTGAACTGGGCTTGTGCGGCTGGAGGAAGGTTGACCTTACCCTCTTTGCTTTGCCCTCCGAACCGGCCATGTGCATCTCGAAGGAGGTATCTACAAAGTGGATGGGCTGCTAAGGAAGCAGCATGCAAAGTGGTTGGTTGACTTTTTCCTCTATGCTGTGCCACCTGAGCTAGGCACCTGCAGCTGGAGGGAAGTCTCTACAGTGTGGATGGGCTGCTAAGGAAGCAGCATGCAAAGTGGTTGGTTGACCTTTTCCTCTATGCTGTGCCATCTGAGCTAGGCACCTGCGGCTGGAGGGAAGTCTCTACAGAGTGGATGGGCTGCTAAGGAGGCAGCATGGCAAAATGGTTGCGCTTACCCTCTATGCTGTGCCATCTGAGCTAGGCACCTGCCGCTAGAGGGAAGTCTCTACAGAGTGGATGGGCTGCTAAGGGAGCAACATAACAAGGTGGTTGAGTGACTCTACCCTCTGAGCTGGGCATGTTCAGCTGAGGCCCTTCAGAGCAGATGGGCAGGTTGACTTGCACTCCATTATCAGTAAAAGAACGGTAAGTTTAGTATCCAGGATGGAATCAAATTGGAATCAAAAAGTCTGTGTAAGCATCCTAATTTACCACATAGGCAGGGTAAATGGTAATTTGTTGCAAGATAATGCTACCATTTACTAGCAAAAAAAAAAAAAAATTCTGGCCAATGTAATATGCTAGTTGCTTTGGTTTTTATTAAATATTCTTGTTGTTTTGGTTTTTTGGTACCCATCCAGTCCTCTAGCACTGAACTGTTTGGTTTGGCATGGCAGGTAACCTAGTGGTAAGTCTGCCTTGCTTTAACTTGCCCACCCAATATACAGCCACAGGAAGGTGGCTAGATTTGCTGTCAGTACACATGGTCACCGATTATTTTAGATGTATTTCAATAAAGGAATCTATTTATGTTTTTTGCACGCATATAATGTTAAGAATATTTTACCAGGCTAATGCCTGCATACATATAATGTTAAAAACTTTTTATCAGGTTAATGCCCAGTTTTATTCCATCCTGGGGTACAATATGTTTGTTACATAGAACATGTCTTTGTGTATTTTATGACTATATTTTACATTTTCCATGTTTTATTATCTAATAAGCAATAATTATAAAGGTATGGTGGGGACGAGCCCAACTGAAGGTTTTCAGTTGAGCTCGCTGTGGCGGTAGGACCCTGCCAGAGTACTGCACAGGTCATTTTAGCAGAGGGAGAAAGGAGGTTCTCTCCTGTGACTGCACGGTGGATTGATAGATACAGACGCTACTACTGCTTGTGCTAGGTGACAGCCTGCTTGGATTTCCTATCATCGAGACACTGCAGATCTAGGACCGGCAGCAGGGCTGCTGAACTTCTCTCATGGTTGGTAATGCAGCTCCTGCTGGTAGCAGAGTTTGGGGCCATCCTCTCTGTAGGTAGAGGCAGTCTAATACTCATTCAAGTCTTCAGCGAGGAACGGCAGAGCATAGTAGCGACCTCTTATGGAATTATGGCTTTAGAATATTGCCTTGGGTTAGGCTGGCAAGGTCCTATTTATATGATAAAATGTGAATAAATGCTGTGGCCATTTTCTCCACCTCTGTCTCCTGGTGTTTCATTAAGATATGTAACAAGGGGGTTCAGTGGGGTGCCTCAAGGTGAAGGGTCAATTGAGGAGTCCCCATGTCATGCGCCATTGGGTAATCCTAAATAGAATATTGCCATTTCAAGTACTATGACCCCTCTGGGATCATATGATTCTCGGTGCACACAAACACACCAAGGGCACACATACGTTAGGTCACATCAGTCAAATAATGGACAAACTTCTGTCTTTTACTCCTAAACCTGTTACAGTTAGAACTGCATTATTTCCTGTCAGCTGATCTCTGAGGGAGCCCACAGACCCTCACAAAATGGTGGCTCAAGGTTAAATGGCAATACTTAAAGCAAAACAATACCCCCAAATGGATACTTAACCAACATATATTTTATATTAAGTGACCTGTTAAAGAGTCTCGCCAAACTGGAATATATATATACCGTATATACTCGAATATAAGCCGAGTTTTTGAGCACTAAAAATGTGCTCAAAAAGTAACCCTCGGCTTATACTCGAGTATATGGCATGATGTGCCCGATGTGCCCCCCCACGGACTTTTGTCCCTGCGTACCTGCGCCCGCACTCTCCCTATGCCAGCTTCCCAGAACGCCATTCTAACTGTGCGCTCTTCTCCTGTGCACTCTGCTCTTCTCCTGTGTATGTTTCTGATCTGCTTGGCGCCGCAGTCGCGCCAGTGACGTCCCGTGCCCCCTTCAGTTACTCATGGCCTGATCTTACAAGGTCTAAGATCAGGCCATGAGTAACTGTATGTTTGAATTTTCTGGTGACATCCTTTGCTAAAGGCCTTTTCTGCTAGTCGTAACACTGACACTTCATCCCTTAATGTGGCATAGCCAAAGCTCCTAAGGCTCCTAATTCCTGGCCAGGATGTGGGCTACCCATGCTAAACAGCCTGTCTGCTTCTCAGTGTGACACCCACTCTGTCTATACTGCTGATCTGCCGTCAAAAAGCCCCAAACTTGGTGTGGTAGCCTGCTTACGTACTTTCTGCCCTCTGTTTCCTTCTAGTGACTGGAGGCTCTATTACACCTAATTTTCCCAAATTTGCAAAACCCTGCCACCCAGTGGCTAAACTGCAAAAAGACATTCTACAACAACTAAAACCTATGCTGGGGAATTGGCAATCGCTCAAGCACCCCTTACAAGCTGCTCCTGTTGGGAATATACATTTGGGGAGTTTGTACCCATCCCCAATGGAGTATATCCAAACCACACTTTAGTTCAGAATTGACTAACTGCATGGTGGTCCATATAAAGTTGCCCTATAGTTATCCCTCTAGCTTAGAAGCCTGCTAAAGCACCTGAGAGGCTAAGTAAGCATATTGCACAGGCTGCAGTATTTGAATAAATGTACAGAGTTGTTATCTGTATCTAATTCATCCTAAATGAGGAAATGAGGCCCCTTTGATAAATTGACCCTGATATATAAATAGTTTCGTTTAATTTGTTCTTCTCTACACGTCACTTTGTTTTAATGAACTGTGGAATTAATTGGCATCCTCATAATTAATGTGCATATTAATAATCTGGTCATGCCATTTGACCTTTTGTATATTACTTTGGTTTGCTGCACCAGAGAAATACTTGGTTTCTGGCGTCTGTAATTAAAATACATGTGGCCCAGATCATTTGTATTTACATGACAAATTACTATGTACCACACTGCCTTGGGAACACTTATTTTTGCATAAAGGCTATTTATGTTTATCTATTTTTACCCAAAGCAAGAACTGGACCCATTCTTCATACTGCTGTAAAGAAGGCAAGATATTTAAAAACAAAAGCCTAGATTTGTTGTGATAGTCAAGATTAAATTTGATACAGTGTTAAAAGTATTGAGAATATTGGAACATCTTTTATCCCTTTAAATAACAACAGAGGAGGGAATGAAATCATTTACTTGTTACAGATTATGATTAAACTATTTATTTTGTATGCACCCATTTCATAAGTATAATTATAACCCTGTTTCACTGATAGTATTCATGGGGCAAAAAATTGTTTGTTGGACACAAGAAGATGTAGAGATGTAAGAGATCTCTATACTATATTGTAAATATGGGAAAATGCAGAATTACCAATTCTACAGGATATCCAAAAATGTAACACTGTAAAGTGTTAGTAAATAGGCTTAACAGTAAGTGATGTTTACTATGTTATTAGATTAAGATTGCTATAATCATTGTTTTTCCTCAAATTTCCTTCAACAAAATGTTAAAAATCTGTATACTATATAATAACAAAATGTTAAAAATCCTACAGTTTGTATACTATATAATGATCATGTTGCTCTCTGACCATTCCTACTATAAATCATGTATTACTTGCACCGGTTGACTGGCCAGGTTTACATATAACTAATCCTTTATCTTCATTGTTTGGTCCTGATTTATGTGCTGTATGTGACTTGAGTGCTGTATATTTTTTTTTTTAAAAAAAAGGACCCCTTATGGAGCTTAACATCTGCTGCAGAGAATCAGGTGAATGTCTCCTACACGTTACCAAAGTCATTGCTCTTCATTTCTGACACACCTTGTTGTAACGTACATGAACTAGCACTGCTCGGTAGTGTGCACACATTTAAACTTGCAGTCATAAATAAAAGTCATGAGAGGAGTCTAGGAAATAAATGAGAAACATTTACCAGTGTATTATACCATCATGAAATATTTACAACCACACTAGTGGAAGTATCTATACATTGTATTTAACTCCGGCACCTGCAGGCACTAGACAGACATATAAATCAAGCTTATAAACAAGGGGGGGTAGAATGAAGGGTCAAGCTTTAAAGTGGTAGGAGGTTTATGGCACTTGGAAACAACTATATTAAATCTTCTGTCACTGATATTTCTGCAGAAACACTTTATGTGTGTTTTGTAATTTGTGGGATGTTACTGCTTTTACAAATAAATGTCTAACAAAATGTATAAATAGAGAATTCACCCATTGAAAAGGTAACTACAAATCATATGCAGGATTTTCTCTTTGTTAAAAATGGTATGTAATTTAAAGTAAAATGTTTTACATGAAGTGTGAAAAAATGTGTGTGCAAAAAATGGGGAAATAACATTAAGGGATAATAGGGCAAATTATGTAACAAGTATTCGGTAGAACAAAATCTCATCAACATGTTTTTGACTTGTGAAAATATAGTAGTAGTAAGACTAACAGGGTAAAAAAAAAAAGAATCCAACATCAGAATAGTCCTTGCCATGTATTTCAAACTTTACCAAACATCTTAACGACTGTTTTATAACAAATGCCAGCCACTGCAAACGCAGTGGGCATGTGGAAACCATCAAACAACACCAGAGATTAAATGGCCAAGGACTATTACCCGCCATATGCTGTGACAAACCAAATGTTTACAAATATACATAACTTTTACATTTTTTTTTTATATAATAAACAGAGCCTGAAAAGAAAACATGTAAATGTAAGTTGAGCAAAATTACGGCCCTACCGGTCGCTAGCTAAATGCGCTTAAACAGGGAGGGGGGGATTGAGATGCTGCTCTGTGTGTAGCAGGAGGAGAGGATAAACGCTGCACTTGGAGCTGCCAGGCAAGAGGGGGGAGGGGGGAGTGCAGATTCTATTCTTTTCCCGCCCAATGGCTGAGCAAATTAACATTTCATGTGCCAGAGGGAATTGAGCCCCAGCTGGCTCCACAGTCCCTCCGCGCTTTCATGAAGTATTTCAGCGCTCTCTATTATTTAAGGTGGAAGTGGTTTTTCATGGTGAGGGCAGTGAGGTTGTGGAATGCCCTTCCTGGTGATGTTGTGATGACAGATTCTGTTAATAACTTTAAGAGGGGTTTGGATGAGTTCTTAAAGAAGCATAGTATCCAAGGCTATTGTGATACTAAACTCTACAGTCAGGGCTATATTTATCATGCTGTGTAAAAAGTGAAATAAAACATTACTGGTGATGTTGCTCGCAGTAATCAACCAGATGCTTTGCTTTTCTAACTGTTGAAATCTAATTGCAGATTGGTTGCCCTGGGCAACATCACCGGTAATGCTTCACTCCCTTTTTTACAAAGCATGATAAACATACCCCTCAGTATTGATGTTGATATACATGGTTTTTGTATTTGAATGTATAGATAGGTCAGTATAGGTTTGTGTGCTGGGTTTATTGGAAGTGTTGAACCTTTTATAACTATGTATATATATTGTTATTTATATAGTGCTACTTATGTACTCAGCACTGTACAGCAGAATGAAAACAAAAAAGGGGGTCATTAGAATAGATAAATAAATACAAATAAATATGAAGTACAGTTGCATTAAGGATTCCACAGAGCTAAATTCCTAAGATTCAAAGAGACAAGAGGACGGAGGTCCCTGCCCTGTAAAGCTTACGATCTAAATGGGTTGGTAACTTACAGGTGGGTATTCAGTGCTGCAGATTACAGTGGTTGACACTACGATATGGAATAAATATATTATATTATAATTATATTATAACAGAAAGCTTTCCAGTTGTTTCCATTTTAGTGGTTTAGAGCAGTGGATTACCTTTAGAACGCTGCCATTATTAGTGCT
The DNA here is from genome assembly GCF_000004195.4 of Xenopus tropicalis. Taxonomy (NCBI): domain Eukaryota; kingdom Metazoa; phylum Chordata; class Amphibia; order Anura; family Pipidae; genus Xenopus; species Xenopus tropicalis. The sequence continues at coordinate 60,146,941 of NC_030678.2, read as the reverse complement.
CTTGTACTCCACCTGCTTCATACAGATTAATATATACCCATTGTAAACAACACCTTTCCATTAACTAAACAGGCTGGACAAAAAAAGAAAAACAAAAAAACAATTTAACTGATTGCCAAAGATCTTGAGCCAAGCTCACTCAGAGGTTATCTCACTGTTCCTGTAGTTTAGCAATTACTTTTTATTGATACAATTTGGCAAGCAGTAGTGGGTGGTGCATTATAAGCAGCAATGATCCTGACGGAATTCTGAGCTGCCAAACTTGACATTGGGGAAAGGTTATATAAATATTCTTTAGTGCCTTTGCCTCAAGAGAACAGCAGTGTTTAAAGCTCTCTCTTCAGTGTTTATCTCTATTCTCTAAGGTGCTCTTGGAGCCACAGCTCAGGAGTTAGTTCTATCTGCAAGCACTGACCTCTCTTACAAAGTAGGTAACGTAATAAACCATAGACTAGTCATGTTTGAAAACATTAATGCTGGGGAAACTATGCAACTGTTCACACCCATGTGTTATCTGGCTTGCATTTCTCTATGTGTCAGTAGCACTTAAAGTATGCTATTGTCCAAATTTAGCATGCTCTGTTATGTTATGAGTTCTTGATCAATCAGAATATCCAAGGCTATTGTGATACTAATATCTACAGTTAGTACTAGTGGTTGTATTTATAGTTTATGTATGTGTGTGTATAGATTGGTAGGTGTGGGTTAGGTGTGCTGGGTTTACTTGGATGGGTTGAACTTGATGGACACAGGTCTTTTTTCAACCCTATGTAACTATGTAACTATGTAACTATGTATGTTGCATTATTAGAACCTGGGGCCTATAGGACTTCCTGAGCACAAACAATTAGACATTTAATCATAGAAAAAAAACATTATATTATCATTTGAAGAAACTGGTTCTCAAATTTACATGCAGGAAATGAAAGAGTTGGATTTAGAAACTGAAGGACACTGCATTAGAAATTGGGATCTTGCACCATATGTTCTGCACCAGGTTAATTTAATTGGACCTTCAGCTGTACTCGTGTATGGACATTTGATGTTGCTGGGGTGGAATAGCATTATAATTATAATTAAAATATTATATTTGATAACCAGCCTGTAGTACTGCAGCTAGGCATAATATTATTTAATAGCTTACTATCCTGAAGTAGATGGTTATTGCCACCATATCATTATTGCTCATTTTGCTTGTATCCAAGCCCCTGGACAAATGTTTTGAATGCTTGAGAAAATACATGAAAAAAAAGGAAGGTTCAAATATGTGCAACTATCAGCAACAGTGTAACTTATATCTCAAACACATAAAAGTTGGTGGTTTCTTCATTCTCTTTGCAGTTATTACATCTGTTTCTGTTTGATATTTTATCCCTCTATTTTCTTTTCATTTTTCATGATGCGGTATAAAAAATGTATGTACTGCATGTATGTTTTAATATTAATAGCTGTAGCAAGTACTTCTGTAACTAAACAGAGGGAATACTGAACACAATCTAGCCATTATGAACTAGAATAAAGGCATTTAATGGCATTGGAAAGGGCAGAAAAAAAGAAAAGCTACAGGTTTGCAAAGCAAAGGCTGTTACCATGGATTCAGAGGTCATAAGAAGATCAGAAAAATACATTACATAAAGAGTTACTGTACCTATGTTCTGTGGAGAAACATCAAAAAAGAAGGAAAAGATTGAATCAGGTACAAGCAACACATACTGTACAGACAGAAGGAAAGGACATTGGCAACAAAGAAGGATGAAATGAAAGAATTATAGCAGGCAGTAATGAAAATCAGAGGAAAGTGACAAACTACAGACATCAGAATGAGAGATGTAATAACCCAGATTTCACTAGGAAAACAATATTTCACATAAGCACAGCCACAGTGGATTGCAATCATATAAAAATGTATGTGGTTTGGACCAGCACTGAATACAGCACAGCAAAAATAAAGACATACATAATACCAGAAAATTGTTATTTTTTTTTTTATAAGAGATGAAGCTCCCATGCATAGGGTGGATGTTCCTTCAGGCCTGGATTTGTGGAAAGGCCACAAAGGCCCGGGCCTAGGGCGGCACAAGTTTAGGGGTGGCATGCCGCCCCGCCGCAACAGAATTTTTAAATTTGGCTCGCATGCGCACTCGCGGGGGCGGGGGCGGCGGCGGCGGCCTCGGGGAGCCCAGAAGTTAAATCCGGCCCTGTGTTCCTTCAAACATATAAAGCAGGTATGCCTTAGAACTGCAAAAAGTGCAGGCCTACTGTACAACTCCAAGCTAACCTGCATCACAAAATAATGGCAAGAGAATAGAAGGGTGTAGTTTAGTAAAGCTTGCCATCACTGACCTATATTACAGAGGCTCTGTTAGAAAAAGGTTGATAGAAGAAAAGTTGACAGAAAATGATCAGGAAACCACCTACACTATAACAATTGTTCCTCAGCAACAGATTTTTCTGGGAATTGTCAAACTGCTAATATTTTTCTTGAAACAACTTTGTCAACAACCATTGTCTTCCAGTGCAATTGCCCCCCTTTCCTTATTCCCTTTCCTCATTCCTTTACCCCCCCCCCCTCTTACTTTACTTTCCTTCCTCTCTTTCTTTTCACCTTACTTACATTTCTTCCTTTCTGTCTTTTGTATCAATTTATTGAGAAGCTGCTTCTGGAACACATGGAGCTATGAAATTCAAATTGGTGTCAGTAGGACAGAGCTCAAACCAACAGGACTTAAGTTAGAGTTATGGACAGTAATATTTTAACGGCTTAAAAGGTGTAACATTTTTTACTAGAGTTAATAAGCTATGACAGGTATTGTTCACTGTTCACCTATGAAAAAAACATTAATTGTTTGCTGTGGGTTGCTCCACCTGGCGTAAAATTGTGATTTTTATCTATTACTCCTCCTTAAAAGGAAAGGCATTTTGGTATTTTAATGCCAATAGATTAGCCACATTAGTGCAAGCTAGAATGCTACATTCGTTCTGCAGAAAGCTTTACCATACCTGAGTAAACAGCCTTATAAGCTCCATCTGTTTGCTTAAGATAGCAACTGCCATTTTAGCTTGGTCTCAGTAGCTCTCATGCTGAAGCTCTAGCTGTTGGTAGCTCAGATCACACATTCTGATAGGAGGGGTAGTAAATTTTTATGAATTCTTATGGAAGGGGAGAGCAGAAAAAGGCAGAGAGGAGAGAGCTGTGCTGAAGAACAGGTTTACACAAAGGAAGACAAGAAATCCTGTGTTTGTTTTGATAGAGGACTCAGTTCAACTTTTGTTTGTGGCTGTATTTACATAAATCTTTCTGATAAAGCTCACTTAGTTTTTACCTTTCCTTCTCCTTTAAGTGGTTTGGTCTGACTGAATGAAGTTTATAATACAGAAGGCTTACACAGTTGTCCCTAAGGCTGTTGCTCAAAAAACAACAGGAGGTAAACAATATGTTGCTTGTTCTTTCTTTGCCCCTACTGACTTATGAAATGCCTTGGTGTATAAAAGAATACAGAATGTTATACAAATAGTGACTCGTATATAAAAAAATATGGCATGGAAAAAACTGAAGACATATACAAACTCTTTATCTTATTCATTTTATTTTTATGTTTTGAATACTGATTCCCTGGATATTTGCTCTAGTAAAATGTTAGGCACTTTAACAAGAAGGATTTCTGAGGTAAAAATCAATTTCCAGCAGCAGAGCTTTTTAGAACAAATAAATAAATGGTAAAAAAATAAACCCAGCCCACCTTTTGATGATAATACAGCAGTGTGAATTATTTATCGCTGTAAGCCATGAAACACAAATTGAAATTAATGCAAGAGATAGGTTTCCACAAATAGTCGGGCACTGTAAAGGTATCCAATTTCTCGGTGCAAATTGCAGGCGACAAGGGGAAATGATAAAATTACGGTGCCCCTCCAGCCGTACTGCTGGGATCAGTTTAAGAATCTGAAAGGCGGGGAGAAACAGATTTGCCTGTTTTTCATTTTAATACTATGCCACTTTATACTGTACCAGATTTCCAGACAAAAGAAAATGTAATCTTATTTCTTTGAACAAAAGTTTCTGGCTCCTCCTGGGGGGAATTAATAGAAGTTTTATAACTAAGTTCTTGAGTTATTTTGCTTGCTGTGCATCACAGTGTGATCCATTAATGTAAGATACATTTAGATACGATTTTAGAATAAAAGCTATATTATAAAATCTAATTTGTATAAGGTTTTCGCTTTCTGTTTTATGATAAGATGGCCAAGATCAAAACTTCAATTACCTATCCTGCATCGATATGAACAGGAGTCGCACTAAATAGTCATCCACAGGCTATTACAAATGCTGAGGTGTGAAATTGCAGAACTTCCATTAATGTCAATGGGTACTGCTTCACAATCAAAATACTACCATCACTACCATCATTACAATTTCAATATTGTATGTTGCGTGTATGTAAGATGTGCTACAAAGAAACATTTCTAAGCACGTCTTTTGTAACTTGTTTTTGTTTGTGTGTGCACAACCACATGTAAACAACTCATGGGTTTATTTATCAATTTATTAAGTTTGTGAATTGGAATAAACTTGGAATTAAAAACACTCAAATGCTTGCTCATTTATTAATATAAAAAAAACTAATTCAAATAAAAAATTCGAATTCCTCGAATTTGCCAATTTACAAAATAAAAAAACACCTTAAAAAACTCGAAAATCTCAAATTAAAAGTATGGCTTGATTTTGCATAGGACAACTTTGCAAGCAATTAGATGCCGAAGTTTTACATTTGAGTAAGTAATATCAGACATTTGATTTTGGGAGCTTTAGTGCAAAAAAATAGATTTTTTTTTTTTATCAAATATTGAATAATCATGACCCAAAAATCACCCAACACTCTCTCACCTAACTGACCAATGAAAATGCACGACGACTTTATTAAAATTGCAAATAGAGCAAACATCAACAGATATTTTCATTTAAACATTTATAATTGATGCATGACATTAATGATATAAAAAATATATTGAAAACATATTGCAGTGGAACATTGTCTCCCAAGCACATCAGTCTGCCCTTCCAGCTATATCTTCCAAAAACTCCTAGTTTAGAAGATACTTGCTGCCAATCTGGCCCCTCTACTGTCCAAGCAACCATATTCAGGGCCCCACTAGTCACCTAGTCAAACTTGTTCACTACTGCAGTTCATTACCTTTTCCCACTGAGGCCCTGCCAAGGGGGCTTAACTATTTTCTATGAGACAATGGTAAAAGTTGTTTTTTTATTCATAAATCTTGCAGAAGGGTTGATGGAGATGCCACTAGTGATGGTGAAAATAATTCGGTAGGCATGGATTTGCGGTGGAAAAATTTCTGCTTGCCGAAAAAATTTTTGCCCATGTAAAAAAAATTGTCACGTGTAGAAAAATATGACACGCATGCATGCATCATTTTTCTATTTCCTTTTAAAAGATTCACAAATCGTTCACAGAATCGCTCATCACTAGATGCCACTAATCTCTTCATAACCTAATCCAGAAGTTGAGGTCTGCTTATACAAATCTGTGGTCCTATAACTGGATGCGGAGAGGGTGTTTGATAAGGTCAGCTAGTTATAAATATCCATGTTATTATGCATCTTTGGTTCCCCCCTATATGTTTAACAGATTTTGCTTTTTAATGTTAGAAATGAGTTACACTAATTTTGTTTCCTATCTCCCTTAATTTTTTCATGGCTATAGACAAACTTGCACAAGCCAGCAGAGGGAAGCCTCTACTACAAAATTTTGGGACTTTATAGGGTCAACAAAGCAACTCACCAAGCAGTAACTATATACAGTTAGGGGATCCCTTATCCTAAAACCCATTATCCATAAAGTCTTAAAATGCAGGAAGGTTATCTCCCATAGAGTCCTATTTAAGCAAGTATTCTACATTTTTAAAAACAATGTCATTGTTTCTGTTATAATTAAACAGTTTTTGATACTTGATCATACTAAGCTGAATGAATGCATGTTGGTGACAAAACAATCCTATTGGATTTATTTGATGTTCAAAAGTTTTTAGTAGATTTCAGGTATGGAGATCCAAATTATGGAAAGACCCCCTTATCCAAAAACCCCAGCCAAGCATTCTGGATAATAGATCCCATACCTGTATTTAGTAAAGTATATTCAGAAAGCACTAGCAACTAAACACAGTTTTGACTGAGAAGATAAAACCTATTAATATTTAGGTATTTAATTCCCCCATATTATCCTCTACTGCAAATCATGCTCATTTTCTTAAAAATTCTGTATCCTTTCAAAACAGTACCTATATCTTTACCACAACACTATATCCAAAGTACACAAAAAGTCCTGATGGACTATATATGGGAGAAGAAATGGCCTAAAACAGCAGAAAACCTTTTGGATCAACCAAATTCTTTTTAGAGCTCTAAATACCAAAAAAAAAAGAAAAAATGCTATTTTTCATGATATAGGGATTTATACCAGAAAAATATTTTGTTTTATGGACACAAATTTAACTGATTCAGAAAGCCTCATTTCTCTCGAACAAATACCAGATATGTATAGTTTTATGGAGATTTTTGACTTATAGATGGAAAACTTTTTTGTAAAAATTGCAAAATTTTCAAAGCATTACACTAGAATGCAGCATACTTTAGATTCCAATTAAGTTTACCCCAGGAAACCATATATTTTTTAAAAAGTACACATTCTGCTGATGAGTAACCATGTCTTTCTACTCTAAAGCGTTAAACAACAATGTTTTTTCTGAACTTAGCAGTTTCTATAAAAATGTATACAAATTCTAAAAAATCACCTCAAAACTTCCATTTTCAAGCATCTGATCTCCCACATAACATTAGGTACCAAGAAAAAATACCCTAAATATGAAAGCCAAGGGTCCGCTGAATAGTTTGATGCCCATTGTGCAAAGGATCACCAAAGTGTCTGGCATTTAGTGACCCCAAAAGGGAAATTAGTGCATACATATTTCATATGAAAGTTGACCCCAGAAAAACTCCCCGAATTTTTCTGAAAATACATATTTTGTCAATTGTAAAATGGGTAAATATGATTTTGTATGGCAAAGCACCAAATAGCAAAATTAAGCTAAATGTAGCGATTTTTATGTAATTTCTAAAAAAATGTCTCAAAGCTTGCATTTACCCCATTTTATTAACCACAATTTGTAATGTATCAACACAAAACATTCTGCCTACCAAACAATTTGATGCCCAGTACAGAGGTACCCAAATGAAAATAATGCAAATTCATTTTCACTTTCGATGTTCTGGCTCCTGCAAAATAACCAATGGTATATGTATTATGTGCTAAAAATGAACCAAACATGTTATATGAGCCCTGAAATAACATATAAATGGTATTGTGCTGTGGGGTTAGCGAATACGCTATCCGCAATGGCAATAAAACATTTTTTCAGGGGGAAAAAAATCAGCAAATTGTGTAAGTGTGTAAGAGTGTGTGTACAGAAAATATGTGTTGTTTGCATGTGCAAGTAAGTGTGAGGGTTGTGAATGTGTGAAACCCCCCAAAATATATGTGTGTATAAGTGTGTATTCATGTAATAAGTGTGTGTTTGTCACTAACCTGGGGTTGGCAGATAATTATAAAGGAAAACCTTCTATAAGGCACCTATTCCTAACTTTGTCAGTATCACAACCCAGTGCAGTTTTCCCTACCAATTATGAAACCAGTATACTACTAAAGGAAATGCAAGGCTGCTACTTAGAAGCATTGCATCACATTTCTTGAGACGTGGTTTTACTTCTTTCTTTACTAGCTGCTAGCCAAGCCATCAGTTTATAATTTCCCTAAGAAATTTACACAAATAATTCAATTCATTATACTTTGTTTATTATAGGATTTGCTTTAGCGCCAGGACATTGTCTTTTGTTCATTTGCCCTCTGTACCTCTTATATAATGTGATTTGCCAACAGAAATCCTTTTTATCGAATTAAAAATCAATAATGTATTAAGTGGCTTAGGACACTATTAATCACACAGTGAAACTGTGACCCAAAAAGCCAAGGTTGTTAAAGCACATTCAAAGCAAACATCAATTCTGCAGGATCTATATAAATCTTGTGGTTTTGTTTTCTTTAGGTAAAAAGAGACTTAAGGAGATAATTTGGGAATATTGCACACCAGCAACTTAACTACACAACAAAATTGCTCCTTTGGTCACATGTGTTCTGGATATTGACTTTACCTGCAGTGATATAGATTGTAAATGGCAGGTGGTGTTCCTTGCATTGCCAAAGCAAATAAAACGCATATTCTAGTACAACAGAGTTTTTTTACTAGGCTGCTCACATTCAGACGTGCACCAAATGATTGCTGAGACGGCTACGAAAAGTTGTATAATTAACTATGGGAATATACAGTATGTTTTTAATGTACATTTTATTTTTCTCTAACTTTTTAACTCTCATGACACTTACCAGATATAATTATTTTGGTAGGCTTATTGGTAATTTTTTTTCAAGTCAAAAGAAGTGATTTACTCTCTGCCTTCAAGTTGCCAGTAGCAATCAATCAAGTCTACCCTTACATTTTTAAAATTGTAATTCAGCATCATGGATCACAGTTTTACAGGTTATTTCCACGGTCTATAAAGTACAAATCCATCCATCCCCAACATTAGCTTTACTGAATATTGGCATAGATATCATCCCCAGACCCACCATGGTAGTGGTCGTGTCACAAATTAGCAGCAAGGACCCTTATAGCCTCCACCTGGAAATCCAATCAGCCGCATTAACATCCAAGCTTTAAATGAACAGATGTTCAACCAATACAATGCAAAATCCATCAGGTTCCAACTCAGAGTGGAAATCTTGGCTAATATTTGTCTATAATATGGATACCAGCAATAGTTTACTTATACTCTAATTTCATATAACCTGTACCCCTGTGTGATTATGTAACAACAAATGTTCTACTCACCGCTATGAACAAACACTTTTAGCATCTCTAAATGTAAGATCTTGATTGATAATATATATGTTTTATCTCTTCTCTTTTTCTTTCTTTTTCTCTATATTACACTGACAATAGTTGACAATAGTTGTTGGAACCATTCTTATTTTCTGTGTTGTTAAATACAAATAAAAATGACTGACAATAAAAAAAAACAAAATAATTTTGATTGGTTGCAATTTGTAAGTGCACTTGTGCAATTTAAGAACCTTTGTTTGCAAAGACTTGCTTTTACAGTCCGAGGAACTTGTGCCTTTGGTCGTTCAACTAGGATGAAAAAGTGAAAACCACAGAAGCCACTCGCCTTCCTTTCTGTCACAGTACCTACCTCTGGCCCACCATCAGTTCAGTTAACCCAAGCTGACGGATCCTTGTAGCTCAGTGCCTCCTGTCTGTCCCCTGAGAAGATGAACAGCCAGGCTATGCCTATAGTGTGGCCAAAGTGGCCATCTCTTCAATTCCTGTCCATTAAAACTTAAGCAACAAGGAAACTCTTTTGCCTAGGTCTGTGCGCTGAGTGTTCCCTAGGCAAAGTCAATTTACTCCTAGATAATCAATATCTTCTGTCAGTGTCAGGCTTTCCTGGATTTTGGGGCAGTGAGGAACTTCATTAATATATCCTAGATATATATCCTATAAATTTTCTGTATCAACTACTGTTTTTTAAACAAAATTCTTGTGGAAATCTTATCCGTATTCAACAGGTAGATGAATGGAAAACTGCATTTAATACATAAAGATAATATGACCCCCAGCCTTTTGGGCTATGTAAAGCCCCATGTGTTTTTAAGTAGAGATGTAGCGAACCTCAGAAAAAAAGTTCGCGAACCCGTTCGCGAACTTCTGCCAAAAAGTGCGAACTTTTGCGAACTTTGCGAACCCCATACACTTCAATGAGAAGAACTTTAAAACCTAGAAAAGCCATTTCTGGCCAGAAAACTGATTTTAAAGTTGTTTAAAGGGTGCCACGACCTGGATAGTGGCATGCAGGAGGGGGATCAAGGGCAAAAATTTCTCTGAAAAATACGTTGTTGACACAGCGTTGCGTTTTGGGCTGTAAAGGGCAGAAATCACACTACATTTCTAAACTTGTGTAATAAACTGCTTTTACAAGGACTATTGGGTTACAGCAGATGAGATCAGCAGGACAGCTGCCCCCAGCAGCTACATACAGAGCAGTAGAAAGTAGATCACTAGTCAGCAAAGCTACCTAAACTGTCCCTCAAACCCCTGCACAGCTCTCTCCCTATGCTAACTCATCAAGCACACACAGGCAGAATGTAAAATGGCTGCTGGGCTTCGGTTTATATATGGAAGGGAGTGGTCTGGGGGTGGTCCAGGAGGGAGAGCTGCCTGATTGGCTGCCATGTATCTGCTGGCTCTGGGGTGAGAGGTCAAAATTTGGCTCCAGCTAAGGCGAACCCTAAATTGCGAACATCGCTAAAAGTTCGCAACCTTGCGAACTTGCGAACACCCGATTTTCGTGCGAATTAGTTCTCCGGCGAACAGTTCGCTACATCTCTATTTTTAAGGATTTTATTAATGACATATTTTGTATTTGAGCTACATTATTCAGTCGTTTGAATTTATTTGGATGACATCTTGGTGTATTTTTCCTCCTTACCTGAAGCTGAAGAAGTGTGAATTTCATAAGTATAAGATACTCTTTTTAGGGTATATTATCTCTTCTTTTAGTTTTAAAATGGACTGGACTAAAGTTTCTGTGGTTTTAGATTGTCCTGCGCCTTCTTCATCAAGATTCACATCTCCCTATTTCCCCGTGCACATGTGTGGCTTCTGGGCTTCCACAACAGTGAACGCAGTGATTGTGATTTTGTATTCATATAGAGTTTTCTGTTGTTGTATCATCCATCGTCCATGCCTAAGGCTTTTCTCAAGTTTGTTTCCAAAAGTTTGTGTCTGTTTTCTGATCTTCATACTCAATGTCTGCCCTGGTCTTTTGTGTGTTATCCTTTATGCATTTGCCTAAATATTGTTGTAGTTTTCAGGTTCCCTGTCATTGCCGCAGCGGAAAGTCCCAGGGCCCGTACTTTACAGACTATAACACATACTGTATATGTTGCTGTTATTTTTGGCCATATTTAATTCTAGCTTTTCACCCTATCCCAAAACCCCATTTTTTTTTATCCTGGAGTAGTTTTTAGATTGTAAACTGTATTGTGTAGCCTACTATCAATCAATTTCAGTGTATAATTAAAATATCTGACTTATAAAGATTTATAAACTCTTCTGTTCTACAGAACAGTGGAATATGTAGGCAATTTAGAAATACATGTTGATTATAATTAGTGATGTTTTTGGCCAGGTCTGCTAATAAAACCCCTAGTGACTTCAATACATTTTGCCAATTTTTCAGTGAAGCGAAATGGGACAGATTTGGTTATTACTAATATAATAATACCTGTATAGGACCTGTTATCCAAAAAGCTCAGGACCTAAGGTTAAAATCTGAAAAAGCACATGCAGGGAAAGTCACAAAAACGTTGAGAACATTTTTTGGACTTGTCGCATGAAAACTGTGACTTTTTCAAATTTTTAAAAAACAGCATCAAAAATTCAAAAACCTCTAAGGTTTCGAAGCAAAGAAAAATTTTCCAGGGTAGGGAAGGGACATCTGCAATTGACTTCTACTTGATATTGACAAATTTTAGATGTTGAATTGTCAGATTTCGAATTGTCTCAGCATTGTCGCATAGTAAATCTCAGAAATTTTCCGTGACTTTTAGTGCTAAAAATTCTGAATTGGAAAAAACCCCTCTACATTTATTAAAATTATTGAAATATTGAATAAACCCAATAGGATTGTTTTGCCTCCAATAACGAATAATTATATCTTAGTTGGAATCAAGTATGAAGCACTATTTTAATATTATTTTATTTATTTATTATTATAAATATGTTCTAAAATGCTGAACTATTTAATTAAAATGGAGCCTTTGGGAAATGACCTTCCTGTAATTTGGGTTTCTGGATAACTGGTCCCATACCTGTAATAAAAACAATGTGATCAGATCAAGCCAATATGTTTTGCATTTGCAGTTTATGCAACACAGGCATTATGTTTGTTAGCTCTGTGGGATGCACAGGATGTATGCTTGAACTGTAGATTTACAAATTCTAAACTAAGCCTAAATATACATAGGGGCAGGTTACCAACGTTTTGTAAAAAATGATCAACACGACCTAAAGGCAACTTTTTATGTAGATTTATATTTTAAAAAGTTGTTTTTTCGTGTCAGTATCACTTTAAAGCTTATGCCATTCGTATGTGTACTGGGTTCAACTTGTTATATAGCTTATCCTACTTATTCGTCAATATGTTGCTCTTTTTTGAGCCTGTTCTCCCTCTACTTATCATGCTTATTTCTGATGTTATGTACCTGTAAGGTACCTGCTCGTCGTGGCCGTCCTCCTGGTCGCAAGGGGGCGCGCTCTGACGCTGGCACACGCTATGACGCCGGCGCGCGTCTTGACGCACGCGCACGCTCTGACGCCGGCATGCGTCTTGACGCCAGCGCATGCGCATTACGCTTAAAAAGACGCCAGAGGCCTAGGATCACTGCGAAGTGATCATTTTCCTTGTGAAAGACGCCAAGCATTGTTTCCTGATTGATAATTGTTATTTTGACCCGGCCTGACTTCCGATTCTGAATCCTGCTGCCTGTACCGACCTATTGCCTGCCTGACCATCCGATTGCCTTCCGTTTTTGCCTAAGACGCCTGGTTCGGCACTCCTGCCACTCCTTCACTTGGCTCCAGTCCTGTTTCATCCTCAGTGGCTGTGTTCCTTAGTGGGAGGTGTAGGAGAGGTCCTTCCTCAACGACTCCTTCCAGTGACGCTTCCTGCTTAGTCATGACAGTATCACTTCGCCAGTATGGAAGGAGCTGAGGAAATCCCGGCCATGCAACTGCTGACTCAGCAAATGACCGCCCTCACTCAAGTGGTACAAGAACTCCAAGCCGGGCTGCATTCTGTCCAGGCTCAATTACAGCCTTTGCCTGGAGATCCTGCTGATGTTCCCGCTGCTCCCTCACCTGGGGCTATTCAGCCAGCGACGCCCAAGCTCAAGCTTTCTCTGCCAGAGCGCTTTTCTGGGAACCGCAAGAAGTTTCGGGCCTTTATGAATAGCTGCAAGCTGGAATTTACTTTGAACCCCTATACTTATACGACTGAACAGTCTAAGGTGGGGTTTGCCATTTCGCTTCTATCCGGGGAGCCTCAGACATGGGCCCACCGTCTTCTGGAACAAGACAGCCCGTTGTTCAGTGACTCTACTGCTTTCTTTCAGGCGATGGCTGTACTGTATGACGACCCCCAAAGAGAGGCTTCCGCTGAAGCTGCGCTCAGATCCCTCTTCCAGGGTAGACGCCCGGTTGAGGAGTATATCACAGATTTCCGCAACTACGCTGCGGACACCCAATGGAACCAAGCGGCCCTGAAACACCAGTTTAGAATTGGCTTGTCGGAAGTTCTGAAGGATGAGCTAGCTCGTGTCGGAGTTCCTGACGAACTAGAATCGCTTGTTGGCACAGTGATCCAAATTGATCGGCGTTTGAGGGAGAGGAGACTGGAGAAATCCGGGGTTTCGCAACCAAGCTGGTTGCTCCCCAAAGCACCCCTGTTCCCCAAATCCACCTCAACACCTCCCACGGCCGCTTCGTCGTTGTCTGAGGAGCCTGAACCCATGCAGATCAGCCTCATCCGCTCTCCATTAACACCTGAGGAGAGACTACGCAGACGACGTATGAACTTATGCCTCTATTGTGGTGCTTCAGGCCACCTCCTTCGCAGTTGTCCTGTGCGACCTAATAGTAAGAATTCAGCACCAGTTCTTCTCAGTGCAGAAGGGGTCAATGGACTTTCACTTATGTCTGTTGTTGCAGTTTTACAGTGGTCCGGAAAGACGCTCCAGGTTCCAGCACTGATTGACTCCGGGGCCTGCGGTTGCTTTATTGATCGGGAGTTCGCCCGATTGCATTGTATTCCTTTGAAACCCAGATCCAGCCCATTGATGGTGAAATTGGCAGATGGATCTGATATTTCTTCTGGTCCAGTTTTGATTGAGACTTTTCCTTTGTTAATAAAGATTCAGAAGCACAGTGAGACTCTTTCGTTTGATGTAGTTTCCTCCCCATTGTATCCCCTCATCTTGGGGTTCTTGGGTCTCTAATCAAATAACATTTCCTTCCGGCCAATGCTCTCGTCATGACTGGGCCTCGAAGGAGTTGTCGGTCCTGTCTTCTGATCCTCGGCTTAAGCTCATTCCGGAATCCTATCACAAGTTCCTAGACGTCTTTGATGAGAGAGGAGCGAATGTACTACCACCGCATCGGATTTACGACTGTCCTGTGGACCTTCTTCCTGGCGCAGCTATTCCTTTTGGGCGAATCTACCCTTTATCAGAACCTGAACTTATCGTTCTTAAAGACTATATTGAGGAAAATCTCAAAAAGGGGTTCATTCGTCCATCCACCTCACCTGCCGGAGCAGGTATATTCTTTGTCGAAAAGAAGGATCACTCCTTACGTCCCTGTATTGATTATCGAGATTTGAACAAAATTATCATTAAGAATCGATACCCTTTGCCACTCATACCGGAATTGTTCCTGAGACTACGCTCCGCCCGAGTATTTACTAAACTGGACCTTCGAGGGGCGTATAATCTGGTCCGTATTCGACAGGGGGATGAATGGAAGACAGCCTTTCGCACACGTTACGGACACTTTGAATATTTGGTTATGCCTTTTGGCCTATGTAACGCTCCTGCAACGTTCCAACACTTCGTGAATGATATTTTTAGGGACTTCTTGGATCTCTTTGTTATCGTCTACTTAGATGACATTTTGATCTTTTCGTCCTCTTTGGAAGAACATCGATGCCATGTCAAACAAGTTTTCTCTCGTTTGCGAGCCCATAAACTGTTCGCAAAACTGGAGAAATGTGAATTCGAGAGATTAACTATAGAATTCCTGGGTTTTATCATCTCCCCTGAGGGAATGTCGATGGACTCTCGTAAGGTCTCAGCGGTTCTAGATTGGCCCACACCAAATAGCCGCAAGGCTGTGCAGAGGTTTGTTGGTTTTGCCAATTTCTATCGAAAATTCATTAAGAACTTTTCTAAGATTATTTCTCCTATTACCGCCCTTACCAGCTCGCTAAAGAAATTCTGTTGGACGCCTGAGGCCCAGCAAGCCTTCTCTGATCTCAAGAGTCGCTTTACTTCGGCACCCATTCTGAAGCATCCTGACCCCTCTCGCCCATTTGTTTTAGAGGTAGACGCCTCGGAGTATGCCATTGGAGCAGTGTTGTCACAAAGGAATGACGTACAGAGTCTGCTTCACCCTATTGCATTTTTCTCCAAGAAACTATCCTCTTCTGAGCAGAACTATGATGTGGGAGACAGAGAGTTACTCGCCATTAAATCGGCGTTCCAAGAATGGCGTCATCTGTTGGAGGGGGCTGCTCACCCCATCCTAGTATTCTCTGACCATAAGAATTTGGAATACTTACGATCTGCAAAGAGACTTCGGCCTCGTCAGGCCAGATGGGCGCTCTTCTTTTCCAGATTTAATTTCCATGTAACCTTCAGACCTGGTTCCAAGAATGGAAAAGCGGACGCTTTATCTCGCCTGTTCCCTGCTCCTGAAAACAATTCGTCTTCCAGCACGATTCTACACACCTCCAACTTTCTCCTACTTCACGCAGAACTACTACAAAAGATCCAGGATGCTTCTGAGTCTGTTGTCAACCCTCCGGGGGATGTTGTCCGCCAAGAGAAGTACCTCATAGCAAATAATAAGATTTTTGTCCCTGAAGACTTACGCCTTGAGGTACTTAAGTTTATTCATGACCACCCGGTGTCTGGTCATTTGGGTGTTTACAAGACACAGGAACTTGCCAAGAGACATTTTTTTTGGCCTGGAATGATGAGAGACTGTGCTAAGTATGTTACTTCCTGTCAAACGTGTGCCCGGTTCAAGAATTCACACTCACGCCCAATGGGTCTACTTCAGCCCCTTCCTGTTCCTGAAAGACCTTGGGAAAGGATCTCTATGGACTTTATTGTGGATCTTCCCAAGTCTGCTGGGTTTAACACGATTATGGTAGTGGTTGACGGGCTTACGAAGATGGCTCATTTTATACCCTTGTCTGGCTTACCATCGGCTGCTACAACGGCGGAGGTGTTCATTAGAGAGATCTTCCGGCTCCATGGCCTACCCAAGGTGGTAGTTTCGGACAGGGGATCACAGTTCACCTCTCGGTTTTGGAGATCTTTGTGCCAAGGGCTTCATATTCACCTCGCTCTGTCTTCCGCATTCCACCCTCAAACGAATGGGCAGACTGAAAGCACCAACCAAACCTTGGAGCAATACTTAAGGTGTTTTTCCTCTTATTCTCAAGAAGATTGGTCTACGCTCTTGCCCTTAGCGGAGTTTTCGTATAATAATGCTATACATACTTCGTCCAAACAGACTTCCTTTTTCTCCAATTATGGCTTTCATCTCACTTCTCTGCCAGGTCTATCTGAAGTGTCGGTTCCTGCAGCTCAAGACAGACTTTTATTTTTAAATCACAATTTTGACTTTCTTCAACAAGCTGTACGAGAAGCACAACTTAGCTATAAGAGACATGCTGATAGAAGACGGAAGCCAAATCCCGAATTTAAGGTTGGTGACCTTGTCTGGTTATCCACTCGCAACCTTAAGCTCTCGTGTCCTACCAAGAAGTTGGGCCAAAAGTTCATGGGACCCTTCTCGATTGTTGAACAGATCAATCCTGTTACCTTCAAATTAAGATTACCTGCTAATCTTCGGGTTCACCCTGTCTTTCACGTCTCGCTCCTAAAGAAGGTGGTAGGAAATCCATTCCCTGGTCGTGTGGAGATGCCTCCGGAGCCGGTAACTGTGCAGGGTGTGGAGGAATTCGAGGTCCAGGCTATCCTTGATTCCAGATTCCATAGAGGGCATTTGCAGTACTTGGTCCAATGGAAGGGTTACTCGCCGGAGAATAATTCCTGGGAGTCCGTAAGAAATGTCCATGCTCCTCGGCTGATTCGATCCTTCCATAGGAGATGTCCTGGAAAGC
This sequence comes from Xenopus tropicalis, assembly GCF_000004195.4. Taxonomy (NCBI): domain Eukaryota; kingdom Metazoa; phylum Chordata; class Amphibia; order Anura; family Pipidae; genus Xenopus; species Xenopus tropicalis. The sequence continues at coordinate 60,129,843 of NC_030678.2, read as the reverse complement.
CCGCTCCGGTGCACGTCCGGAGGCCGTGCCTTGGGAGGGGGCAATGTAAGGTACCTGCTCGTCGTGGCCGTCCTCCTGGTCGCAAGGGGGCGCGCTCTGACGCTGGCACACGCTATGACGCCGGCGCGCGTCTTGACGCCGGCGCGCGTCTTGACGCACGTGCACGCTCTGACGCCGGCGCGCTCCTTGACGCACGCGCACGCTCTGACGCCGGCGCGCGCCTTGACGCACGCGCACGCTCTGACGCCGGCGTGCGTCTTGACACCCGCGCATGCGCATTACGCTTAAAAAGACGCCAGAGGCCTAGGATCACTGCGAAGTGATCATTTTCCTTGTGAAAGACGCCAAGCATTGTTTCCTGATTGATAATTGTTATTTTGACCCGGCCTGACTTCCGATTCTGAATCCTGCTGCCTGTACCGACCTATTGCCTGCCTGACCATCCGATTGCCTTCCGTTTTTGCCTAAGACGCCTGGTTCGGCACTCCTGCCACTCCTTCACTTGGCTCCAGTCCTGTTTCATCCTCAGCGGCTGTGTTCCTTAGTGGGAGGTGTAGGAGAGGTCCTTCCTCAACGACTCCTTCCAGTGACGCTTCCTGCTTAGTCGTGACAGTACCCTTGTATCAGCAGCTTTTCAGTCAGTTCAGTTTTATTTCCCTCACATAACAATAAGCAACGATTTTCCAAAAAGGCATCAGACATAATCCATAGCCACCAAGCAAGTGGATTTATTTCTACATAAAAAACTAAACTTGTTGGGTACCCTTGTATTTATTAAAGCACAAGACTTTCTAAGTACATCATGCAGTATGGGAAATTAAAATGGCACTCTTTAATAATAAAATGAACTGAAAAGATAAACTGATTGTCTCCAGTCTGATACAGAGGCAGCATTAAGCTTGCCCAGTCCCCTATTTTTAATCCTTACTTTTATGATTACATAGTTACATAGTTACATAGGGAAAAAGACCAGAGTCCATCAATTTCAACCCTTCCAAGTAAACCCAGCACACACAACCTATACTTACCAATCTATACCAACACATACATAAACTATATATACAAACATTAATACTAACTGTAGATATTAGTATCACAATAGTCTTGGATATTATGCTTGTTCAAGAACTCATCCAGGCCCCTCTTAAATGCATTAACAGAATCTGCCATTACAACATAACTAGGGGGTATATTTATCATGCTGTGTAAAAAGTGGAGTAAAGCATTACTGGTGATGTTGCCCAGGGCAACCAATCAGCAATTAGATTTCAACAGTTAGAAAATCAAAGCAAAGTAACCTTTAGTAGATAGCTCGTGTTTATATTATCTAAAGGTCTAATCCCTTATAGCAACCAATCAAGAGTTAGTATTACTAGTCACTGCAAACATTATTCTGATTTGTTTGGGTTATTGTACAGGTATAGGACCCATTATCCAGAATGCTCGGGACCAAGGGTATTCCAGATAAGGGGTCTTTCTGTAATTTGGATCTCAATACCTTAAGTCTACTAAAAAATCAATAAAACATTAATTAAACCCAATAGGATTGTTTTGCATCCAATAAGGATTAATTATATCTTTGTTGGAATCAATTACAAGGTTCTGTTTTATTTCTACATAGATAAAGGAAATCAGTTTTAAAGTTCTGAATTATTTGATTAAAATGGAGTCTATGGGAGACGGGCATTCCGTAAATCGGAGCTTTCTGGATAACGGGTTTCCGGATAAGGGGTCTGATACCTGTACTAGAAATTTGTGCCTTTGATTATCTTGTGAATGTTGTATTTTGTACCTATAAGATTTTGTATTTGTGCTGCTGCATATGTTTTGTTTGTACTTTTTAAATATATTTACAAAATAGTTTACCAGGTTAACTAAATAAAGAAGTGCATATTTTTTACCTTGAAAAACTGTTTGGTTAATTGCTTTTTTAAATAAGGAAAAGGGTCAATTCATTGCCTTCCCTTGGGCACTGCATCAGAGACCAATTTTCAAACCCTGGACTATACATGTTTTCTGTAGCATCCAAAGAGATTTCCCTATGCTGCTCTACTCTGTGTCTTAATCCAAAAGAAGGCATTGGAAATGCTTCACAATCCACAAAGTCAGGAAGAAGTTTTGTGTCAGGCTTAAGATCTATTTTTTACTGGTCAAAGATCATCAAGGCATTTTCTAATACCTTTGATTTTCAGCAGGAATAGCTCTTTCTGCATAATATATAAGCCATGGGCATGTGTACAAAGTAAACAGAATATATTCATTAATACTGACACATTTTAGTAATAGGAACTAAAAAGTTTACTATATATATATACTATACATATTGCTATATATATTGTTTACTCAAAACTCTTTGACACTAGAGAAATAGTTTCAAAAATATTTTCAAATCTCAGGGATAAGGAAATAAGTTCGCAACCTGAAAAATTCACCTGAAAAAGTTTAACTGGAAAACTACCCAACCTTTCAAAGCAGACATTTAATTTTTGATGAACTTTGTGGTCAAACTCAGTTTCAGGCATGAAACCTAGATGTTTTCATGCACAGAAAATGATTATACCAGTCCCTTTTAGAAATTGACATTTAGATCAAATTGTCGGGGTCACTTTAAGCAAAAAGTTTATGTTTCCTGCCCCCCCACCACCACACAGTTATCATTTTCTGCTTGCAGGCAACTAAACACAAGACAAAATAAAGGAAATAATGAAAAATTAATGCTTCTGTGGGATCTACAGACTTTACAGCTCAAGATGTATAGGTTGTTAGCCATCTTGACTGTTTGGGCAAATTATATTTTGAACATTTTATAATACTCTATGTGAGTCAACACAAATACTGGTTCTTTTGCTTTAATGAATATAAGCACAAACTCTTTACCACAGTGCATTTTAATAATGACCTTGTGCACACAGGTATAAGACAAATTACATTAAAAAAGACAAATTACATTAAAAAAGTGCAAAGCTGCCTTTAACTTTAAAAAATGACTTGGTTAGTACAGACATGGGACCTGTTATACAGAACGCTTGGGACCTGGTGTTTTCCGGATAAGGAATCTTTCTGTAATTTAGATCTTAATACACTAAATAAAAATAAACATTAAGGGGCAGATTTACTATAACTCTAACATTTCTAATTTTTTTATTTTAAAAAAGTCTTACATTTACTAAAGAGTCTGAACTAAAATAGTCAGCTTGGGAAAATTCACAGAAAGAAAATTCAAAAAAAGAAAATTCAGATTTTTTAAAATTGTCGCATTAACTTCTTCGTATTGTTGCACAAAAATTTGAAACCTCTAAAGTTTCAAAGCAAAAGGAGGATCCTCCAGAGAAGGGACATCTACCATTGACTTCTACCTGATCTCGCCAAGTTTTGTGTCAGGTGCAACACCCCCTTGTGGCTGCAGTAACACTGGAATTCTGCTGACTGCACTTGCAAATGTATGATCCCTTACTTCTTAATGATATGGAGGGTATTATGCTGGGGCATGCTAACTGTCTATTGTGTTCATATAGCTTTTATTTTGATGCTTGATATTAAACATTGCCTTATTAAATAATATTGACAAGGCCTTTAATCAGTAGGTGGGGTAAAACATGATAAAACATTTGTGTCAGATTTCTTTTAACACTGACTTCATAGCACAGTGATTACAAGAAGAAAAACTATTAAGCAGTGTTCATAAGATGTATTGTATAAATCATATATTATCCAATATATGGTGTTTTTCACTGATCCATTATTCATGACCAATCTTTTTGCATTTCCAATTTAAGTGCCACTAAAAAATGAAATTTAAAAACTAAACTGTATTATTTAATTCTATAGCAAAATGTACTTAAGAATTCAGTCTGGAAGGTCAGCCTGAGTATTTTTCTTTTTCATTTTTCAAATTTTGTTAGATTTGCAGTTTGGTGAAGATAATTGGAGTGGCTCTGAATTGTCATATGTAGAGCAATCTAACTCTCTGAACATTCTGAAAGTCACCCACTCTGATACGGGGGGGGGGGGGATGCAAATATTAGCAAGGCAAGACAGGTTGTGATAATAGAATAAATTATCAGAAAGCTGGATAACAAATTCAGTCTACTTGCCTGGTGCTAGGGTTTGGCATGGAGTGATTGGGAAGGGCTGGGGAAGACCAGCTATTGTACTGAACCACTTTTGGCTGTAAAAGACCTTGTCCAGCTAGTTATAGGTTAGCTCATGGGGTAGGTTGGACTCTCTCTTTCAAAAGATGGGCCTTTACTATGTGGAAGAGTGTATATGTAGGGTGTCAGTAAAGAGTTATTTTGAAGGAGACTGGAATTAATAACTTGATTGTCCAAGACAATAGCAATGCAAGGAAATCAATATTCACAATGCAGATGAAATGGCAGGCATTAAAAGGCACAAGATGGCTGCAAAAATCAGGATGGTGCACCACTATGGAGGACCAGTTGGGCAAGTAGATTTATATCCTTAAGGTTTCCCTTTAAAGGCACATATCCCAACAGCAGACTTGATCAGGGAGAATACTCTAAGCCTGATACCCTTGACACTACTTCACTAAGGCAGCAGTGACTGTAAAAAAGACTGCTCCTGATGTCACTCCTGATTGAAACACAAAAGAGCTGCTCTTACTAAAGAAAGCCAACTACTGTATCTCACTTTCCTTGCGCACTTCTGGGCCTTGTTGATCCCTGGAGCATCCACCTGGTAAACAGATGGAGGCCAAAAGAGAGAGAGATCCACCCCTTACCAAACACTATATTAAAATGTGGCAGGAAGTGGTCATAAACCTTTGGCAAGATAGATACCTGAGCATTTGCTGTTTTTCTATTAAAGTCTATGGGGAAAAAGCAGGAATTGAATTAAGAGAAAAGTTTTTTCTCCTTGAATTGAATCTCACGCATGATTTTTCACGTGATAACTTTTTCTCAGTAAAGTGAATCTGGCCCAGTATGAAAAATGAAGATGAAGCATTGGTTTAGTATTTGTGAGATCTACAACATACAAACCATAAGCAGTATTATGGGGCATACATATCAAAAGGGTAAATAGGCATATTTTAGTCTTCTATTTGAATAGGGTTTTAGTGGCAAATTCATAAAGGAGTGTACAGGTTAATAAGAATTGTGCTAAACATATTGTGAATGGAAGCTGTATATCTTAAAAAATAACACAAAGATAGATTTTTTCCTGCTTAAAGGGGTTGTAAAATAAAACTCAATGGTCCCAGGTCTCCATTAAAAAGAAACCTTACTTTCTAACATACATTCATTGTAACTCTACCTACCCTGCAAGGTGCTATCCAGTCAACTCTGAGCAGCGCTAATTTTAACTGTAGTAGAGCTCACTCTGTTATCAAAGCTAGTAAACAAAAGGGGAAACTGCAGGCAAGTGATTGTGGGGCCCATTTATAAAATTTGCACATTGCAAAATTATTTTCACAGTAAAAATATTTGCCCTTGCCATGTTTATATTTATAAAGCTGGACAAGATTGGTACATTGACTTGCAAACATAATTGTGATTTTTTTTTTATTTGCAGTGTAATTGTCCTTAAGAGTTTTTAGATATGGCATATTCACAAATAGAGATGTAGCGAACTGTTCGCCGGCGAACTAATTCGCGTGAACATCGGGTGTTCGCGATGTTCGCAATTTGGGTTCGCCTTAGGCGTTTTTCCGCTGCGTTTTTTCGCTGCGTTTTTTCTCGGCCTAAAAACGCAGCACAAGCCACACATGGCGTTTTTCAGCCTAGTACTGGTGTAAGTAAATCCCGTTTCCATGGTGCTAATAGTGCGAAATAGCAAAAAACGCCACGTATTTCCGCTAGGTCTGCCAGCTGCCTTTGCGTATACATAGGAATAGCTTGCATTTTTACGCAACGCTGTGTCAACAACGTATTTTTCAGAGAAATTTTTGCCCTTGATCCCCCTCCTGCATGTCACTGTCCAGGTCGTGGCACCCTTTTAACAACTTTAAAATCAGTTTTCTGGCCAGAAATGGCTTTTCTAGGTTTTAAAGTTCGCCTTCCCATTGAAGTCTATGGGGTTCGCAAAGTTCGCGAACTTTCGCACTTTTTGGCATAAGTTCGCGAACAGGTTTGCAAACTTTTTTTTTGAGGTTCGCTACATCCCTATTCACAAATTATGAATATTTATGCACACACTTCTGAATGACTCCAAAACGTAAAAAATATTCACTAAATGGATTTTACAAATGTATATTTGCAAAGTGAAAATTGGTGCTACATTTGCTCACAAGAAGCATGTACACTGGCAATGCTCATGCAAACTTTAACCTCATTTGCAAGGTTGTGGGCACAGCAGTGGAAAATGCAACTGTTTAGGTCAAACAACCATATGCAAATAAAATATGCACTGCGCAAACTTTATATATGACCCCCCTTGTGTTTTTAGAAAAAGGTACAGTAATTTTTACAAAGTTGCAAAGGCTTTTTAGCACATGGTATATATTTATAGGAGATCTTGAAAGCAATGGATAGGTTATCAGATGACACAATACTATTTATTTACAATTGAGTCCATCCAGTATGTGTAAATCTTGCAAGGGGGTCCTGGACAAAATGGGCATATGAAATATGAAGGCTATTTATATCCTTAACTTAAGAAAGGTTTGCCAAGTTGATATTATTTACAGTGCAGAAGGGTTGCTTAAGTCAAGATAGGCTCACTGTGTATAAATATGATGCCTTATTTACCATAAGATCCTTACAGAAGATCCCAGAAGAATCTGTTAATATACTATTTTCTAACTTTGAAAAAAAAAAAAATCCAAAATGGTATAGAGAATCAGTTAGACCATAATTCTATATCCCAAATACTTTTAATAACACACTATCCAAATGTTCTACTTCTAGGGTAATTTTATGTCTAAGCTGCTAATGCCTTTTATTTTAATGTCTATTTTCAGGATACCAAAGTCATACCAAACACTATTTTTCCGTTAGTGTTGGGTTTTGCTTGGACAGGGAAGAGGAGTGAACTGTTGTTTTGATCATGGTAGTTCTGCCTGAGTGGGCAACAGCAATCTAAATGTAATTTGTGCCTTGGGTCTTTTAATGGTCTCATTGAACTAGATAATTGGACTTCAATTTCTAAATGTTGTCACTGGAATAGTATTTAAATAGATTCACAGTTCATCTACAATGAACTGTATAGAAAGACACATTACTCCTACTCCTTCCTGTTGGTTTTGTGAAAGATTTTAGCCTGGATTCCAGCTAATGCTATATGCCAGTTATGTTAAAGGACATGTAAAGCCTACATTTTACTACAATGTTAGGCATATCACTCCCACCCAAATGGCATCATGTGTACCGCATATATCCCCTTTGTTTGCCAGCACCATCACATTCTTCTCTTACAAGTAGCAGCTTTCACCTGGTGGCCATTTACCCTCTGACACATCATCAGTTACATTTAAATCTGCAAACAGCATACACACACAAAGACCCCTATGTAGCGTACATTTTATCATGAATGCAGGCTCACACAGGCAGAACTTACTTTAATAAAAAGTTCTGCTTGGATTTAGCACTGTAAAAGTTAAGCTCAGCTCAGGAGAGGAGATTAGGAGAAAAAATAGGAGCAGACAGCTAAGAAACGCGTTTCTATGGGATCCAGCAATGCCACATCTTCATTGGCTGCTAGACTGGAGGGTGTGTTTAGTAATCTGAGCTGGGAAGAATTGAGCATGCCCAGGAGCCACAGCCAAAGTAAATTCCTGAGGGAGGGAGCCAAATGGTTTACAGGAGAAGGAAATCTAAGTGATTAAGGGGATGATGTAGCTACTGCCTTTGAACCAGAGTGCAAGGTATTTAAAGATTTCAAAGAGGCCGTTCACTGATTAAATTTTTGTGTGTGGGGTTTACATGGCCTTTAAAATGAAAGCACACATTTAATTGGCTTCTGTATCTTATTAGATGGGAAAATTGTGTTCACATTGTTGCTTAACCCTCATGGTTTGGTTTATACACTAAAGTATAAAAATAGGAAAAATAAGGAATAAGGAAAAATAAAAATAAGGAATCATTTAATTATTTTCTTTTTTACTTGTTTGACACAAAATCCACATTTCTTTTATGATTCTTTCAGGAGTTTTTACATAAATGTACATGCTGAGCCAACCCCAAATGTGCCAAATTGAGTGTTGTAAATTAACAGAAGCAAAGATCAAACTTGGACTGATTTGTTCATGTTTGCAGAATATCACAAACACTCTTTAATACTTTCTAACAAGACCAGAATGAAATTTATCAAAACTACATTTATAGTTATAAGCACTCATTTACAAAGGCAGACACAAAGGACTAAATTAGAGGGCACATTTATGCTATTCACAAAAGTACTTGCATTTCTACATACTCCTTAGCAACTAGTGCCTGCCCAACCTGCTCTTGTTGGGGCAACCCTGGCTTTTTTGATCCGACCGCAGCTTTTTTGATGCGCAGTCAATTTTTCGGCGACACATTTTCATGGAAGATTTGCTAAACAATCCGCCAAAGGGGCAATGTGGAAACTCTCTGCGAATCCATGCCTGGAGGGAAAATTTGTTGATCACTACTGTCTGGCAGTAATTCTAAGGTTCCCTTAATGGCTGGAGTCCATCGATGCAACTATTGTAACTTAGATCATGTGAATCAAATGCTAATGCAGTTATTGACACTACGCATATTGAAATGCTGTAAGCGGTGACATGGCCCTCTTGTAAAAACCATGTTATTCAACTTACGCACGACTTAACAACAATAAAGTGAATTTTAAGGGGAGAGCTGCTACCATGCTGGAATTATGTGGAAAATGATGCATTGTGGGTATAAAACATTCTATTTGCATTTGAAAATGAGCACACCAATGTCTAATATAACTCAAGCTCCTTAAGCAATTTTCTTGTATGAAAGTTTAACTTAAATACAGTATAATATGTTATGATAATTTGTGTCAAAAAATGCCACAAATATTAAAAGATAAATGAGACTAGAGCTCCAGATTTCTGTAAGCTCAAAATACTTATTTTGTGTAAGAAGGCAATTAGGAGAGCCAGACATTCAACATCATTTTAAATGTTACTCTGATGCAAACATTTATAAACACTGGAAATAAAACTTGCATAAAACTCATCATTCTTATAAAGTTTAATATCAGAGACTTGACTTGCGGTCTTAACATCTATTCTTCTTTTTCATACATGTTCTGGTAAGTTTTGTCACATGACTAATGCATGTTTAAATCTCTACCCATCTGTTGCATAGATGGTTAGAGCAACTCCACAAGGTTCTGCTGAATTGCTGGTGCTGTTAATACAGGTGCTCGCTTTAGAATATAAATTATTTAATAAACAGGACCTGGGGTTGCAAAACAGGTGGATACTCAATGTAGGTGCTCAATGTAAACTGAAATATGTATCTGAAAATAATCTTGCCCATTAGTTTTCTTTGTGATAAACCATAAAATAATGTTTTCTCATTAACTGTAATCTAGCCCTATATGGTATTTATATTTACCACCCTGCCCCATAGCTCAAGGGCTGGGTAAAGTGGCAGATGTGCAACGATGGGGCTTTTTGGGGAACCCTTTTAGGACTTTTTTCTACCAGCTTCCTTGCTACAGGTATTGGGGAACGAGGAGGATCATGTTATTTTATCTACAATGCATAGGAGGAGGAGGTATTTAGTTAACATTTTGGTTTACTAGCAGTTATTTAGGTAAGTTACAACACTGTCCAGAGTCCAGTTATTTTGAAGATGTCCTTCTCCTGCTATCTTTGCTCAAGACTTTTGCTTAAAGCATCAGCAAACCTGGAAATGAATTTGCCCTTAAGCTTTTTAGTTTTTACTAATTATTGGCCTGTCTTGCTTTGCTGAAAAATTTGGGAAACTGCTTTTTTTGGAAGGGGCAGGTCAAGGATATATATTATTTAAACTTCCATGTACTGCGAAGTCTAGGTGGTGCATTGTTCATCAGGCAGTAGAGACCACAAACATGCTGCATGATTTTCATTAAAAAAAGATTAAAATAAATTGTATTTCAAATTAATAAATTACAATTTCAAAATTGATGTGTCTTTAAAAATGATCCTATCCTTAAGAAAATATTAGGTAGGTACACAAACGAACAGAAATGACTTTTTATGGGCTTTGGCCAGACATGCTAGAGCTTATCTTCTTGCCTATATAGTTATTTAGCCTATTTTCTTATTTACGTCTACTCTCATCTCAAAAATGTAACAGTACCCTATATGTATATTCAACTGTTAGATATTTGTTCCTTCACTATTTAATACCATTTTCTATGCATTCAAAGCAATGTTATGTTTGAGACTTATTTAGTGATGAATATTCCAATTTTACTATTTCTAGAAATTAAAGCTGGCCCATTCTAAAACCAACTAAAACGTTATTATTTAGAATTTGTAAAAAGTTAATTATTGTATTACATGTAAGTAGTGGTTTATAAACTGTAACATAGAATGACACCATTTGTTCAGATGATATTGCAATTTGTTTTCACTAGGAAAATACATTTTATTTATATGGCACCAGAATAGTCTAGAGCTGGTTTAATATACCCTGCAAAACTTTGTAAATCATGTATATTGCCCTTTAGGTGCATTTGTAGCAATTTCCATTCTCCCTGCTAAAGAGGTGCAGTGAGGCACCTAGACAGCTAATCTTTTGCTTGCTCTCATGCACACTATTTCATTTTAAATGGCTATACCTCAGTTATGCCTCATCTCCTGTTCAGTTCCCTCAGGCTCCTTTTATAAAGCAAAGTTCTCTACTTACAGCTTAATGAAATAAGAAAACAAGGCATAAATAACATACTTTAATATTCAGACCCCAGATACCCTCCAATCTGAAAAGCACCATAAGTAAAACCTGTAAAATGAAGTTATAAGACTAATAATAAGGTACAATATAGAACTAATGTAAGCTGTGAAAAATATTTTCGCATGGGTGTATTAGTAACCTATTTGCTAAGCTATGTGACTATAAAAAGTGAGTCACTATGAAATCGTTATTCCTCCTGACTAACCAGGTAGTCTTCCTCCCTCTCAAACAGAACTGAAGTTGGACAAGATTTTGAATATAAAGCTGCTGTTATGTAAAACTACAACTGATTCATGGAATATATTCTGTTTTTGCTGGAAAGGCAGGAGCAAATGGCTTACAAGAACAGTATCGGCTTTATCAGCAGTATCAGTATGCCTAAAATATAACTATTAATGGTATGTTTTAATGGCAGTATGCAATCAATCAAAACTTAGATTAGCAATGCTTATAAACAACACCAGTATAAAAAAGCAACAGAGATAGGGGTGAGTTAATCATAAAAATAAAGCATTAAAGCATAAAAAAACATATGCTAGTCATCAGAATCTTGGGATGCAATGCCTAATTGTGAAGATTCCACATATTGTTGAAAGTTGCTATAAAAAGTGGTAAAAAGAGGAGCTTTGTGACAGTAGGTGGGATCAGGACAAATGTATTAAAATTAGATTTTTTATTTTTTTGGTAAAATGTAGCTGGAATCTTTTCTGACATTCTGAAGCATTGTATTGTTTTATCTTATGTGCTAGAAGACTGGACATACAGGTTAGAATATCCCTTTGGTTAAGGAACCTATCAACGAGTTAGTGGTCAGCATAAGCATACATTGGGATTCAATTATTGACCCAAAGGCCAAAACATTAAATCAGCCTCATACGGGCACCCATTTGCTACTCCAAAAGATTAGTTCAGTAATTGCCAACCATTCAGGCCATTCATTGCCAACAATCGGGCCATGTAATGCTAACCTTAGCACTAGCACCAGATATAATAGGGATGAATGCAGTAAACCACCATGCAGATAAATCTAGTACATCAGCAGCATGAAACAAACAAGAAGGTTGGCTTATGTGTTCTGAACCCTAAAACCATGTTTGACTCAGTTCATAGATAGCATGGTGATCATGTCGGTGACAAAACTCATTTAAAAAATACTTCCAAGAGGTACTTAGATACTCTACATTATTAGGCCTATGCTCAATATCAATATATATTGAAATAATCAAATTAATGACCACATAGAATATTTGATTACTTGGAGCAAAAGATATATGCAGGGTATCTAACCTGTACCGAACCTCAGATTTTGGCTCACATGAATGCCAAAACCCACAAAAAAGACCAGACATACTGACATGTATTTTTAATGATCAGTTGGTTTCTAAAGGACTACTGCATATGTTCTATGTGCTTTAAAAAGCACCTGTACAAGCATTGTTAGGTCATTACTTTTTAAACATACTATTTTACTAAAGTTGGTTTATCATCAGTACTGACTACAGTTTTAATGTTGGTAAAGAAAAGGTATATAATAAAATAATATTTCAGGTTTAAAAATGTCAATACTGTAACATCACACAGCCACGGCTTTAGTTGCTCCAAAAGGAGAAGAAAAAATACGGCGCCTATTGATGTGATTCATTTTGCCTCAAGTGAAAAACCAATCTCAGATGTCTCTTTCGATCGATATTCTGCTTGTGTTTAAATCAACATCACAACCTTGAATATTCTTCATTTTGATAAAGATTTTCATTCTTTCCATATCATGTGCAGTGAATTCAATAATTGTATTCATTTTCCTAGAACTTTGCCATTTGGTGGAGTGCAAACCACATTTCCTTTAGCAAGCTCTTTCTCAAGGTCTCTGTTACTTATTTTATATCTTCCTACATACAGTACATCCATTATTCCTTGTATGGTGTTTCCATTTCATTGCCAGTAAATATCCTTCTTATAAATCTGCCTTCTGTGACCTACTCTACTCTATATCTATATGTTAATTATTATTTCAGGGCCCTTTCAAAAACACTAAATTGCCATGTTTGTTATAAAAATAGATGTAAAATTCAGTTACTGACAAAACAACAGAACAGCAACAGGTTTGTACTAGATACCCAGCCTGCTACAGTCTCCATGGAACACTCAGACATACTGTAGCTACTTGCTATAACAATAAGCGGGAGCATATATTAAAGTAGTAGTACAGCCACACAGGTCTTTAATGACATGTGCACTGTCAAACATATCTCAAGCCAGCACCCTTTCTCAGTTATAGAACATTGCAGAATTACCCTCACATTAAAAAAGAATAGTATATCACTTTATAGTACAATTATACTTCAATTTCCAAAATATTGTTGAATAAAACAAATTTTATATATATGTAGGAGAGTAAAGGGTAAAGGAGAGTCCCCATCCAAGTGTTAGATTTATTTGGGTGGTATGATCTTGCATAAGCCCCCTATAGCTACTAGACCTTTTGCAACCTGTAATAGGTCTCTTAGAATTGGTAAATATTAAAGAATTATCAGTCTCACTTATATCCATCTATAAAACAAGACAGAACAAACAGAATTACTTTCTGTAAATAATTTGCTAGTAAAAACCAAAGGTACTTGTTTTCCACCTGATTTGGGTGTAAGTAAATCATCTTGAGTGTTCTAGAGCCTCTCTCAAGGACAAAAAGAACAATTAGCTATCTGCAAAATATGTGTGAGGGCACTGGCCCTGTATATGCTGTGCTATTGTGGATGTTTTTCTATTAGATGAGGGTCTAAGATCAGTGTTTTCCCAACTGAGGGCCCAGGCTCTTTATTTGGGCTTAAAGCAGTGACCAGGTCTAAAGGCTCATTTAGGGTGGATTTGTGGTGAATAATTATTTGTTGTTCTAGATATTATTGGAACCTTGGTTAACTTACTGATACAAGAGTGTTTTAGATGAAGAGGTAGCTTGATGTAAAAATATCCTTTTTCTATGAGAGCTATCTAGCACAGAGGCCTAGAGTTGGGCAGCTCTGACTTAAATGATGCTATTACCAATGATGTTATCAAAACAGCAGTCATTTCAGTACACTCCATGAAGATGGAGTAAGAGTTTAAAAAGAAGCAGACAATTTAGCCATTCAGATTTATCTAAACTGTTAATGCAGACCTCCCTTTTTAATTTAATACAAGCAGTATATAAATGGTCCTGATATTTTCTTACTTTATTAAAATGACAAGCCTACATCCTATAAATGGAACCAGACCAAAAGCTTCTACATAAATAAATAAGATCACTGATACCAAATTGCTGTAAACACATAAAGTACTTCTCAGTGCTAGGTGCAACAGGCACAGTGAAACATTGATTAATATGGAGAACCACATTTCTTTTATTACGATGCATCCTTTCTTAAGGATGAACTAAATGTTCCATCATCAATTAATTTATCCTGGTTCTCAAAGATCATTTCCTAAGGGAAGAGGCAGAGTATATGGATCATTTCTGAATATTTATGAAGGTTTCTAACCTACTTTAGAGCAAAACATTGATCCTACCAGGCACCACAAAATGCTGCAAACTTAATATTAATAATAAATATAATTGTTAATATTATTAAGTAAAAATAAAATGCAAAAATTAAAGTTTCCATTGTGGAATATCTGCAAAGACTTGTGACAACAAATGCAAAAAAAATTAAACTGCTAAAATCAAATTGTGAATGCATGTTTTTTTAGTTTGTTCTTCAGAGCAGCCTAACAGAAAATTCTGAATACTAGAGCACCAGAGGAATTCAGTTAAAAGAATACTGTCATAGGAAAACATATTTTTTTTTCAAAATGCATAAGTTCAAAGTGCTGCTTCAGCAGAATCCTGCACTGAAATCCATTTTTAAAAAAGTAAACAGCTTTTTTTACATTTCATTTTGAAATCTGACATAAAGGTAGTCATTACCTTACTTTCCCAGGTGCCCTCAGCCATCGGACTTTTGCACTGATAAATTTTAGTCAATCTTTAAAGGAACAGTAACAATAAAACATTTTACACCCTCTAAATAATACCCATGTCCAGCTGCATTGTACTTATTTACATTCCATTTAGCAAAAAAATCCCAAGTAAAACTCCTCTCCATGCTATGGATACAGTTTTGAAGAAAGGTGATATGGCGACTAGCCCCACACTAGTGTGTGCGCGCCCCCGACGTCTCTCCTCTTCACAGGACATACGGCTGTAACCAGGAAGTGCAGTGATCGCCGTGCTGAAGACACGCTGATGGAACTGGTACAGTAAAGAATATATAGATATATAACACATAGGGGCAGTTTGAATCCCGAATGGGATAAATTCAGATTGGATACGATAATTTCTTAAGATCGCAAATATCATGAATATGCTTACGAAAAAATCATATTAGTCATGATAATATCGTATTGGCGATCCGAAAGTCACAAAATTTTTGTATCGGAACGATTGTAAAATGCAGGAAAACCTTTCCAACTTTGATCCTTCTGTGCATGATTTTGGAAGCCTCCCTTAGGAATCAGTGGCACTCTGCTGCTCCAACCTGGCCCAAGGAAAGTCACGATAACGAAGCTTGAATGAATCTGAAACTTTCATACTTTCAATACGATTTTGTCATGTAATTTTTGCCGCACAGTATGAAAAAGTCGCGCAACATAACAAAAACATTGGCGAAAATACGCACGGGTGTTAGAACGCATGCTTGGAGTGTTCGTGGATTAATAAATCTGCCCCATAGTATGCACTTGTAAATAATGGTACATTGACTTCTATAAACATTAACTCCATATCCTAAAAACATTATGCAGTGGGGGGCAGAAGTAGTGGCATCCAGAATACATTAAATTCAGTGAGAGACAGAGGGTATTGGCACCCAAAATACATTTAATCCAAGGAGAAGTGTTTGTGTGTGTGGGGAGAGGGGTTGGACTTTAGCCCCAAATACATTACCCTGCCAAAAAGCAGGTTTCCAGAAGGCTGAAGTGGATTTCAGCATTGTAGAGTTCAGAACAAATTCACAAAATGTTTGCATTGCCCTAACATAGCCCCTCCTAATGACATGAAAATACCCAAGCAGGAGAAACCCTGTTTTGCTATTATGTGACTTGGGTTCTATTGAAATTACATTGAGCAGGAGAAACTATAGCTTATCTGAAAGCAGGTCAATCCTGTAGCGCTTGCTCCTCCTGAGAGCACAGAATCAGGCACAATGCACTGAGATGGCTGCCTACACACCTATTTAAATAGTAGAGTGAACTATTTGCCATACAAGCAGTGTAAATTAGAAATAAAAATTATAACAATCACAACAGAATCCCTTTAAAAGTCAAATATCAAATGGAAATATTGCAATATTCCCTTCTGACACAGTCACAGAATGAATGCATTCCAAAATATTGCTTATAGGCTGCTTTGAATCTCTTTTGCTTAGACACAGGATTTTTCCAGGCAATAACTGGTGTAATAAAAGTGTAAAAAATTATTGATAGTTGCATTGAAATAAAATAATTGCATTTTGGCTTTAACCTTTAAGAACAGAACCACCACCTTAGGTCTGCCTATTTGTAGACTGCTGGCAATGCCAATGGTTCACTGGTCTTTAATCAGATTTGACCATTGCTCCACCACTGACTTTTCTTTCTTACTGCTATTTGCCATGACCTATGTCAGTCTTTCAACCATACTTATGCCTCTGTCTGCTTAATCTTGTGTTGTATGATCTATGGTTCTACATCATCTGTTTATGAAGAACTGTACCTAATTACCATATATTTCCTAAAAGATGTTCATTTTGGCATAATAAACACTTAGGGGCTAATCCCCTTCAGAAATACCTTGTGTGCCAGGAAAACAATTTCCTACAAGATAAAGGAGACAGAATAATGCGCAATGCGTAAAACATCAATTGCCTTTAATATAATTTTCATAAAGAAATAGATAATTGTTTATTTCCAAATACTTTATTTTGTTTAAATAAACCTATTCACATGTAACATTGTATATTTATTTCTTCTAAAAATAATTACAAGGAGATAATAATACAATTTTAGCATTTTAGAAATATATTAAAAATTTATGAGTAATTATTTAATGTAATATATTTAAATGAATTCCATAATTAATGTATTTAGATCTGAATTTAGAATAATTTTAGCAATGTTTCCTACCATTGCTTTCACCTGGGCTGATTTAATTTGTTATGTTCGTGCATTAAGATAATTATACATGATCGTGGATGTGTTTTCTCTGCATACATTTTCCTTGTTTTTTTTAAGGAATACTTGAATTATGAACTTCAGGAAATCTCATCAGTGTTGATTACTTTTAATTAACATTCTCAAGATTCAAAATAAAGATTGCTGCTATACATTCAACCCACGTTTTTACTGTGTCTTGTTGATGTGTGGGTTATGTTAAGTGTAGCAGCTAGCCATGTTAAATTTAAATTGGAATTCCCATTGAAATAAAGATTGTATTTTTCATTTGTTTTTATGTTTTTTACTGCCCACTAGATTTTGGAATAATGTTGGTGGCATGTGTTGGTGGATGTTGGGAACTGAAACTGCCTCACAGTCACTATTACAGTTGATGTCACAGGTGTTCATTTGAGTTGATGTTAGGGGTCTGGTCTGGCCAGTCAGGTTCTTCCACCTTCATCTCAGCAAGCCCATTCTGTATGGACCTTGCTTTGCATGAAATGTCATTATTACTCTGAACAGGAAAAAGCTTTCTTTAATCTGGTGCCACAAAGCAGGAATCATTATTCCTTCTTTAATATACTTTAGAAATTAGCATTGAGGGTCCCAAATAAGGACATGATTCAGTGTGCTTCATTTTTATAATATTGGTTCAGTGTAAAAGGTTATACATTGATCCTTTTGTTTTCCAGTCTGGGGTTGTGTCATTGGGGATAGGTTGTGGATAGAGTCTTTTACATAAATCCCTATGTCAGAGAAATGTTTTAATTCCTAACTGTTATGGGGTGATTACAATAGGGCACATGCACATCTACAAGTGCAAAGTGCAATTTCACGTGTAATTGCCATGTTTTTTCCTACAATGTTTTTATTTATTTTTTTCACAAAATTCAAGCATCATTGTGGTTGTAAAAGGGCAATGGACTTTGCGCAACTGCAACAGGCATCATTTCTGGTGTTCAGGGTGCAAGTAATTTCTGCAACTGAGGATGATGGAGTTTGCTTAATTTTTTTGAATAATGCTATGTGTATGTATGGTAAAACAGCTAACTGTTTTATTAAGTGCTTTGAATATTGAATTTAATTTCCCATGGCCTTGTGAAAATTATTATCACAGTCACTTATTAAGAGTGAGACTTGTTTGACAAACGTCTAGAAAATTAGGTCTTATCGTTAACTTCCCATAGGAAAAGCCGAGTTAAATCACTAGTTATAACATATTACTATTTCCAGACTGTACTGAACATGTAATGCATGTGCAAACATTCAACAGGTTGAAAAGAAGAGCCTGATTCCAAATCAAAGCAAGCAGGAAATCCAGAGAGAGTTGTAGACAAGAGCTTTGAAAGAAGTTTGAAGAGCTGCTTCAGCTATGAACATTCTTCAGACAATTTCAAATTAAGTCAGTGGAACTGAAAAACTTTCAGCATAAAGATGAAACAAAAATAAAACTAACATGAACAATGGTTCTCGCTTAAAGGTTGCAGATCTCTCATAATTTAGTTATAAATTACAAAAGCATTTTGCTACCAGCAAAACACTGGAACAGAATTCACTGGAGGGTTTCCTACTATATATCAAATACAATTAATCTTACTGTCTGTGTTAAGAGATTACAATTACTTTAGACATTTCCTTTTTTATGAAGCACAGGGTAGTTTTTTAATTAGATTAAATTAAAAAAACATCTTCTTTCCATGGAGAAAACTTTTTGTTTGTATGTAATACTTCCGTAGACCATTTGATTGATCTAATACAGTTTCCGAAAGGCAGTGATTTCAAATAAAAAGAAACAATGGGTACACATTTTTATTTCTTTATTTATTTTTAAAATATGTTTCATCCTTGATGGTATGTGCAGAGCAATGACCCTAAGCTAAGTTCTCAGCAAGGTGAAGAAAAAAATGAATGGCTTTGCACTCTGCACAGCAGGTATACTATTTTAGAATAACAGATTATAACACATTTAAAGCAAATATACATTCTAAAGCAAATATGCCATATACTATTTTAAACAGAAGTGCATTATGTATAAATAAATATCAATAGCAAATAATTTGAGCAATTGGCTACATTTTTAGGTACTGTAAGTTTTATCTTTCAACTGATCAATGATACTACTTCTTGAATTACCTCCAAGAAAACATGTATTTGTAAATGTTAAGGACCACCCAGATGCAAGGACAGTAATAAAAAAAGAAGAGGAAATCATTTAAAAACTTAAAGTCTGATGGGACAACAAAACAGCAGAAAGGCAAAGATAGAAACTGAGGAATGGATTGCAGCAGAGGCTAAAACTAAACCCCTCAAATTTCTAAAGTATATTAATAGTAAAACGATGCATGTAATCAGTATGACTTCAGAGCTCCCGATAGGGGCAGAAATGGCTCATCTCAATCAAGTCAGTGGTTAACACAGGATATGAAACATAAAGGTTTTATGTAAAATGAATGCAAACAAGGCACCAGGGCCAGATGAAATGTACACTTTTAGCCAGACCTCTCTTTCTGATTTTCTTAGACTTGCTTTCATCTGGTATGGTACCTATGTACTTTCAATATTTAAAAAGGCATTACAATCTTAGCCTGGCAATTATAGCCCCATAATTTTGACATTTGTGGTGTAAGCTATTTAAAAGTTTGTTAAAGGAGCACATACTAAATTATCTTCTGAAGAATGCATGTATGTATAATGTATGTATATTATGATGACTGGTTTAGTCATGAGCAAATTTTTTGGCCAGGCATGGATTCACTGCCAAAAGTCGCTGTTTCAAAAAAAGTCTTGGTTGCGGCAAATAAGTTATGGTTGAAATTAAAAAAGTTGCAGTGGTGTCAAGAAAGTTGCAGTCACTCAAAAGAAGTTGTGTGCATCAAAAATGTCACACAGTAGCCACGTTTCATGACTTTTCAGCAGTTTCACGATTTTTCGGCTAAGTGAAAAGGGACAGATTCGCTCATCACTAATGAAGTTAGTAAGAATTTCAACAGAGTAGTTTCAGTAGCATGTGACCTATTAGCATTTTTCTGAAGCATTTGATACAGTACCCCATAAATGACTGCTTTCTAAACTATGGTCTGTTGGACTTAGTAATGTTGCTTGTACATGGATAGGAAACTGGCTAAAGTATCATGTTGTCAGTAGTACAAATAGAAATAGTTAGGATGTGCTAAACAGTGAAAACAGCTTCTTATAGCCCCAGGTGCATGCTGTACCCTCTGCCAGGGTAGATAAGTACAAAAATGATGAAAACAGCAGCACACCGGGTGATTTGAAAAATACACTTGTCACGCAATTTTTTTTGTCGCACAATTTTTTTGTCACCAGCATCTTTTTGTTGCCCGCATCTATTTGACACAGTTGACTCTTTTTTAATGCGACCACACCTTTTTTTGACATGGCCGCACCCACTGTGATGCGACCACGCCCAATTTGATGTGACCGCACCCAATTTGACGTGCAACAAAAAATTCTGTGCAATGAATTTTTCCGCAACGACTTTTCACGGAAGTTTCACGAAACAATTTGCCAATGTAAATTTGCTGCAAATCCATGCCTGGTGAAATAAATTGCTAATCACTATACATGAGCTATAAGGTTGATAAATGTATGGCTATGCATTTTGGATAAAAAAAATATGCAAGCCACTTATACCCTTAATAGGACTTTGTTATACAAAGCCATAAAGAAGGAGGATCTAGGAGTCCTTTTAAACAATAAACTTGTCTGTAGAAAGCAATGCCAGTCAGCGGCTGCACAGGCAAACAAGGTTTAGCTGTATTAAAAGGGGGATACATTTGCAGGAGGAGAGGGTCTTTCTTAACAAAGTTGGATTAGAGCCAGTAAGCCAGACTGGTGCATTTAACTTCATAGATGTGTTTAACAAAATTCATTGGAGTCAAATGGAAGACGAAATTACATTGTGATTGAAATGTTTTTAGCTCTGCAATACCATATATGTTGACCTACTATTATCATATACCTAATTCTATGAAATGAACTTCCCTTTTTAACCTAGGAATACATATATTTTACCATAAAATACCAAAACCATTAACAATCGATTTAAAATATACTTAACATAATCATGCTTACTAATGTCATTTATGTAATATCAGAAATAATGTATCCCCTGTTTTACAACAAAAAACTAAAGGTCGCCTCAGAATGAGTTATTAAAAATGTATTTAGTTAGCAGCATATACAGTCATGGAATGACATGTGACTTAAATATCATTATTATACCTAAGGGCCATGAATAAGCTGTTAAATGTATCCTATTAATTAGTATTAAGGATGTCATCAATGCTTAGTGATATCTCTTGTTATCACATGACTTTTTTAAACCTGTGCAATATAAAAAAATAACGCACACCCTACTTACAAGGCTATTAGAAAGTCAACTTGAAGTTCCATAACCTGTACTAAAACCCTTGGCCTTTGGCCTCATGCTTTTATATGGAACTCACTGGTGATTTCAAATAACATAGTGGCGACCATTAGTCCTTATATATTTTACAATAATGATAAACCACATTGTATTTGTTAGTATGATTCTGAGGCAATAGAGCTTACAATTCAGTTTGCATAAAAGACTAATCAAAAAGGTGACTTATGGTAAACAGAATATATTTCTCATTGCTTGCTCACATAAACACATCTTTTACACATTTTCATTGAGGTGGTTATCTATTTGCAGCATTGCACGCACTACATAAAGGGATGGTATGTTTTTGTATTGAGTAACGATTTTAGAATTTTTGCCATAATGTTATCCAGTTTTGTTCAGCTGTGATTCATTTTCATCAGGACAGTAATATGTTTATTTTTTTTATTTGCCCATGTACTTGGTTCATAATTTAACTGCTGAAACATTTTCATTTTAGTTTTATGATTGATGGCAGCTTTAAAGCTCTTACAATGTTTTGTTGCCATATTCTCTATGGCGCTAAACTGTAATGTGGCCCTGTGGATCGTTCTTTCTTCAGTAATGATCCACAGCTGCCACCAAGACCTCATTCAGAGCGAGTAGTAGTTCCCTGGAGAATCTCCTCTGGCTCAGTATATACAATAACTATGTTAATAAATCCATCATTCCCAGTAGAGCCTAAAGTTTAATTTTTACATCAAATAAAGCTAGAAGTAGTTACCATCAAATTCAAAATGGCTTTTTTTTATTTACTGCGGTCCTAAAGCATGTCTTCCTACTTTTATTAAACTTTATTTAATGCTTTATCCCTGCAATGAGTTACATTACATTAAAGGTACTTGTGTCAAAATGTGGTATTTGCACTTCTGTATAGTTGCACTCGACACTGCTATGTCCTTCCTTTCTTTAATTATTAATATGGCGCCTCCTAATGACCTGGAGCTACCACCACCTCCTGACCAAACAGCTCCAGGGTTCCTTTTGCACCATGCATCGATAAGTACAGCACACCTATGCCTAAATAATCAGCCATTGCAAACGCCACAAATAACGCCAGACAGATTTCTAAAATATTTAGTGCAACTGTGCCCAATTAGCAATAAAGCACACACTGTGCCCATTTTGTCAAAAAGGACACAATTGTGTCGTGTACAGTGCAACTGCATCATGACGCTTGCATTCTGAAAGAAAAAACATGGTGACTGTCCTAGAAATTGCAATTAGCTCACTGTGCCTGTGGATGTAAATGAGCCCTTTTTGCTCTGAACTGGGTCAATCTTAATAAATATTTTACATTACAAATGCAATGGAGGAACTGCAAAGTTGTTTTGGGCAATGTCACAATGATTAATCATTATGGAATTGTCACATTCTTTTATTTTATACTCAATCCTTAATAATCTTTTATGCAGCGCTACACTTATAACCCCTCTTTTTCAATCTGACCCAAATTCTAATTAGCCATTACTGCAGTGCTCAGCTATTAAAAACCAAAGAGGAGCATTAGCACTACAGGTGCAGCAAACTTTATAACTCATATATAACTCCATATAGTTCTTTTAAGGCATAGTTTTCTAGTGTGATCATGCTAATACTTGTACATTGATAAATAGGCATAACATCTCTTTTATGCAAGGCCATTGTTACCTTAATAAATTCCAATTAGACCCACCTACAAAATGTTCTTTGTAAATTGTGCAACTCATAGAAACTAAAAGACCTTGATATAAATCTGGGTTGGTATAGTTATTCCTAAAAATATGCTGATAATATGCTGCATGATATTAATTTATGGGTCAGATACTGACTTCTGAATGTTAAATTAATTTGAGAAGCATTTGCGTTCTTTAATGACATTTGCTTTTGCTATCAGGTCTCAGCACATCAGTTCCTAGTTTGCTTACCGTATCATTTATGGAGTTGGATATTTTCAAACAGTACTAACTAAGGCAAATAACTGAATACCATTAATCAAATTGTGTCTCCGTTCATTTATTATCCCAATTCCTAAAACAGACAAACTGATCTTCATTGCATTTGAGAAACTCAATTAAAAAATCCCTTAGGATTATGAGAGGCACTGATGAAAATAAGAATGGAAAAAAGATGATTTATCAAAGCTTTAAATGGTGACACTATTAATTTATCAGATACAACTTTAAAAACAACATATAACCAAAACCAAAATATTTTTTTTGTATTCAAAGTGCTCTTTATTGATGACAATGATAAATTACAGCATTTATCATAATACATATTAAGTAAAAGTGTGTCATCATCATATAATCATTCTACAAGTTATGTAGAATCTTTTTGTTGTGTAGGAGAAGAAAATATAACATATATCTAGTGAAAATACTGAGTGAGATAAAAGAGAAGAAAAGAACAAGAAGTGAAGAAGGCACAATTTAAGGTAGGTGTTTCAATATGCTTTTCTTTTTTTTTAAGCATTACTTTATAATCTATTCTTAACACTAAGATAGGAGACCAAGGGTTGCCAAGTCATGATGAATTTGTGTTGTTTCCCAGTTAACGGTGTAAGATTTTTTGACTATATATATATATATATATATATATATATATATAGGCTTTCAATTGCTTCTATAAACTCCTTTGTATCAAGGTAGGAAGGAGGTGGTTAAGCCTTTGTGCTATGATTTTTTGATGCATGCAGCAACATTTTGGTTATTGAGACTGTAATATACCCATTTCAACATTTACAACATTTTCAGGGGTTTGTTGTGTTTTTCCGTTTAGCATTAGAAGTGGAGATTTCTATCCAAGATTCCCTTGGTGGCATAGGTTCGGGCAGTTGAACAAACTTGATCCATTCAGAAACGTTAACATCTGGTGTGTTACACGCTGTAAGAAGGATTGAATATCTTCTGGGGTGGCCAGTGTGTGTAGTTTCCTTGCGATAGTAGCTTGCACACTAAATAGGTATCCCCATCTGAACAGGATCTTCCGTTCCTTAAGAAGATCTGTCAGGGGGTTCAGCATGCTCCTCTGTTGTAAAGTATACCAGGAGAGATCTTGTAGGATGGTGACATCTTGTGCCTTGTACCCGGGACACCATCAGCAGGGAGTCTACTGAGCATTCCAATCCTTCAGTCTTGTCTTCTCTTGCGTGGAATGAGGCAATTTTAGCTTTAAGTTCTGCCACTCCCTCTTTAAGTGTTGCCTTTATCTGTGATTTCAGATAGGTAATTGTGTTCCATTCTGAATTTGTAGAGTCGCCATCGGAGTCGGGTTCATTTCTGCCAGGACGCATCAGTTCAGGCCCTGAGTCTCGTTGCTCCCCAACATGTTTTGCAGACATCAGACACTTTTTCAGACACTTCTGAGACTCGGTAAGTTTATGTGGTCTAGGATCCTCTCTTGATAGGTCCTTTTGTGTTTGCCTATTATAAATGCCTTCTTATTCCACTATTTTGTATTGTTGAGTATAAATTGAATAAATTGTCACCTTCTTTGTATTTAAATATGCCAGCTTGTCAGAATTCATTTGACTCTGACTTTGCAAGTCTGTGAGAAACTTACTATGAATCTGTATTTGGTTTTAACTAGTAACTACTGTTACTGAAAGAATGACTTTGGTAGATGCCAATTTATTGATTTTAGAGTGCCAGTTAAAACTGAGTGTTAAGAATAAAAATTGCAACAAAAAAAACATGCAACTTTTCCCCTAACTGCATTTATTTATTCCCCAATGGTAGTATTTCTGTCATGAAAATTTTTGATAGTTTTAATTATATTTTTTTGAAAATGAAAGTCACATTAGATTCATTTTCAAGGAGGATGTAAAAGCTTGACTTTTTAATAAATTTGAAACAAAACCTCAAACATCAAATTCCATGAATGCTTCAGATAAAGTTGCATATTTTATTTTTAAATTAGTCACAGTTGCTTGAGTCTAAAGTGCTATGAAGATTAAGTCTTAAAATGCTGCTATTTTCATTGGCCTGGCCATACGCCTATAGCAATTACTGTGCAGTTTTGTGTACTTCTACTTATACAACCTCACTTTGATAGAATTCACAGTTTGCTAAGGTTTTGCAAACATTTATGTGACCAATTTCTTGTGGCTCCTGAACCACCAGCCAACTTCTTTTTTAGCTGTGGGACACATAATGGAACTATCCTTATGAATTGTTTTTAAAGTTTGAACTTCAATCTTGCGCAAGTTAAAATGGGTCTTTGGGAAGTTTAATATGATGTGAAAAATTCTTCTCAACTAAAAGATTTCCATGTATGGACCCCTAGAGCTATATGGATAAGACGTGGGTTTAGGTTTAAAAGTAGACTTGGGTCTCTGGGAAATCTTATTAAAATCCTCATTTATAGTCTCACAATATTTTAATATCAATATCCTTAAAAAGATTAATATTATCAGGTGACTTGGGAAGGCAGTATTTAGATTTTACACAATACCATAGATTCCAACTTTCTAAAGTGTCTAGTAAATAAACTGAAGATACCTAACTCCCTCAACTTAGTTGTCAATTACGTTTTCTTTCGATGTTCTTCCATGTCTTTCTATAAAACTTTTCTTACATTTTTTTTGCTAAATCTGAAATCCTTCTTTGTGAACTCACTTCTATGTGGAAATAATCTAGTCCTTGGCACCATGCAATTACATTCTTGAAAGGATAAAGATGTCACATCTGGTAACATAGTATAATCAAGCAAAAACTGATGCACAGAAAAAAAGGCTCCCATGTTGCTAATGTCTACCAAACACACCACTTGGGCAGTTCCTTAAACAGACAGGGGTGGGATGAGAAGGGCTCTTGTTGGCATTGTTGATGTGAAAGGCAAGGTGGTGCATAGTAATGAAGTAAAAATGCATGATGAAATTCTAGCAGAGAAAATTTGTGGAAAATTTTGTTTCTGGCAAGACCATGAAACTGTACCAGGCAAAAAAGTGAGCTAATCCCTGCTTTCTATATAATTTATACAAACCTTTTTGTTAATAGAACTACTATTTATCTTGTTGAAGTGTTTAACAACACTTTTACTCTTTAAGACCAGTAAAACAAAAAGAATGTCTTTTTGATTTAATCAGTGTTAAGTATAGATGGTGCAGACCACACAACTGCATTGGGGGGAGGCATGCTGGCCTGCGCAACTTTGGTTCTGCTTCCCAGTTCCTGATAGTGTTTATTCTGATTACTTCTTTGTGTTTTGACCCTTGCCTGACTTTGCTGTTAGCTGCCTGTACTGACCTTTTGCCTGTTTACCGATTATGCCTTTTGGATCTCGATCTTTGTAGCTCGTTGCTTGCACGGATTTGACCTCAGCCTGTTCCACCTTTGTCTCCTCTCCCTAACTTTGCTTTAACGCTAGGTTCCCTAGCCTGCCCAGAACATTTGCCCTGGTTCTCTCATATTAAATCCTGGCAGCACCCAAGTAGCGGGGGCTCCTTTCGAAGCGAAAAGTGGCTGTTACAGGCAGAAGAGATCCAGGATCTTGGCTTTTGTTTTGGGTTTGGGATACCGTGCGTGACAACCAGTTTTCCAACACACACAAAATCAAGGGTGACTTTTATTTGCTTTTATGCTGCACTGGTAAAAAGTTTGCATTTGCTTCAGAAATACTATTACAGTTTATATAATAAGATACCCAAGAGGACAGGCATTAAAGACAAATTGGACATGTTTGGTGGTTCTCTACAGGACATTATAGTACACATTTCTCTCATTAAAATTAGGACAATTATGTAAGAAATAAAAATGTATGATAAAACCCAAACATTTATATTACAGTTTACATATTGCCTCATATCACTATTTTAACAGAAAATAGATCTACTTTGCAAACAACACAAAAGTGGTCTAGCACTTAGGAATTTATTGGTGAGATTGATCGGGTTTATTAGGGCTTGACAGGGTATTGTATGGGATTATTGCAAGGAGAGGGCTAACTAGCCCTAAAGAATTTACCAGTGGTGCTTCTAATACCTTGACCCTTTGCTCTCCCCTTTTCTTATATCACCCTCCATGACAGACTTAGGGGGTGATAGAACCCTGTTTATATATAAGTAAAAACTGTTCCCTCTTTCCCTTCCTTTTGCTTCTAAATTGGATGAATTAACTGTGTTTATAACTTTATACAGTATTACTGAATGACCAGAGCAGTTGTTTATGTTGTAGGTGAATTACTTATTTTTAAGTAGTGATCTCTACCTTTGGATGCTATATGTACTGTATACATTTATTTACACTTATTTGATGTCAAGGTATTTCATCGCAGCAGTTTATTACTTACTGTATAAAATGTAATAGTCAAAAAGTGACGTATGTGTGAAAGTTATTTATTTTAAGACATTTATTAAATATGATCATTCTTTACAAAATTCTGTGAACTTTAACAATGTCCTTAATATAAAAGCAAATATTTGTTTTGACATCTTTTTATACCCCTGCCTCTTTAAAGACAACTTTCATAAGATTCCAGCTAAAATGACTTACCTTACATTTACTTTACTCTGCATGATATAACGCTCAAAATTGAACACAGTTTAAATGAATTGAATCTTCAAATTAATTTCATTTCAATTTACTTCTATCTAACAGGTAGGTTTTTTACCATGAAAGACTGTGGGGATGAGTGTTGAAAATATATTTGTATATTGAGCTTAATTCAACTTGGTGGCTGTTCATCACTAGCCACTAGGGCCTGTACATTGATAAGAACAAAGAACCAAGATCAAATAACCCAGAGAGCTGCAGGTCTTTCAACACAGACCCATTTCAAAATCAGGATGCTGCAAGATGTAAAACCAATATTAAATCATCAAGACATTTCCTATGGTATTTAAAAAAATCACCCACTATTTTGTTGTAATTAGAATTGCTCATTCATTATAAATCACAGCATGGATTCTGTTCAATCATCTTCACTAGTTGCAATGTTTATTACATGTATTATCTGATTTTTATTCTGCATTTCCTAAATAGATTTCATATACAAGTATAGTTAATATGAGATATACACAAATGCCTTTCAAAAGTATTCAGCCCCGTGACCAGTTCTCTCATTTTATGAAATACAGATCCTTTTTGGAAATTTTGGAAACCTAGGGCCACATTGATCAAAACGTGAGTTTAGAGCTTAATATATGAAAACTTGCCTACATTTTATTCGTTCCTATGGGATTTTTAAAAGCGTATTTATTAATGGGTGGAAGTTCACCATTTGATAATTATGCTTTTAAAAATCCAACAGAAATGAATAGAACGTTGGTTTAATGTATTAAGCTCTAAACTCACATTTTCATTTTTCTGCCCCTTATCCAAGTGACTCTTAAAGGCATTCATAGAATCTGCCATCACATCATCACCCAGCGAGGCATTCCTCAACTCCACTGCCCACCCCGTAAGGTACCATTTTTGCTGCTTTACATAAAAGTTTAGGGGTCGATTCACTAAAGGTCACTAAACTCACGGCTTAGACGCGGTCCACCAGAAATCCACAGGGGATCAACTGGTGGACCGCGATCAACGTTTTGGCCACCCCTGCTGTAGAGGGTCCTGGCTTATACATATTTTAAATGTTTGTATGTGTGTGTGTATATGTGTGTGTGCCATATAGTTTACCTTTAAACAAATTGCTGCAGACTAGTTACACAGTTGGCTTTACTCTTCTACATGTTGCCCTTTATAGGCAAAATGTAATTTTGGTACAACTGAATAAAAAAGAAAAAATTATAATATTGATATGGTACATGCAGGTATCGCCTGTTCCAAAGCAGTGAACTATGTAAACCTCCTTTGGTACTATGGGGACGATTCACTAAAGGTCGATAAAACGAGCACTATTTATAGAATGCGTTAAAAATGTTATCACTTCTTATTTTTTGAGATTTAACGCTCAATTCACTAAAAGGACACGTGTCATAATTAAGAAGCAATGTTCTTTGCGTTATTTAACTTGCAATGAGCAATTTTCTTGCGTTATTTCACGCCGCGTGCGATATTTAGCGCACTATATTACACATGTATTTGTATTGCACTGCTGCACATAAGTATTTGAACACCTGAGAAAATCAGTGTTTCCTGTAGTTCCTGACCAGGTTTGCACACACTGCAACAGGGATTTTGGCCCACTCCTCAACACAGATCTCCTCTAGATCTGTCAGGTTTCGGGGCTGTCACTGAGCAACATGGAGTTTCAGCTCCCTCCAAAGATTTTCTATTGGATTTAGGTCTGGAGACTGGCTAGGCCACTCCAGAACTTTGATATGCCTCTTACGGAGCCACTCCTTGGTTATCCTGGCTGTGTGCTTAGGGTCATTGTCATGTTGGAAGACCCAGCCACGACCCATCTTCAATGCTCTGACTGAGGGAAGGAGGTTGTTGCTCAAAATCTCACAATACATTGCTCCATTCATCCTCTCCTTAATACAGTGCAGTCGTCCTGTCTCCTTCACAGAAAAGCATCCCCAAAGCATGATGTTACCACCCCCACGCTTCACAGTAGGGATGGTGTTCTTGGGATGCAACTTATCCTTATTTTTCCTCCAAACATGGCGAGTGAAGTTTAGACCAAAAAGTTCTACTTTAGTCTCATCTGACCACATGACTTTCACCCATGCCTCCTTGATGACTTGAGCAGGGGAACCTTCCGTGCAATGCATGATTTGAAACCATGACGGCGTAGTGTTCTACCGAGAGTGACCTTTAAAACTGTGGTCCCAGCTCTCTTCATGTCATTGACCAGCTCCTTCCTTGTAGTTCTGGGCTGATTCCTCATCTTTCTTATCATCAGTGATACCCCATGAGGTGAGATCTTGCATGGAGTCCCAGTCCTAGGGAGACTGACAGTCGTCTTTAGCCTCTTCCATTTTCTAACAATTGCTCCAACAGTTGATCTATTTTCGCCAAGCTGCTTGGCAATTGCCCTGTAGCCCTTTCCAGCCTTGTGGAGGTCCACAATTTTGTCTCTCGTGTCTTTTGACAGCTCTTTGGTTTTGCCCATGGTAGTAGTTGGAGTCTGACTGACTGTGGGGTGGACAGGTGTCTTTAAAGAGCTCAGACAGGTGCTACTAATTTAGATTAATGAGTGGACTTTTTAAAGGCAGAGTAACATGTCTTGGAGAGCCAGAATTCTTGCTGATTGCCAGGTGTTCAAATACTTATGTGCAACAGTGCAATACAAATAATTTTTTTATAAATCATACAATGTGATTTCCTGATTTTTTTTTTTAAATGCTGTCTCTTACAGTGGGAATGCACCTACAATGTGAATTTCAGAAGTGGGAGAACTTGCAAAATCACAGGTTGTTCAAATACTTATGTTCCTCACTGTATGTATCATGAGGTAGTAGAATTCCTTATGCATAAGGCAATACTAGAAAAGGTATTTTTTTCTAATTTTGGATCTTATGGGGGAGATGTATCAGGGTTTTTTTGCAAAAAAATTTAATTTGAATTGTGTTTCAAAAACTTGAATGTGTGGTATTTATTAAGTGCAACCCCCCCCCCCCAAAAAAAAACTGGAATGTAATGTTTTTATGGAAGTCCATAAAATTAAATAATTTTAGCTATATTTTTATACTGAACTTACTGCATTAGACTAAAGGTTCATCATCTCTTAGATGCAAGGATCCATGCCTTTAAACTTGTAACAGGGGCTCTCTATCAAGGATCTGAGCAGCTGTTAAAAAGCTAAGCTTAAGGGTCATCACTAGTGATGAGCGAATCAATCCCATTTTGCTTCAGCGAAAAATTTGCGAAACTGTGAAAAAATTCTCAAAACAGCAAAAAATTTGTGAAACACGAAAAAAAGTCAATTTTTTTTGATGCGCCCAACAATTTTTTTTATGCACGTCATTTGTAACCTTTTCCATGGCAAATTGTTGCAGTAAATTTGGTTTGTCTGTCATATAAGCTGATGCTACAGGACTTAGTATTAATTTCTGATGCCAGTTGCACTGGTTTCAGAGCTGCCGTATTAATTACTAATAATTAATGAATTACTAATCAGCCTTATATTGTGACATTTATATTCTATATATATATACACAGTATATTTTGAGTCTGTCACTAAGCTTAGTAAATAACAGTAGCATGGAGAATGTGCAGTGAATAAAAAAGATGGGGAGCTATGGGGACATCTTTGTAAAAGATCTCTTTGTGAGTTAGTTGGCACCACTTTATCTAACCCAAGAGAGAAGCCCAAAACAAAATTTTAGAGCCCATCTTGTCTTGTAAATATTCCATTACCTCCAGAAAAAGTATATATGGGACAGAAACAAACCATTTATGAATTAAATTGACTTTAACTTTTCCAAATTTGGCACAAGCAGAATTATTTGCATCACTCATGGCTAAGCCGTTGTTTAGTAATGTACAACTGGTGCAGTTTTAAATTGCATCAGCCAGTCTCTAGTGGAATTACTCAGGAAAGTGTGCCTTCTTCCTAAGCATCTTTATCTATAGTTGGGAAACCCAACCATTTCTCCCAACCATTTCTCTTGGGCCTGGGTGAAAGTTGGTGGGGGATTTAAGGAGAGTAGGTTGGCATAGAGATTACCCATAAGCTTTTTGGGCGACAAGTTGATTGATACACAGGTCTTCAAAATGAGGGTGACAGTGTAGAGAACTGTATTATAAATGTATGTATCAACTGCATAAAATGTAGGGAAATTCAGGAATAATTTGTTAAAAGGAAAAGTAACACTAAAAATTTTTAAGTAAAAAACCTATTCTACCCTGCCCCAATAATTGCCCTATCCTGCACACCATTTATTATTTTGAATGCTTTATTAGAATACAGTGATGCAGGGAAGAATCCACTATGCGACGACCGATTGATGAATCCTAGCCTTTCTTCTGTAGGAAGGAGTCAGGCTAGGATCGATCAATCAATCGTTGCATAGTAGATCGAGCCCCGCATCGCCGTATCGCCCTATTTCAAATAACCGGAAGCCAAGTTTTAGCAGGTATTTTCCATTCAAAATAATAAATGGCGTGCAGGATAGGGCAATTATTGAGGCAGGGTAGAATAGATTTTTTACTTAAAAATTTTTAGTGTTACTTTTCCTTTAAGTTCCACTAATTCGCCTAGTTCTCTTATTGGAGATGCCATACCACAGGTGTTAATACCTAAATGGAGTCATCTCATAAAAGGCAGTAAATTGTTAAAATGAGGAAGCTATGAATTACTGTACCTCAACAAAAAAAAAAGCCTGAGGACATAACTCATAGTTCAGTCCAGGCTAAATGAGAAGTGATATTAACTGTGTGTCAAGTAGAGATGTCAGTATTTTTACCATTATCCCCCATTTTAGGATAACAATAAAATTGAAGGACATTTATCTTCAGTGGGTTGTTGGTACCCTGAATACTATAAAGAGACTATAAACTGATGGCCCAATTATAAATTGAGATGACTAGTGATGAGCGAATCTGTCCCGTTTCGCTTCACCATAAAATTCACGAAACAGCAATATGCGATACGGCAAAAAATTTGTCGCGCAATTTTTTTTGTCGCCCCTGTCTTTTTTGTAGCCCGCAGCTATTTTTTGTCGCCCGCATCTATTTTTTTGCCACCCAAACTTATTTCTCCTTGCATTGTCTTTTTGTACAAATGTTTAAAAAAAAAAAAAAAACAATCCTTATTTCCTTTATACCAGCTAACATGTCAATCACCTCTAGGGAAACAATACATGGTGCAACTATGTTCCCTTATAAGGGAAGGTTTTGTCACCAAGATTAATTGCAGCCATCAAAACATCCCATTTGCCATTGCTCTTACTCTTGTAGTCCCTTTCATGTGTACCAGTTCTTTAACAAATGTTTTTAAAAAAAATTATTTCTTAAAGGGATAGCATCTGGATAGTGCATGGCATAATGCAGAACTATGAGTCCATCAACCAATTAAATGCATAATAATGCCCAATTAAATGCATAACTAATTTCTTAACATGGATTTCTATGAAGGGCAGAAGTACTAGAGGGCTGTTAAAAAAATGTAATAGGAACAGTTAACTGACACTCTGGCCAAGGCTCATAATATCTCTTAAAGGAGAACTAAAGCCTAACTAAAGAAGTAGGGCAAAAATGTTGTACATTGTGCATTGGGCTTCTGCACCAGCCTAAGCAACCACAGATCTTTAGGAGTGAAGACTTATTCCTTTAAAGATAATCCTGAACTGCAAATCAGTTATAGCTCACGTGTGACACTCTAAGGCAGTCATAGCAAAGACACTGAGCATAGATAACATAGAGAAGTGACAGACTGTTGCAGAAATCAGATTTTGTGGAAACCTTATACCCTGTTCCCTATTGTGAGTTACTCACTTATCTTGAAAACCTACTGTATTATTATCAAAGGCAACATATGAAATAGTCTCTTATTTGGGAGCTTTAAATAAGAGGCCCCTTTGATCTTTCACATTGTAATTCCAATAATCATTCTTCCAAACACCTTGATTGGATTAAACCTCCTACTGTACCTTTGTGTGGAAGAAGATGATATGATGTGGTAAATTACTATATGCAAAATACTCAAAAAGCTTTTTAAATTACATGAAATGACAATTTATTTAAAACCCATAAATATTAGTTGTATTAAAGACTTTAGAAACAAATACACAAAAAGGTACTTGCTCACACTCAAAAAGAGCTTTAAGCAGTAAAAGTTACTATTAAATTTATTTGCAATACTTTGTACGCTAGAGCCCTCAGAAGAAGTCTCTAAGCAACCAGTGGAAACATTCATTCCCAAGTTCAGTTAACCATTAAATGCTGTACATGACACGCTAAGCTCTTCCATGAACTTATACAGTGGGCATTTATGCCTTCTTTAAGATTGCTTTGTGTCCTGTGAGAGCAGATCTGATTATGAAGAATAGTTTTAACTAAAGAAAATATTTTCTATGCAGATGCCAAGTAAAGCAGAAAGCACTTATTTCATCCATTGCTTGTAAGATTCATTGAAGTCTGTCACTATATTTATCAGATGCCAAGAAGCCATTATAAATGTTGTTTTAAGCCTGTGTTTTATCTGTCATAAAGAAAAATCTAAAAAAAAATATCTCAGCAGGGAAAAATAGTGCAATAGATAAAAAGGTAGAAATTATGGCACATGAAAGAATCTTTTCTGCACAGATCTCAGTGGCATGGTTTTTGAAATGCAATCATTTAATCTTATTTTAAAGCCTGCCCTGATTGATCTTATAACTGTAATACTTGGAAAAGCACTCTACTTAACAGATATTCAACAGATTTGAAGAAACAAATAGTAATATTTATTTAGCGTTGACTGTTAAACTGAAAATGATCTACTTAATTTCCTGCTGGTTAGTAAGAGCTCCTTAGCACTTTTTTCCATACACCAACCCAGTGTTAACTCACACTGAAAACTATTAAACACTAATTTTGTGTAGATAGTAGCTGAATTTTCAAATAAGAGAGACACACATGCATGTGCCAAGGTAGCAGCCTTGGTAGGATCAAATTACCAACCTAACCAGAAGAATCATTAAGAAGAATCATAAGTTTCTCTCTCACAACGTCACATGCATTTGAAATTTATTATTGTCAGATGAGGGACTGCACATCTAGGCAATGGGTGAAATGCTTTTCCATATCAGAACACAAAATTATGAGATATTAGACTCCTTAACCTTTGTGTGTACTGTGTACCAAATATCCCACTTAATGGCTATCAGGGCCAAATAGCCATAAACTAAGGACAAAAAGGCACATTTTCACTGCAAAACGCATGTATTCCAGTTTTCAGAGATTTTACTGAGATAGAAAGGAAAAGAAGGATCAAGAAATTGAAACATATTACATTACTGCATACATTAAGTAATGATAAAGCTTCTTTCCCGTGCTAGAGTAAATCATTCCCTTTCACAAAATAAACTGTTAAATAGGAAATGTGTGATATTTGTTTACCATAATCACTCCTTAGTAAAAAAAATATCAGAGGGTGGAAAACTCCCCCCTTAGAGTCTTTTGGGTTGCTTTTTGGCTGGAAAGTTATTATAGATGCATAAAAAGCATTCAGTAATGGTGCAAATATTCAACCAAACTTCTGCTTCAATTAATTTCTGCTGAAAACCTCTTCTTCTCTGCTTAGCTAATAGCATTTAACTGTAGATTTTGTAGACACACCCACATTGGCAGCTTCCCATATGCTGATTCCCTGGAGTTTAAAGGACAACGAAAGGTTAATATAAATTAAAAGTAAGTCTAAAGGCATTGTTTTTAAGTACTTACTGCATATCTAAATTCCCAGATCCCTGCTTGCTTCTCTGAGATATGGTGCTGGCAGCCTACAGCAGTGTGAAGACTACAGTGACATCACTGAAATATCTCTGTCCCTCCTGTAGGCTGCCAGTGGCAGCCTTCCTATTCTCTGAGCATGTGTGTAACTTGATTCTGTCTCCTGTTCTGAGCTACACATACCCGCCAGCCAATCAGAAGCGGATCTGCCAGAGGGGAGGGGGGGGAGGGAATGAAACACATGTGCAGTATGAAGCAAGGAGGGAAAGGAAGGGAGAATACCTTTTTAGAGATGGCTGCCTGTTCTAGAAAATGTGAAGTAAGTGTGACTGAGTAAATATTTGATTAGGTGAGCCAAAAGTGTGGCGTTTTTACTAAACAATAGGAGGACTATTGGGCAGTATGCTTTTTAAATTTTGACTTGCATTCTCCTTTAAGGTGGGTTACATTTGTAGTCGCTAAAAGCCCTCTAACTAAACCTGCTGCAATTATTAGCTCTATAACTATGCAACAAAAACTGCCTAATTAATCAAAGCTTTTACTAGTCTGTCCTAGTCACTGGGGACTCCAAGCATAAAAAGCCTTTCCTAACTGCAGATGCCAGAGCAATGTAGCTTAGTAGTGCAGTCATTTGGAAAAGGGTAAACTTATGACTTATTTGTGTTAATAGGAAATTAATGTGTGTAAATAGAAGGAAATATAACGATTACAATTAATTATTTTGAAGCATTTATCCAAGGTACATGTGGTTATCCATTATGGCCAATATGCTAAATGTTTCTGCTGGTGATATTTTGTATGCAGGTGAAATAAAACAAGCAGAATTTACTACAGGGGATTATACTGTATAATCTGCCTCACTCATCAGTTCTTTGCACACCTGTGCCTGATGATTTCTACTTTTAATCTTCCCAATAGGGAAGATATACATGAACAAATAGCAGTTATTTGTGTATACAAAACTAAAAGCACAAGCTAAATTTCTGTGTCTAGTTGGCTGACTTTCAGACATGAATGAGAATAATTGCAGGAATTGCTTTATTTTTTAAATTTTTAGTGTTTTGGTGGCTTTATTTACTTAAATGCACATTCAGGCAGTAAAAAGCATGTGCGATTGTGGCACAGTTAACTTTCTGTTGCTGAATGGATTGTTTTGAGAATGTTAATAATTAAAAGAAGTTGTGAAAATAATTTGTACAAATATAGGATCTATTATACGGAAATAGAGATAAATAGATCTGTTAATGGGTGTTTTTTTGTGGTGATTGGCAACTTTTTTTACTGCAATTTGAGTGTCAGGAACTTAACTTTTTAAAGGAAAACAGTCTTAACTGAGTAGAGATTAAATGAACATTTAATCTGTCTATGTTACATATCAATTAGGAGCATTTTAGCTATAACTAATCAAGGGGAGTCCCTTCAAAGAACCAATGTGAGAACCAGTAAGTAGTGCAGTTATGAATAGAAAGAACAACATCACATGAGATACTGGCCACAGCCTAGATCTACAAATCTGTCAATAACCACATAAAGTCAATATAGACAATACAGATGTGCGGTATGTAACATCCTTAATCCTTAATATGCCCCACTAATGTTAGACAAAAATCTGAGTTTTGAAAGGTATCTTTCAAAACAGAAAGTATCTGAGAGTTGATATTGTATTCAAACCTAGAGATGTAGCGAACCTCACAAAAAATGTTCGCGAACCCGTTCGCGAACTTCCGCCAAAAAGTGCGAACTTTTGCAAACTTTGAGAACCCCATAGACTTCAATGAGAAAGCGAACTTTAAAACCTAGAAAAGCCATTTCTGGCCAGAAAACTGATTTTAAAGTTGTTTAAAGGGTGCCACGACCTGGACAGTGGCATGCAGGAGGGGGATCAAGGGCAAAAATTTCTCTGAAAAATACGTTGTTGACACAGCGTTGCGTTTTGTGCTGTAAAGGGCAGAAATCACACTACATTTCTAAACTTGTGTAATAAACTGCTTTAAATCGTCCCGTGTCTACATGCCAATCAAGTCGTGTAAAGGTTACAGCCGGTTCACACGCAAAGACAAAACGCCGCAGTAGTGGATACGGAATATATTATTGCTGGTGGAAAAACGTTGCTCAGGTGATTTTATTGCAATGCAATGTCACTACTATGTGTAACATGTTTGGTGCACTGCTATGAATAACAGCAAACAGCACTGGACACGTTAAAGAACAGTAAGTTAAATTAAAAAATTAAAAAAAAATTAATAATAAAAACAAAAGTGATCTCTGGTTGGTGCTGGGGATGAACTACTAGGAGCAGCACACCAGTCCCCAACACAGCTAGACTAATAGCACTGGGCTCTATAAATTACAGTAGCAAAGTAATAAAACACAAATAAAAAAAAATGATGTGAATGTGTGGTTGGTGCTGGTGCACTACTATGAGCAGCACGCCTGTCTCCAACACACACAGACGGAGCTGCAGTACACAATGAAAAGAAGAGTAACAGTAATCAGAAAATAAAAGCAGTCCTTACAAGGACTATTGGGTTACAGCAGATGATCAGCACAGGACAGCTGCCCCCAGCAGCTACATACAGAGCAGTAGAAAGTAGATTACTAGTCAGCAAAGCTACCTAAACTGTCCCTCAAACCCCTGCACAGCTCTCTCCCTATGCTAACTCATCAAGCACACACAGGCAGAATGTAAAATGGCTGCTGGGCTTCGGTTTATATATGGAAGGGAGTGGTCCGGGGGTGGTCCAGGAGGGAGAGATGCCTGATTGGCTGCCATGTATCTGCTGGCTCTGGGGTGAGAGGTCAAAATTTGGCTCCAGCTAAGGCGAACCCAAAATTGCGAACATCGCTAAAAGTTCGCGAAATTGCGAACACCCGATTTTCGTGCGAATTAGTTCGCCGGCGAACAGTTCGCTACATCTCTATTCAAACCTTGCATTGATAAGCTACATGAATCCATATTGATTGCAAAACAATCTTATTGCCATTTTTAATGTCCAAATGTACTTAGGTGAGGGGATCCAAATTTTATACAAACCCTTATGCAAAAAGGCAAAGGCCCCAAACATTCCAGATAGTGATATGCAAAATTTTTCACTAGGTATGGATTTGTGGCAAAATTCTGCAATATTTCTGTGAAACTGCCACAAAATGATGCCCATGGACTTTAATGTATCCTGCTAGGAAAAAGTCAGAGAGAATGTTTTATTAAGTAAAGGTTTCTTTTATCTAAAAGTAACAAGCAATGCATGTAGGCATGTAGGCATGTAAACACATTCATTTCGATTTTGTGATGCAAACTATTAAGAATCTTATCACCCTCTCCCTTTTTTCCCCCCAGCAGCAGATCAGCAGAACAATAGGAAGGTAGCAAGATAGCAGCTACCTGACACCTGTATAGCTAAAAGTTGTAGACATGGGAATAGCACTTAGGGCTCTGGCACATGGGGAGATTAGTCGCCCGCGACAAATCTCCCTGTTCGCGTGCGACTAATCTCCCCGAGTTGCCATCACCTGCCATCCCACCGGCGAAAATGTAAGTCGCCGGTGGGATGGCACACGCGGCGGCGCGATTTCGGGAAATCGCCGAAAAAGCCTCACGAGGCAACTTTGGCGATTTGCCGAAATCGCGCTGCCGCGGGCGACTAATCTCCCCGTGTGCCAGAGCCCTTAGGGTGAAGGCACACAGAGCTACTAGTAGCAGCTACTTGTTGTGGCTCCTAAAATAGACAATGCTGATCATTTACTGATAACAGTCTCTACATGTGTTTTAGCAGGGTATTTTCTGGCATTTAGTAACTGTGAAAATGTAGCTGCTGCTAGTAGCTCTGAGTGTGTCTTTGCCTTTAACAGTAAAAAATCCAAGTCTGGCTTGGGACTCCTCCAGTTACATGAAGTAGGAGAAACAATAGGGTGCTGAAAGCAATTCTAATGTGTAGCGCTGGCTCTTCCTCAGAATCAGGCACAATGCACTGAGATGGCTGGTTACACATCAATATCGCAACTAAAAAAAAATACATTTGTTTGTTCAAGAATGACATTTTAAATGGTAAAGATAATTATTTGCTATGTAAACAGTGTAATTTAGAAATAAAAAGTACTCCATAAAAATCATAACAGAATCCTTTTAAGAAGTGATACCCAATCAAAAGAAAGAAAAACTGAACCTTAAGTATGTTATTTGTTTTGTTTATTAGTGCAAAATCCTTTTCATATTTTTTAAGCTTTACATTATGATAAAAAATAGGTTACAGCTCATACATTTTCCGTGTAATTTATGTTAATTTAGACCAGTCAAATTTGGAAGCAGTAAAAAGCAAGCATACTTGGATTTGAACCAGGGTCTTAGAGCATTTATATATTAAATGCTTCTACACTTCCTTGCCACTGTTTCTGAGAGTAGATGTATTCATAATGTTTAATAATGGACTGAAATACTAAATTTTTTCTGCCACAGCATCTCTGCAAACCCATAGTCTTTTTTGCCCCTTAGGAAACTTTTTCTAAATCCTTTAATTAACTTTATTTTAACAAATGCAATAAATCCATCATTTTGTCCTCACAGTAATTTGTTTTTAGAGATAATATATTCACTGTATCAATGCATTTGAGACAATGCTTTGCAGTTTAAGAATCTCACTTGAAAAATGTGATCATCAGAACGCACAAGGGAACCCCAGCAAAATCCTTTCAAATAATCCCTTTATTGTGCATTCCTCTAATACAGATTTAGTATTCCTATGAATTTTACATTTATAGAGTGTTATCTAAAAATAATGTGAATTATTCAGAGATGACCATGTGTTCGCCTCTGCATATAAACAAAAACACATTTTATACTTTCTGATTGTGGGATTTAAATGATAGGGAATATATTCTCATAAATAACTGTCCAAAACAAATTCCTCTCATCAGTATATACTGTAATGTATAACATGGCATTTCCTATGATAAAGTTGCTAAGGTGACAAGGTGGATGAAGCCATTTCCTTGAGGCAGCTGCTGTTTATTACTTTTTGCTTACTGTGAATTGTAGATGAACAAGGGGACCACAGAGGGGACTTTGGGAATTTTATTGGCCTGCATTGTGGAACTATGGTAAGCACATATTAATACATTGTGCAATTTACATTTTTAATACATTAAATGTGGTTCAAAACTGATCAGTATCTATTCTTCATTCCTATTTTAGTTCATATTTGAATTTTGAGGATTAATTCATTTGATCTGTGAAATGAGTAGTAAAATAAACCTATAATTAAAACCTCAACACTGTAATTTTATTTCATCTGCCAGAACTGATCCCAAAGATATATGAATAAAGGTAAATGAAATAAATGTGATTGCAACTGAAAATAGTCTCTGTCAGGATGCTTACATTTTCTGTACTCCTGGATCTGACTCCTGAAACAATGTTGCAAACCAGCTTATCAACAGACCTGGAACCTGGAGGAGAATTTACCATTCATTGACAAGGACCTTCAGCCTGTTGGGATCCATGATCATTCAGCTTCTAATTGCATACTGGCCGATTCATGCACAGGAAAAAAAAATAGGGATTGGAGCCATGCAACCTAGAAAGATATATTACTTTGCAGACAATTTTTCACTGATTGGATTGGTTCCCCTACAATCTATGTCATTTTACATTGCACACCACATGGAGGGGGCTCTGGCCTGTACAAAAACCCACAAATCATAATTACCCCTCTGAGAACTATTTCAATCATGAAGTGCACTATCCCTTTCACAATAGCTGCAATATATCACAGATTTTTGCAGTCATGATCAATACAATCTGGCTCCTGGACTCACATGTAGTACCAGCAGTTTGATTTCATTGAGGAAGCATATGACATATACATTTTATTTTTAGTATCATAAAAAATGAGGAAATGTATGTTACATATATACTGTATGTAAGTGTGCATGTGACAAGATAACTCAGAACATATAAGTACAGGAGCAGAAAAACGGTATTGGTATTTGACAAAATATAGTGTAGCTGGCTGAGCAAAATATATAAATAAATGTGGAAATCAAAAATTGAGAACCAAGGCAAAACTATTTACTATTGATTTTCCCTTTTTTAATTTCTCTCTCATATCATCCCCCTTTTTTCTTACTTTGCCTTTACCCATATCAGATACCCCAACTATTGATATTCCCTGTGTTTCTATTTCTGACATTCTTTCATCTTTCAGTTTAGATAGATAGCATTGATTTATTTATCTCGACAACAACAAGAGATCCTCTGCACTCACCCTTTATCAATATATACAGGACATTAAGACATTCTGTGCATTAAGCTACTAAGAAATGCCCTCCCCTTTAAACAAAACAGGGATTGTTTGTCCATACATTGCAATATACTTCAAGCAGTGTCCTCATACTGTGGCCCGCTCCAACATGCTCCAACATCCTGCAGCCCCCCCAGCTCCCCCCTTGCAACCCCCAGTATCCTCCCCAACATCCTCCAGCTCCCAGACTAGTGTCCCCCAGCATCCTCCAGCTCCTCCCCCTAGCATCCCCCAACATCCTCCAGCTCCCCCTAGCATCCCCCAGCATCCTCCCCAATATCCTCCAGCTCCCCCAGCATCTCAAATATTGTAAAAAGGTGAAACTGTATCCAGCGTGTGAGCACTTAGAAAAGGCAATGTAACTTGCGTTACAAGAATAGGCCAAGAGGTGACTCGGGGGAGGGACATGGCAGGGCTTTGCTGCGCTAGCGGGAGGCGTGTTTTGAGCACCTGTTTTACGTTCCTTCACCTACTTCCTTCGGCTGCATCCTCTCGTCCCCCAGGTTCGCAGCTGCATCCATTCTTTTATAAGGTTGCGCCCCGTGCATACGTCAGTACGCACGGGGCGCAACCAATCAAATTACCCGCTGACCACCAATGATCCGAGGGCCCGTAATTCTTTAAAGGGGGCCCGTGCTTAAAGACTGTAGCACGGCCGGGCCCCCTTTAAAGCAACACGATCGCCCGGGCCCGGGACAATTGCCCCCCTGATGGCGGCCCTGGTTGTAGATATGGGAATAGCACTTAGGGTGAAGACACACAGAACTACTAGTAGAAGATACAGTCTCTACATGTGTTTTAGCAGAGGCAATTTTCTGCTAAAGTGTTGTCTATAGCAGGGTATTTTCTGGCATTTAGTATCTGTGAAAATGTAGCTGCTGCTAGAAGCTCTGTGTGTGTCTTCCCCTTAACAGTAAAAAATCCAAGTCTGGCTTGGGACTCCTCCAGTTACATGAAGTAGGAGAAACAATAGGTTGCTGAAAGCAATTCTAATGTGTAGCGCTGGCTCTTCCTCAGAATCAGGCACAATGCACTGAGATGGCAGCCTACAAATCAATATTGCAACTAAAAAAAATACATTTGTTTGTTTAAGAATGTCATTTTAAATTGTAAAGATAATTTTTTGCTATGTAAACAATGTAATTTAGAAATAAAAAGTATTCCATAAAAATCATAACAGAATCCCTTTAAGAAGTGATACCCAATCAAAATGAATAAAGAAAAGCTGAACCTTAAGTATGTTATTTGCTTTGTTTACTAGTGCAAAATCCTTTTCATATTTTTTAAGCTTTACGTTATGATAAAAAATAGGTTACAGCTCATACATTTTCCGTGTAATTTATGTTAATTTAGACCAGTCAAATTTGGAAGCAGTAAAAAGCAAGCATACTTGGATTTGAACCAGGGTCTCAGAGCATTTATATATTAAATGCTTCTACACTTCCTCGCCACTGTTTCTGAGAGTAGATGTATTCATAATGTTTAATAATGGACTGAAATACTAAATTTTTTCTGCCACCGCATCTCCGCAAACCCATAGTCTTTTTTGCCCCTTAGGAAACTTTTTCTAAAACCTTTAATTAACTTTATTTTAACAAATGCAATAAATCCATCAATTTGTCCTCACAGTAATTTGTTTTTAGAGATAATATATTCACTGTATCAATGCATTTGAGACAATGCTTTGCAGTTTAAGAAAATGTGATCATCAGAACGCACAAGGGAACCCCAGCAAAATCCTTTCAAATAATCCCTTTATTGTGCATTCCTCTAATACAGATTTAGTATTCCTATGAATTTTACATTTATAGAGTGTTATCTAAAAATAATGTGAATTATTCAGAGATGACCATGTGTTCGCCTCTGCATATAAACAAAAACACATTTTATACTTTCTGATTGTGGGATTTAAATGATAGGGAATATATTCTCATAAATAACTGTCCAAAACAAATTCCTCTCATCAGTACATACTGTAATGTATAACATGGCATTTCCTATGATAAAGTTGCTAAGGTGACAAGGTGGATGAAGCCATTTCCTTGAGGCAGCTGCTGTTTATTACTTTTTGCTGACTGTGAATTGTAGATGAACAAGGGGACCACAGAGGGGACTTTGGGAATTTTATTGGCCTGCATTGTGGAACTATAGTAAGCACATATTAATACACTGTGCAATTTACATTTTTAATACATTAAATGTGGTTCAAAACTGATCAGTATCTATTCTTCATTCCTATTTTAGTTCATATTTGAATTTTGAGGATTAATTCATTTGATCTGTGAAATGAGTAGTAAAATAAACCTATAATTAAAACCTCAACACTGTAATTTTATTTCATCT
Organism: Xenopus tropicalis; assembly: GCF_000004195.4. Classification (NCBI taxonomy): domain Eukaryota; kingdom Metazoa; phylum Chordata; class Amphibia; order Anura; family Pipidae; genus Xenopus; species Xenopus tropicalis. The sequence goes on along the minus strand of NC_030678.2, from coordinate 60,085,496 downwards.
GCCAGAACTGATCCCAAAGATATATGAATAAAGGTAAATGAAATAAATGTGATTGCAACTGAAAATAGTCTCTGTCAGGATGCTTACATTTTCTGTACTCCTGGATCTGACTCCTGAAACAATGTTGCAAACCAGCTTATCAACAGACCTGGAACCTGGAGGAGAATTTACCATTCATTGACAAGGACCTTCAGCCTGTTGGGATCCATGATCATTCAGCTTCTAATTGCATACTGGCCGATTCATGCACAGGAAAAAAAAATAGGGATTGGAGCCATGCAACCTAGAAAGATATATTACTTTGCAGACAATTTTTCACTGATTGGATTGGTTCCCCTACAATCTATGTCATTTTACATTGCACACCACATGGAGGGGGCTCTGGCCTGTACAAAAACCCACAAATCATAATTACCCCTCTGAGAACTATTTCAATCATGAAGTGCACTATCCCTTTCACAATAGCTGCAATATATCACAGATTTTTGCAGTCATGATCAATACAATCTGGCTCCTGGACTCACATGTAGTGCCAGCAGTTTGATTTCATTGAGGAAGCATATGACATATACATTTTATTTTTAGTATCATAAAAAATGAGGAAATGTATGTTACATATATACTGTATGTAAGTGTGCATGTGACAAGATAACTCAGAACATATAAGTACAGGAGCAGAAAAACGGTATTGGTATTTGACAAAATATAGTGTAGCTGGCTGAGCAAAATATATAAATAAATGTGGAAATCAAAAATTGAGAACCAAGGCAAAACTATTTACTATTGATTTTCCCTTTTTTAATTTCTCTCTCATATCATCCCCCTTTTTTCTTACTTTGCCTTTACCCATATCAGATACCCCAACTATTGATATTCCCTGTGTTTCTATTTCTGACATTCTTTCATCTTTCAGTTTAGATAGATAGCATTGATTTATTTATCTCGACAACAACAAGAGATCCTCTGCACTCACCCTTTATCAATATATACAGGACATTAAGACATTCTGTGCATTAAGCTACTAAGAAATGCCCTCCCCTTTAAACAAAACAGGGATTGTTTGTCCATACATTGCAATATACTTCAAGCTGGCCAACTACGTCAAAGTCATCCCTTCTGGCCAGTCCTACACTGACCTATGCAATTCACGAAGAATTCTACTGCTTCAATATATATTTAGCCAAGGGACTAAGTTTTACCTGCAACTTACTTGCTTTCAAGGTTAAAACCCCCATACGGTTGCCCTTTTATTGGCCCATTGGGATCACCTGACTGCAGCTGGGAAGGGTGGGAGCTACAACATGGAGCTGGCCACTGCTCCTGTATAAACTATAGCAAAAAAGGGGAAAGTTGTGCTCAACCACTACATTTTAAACCATTAGGCGGGGGTGCAATGAGGTTGTGACCACAAAATACATATAGACAACAACAACAAGAGATCCTCTGCACTCACCCTTTATCAATATATACAAAGTCATCAGAAGGGATGACTTTGACGTAGTTGGCCAGCTTGAAGTATATTGCAATGTATGGACAAACAATCCCTGTTTTGTTTAAAGGGGAGGGCATTTCTTAGTAGCTTAATGCACAGAATGTCTTAATGTCCTGTATATATTGCTAAAGGGTGAGTGCAGAGGATCTCTTGTTGTTGTCTATATGTATTTTGTGGTCACAACCTCATTGCATCCCCGCCTAATGGTTTAAAATGTAGTGGTTGAGCACAACTTTCCCCTTTTTTGCTATGATTTATTTATCTGTTCCCTTTTGATTCCTTTATACCACCATTCTCAAATTCTTTTAAACCCTGTGTCCACATCTATAACTCCACAAAATGCACATTTACAATAAAATTCCATACATAGAAGTTGCATAAGATGCACAATCTTTGGGGCACATTTACTTATCCACGAATGCTCCAAGCGTTTGTTCGCTCGATCGTATTTTCCGCGACTTTTTTGTACCTTGCGCAACTTTTTCAACACTTGTGCGACTTTTTCTTATTTTTAACGAAAATAAAAACGGATCGGTTTTGCCGCTGTTTACAATCGTTCAGTACGAAAATTTCATGACTTTCGGATCGCCAATACGATATTATCGTGACCAATGCGATTTTTTCAAAAGCATTTTCGTGATATTTGCGATCTTCAGAAATTTTCATTTCCAATCCAAATTTTTCCCATTCGGGATTCAAACTCGTGTTTTGATAAATCTGCCCCTATGTGTTAGCCAAAGACCTTTTTATACTTTTTATAAGAAATAGTTAATAAAGAGCGAAATTTTTTACCAGGCATGGATTCGCTGCGAATTTCCACGTTTCACCATTGGTGGAATTTCTCAGGAGTAAATTATCCAGTATATAGTTTAACAAGATCATGGCATGCTACCATAAATGTAAATGTTTCTGCAAATATAAGAAATTAGTAAGGCTTCTGAACTCAGAGGTCTGTTTGTCAGCATATAGTTGTTGTTGTACACCTACTACACATGAAAAATAATCTAATAATACCAAGGATGATAGATTCAAATAGATCAGCAGGACAAGGAAGGACAATGTGTTAATGCACCTTATGAAATATGTGTTCTCCAAGTGCTATTTATCATGAGAGACTACAAATAAAATGGTCAATGCTTGTCTTCCTAATGGGTAATATTTGACAGACAAATACAATGGTCAGTGTCTTTCCTAATCTGCTATGCATGAGTGGGAAATCCAAGTACTAGATATACTAAATAGCCCCTGCACAACCTGCTATATATCATATGAATCACAGACATAATAATCATTGTTTTAATTTAATAAGTATGTTTCTGGATTTTATGAATAAAGCATATTGATTTTTCAGAGGATACTAAGGAGTTGAAAGTGCATTGGTCAATGATTTAGTTGCTGCTGTATAGTCTTTTATCAGCCCAGAGTTATGTGTATTTCAGTGTGAAAATAGCACTATGTTAATGGGTTCAGTAATTAACCTCTCACAGTGCATTAAAAAGGCCACTAAATCAGTGAAAAGCAAATTGCTCTTGTCACATGCTTGTAGTAATCAACTATTCTATAATCTTTTCAAAGTTCAAAAGCCTAAGGAGCACCACTTACAGGCAGTGATGAGCAAAAGAAATTGTCATATATAGTGGTGAGCGAATTTTTTCGCCAGGTATGGATTCGCAACGTAATGTTTTTGTTGTGTTGTGTAACTTAGCTAGGTACAGTAGGTGCTTGTTGAGCTAATAGTTTGAGTCTGTGCAAGTTGAAGTTGGGGACTTCAGATTTACTGCTTTTCCTATACATTTGTCTGTCTGTGTGTGCATCACTTGTGGGTGCACGCTACTGCTGATTTTTTTTTTGCTGATTTTGATTTATTTTCTATTTTTTGGGGGGATGTTTAGTGTTTAATTTATATATCCCTCCCAATTTTTTTTTAGTTAAGTAGGTGTGGGAGTATGAGGGGCCGTGGGAGAGGGCATGGTGCTGGTCATTGGCATGCTACCCCACATCAGCCCAGCCCATGTGCTGTGCGTGACTGTGCCAGATTTTTTTGCCTCCACTAGACAACCAATAGAATTGAAGCAGGCAGAGGCAGTGGTAGACCCCCTGTCCCCATTATTGTTTGATCCTGAGATGGACTTGGGTTTAGACACCCAGAATATTTTTGAGGAGCAGGGTGTATTCCTGATGGATGAGGAGGAGGAAATTGCCACATATGATGTAGGGCAGGGATCCCCAACTTTTTTAACCCATGAGCAACACTTACATGTAAAAAGAGTTGGGGAGCAATAGAAGCATGAAAAATGTTCATGAAGGTGCCAAATAAGGGCTGTGATTCGCTATTTGGTAGCTCCTATGTGGACTGGCAGCCTAAATGAGGTTCAGTTTGGTAGTACAACTGGTTTTTATACAACCAAAGCTTGCCTCCAAGCCAGAAATTCAAAATAAGCACCTGCTTTGAGGCCACTGGGAGCAACATCCAAGGGATTGGAGAGCAACATGTTGCTCACGAACCTCTGGTTGGGTATCACTGATGTAGGGTCTAATCGTGGGGAGAATTTTGATGATATAGGGACAGACCCTGGGCACTGGCTCAGGAGGATTCAGCAGTTCAGAAGGGGAATTGTGTGTTGATGATGATGATGAGCTGGCCCCACAGAGACAACAGTCCCCAACTACCACTGCTAGAGGGGACAGGCAGCACTGCACCATCGTCCAGCAGCTCTGGGCATAGAGCTCGGGACCAACACCCTTTGGTTCCCCAGCACACTAAGGCAGACAAGGTAATGGCCCGCACTTCAGTGGTGTGGGCATTTTTTAAGTGCCAGTCTGAAGATGGGTCGGTAATGGTGCGCCAATTCTGCTGGCATAAAATTTGTAGGGGACAGCCAGGGTCACACATGGAAACTTCAACTTAAAGTTCCTATATGAAACATCATTGCAGGATGATGTGGGAGTAGCATAAGTGGCAGGGCACAGAGCAGTAGTGTAGTGCTTCCTGTCCACCTCCCCATCCCCTGGAGCAAGGGAAGATTCAGCGGCTCACAGCTGGGGTGGCCACTTTGCAGCTCTGCCTCTTCTGCAGCTCCCTCTGCCTCCCTCTCCTCACTGTCATCTTCTGTGAGGCCCCTGTCCCATGAGGTTTCCCTTCCCCAGTTATTTTCCCACAATTCACCCCTCTCCTTCAGCCACCCCCAAGTGCAGAGGCTTAATGCCTGCCTGTCAAAGTTGCTGGCAGTGCAGCTGCTGCCTATCAGCTGGATGATGCAGCCCCCTTCTGCCAGCTGATGGCTTGTGCTGCCTCTAATTGGTTTATCCTCAGCTGCCATTATTTTGCCAGAAAGGCCATCCCTGCCCTCCACCAGCAGGTGGTAGTCATTGTGTCCCTGTAGTTGGACCACACTGTTGACAGCAGGGTGCACTGCACCACGATATGTGGAACAGCAAGCATGGGCAGGGGTGGTACATAGCTTACACTGCCCATTGGGTTACCCTGATAAAAGCCAGGGAGGGTTCAAGCAGGGGTAGTCCTCTCAAGCAAGAGGTGCCTCCCTGTGGGGTGAAGGGGAAACCCCACACAGCTACTGCCTCCTTCTCCGCTGTCACACTCCCAGGGCAGGGTAGTGATGGGCCAACCCTGAAGCATCCCCACAGTTGCGCTTCAGTTCAGCACAGCCATCACCAGGCTCTGCTGCAATTCCTTTTCCTGGGGGAGAGGAATCATACTAAACCTGAACATACTGGACCTGCTGCCTTCCAGGCTCAGGTCCAGTGGTGATTCATTTCCCACCAGCTCCAAGCAGGAAATGTGGTGTGCAACAATGGGTGCAACCTGCTGAATGTCCTCCACCTAGGCCAACTGACCTATGTGCTTTGCTTAGCACATGTTCTCAATCTTTTGATGCAGCACTTTCTAAAGAGCTCCCTGTGGTTGGATACCATGCTAGAGAAGGCATGTAAGGTATGCGCCCACTTAGGTCCCCCTACCCCCACCACCGTGTCTTTGGCATGGATGCAATGGCAGCATAATCTGCCACCCCACCAGCTGTTCTGTGACCTGCTGACTGGAATTTGACACTCCACATGGTGGAGTGCCTTGTTGAACAGCACTAGGCAGTCAGCAACTACCTGCTGGAGCACAGTGACAGGGGTACTCAGGGGCCACAGCAGGGGTACTTTAGTCGCACAGCAGTGGTGGGAGATGAGGCAGCTCTGCCAGGTACTTGCCCCCTTTGAGCAGGCCACATGCTTTGTTAGCGAATTTTCTATTGAAAAAGCAATTGTAGCATAGTGGATTGGAGGTCCTCAAAAAATTTAGACCATATGTGCTGTAGTAATAACAGCAAAAAACACATGTATTTTCCCTTCCCATTAACTCCAATGCTATATGGGGACCCTTGTTTGTTAAATTCATCACTGCAGTCAACAAGACTTAAAAATAAGGAAAAAAATTTATTGGTACCCCAAAAGGGCAATAAAGGGTTCCGCAGAAGACTCCCATAGACTCCATTGTAGTTTGCGACAAAAAAGTTGCTTGACAAAAGAACCTCACGAGACAAAAAAAATAGCAGAAAAATACTCCCATAGATTTCAATGTGTTTCTGTATTTTCGCACTATTTCACTAATTATTCGGGAAAGTAATGTGACAAATTCCTACCTACGTTGACAGCACAGTCAGCTTGATTGTTACTATTATCATGTGTAATAAGTGGCTTGCCAATAACAGCTCTCAATTTTAACTAGGGTAGAGTTTGGAGAAATTTGCTGTATTGTCAGCAGCAATATTTTTGTTTTGTTTTGAAGCTTATTTGAAGTTTATATGAAGCAAAACATAACAACTTTGTGCGTCATTCATTTGACCAAATGTTTTCATTCCTTTGTAGAGAATGGGAAAATCACCCCCTTCTATATCACGAGTTTCCATCCCCTTATGTGGCCAATAATTATAAATCCTGATTCTCCTTCTAGTAAATATTCATTATACATAAATTCAATACATATTAATTTATTAATATGAATCATTAACAATGAATCACCCATATTCAATATAGATTATCAAAATTCATTATGACTGCATTGCATTTTCATCAATAAATAATTTTTTTACTCATTGCCTAGTCATTCATAGTTAATTTCATAAATACTTGAAAAAAAATCCCATCACCATCCTTTTAAAAATTAAAGTCTGCACAAAGTTCATTAAGTGCGGATACAGAGTGCCTTGTGACCCTCTACTTTTGTTTCTAGGAGTCATATAATAATATACAGTATAATGGTAGTTTGACAGCAGTATTCCGAACAAATTCTCGACTGCCAGGTTGTGCCCTGACCCATGTGATATTCTAGGATGGGTATGTTTTCACGGTAATAAAAAAACCTGGAAATGTTCTGAGCCACCAAACATTCAGGTTAGGAAAAAAGCTGTAGTTTAAAGCCACCCTAGGATGTCTTATTGTTGTCTATTTCTTCAGGACCATGGCTGGCTTAACATCAGAGTGGTATACATGCAACTGGGTTACCTGTGACTGATAGACTCCCATGACAATACAGAGATTGGATAGGCCTTTACTGTAAGGACTAAACATTTCACACAAAGGAATGCAATGAACCAAGGCATAATTTAACAAGCCTTTTGCAGGGATGGTAAGGTACAACATTGGAGCACTGGTGGCCTGACTTTGGAGTATTTTTAGTTACATACAATAAAAATAAGCACTCTTCTAGAGGACCCTCTCACGTCCTCACACACACACAGCATGTTTCCTCTCTCCAGAAGCCCCCAGAGCCACTGCCATGTAGAGAGGTACTAGCAGGGTGTTGTTAACCATTAAGGGGCTTTCTCTCCAAATAATACTGTTCCCCCTTTTCTCTCTCATGTAAGACATACAGTGCACATGCTTCTCCTAGTTGTCTCACTACACCCTGTATATTCCCCATTTACTTACTCCTGAATGCAACAGTCCCTAACTGGTCCACAATTGCCAGGGTCCTAAGCCTAAATCACTACCTCCTTGTTGGGGCCACAGACTGTCGTTACTGATTAGCACAGCTACCTCTCACCTTTAAGGTGGTCCTAGTACTGAGCTCCTACTTGCCTACTCCTATCAAGGTGCGGCCTCCCACCTGATCTTGCTCAGAAGTATGTCTTGCCATCAGATCCACTGATCCACCTCCTGGCCTAAATATTGCCTAATTATTTTTATTTGAATTAATATATTTAACCTTCTTACATTACATACCTTCTTACATTCAAAGCTGTTCCGGCTTAAGTTCATACAATGCCTGCAATTTTGAATTTCTACCTCCATCACACTTCTGCTACTTTCCCCAATTCTTTAACTGCTTCATCCATCACCTTTACGTTAATCTTGTTTCTTTATCAGTTTTTTTAAGCAACTTGTGAGTACTGCGTTTTGCATTTCCCTGTGATGCAAATGCTGTGTGGGTTGTTGTTTTCCTATCTATTGCTGTCATGTACTCATTGTGATCCAACTTAAGTTTTCAAAATTTATCTTCTTACAAAAACAATACAATACTGTATAAATCCCCACCAAAAAGACCAAAAAAAAATCCTCTACAAACAATTCAGTATGTTTGTTAGTGTTGTACTAATGCATAATCAATGTATTACTACTAAATTCCATTTTTTCTGCCTAGAAACCTAGAAAATGGAGTAGACAATGTATAGCACCACCACTTAATTCTGAGAACAAATTGAAATTTTATCGGTATTATGCAATTTGAAGGCAATTACTTGGAATGTGATTAAGTACATACAGCAAGAAAAAAAGGCTATTGAAGGCTTTTGAAGGAATACATACATTTAATTGGCTAGGAGGAAATGAAAAGTGCTCATCTTTTTGCAATAACTTATTCCCAGCAAGGTATAACTAACTTGTAAAACATAAGAAATATAAATCATATATTTTGCAGAACAAATGGCTTGCAGTTATTTAGGGAACCTGATTAATGAATATGTGTTGAATATGGTTTAGCTTAAGCAAATTCTTATGAATAAATCCTTCACTAATATTAGGCTCAATCTGACACTGATAAAGGTCATTCAGGCAAAATGGATTACCTAAATTTTTTTATGGTTACAGCACCAATGTCCAAGGATGTTATTTGTTGAACAATTACATAAGGATATACAGCTAGCTTTACAAGCTATGAAGTTATTAATTTGTCCTTCTTTACTTTTACATACATGCAGATTTCTGTATTAAAGAAAAGATTGTTTTTTTGTACAATTTTCTCCTGTTTATCATTTTGAGGTGATCAAGAACATTTTATCTGTTTGCTCACAACAACAATTAATTTAAAAACATTTAATTTAGAAACAAGAAACCTGTCAAAACATTCTCGCTAAAATACAGGATTATAGCACAGGCTATTAAGGTAGCTGAGAAATTATACTTAGAAAGTAGTGGCACTGAGATGCAAGAATAAATGGCACAGGTACCCCAACCCTGGGTGAAATAGTTGCAATATTAACTTTGTATCTAATGTGACTAAGAATATTCTCAACCTCTCTAGGAAAGCAGGCCACTACAGTGTATGCAAATAGAAATAGATGCAACTACAGGACTTTAAATGGCAAACACATGCATTAAATTAAGCATAAGTATTAACTGCAATGTAGATTCAGTAGTAACTACCACATGTGGCTGAAATATACTTAATTCTTATGAAAATGTGTTACTGTGTCATTATGTGGAGCACAATACTGATAATTACAATGGGAAAGTTAAAAGAAAATAACTGACTGAAATCACCTTGAATCGGTGTATGCTGCTAGGATTTTTAAAAATGCAGCATAAAAAATTCACATGTGGCATTGGCCTAAATCCACAAAGAAGGGTTTAAATATTGTTATCTTAAATACAAATGATTAAGTTAAAATGTGTAAAAAGATTCTAGATAACAAAGTATAGTTCCACCATTTTCCCAGTTTCAACAAAAGCTATTTAGCCTGATAGACCAAGCTTATAGGATTGGTTAATTGATGTAGATACTTGTAGGTTTTTGAAGGTTCAGCATCCTTGAATGCCTATCCTTTATGCACTTTCAAAACTGCATCAATCCCTTGTTGATCCCCCTGGGAGGCCTATTGTTTTGCACAATTGGTCTCTCACAGAATCAGTGTTTACCCTGATTGTTGTGACTTGTTGTTTTGGAACTGGAATGCCATATTAAGGGCACTCCCTTTTATTAAAAGTAATTGATTGGTCGTTTTTTAAAACCCAATTGTCTACTGGTTGGTATGGAATTCATGGAATGGTATCTGTCTTAATGATAGTTTATCCAGAGAAAGGCTGGATAAGTTTTAAGGGAAAATAATATGTTTAAAAAGCAGAATATACTAATATATAAGTGCTTACTGTATGTGTATCATACTCAGAAATAGCAGCAGATCATGTGGAAACATATGTTCCTTTATTATACTCTAAGCCTTCTCAGTGAATGCAAAAGGATGTCATGTTGGTGCTGTTTGTAGCAAGCTATCATTTTAAGATCTGATATTTGACTTGCCAGTTAATATTCAGTTTCCAAACTATTCACTCCAAAGCTGCAATGGAAATACAAAATAGCTGCATGCCTTGTCAAATGAAAAATACATAAAACATACCCATCAGCTGAATACTTTATAACTGGGATTGCTTTTAAACTACCATGATTTGCTGCAAGTATCATAAACCATCAATAAATACCATTAGCTTGGCTACTTTCAGCAGGCCCTAGGGAGAAGGACACTGAATCAATATTAATCTGGAGCCATGACAGATTTCTACTACTTTAGCATTGGGGTTGATTTAGTTATGCAGCACAAATTCAAGAATTTTTCAGAAGACAGCACGGAAGAGGACCAGAGTTTGTTACACCTTTGAGCAAATTCTATGGTCCACTAAATATGATAATACTGTACATAATCTAAACCAGCATCCCCATTCATAACAGTGTCTTTTGTGCATGTCTAAACCATTTACTTTTACTCAATATATCTTTTACAGAAACTGCCCTTGATCTTTAAATCACTTGCTGTCCAGGACATTCAAACAAATTTAAGGTCACCAGGGTAGTCATCATCTGAAATTATATTTTATCTATTTTAATTACATTTTCTATGCTTTACAATAAATTTTATACATACAAAATCAGATTTATACAACTCTTATAGCTTATATAAGTTTCTATAGTCAAGAGAAGCAGCAAAAATAAAAATAAAGCAAGAGACACTATAGATTCTTTATAACATCCCTCGGTCATGGGAAATATTTCTGTCCAAGGATGACATCGTTGCATACATAAATTCATACCCATATTAGCCGATGCTAACATTCTCTCATAATGGAAGTTTTGAGAAACTAATGATATCATTTATTGATATGCTGGTGGTTCATGACTCTTCCATTTCTGAGCTATTGCTGCTGTTAATAAATGAATAATTGTACAATAAGCTTTGTATGGGAGAACAAGCAAAGATTCAATGCACCTAAGATTTGATTGCATTTTTCTGATCCTATTTTGTCAAATGATTGTACAGCATTGCATAAATTAGTGATGCTATAAATAAATGGTGATGATGATCATTGTAATTTTGAGTTTTCTGGATAACGGGTCTCCCAATAACAGATTCAGAACCTGCACAGGTATAAGATCTGTTATCCAGAATGCTTGGAACCTATTAAACAAAGGAAACAGGATAAAAAGGATGATGTTGTAAGTTACAGTAAAAACTTATATATAAAATACAAATTTCCCTTTAATCTAGAACTGGTCTTTTAAGATTATGTTTCCCTGGCAAGAATGATAAAGCATTTAATAATATCAGTTCATTTCAAGAAAAAATTATGTATGTGAGTTTATTACAAAGTCATACAGAGGAATAATTTATACATATGTGATGTATCTCTCATCCATCCAGGGCAAGGTTACTTTCCTTTTAATTTGTAACTGAGCAAACATCTGTAAAGCTCTATGTCCTCAAATGACACATAGAGATAATCTGAAATACGGCTAAGGACCAGATGTCTTCCTTGCTAAGAATAATATAAGCATTTTGCAAATATCTGTAGTCACATATTGCAAAACAAAAACTATGATGTTGGTCCTTGGAATTAACAAGAATGACTCCAGCATGGATTCTTTTACATAGAAGCACAGAAAAGTATATGTGTCTATAAGTTATAAAATAGAAGCTGAGAATTAACATTGAAAAAGATGATATTATATCATATTTCTACATGTATGGGACCTTTTATTAGAATGCTCTGGACCTGGGGTTTTCCATAAGGGATCTTTCCGTAATTTGGATCTCTTTAACTTAAATCTGCTAAAAATCATTTAAATATTGAATAAAACCAATAGGATTGTTTTGCCACCAATATGGATTAATTATATCTTAGTTAGGATCAAGTACAAGGTACTGCTTATAATTACAAAGAAAAAGGAAATCATTTGTAAAAATTTGAATTATTTGCTTATAATGAGAAATGGCCTTTACGTATTTCAAAACTTTCTGGATAATGGCTTTCAGATAAGGGATCCCATACCTGTAGTGTAATTTCGCTGTCTCACAGAAACACCAAAATGGAGAATTGGGTAAATCATAGCCAATAAGGTGTCTATCCATATTTTTTTTTTTTTTTGATGTTTAAGTATTGTGTTTCAGCTGTTTTGGATTATTCCATATTATTTATAAAGCGGTTTGCTAGATTTTATAACTAAAATTTTCATTACATTTTACTGCGCTACTAAACAAACCCAAATTTATACAAGAATCTGAAGATTATTTTCTCAGCAAAATAAAATGGTATTATGAATACAATTTTTTCAGTGTACATTCCATTTTCACATGCATACCATAGATTAGATTTCATGATTGTCACTGAAACATTTTTAATTAATGAAATATAGTATTCCTGCAATCAATTTGGACATAAAATGTTGCATATAAATGTATTATGCACTGAAATGTCTGAAATGTTAACTGATAGTATATGGAAGTCAATAAAAAGTTCCACCACTTGTGGGCCTTTTAAAAAAAAATATGAACAGCAAGTCTGTTTAGTACTTTTCCATTTCACAAGTGGTTGCAAGAGTGTTGTTTTGGAACAAAGACAATAGAATATTTATTAATAATATTAATTTGTGGTTTAAGTTTGGCAGTTTGCTGGCAAGTCATGGGATACTGAAGAAACATCTTATATGCAAAATGCTGAGTCCATCAGGTATAGTTACATGACAATCTGAAATAACTTCTGACAGATTGGGGCTGTCACAGGATGCTTGAGGATATAGTTTATCTGCAGATAGCACACGGCAGCCTAGAGATCCTTGTCTTACATTCTTATAAATCTTTGTTTGAGATACATATATTATTAGTGATGTCACAACTGTGACTTTGACTATCAAGGGATTCTTAGAGCTATCATTATCAGCAGTTGCAGAACTTCAGGTTAGACATCTTTGTCAAATCATTCTGACTTTTAGCGAAGGATGCTTTCATTATCCCTTTTAATACTTTTTACAACTATAACAAAATATGACATCAGAAAGAGATTGTAATATACATTATATCATCCAGTAAATGTAATGAATATAATAATGTCAACTAAATGGGTTTATGTATTTGTCAAAGCATCTCTTGTCTCTACATTTCCAAAGAAAACATGCATGTCATATGAATGCATGCAACTAGCTACAGTACTCTAACCACAGCTGAATGACCTTTCCCTGTGCCCATGACTGCTGTCCATTAATAATAAAGATGTGAGATGTGTTTCATCAGCAACTGGAACAGACAAGGTGCAAGTTAGTAAGCAAAGGTCCTTGGAACAAATTTAGTAGTTTTGGTCAGGGACAAAGTGGTTACAGTGCACACAGCCCAGAGATCATAACAAATTGGTGGTTTAAGGTAAAAGATGTAAATAAGCCATTGGTCCTGCAACTATTGGTCGCACAAAAGATAGCTCGTAGCCCCCACTAACGTTGAAAAGGCTGAATCGTCAGATATGGAGGTAGAAGCAATAGGAATTCTACCCCTATCTGATGATTTAGCCCTAAACACTTTCTTTTGCTTCAAAATTCAAAATTTTCTCCCCCACTGATCGACGAGACGAGTGCTATCCAAGGCTTTTGCAATATTGGTTGCCTTGTCAATCCACCACATTGTAGCAAAAAAAAAAAAAAAGACCAATGAACATGCACAGAACGTGGAATCACCATGCACGCATGCACATACATAGTATATAGAGTGTGCCTTGCACACCAGGAGAAGAAATGCTTGCAAGCCCTGATTCCTGATAAGCCTTGCCTTCAGTAAGTGCACTCAAATCGCAACACCCTAACAAGCTTGCCATGGTAACAGGCAAATTATCACAGTAGAAAAACACACTGATTTACCTTTTTTATGCATGCACAGATCATTCTTTGTGGCCTTCTTAGTGACATCAAAAAAAGGAAAAAGGTGCCTGTGACTAAGCATTAATAGAAGGTAGTAATGGTGGCCACAGCAACAAAAAAAAAAAAAGGATGTATTTAAACAACTTGTGGCAGCAGGAGGTGGTAATTTCAGAATTCCATTAATTTGTTGGGTCATATGCCATTACTAACACTGGAATGCTGGAATTATGGGGTCAAATGCTTTAATGTAAGCAAAGAAATGCTGATTTGCATCTAAAAAGGGTTTCGTTTGTAAGTGAGGCTTAATATGTTTAGAATGAGAAAGTGCAGGATCAGGGCTAGCAGCAGGGCTGCTACACTTCTTTATCACAGGGAGATGCAGCCCATGGACATTCTGATGAATGTCCTCAGTAAGAAAATGCATGACAAGGGGACTCCTAAATTGACTCTTCACTTTGAGGCACCCCACTAAACCCTCCTGAATGAAACACCAGGAGACAGAGATGGAGAAAATGGCCATAGCATTTATTCACATTTTATCAAATAAATAGGACCTTGCCAGCCTAACCCAAGGCAATATTCTAAAGCCAGAATTCCATAAGAGGTCGCTACTATGCTCTGCCATTCCTCGTGAAGATTTGAATGAGTATTAGACGTCCTCTACCTACAGAGAGGATGGCCCCAAACTCTGCTACTAGCTGGAGATGCATCACCAGCCATGAGAGAAGTTCAGCAGCCTTGCTGCCGGTCCTGAATCTGTCTCGATGATAGGAAATCCAAATAGGCTGTCACCTAGAACAAGCAGTAGTAGCATCTTTATCTATCAATCCACCGTGCAGTCATAGTTACATAGTTACATAGTTACATAGGGTTGAAAAAAGACCTGTGTCCATCAAGTTCAACCCATCCAAGTAAACCCAGCACACCTAACCCACACCTTCCAATCTATACACTCACATACATAAACTATAAATACAACCACTAGTACTAACTGTAGATATTAGTATCACAATAGCCTTGGATATTCTGATTGATCAAGAACTCATCCAGGCCCCTCTTAAAGGCATTAACAGAATCTGCCATTACCACATCACTAGGAAGGGCATTCCATAACCTCACTGCCCTCACCGTGAAAAACCACCTACGCTGCTTCAAATGGAAACTCCTTTCCTCTAATCTAAAGGGGTGACCTCTGGTGCGTTGATTGTTTTTATGGGAAAAAAGAACATCCCCCAACTGCCTATAATCCCCTCTAATGTACTTGTACAGAGTAATCATGTCCCCTCGCAAGCGCCTCTTTTCCAGAGAAAACAACCCCAACCTCGACAGTCTAACCTCATAGTTTAAATCTTCCATCCCCTTTACCAGTTTAGTTGCACGTCTCTGCACTTTCTCCAGCTCATTAATATCCTTCTTAAGGACTGGAGCCCAAAACTGCACTGCATACTCAAGGTGAGGCCTTACCAGGGACCTATAAAGGGGCAAAATTATGTTCTCATCCCTTGAGTCAATGCCCTTTTTTATACAAGACAGCACTTTATTTGCTTTAGTAGCCACAGAATGACACTGCCTGGAATTAGACAACTTGTTATCAACAAAAACCCCTAGATCCTTCTCCATTAAGGATACCCCCAACACACTACCATTCAGTAGATAGTCACAGGAGAGAACCTCCTTTCTCCCTCTCCCGCTAAAATTACCTGAGCAGTACTCTGGCAAGGTTCTACCGCTGCTGTGTCAAATAAAACTTAAAATACATAATCATATATCCACTGTTTTGATCCAGGGGAAGGCAAAAAAACTAACCTGAAGCTAGTGCCAATTATGCCTCAAGAGGGAAAAAAATCCTCCCTGACCCCAATGGCGATTGGAAACATTCCCTGGATTCAGTTATTAATAGATAATATGAGAACAAAAAGGAGAGAAACTCCTGACATTTTGCAAAATATGCAAAAAGGGGGTGGGTGGGATGTTCCTACCTGCTCAGAAGATAAGGAAGTGAGTGCTTTTTTTTCTGACATCACATCTCTGCCCCAGGCCAGCTTTATCCTGCGTTCTCACCTAATCACAGTTGCCCCTGGTTTTACCAATCTCTAAACATAAACCAGTGTAATCTGGCTGCTGGTCATTTGGATCCATTGTCAAGCAGCCCCTGCGCTTATAGCTCCAGGGCTTTCCTTTCTTAATGGTTTTGGTGGATAAAAATTTTATATTATCTTAATATGGAAGCAATCCTAGTTATCAGAAGTTTAGGGTGGTTTCATCTGGAGATAGAGCCCTGATACTCTCTTCTTAATTCTCAGTGGTCAATGTAATGGCATAGTGCTGCCCTCACATGGTAAATGTAAAAGTGTACACTAAGGACAATCTGGCACAAAAGCAAGGTCTCTGGGGAAGGAATGAGTTTTTCCTTATAT
This sequence comes from Xenopus tropicalis, assembly GCF_000004195.4. Taxonomy (NCBI): domain Eukaryota; kingdom Metazoa; phylum Chordata; class Amphibia; order Anura; family Pipidae; genus Xenopus; species Xenopus tropicalis. The sequence goes on along the minus strand of NC_030678.2, from coordinate 60,069,190 downwards.
GATGCTAAGGTTCTATTGATTTATATATAAACTGGTTATAAATGTCATGTTTGATATAGCAGCAATCTGGGAATTCTATGTTTCTTTATAAAAAGCCTTTATTATAGGATAGTGTCATGGGAAAACATGTTTGTTTTAAAGCACATCAGTAAATAGTGCTCCTCCAAATGAAAAATATATATACTGTATATATATATTTCACACTGGGCTAGCCATTATTTTCAATTCCTAGGGTGCCACATAGAGATGTAGTGAACTGTTCGCCGGAGAACTAATTCGCATGAAAATCGGGTGTTCGCAAGTTCGCAAGTTCGCAATTTTGGGTTCGCCTTAGCTGGAGCCAAATTTTGACCTCTCACCCCAGGGCCAGCAGATACATGGCAGCCAATCAGGCAGCTCTCCCTCCAGGACCACCCCCGGACCACTCCCTTCCATATATAAACCGAAGCCCAGCAGCCATTTTACATTCTGCCTGTGTGTGCTTGATGAGTTAGTATAGGGAGAGAGCTGTGCAGGGGTTTGAGGGACAGTTTAGGTAGCTTTGCTGACTAGTAATCTACTTTCTACTGCTCTGTATGTAGCTGTTGTGGGCAGCTGTCCTGCTGATCTCATCTGCTGTAACCCAATAGTCCTTGTAAGGACTGCTTTTATTTTCTGATTACTGTTACTCTTCTTTTCATTGTGTACTGCAGCTCCATCTGTGTGTGTTGGAGACAGGTGTGCTGCTCATAGTAGTTCACCCCCAGCACCAACCAGAGATCACTTTTTTTTTTATTATTAATTTTTTTTTTTTTAATTTAAGTTACTGTTCTTTAACGTGTCCAGTGCTGTTTGCTGTTATTCATAGTAGTGCACTAAACACGTTACACATAGTAGTGACATTGCATTGCAATAAAATCACCTGAGCAATGTTTTTCTACCAGCAATTATATACTCCGTATCCACTACTGCAGCGTTTTGTCTTTGCGTGTGAACCGGCCGTAACCTTTACACGACTTGATTGGCATGTAGACGCTGGACATTTTAAAGCAGTTTATTACACAAGTTTAGGAATGTAGTGTGATTTCTGCCCTTTACAGCACAAAACGGAACGCTGTGTCAACAACGTATTTTTCAGAGAAATTTTTGCCCTTGATCCCCCTCCTGCATGTCACTGTCCAGGTCGTGGCACCCTTTAAACAACTTTAAAATCAGTTTTCTGGCCAGAAATGGGTTTTCTAGGTTTTAAAGTTCGCCTTCCCATTGAAGTCTATGGGGTTCGCAAAGTTCGCAAAAGTTCGCACTTTTTGGCAGAAGTTCGCGAACAGGTTCGCGAACTTTTTTTGTGAGGTTCGCTACATCTCTAGTGCCACAGTCATGTGACTTGTGCTCTGATAAACTTCAGTCACTATTTACTGCTGGGCTGCAAGTTGGAGTGATATCCCCTCCAGCAGCTGATCAGTAGAACAAAGGGCAGGTAATAAAATAGCAGCTGACTGCATTGCTAAAAGTGGTAAATATCAGAATAGTAAATGCAAGTTCGGTTCATGACTTCCAGTTAGAGTAAGAGAAACAATAGGTTATCTGAAAGCAGGTCTAATGTGTAGCACTGGCTCCTTCTGAAAGCTCAGACTCTGCAATGCACTGAGATGGCACCTACACACCAATATTACAACTATGTAAACAGTGTAATTTGGAAATAGACCACACACCATAAATATCATGACAGAATCCTTTTAAAGATACTAAGATTTGTGCACCATGATAAGTGTCTTTTTCAGTGCAATTCAAAACTGCCAATAATAATTTACCTTAAAAAGACAGCATGCTATGATAACAGATTTTTAATAAAGGTTGTGATAAAAGAAATAAGAAGGAGTTGCTGCAATAGCAGCTATTGCTTGGGGACTAGTCTGTTAGTCCAGAAGTGCAGCAGGGCTTTACATACAGGTTTAGTAGAGTAACATATTTAGACTTAGTATAAAATACTCTTCCACTTTTTGTCCAATTTTTGTCTTAGGACAGTTAAAAAGTCAGAAGACAAAAGCTCATTTAAGGGTTTATTTTGCACTGTATCATAAAAGGAAAACCCCTTTTTAATTGTAACTGTAGAATAAATAGCACATATGGATACATGCCAGTTTATTTGACATGGATAGATAAACCCAGAAAGAGCTATGCATTCTGCATATAGGCAATCCAATATACATGTAATGCAGAAAACTACTCCATTAATTCAAGAAGCCACTTAAGAAGCTACTTTGTGTACTATTAGTGGTGATTTAAGGCTTGCACACACTGTTGCTTTAAAAGCAGATGGCTTGGAGGTGTTGTTATAGATAAATATTTATAGGTGCAAAAATAAATTACAGAATTGCGTACATTTGTAAAATACCAGTCTTCTGAAATTGAAATTTCTGCAATAGAAATTTCATAAAACATTTACAACAAACATCTGAAGAAGAGAAATAAAAGTTATTTTGAGCTGAAGCTTCTTATATACTTCAAGAGAGAGCACATCATTTTTAATCATTCATGGATAGCATTATTTCAAGACAAACATCATTACATGGTCGGCAGATCTCTAACTGAACTTTGCCTCTCGAAACACAAACTGTTTTCTTTCTGACACCATGTCTCATGGCAGCTAATGAAGAAGTGAATAAAGTGCCAGGATGGGTGCCAAAGGCACACCATTGCTTATAAGAGGTCAGCTGTCAACATTTTAGCAACAGCAAGTTAATGCATTTACTTTTGAAAATGTTCCTTACTGCTAAATAATTTGGAATTGTTGACCTCCAGTTGGACTGGATGAGCTCAACAGTTTTATGTTGCCAAAGGTATTTAAAATGTGATATATTTGAAACAGTATGTGTCAAACTCAAATATGCACTTTATTTGAAAAAAAAAAAAAAAAGACTTGAGCAAGTAGTATTTTTTGGAGAAGCCAGTTCTCAGGAAGCTGAAGGATTATGGCAGAATGTAATATAGACTGAAATGGGGAGGATGGTAGTCAGGGATGCCAGTTAGTAATGAGCAAATTTTTTGTGCCAGGCATGGATTCTCAGTGAATTTTCACATTTCGCCATTAGCGAATTGGTTCGCAAAACTGTCACAAAAATTTGCCACAGAAAAATTTGTTGCGCGTCAAAAAAAGTTGCAGTCTCGCCAAAATAGGCGTAGCACGTCAAAAAAAGACTTGTACAACAAAAAAAATGCGGGCGATAAAAAAGTTGCACGCCAAACTCATGGACAGATTCACTCATCACTGATGCCAGTTAGCTAAGGAGTTGTTGTCATAAAGACATGACAGTGTGAAAGCATAAATGAGCATTTTAGTTGTTGCTTTAATGTTACGGCCAATAGTCTGTAGAATATAATTCATATTCTTCAATTGTAAATGCCATGTAGCAACTCAAAGCCATTCCCCATAAACAGCACATCAATAGAACATTCAATCATCTGTTCTGACTATTAGTAGGCTAAGTGGGCTATTCTTTTAAAAAACACAGAGAAGTCCCCAAGTGCATACTAACTCTTACTCTCAACTTCAAATGCAAATTAAGAATAAAAAAGGAACCAGTGCACCACAAATTCATGCCTATATTGGCATTTATTAAAAAAAAATCCCCTTAAGTCACATCTTATCAACAATGAAGAATATATTATAAACATGTGGAATGATGCTCCACTATATTCCTTTTTATGTCCTCCTGCACAATAAAATATGTAATAACACTTTAAATATATGCCAGCTCCTATTTTGGTGCTAAAGTCTAATTTCTGATAAAGCAGCAGAGGAAAAGAAATGTATCGGAAGTGACAAAGCATTTGTCTTCTTCAATAGAATGTGCAACTTTTCAATTTGCAAACCACACTTTACAATAGCCATTACATTTACATCAGCCAGACTCTGCAACCTAATTTAGCATAACTATTTTTATATAAATATTGGTAGCATCTTCTTGCCTGTCAGCTTCTATAAACTGCAGCACATTTCCCATCATCCTCAGTCAACTAGAGGCTCACTAAGGGTTACTGACATAAATCAGAAACAGCTGTAGCGCCAAGAGTTTGACATCTTAGCTGTAAAATATTTCCTGGGGCTATAAAACCCTTCATAAAACTGTTACAGTTTGCTTTTAAAATTTCTGAGGCTATTCCCTTTTCGTCTAAAGTCCATCCGACTCCATCAAGTAAAAAAATATATATAAATATAATACATATTTATGACATGCTAGAATATAAAAGCTTCCTGCTAGATGTCTTGCGGATGTATAACATTAGCACACATTTCAATGTTTATAAATCAGTTTTAAATCCCATTCCACCAAGGAGTGCACAGTGATTTCTCTGTACTTCCCACTATTCTAACATAACAGGATGTGTAGTTATTTCTGTGTCTTATAATCTCTCCCCCTGCAGGGATTTCTAGTGCCTGCATTTCCTGGACTGATGCAATGTACTACTAGGTACTGAAAACTTTGTTTTCTACCTTTTTAACAATTTCTATCCAGGGGGAGTTCGCATTTTAAAATAATTGGTGCTCACTGCTCATATATAAACACTGGGCCCATTTTCACATGGGCAGTATCCCATTACAACCAAAAATTGTCTTTTTTTTCTGTACATAGAAGGTGACCCTAAACAGGTGCACCTTCCTTGATCTTACAGGTTAAAGGTAGAACAGGTGTGATTTTGGATGCTTACTTATGTGTAATACAGTTAACTTAAATATATGAATATTTACCAAATATCTGTGATCTGCAAGAGGGTAAACTACTGACATGAAAAATCATTTCGATTGCACCAATATACTGACCAGCAGTGTAACATATACATTTGCATATTTTACTGTTTCTTAGGTTCTAATAGTTTCTGACAGACCAACTGTGTAAAAATCATAGCCAAACACTGGTCCTTAATGGACTTTCCCTGAACCCCCCCCCCTCCCTCTTGTATGTTCTGTCACTTGGTCAGGTCCCTCCTCAGTGCATTAGCTCCACAGAAGAGGTGGGATAGGGACCTTATGATGTACCTAAAAGCAGGGCTGCCATCAGAAATCACGGGGCCCCTCACAACAAAATGTTCTGCCCCCACCCTTCCCCCAATGGCCCCTCCCCCAGCGACCCCTCCCATCAGTACAAAGGACACACAGACATTGGTAGCCAGGGCCCCCTAAAACATTGGTAGCCAGTCCAGGGCCCCCTAAAACATTGCTGGCCCTCTCCCAGTGTCCTCCCCTATGGCCCACTGCATACTATGGCCCTGCTGCATCCTGCTCCCCCCCAGTGTCCTCCAGCTCCCCCCTAGCATCCTCAAGCTCCCTCTCAAGCATCCTCCAGCTCCCCCCTAACATCCTCTGGCTCTCTTCCAAGCATCCTCCAGCTCCCCCCCAGCATCCTCCAGCTCCCTCCCAGTGTCCTCCCCAGCATCCTCTAGCTCCCCCAGCATCCTCCCCAGCATACTCCAGCTCCCCCCTAGCATCCTCCCCAGCCTCTTCCAGTCCTCCTGCGGCTCACGCTGCTACCCCCAGCGTTCACCTGCTTCATCTGCCTGCTTCCTCCAACTGCATCTTATTGCAATGACCCCCGGCTCCCTGCTGCATCCACTCTCTTATAAGGTTTCGCCCTGCGCATACTGACGTCACATGTACGCACGGAGCGCAACCAATCCCAACTGGCCACCAATGACAGGGCTGTAATTCTTTAAAGAGGGCCTGAGGCCGGGCCACCGTTAAAGCAAAGCATCGTCCAGGCCTAGGACATCAGTCCCCCCTGTGCCCCCTGTGTCCTCCCAACTGCTTTACAGGTTTTTGACACATGGGCCGGTGCAACAGAAAAGTGGATACATATGTCATGTGGTGTATTGACCCATAGATATTACATATGTTATAGTTAAGTAGTGGAAATACAGGATATTGTATATTGGCAATCAATATTAAATAGTGATGAGCAAATTTTTTTAGATTTCCACATTTTGCCGATTTTGCCATTGCCAAATTTTTTCACAAAAAAAATTTGATGTGACAGAAATTTACAAAGTGAAGAAAGAGTCGTAGTAGTGTCAAAAAAGATTTGGTTGCATTAAAAAAGTCATGCAGTAGCGACCTTTCACAAATTTTTCAGCAGTTTTGCAAATTTATTGCCAAAGCAATATTGGACATATTCGCTCATCACTAGTATCAACATTGCCTTTGATCAGGCTCCTTGCGTACTCAGCTCAATTTGTATGTAATTATACTTTTTACTTTTACTTTTTTTCTGTCTTGTAAGGTTACCAGTGACAAAAGCTACACTCCGTTGGAAAATATAAAGTGATAAAATGGTACCATTTCCAATATTTTACTTTAGCAATCTCTTATGGCTTTGAGATGCTGCCATCAAGTAGATAACGCCGCATTATTCTGAAGATACACATCTGTCAGGGGCTCTTATTCTCTATTCCTTCTTAATAACAACTAGGAAACCAAAATATATTCGCATATTTTAAACCTTTGAAAAGTTACGGCCATAAGGGAAAAAGTAATCCGTGGAGCCATGTTTCTTATAACAAGCTGTCTAATTGCTCCCAAAGGATATGAGCTCTTTCTGATTATTTAAGCATTTTGAAGTTATTTTATAACTAGGATTCATTTTTTTGTTATCAAGAATTGCCTGTTAATAGAGAACTAAGTGGAATACTTTGTACAGTAATTGGAAAAAACCTGGAGGAAAGTTATAGCATTCCCAGAATGCTCTATGACATTGCTGTGGCACCAAGGGCCAGAATTTTTCTGGCCTACATGCTGGAGGGCCGATAATGGAAGTCAGTTTTGACCACTCCCCTTTTTAAACTGCACCCACTTTGGCCCACACCCATGTTATCAGAATGAGCTTTTAAGACCATACCCACATTATTGGTGGTAGCGCAGCAAAACCCAAATGGTTGGTGCTCACTGTAGGGAAATCACCCTTCATTCATATGTGAAAGAATTATATTATGTCATATTAAGACATACCCTAAAATCCATTTGTGTCTTCTTCCCCTGTGGCTAGCACAGCAACCCCCAGCATATAATTACACAAAATGACTATTTACAAATCCTAACAAACTCCCAGAACAAACCCCTGCAAGGTTCACCTCCCACAGGCAGTATAGGGCAGGCAGAGTATGACACACAGGAAGCATAGGACAGGCAGAGTATGGCACACACAGGCAGCATAGGGCAGGCAGAATATGGCACACATAAGCAGCATAGAACAGGCCGTGTATGGCACACACAGGCAGCATAGAGCTGGCAGAGTATGGAACACACAGGCAGCATAGGTCAAGCAGAGTATGGAACACACAGGCAGCATAGGGCAGGCAGAGTATGGCACACACAGGCAGCATAGGGCAGGCAGAATATGGCACACATAGGCAGCATAGAACAGGCCGTGTATGGCACACACAGGCAGCATAGAGTTGGCAGAGTATGGAACACACAGGCAGCATAGGTCAGGCAGAGTACGGAACACACAGGAACACAGGTAGCATTGGGCACACAGGACAAACAGTGATACAATGCTGGCACTACTCCTAGTCTGAGGTGTGAACAGTGTGGGTTCTTACAGTCTGAGCCTAAGGTGTGAACAATGCAGGGATTAAAAGGTGTAAACAGTAAAGGGTTTAAACCATACAGGGGTTTACAGCCTGAACCTGAGGTGTGAACAATGCAGGGGACTAGTTAATCTCAGCACTCATACCATTTTGAGTTTACACAAAGGTAAGCAGTCACAGCAGCCAGACCGGGGGGGGGGGGGGGCACAGAGGGGAGTGGCGTGGGCCGCCAGTTGGCTGTGGCAGAGGCTGTGACCACAAAATTCATATAGACAACAACAAGAGGTCCTCTGCACTTACCTATAATCAATATAAGTAGGACACTAAGACATTCTGTGCAAGGTACCAAGACATGCCCTCTCTTTAAGCAAAACACAGATTGTTTGTCCATTTCTTGCAATATACTGCCCAACTATGACAATGTCAAAGTCATCCCCAGTCTGGTCAGTCCTACACTTACTTTTAACTGATTCATTATGAATTCCACTGTTTCAATATACATGTAATAAAGAGTTTGACCTGCAACTTGCTTGCCAACCATTTAGTTGCCCTTTTATTGGCCCATTGGGATCACCTGGCTGTAGCTGGAAAAAGTAGGAGTTACAGTTTGAGGGCAACTATTTGGGTGTTTTATTTGTTCTGTGAAGTTGAAAGGTGCCCTGCCTTGTAAGAAAACCCTTCTGTAAATAAAACAGAGACCTTCTGCTTGAAGTTACATTGTGTATCCCTGTCTCTTGATTTGAGAAATATATTACCATTTCTGCCATTTAAATAACCCCCACAATTGTATATGCTAGGGAATATTATATTATTGTGCAGCATATTCAACAGACATTTAAGAATAATGGCAGTGGCATAACTAGATGTTACTGGGCCCCATAGCAAATTAAATTTAGGGCCCCAAAACATTGGTAAATTGACCTAATCTAACAAGATATATTTAAATACAGATTCTGCTTCCCCTGCAGTTACACCCCTAAATAGTGGGGAAAACAATTCAGTTCAAAGTTCACTAACTACTTACTAAGGTACTTGCAGAGCTCTGTTGCTGAAGAATGTGTTATCAGCAAGAGGTTAAGACCCCTTTTGTAATAAAGGGGAGATAAGTTCTACCTACTAAATCAGCGGTTCTCAACCTGTGGGTTGGGACCCCTTTGGGAGTCAAGAACCCTTTCACAAGGGTCGCCTAAGACACATAATTCCGATGGTCTTAGGAACCGAGACACTGCTCCTCTATGGTTGGGGGTCTCCACAACATGAGGAACCGTACTAAAGGGTTGCGGCATTAGGAAGGTTAAGCACCACTGTCCTAAATGTACATAGAATCTTGACCACTGCTAGTCCAAATGTTGGGCTGGTGGTTTCCCCTAACAGTTCCACCAGCATCTATATTCGTGCTCTGGTTTCACCAGCAAGATGAAAGATTAACTCTAGCATCAAAAGCTATATCACAGTCAATGAAAGTATTAGGGACCCATTGCTGAAGCATGATGGGTGATCTTTTTGAACTCTGGCAAAATAATAACCCTACTATGCATGCTAAAGCAAAAACAATATTGAAAATATTTTACAGTAGAACCCCAATTTTAGGTTTTTTACGGGACCATGGAAAAAAGATGTAAAATCAGGGAAATGTGTTAAGGAGACATAAATGTCAACTATTTAAAGGAAATAAGTACAGAGATCATTTTTTATTTGCAACACAGTTCCTTTACTGAGTTATTTCACAGGTTTTAGCAGTTAAGTACTGAAACAACTTCAAACACATACAGTACTGTAAAATATTTTGCATTTAATGCATGTGTTTGATAAAAGTTTGAATATCACTATAAATGAATAAAAAGATGTGGAAAAGCGGAAAGAAGCACTGTATTGTTCCATCTAAAACAAAAATCTGTACCCTTTTAACAAGAATCCGCACCTTGTACAGCCAGTTTAATAGAGGACTGGTGTTTCTGTTGCGCAGTTATAAATTCCCCCTGCTTGTGCAACTCTCACAGTATTTTGTACGCTCCCAGATAGGCGCACATGCGCAGTTTGAAATATGAGGTGATAATGGTGACTCTGACCTTCGTAAGATAGTGCCTGTGATTGTAAGATATGGGAGAAACTTTAATTCCTAATGAAGGCTGTATTTTCACCTAAGCGATTTGCTAGGGAGAGGCATGATAAAAACAGTGCAAAATGCAGTAAATTCATATCTAAAACCCAGGAATAGAGTCCATAGGATACATTAAAATTGGTGGGACCACAACAAAATGGTGTAAAAGGCGGGAAAATGTTAAATTTGGAGTTCTACCGTATATTATTTCTTAGCCAGAAAAATATAACTTTAGCATTAGCAGTCTTATAGCAAATGTTAGCATTAAAAGTCTAAGCACTAAAACACATTTCTTACACGCATACATTTTTAATTCCTATGGTAGCTAAGTTACAGCTCAGAGCATTAATCCATGTGATGGATGTCTGTATTTCTTGCATAACTGATGGGATGGTTCTTGACAGCCAAAGTCAAGCACCATCTTGTTATATAAAATTCAATGGTAGTGGATTCTTCATTTTCTTTGCTGTCATTATCTTCTGGTTATTGACAATCCTCTCAAGGATTCTGGCAATGTATAACTGAAGGATTAAAATGATAGAAGTCTAGCATCCATCACTCTTAAGCGTGGAAAAAAATATTTTGCGTGGAACTTTTACAGTTTATGGTTTTCATGGCTATCCATCAGCAGAAATACTAATATAACTAAATAAAACATGATGAAGGTCAGTCATATTTCACCTTCTCTTGCTTTCTCAAGCTACAAACCTCTTAATTATATGACATCATTAGTGATGAGCGAATCTGTCCCATTTTGTTTCTCTGAAAAATTTGCAAAACTGCTGAAAATTTCGCAAAATTCGGGATTTTTCATCACTCTGGCAATTTTTGCAGCAGATTTACAAAAAATTTGCCAATGGCAAAGCCCAGAATTTCACAGCAAATCCATGCCTGGTAAAAAAAAATTGCTCATCACTATATATCATTTTAGGAACTGGACAATGGCGTCAAGTTTTACTTGCATTTGAGAATTAAAGATGGTATTTATTAATGCATCTAGTAAATTTTAACATTATTAAAAGCAAAGACCCCCTTTGTTATTGTTTCGGTATTTGGTTACAGTATGCTATCACCTAATATATTTTTCATTTGTTATCTATCATTTACATGCAATTTGTGACACCCTAACTCTGGACAAACCAAGCAATTTAAAGGGGTTGTTCATCTTCAATGCCCAAATATTATTAACCACAACAGCATGTCAGAAAATCCATTTTCCACAAAAATCCATTTTCCACTTCATCCCTATATGCTTACATCATCACATCCAGGCTTTGCCCTTACTTTTTTCCTGTTGAACCAGTTTATTGGTTGCTTGTGCACGCTAACCAGTTGCATAAATTTAAAGGTCATTGGTTATTTTCTCCCTTGCAATGGCATAGGCAAACAGACTCAGCATATCACAAATCTAACATACTGTTATGTTAGATTTGCAGCACTCTGTCACAGGCACAGGAAGCAATGTCAGACTGACAGGAGACACAGCCCAGCCATTGGGAGTTAAGTCTGCTGCCAGTACTATGCGTGATATCATATAAGGAAGTAAAAAAGCAAGTGTAGATTTTATAGGGGACACTCCCCCCCCCCCCACCACCACCACCACAGGGTCTGTGCAAAAGTGAAGAATCAGCAGAGAGATGATTCTAACATGTTAACTATGTATATGGCAAAGTTTGTTCTGTTAATGTGAACTGTTAGATTTGTGAATGTTGTACAAATGTGAACAACCCCTTTAATGGTACTTGCATTTCATACAAAGCATACTAGAGATTCCTATATGCCTCATCCCTCATGAATACAGCATTACCAAACTCACGCAGCACTTCTTGGGGAAATGCACTCTGAAATGGAGTATAGAGATGTGATGAAATTCTGATTCCTGTAGGGCAGTTAGCAAAGTTAAAAAAACATGTTTGATTGCAGCTATTAAATTACATAAATCAGGACAATAGTAAGATTTGAGTTGCATTAATGCATGGGCTATAAATACATGCTATAGACTGTGAAGTGTTCATGTCTCGGCCTTCTTTACCTTGCCAATTGACTTCTCTCCATTGGTCAACCCATATTCATCCTCCTCACTTCATTTGTCAACCCATAGATTGTGAGTCCATCAAGTTCAACCCTTCCAAGTAAACCCAGCACACACAAACCTATACTTACCTATCTATACACTCACATTTATATACTATATATATATATATACATTTATACTAACTGTAGATCTAAGTATCACAAAAGCTTTGGATTCTATGCTTGTTCAAGAACTCTTTCAAGCCCCTCTTAAAGGCATTAAAGGCATTATGTATGGGGTTCTTTGTTATTACCTTTTTAACCCCCTTTTAATTGTCTTGCCTTCCTGTCTGATTCCTCTTGCTCTTACTTTATGCATTATGCTCATTATGGAAACTAGTCCTCTCTTTAGCCCACACACAGGCTCCCCACCTCTCATCTCTTGCCACCATTAATTGCTCCAATATTATTGTGGCACTCAATTCACAGTTATGCATGTGCCTCTCCTGTCTACTAATTCTGGCCCTGTATTGGGGAAATGGTTGACATAATATCCAGACAGTTTTTGTGCACTTTTAAATGGTGCTTAATCTTAGGTGGAGGGGGAATTTTTTGTTTGGGGAGGCTAAAGATGGGACAAACACAGACTTACCTGAAGCTAGTGGATTCACAGCTAGCATAAAAATTAACCTTCCAACTGCCTCTTTCAGTTGCCACTGACTTTCAGGGACAATGTGCAAAAGTTCAGGTGAGAGTACTTTATCATACTAAAATGCTTATAGGGTGAAAATGCATTTCTGTGAGGTCCCAAATGAGTTCACACTATAGGGGTGATCGGTTACCTTAAATGTGTTTTAGTTTGTTTTATAAAGAGGAAGACAGTGGGTACTGAAATCCCAGACACACACACAAGCATACAGTCTGTATTTACAAACATGATGCTAGATATTCAGGCATGCCCTTGCACTATTACATTGCCTCTAAAACACAACATTGGGGTGCTTTCCAGCCATATAGTCTCATGCGGGCTCCACTGTACCTAACTAGAAATGAACAAAACAGTGATAAAAGTAAAAATCTAAAAGTGCAAAAACAAAAAAAAAAAATTGTAAATGCACAATTAGCTTTTTTTGGGGGAAAAGAGTTAATTTTGGACTAGAGAAAGGGTGATAGGGATATTATAGATGCCAGGTTACAAAAAATATTTAATTTAGGCTAGTGAGTCAGCTTTTAGAACATATACAGTATAGTACCTGTGGGAGTGGAATGAAATCTGCAGCAACTGTACAGAGCTAGCGAGGAACTTAAAGGAGAATGCAAGTCAAAATTTAAAAAGCATACTGCCCAATAGTCCTCCTATTGTTTAGTAAAAACGCCACACTTTTGGCTCACCCAATCAAATATTTACTCAGTCACACTTAATTCACATTTTCTAGAACAGGCAGCCATCTCTAAAAAGGTATTCTCCCTTCCTTTCCCTCCTTGCTTCATACTGCACATGTGTTTCATTTCCTCCCCTCTGCCAGATCCGCTTCTGATTGGCTGGTGGGCATGTGTAGCTCAGAACAGGATTAGACAGGATCAAGTTACACACATGCTCAGAGAATAGGAAGGCTGCTGCTGGCAGCCTACATGAAGGGGAGAGAGATTTTAGTGATGTCACTGTAGTCTTCACACTGCTGTAGGCTGCCAGCACCATATCTCAGAGAAGCAAGCATGGATCTGGGAATTTAGATATGCAGTAAGTACTTAAAAAGAATGCCTTTAGACTTACTTTGAATTTGTATTAACCTTTCATTGTCCTTTAAGTAAAGTTTGCAAAACCTTATCAGTGTTCATTTCTGCAGTGCCTTCCTCTCCCCAATCCTGCCTACATCTGTGGTTTGACTGGTTAATTTCACTGTCTATTAAGAGACATGCACTCTGACTGGATCTTTCTTCTTGTGGCTTCTCCAATCAGAGTTGAGCTCTTTACAACAGAACTCTGGTTCTTTGCGGGAATGCAAGATGTTAAGTGCAGAGAAAGTCAAGTACTGACTTTTTTTTTTGTTTTTTTGCCAAGCAGGTTTGGTTAGCCTTATTGAAAATCTGCCTATGTGCTTAATAATGCATACTTATTTCAGAAAACAATGCAAAATGAAAAGCTGAGCTCACAATTGAACATTATTGAGCAGTGCCACCGCAATTTATATTTATATATGATGGGGGGGGGGTCGTAGTTGCAGTGTGCACCTTGGGTGCTAATACTACTTTGCCCAGTTCCCTTTTGAAGCTATTGGCATTATAGAAAGAAAAGCTGAAATGCAAACAACCAAGACGCTACATGTTTCCAGTGCTGTTACCAGGCAACATAAGGAGAAAGTAAATAAGAGAAAAGCTGTAATTCAGACACATCTTACTGTTCTCTCTGACAGTTCTGTCATTATTATGACCTAGTTAATGATTTTGAAGAATGGCATGACAAAGTATTGGTGATATATTATTTCCTTTCTAACAGCGCTAAAGAAAAGAAGCTGAGTTAGAAGAACCCTAAAAATTGAAACTGCTGAATCTCACCAATGACAGAAATATAAAGACATGAGATACTGAAAATATCATTGGTTTCTTCATTATTGATATTTCAATCTGTAATGTGGAAATGTGGTAAAAGTGACATCTTGTAAAAGCAGCTCTGGTAGAAGCAATATATGTTTAGCTGGAGTAATGTAACCCACATTTTAGTAAATATTTTGATAGTGGGAACACTAGATTGTTCCAGCTTGTGAGATGTTACATCCTGTAGGCATAGATTAGCATCCCTACAGGCAAGTTCTGGTGGCACCTTGGTTTATAAACACAAGTATCAAAAGGGTCTACCGACGCAGAGAAGGCTTTTGATAGAGTAAACTGGACATTTTTAAAACATATGTTAGAGGGCCTAGGCCTCACTAACATCTTCAGGGATAAAATAATGGCTCTATATTCAGACCCTACGGCACAGATAAAAATCAATGGTATCAGGTCAGACTCCCTCCATATCAGAAATGGGACGAGACAGGGCTGCCCGTTATCCCCCCTATTGTATGTCTTATGTATGGAGCATCTACTAATAGCACTTAGAGCAAATAAGGATATCAAAGGTCTGACGGTGGGACTACATGAATACAAAGCAGCAGTGTTTGCAGATGATCTTATGCTGTTTGTAACAAAACCTCACATTTCTATGCCATGTATCATGAAGGAGTTACAACTTTATGGGGACATCTCTAATTATAAGATTAACATGTCCAAATTAGAAGTACTACCAATTTTTCTACCCAAGCAAATGGAAATGCTGTTAAAAATGAAGTTCACATTTAAATGGCAGAGGGACAAAATTAGATACCTGGGAATACTCGTACCGCAGAACCTAGCTAACACATATTTATATAATTACAAACCCCTGCTAATAGACAACGGCCTCTCCGATGCCTTTGGATTACAAAACTTACAAATGCACCATGTGCTGGAACCCCCGGATAAACCCTCTATGATAAAAGCAAATGCATCGCTGTGGAACAACAGAGACCATTGGAGATACACCCAAATAAAACATTATCTGAACAAAAATCCTATTCTACAACGAGCAAATAGAACTCTCACTGACTTTGAAAAATTGTGCGACTCTAAAATACCTAACAATCACTTAATCTCTCGGCTTTATAAACTGATACTATCAAAAAAATATCCAAACTTACCTTACTTTACACGGGCCTGGAATGAAGAACTCCAATTGAACCTGCAGGAAGAAGATTGGAGGAAAATTTTCAGACTTATAACAAAATGTTCCATTAGTAACAGATATCAAAAAAATTCATACAAAATTCTCTCAAAATGGTACAGGACCCCCTCCCAACTTTACCAAATGGCTTTACTGTCAAACAACAAATGTTGGAGATGTCACTCTGCCCAGGGGTCCATATCCCATATCTGGTTTACATGCCCTGCATTGTCCCATTTTTGGAATGCTGTACAAATAACCTGCCAGGAGATCCTGTTGCCAGGTAACACTTACCCCCCAATTAGTACTTCTACATTGTACTGATATGCCTGAACATATCTTTAAACACAGCCTCTTATTACAAATGCTGCTAGCAGCAAAGATCCTAATCCCGAGACATTGGAGGGATATAAACCCACCCACCATAGAAGAATGGATCCTTACTATAAAGGATATATATATAATGGAGGAGATCACCTTCTTGTTACGTGAGAAACAACAGGAGTTCGTGATGACCTGGCAACCCTGGGTATCCTACCTACAATCCAATAATAAATTGTAACTTGATAATAACATTATAACTGTGCCACAACGCCTATTACTTACCATATATGTGCCAGCCAGCTTCAGCCTCAGGCTCCCTATCTTCTTTTCTTTTCTTCCTTTGTCCCTCTCTGTCTGTTCCCCACATGGCTCCCTTTCTTCTTCCTCCATAGGTAGTCCATGGCTCTTCCAACTATCCTTTCATGTTCTACATGTTTTTGTTTTTTTTTTCTCGTACTACTGTAATGTAATCTACAATTGCTTATAGCTTATTGTGCAAGAATTATTATAAATGAAACTGTAACAATTAATATGCTGTAT
This sequence comes from Xenopus tropicalis, assembly GCF_000004195.4. Taxonomy (NCBI): domain Eukaryota; kingdom Metazoa; phylum Chordata; class Amphibia; order Anura; family Pipidae; genus Xenopus; species Xenopus tropicalis. Next base: position 60,052,913 of record NC_030678.2, on the reverse strand, counting down.
TAATAAAGTCTTGTTGAAATGCGAAAAAAAAAAGTATCAAAAGGGCCCCTGCTCCCACTAATAAGGAAGTCAGGACTCTGCCGTCACAGAGATGGTTATAATTTTGATTCTTATTAAATTTCCAACCTTCCCTAAAATTAGAGAACATAAATCACAATAAGGGGGTCATTTATCAACAGTCGAGTTGAATTTTTTCTCGATTTGAGCTTTTAAAAAACTCAAATTCGAGTTATGGTATGTCTGTTACATACTAACCTGAAAACACACATAAATCACAATAAGGGGGTCATTTATCAACAGTCGAGTTGGATTTTTTCTCGATTTGAGCTTTTAAAAAACTCAAATTCGAGTTATGGTATGTCTGTTACATACTAACCTGAAAACACATGTAAAAAATTTCCATCTAAAAGCTTGCAAGTTTCTATAGAAGTCGTGGGAATTGTTATAGGCAAAGTCAAGCCATATTTTCAAACTTGGAAAAAAATACTAACAAATCATGATATTCAAGTTTTTTATTCAAATATGAGTTACCTTATTAATAAACAAATGAGCATTTGAAATTCAAGTTTATTCAACTTAGAAAAGCAAACTCAAATTCACAAACTTGAAAATTGATAAATAAGCCCATAAGTATTGAGGTTATTTTATACACTTTAGAGCTCCTGCTATTTTGGCTGATGCTGGCGATATTACAACCTGTATATGCTATGCCAAGATATAATTCACAAAAAAACATAAATAACCTATACTGAATCTCCTTGTAAAAAAAGTCACTGGTTAGTTCTTGGTTTGCAAATAGAGTTTACTGGTCAGCTGTTTGAAACAAACATCTGATTGGTTGCTATTACTGGTGAGCGAATTTTTTTACCAGGCATGGATTCACCAGGCAAACTTTCCCAAAAAATTCAAAAGTCAAAAAGTGTTTTTCTGCAGCTATTCCTATACTGCACAGACTATTTCTATTCTGGGCAACCTTTTTTTTACCACAAAACCTTTTTTTTTTTGCAGCTATTGAAATCATGGGCATTTTTTGTTGCTGCAAAACCTGTGAAACCCATTGACCTAATACCCATTGACCTCAATATGTTTTGTGTAAAAAAAAAGTTGCCATGAAAAAAATTGTATTTTATGCAGAAAAATTTTATGCAAAAAAGTCACAGTGAAAAACAGCCATTGATTCCAACATATTTTTGTGGAAAATATCACCACAAAAAAACACCCGCTGGAAAATGTTGCAGAGAAAACATCTAATTTGAATTCAATGCATTTTGCAAATTTTCCCCATTTTGTGCATTTTCTGGTGGTTTTGCGGATTCTTCGCAGATCACTTGTTCTTGCTAGGATTGATTACTAGGGGGCTGATTTACTTACCCACGAATGGGTCGAATGGAGTCCGATTGCGTTTTTTTCGTATTGATCGGTACTTTGCGATTTTTTCGTATGTTTTGCGATTTTTTCGGATTCTGTACGAATTTTTCGTTACCAATACGATTTTTGCGTAAAAACGCGAGTTTTCCTATCCATTACGAAAGTTGCGTAAAAAGTAGCGCATTTTGCGTAGCGTTAAAACTTACGCGAAAAGTTGTGCATTTTTCGTAGCGTTACGTTTTAACGCTACGAAAAATGCGCAACTTTTCGCGTAAGTTTTAACGCTACGAAAAATGCGCAACTTTTTACGCAACTTTCGTAATGGATACGAAAAACTCGCGTTTTTACGCAAAAATCGTATTGGTAACGAAAAATTCGTACAGAATCCGAAAAAATCGCAAAACATACGAAAAAGTCGCAAAATGTTCGTTTTCAAGTCGGAACTTTTCCAATTCGGGTCGGATTCGTGGGTTAGTAAATCAGCCCCTAGATGTAGTCAAACCTAGGGGCCCATGTTTCAACATTCTCATTTTTGTGGCTTTAGAATTTTTTGAAACCACGGAAAAACTAATTTTCTTGAAAACCATGAATGACAAGTGATTTATTAAAACAACCTTTTAAATGTTTTCATATTATCGCACAAATTAAAGTGTTGCACAAATAAAATATGCATTGTGTTAGAGAAGCTCCCTTCCACAAGCTACAACTGTTCTGTTACTAATTTTTTTTTGTCGCCACACTTTTTTGACACGCCTGCACCCAATTTGACAAAAAAAAATCAGTGCGACGAATTTTCCCGCGGTGAATTTTCACTGAAGTTTCACGAAACAATTCACCAATGGCGAAATGCAGAAATTTGCTGTGAATCCATGCCTGCCAGAAAAAATTCGCTCAGAGCTATTTATCTGTTTTTATCTTAATAACCCTGTTTGTATTAATGTATTCTACTGTACAGCGCTGTGTACATAAGTAGTGCTTTATAAATAAAGATATACATACATACATATATACATACATACATACATACAAACACTCCTCCCATACAGCTCCTTAAACAGATGGGGGAGGGCTGGGGAGGGCTGGGGAGGGCAGATAATAATGATAAGGGTTTTTTTACTAACCCAGTAGGCCACATTTGCCTATTTCCTTGTCCTTTAATGCTGTTACTATATTTAACAATTGATTCATTAGTTTTTCAACGCTATTTTTTTTTTTAAGCTAGAAACTGCAGACTCAGGCTGTAAGTAACTGACAGATTTGACAAAAACAAACAACCCTATCCCTATTGATATTGAAAAGTAAAACAAAAACCTGATTAGTGGATCTTATTTAAACTGTGTATTTTAAGGAGCGTTAATACTGCAGTTGTTTATACATGCAGGGTCTGACCTGACAGGAGACTATAAACTATTCTGACTGCAAGTCTATTTTCAGTCAATTGCAGTAGAGAAGCTTTTCCAAGATTAGCTGAAATTTAAATTTTCTTGTAGTCATTGCCAGGAGATCTCACTTTGACTTGCACCTAGAAGCAGAGCAAAAAAAATGTCTCTTGTTATTTTGTTTTCATGTTATAGCAAGCTGAAAATAGAAAAGTCATTCAATGAAACTTTTATTACAAGAAATAACAAACGCCAAAGTGTTTACCCACGTTCCTCCCCTCCTTTTTTTCTTTGTTATTTACCCTTTTCACAAATGTGTAACTATGCTAGCAGCTACTATGCTGGTTTCCAATTTAGTTGGATTGTCTAAACTGTGTTCTAATAATATAATATAATACGTTTTGCACATACCCTTTTATACACTCCCATATGTATACCTGATAAATGGGCGATCCCTTAAAGGTTGCATAATGTTTCTTGCACACAGCAAATAAATATAGAAGGGGTTTGGTCCCACTGAAGAATCTTTTATTGTATATATCATGTATTTAATGCAGATTCAAAAAAACGTTTTAAGTAGAAAAAACTATAGATATTTCTTATTGAAAACAGGCAAAAAGTATGTTCCGGCAGAAGCCATATTTATAGAACCTAGGTTGAACAAGGAGTCATATTGATTTTAATAATATTATCTTTAAGTGCCTTCAATACAGATGGAACTTAAAATATGCTTTTACCATGTCAAATAGTCACCTATAAATACTATATTAAATATAAATACTATATTTTCTTTAAAAATGTTGGAGTAAGGGTGCCCACCCACTCTAAGTGCAAGTAGGGAATAAAGGATCATACTTTGTAGTTTGAAGTAATATAGCAATATATCAAAAATATGCCCTTGGGGATATGAGTGGGCATATACGTAGGACTGCAAGCACATCAATTAATTTTGTAACCTTCATGTCCCACACGATGGGTTTCAGTACTGTCACCAATATGCCATTAATTCTTTCCACCCACATGTTGAAGGGTACCAGTAAGCAACGAGTGAGTGAAATTTGATCAGTGGACTATATCTTAAAGGCTTATTGTACTAGGCCATTTTAGCCAATTGTTAATAAGTAACCCAAGTATTTTGAAAGGGTTACAAAAAACTTTCTTGGGGGTTTATTTTTCTTATAATGTATCAGTTTTCGTTGTTAAAAGAAATGAATCATTGAAAATCATTCAAAAGCCATGCCTATACGTTTATTGTCTCTAATAGAATAGAAATGTAAGGCTTAAGCGTGCAGCTCCTATCCCTTGTGATTTACATTGCAATATATTTTTTATCACAGCCAGTGATATTACTGAGTCTTGCCAACCAGAAGATCAAAATGATTTTAATTGCTCTACTGGTGCAATAAAAAAATATACAATTTAGAAAGAAACTAATAAACTCAAAATTAAAACAAAATTGCAGGGCCCATCAAGATTTACTTATCAACACTACAAAGATGCAACTGACATAAAGATGCAAGTCACTATAATATTTATGATATGCTTTTGATATTGTTACTAGGAAACTTCAATATGCTTTAGTTCTGTCAATGATTCACATAATGCAGCAATGGAAAAGGACACAATTCACGTAGGCTATACTGAAGTCACTAGAATAAAAGTAGCACATTTGTTCAAGATTTGCACTGCTTTTTCTTGTTACACTAATACTGACAGCGTGAACTTGTTTGATTGGGCTGATCCAGACTATGGTGGGGTTCAGATGAAAAACATTTACACTGATCTAGTTACACAGTGTCTTTAACTGTCAGTCTGAACTGATCAAAGATAATTGCTAACAGGTAGATATGGGTTGTACATTTCACTCAACTTACTACATAAGCCTATAAATCTCAGTGTGAAGACATTCATTTAAGTGGCAGTCTTGACTTTTGTGTGAACCTTTCTCAGCCTTCCTACTATATCTCTTGGATTCCACTTATCCTTAAAATAATGAAAGCTGACAGCTTTGAGCTGCTCTAATACATTAGGAAGAAAGCAGAGCACAAATCAGCATTTTGTATTGAGGTACAGCAGCCTTAATCCCCACTTCAAGTCCAGAAACAGAAATGCATCAAATCTTTAATTTTTGGATTCATCTACATAGTGAGCAGAATGCAAACCCTAATTTTAGGTATTAAGATTTGAGCAAATTCCCCAAAAATCACATGAAAAAAAATTGCTGTTTGGCGCTTTAATATCACAAGATTTTTAAGGGCTCATGAACCAATGGAGAGAAACGGTGGAAACTGTATAAAACATATGTAAGGCATAAATATTTACTCACTATTCACTCTTTCTCCATGTGAGCTCATGTGGGTTTTGTTCCTTGCTCTCCAAAATGAATGGTTTAACTGTCTGTATTCATAAGGGGAGGGATGTGAGACACTCTGTGCTCATCATTTGATGTTGAGATCCTTCTTTCAAGCGTCAGGTGGGTGAAGATAAAAGCCCACAAGCACCTCACCCTAATTTAAAGATTGACTGAGGGTGGGAACAGGAAGCACAGCAGTTGAGAGAAGCCAAAGAGCCAAAACAAAGTACCAGGGATGAATCAGGAGCAGGCAAGGGTCAAGATCAATAGCAATCAAGTATATGAGAGGAGCACTAGGAAAGCAAGTAAACGTGATATCCAAGTGCTGGGTAATGGTGGTGAAAGTCCTATAAAGGCAAAGGAGTTGGTGACAAAACATGCTCTGATGTTGACACACCTGCAAACCCAGATGGATGCTTCTATGCACAGTGGAAAATGCCACTGAGTATAGAGAATAGGCCTCAACACATGTTCCTACTGGACAGAACATCAGTAAGGTACGTTGCCCCTTCTTTCTGGGCATCAGCAGAGGAATTTATTTATTGATGGATACAAGAGATAATGAATAACGAAGTTGCACAACATCTAAATACCCCAGCACTGTGATTTCTTAAGCAGCATGGCAGGTAATTGCAATCTGTAAGTGTAATCTAATGAACCATTCACACCATAACAAAATTTTTGGTGAATTAAGGAGCAATTATGTTTATGTCTTACATTCTTATCTCACATTGACAAGCATTTTGCTGCGATTAATTAATGTTAGCATAGTAGACTTTACCGTTCTGTTTAAATTACCCATTTAATCAAGATGCCTAAAATGTTGTATAGCTTTTTCTATCACAACAGAATTAGAGCAAAAGTCTCTGTGCAGGAATGCAAGCAAATTTTAATGTTGAAATCATAAAGATGCATTTACTGATTTCTCAGTGAAATAGCAGCAAGATAAAATGTAATTATACTTTAAGAGAGCACATATCAGATATATGAAATACTTAAGCCACATGTATGCTAAGCGCTAGTGCAAAGCACTTAAATGGACACACCATTAAGCAAGTATTGACACCAGTTTGTTCTTAGTCCCTTGCTTGGATGCAAATGCTGTTAGTAATGCTACATATCGGAAGTGATACCAATCTAACACAAATACAGAGGAAACTGCATCTACCACAACTGGTACATGATTTGTAGTGATGAGCGAATTCACATAACACAGTAAAGTTAATGGACTAATTCACATTTTCTCCAGCAACTTTCTTTTTGCTCTAACTTTACTGGGCAACATACATTGGAATCCATGAGCATTTTTAGCTGCTAAAATTTCACTCCAGTTTCATCCAAATATATGCTGTAAAATGCAAAATTTCAATGCACTCCATACCTGGTGAAAAATTTAGATTATCACTAGTGATTTGACTGATTTGCAGAATGAACATCAAAATGCATTCATGCACAACTAAGCGTAAGCTTGTGATCCCCAACCAGTGGCTCGTGAGCAACATGTTGTTCATCAACCCCTTCGATGTTGCTCTTAGTGGCCCAAAACCAGGTAGTTATTTTTGAATTCCTGACTTGTTGGCAAGTTTTGGTTGGATAAAAACAAGATTTACTACCAAATAAAGCCTCCTGTAAGCTGATAGTGTGCATAGAGGCTACCTAATAGCCAATCACAGCCCTTATTTGGCAACACCTATGATGCCTGTGTTGCTCTTCAAGTCTTTTTACATTTTACTGTGGCTCATGAGTAAAATAGGTTGGGGACCCCTGCTGTAATTATTCTGGACTTCTGTGACAAAATCTGCATTGCGGGGAAAAAATGACCATTTGTATCTGAAAAATTTCACTTTGCAGCACGCTTCATTCTTTTTTTCATTTTCAGCTAATCAGATATTCACAACCATTGTTCTAATTGCACTCGACCGGTAAAAACAAACTGCTAATTAATGAGAGAAACAGTTCAATAAAGTTTCAAAGAGTTTACCGCTGGCGAAGCAATTTTTAATTTTATCTTGAAAATGCTTAACTTTTAAAAACCTGGATCAATTTGAAAAATGTATTTAATGGCATGGGCTGTTTAAATTCAGATATTTATCCCAAAAAAACTTGATTTTTTTTTGTCAAAACTGCAACAAATACAAAAGTAAAAATACACCATCTAAAAGCTGTAGAAGTCTTGTAGAAGTCAGTGGCAGAGGTGTCCTTTTTACAACTGGAAGATCTTTCTTTGCTTTGTGGTTTTAGAGGATTTTAGGTTTTTTGACACTTTAATTTGTGCGACAATATGAAACATTCACATCTCATGAAAGTTCAGCTAAATTGTGCCGTGAAAATTTGCAGTTGCATCAAAAAAAGATGCGATTGTGTCAAAGAAAGGGTGCAGTTGCATTAAAAACCGCGGGAACAAAATAGCTCAGCCGCGTCAAATTTTTTTTTTGCTGAAGCGAATTGGGACTCGCTCATCACTGCTAGTTTTACCTTGTTCAAGCTTACACGATAAACTATGGCTTTCTACAATTGCTATACCATGTAGGTGCCTAGGCTACATCTGTGCAAGGAATACATGGGAAAGAAAGATGTGCAGGTCTAAGCTCCTCCACTGGCCAGTGTATTTAGCCTCCATTTAGTAGTGCTACACTTTCCATTTGTATATCTTACTTTATTTCCCTATTTATACAGTATACTGTACTTGAAGAAACTTGGGGGATTAGCTCAATATCAATCTTTTTTTCTATTTTCAGTCTTTGCTAACTTGATTCCCTTTTTGCAAGGTTTGTTTCAGTGCTTGTAGATATTTAATGACATCCCTGTCTGTTTTAATTTTTACAAATGGCATATTCTCTTTTCCTAATATTGCTTCTAATATCCTCTTATTCAACTGCACTGGTTTCAATTTACTCTTGGCATTTTTGTTACTGAAAAGTAGAAACCTGAAACAGTATCTAACGTTCCTTGAAAAGCCTGCCTCTTGTAATCTATATTCCAGTTTGAGACTCTTTATCCTTATCTAATTTATCTTTGTTTGAGCTTTTTATTAAAACTTTTAAAATTCATTACTCTTGAACTTGTTTGCTTTGAAAAAATATATCAAATTAAAAGGGGAAGGCAAGAAAAAAGTCTTGATTTGGTACACATAACTCCCCTTCCCCAAACAAACTGCTACATTTGCAAGTGCCTTCCTTCTATACAACAGCTGCAGGGGTGCATATTGAACAGCACCTATGTTCCCTCTCATGACTGCCATCTTGGATTTTCTCTTCTGGCCATGGATAGAAGTTTTTGAATACACCGCCTTTACCTGTCTATTTTGACATTGGACAGTCCTGAAACCTGTACAACTATGTGTCCCATTGATGTACAGAATTTTTATTCACAGATTGAAAAATAAAAAGTACAAGTAAGAGGGTTTGCTTTATATATGCCCTGCCAAGAAGCCACACACATTAACAAACAGGCCTTTATCTTTCCATAACTGTCCCTATGTATGTTCTTACCTTTATTCAAATTCAATATAGGGCTGAAGGACAATGTTGTTACATTTTTCAAGCCTTCTATCCAGACAAATGGTGTAAAAACCTCAATCCTATATTTAGGTATCAACTTGACTTAACCAAACTCACGTATAGTTAAGGAAAATGATGAAGGTTGAGTTCATTCCATTAAAACTAAACTGAGAAAAAGAAATCCAGATAGTTAGTACTTTGCAAATTGACCCTTTTATGTTTACAAATAAGCTGCAGTTAAGGAAATCCTTTTACAATACCACAAGCTTCATTCAGTGTGTGAGTGAAATCGGATTGGCTATATAAGGCCTGTATCAGACTTTTTTTTAAATTTAAGTTACTAAAATAAATTAACTGATCATCTATTAGGAAATTCAGCTAGGAGAGCTGCACTGATTGCATTTAATGTAAAGACATTCATTCAGCAATCAGTGCAGCCCAGATCCTGCATTACATACACTGCTTCCCACAATCCATTCTTATCCATTATACTTCATTGATTTTTTCTTGCCCTTGTGTCTTCACAATTCTTTAGGCCTATTTACTACACCCTCATTGCCATGGCCCAAGTCGGTTCTTTCATTACTCTCCCTATGTATGAAAAGCCCACTAGTGCTGCCAGCTTCTCATTCAGATATTTTTATGGGCTACTAAATAGGTAAAATTTCACACAGAGAGCGTCTGGCAAATCCAGATCACCACCAAAACGAAGTAGACAGTCCTTGGTTTATATTAAAAGCATTTGAAAGTTTATTATTATTTATACACAATTATACATGAATAGCCTTATGCGTTTCTTGCCTCACAAGGCACTTAATCATAGGCTGGTCAGGCTGATCATAGGCTGATATATGCAATAAAATCTCTCTCTGGCCCTTTCAGAAATTAATAGAAATATTTTATATTTCCATGTATAATTTTTTTCTTATACCTGCAGTTAAGACACATTTGGAGCTACTATCACAGCTAACTACTAGAGAGGATGTGGGCAAATTGCAGATACATTTTTATATGTGGTGGAAAGCCCAGTACTGGGAAAATTCTGGTATTACTTTGCCCTTCTTATAAGTCAATTACCTTGTTTAAGGATACCTTATCCCCAGCTTCAGCACTGCTAAACCTGGGCATTTAAGCTTTTCAACACAGTACTAGAGTGGTAATCTACCATATTTTGACAGCTGCTAGAAATACAGTAGCAACAAATGCAAGAAGTAACAGTAAAAATGAATTCACACACAGACTTATAGACACAGGTCTATACCATAAATACAAGAAAAACAATACTTCACACATTGGCAACTGTGGTTGAGTAAATATGGGGATGATAATATCAAGGTTAAGTCTCAAAATAACTGAGCCAGACAAATATTTTCATTATCCGTAAAAAGTTGCAAGCCTTTTGTCGCCGAAATATATAGAAATTATATACTATATAATAGTACAGTGATCACTAACCAGTGCCTCGTGCACCATGTTGCTCACCAACCCCTTTTGATGTTGCGCCCAATGACCTTAAAACAGGTTTTCATTTTTTTATTTCTGACTTGAAGACAAGATTTTGAGGCATAAAGACCATGTGTACTGTCAAGCAGAGCCTCCTGTACTCTGCCAGTCATTATTGGGCTATCAAATGACCAATCACAGTCCTTATTGGTCATGCCCTAGGAAATTGTATCATGCTTGCATTGCTCCCCAACATTTTTTAAATTTCAATGTTGTTCACAGGTAAAAAGGTTTGGGGACCCCTGGTATACTAAGTAGTGATGGATGAATCTGTCCCGTTTTGCTCCACCAAAAAATTTGCAAATCTTTCAAAAGTATCGCAAAACAGTGGAAAATTCGCAAAACAACGAAAACGTTGCAGGTCCAAAAAATTGTTGCATGCATCAAAAAAATGACACACGTGCCCTTTTTGCTTTGTTTTGTTTTGCAACAATTTTTTTTTACACACAACAATTTTTGACCTAGGCAACAATTTTTTTTTTCATGGTGAAATTTTTGCAGCTATTTTTTTGCATGTTTCGCTAAAAAATCCATCAATGCCGAAACACGGAAATTCACTGTGAATCCATGCCTGGCAAAAAATTTCACCCATTACTTATAGTAAGATATTTAATTATTATGGCTTTGCAACTTGATTAAAATCAATTTAAAATGTTTTATGTCATAATATCACCTTGCCGGAAATCAGCTACCAAGTGGAGACATGGCAGTATCACTTCTGCTGTTAGTGCCAGTGTTTGAGTTGCAGAAAAATTGCAGTGTGTCCAAGCAACAACTACATTCACATATTTAGTAATTCAGCAAATAATTTTAAAGGAAAATATTTTAGCTTTTGGACATTTAGGGGCTGATTTACTAATCCACGAATCCGAATCCGAATGGGAAAAATTCGGATTGGAAAACGAACATTTTGCAACTTTTTCGTATTTTTTGCGATTTTTTCATCGGCGTTATGACTTTTTCGTAAATTGTCGCAACTTTTTTGTAACCATTATGACTTGCGAGAATTGTCGCGACTTTTTCGTAGCCGTTACGATTTGCTTGTATATTGTCGCGACTTTTTCGTATTGAGCGCTCGTAAACGGCGGGCAAAACTTTCAGACTTAGCATGATTTTGGAAGCCTCCCTTAGGACTCAATGGCACTCTGCAGCTCCAACCTGGCCCAAGGAAAGTCACGATACTGAAGCTTGAATGAATCCGAAACTTTTGTACTCGGCGCGACGGCTACGAAAAAGTTGCGACAATTCACACAAATCGTAATGGTTACGAAAAAGTCGCGACAATTTAAGAAAAAGCCATAACGGCTACGAACAAGTCACAACAATTTACGAAAAAATCGCAAAATACCAATCATTACGAAAAAAAAATGCATTCGGACGCCTTCGGAGCGTTCGTGGATTAGTAAATGTGCCCCTTAGATTGGCATATGTTATTTTCAGTTAAAAACATTCTTGAAACAACAATAGATACTATTTAGATACTCTGTTTATAGACTCACATAATATTGCAATTTTTTTCCAGAAATGAGAAATTATAAAACCTTTCTGAAAATAATGCTTTTAAATATGCAAGGCCAGAAGAATAATATTCTGGATGATGTGTTGGTCATATTGGGTATGTATCACCATTTCAGATAATGTGTTTATTACATATGACTAGGTGTGAATGCTTTTGGCGGTGGGAATTTTGCAACATGTCTGAATGTTTTACAGAATATGTTCTGGGAAATTCAAGGCTCAGTATGAAAATTAATTTTCTAACCTGTCCTCAAGCGTAGTGCTGGAGTACCAGTATCTAGTTGCACATTTAAAGGAGAGAAATTATACACCGTTGACATTCAAAATATCTTTTTGTGTGCAGATTGAGTTATCCTTTCTCAATATTCAGATGAAACCTATTTTCAAATCGCATGTCTCAAAAGCTACTTATGAGAGATCACTGAGAATTCTGCAAACATTATTTCAAGCCTTTAGCTTTCAGAAGGAATAATACAGTCCCTATAATATCTATTTTTTCTTAAAATGAGACTAATGTATGTCATGGCAGGACAGCAACATCTGGCACATTTTCTCTATCAGAGAAAACTCTTTAAAGGGGTGATTTACCTTTATTACAATTTTTAAAAAATAAAGACAAAAAGATAGTCATTTACATGATCTTTGCAACCTAGTTTAATGCACTGGTAGTGTTGCATAAAGTATCTTCAATTTGTAGTCAGATTATTATTTATTGCCTTTTAAAGTGATGTTGAATGGAAAAAATGGTCAACACTAATAAACCAAAGTGGGTCTTTCTGAGGTTGTCCAGTTATGCATTGACTACAAAAACAGATCTATATGACCTTTAGCTTAGTGTCTACAAACACATCATTTATAAACTGTTATGCTTTTTAATTATGCCAAACAATGCTGTCCTATATTCAGCAGTCTGTTTCAGGGTGACTGGATTTTCTGACATCCCTTGCATTTGGTATCATTCTTACCTCCCATCCCTATGAAATAAAGAAAGCTTATATTTAGAAGATGGTATACATTATTGGTAAACATAGTCAAGAAACCTGACACTATAATATGGCACAGCTAAGCATAAGTGATTAGAACAAGGGTGTTATATGGCCATAATTTGTAGGCGGCGGTGAGAGCTATTCTGGGATGTCATTACACTCATTGAGTAAGAGATTAAGTGCTAAAAGTATTCAGCCCTTCACAGTTACACCCAACATCACAAACACAGAGAGTTACATATGGTAGTTCTTTATTATTATTATTATTATTATCTATTAGAGGGGCGCTTGCGAGGGGACATGATTACTCTGTACAAGTACATTAGAGGGGATTATAGGCAGATGGGGGATGTTCTTTTTTCCCATAAAAACAATCAATGCACCAGAGGTCACCCCTTTAGATTAGAGGAACAGAGCTTCCATTTGAAGCAGCGTAGGTGGTTTTTCACGGTGAGGGCAGTGAGGCTGTGGAATGCCCTTCCTAGTGATGTGGTAATGGCAGATTCTGTTAATGCCTTTAAGAGGGGCCTAGATGAGTTCTTGAACAATCAGAATATCCAAGGCTATTGTGATACTAATATCTACAGTTAGTACTAGTGGTTGTATTTATAGTTTATGTATGTGAGTGTATAGATTGGTAGGTGTGGGTTAGGTGTGCTGGGTTTACTTGGATGGGTTGAACTTGATGGACACTGGTCTTTTTTCAACCCTATGTAACTATGTAACTATGTAACAATGATTCCTATTTTTTTTTTAGTAGCCTTATAGTATGGTTACCCAAATTAAGGAGAGACCCCTTATTTGAAATGCCCCGGCCACAAACATTCCAGGTAAGATATCCCAAACATTTTACTGAGGAAATATTAGCAAGTTTTATCAAATGTCAACCTCAAGAAGGTCAAATCAAATTTGTATGCAAAACTGGAATGTCTGGAGTACCTGCACAGATATACTTTTAATTATAATAAATATCATTATATGCCTCTAGGTTACCTTTTATAGACACATGAAACATATGGATTCTGTGGAAAGATTGTATTGTACTGTAGTACTGTACTGTAGTCTGCACTGAAGTACTATTCCCCTGTTTTGCACTGAAGTACTATTCCCCTGTTTTAACAGTAACCTATTTTATTTTTTTTAAGTAAAAAAGGCAGTTAAAATTGTATTTAAAGTAGATCCCTTATATATCTGTTTTTTTTATAAAATTTAATCAATTGTACATGGCCGTACAAAGATAAAAATCTTTAACCATTGTTAACAATCGTTTATGGTTCAGCAAACATATACACATTGCATGATCCCAATTCACATATGAAGAATTAATTATTATTATTGAAAAAGGCTGCTAATAATTGAGCATTACTTGTGACATATTTCAACATATGCATTCTTCTATATGTATTGGTTTCATTGATTTACGATTAGGGGAATGTAACAGAACATGAAATAGAGAGCCAATTTACTTTACCATCTCAGTCACTGTACCTGTGCTTATTCTGGCTTCAGTGTAATCAGTCTGAAAAGCAGGGAGATTAAGTGGCCATTTGTTAAACCATGAAATCAATGAACTCAAGATCCAATGGGCTGTACATGAAAAGGCAAACTCCAATAACATATTTGATTGTATTTATGTCAAGCAGTAAAGATCTTGTGTCAATATGCCAAATGGAAAGTATACATAATTAATGTGTGTTTTAATCTAGTCGAATGAGAATACATATGGCCTTTTGTACTTTCCAGATGTTTCATTTAAGAATGTACAGTATATGCTGTGTGGAACTAGATGTTGGTGGATTTGTGGTGGATGTCGGAATCTGAATTAATGTGGAATTATTACAAGACAAAGCAATGCATAACACTTTTTAACAATGAATGTGGCCGCAGACAACAATAATTTGTCTGACAGTCTTCACAGCATTAATAGCCTTGGTATTATACAGCAGCTTTACATGCAACCAATAATTACCTGCAGTGGTTTTATATTTGATTTAGTTGTGCTCTGTTATCCCCCACTTGATACCTGACAGATATCAGATATTATTGCTCAAAGAGAGAGCAAATGATACTTAAGCTATGCAGTGCAGAACTTATCCATAATAATATGTGCCTGCATGCGAACATCTCCTGCAGTGTGATCGCACTGTTTAACTAATTTACTGCTGTACGAATAACACAATATAATCTCAGTTTTGGAATAAATTAAGAACCCGTCTGAAATTGTGTCATATTAAAATATCATGCATACTAAAGGAATGTTGGTGCCAAGTGATGCACAGTATAATATTTATTGGCCTAAGCTCTTTATTTACATTTACACAAATTTTTATCACATTTGTTTAGGGACCCATAGGATTAAACTACCCTAATAAATTGGTAATTCCCCTACTTGTATGATTTTTCCTATATCTGCACCTGTAACCTAGATACCCAGGTTGGTGAGTTTCCCCTATTATCCCAGAGAAGTTATGGACCCCATTTGCCACCACTTTTTGTCATCTATCCTTCAGATTGTTCTCTGTTCTTAAATATTCCATAATTTTATTAGTGACTTTCTGTGGGGTACTGTATCAAAAGGCATTACTTGCACTTCCGCATAATGATTTTCAATTTTTCTTCTTTTATTGACATATTGAAAAATTCCCCAGTTAATATCTTGCCCTTACACTGCCAAACTGTGCACATCTGAAATTTAGGGGCACATTTAGTAAAACTCTAGCATTTCTCCTTTTTTTTTTTTTTTTTTTAAATTTGCGCAATCTTGAGTCCATGAATGTTTTACATTTACTAAAAAGTCTGAACTGAAAAAGTCTGTGTAAGAAAAGGCACAGAAAAGTCAAAAAGAGCCCAATTTTTTTTGACTTGATGCATAAAAAGATGTGTCTTTTTCAAATTGTCGCACAAGGACCAGTGTCAAAAATACAAAAGTTTTGAGGGAAAAGAAAGATCTCACCAACTTTTAGCTGGCAAATTGTCAGATTCACGTTTTAAGCCAATTTGTTGAATGAGTAAATGTGCCCCATAGTGTCTTAGTTACTTCCTTATAGAGTTGTCTCAGCAACATAATCTCAAAAGAGACCATGTTATGTCAGTGTTCCCTAAACCCACCCACACTAGTGCTGGAGATACTTGGTATACTTGGTATTTTTAGATATCACAGGATCTAAAAGGGCACATTTGTTTTAGGTTCCTGAACTAAATGAATTTTCTGTTTTCTGCTCTTTTCACTTATTTTTGGTGGTTTGTAGCAATGATATGTTTTGTAATAACCTTAAGCCCAGCTGAAATCTCTACCCACAGGGCTTCCATACCCCACCAGTGCTATCTTTGATCATTTCTTTAGTGCATAGCTTTAATTCTGACTTTACATAAAGACAAACCCCTCTGTTCCCCACCCTTCTTAACCCCTCTACCCCTCCTAAAAAAGGGTGTAACCATCTAAATTCACATCTAAATTCACAGCCCAGTCACATTTATCCTTCCAGGGATGCAAGTGTTGGTGCTTATATGGTCATCACCCTCAGTCTGATTTGGGTCAACACATAAGTGGCCAAGAAGGGCAAATACTCACTTATTTGGTGACCTTTTAAAATGAGCAAATTTCTACATGTATCTGGCCATATGTGAGTTAGACCTTTGATTTTGCTACTCTCATCAACCCAGTTATAAAACAGAAAGCAATTAGAACATTGTTTAACAAACATTTTAAATTGTTTAACTCTTTAAGACCCCCACACTAGAAGCACCCAGGTTTAAAGCAGTGAGCTACAAAGTAAACTATACTGGAGTCCCAGTGGTTCTATATACTGTATACTGTCTGTTTAGGTGCAGCTAACCAAACCCTTACCCACCCCATCCTTACTTTATAATAAGAGATAATAAAAAAATACTCATCTGTTTGTGTTTATTCCTATTTATGCTATATGTAAGTAGAGTCACCTGTTTGAAATATAGAGTTTCCAAAGCCATATTCTCTTTTTTTTATTTACTATTTTTTTCAGTTTCTTCTGTTAGGTCAAAGATGATTTTTCCCCTTTATTCCTTTTGTTATTCCTATAAATGCATATAACTGAAAGCAGGTATGCCCTGTATACTTTGCAGCAAAACCATATAGATATACAAACATCTATGCCATGGAATGTTATATTGATGATAATAAGTTGTCTTCATGTTTATGATACATATGTATTGCAAGGGCTTGTTTTAATCCTTCCTGTGCTACTACATTTATAGCATGGTGTGTATACCTGTAGGCAGTACTTGTACTATATCCTTCCTGGCCATCCAAATTATGGTGAGTATTTCACACCATATGTATATGCATATGTACTGTATACAGGGAATGTGTATTTTTGCTTCTACATACAGTTAGTACTTGCAGCATTACTTTTAACTCTCCCAGTAAACTGGGCATTGGATTCTATGGCCTTGTGAGACATTTTTGTCTGATCATCTACTTCTGCCTGTTTTGGGTGTTGAGTGCCAGGGGAAAATGGTCTATCTGTATCATTTTGCTAACTAATGAGTAACTAATGAGTAACTAAAACACTATACTTTAGACGTGTAAATGTTGCTAGTATAAGAGCATCTCTGCAGTATATTAAAAAAGGTATTGCACCAAGGAGTAACAATTAATCCCAACTATTTTTTATGTAAAATAGTTGAAAAATAAAGCAAGAAGGGGTGGGGTCTTAATAATCAGAGGGAAATCAGTTGGTGGATGAGAGCATGGGAAAAGTAGAAATTCTGGACTATTATTTTTCATCTGTCTACACTACTAAGTAACCAGCAAGTATAACTCCTGATGCATCGGTCACTCAGGAGGATATTCAAAAAGGGATTTTGTTCTCTGTCTAAAAACTATAGGCCTGTTAGTATGACATTGGTGGTAGGAAAGCTTTTGGAAAGAGTAATAAGTAATAAGATGCTTGAATATATTGCTAATCACAATACTATGACTATGTGTAAGCATGGTTTTATGCTTACCAGATCTTGCCAAACTAATTTGATTGCTTTTTATGAGGATTTGAGCAGGAACCTCAACTTTTAGATGGCAGTGGATGTGATCTATTTGGGCTTTGCTAAAGCATTTGATACAGTACCACACAAAAGGTTAATGGTAATATTATGGTAATATATATGTCCCAACTGCACAAGGTGAAAATATAAAATATGTTTGTTCCCCAAAAAAGTGCATTGGCAAACAGTATATAGTAAAAGTAGCATCCACTGTAATTTAATACCATAGGATTAATCCTTGCATGCTGAAACAATTATGGTAACCCTTTCTTCCTTCTGTTAGGTAGATAGGTATTAGTGATAAGTTTTTTAAATTTTTCACCATGTTTCACCATGAAAAAATGCCCATAGAATCCAATGGGTGAAAAAAAAAATCTTCCGGTACAAAAAATGATTCAAATTTTAAATGTCTTAATATATGTTGTTTTCTTTTATACTGGTTAGGTACTGCCTAAAATTTTAAGCACAGTTGTGATCTCCACTACTCATGTTCAGCTTTCAAATTAATCATCATAAATAGATATTAAAGAATATTTACTAACATGCAAGAATCTATTCTAAAGAAGAAAGTTTATGTGATTCAGGGTTGGACTGGGGGGTGAAGGGCTCACTGGGGCTCCTGTCCCATGAGCCCTCCAGGTGCCCCCAGCCGGGTGCGTCCCCTAACCCCCCCCCTACACGCAGGGGCCCCCCACCCGACGTCCTCCCCCAAGCGCGTAAATTTGACGCGTCAGGGGAGGAGCAGTCGGGAGGGGGAGCGCCGGCAAGGGTTGGTTCTGGGCCGCCGGGGTCCACTAGAGCCGGGGCCCACTAGAGCCGGGGCCCACCGGGATTTTTCCCAGTGTCCCGGTGGCCCAGTCCGACCCTGATGTGATTAATGAGTAACAGAAAAAGTAAATATGTCACATACTTCCTATGTTTTAAAACATTATTTACCATTGTAGAATGGTTGATCTTCACTAACACCTTTCTATTAGACTAATTGGAAAGATACTTTTAGGGAAGGGAAATATAGATTACAGCTAGTCATAATTTACTGTATTTTCTGTTGAATCTGTTAATCTGTGAAATGGCTAGGCACAAGGGGAGTGGGGGGACTTAAAATACACAGCTTATTTTCCAATAGTAGGAAGCCTTCGATTATAGTATTGCTCAAAACCAAAATATATTGTACGAAGTTAGGTCTTCAATATGCATTTTGTAACATAAAATGTCTGGAGTACAAATACCAGCCCATCATTAATACTCATCAATAATTAAGTGAAATATTTAAACTAAAGACCCTTTTTAATGAATATAATCAATTATATTTGAAACTTTTTGCTTCTGGTTCTTAATCTTATATTGTGTGGTCTATTAATTGAAATGCATTCAAAAAATTTTCTTTGTATACCATTCCTCTGGGCCATTGTGATTAATTTAATTTAATCCCTGGGTGCATGCATCTACTTGCAGTGAACTGTCATTAATCCATAATTAAAGCACCTAAAGTCCAAGAATGTGTGTATATTATACTAAGCTGTAACATAACATCACACAATGTACCTATAAGTAAATAATAACATTGAATATAAAAGACTTACTGACACAACACAAAGTAGATATCATAGAAATATTTTTAATTGTAAGTTACTGTAGCAACTTCAAATCCTTTTCTTAACCACTTTGCGTTCATTTAAATGCTCATTTGATTGTTGCACTGTGTTTGCAACTGCTTTTAATGGCAGTATTGTTTCAGTAACATATTGATGTTGAAATGATTCCCTAATGTAGTGTGTTACCTCTGGGCATGCAGGATATTAATGTGGTTTATATAAAAGCAGTAGATAAATTGTGCTGTCTCTGTGAATGCTGTTGCCAGCTGATCTTTGTAGCCTGTAGCATGGCTTTATTGAATAGGAAAGTTCAGCGGATCTATTTTCTTGATGGAATAGCTCAAATTGATGGTACGTCTGATGGCCATGGCAGTCAGATTCTATTCAGTGAGGGTCATATCATGTCAGTGGAGGCTGGATATGAACATGACTCCTATTCCAGGTCTAGCACTGCTGCAGTCAGTTGTCTGATACAAACAGAATATAAGCATTGTACTGAATATATGCTTTGGGGCTCAGAATATGACCTACACCCTATTGTTCTGTTTCTGAAGATTGTTCTGGTATTGAATTGATATATGTTGCATTATTAATGTGCATATGAATATGACACTAAGAACCTTACGCAAGAATGTACAAGGGGATTGCTACCCTAAGGGTAAAGTTTACCTGTAAAGTAACTTTTAGTGTGTTGAAGTTGGAAGCAATCCACAGAACATTCCAAAAGGTCTTTGTTTTTTTTACTTTGTATGTGTTTTTTTCTTTTCAATTATTTGCTTTTTTGTTCTGCAAACACATATGAGCAGTATTGCCAAGTTTGATTTGACTAGTAGACATCACACAGGGAAAGCTAATGATTTGTTGCTTGTACACCAACACACAACAGACTTCTTTAATAACAATCAATTTTTGAATGCTTAGCACAGAAAAGGAAACAGTATGGCCTCATATATGTACTGTGAAAAATAAGGAATGCATTCACCCATATCATGATAGACCGAACCACGTTAGGCTTTGCAACAATTGAATTCCCTTCATACTTGGATGGTTGAAAGTAGATAGTAGAAGACAAAACATACATGGCCGGATTTTGCAAGACTGCTTAGTTAGATTTGACCATGCTTCCCATCTGTCTATGAATGTAATGTATGTCAAATTGTAGATCAGTATCAAAGACCATCCTGCATTCTGTTGGATCACAGTTGATCTGTCCAAATCGAAAATGTTATCTGCTTATGCAACTTTTTGGTGCATGCATAGTGCATCCAGATATTAAAAAATAAAAAAAGAAAGTACGCCCTCTGCACTTTCTGCATATACAATAATTATGGCCACTGGGTAAAACAGAACAATAGCAGTTGGCATTTCTGTGTATGGCCAGTTATTCTGCTTTTGGAGAGAGATCAGTTCCTAAAATAGAAATTTAGTAATTTTTCAAAAAAGTAATTCTATTGATAACTGAGTTACTGTAGTTTCAGTGGAATTCATGTGCCCTCATACCCAGTCCTTGAGGGGATGCATAGTAAGTTGTATGTTCTACATACTGTTTTGTGCATCGTATGCACTCCAAAAGTAAATGAATTCTCTAATGTTACAACTGACCTATGTATTATTACTGCAAACTTTGCCTGTAGATTTGATTTTCCCCCAATCTGTAATCTGTTTTAAACATATTTCTTTCAAATGTACTGTATATGTGTCTTTTGTTGATAGCCAGTTCCTTTGCTGGTCTGTGTCAGGTGATTATACCAAATTGTGAGCTGGAAAATTACATAGTGTTGGAGCCTTTCCAGGGACACATCTAATAGTAGGCTTTCTTAGAATATCATTCAATAAAGGGTCATTATAAAAACTGGAAGCTATCTCTTCCCTATATTGTCCTCATACTCGCAACTGTGCTATAACAAAATAAATGTCTTGGCAATCATTCTGAGACATTTTTTCTTGACATTATTGTGTTGCCTTGCTTCTAGCTGTCTATTATAACCTATGTCTATTATAGAATTTTGCGATGTATTCTGCTTTAGTGTCAACTGATCTCTACTGAATTTATTAATCTTAGTCTTGAACATAAGGGTCTGATGATGAACAGATTTCACCTGTTTATCATATACTGTAACTTAAGTGATGATCAGTTCCTTCTATAGTGAATGAACTATCCATATGGAATGCTGTTAAGTATTATGAGGATGGCAGGCATTTTCCTGGGAGTTAGTGTTGCCTGCTCTAGGTTTGTTGCAAATGCTGGGGCTTATTGTTGAGATTCAAGAGAAAAATTTTAGAATCAAGGCATTAAAAAAAATTACAAATACAAATTGAAGTATTAATGTAGGTAAAGGCTTATCCTTTGCCCCAATACAATATTTTAATGTTTTTGGACATTAGTAGCTATTAATAAATTGGTTAGAAAATTGAAATTACGCAAACATTTCTACAGAGGAGAGATTGGTACCTACCCCCGCCAACACACACACACTATTATTGTTATCCCCCATCTAATTCTGGGGTCAGTTAAAATAATGTGATTCATTTGGGAATGAATACAGAATAGAGAATACAGAATAGACACCACAAAAGTGAATGTCACACTTCTTTGAGGAAACTTGTTTATTAAATTACTGTAAATGCATATGTTGCTTTATGAGAGCAATGGGAAATGCACAATGAGTCTCATCCTACTAGCAAGCTTTGTTTGCAAAAGAATTACCCTCCAACATCTATCCAGTACAGTCTAGATGCCCTTTAAAGACCTTATTAAGGCTGATCTCCTAGACCTAGGTCTCCTAGGAAATAGGAACCATTTCACCCATCAGTTTAATATTGGCACAGAAGAAACCAAAGCACTTCAGAAATTGTTAGCAAATATTTATATCACTATTAAAAAAGCTGATAAAGCAAATAGTGTAGTTGTTTCAACACTACAACTTACATAGCAGAGGCTAAACATGAGTACCTCACATTATGAGCTAGAGTTTGATAGACTTTGTAGTCTTTGTGGGGGGCAGGGATTATCTTTTTGAAGATGGTCCTATCACCCCAATTTTCCACCATATTCCAAAGATGCACACATGTTTGGACTACCCAAAGGGCTGCGTCCTGCATGTTTCTACATCATATCATTGGCTAAACACATAAATGGGTTACCATAGATGTTAAATACTTACATTTATCTGTAGCACACTAGAAGGCAATATGCTCATTAATATGTTAAAGCATTCAAGAAAATATTCTCAGATTAATCACATTTTTGCAATTGGTTTTGGAGTTGTTTTTATTTTGATGGGGTGTTTTACCTCCATGGGGTGCTCTTTGCACCCTTGTATACTAACCTATATAAGGGTTGGTAGGAACGGTTCCATATTTTTTTTGCATTTTATTACCCATGTTGAGAACACCTCTCTACTGGTATGATCACTACATAGAAAACATCATTTTTATATCAAATGATTCTGTGGAGATAGGAGCCTATATGTAATTTATATATTACTACAGAAACTTAAGAGACAGTAACAACCAATGTAAAGTGCACCACTTATAATCCTACTGGGTCTGTAAGTTACCTCGTACATAGATTGTATGCTCTCCAGGGCAGAGACCTCTTTTCTCTTGTCTCTTTAACATACAGCACTTGATCTTGAATCTAAATATATCTTGTATTTATCTTTTATTTTATTTTTGTATTGACCTTTGTTTTATTAATGTACTGCTCTACTAATATACAGCAGCAAGTAGCACTTTATACCTAAAAATATACATACCAATCTTTTTAATGCATATGTCCATTTATTGTACAGAGCTGCACAACATGTTTATAAATGTATAAATAAAATAATAATAATTTCTCATTAAACAGATTCCATATACCCTAAATATAGCAGACATAAAGCCCATGCATTTCCTGTGGAGCTGTTTTGCGAAGCACAGTAATGAATTTTATCTATTTCCCAGTAACTTGTATAACTGCTAAAGAAAGGCCTGAATACCGGGCGCAGCATAGGAGGAGGGCCCACATGACGGGGCAGACAACGTGAGTGCCGATTGGGCAGCTCTGGGCACGGGTTAGCAAGGGGTTAAAAGGGGAGAGCACAAGGAAGCGCGAAGCAGTGCGCGGGAAGACAGCGGGGAGAAGGGACAGGGCAGCAGCTGTGCAAATCCCCACCCACCCTTCCCATTGGTTAATTTCTTCGACGAGGGGGAATTTGGCACGCTCTGAGTTAGGGCTAATGCAGGTAAGTACCTAGATCAGACCCAACATAGGGAGGCTAGATGGGCTACCCATGGTAGCGTATTAGTCACAGCTTTGACGGGTCCCTTGACAGTCTGCCGGGCATATTGGTGTGGTTTGGACAATACTGGACCGTTGGGGCAACTCCTAAGGTGGGTACCCACGGTGATGTTGAATATGTTCAGTTAATTTCCCCAGGGCTTGGTCCCTTGTGGATTGTTTCTGTTTAACAGCTATAGTGTGGATATTACAATGCTATGCATACTCACTGAGCTAGGGGCAAGCGCCTAGTGAGCATTGCTGGCATTTGGAAGGGCAGACTGGCAGAGGGCTTTACCAAGGGCTAATGATTGTTACCAATTGTTGTCAATTGTCGTCAATTATTATTACAAATCGTTACAAGTTTGCACTACTGTATGTTTATTAATAACGTTTTTACTTGGCTATGTAAACAATAAAGTATTTCTACATGACTGTTGTACAAATAAAGCTGTGGCCATATCATCCAATAAAAAGGTGACGTCACGCGTGGTTATTTAGAATGGTTGGAGGGAGGAGTGAACAATGGGTCATGCTCCTAGTCATGAAATTAACGGTGGATCTCAGCTTTAGTTAGCTTAAGCGTAGCCATCATGGCTCCCACTTTGTTTTAATATGGCACTTTAGGGTTTGTCTTCTTTAGTGATCCTAGAAGATCTTTCCTGCTCAATTTGATCTGTTAAAGGGACTTTGTCATGATTTTTTTTATGGTGCACTTTTTATTTGTAAATTACACTAATTACATAGCAAATAATTTACTCTACTATTTTATTCTTGAGCCAATAAATGTATTTTTTTGCAGTAATATGGGTGTGTAGGCAGCCAGTGCATTGTGTCTGAGCTTTCAGAAAGAGCCAGCGCTACACATTAAAACTGCTTTCAGATAAACTATTGTTTCTCCAACTCCCATGTAACTAGAGGAGTCCCAAGCCAGACTTGGATTTCTTACTATTGAGTGCTATGCTGATATCTACTGGGATCTTGCTACCTTCCCATTGTTCTGCTGATCTGCTGCTGGGAGGGTTATAATATCACTCCAACTTGCAGCTCAGCAGTACAGTGTGACTGAAGTTAATCAGAGCACAGGTCACATGGTTGTAGTACCCTGGGAAATTAAGAATATGGCTAGCCCCATGTGCAATTTCAAAATGTAATATAATACATATAGGTAGAATGTACATTTTTAGCCACACACAGAGGCAATATATATATATATATATATATAAATAAGGTGATACAGCATATGGGTAGATTGTACATTTTTACAGAGGTAAACAGACTCTTCAGAAGTGTCTCCACAGGATTTACAGCAGAGCCAGAAGATGTGAACTTCAGTACACAGTAACTTTCAAGTCCTCTGGCAATGCAGGGATGGGAAAGCTTTGAGCATATTATATCAGTTTTGAGTCTTACTGTGTCTGCAGCGTAACTCTACATCCCCCTATTTTTATTCTTGTTTTCACAGAATTCTCTGATAAAGATTGACTTTTGCCATTAAGTTTCCTTCTACATTGTTTCAGCATTTTGGTTTAAACCAGACATTCAAAAACTGTTATGTATCCTAACCAAAATTGTCATCTGCTTCTGTATTAAGATTTTTTTAATCCTAACATCTGTTTCTCACATATGCCACTGTGTTTACTGCTTTTGCCTAAATGTGATTAATACATCTTAACTAATGCACATTGTTCTAACTGCTACCTTTAATGTACAATCTGTACATTCTGTCACACTGTTTGAAGAAAGAAAAAGTATTAGTACAGTTATGGGACCTGCTATCCAGAATGCTTAGGACCTTAAGGTTTTCTGGATAAAGGTTCTTTTCTGTAATTTGGATCTCCACATGTTATGTCTAGTAATAATCGTTTAAGTATTAATTAAAGGATCAATTATATCTTAGTTGAAATCAAGTAAAAAGTACTATTTTATTACTACGGAGAAAAAGGAAATCATTAACAGCTTAAAAATGGTAATTGCATGTTTTCCCTTTAATTAATCCATGCAGTCATTCTACTGTGCTTTAATTATGAAAGTTCTTTCAGTTTGGTTGCTGTATCATAGATAAAGGATACAACAGATGGATTGATTGATGGATAGATACATGATAGATAGATAGATAGATAGATAGATAGATAGATAGATAGATAGATAGTAGATGGATAGCAGAAAGTACATATGTACATATTAGCCTAGAACAAATATACCTGCACAGATAAAGCATCCCTTTGATAGGGAAAAAAAGTCTTTTGGTTAGGACCTACTGTTACAACTGCTTTATTTAAATGGGAATGTAAAAGATCCAGCCTATTACATGGTTTAAGAAAGACTGCATACAGTGGGAACAAATTTTAGTCATGGACTCATAGCAGCAGAACTGAATTCAAATATTCAGGCCTCTGTTTCAATGGGACCTGTTGGATTTCAAATGCTAAACAACACTGACAGCACTGAGCCTCCCTTAGGTATTAACCCATATCTGATTGGTGTTACAGTTACCCAGTATCACCCTATTACAGAGATGCTCAGGTTTGTCCTTGGCCACACTGAGGCTCATCAAGGAAGTGTAACAGCAGGCACCAAGTCAGAAGACCATGATTTATAGGGCCACCATTAGAAATAGTGTTAACCTATAGTAATAAAAGCGATTTACATTATAGGTGCTGCCCTTGTTTCCTTATATCCTACAAATCCATAATGGAGAAGGACCTTGGAGTCGTTGTACATAATAAACTTGGCTGTAGCAAGCAATGCCAGGCAGCAGCTGCAAGGGCAAACAAGGTTTTGAGCTGTATTAAAAGGGGTATAGATTCACTGGAGGAGGGGGTTATTCTTCCCCTTTACAGAGCGCTGGTAAGGCCCCATCTAGAATATGCTGTCCAGTTTTGGTCTCCAGTGCTTAAACGGGACATTATTGAATTAGAGAGGGTCCAGAGAGGGGCAACTAAGCTGGTAAAGGGTATGGAAAGTCTCAGTTATGAAGAAAGACTGGCCAAGTTGGGTCTGTTTACACTGGAAAAGAGGCGCTTAAGAGGTGACATGATAACTATGTATAAATATATAAAGGGATCATATAATAACTCTCCAATGTTTTATTTACCAGTAGGTCCTTCCAACGGACACGAGGGCACCCACTCCGTTTAGAAGAAGGGAGGTTCCATTTAAATATTCGGAAAGGCTTATTTACTGTGAGAGCTGTGAAGTTCTGGAATTCCCTCCCCGAATCAGTTGTACTGGCTGATACATTATATAACTTTAAGAAGGGGTTGGATGGCTTCTTAGCAAGTGAGGGAATACAGGGTTATGGGAGATAGCTCTTAGTACAAGTTGATCCAGGGACTGGTCCGTCTGCCATCTTGGTGGTTATGGAACATTGTTTAATTTGCATTATTGCACTATATTGTGTTGTTATGCTTTCCCCTTAATAGCGACAAGCGAATCTGTCCCATTTCACTTAGCCAGAAAATTTGCAAAACCAAAATAAAAGCAAACATGTTAATTTTTTTGGGATGCACATCATATTTTGCTCAAAATTATCTTTCTTTCGTATTGCAAAAAAATCTGCCAATGGAAAAACACAAAAATCTTCCGCAAATCCATGCCTGCTGAAAAATTTCACTCATCACTACGCCTTAGCCTTGGGTGCTGATCTATGTTGGTAAGGAAGGGTCAGATTGTAGTTGGTTGGGAAAATCTCAGAAAAAGGGAGGGGGGGTGGAGTAAGGTGCAAGGGTTAGAGCCAAAAGCAGCGGATTAAAGGGGCATTTCTAAAAGTGTTTCTACATGGAAACAACATTCAAATCTGGAATTTAAGCAGGAAGAAGCTCTTCCAACCACCCAGTTTTTGGTGCATATTGTCGCAGTTTAGCAAGGAATGCTAAGGATGTTGATGGTATGTTGTATATCACCTAGGCAAAAAGCACAGGGATGCTGATGGTGTTCACTGGTCACTTGGCTTTAGGTTTCAGGACACAGGTGCTTTTTACAGTTTTCCAGCCTTACTTGCCTACTTGATACAGCTGTAGTCAGTTGCTTACTTGACAGTTAGTCCATCTCTGATGGGTGGAAAGAGTTTGAAGAAAAGACTGGTTCTTGTAGAATGTCAATGTTATTTATGAAATCCTGTAATCTGTAACCCTGTAATCTTGGTGGTAAGTATGTTTTATGTTCACGGTAAATGTGTGTCTCTTGATTTCTCAAAATGGTGTGGGGGGTGGTTAATGGGAAGGGTACAGTTTAAGTGAGGGTTGCTGTAATAAATAGTCTGTGCATTGATGTTGCCCTAGTCATGAGTTAAAAAGCAACCTTAAGTTATGCCAGGAGTGTGTGTGCGTAGTATTCTGCAACATATCAAACATGACATGCAATAATACATTGTGACAGTAAAATAAACATAGGTACTGTAAATCTGCATTTGTTTAACCACAAGTACAGTCAGCTGATATAGACAAAGAGTAATTTAAAACATTCTGAATAGTTCATTTTGCCAGCAAGACAAAGGATAAACTTCTATACTATGATCAAGACAGAATCAGTCATCTCTAGTGATGAACAAATCTGTCCTGTTTCACATCACCATAATATTTGGGAAATGGCAAAACTTTGGGAAAAGCATTGGAGTCAATGGGCGTTTTTTCACATTGACTTTTCCATAAAACGTGACTGTGCTACTTTTTTGTGCCCATTTGAGTCTATGGAATTTTTTTTACAGCAAAACCTGGTGAAAAATTTTGCTCATCACTAGTCATCTCCATACCAAAAATTCTATTAACTTTATCTATGCAAGGATATATGTAAGGTTTGATATAATATCATATATTCTCATATTCATATAATCATATATTCATATATGCATGTATTTTGATACTTTGATACACTTTGATACTTAGTATATCATACTCCATTTTAGAAATGGATCTCCATTTTGTAACAGCAACCAGCAAGGCTTGAACATCCCATAATAGTTTTTTTTTCCCAAATAGTACACTTGCACAGCTTGCACCTTACGAAATATAAGCCTTGAAAACTAACTTAATCTTATCTATGCACTGACGCCTTTTCTACTCCTTGTGTCCTCCCTAAAATCTTGGCCTGTACTAGCCATCCTTGAAGGCCATATCTGAAGATAATGAAATAGGCCACCTTTGTTCTAAAGCTAATGTTACAATGATTTCTTTGTCTGCACGTACACAAGGGGTATAAGAACTATGAGCACGTAAGAATACACTGGACAAGTTTGAACTTCCATTGGAGTTGTGTCGTTCTTGTCCCCATATACGTCTTGGTCCTGCCAGGAGGTCTCCCTTTGGGTTACTAAATTTAAAGTCTGCAGTCAGGAACCCTAACAATATATTTGGTATATTTTCTATATAAGGCATCAAAATAGTATCAGTATACCATACAAGCTAAGTGGCTTTCAGACTCCCTGGGTTATTGCCTCCCTTTTAAAGTTCAACATTTGACTGGCTACCTCTTACCGAATATCAAGAGAAATACTTGACTTTATCATAAGAGTCATCCTTCTTTAGGTTTGTGAATAAGAATGCAAATTAACATCCCTGCTATATCAGACACTAATTGGTCTCCAGGGTATGTCCCATCCTTTTGGCTACCTAGGGCCAGACACATAGTTTAGGAAACTCTGTTGGAAGCGCTGTATTTTATTAATCACCATAAAAGCACTGGCACAAGAGCTGTTTTGTTCCTTGCAGGCAGAAGTCTCTGGTGATTCCTGGCTTGGAATGGGGAATTTCAAGACTTTCAGTTCAAAAGAATTTTGGGTGTTTTGTTACCAGCAGGGAAATTTCCCACAGACAACAGAATACCCCATGTATCAATTCCCTAACGGTCACCAACCTTTTTTGAATCTATCATTTATGAATGCCAGAACTATATAACCTTAGGATTCTTGTATTGTGATTGTGTTCAGAGCTACAGTATGTGTGCTACTTTAGTGGATGTCTGTGCTGGATCAGGGTTAAGCAAGGCTAAAGTAATTATTTTGCTATGGTTTTATCACAGTGAAGTTAATTGTGATTTCCCTTTAATGCACTGGCCTCATGGTATGGCTAACTTTCCCATGTAATGTACAATCACATTAATCTCACAATACTGAAACCATCCTGACTTTGGTGTAACCCCTTTTATAAATATAATCCCAGAGTAGATTAATCTGATGAATGTAGAGGCAGCCGTTTTCTACTCTGCAAAGCAGATGGTCCCATTAATCCTTGAGAGGCAGCCGTTAAAATGAAAGCAACAAAACCACTTTTTCTATTTTTTTTTTACTATCACACTTTAAGTAAATAAATCATCTTCCTTTCCTTAAACATTTAATAGTATATGAGAGTAAAGGCTGCCATTTATCATACAACGTATTGAGCTGAAAATAAATATGTATGGGACTAATGTATTTAGCACTAAAATATCCAGCATTTCCCCAGCTGTTGCCAATAGGAATACTGCTTCCATCATCCTCAGCAACTTAAAACTCACAGCACAGGAAATGTAACAGTGGAGACATTAGCACAAATATCTTATTATAGAGTTTATTTTAAATGCAGTAATTGTGATAACTGTAAAGAGTAGATGATTCAGAGATTTTCTGATTGTTTTAGTACAAGTGACACAGCTTGCATCACTAGAAAGTACTAAGCAGGTTCAAATGTCCCTCTGTTTTTCTTTGTTTTCTGGTCTCAGTGTTCAAAGGTGCAATAATAAAGCCATAACAGTTTCCTTCAGTTTGATTCTAAAACAATCAAGTTTTAGCAATAGAAAAAAGCATTTATCATGATGATTATCGTATAGCATAATTGGTATAACCATCTACTGAAATTTTTACAGCTTGCCTAGTGATTGCCACTTTACATGGCACAGTGAGCTTTACTTACTGTTCAGTTCCCCTCTAGGGACAGTACCCCTTGAAAGTGCTACACTGGGAGATTCTTACACTACTGATTACTTATCCATCGACTTCAGAAATTTTTTTGGACTTGTTTACTATGGGTACAGATGCAAGTGGTCGAGCTCTAAAGCTGGCCATACATGCACCGATACTATCGTACGAAACCTCGTTTCGTACGATATTCAGTGCGTGTATGGCATGTCAGCGAGTCGACCGATATCCAGGAAGCTGCTGATATCGGTCGATTCGCCGATCGGACCGGTTAAAAAATTTTGATCGGGCGCCATAGAAGGCGCCTGACCAAAATCTGCCCTGGCGGTGTGTGGGGGATCTGACGATGTTTCGTGCAACCAATTGTCGCACGAAACATCGTCAGATCGCCACGTGTGTGGCCACCTTAAGGGGTTGGTTTATGTGCCCTTTATGGTCCATATACAGAGTACTTGTAGCTGTACTCACTGTAGTTGCAAACTGCTTTATGTGCCTTTCTTTTATAAATCTGGCACAAGATGCAGAAGGCAGTTTACACAGATGCAAGTGAGCCCTGGAATTAAGTGTAGGGAAGTGCTAATTTACACTTTCCCCAAACACACAACCCTGTGACTTTAAATCTGGAGCAACCAAAAACATGGCTGCTGACTACTGCAAAGGGACAGTTCCCAGTCACAGCCTGGCCCAATCAGCAGGAGGGATTGGCTTCTGACCTTGTGACCCTGCTGAAAGAGCTTTGGAGCCAAAAAAGATATGAAAGTGAGGCAGATCTTATTCAGGAAGAGAGGAGAAGGAAAGCATGGACTCTGCACAGTATTACTGGGAGCTGCCTGAGGTTTCTCCATCTTTCCTGTGAGTGTTCCTGTGATCTGTACAAGTAGGGAGCTAGGGTTCCACCTGTAGAACAATCTATTATATATAGGGAACCCCATAATCAGAGCATAGGGAGTTAGTTAACCCTTCCCATTCAGCCATTTAGTGAATGGGATTACTGCAGCAGGCCTGAGCTATTGTTAGGGTAGTAATCCCTGTAGGATAGTTAGGACTTCAGCCCTGTAGTGAGTTACCAGCGTGTACACTGGATCTGGATGTGGGATTACCCATCAGCCTCCGTGACACCTGCAGTGAATCTCCATCAGGATCCCAAGAAGTCTTTCTCTACTCCAGCATCTCAAGCTCAGCTGAGGAAGAGGAAGCTAGAATAGACTTCTATTATGCATCTTCTACCCATGATTCTGAGTTAAAAGAGAAAGAAAAGCCTTCTACAGCTGTTCCACAGCCTGCAAAGAGCAAGTCACCTGAAGCACCACAGTTTCCTAAAACCACGAAACCGTACTGCCGACGTTGCCAGACACAAGGGCATGACACCAATAACTGCTATCGTAAAGTACAAGCTACTCCTGTGCAAAGCCAAGTTGGAGAATGCAACTCAAGCAGACATAAGGAAAGGAAGCCTGACCACCCCACACCCCTTGTAGGGGTAGGACGTAAGTGCATCTTCCATCTGACTGTGAATGGTGTCCCTTCTACCGCATTGTTTGACACTGGCTCACAGATAACCATCATTTGTCGACCTTTCTACCAGGAACATTTATCCCACCTACCCTTGATACCTGCTGATGACATTGAAGTAGTGGGTGTGGGTGCCGAGTCAGCTTATATGGATGGTAAAGTTGAAGTTGATCTCCGAATACCTGGGATAACTTCTGAAGCTGAACCCCCTCTCAAAGTGTTCACTTATATTTGTCCTCCTATGGATCTCAGGACTTCTGCACCAATAATTGTGGGATCTAACGTAAAGGCAGTTGAAGATGCCTTCCTTAAGTTTCTGCACTTGCAAGGGACCACTGATGTTTCTTCTTTTCCTGTGTCAGCAGCAGTGAAGAGACTGTGTGAAGCTTTTGTACCCGAATTCTGTCAGGGTCCTGTGTACAGAGTGAATGGGCCTCCTTTAGAAATTCCAGCTGGCCAAGCACAACTGATACAAGTTTCCCGGTCTCTGCCAATTGAATGCGATACAGAAAGCTATTTTCTTCTGGAAACACCACCTGAACAAGTTGCAAAGCATGGTTGGGAATTAATTCCAGAAAGAAAGGACTGGAGACAGGGAATGCCCGAGTTTGATTGGGTTGTTCTGCGAAATCACAACCCTTGGCCTATTACAGTGAGTGAGTTTGATGAAGTTGGAGAGTGCTACTCTGTTCAAGAAGTTACTTCTGAATCTGAAGTGTGTTCTGCACATATTGAACCAAAAGATGCACCTCTGAATTTTGATTTTGGGGACTCTCCCATGCCGAAAGAAGCCAAAGAACTGCTTATTAAGGAGCTCACAATCAGAGAAGATGTGTTCTCCACTGAGGATATGGATGTTGGATGTGCCAAAAGTGCCTGTCACACCATTCGCTTAGCAGATTCTAAACCCTTCTGGGAGAGATCTAGAAAGTTACCACCCAGAGATGTTGAAGATGTACGAAAGTGCTTGAAAAAGATGAAGGATCAGAATATAATCACAGATTCTAGAAGTCCCTATGCTTCCCCTATTGTGGTGGTTCGGAAGAAAGATGGATCCGTTCGTCTTTGTGTGGACTACCGCACATTAAACCGAAGGACCATACCCGACCAATACACACTACCTAGAATTGAAGATTCCTTGGAAGCTTTAAGTGGGAGTAAATGGTTTACTGTGATGGATCTCAGATCTGGATACTATCAAGTACCAATGTGTCCTGAGGATCAAGAGAAAACTGCCTTCATATGTCCTCTGGGATTTTATCACTTCACACGGATGCCTCAAGGTATCTGCGGGGCCCCTGCAACATTCCAGAGACTCATGGAAAAAGTTCTGGGAGATCTATGCCCCCGAGAATGTCTTGTCTACCTTGATGACATTATTGTGTTTGGAAGTACTCTAGAAGAACACCATGAAAGACTCATTCGTGTGATTGACAGACTTCAAGAAGAAGGTCTAAAGTTGTCTATTGACAAATGCAAATTTGGTCGTACCTCAGTGCACTACGTGGGACATATTGTGTCTGCTGAAGGCGTGGCCACTGACCCTGCCAAAATAGAAGCAGTGGTGAATTGGCCACAACCAAACAACCTCACAGAACTTAGGTCATTCCTAGGGTTCTGTGGCTATTACTGAAGGTTTGTGGAGGGATATTCCAAGTTGGCAAAACCTTTACATACCTTACTGACCATTCCCTCAACTGAAGAAAAGGCTACCAAAAATTCCAAGTTACCCTTTGGGGATAAGTGGACTGATGCCTGTACTCAAGCCTTTGCAGCTTTGAAGAAATGTCTCACAGAAGCCCCTGTGTTGGCCTATGCAGATCCAACAAAACCCTATATCCTCCATGTGGATGCCAGCTATGATGGTTTGGGAGGAGTACTTCACCAAGAGTACCCTGGAGGATTGCGTCCTGTGGCATATATAAGCCGGAGTTTAGCTGCAAGTGAAAAAAACTACCCAGTACACAAGTTAGAGTTCCTGGCACTAAAGTGGGCCATTGTTGATAAACTTCATGGATACCTGTATGGAGTGCCGTTTGAAGTTAGAACTGATAACAACCCTCTAACATACGTTCACACTACCGCAAAACTAGATGCTACAGGCCAGAGATGGTTAGCAGCCTTATCTAACTATCAGTTCACACTTAAGTATAAACCAGGTCCGAAGAATGTAGGAGCTGATGCCCTATCTAGAAGGCCTGGTCTACCTGCTACTACTGATAATGAGGAATGGACAGAAATTTCAACATCAGGGGTAAATGCCTTTTGCCTAGCTTCGGCTGTCAATAGAAGGAAACTCAACTTCTCAGACTTAAGAGTAGTGGATTCACTGGGTGCAAGACCAGAATGTGTACCAGATGCCTTTTGTTGCCCTGCATTGCTAGGGATTGATCAGCTTCACCCTTTGAAGAAAAAGGATTTGATCAGAGCTCAAATAGCTGACCCTATCATAGGGCCCCTGAGAAAAGCTGTTCTACAAAAGGACCAGGAGTACCTTAAGAAGTCTCTGCCTTCCGATTGCACTATCCTTTTAAGAGAATGGGAGAAGTTTCAGATAGAGAGTGGACTCCTGTATAGGGTGGTACTATACCATGATCACCCTGATCGACGCCAGTTTGTTCTTCCTAAAAGATATCAACAGTTTGTGTTCAGAAACTTACATGACAAAAATGGACATTTAGGTACTGAGAAAACATACGGTTTGATCCAAGATAGATTCTACTGGCCTAAGATGAGAGAAACTGTTACTGACTATTACAGAAGATGTCTGAGATGTTTGCAAAGAAAAACATTGCCAATAAAAGCTGCACCTCT
The DNA here is from genome assembly GCF_000004195.4 of Xenopus tropicalis. NCBI lineage: Eukaryota > Metazoa > Chordata > Amphibia > Anura > Pipidae > Xenopus > Xenopus tropicalis. The sequence continues at coordinate 60,018,210 of NC_030678.2, read as the reverse complement.
AGAGCACCTGAAAAGTTCAGGGCCCTTAGACCTAGTTTGCATGGACTTCCTCTGCATTGATCCTGATTCAAAAGGAGTTGGAAACATTCTAGTGGTGACTGATCATTATACACGCTATGCTCAAGCCTTTCCTACCAAGGATCAGAAAGCTGCCACTGTTGCTAAAGTTCTTTGGGAGAAGTTCTTCATTCACTATGGACTTCCTGTTCGTCTACACTCAGATCAAGGACGAGATTTTGAGAGTAAATTGATCAAAGAACTTCTGCAAATGCTCAACATCAGTAAAAGTAGAACTACACCATATCATCCTCAAGGAGATGCCCAACCAGAGAGATTCAACCGCACCTTGTTAAACATGCTCGGTACCCTAAATGTTAAAGAGAAAAGATTTTGGAGTCGCCATGTTACCACCATGGTACATGCTTACAACTGCACTCGACATGAAACTACCGGATATTCTCCCTACTTTCTCATGTTCGGCAGAGAAGCACGACTACCAATAGATCTCTACTTTGGAGTATCAGTGGATGGTATGGACAGCATTAGTCATTCTCAGTATGTTGCTAAGTTAAAAGATGATTTGTCTAAAGCCTATCGTCTTGCTGAGGGAAATGCCTCTAAAACGAATCAAGGCAACAAGAGAAGGTATGATGCCAGAGTACGTCACAATGAACTTGTTCCAGGAGACAGGGTATTACTGAGAAACCTAGGAAACAATGCTCAGCATAAACTATCTGATCGTTGGCGTACAGACTTTTATGTTGTAGTTGATAAACTACCTGGTATCCCTGTCTACCGTATTAAAGGCCCAAGGGGGTATCTAAAAGCCTGGCACCGAAATCATCTCTTACCCATACCTCAAGTATCTGACTCAGAGACTGAGGATCAAACAGGCTCTACTGTTAGTGATGGTTCCTCTTGTGCTGGAAATTCACCAAATAACTTTGATGTTTCAGTCAATTCACCTGCATCACTTAATGCAGATAATGATGATGAACAGCCAACCATTGCACCTACTAATTCACATGATGACCCACCTTCTTCTACAAGACTGAGCCCAAACACCCCAGCATTTGTTCCTGCTACACAGCCTGGACTGAATCAAACCCAGAATTCAGTTAACCCAGCCTCAGGACTGCCTGCTAGGGATGTGCGGAGGGGAAGAAGGATAAGGAGGCCTCCTAGTGCCCTTACCTATGATTCTCTAGGGGTACCTAACTACACTTCCCAACCTTTTGTTGGATATGCCTCACCTTATCAGTGTGGTTTAAATGTGCCTTGTGTTGCTGATGTTCAGAATTTGTTAAGGGAAATGTACCAAATGATGAGTAGGTTATCTTCTATGATGTCTGTTAACTACTACTAATTTCAATTCCCTTACAGCAACCATTGTATCTTGATAGCTCTCAGGAGAGACTATCCAAAGCGGATGTTTATGTTTAAATAAATGGCATCTTGCCTGTTTATATTATTTGTACCCTTGCTGGGACAGAAGGGATTTTCCAGGGGGAGAATGTAGGGAAGTGCTAATTTACACTTTCCCCAAACACACAACCCTGTGACTTTAAATCTGGAGCAACCAAAAACATGGCTGCTGACTACTGCAAAGGGACAGTTCCCAGTCACAGCCTGGCCCAATCAGCAGGAGGGATTGGCTTCTGACCTTGTGACCCTGCTGAAAGAGCTTTGGAGCCAAAAAAGATATGAAAGTGAGGCAGATCTTATTCAGGAAGAGAGGAGAAGGAAAGCATGGACTCTGCACAGTATTACTGGGAGCTGCCTGAGGTTTCTCCATCTTTCCTGTGAGTGTTCCTGTGATCTGTACAAGTAGGGAGCTAGGGTTCCACCTGTAGAACAATCTATTATATATAGGGAACCCCATAATCAGAGCATAGGGAGTTAGTTAACCCTTCCCATTCAGCCATTTAGTGAATGGGATTACTGCAGCAGGCCTGAGCTATTGTTAGGGTAGTAATCCCTGTAGGATAGTTAGGACTTCAGCCCTGTAGTGAGTTACCAGCGTGTACACTGGATCTGGATGTGGGATTACCCATCAGCCTCCGTGACACCTGCAGTGAATCTCCATCAGGATCCCAAGAAGTCTTTCTCTACTCCAGCATCTCAAGCTCAGTGAGGATTAAAGCTGCCAGACTGCTTCCCTGCATCTGCTCTGCCCCACAGGATCTATTCCCCTTTCACTGCCACCAGGAGTTGGTGAGGTTTTACAGTTACACACCCCGGGGTGCTACAATCTGGTGTTGCAACACATAACTCTGTTACCCCTACCTTCATACAAGGAGTTAACCTGTGCACACTCAAGGTTCTTAAAGTGACAAGGGACATATTCTTACACAAAGGGGAATAGTGTCAATTATTACATGTGTTATGTGAAACTGTTATTGTTTTCATTTCATTGAATCTTATATATTACAATTTATTTCATATCTATCAATTGTGTGGTTTATTTCCATTGCATTTGGTATATTAATCACTGCTGTCGCAGTTCCCAGGGAGTTGTTGCCCACTAATACATGGTTTAGCCCTGGGTGGAGGCACTTAAACTTTCCAAACCCTGCAAATCTCCCACTTAGCGGAGGCTTGGGATTTCTCCTGTTTGCGCCCCAGTGTGGCCCTGGATATCAGTGCCAAGAAAGGGTTACATAAGTATAGGGCTCCCTTGCAGCTTGTGTCCCTCGGTGGTTTTGTCTTGCATCCTGAACAACATATATAAGATATCACTTGTAGAACTGAGTCATGGGAAGCCCACATCCTACTGTGTGTATACTTTGTGATTGCAGAGAAAAAAAGAAATATATTGTAATTGTTTTTATGTCTATGGGTGAAAAGATAACTGTTTGTTATGTAGTTACATACAATCTACACCAATAGTGGAACTAATCAGCATAGCTATGTATTTATTTAATTTTGGCACAAGTTGTTTATTTTAAACAGAGACAATCCAAGACTACTTAACTATCATAATTAGATAAGGATTATAGTGGATTAGTTACTCATGAGCAACAAGAAGGTTTATCATTATAAACCCCACTGAAAATCTAGATAGTGCCTCCTAGCATTAAAATAGGGTCCAATTACATTTTTTAGACTTTATGCTGTATTTAGATCCTCTTCATTATCTGTCCAATTGCATAGTTGAGCTGAGTAAATGAAAGACATGAGTTTTCATATGTAACTCCCCTTGTAATTTGGATAAAATTTTCTGAAACCCATTTAGAAACATTGACTGCACTGGGACAAAAAATTACATACATAAGTAGTACCATCAATGAACAAATGGATTCTAGAGTACTGGGTTTTTTGTCATCATTTTAATCAAACAATTTTGTTAAAAATAATTTATTATTATATGTGAAGTGCTAATCAAGTTGATTAAAAGGGTAAGAAATTATATTGTAATATTTAATTAAAGGTGTTAATACTGCTTTGTTGTCATTAATTACAAGAAAGTTGGCCAGGGGACTGAACAGATTTGGCCCAGGGAGCCCGAGAACCGAGCAAGATGGAGGGACAGGGCCATGACATAGTTAGGAAGGAAAGTCCTATCCTCTTATTCCCTTTTAACTTTTTGGCTCAAGGGGTTATGAAAAATGTACAGTAGCTCCATTAGTGACTGGTTGTAAGGCTTGGCTAGTGTTGTATACTGTAAATATATACAGTATATTATTTCAAATAAATGTAGATTCCACTGTTTACCACAACCATGTCTTTTTTCAAGAGATGAAACGATTAATTAAGATTGTCCAGCCCAGAGACAGCAAATGGCATGGATTCACCGAAAATTTCTGCATTTCGCCATTGGCTAATCGTTTAGTGAAAATTAGATGAAATTTCGCTGTAAAAATTTTTGGCTGCAAATTAGACATAATTGCATCAAAAAAGGGTGTGGTCAAATCAAAATAGGTGCAATTGTGTAAAAAAAAAAGCATGACCGCGTCTAAAAAGGCGCACTCACATCAAAAAAGTTGTGCAAGCCAAATTTTTTGCTGTTTCACGAATTTTTCCATAGTTTTGCGAATTTTTGGGCGAAGCAAAACAGGACAGATACGTTCATCACTACTAAAGACCCTTCAGATAACTTCCCAGGATATCTTGGTTTTGATCAACCACCTATTAGAATATCAGGTAGGGTAATAAATACCAAAATAGCCATCACAGATTTTCTTCAAAGCATTTCAGAACCAACCAATTATTCTTAGAGGAAATGTATAAATATGCTTACGGACCTTAATCACTATGTGCATTAATACAAACATATAAAATGTTGTTAATACCATACACTTGCATTTATGCATTCATATCCTCATAATAATCATATTACTACGGCTTGTAGGGTTTTTCTGGTAGTAGGGGAAATTTAGTGGGCACCATTTTACCTTAGCAGTCCTACCCATCCTCCACTTTCTATGGGTGGAGATACAGTCATTGTGGGCATGGGTTTATTTGGGGGCATCACAACAGCACTAGATTCTCTGCACAAAAGGCAGAGGGCAGAAGTTAGGTTGAGGCTAATGGTTGCAACTCTAAGCCTGTGTTGAAGGGGGATTCTCTTTAAGTTCAAAAGGGCTTAACAGGTTAAAGTTATCCCCACAAGAGCAGCCTTCAACAGCTAGTTGGGGCAGCCAGATTTGACAAACTTAACTTGATGTTAACGATATATTGTTAAGCATATGATTACTCTTTGTAAATGTATACTTGCTGGGGCCTTTTCAACCCAACATATTTACACAACAAAGTAAGCTGGCTGTTGCCTTTTCAACCCAGCTTGGTGTCTGTTTGAATGTGTTATGAAAGGGCCACTGGTGAGGGATGATGCTTCAACATTGATGCTGCCCATGTCAATAAAGAACTGTTTAGCATGAGCATGCAGTTACCAGATGCAGTGTGCAAAATTAGCTCCATGGTTTCCCAACATCGAAGGCCAGTATCATCTATGTGTAACATACTATAGAATTATATTTTACTTGATGTACGAGCCTCCCAGTTTGCTAAAAACCGCAGAACTGCAACTTTTTACTTACTGATAATATTTGTGCACAATTAGAGGTGTGCCCATCAGAAGTAAAACAAAACACTAACATTGATATTGATTTGGACTTATTGTTTTTGCAAATTTTCATTTTATTGAAGGAAATGGAAGAACAATAGGGATATGAAAATATATAATTCTGATACAATACCCTTACAACAGTAGTGCATAATGCTAGAAATATGCAGTTGTGTTTATGCAAAAGGAAAGTCATTAGATCAATACTATGGCTATAAAAATCTGGACTGCACAGTAGAATTCATAATATGTTTAAAGGAGAACTATACCCCCGAGTGCAAAAGCACCCTTAACTATCATTGCCTAGACCCCCTCACCTCTCCCTTATTGCATAGTTTTTAAGTTTAAACTCTAAACGCTAGCTAAAAATGCAGCATCCTGGGGAACATAGTGTAGGTAGAGCAGTGCATTGTGATTGTCTTCTCTTCTTCCTTCTTTATATTGGGCATGGATGTTGTGAGAGATGCAATGGAAAAGATCATTATTTGGTGTGTTTTCCACCAGTGTTAAATTTAGTTAAATAAAGTAAAATGCCTGGTTTTACAGCAGGTAATGCTGTGTTTAAGTTACTGGCTTAGGAAAAGCCAAATGAATAGGTCCCTGAGTGAATGAAGGGAGAGCAGGAAAGACCCTCCATTCTGAACTCCAGTTAATGTTTTCAGTTGGCCAGCTGTAAATAGCTGCCTGATTAGGCTGCAGGTGAGCAGCAAATAAAAGGGCTGTGGGATTACACAGTAGGGGGTTTGAGTTGAAGTTGGTAGGTCACTCTCAGAGCAGGACACGGGGCAGGAAGGCTGTCTGCCTGTGTTAGGAACTCCCAGAGGAGCTGGGGTTGCCTCCTGCCACTGTGAGGAGCAGAGGGAGTCGTGACCAGGTGGATGAGAGCTGAGAGGAGTCAGCAAGGCTTAAGGTGAAGCCTGAGTGTTCTTGAGTGTGAGTCACTGTGGATGTGTGAACCCCCTGTAAAGGTTCCAGAGTGTGGAAGTAACCCTGGAAGGTTAGAGCCGTGAAGAAGGGACAAATCATAACCTTGAACTGTTAATGAACTGTCTTATGTTGATGTTGGGAAGAATTGACCCTAAATAAATCTGTGTTTTGCCTGAAGAAGTTGTGTCCCTGTCTTTTATGCTCCAGATCCTCTGCTTACCTGCCAACCATTGCTAATTCCCCATGTCACAATGTGCAGTAGAGTTAAAAGCCCAAAACGCTTGCTTTTTTTACTCTGCACATGTGTGTCCTTTAAAGAAACAGTAACACCAACAAAAAGTGTTTTAAAGTAATTAAAATATATTGTACTGCTGTCCTGCACTGATAAAGTTCTGTGTTTTACCATGAAGGACAACCACCATCTTCAGGGCGGACTTTGGCATCTTGGGTAACACTGCTTTTGTAAAAGCCCATTGCCTATACCTCCAAAATCTGTAAATGCATAGCTTGCTATATTGCTATCATAAAAATTCTACTTGGCATGTGAAAAACTCAATAGCTTTCAAATGATCACCTTGTTATTTTAAAACTAGCAACTACTGGGATTTAGAAATAAACATTACATATACATCTAAGCTCATGTGTGTTGGCATGCTCTATTAATAACTAACCTCTATTTAACTATTTATGGCCAAGGTTAACAGATCAATGAAGAGAACATATACTGAACTTAAAACTGCAAGCTGCAAAGTTGAATGAGAGCCATAGCAATTAAAATAGAATCAATGTGCAATTACTGAAGAGCTGTTAAATGCCATCTTTATGTGTATTCCAATCATAAAATGAACAAATGCTACTACTCCTGGCTATCAGACACTTACTACATTTTAAAGATAAAATGCTTAAGTAAGAAAAAGGCATAATAAGATTGGGCATATAACACAATTTCTCAACAGCAAAATTTTTACATAACTTTATACATTCTTTGTTTACCCTCTTAGGTAAAAGTGGAGACATTTACACTTTTAGATTATTCTATTATTCTAAGGTGTGGAAATATTTTAAGGATGCACTGTCTCAGTTTAACCTTGCCATTACATCCACTATGATCAAAAACATACAAAACAATCTATATTTAGCATCAGTTTAAGACTGATGTAAAGTCTAGGGATCTTGTGCAGCCATTTATATGTGTATGTGTAAGGGGTAGATGTTGAACATAGTTTCTTATATGTACATTGTGTTATTTTCATGACAATTGACCCTTTTGACCCAATTGAACCATCCCTCTGAACCCCTTTGTTACATACCTTAGTGAAACACCAGGAGCCAGAAATTGGTAAAATGGCCTCAGCAGCATTTATTCACATTTTATCAAATAAATAGGACCTTGCCAGCCTCACCCCAAGGCACTAGTCAAAGCCAGAATTCCAAGAGATTGCTACTTTGTTCTGCCGTTCCTTACTGAAGACTTGAGATCAGCACTATGTCATTATATTCACCACAGAGTATTAGACTGCGTCTACCTACAGAGAGGATGGCCCCAAATTCTGCTACCAACAGAAGCTGCATCTCCCACCATGAGAGAAGTTCAACAGCCCTGTTGCCAGTCCTGAATCTGCAGTGTCTCTATGATAGGAAATCCATGCAGGCTGTGTCACCTAGCAGAAGCAGTAGTAGCATCTGTATCAATCAAGAGAACCAGCCCGAAGCCTGTGCCAATTATACCTCAAGAGGGAAAAAATTCCTTCCTCACCCCAATGATGATAGAAAACATTCCCTGAATCAAGGATTTGGCATTCATTTAGCATAAATGATACCATGCAGACTCTCACATTCATACTGTATAACGTTACTGAAACCACAATATAACAGTACACACAGGATAACATCCACATTCTGTTATTAATAGATAATATGAGAACATAAAGAGAAACTCTGGCATTTTACAAAATATGCAAAAAGAGGGGAGGATGGGTGGGATGTTTCTACCTGCTCAGAAGATCTGAAGTGAACTTCTTCTTTTGTCACATCCTTATCCTTCTCCACCCCTAGCCCAACTTTCCCCCACCCTGACTCATTGCTTCTCGCCCAATCACAGCTACATCTGATTCTGCCAATATTTATACATAAACCAGTGTAATCTGGCTGCTGGTCATTTGGATGCCTTGTCATGCAGCCCCTGCGTTTACAGCTCCAGGGCTTTCCTTTCTGGTCAACAGGTGGCATTGTGGAGTAGGGAAATCCTGCAAGAAAGGCTCTATAAGGGAACGATCCACTTCCATTTTGTCTAATGAGAAGAAGTGAATAATGTCAGGGAGCCTGAAGATTGCCACCTCCAAGACATACCAAAGGGAGTAAGTAGTTAGATTAGTAGTCAATAGGTTAGTTTCCTGGGGCTTACTGTTGGTGGAGAGAGTTAAGGATAGGCAAGTTAGTTGAGCAGCTGAGGCTCTAATAAACAGATAAAGAGGGGCCGGTGCCTTGGTAGTACCTTGCCCAGATAGGGGCCCAGTGGAACAGGACCAAGTTTAATTAGGAACTCTGAACACAAGGCTAGCCCCTGTGCTAAAAGTCCATGGAGTACAGCATCCCTTATCTGAAGGAAAAGACAAGGAAATAGGCAGCAGGTTGGGGTCCAGTGACCTGGGATACCATGTTGTAAGGCTTAAGATCAGAATTTCATTTTTCTCCCTTCTTTCCTTATACCATACGAATTAGACATATGAACTGCTGTTGATCTCAACTGAGCATTATCTTCTCATACAGCAGAATGGCATTTGTGTGCTTAGCTGAACATATGCTGATGAATGGACACAGGTATCAAGTTTGATAAATGTGATAAATTTGTTAAAACTCTTCTGGATGTGAGGAGTGCATTATGTATTATATATATATACAGGGACCAATTATCCAGAATGCTCAGGACCTGGGGTTTTCTGGATAAGGGGGTCTTTCCGTAATTCGGATCTCCAACCTTAAGTCTGCTAATAAACTTATTTCAAAAGTAATTAATCCCATAGGATATATATATATATATATATATTTATTTATTATTATTTGCACTAATACAATTTACCACATTTCTTTGTAACACATATTCACAAATAAAGAAATTCTAAAAGTATTAAGTTTGATGAAAAGATAAGCTTGCAGTGATCTAAAAATAAGTATATTCGATATATTTAAGACCATAAACAAGTTAAATGTGCAAATTTGTAACTGTGTAAAGCTGAAGTCTGCATTTATTACCTTACAGAGCCGCAAGTCACATGCAGTGTCTAGACACGAGCCAGCCTGAGCTCAGTAGTTCCATCTTGGGCAATAATAGAAACTATCTGTTCTGGGATTGTTTGGATGTTTGATAAGCAATGGGCCACGTGTTGCTCATAAAGGAGTGTGTGTTTGACATTAGTTAAATTTATAACCATAATGTGTTATATTTTGAGAACATTTTACACTGCAATCAGCTGAGACGACTTGGATGGGACTGCATTACGTACTCACTGCCGCAGACATTATTGAGTCTTAGACATTTTTAGACGAATAACTTTGTTTATATATACTGTATTATTAGTAATTTAGTAAAGCAGATTATGGGATATATTCAATTCTCTGAAATGACTGCATCATACAAAGAACATGCATTTGATCATTTGTAGCTTACATTGTACTCAACGCATTCAGTATTTCCAGGCTGGTTGGTATAGTAGCATAGCAAACACAAATCAAAAGCAGTGTTGATAAAAGAGGAAGATCTGGAGATCTGTATATTGTGTTTCTTCTCAATCTGCATGGTGCAGTTCTGTTAGGGAAGAATATGTTCCAAACACTGTACATCTGCCAAAGCAAAACTATGACTTTCTAAGGTCACGAGATACAATGCATACCAGGTTAACAAGCAGTAAAAGTGTATTCATAGCCAAATACTTTATATTATACATTAGATAAACATGGTGTGAGGGAATGAAAGCCCAATAAACCATTGTCTGTTGTTGGAAGAAGGGGCTCTGAGGGCAGAAAGTTTCAACTACTAAAAAGAAAAGGACTGGAAAGTTCAAAATTCTGGCGTCTGAAAATGGCTAAAATACATGTACAATATAAGGTACTTTTTACTATTCACTATATGACTTGATAGGGATGTAGAGCATACCTGCTAAATTACAACCAATAATGTTACATGTATATCAGATATGTAATGCATTTTGAAGGTGTGTTATGGAATCATTATGATGTGTCTAAGGATCAAAACACTGTGCGTTTATTAAAACATCAGTGTGTAAAGCCCCTTTAAACAAACTAGTCTACATAAATACTTAAAAACACAATGCATAAATACTGTACATTATATACATATTGCAATATAATGAAAAGAGAGGGATTGCTAATGTGTTTAACACATAAAGAGAAGTTATAGACTGCAGTAAAAAAATAAATATGACTAATTTATCTTTTATGCATGTACATGCTGAGAATGTGACATTGTTGTTTTCTGTATTGTGTTAAAGCAGAATTATTGCACAATTATTACAGTAAACTCTATTTGGTAATCTTAAATAAAACAGGCTCTATAATGCAGAGATGAGTATGCAACAGGTGAGTTTGGAGCTTATTACATATTATTTCACCAAAATTTTAATCATTCCTATGGGACTTTGATATCACTCCTAGTTGCAGCAAAGCAGGAAAGTATAACTGAAGTTTATCAGAGCACATGACTGTTTCAATACAGGATTCTGCTGGAGAAGCTCTATTAATTGATGTGTGATGACAGTATTCCTTTAATTACAACTGAAGTTTATCAGAGCACATGACTGTGGAACCCTGGGAAATGAAGAAGATGGCTAGTACTATGTGAATTTTCAAAGTTTAATTTAAAAAATCCATTTGCTCTTTTAAAAAATGGATTTCAATACAGGATTCTGCTGGAGAAGCTCTATTAACTGATGTGTGATGACAGTATTCCTTTAATTACAGGCAACTGCTTTTTGAATGCTTCATCAAGACAGCAGAAATTAATCATACAATAACAGCAAAATGACACTTAGATGCTTTCAAGATCCACCTGCGCCTTAAAACATTTTACCAGTAAGTCTCAAGTAAATGTGCTTAACACAATAAAATATATGACAGATACATGTATCAAAAATGGCTACCAATAAATGCAGCAAATTCAGGACTTTAGAGAAATCAATTATTGTTTCTGACCTTTAAAGAGATCTGTTATGAACTAAACATAAATAGTGCCATGCAGATAAAAACTTCAATGCAGTAAAAATGGTAAAATTACACATAAAGTATCAACATTTTCACCACAAACTTATATTGCTGGCTCTCTAATGAGCTTTTTCAGTGTCACTTGACGAGCACAGTCGCTATTGTCAACGTCACTGCTGGATTAAATGTAATAATCCTTTAATACTCTCTGTTGATATTCTGAGCCTGAAAGATTAAATATGCCATAGATTGTAGTTTCTTTATATTTACAGTAGCTTCTTTTGCCTGTTTTTTCTTTCTTACAATTGTTTTAGCCTCTTCTCTAATCAATTCCCTAGGCATTTTTTCTTCATCCTGCAAAAATAATCTGGTTTGATCTTTTAGCTTCCATGGTCTGTTCTCCTTTTCTACTAAAAGAGGGAAATAAGTTTCCCTCTTTTAGTAGAATCTTCATAATCTATACCGTGTCTAGATTTTAGTTGCCAATACCTAATGTACCAGGAAATTCTACTTGACTCCCAACATGTTCCGTCCAGCATGAGTTATTTAACTTGTTGGGTTCTCAGTTTTCCCTTCTGTTATCTTTTTGTGAATAATCTTTCTATTGTTAACTTCAGCAATTTAGTTTTCTGATTTATTTCATTTTTATTCCATTTGTCAATCTCATTCTTGAAATTTGATTGTTGGAAATGTTTTATTTCTCCTATGGATGGCTATTGTGTTTTTATTATTTATCAACTTCATTAGTGTATAATGACATTCCCCCAGGCTTTTATTCCTTTGGTTCATATATTCCAAATGATAAATCCCGATGTAGGATTTTTGAAAATACATAATCCTTGTGGAATTTTATTACACTCTAATTATAAACAAAGTGAAGTCTTGTCCTACTATATAACTAAGTTCCTTTCACCTCATTCTCCAATTTGCTAAACATATCATGCATTTCTAATAGTGGGAGATGTAGGCTTTAAGGCATATGTTAATAAACAGAGAATGTTTTCTCTGTTTAATGGGTTTTGCTGTCTGGCCCTGGAAGCTAAAGTGTTCTGGAAGGAACCAAGTGGACGAGGTGATCCATTCCTGTAGTCCAGCTCACCTATTGGAGCTGTGCTGTGGAAAGGAATTTAATTGCATGGAAAGGTGTGCAACACTATCTCAGAGCAGGGAACAGAGTAGGAAGGATACCTGTCTGTATTTTTAGGACTCCTCCTTTAGGGCTTCCTGCTACAACAAGGAGCAACTGGAGACTTGAGAAAGCAACCAAGAGACTGAGTGTCTAAGGAGCTGAGATGAAAGCCCGGAGGCTGATCAAGTCTCCCAGAAGTATTGTGAGTACAAGGTTGACCCCAACCATTTTGTGTTTTCTCACTGGTAGTCCACAAGGGTCCCAGGTTAGTGAGAAGGTAGCGCCCAGAGGGAAGGATTTATTTTTATGATTTCTGTTTGCATGCTGAAATGGGCACCGCTGTGTTAAATAAACTGCCTCAAGCTAAGAAAGTGTCATGGATCCCACTAGTTTACTATATATATATATATATATATATATATATATATATATATACTGCATATAAAGCTTCTGTAGACTTGCATTATGTAAGTGGTGAAATCATGTTTACTTACCCTTTGCTCAGAAACTCCCCCACCAATTTAAGCAGAAGGATAGACATTGTGGCATTTTACCGTTAATAGATTAGCCACATTAGTGCAAGCTAAAACGCTATATTTATACGGCAGAAACTTTACCATACCTGAGTAAACCAGTCTAGAAGCTCCCTCTGTTTGTTTAAGATAGCAGCTGCCATTTTAACTTGGTCTCAGTAGCTTCTGTGCTGCAGATCTGGCTGCTGGTAGCTCAGATTACACAGAGTTGGGAGGGGAGAGCAAATTCTGATGGGAGGGGGAGCAGGAAAAGGAGAGAGGAACAAACTGAGCAGACTCATGCCCACGGCGTGAAGAAGTCTGAGACAGAGGAACATGTGTATGCAAAAGAAGAAAAGAAATCCTGTGTTTCTTTTGACAGAGGACTCAGTGCAGCATTCTGTGAGTGTTTATGGATTTATTTACAAAGACCTTTCTGATAAAATTTACTTAGTTTTACCATTTCCTTAAGATACACCTTTTACTGAATCCTTTTCCTGAATGTTAGCAATGTTGTGTACACAAAGAAAATAAACATTTCATATTTTGGCCAAAGTGAGGTACAACTTGGGCACAATCAATTATATAGTTTTTCTTTTAGTATGTAGTATGATGATTAATAATGCATATTCTTTTTGCGGTTGAGACAGTTTGTTTGAAAAGCTATCGTGAGTTTTCAATAATAGTGATACAAAATGCGTGGCATGGTGTGCCAATGATAACTTTTGCATTGATATTGAAGCTATGTATATGCAGGAACAGATAGAATCAGAGTAATACTTAGTACTTATCTCAATTAAGAACCATTAATGTGTTTTTTTATGCTGTTGTTTGTGATGTTTTATTCAATTTCCACTAACATTCCAGAAAAAAAGCTGAAAATTCTCTTAAGGCCAAATTATATAAACACAGCCTTCATTTTGCTTCCCTCTGTATTGAACTATAAATTAATTTTTAAATTGGAGGAAAGAATCAACCGAAACAATGTTTGATCGATGTAGGACTTCCAATCATTTTTATTTCAGTCTTTCAAACATTTATCTTTGGACAAGAACAAAAGGCCAGTTAAGGCCAAAATAATCAGAAACAGCTGAAATGGGGTTGATGAAAGTTGACCTGATTAAAGTGAAATCAAACTTTATACCACAGTTCAATAGCCAAAATATTATGTGGATGAAATGCTGCACGGGGAACATAAAATTGAGTGTGATTAGGAACTCTCTGGAATCCGAAGAAATAGCTTTTGCATACATATGGGAAATTATTGTTATTTGAACTTTCTAGATGTGCAGAGAGCTTCTGCACTGATTCCATCTTCAGTGTTAAAAAAGGGGGACTCTAAGTGAACCATGTAATAAGATTTCAGCTTAATAAAATGTATTGGCAACTGGCCGAAACCTGTGTGGCTTCCTTTTTGTGGCTGTAGAAAAGAGCAGACCTATTGGAAGCTGGATGTATTATTGTGCACTGAATTGGAAAATAAGTGTTATGTTGAAACTGTGAGATATCTGCTTCCATTGTCTGGAAAGCCGGATATTTAAAGTGGTCACAATGCTCTATATATTATGGTATATTAAATAGGCATCTTAATTCTAAGCTTTTTTGTGCATCTGCACCAATATCAATCCTGCATCCTAATAGTTTCAGTACCAGCAGTTAAACACAGATATTAGTAAACACTTAAAGCTTTGAAAAAAAAAAAAAATGTTGAAATACAATAAATATTAGCAATATGATGCCATGGTACACAGTGTGAAAGCAAGTGTGTTTATAAAGCTGTTAGGGATTTTAATGTTAATTACATTGTAGATTAGTAGATTAGTCATCATAATGCACTCCATTTCATACCAGAAACTCTTCCCTGCCTACATTTTTCCCACTAACTTGAGTGGGCTTCAAAAGATATTTGGTCGTGTAATAAAGCAATTACCACTTTTTATGTTAGTGTAGTAAAGCGTTTTAGCAGGGCATTTACTAACCTGCAACTTCTTTAAGTCAGGGTTTTTGCCGCGGGAAAAAGTTGCAAACCCCGACAATGTTGTGGAAAAAAAGTTGGGACTTTTTCAAGATTTACCGGTATTATGCATTTTTTCCACAACAATTCCGAATCCGAAAGCTCTCCACCTAAAACCTGTCAAAGTCATGTAGAAGTCATTGGCAGATGTCCCTTCCTTTTCCTGGAAAATGTTTCGTTGCTTTGAACTTTTCAAGTTTTTCGGATTTTTTTGGTACAATTCAAATAAGTCATGGTTATCGTGTCACAAGTAAAAAAATACATCGTTTTTCAAGACTTTCCTATGACTTTTTCCCACATGGGCTTTTTTACTTCAGACTTTTTGATAAATGACATTCATGAAAACAAGTGTTTTTGTGGTTTCAAAAAAAGAGATACATTTGAGTTTTACTAAATCTGCCGCTTGTAGAATAGCACCATCTACACAAGAGAAGCCATCCCTCCCTCCCACCCAGTCTGATATGCAGGTATTGAGGAGAGGTAGATGGGGAGGCATTGGTTCTGCAGCCTCAGACAACAAAAAGCCAGAGATGCTAAAGCCAGAGTGTTAAAGGGCTTATGCATAAATCTTCACAATAAGATACAAAGTTCAAACGCAAATCTGCAACATAGACAATGCAAGGCAAAGAATTACAGAATTACCAATAAGTTCAGCAATATGGGATTTACAGTTTTGCTTTTGCAAATGGGTAACTTTGGTGCAGAATTTTGTGTTCTCCATGTATTAACTATAATACAGTAGTGATGCAGTATTTATGTGCCACATTATCGCTATTGGTGTTTCCCTTGCTAAATGCTTTTACTGCATGTTAAATTTAATTTTGATTCAGGTATGGGGTCCATTATCTGGAAACCCATTATCCAAAAAGATCCAATTACTGGAAGGTCATAGACTCCATTTCAAACAAATAATTCACATTTTTAAAAATGATCTTTTTTCTTTGTTATATTAAAGCAGTACCTTGTACGTGATCCCATAATATATAATTCTGGAGGCAAAACAATCCTATTGGGTTTATTTAAAGTTTAAATGATTTTTTTTAGCAAACTTAAGGTATGATGATCCAAATTACAGAACCCCTTATCCAGAAAACCACAGGTTCCAAGCATTTTGGATAATAGGTCTTATATCTGTATTGGCTAAGCTACCGTTCTGGTTTTAATTTTTAAATATGATTTTCTTCTCCTGCCCTTTTAAGTTTTGTCAGTGTCATTGCAAAATGGGAACTTTTATAAAACTGTGCTGGGGCAAACACTGTGTTAACAAATGTTTATTTGCTTCATATTTGTTCCTTTTTATTTAATTGCTTCTCCTGGGAATAGAATCAGGCAAATATTCTAAAGAAGTGGACCAGGCATCGCTAATTGCTGTCCACTGTTTGTTCCATTTCATGTGCAGCTTTTTCCAACATTCTGCTGTATGTGACCTACATTAAAAAGTACATGGATACATCACTGCTGGATGGATGGGGGTCCACTATTTTAGGAGCTTTTATCATTTTTTATACCTAACCTTGCTCTTATTTAATCATTTTTTATAAATGTAGGCTGCATTTTAATTTAGGAAAGCAGTATGTAAATGTGATTTGCTGAAAAATTAAATGATTAGAGAGTGGGAAAATTAGGATATGCTGATGCGTTCAAATCTGACAATTAATTCCTTACAGCCTAATCGGGCAATTAAAAACTAACTCCTCTTTGTGCTACTGATTTAGGAAAACCATCAGTCCAAATTTATTGAAGCAATGCTTTATAACAAGGGGCTGATTAACATGTAATTTGTTTTACTTGTCTACATTGTGAAGTAACTAAGGCAGGTAGTGAGAAGTACTATAGTGTGGGAGACCTATCTTGAACCCATTCACCTCTAACCAAGAATTCCATTTTATATGTCAGAAACGTAAAGGAGTAGTTTACCATTGAATTAACTTTTAGTATGATGTAGACAGTGATAATTTGAGACAATTTGCAGCTGGGCATCATTGCATCTATGTCGTTGCTTTGATCCAATTTACCCTAGCAAACAGGCAGTGCTATAAATAAGTGACTGTAATACAAATAGGAGAGTCCCAAATAGAAAGATAAGTGATTAAAACTAACAATAATTTTGTTGCTTCACAGAGCAAGAGTTTTTTTCGCTGCTAGGATAAGTGCACTTTGAACTAAGAGGCATTAGGTATGTATAAAAAGCTTACCTAAATGAATTTAAATGGTCCAATAAGGTACAGCAGGGTTCCCCAACCTTTTTTACCCGTGAGCCACATTTAGGTGTAAAAACACTTGGGGGGCAACATGAGCATGAAACATGTACCTGGGGGTGCCAAAAAAGGACTGTTATTGGCTATTTGGCAGCCCCTATGTGGACTGCCAGCCTATAGGAGACTCTGTTTGGCAGTACACCTGGTTTTATGTCTCCAAAACTTGCTCCCAAGCCAAGAATTCAAAAATAAGCACTTGCTTTGAGGCCACTGGGAGCAACATCCAAAGGGTTGGAGAGCAACATGTTGCTCACGAGCCACTGGTTGGGGACCACTGAGGTACAGTATAAAAAAAAAGAGGGGGGGCTAATTCAATAAAAAAGGGGAAATTTGCTTCCAGTCCACTAATGCGTAGCATCCAATCATCAGGTTGCTTTTACTAGTTTACTGTTTGGATGCAACCTTCTGGTTGCTTGGTGGTACTAGGCCTGGAGAAAACTTCTGTTTTTACATTTCTCCAGCTAATTTCTTTAACACCTAAAGGGCTATAATATATACTTCTCATTTTACCGAAGGTTGTCAGACACTATAGAGCTACCACAAATGTTCTTGTTGTGTCCCTGATGAATGAAACTCAAATTTCTATATCACTACCAGATAATATTGTTTACCTAACATACAGAAAACACTCTGTCAATTACACTTTTACATTTGCTAATAAAAATGCAATAAAAGAACCCACCTTAAAGGAACAGTAACAACAAAACCTAAAGTGTTTTATATAAATTTAAATATAATCTTCCATTACTGTGTTAGCTTCAGAAACACTACTATAGTATTACAACTGCACAGTGGAAGTCAGATAAGGTGAAGGGCTCTTTCCTACAGCTTTCACTTGTGATGAGCGAAATTTTTAATCACCTATGGATTTGCAGTAAAATTCCACATTTCACCATTGGTGCATTTTTTCACAAAACTGCAGAAAAAATTTGCAGAGTGAAGAAAAAGTTGCAGTCACATCAAATAAGTCACAGTCATGCCAAAAAGTTGTGCAGTAGCTGAATTTTGCAAAATTTTCTCTCATAACTAGTTCTCTGGGCACCTGGGAGTAAAAGGGCAACCATATGGGGGTTTTAACCTTGAAAGCAAGAAAATTGCAGGTAAAACTCAGTCCCTTGGCTAAATGTATATTGAAGCAGTAGAATTCTTAATGAATCGTATAAGTCAGTGTAGGACTGGCCAGAAGGGATGACTTTGACGCAGTTGGCCAGCTTGAAGTATATTGCAATATATGGACAAACAATCCTTGTTGTGCTTAAAGGGGAGGGCATTTCTTTGTAGCTTAATGCACAGAATGTCTTAATGTCCTATATATATTGATAATGGGTGAGTGGAGAGGATCTTTTGTTGTTGTTTCTATGTATTTTGTGGTCACAACCTCATTGCACCCCCGCATAATGGTTTAAAATTTAGTGGTTGAGCACAACTTTCCCTTTTTTTGCTATAGTTTATACAGGAGCAGTGGCCAGCTCCATGTTGTAGCTCCCACCCTTCCCAGCTGCAGTCAGGTGATCCCAGTGGAGCCAATAAAAGGGCAACCATATGGGGGTTTTAACCTTGAAACCAAGTAAGTTGCAGGTAAAACTTAGTCCCTTTGCTAAATGTATATTGAAGCAGTAGAATTCTTAATGAATCTCATAAGTAAGTATAGGACTGGCCAGAAGGGATGACTTTGACGCAGTTGGCCAGCTTGAAGTATACTGCAATATATGGACAAACAATCCCTGTTTTGCTTAAAGGGGAGGGCATTTCTTAGTAGCTTAATTCACAGAATGTCTTAGGGGTATATTTATCATGCTGTGTAAAAAGTGGAGTAAAACATCACCAGTGATGTTGTTTATAGCAGCCAATCAGATGCTTTGCTTTGATTTGCTAACTGTTGAAATCTAATTGATGATTGGTTGCCCTGGGCAACATCACCGGTAATGCTTTACTCCACTTTTTACACAGCATGATAAATATACCCCTTAATGTCCTATATATATTGATAATGGGTGAGTGCAGAGGATCTCTTGTTGTTGTTTCCACCTGGGAGTGGAGACAGGAGTAGAGTAGGAGAATAAAAACATATAACTTCTGTAGAATACAGTGGGTCTTGTTCTTACACAGGAGAATACAGTAAATAGGGGTTCTATTCATGGTTCTTTGCAGGACTATAGCTTGAAAATTATTGATGAACTAAATTACCTCATTTCACTTCGCCACAAAAATTTGTGTGAAAAAATTTGCAAAATGGTAAATTTTTCCAAATACATTGTCAATAGGCATTTTTCTTGCAAAACCTTCATTTTCCTAACCCAAAACATAACAAAATGCTAGCATAGATTCATGAAACTTTTTTCCACTCACAAAAATGTGAATTTAACCGTGAATCTATATCTGCAAAAACATTTTCATTCCCAATGAAAATATTTTTCATATAAAACAGGACATTTTTGACACAAAAATAATTTATTTGTAGATGTTGGATGAAAAGATACCAACTTTAAAGGGCAGATTTATCAGAATATGAGTTTAGAGCTTAATACATAAAAACTCACCCATGTTCTATTCATTCATTTGCAAATTTTAGAAGTGTTTTTATCAAATAGTGAACTTTAACTTTTACTTATCAATAAATATGGTTCTAAAAATCCCATAGGAATGAATAGAACGTGTCTGAGTTTTTATGTATTTAGCTAAACTCACATTTTTATAAATCTGCCCCTAAATGTCAATAAAATATTTTCACTTTTTAATGTTCCTGGCCCTTCAATTTACAGTACACTATTGTCTGAAGATGAACCTTAATTTAACTTGAGCTGATTTATATACAGTACAATCACTTTTGTCTTTGAAAGCGTTGTGCTGGAACTTCAAGCGTAAATAAAGTAAATTGTGCAAATAAATGCATCTTCTCTAGATGGAGCTATGGGAGCAGTCAGCGAAAATAAACAACTTTTGTTTTATTAAATAATATTTAAAGCATATCACATTGAATTAGAGAAAATACATTTCATTCTGGTTTGAACTAATAGATTGGGAATCCATACTATTTTATCTTTCCTCCTTGTGCAAAGTGGTTATTATCTCCCTGTTACCTAGTTGGACCAGTCTCTGTTTCCATAACGATATTCTAATACCATGTAACATGACCCTGTTGCTATAGCAGTTTAGAGACGAAGTAAAATGTTTATCTAAAGTCTTCGATTCTGGCAATTTATTTAAAATTATGGGTAACCAAAGGAGTTGCATATCATTAAGCAGCAAGGAGGCAGAAATATTGTGTAAATGCTGTCATGTCATAAGGAACCTAAGAAAGAAAAGCATTGTTTGCCATTATTTATAGTCCTAACTACTCATCAACAGATTGTAGAATAAAAACATCTGTTTTACATTATGTACTCTACAATCTTTTATGGCCAACATTTGTTTAAAGCAACAGTGACACCAGTATATACTTTTGTTGCATATAAATGATGATGTATCAATATGTTATGCTAACAATATGGATTTATGCTGGGTTCGTTAACATCAGTAACAAAGAGATGTTTTATTATTATAAGGAAAACACAAATTGGAAAAAAGGAAGATTTATTTATTGGAACTTGTATAACTGGTTTACAGATAATAGATCTTGTAGCTGTATTTAAAAAAAAATACACATATTGTATATAATATTTGAAATTGTTTTTGACTCCAGCTGGGTAAAGTTGAATTTCCTTCATAATTTTGATTCCCTGTCAGGAGAATCAATTTGAGCATCACAAGACGAGAAAAAAGGAGATAAAGGTTAGCTTGCATGATGATGCATTTGCAGTAGCACTGACTTAAAAAGCCTTTATTCATACATATATCAAAGCTGCAAATTCCCCACATATACATTTTTTAATTGATTTAGAACTGGACCGTCACTTCTCTTCAGAAAAGCTTTGGTGCTTGTAGAATTAGTAATAGTTTTCTTGAGCTATAAGATTTATTCTGAACTTTGCAAAACAGAGTTTTGATATGTGAATAATGGAGCAGTGTTATCATTTTTAACTACACTACAGAATCTTAAAAAAAAATTGTATATTATGACAATGGAGAACAGCAGCAGTCAAAAAACCCCATGTGGTTCAGAATCATGCATGAAGTTTGAGTGGTTGAACACAAGCCTGTTGGGTTATCCTGGGCCATGGGCGACTAATCTCCTTGCAATACCATTCCACCGGCAACAATATAAATCATCTGCGGGGTTTCCCGAAGTCGCCGAAGATGCCTCTGAAGGAAACTTCGGGCGACTTTGGGAAACTGAAGTGACGTGTCTGCCATCCCAATGGTGATTTACATTCTTGCTAATGGGATGGCATTACTGGGATATAGTTGCCCGCAGTAATGAAGATTTGTCGTGGGGCTAATCTCCCCATGTGCCACTGCCCTTAATCTGATTATCCCTCAGACTGAGAGAAAATCATGATAGTTTACTTATTATTAAAAGAATCCTCTGGAAAGGGGGTTTTCTGGATAAGGGATCTTTCCATAATTTGGATCTCCCTCTACTAAAAAATCATTTGGCATTAAATAAACCCAATAGGATTGTTTTGCCTCCAATTAGGATTAATTATATTTTAGTTGTAATCAAGTACAAGTTACTGTTTTATTAAAATGGAGTCTATGAGAGATGACCTTCACGTAATTAGGAATAATGGGTTTCCGGATAATGGATCCCATTCCTGTAGTTAAACCCTGCCTCTGAAAAAAGGTCATACATCACCTGAGATCTTCTCTGCTTCAGCATTGCAAGTTCTGCTAGGCTCTGTCAAGAGCAGTCTCATAGATCCTGTATAGTTTTTATAGTAGACTAGCAACTGTCACTTTTGCACATTTTTCTCGCTTGCCAGTATGGCTTTTGACCTATTGTGCTTAATAAGAAAATCCTTACATGATATGCAGAATAACCTGATAATCCCTGCTTTACTGACTTATACAGACAGAACGAAATAAAAGAAGTGCCAGGGCAACCAATTAAATGCTTAGTGGACAAAAGCTTTGTAGGATCTGACAGCCTTTGACAATGCTTACATAATATTTTCTAGTGCCAAGGCTCATGGGAGCAATCACCATTATCACAGAAAGGAAAATCAATTAATTTTTGCTCAGTGCTTTATTTGCAATTAAGATGCTATTATAATTTAGGCAGATAAAGAGAAAAGATATCCCTTTGTCTATTTGTTCAGGAAAACAGCAATTTATATTGTTTCATAGACTGCAAAGAACAAATCCATAGAACAAAAAAGCAGTAAGAGTTATATTGTAATCAAATCCCTTTTGTATCTCTATAGCAAGGGGAAAGGGGACATTTGGATTATCAGAGTAGCGAAAACTGCAATCGGAATGCCCCTAATTGTCTCTTACTAGCAGTGACAGATACTGTTTCTGTTTCATTGTTAACCTGTTACAACCATTGACTCCTGGTAGAGCCCATTCTGTGTGATATACATGGAGTGATGGCATCCTTAATGGAATTCCTCCTCACACATGTTCAGTGAATATTGCCAAAATGCATTAAAAGTATAGACAGGTATGGGCACTTTCTGCTGTTGGCCCAATCATGCAGAACAATGAAGAGACTGCTATGCTGTGGATGGCCTCTCCATTTGGTCAACATCTTTATTTTATTCATATTGATGATCATCATGTCATTTTGTATTCATATTGTTAAAACAAAATTTACTATGTATTAAATGTGAATATGTACAGTATATATATGGACCTCTGCTTTACTATGGGAAGCAGTGACAGTTGCTGACAGTTCTTTGCTAAAGCACAGCAGTGGTGAAAAGATTTTGTGTGCCATAACCCTTACTTACAAAATAACACGTTTTCATTGTTTTCCTAAAGCTAAACTGAGTTCAGTTCTTCTATACCTCCCCAAAATTCTAACTGGACAATTGACAGTTTAGGTAGTGCACATCCTCATTTGTGTCCAAACATGTCCCCAGTCCATCATGAACCTGATACTGCATTTTCATACATTTTACCTATTTTAAATTATTTTTGAAATAGGAACATTTTGAAAGTATAAAATAAATGATATTACAAACCCCAACAGAGTTTCTTCCCCATATAGCAAACAAAAGGAATCCTGGGAATGAATTCCAGACTCTTAAAAAAATCCCATTTACATGGGTTTATCCTATAGGATGAACCTGAAGCCAGG
The DNA here is from genome assembly GCF_000004195.4 of Xenopus tropicalis. Taxonomy (NCBI): domain Eukaryota; kingdom Metazoa; phylum Chordata; class Amphibia; order Anura; family Pipidae; genus Xenopus; species Xenopus tropicalis. Next base: position 59,994,907 of record NC_030678.2, on the reverse strand, counting down.
ATAATAGCTGATCAGATTCCCAACTACAGACTGGTTTCGCCCCTTCTTGGGGCTCATCAGTGTAGTGCAGGGTTTTCTGATCAGCTTAGGTAGAGTCACCATGTGGTTCTACAAACAAATAAATAGGGTTGAGGAGACCGCCTCATACAGACAAAAGCAAACAAAAGGAATTCTGGGAATGAATTCCAGACTCTTAAAAAAAATCCCATTTACATGGGTTTATCCTATAGGCTACAGCTCACCCACTGGGTTTGAAGCTGAAGCCAGGATAATAGCTGATCAGATTCCCAACTACAGACCAGTTTCACCTTTCTTGAGGCTCATCAGTGTTGTGCAGGGTTTTCTGATCAGCTTAGGTAGAGTCACCATGTGGTTCTACAAACAAATAAATAGGGTTGAGGAGACCGCCTCATACAGACAAAAGCATGTATGAGGCAGTCTCCTCAACCCTATTTATTTGTTTTTTTATTGATTTTTAAATGCTTTTATTATGGGTATGGATGTGTTAATAAAAAAATGATTTGGGGTTTCTTTTTTAATTATACAGCTTTTTATGTCTGGGTGACAGGTCCACTTTAAAGGGGAGGTCATGCTAAATAAAGAGAACGTGTATGGTCTTTTTTCCCCCCAAGGATAACAGTCTCTTTTTATTTTAGCTAGAACTATTGCAAGGACACTGCCTTGATGGGGCACATCAGCTTATGCATACGTTGTACAAACCATGTAAATAAATGTGTCTCCTTTTACTAAATGCAGACATTTTTCTTTAATAGAAGGAAGTTTTCTCTTAAAGCTACTGTACATAGTGGAGTGCTGGGGTAATGTGTATAAAATGGTACAAATCATGCGTACATGCACCCAATTGTTTTGAAATGAATCATGAGGTGCATAGCAGTTTTATACCGGAGAGGGATGTTTACCAACTTGATTATATTGCAATCTATGAACAAACAATCCCTGTGTTTTCAAATGTGGAGAGCATATATTATATAAATTATTAGCTTTATTATTTTCATGATTTTATAATGGCAAAGCTGTAGTTCCAGACTAGTGTACAATGAAGCCCTGTGCATGTGTTTCATAAATATTGACCCAATAACAACTACCATAGTACAGAACAGCTTTTATCTTTTTAAAACTGCTCATATGGGTGTAAATATGCAAGGAGTGCAGTGACCCCTATAATGTGACTCATTTATTATACCAGTAAAGTCATAAACACTGCGATGGATACAATGATATATTCTTTATGCTGCATTAATGGAGTTTGAATTCATCGCTCTCTTGCCTGGCTAGGTCACCCAGATACAAACTCCTCTCCACTTCCTGCATTAATAATACTGTTTATTCACTGCATCTCTAATTAACAGTTAAAATTTAATTTAGCCTATGAAATACTGGTAGATATAAATCCGCCAAAATGTTATTATTAAAGTGAGGGATTTACTGTCCTTTAGGGTTTCAGTTTAGAGATGGTTAATAATAGTAAGCAAACAAATATACTGTATCATGCAAAGTTGCCTTTCATTTTCACATAGCAAAATAACTAGCAGTATATTACACACTCATAGATCTCGGCATCCCAGGTCCATTTAACAGATGCATTGTTGTAAGTGGGCCATTATTGTAACTCTATTAGCACATTTCTGCTCAATATATCACTGTGATAGATGCTTCTAAATAATGTAGATCAATTTGCTGTATTATTCACAGAACCCCATCATGTCTCATGTGACAAATAAATGGTTGTAATGGTTACAATGTGACACTGGTCTGCAAACCCCTTGTATTGATTTTGTTTTGTGTATCTACATGGTGCGTCAAGCAGAGTTTGCTGTATAAATACATTCATTGAGCAATCTGCAAAGCTTTCATTCCAATCTATCATTTCATTCCTGTCCTTTTGGATTTGACAGATAAAGATCAGTTTAAGGTGACCACTAATTTTTTTCTCCTTCATTTGCCAAGGACCTTGCATGAATCTAATGAAATCACAGATGGATAAAGACTGAGATGGTATTATAACTGTCCACTGAATTTGCAATTTGTGCTGGACATATGAAATAACATCTTTTTAAAACATCCTATACATTCCAGAATTATAGAGACATTGATATACTGTACTGTGTGTGCCTATATAAAATGTATAGTAAACACAAGGCTGCACATATGCTTATTTCATAGAAAAAATAGTAAATAAGTAAACTAGAAAGGGAAGTCTGAGAACAAACTTTATGTTGGGTTGAAAAACGTGAAGTCACTGAATGAAATTTTTGTTGGAGGGGGGGGTTGGACCATACCATTTTGTTGGGGGGGGGGTTGGACCGTACCATTTTGTTTGAGGGTGGGTTTGACAGTACCACTTTAGGTGGATGGGGGGAATGATAATGATACAGTCTCGTGACCCCCTGTAACTAAAGATTGGACCGTACCATTCACTTTACTTTCCCCTCCAGACTCACCCTGGCCAACTGTGAAAATTTTTGGGACCCTGGCGTTAATACTGTGAGAATGGCAGCAGGTTGAGTATCCCCATTGAAAGTCAATAGGTAAAATCTGATTTGCTGTTGGTGGCTCCACCCACTTTTTCTAACCCTGAACAGCAGTTACCTGGTGCCTAACTCTGCAAAGTTTGGGGACCCTGGTGTTATTAGTGTGAGAATGGCAGCAGGTTGAATTTCTGCCAAGTCAATAGGTAAAATCTGATTGGCTGTTCACAGCTCCGCCCACTTTTGGGCATCCAACAATCATCATATTTTCATTCAAGCTGACCCCATGACTATGTGATTCAAGTTTGGTGAGTGAAGCCTCAAAGCTGTAAGATTGGCAACAGTTTCAATTGCCCCATAAAAGTCAAGGGGTGAAATTTGATTGGCTGTTGTTGGCCCCTCCCACTTTGGAGTCATTCACCAAATGTCGCTGTTTCATTCGAGGTGACCCCATTATTATGTTATTCAAGTTTGGGGGATGTAGCTTCAAAGCTGTAAGTGTGGCAGCAGTTTAAAACTCTTCCCTGTCAAAGTCAATGGAACAATTGGGGTGTTCAGAGCGGCGCCACAAAAAGACAGGGGGCAGGATCGCTTAGAAAAGTACAAGCAACCTGCTCCGCTATAGGGTGAAGAAGTGTGGAGAGTTTGGATGTTGTACCCCTAAAACTGTAGGAGGAGTAGCGTTTAGAAAATGGGGGGGCACTAAGAATAAGAATAGGAAAAAGAAGAAGAATAAGCTGTCGAAGTCAAAGAACAGTATATTGGGTCTTTCAACCCAACATAATTCAAAGAAACTATGTTAAATATATCAAGTTCAAAGCAAACTTTTAAATGGACAGTCAGGATGGAACACACCAGTGACTAGAGAAGTAATAGATATCTTTATATATCCAGCTTGTGCTCTCATCAGAGTTGAAATATGCATCTGCTCATTGTTATTAATGGTGCCCAGATGTGCAGTGCTTAAAAACAAGTTGGCACAGTATGATTCTTTGTTGATCACACAAATCACATTATTTATTGTTGCCGTGACAAAACTACCTGCTGGGAATCTCTTGTATATAAGCTAAGAATATCCCCAGGTAAAATGTAACAGCGCCTAGGGTCCAGTTATTTAGAGGTTTCCATAGTTATTGTTAAGAGTAGAAGCATCAGCCAACGTTTCTTAACTGAAGGAGCATACTAATAACAAGTGGTTGAAATGTAACATAAGCTAACTTACAGCAGATTTCTTTTTAACATTTGCTTAAATAAAATCTGTGCCATCTACACTGTATAAAAAGCCTACAGCTTGCCAATAAACAATGAGGGTAATGATCATTATAACAGCAGACCTACGCAGTATATGTTTCTAATTCATCAGCTTGCATGGAAGTAGGCTTCCTTGCTACTATGTGCATTTGCACCTTACCCCCTCCTAAAATTTTTGAAGGTAAAGGAAATGTACTCCTGCTGTGAACAGCTTAAAGTCTGCACAATATAATTATCAGTGCAATAAACAGGTATTCATTAACTTCATCTAGTATGTGTGGGTATCCCCAGTCCCTGTTTGCAGCAAACAAGCCAGAATGAATTTCAGATAGACAATCATTGAGAATGATGACTGCCTATTCCATTTAATTGTAAGCTAAACTGTCTATACTATGAATAGCTGATGCTGAAATTTTCAACTGTGAGACCAATAAATTTCAAATACTGTATAACACTCTTTAGCCTATTGCTCTTGTTTTATATTAAAAAAACCATTAGAAGCTACACATATACATACTAGTGACAGGTGAAATTTCTCGGCAGGCATGGATTTGTGGCAAATAGTGATGGGCGAAATGTTTTGTCAGGCATGGATTCGCAGCGAATTTGCACGTTTCGACATTGGCGGATTGTTTCGCACGACGAAAGAAAAGCCGCGGGCGTCAATTTTTCGGCGAAGTGAAACGGGACAGATGCGCTCATCACTAGTGGCAAATTTATGTGTTTCGCCATATAGCGGATTTTTTCGCGAAACGAGCTGCGGAAAAATTCATCACATGACCAAAAATTTATTTTTTTTGCCATTTCACAAACCTTTTCAAAGATTCGCTAATTTTTCGGCAAAACAAAACGGACAGATTCTCTCATCACTAATATCCACGCTACATGCTGAACAAAGTTTATTTTCTTTATTACTAAATACTAAGGGTGAAGATGGACTTGGCACTGCTACTAAAATAGACAATGCTGATCATTTACTGATAATTGTCTCTACATGTGTTTTAGGTAATTCTCCGTATTGTCTATAGCAGGGTATTTTCTGCTAAGTAGCTCCATGTGTCTTTGCCCTAAGAATTTCTTACATCCTCTTCATGGAAGATCGCACATCCTCTGACTTTCCAATTTCTAACACCTACTGCTCTCTTACTATGTAATGTATGTCAGGGAGGTCATGGTGTGGGTTCACACTATTAGTTTGAAGCGCTATGGCTAGGTATCAAGCAGGTTAGCAAGGAATCTTGAGTACAGAATTTCCAAGAACTCAGGAACAACACAGGATACAGATTCAGGAACAATTCACAAATCAACAAAATTAACAAATGATTAAGCCAGGACCAAATGGGGAAGGGACCTTTTAAACAGAATAAAATATATAATAAATAAATAATAGAATTTTATAAAATAAAATATATAATAAATAAATATATAATAAATAAAAAATAAATAAAAAGAATCACAAAGTGGATGATTACTGCATACTTATGATACCTGGGACCACCACCTACCCTTAATTGGCAGGACTGCATATTTACAAAACAATAATGGTTATTTAATGGTTATTTTAATCAAAGTCCATTTGTTTTAAAGGGGAAGTACACCTCCCATTGAACTCTACAGGTGTTATAATTTATAAAACTTCTTCATCTATACTATATTAGTCCTTGTTTGAATTTTGTAGGTCTATAAATTATATGCATATATACAACTTTTCTTTTTTTACTAAAAAGTTTGTTACACTCACCAAGCGAAGGCTTGTTAAAAAAATGGAGTAGTAAGTAGAATAGCCAATGTAAGCCAGAAAAGATGCATCCAGGTAGAGAATCAACATCCAGCAGAATTTTGTGAACCGACCCACAGCGGCCCTGAGCAATACCAACATCCACCGCTGTTCCTGGCCGATTGAAATGGCTTGCAACACCATATTCACATCACACGAGACTTGCAGCACCACAGGAACCAAGAAGACCCAAAGCATCTAAAGGAGCCAAAGACAAGAGCACGGGAAGAAGCAGAGAAAAACCGAAGATGCGTGACATTTAAAGGCGCCGCGGGACATCTTGGTAAGTATCCGGGACAGCGGGATGAGGAGCAAAAAGCGGGACTGTCCCGCCTAAAGGGACAGTTGGGACCTATGCTGGAACCACTGCCACCTTTTGAACAGGCAGTAGCTCCAAGATTCTCTTCATGCCCAGTATCAATAGGTGCAGCACACTTAGGTGCCTAGAGAATCATTCGCAGGTGTCATTTGTGTGCTGAACACTGGAAACAAATATGTCTGATAAGCAATGAAATTCATGCATAATTTTGAAGAATTGAATTCAATTGTGTCTACAGTGGCGCCTTCTTGTAAATCTGCAATGTCACTGGAATTCTGGGGAAAAGGGCTGCTTTGAGGGGAACATGGAGATTGCACTCAAATTGCACTTTGCTCACTGCATTTGCATGCATAAATGAGCCCTCTTGTGCTTCTAATTTACTATATTGTGGAACCTTTATTTGTCCGTTCATGATTAATATTTTTTAGATAGGAAACACAGGTGCCCATCTGATTTTGCACCACATTGAGCATTCACACCCATCCATTTTAAAGACAGTGGCATCCAATATGAAGTGGATTGGGGGTAAAGTAGGGTTGCCTCCATTTCTGGAAAAAAAATACCAGCCTATATTTGTATTTTTCTTTCCTATTAATAACATTGGCATTAAGCATCATTTTTTTTTTTTTTTTAAATACCGTCCAGGTGGAAACCTTTGGATAAAGGGACAGAAAGACTTTGCTTTCCCTTTAGGTTAAGGCTCATAACTGAATGTAAAGGCAGTTTTTAAGATATTTATTAAATTAGGTGATCCTTTTTCTTTGTGTGAGACACTTTACCATTCTAAACTGTTAGTGCATTAACAAACATGAAAAAGTGTCAGTATATCAGCATGAATCCTGCTCAGGCCTGCTTCAAAGGGCACATCAATAAATGCAAAGAAGAAATAAGATGGGATCAGTCACCTAAGAAAATGAATAAGAGTTGGTTCACAAATATAAATAACCATGGCATAGTTAGACTTCAGTTTCTTTGTATAGGAACCTACATCATATATTCTCTTTAATGTTTAACACTAAATGGTCTCTTTATCTTTAACGCTAAATCTTAAAGGGGTTGTTCACATTTAACTTAACTTTTATTTTGACATAGAGATTGATAATTTAAGACAGTTTGCAAATGGTTTTTTATTTATTTTTTGCAGTTTTTCAATTATTTAACTTTCTTCTCAGCAGCTCTTCAGTTTGGAAGTTTAGCAGTTATCTGGTTGCTAGCATCTTGTTTACCTTAGCAACCAGGCAGAGGTTTTTATGAAAGACTGGCATATGAATAGGAAAGGGACTGAATTGAAAGATAAGGAATAAAAACTAACAACAATAATAAAAGTGTAAGCACACAGAGCAATAGATTTGTGGGTGCTGAGGCAAGATGTAGAAGTGGAACAAATTAATTAAATAAACTATTAAAAAAATAAATTATGCAGATCACATGCAAAGTTGCAAGAAATATGTCATTCTATAACACAATAAAAGTTAAGTTAAAGGTGAAGCACCCCTTTACAGAGGAAAGAATTTGATACAAATTTAAAGGAATACTGTCATGGGAAAACATGTTTTTTTTTTTTTTCAAAACATCAGCTAATAGAGCTTCTCCAGCAGAATCCTGCATTGAAATCTGTTTTTAAAAAGCACAAACCTTATGACTGTAAAACATGTATGCATACTCCCTTCCCCCCCCCCCCTCTTTTCTTTCTGTACCCCCACCTATCCCTTGTTAAAAAATGGAAAATAAAGAATATTCAAAAAGCACAAACCTTTCCCAGGGTGCTACAGCCATGTGACCTTGCTCTGATAAACTTCAGTCACACTTTACTGCTGAGCTGCAATTTGGAGTGCTATCACCACTACCATTCCCTCTCAGCAGCCGATTAGTAGAACAATGCGAAGGCAGCAAGATAGCAGCTCCCAGTAGATAAAATCCAAGTCCGGCTTGAAACTCCTCCAGGTACATGGGAGTAGGAGAAACAATATTACAACTAAAAAATACATTTGTTGGTTCAAAAATAAAATTGTAAATTGTTGAGTAAATTATTTGCTGTGTAAACCGTGTAATTTAGAAATAAGCACACCATAAAAAAAATAATACCAGTATCCCTATAACTACCTTATGCTGTAATTACCATTTGCAAAGGAAATACAAAGCTTTATTTTGGTATTGCTGAATTTGGTTTAGTTCAAACTGACCAGAGCATCTACCTATGCTTACAGACAGCCTTGTGTCCTTGTGGGAAACTAAGTCCTAGCCTGTTAGTAACAAACTTCCAGGTACTTTTGCCAGACACAGAAATCCATTGCCATCAGGCCAGATGCTAGTAATAAGCTTTTGGATTACAGCATTTTGGCAGCATAGTGAACTGAACCAGTAAGGGAATTTTGTGGTATGTGAGATGTAATTTTAGGAGCATCGTGTTCTATTTATATAGTTTACATTTCTCTTTTGTGAATTGTTACGCTAAATTTAGAAACAGTGACACTAGTTTATTCGATCCCTTTGATAGCTCTCTGTAAATATTTGCTATAGCTGTAGTTTATAGAAAAGTTAAATAGATCGTAAAACTGCAGAACTATATCGGTGGTGGCACGGAAAATAGTTTTAAGTCCTGCTTAGATACTGAATAGATGCTGCTTAGATACTGAATTTGACATTGTATGTGTCATGCTCAAACGGAATCTGCTTTCTCTTCAAAAAGGAACTTAATAATATCATCTTAATGATATCACTGGCATTAGCTGGTTTCCACTGTGAATTCTGTTGACGGTGTTGCTGTTCTTTGTTTAGGGCATTTGATGTACTGTACTGTAGAGAGGGTCTGCACCAGTTTACGTAAGGGGGAACCCTAACAAATATGAAAATGTAATACAAACTCAATTATACTGAAATAAGAAACTTTCTAAATACAATAATTTACAAATGCTGACCAGTTTCTTAAATAACAAAGTTTCTCTTAACGACCCCCCTCTTAGCTTCTTTCTCTCTCTTGGTGCAGGATGTAAAAGCCTGCTTTTGATTGACAGTTAGGTCTATTTTCGCCGTTTGGCATGCTCCTTTTGCCTAGAAGATGTATTAAAGCTCACTCTTTTAAAATCACCAGAACTCTTATCTCTCTGCATGTAGGATTTTTGTCAAAACTAGTTATTTTGTTAGATTAGGAATCAGTGATTTGAGTAAACTCTAATAAATCTGCTAAAAAGGGGAGCCCACCAAAAGATATAATAGATCTAGCTGTCAAAACTTGACACCCAACTCCTGCACGAAGAGAGAATGAAGAGAGACCGATGCTGGGGGGGATAATAAAGAGTACCTTTGGTATTTCAGAAACAGTCAACATTTTTTAATGGATTTTATTTAGAAGGTTTCATATTCAGTATGAAGAAACTTAAATTAACTTAAATTTTCATTTTCACTATAGTCCTCCTCTAAGTATGGTATTATTTGCAATTTACAGTATATTCATAAAACTATTTTCTTTTTTAATCCTGCCATATTATGGGGTAGTGTAGCGTATCTAGTATAAAAGGGTTAAAATATAATACTGTATAATGTCTGTTAGTTCTAAGTCTATGGGGCCTATTAATAAAGTGGTTGAAAATATTTGCTCCTTGTATAAATACACCACACTTAACTTTAATGGATGTATAAATTCCCACTGTATTTACAATGCAATGTAGAATCCATCAGTTGCTTGAAAAATGTCATACTCATAGAATTGGCCTTGACCACTTTCTGCTCTATTTTATTTACTTCTTTTTACGTCAGAAATGTCTTCCTACCTAATTTTTTCCATTGACTTAAACAGGTTTCTGTGTGATGTGTACTTTGTACTTGCCTTTGTGTGCTGGTTTAATCCTTGCTTGAATAACTTTTGCCATGTCTCAGGTAGTGCAAAGTAATGATGTAAATTACAGTGTTTGGCTGATTTAAAAGAAAATACACACCTTGGGCCAGATTCAGTTTGATGAGCAAAGCTTATCTCCTAATTCAATTCCAGATTTTCACATAAAACCAGATGCCAGTCAATAAGACTTTTTATCACATGAAAACTCAGTGGGAAAGAAGAAACATTTTTTCTCTCCTCTAATTAAATCTCACCCATAAGTTTTCATGTGATAAACCATAAAATAACATTTCTTCATGGTATTGAATCTGGCTACTTGAGTAACATTTAGATGTGATGCAATTGCTGAGCAGCACTTAAATGTATGACATTGCCAAAGAGGTGCATTATTCTTATTATCATTTCCTAAGCCACAAAATAATACAACCGATTAGAATTCAGTGTAAAACCCATTTACAAAGCAATACCATAGCAGTAGGTTGCATACGTGTTCTGTTTGGACAAGCAGTTCTGGCACCTACGCACATGTATCAAATAAGTGGTAGCTGCAAAACCCTGAATATTGACACAATGCATGTATTGTACCAGTAAGGCAGTGTTTTCCCTAGATATTATAGCGTAATAAAATGTGCTGCAGTTTGTGCATGATTTACTAATGTGGGCACACAGTTTCTGCATTGATAAATGCATTAGTAACTCATAGTAACTAACGTCATAGCAACTAACTTATAATTTCATGCTGTGGGCCCCTGGGCAGGTGCAAGCATTTTTCTTCTTGTAATAGTAGTTTGGGTCTAGAAACCCACTGCAATCAACCAGATGTTTGGTTTCATACAGATGATTCCTGCAACTTGTATTGCCTTACCTTGTTGATGCCTAAAGCATCTAGTTGGCTGCCTACACAAAAGCTCTGCAGTAGGCCCTCACTACATCCAGAGCAGCAAAACTGCCTATTGCTGACATGCAGGGTCGAACTGGGGGGTGCAGGGCCCACTGGGGCCACAACCCCAGGGGCCCCGCACCTCCCAAAAATATTTAACTTTCTTGGAAAATATTTAACTTTCTTGAAAAAGTACCTGTGCTTGAAACAACATACATTTTTCATGTAAACCCAGTAAAAAAGGCATTCTCTTATTTTGTTTAAAAATAATATATGACAATTGTATAATATATATTCAGATATCATTACATTTATGACAGTAAATTGCAGTTTTGGATGCTAGACTTTAGATACAGTTATTGTGGAAAAAATTTACATTCTTTAAAGGTACTTGCATCTAAAGCTGCTTATTACACTACCGCATAGTGGTGCAAACAGTCCTATAGTCTCTTTCTGACAGCTTCTATTAAAGGTAATTTGAGCTGGAAAGGCTTTGAATAAATAAAAGAGCTATGATTGATGGAGGCGATATTTTTTGGTGGATAGCATGTTTCAGAATGGTACAGCTCATTATCATCCATTAGCTTTGTCCATGTTTGGAGTGGATTACACTAAAATGCTTTTATATGTATTATAAACAGCAGGACATTTCTGACAATTAATGATTATTATTACATTTCAAGGTTTCCTAACACAGTACAAAGAAGAAACAGATGCCTATTGCCATATATTTAATATTTACATATAGCTGAAGGCTGCAGCAATTTCAATATGCCTTTGCAAAAGTGACATATAAGGGGTAAAATAACCCCTTTTTAACCCCTGTTCCCCAGGGCAAAAGTGCTAGAATGCTAAGGGGTGCAAGTTCTCACTTAAAGAAAAACTATACCTCCAGAATGAATACTTAACCAACATCAGTAAATACTGTCCTTTTACTGTACATTTTTAACCTTGAGCCACCATTTTGGTCTGTGTCACTCACCTGCAGTTCTAACTGTAAAGGTGGCCATAAACAGGCCAATTCTAGCTGCCAATATCAGCCCCTTAGACCGATTTGGCAGCTTATCAGCCCGTGCATGGACACTAACGGCGGGCCTGCCCGACCAATATCTGGCCTGAAATTGGCCAGATCTCATTCGAACAGGTTTAAAAATTAGTCGGATCGGGGATCGCATCGGCTGTTGAACCGACGGACGCCTATGCTCGTTGTTTTAATTTGATAGTTTGGCCCCAGGGTCAAACAACTAAAATAGATCGATATCACCCACCCATAGATGGGGATATCGGGAGAAGATCTGCTCGCTTGGGGATCTTAGCGTGTATGGCCACCTTAACAGAAAGATGTTTGGGAGTAAAAGACAGAAATGTGTCCAATAATTGGCGAATGTGACCTAACATGTATGTGTGCCTTTAAAATGTAAATTTTCTATTCAGAATTATCCAATGGCACATACTATGAAAAAGTATATTTTATGAAGATGATTTATTTAAATAAAGCAGGGCTTTACATACAAGCTGTTTTATGCAGTTTTTATAGAGACCTGCATTATTTACAGGTTTAGTTTTCCTTTAAGAACGCTGCAGTTAGGAAGCAGAGATTTTTAGTTGTCTTCCCCCTACTGTCACTCACCATTACAACACAGAATAATCAAATTATTATATATTTGCATTGAAAAAAATCTCTTTAAAAGGTTATTTAAACTGACAAATTAAAGTGTTTTGTTGTAGGCTAACCCATAGAATGGCCATACAAACACTAACAGCAATATTCAACGAATGTTTTAGAGATTACGTAATTACTGGGCAAAACTACAGCATAATAAGACACAACTATGTTTCCCTTTTAAAACTCTAATAAATAAACAAAATACCTGTGCCATTTGTTCTTGCCATCCCAACCATAGGCCGCAGGGAAAATAAAAAGCAATGCCTTAAATAACAGTTCTTCTCCTGAGTCAGATGGGGTTTGATTTGGTCTGACGAAGTGGTCTTGTCCTCGAGGTGTATAATTAATTAAACAAATTGATGGTAGAGCTTAGGAGTCATTGACCCACTTCCAACTCTCATTAATTTTCTGGCCAAAGTTTTGAATACAACTGCCTATTACTATGTATTTTAAGGTTAATGGCTTTTTCAGCTAGTATTAAAAAGTAAATAAATCACATCATAACTTTTTGCAGTTAAAGATTAATTATCTTTACATTCAAGGCAAAGAACAAGGTATACAGTAAACACTACATAACTATAGGAGCGATTAACAGCAATATATAGGGCAAAGCAGTTCAACTGAGAAAACCAAAAACAGTGTTCACCATTTTTTTTACCATATTTAGGCCAGAAACAGTAAGATAAACATTTGTGCAAAACCATAATCTTTTAAAAGAGTTGATTTTGAATTATTTTCCCACCGATCATAGGCGGATGTTGTTAAACATAGGGCCTGGCATTGGGATCCCAAAGAGGAGTGCCCTCTATAACTGTGACACCTCCTAGCTTTCAAACTGGGCTGTTCCCATTACATGCTGAGTGTTTTTATGCAATGACAATATCTTGAACATTCTTCAGAAATGATAGACATGTAATCTGAAAATAAGCAATAAAGAATGTCTAGAATCAAAGTACAGTAGGCTAACATGGAGAAACATTTATACAAAGTGGATGCTGAACTATAAAGTAAAAAAAAAGTGTGTAGAAGATTAGGAAACAACAAAGGGATCTTAAAGGAATTCTGTCATGATTTTATAGTATACTTTTTATTTCTACATTACACAGCAAATAATTCACTTTACCATTGAAAATGTTATTCTTTAACCACCAAATGTATTTTTTTTAGTTGTAATATTGATGTGTATGCAGCCATCTCAGTGCATTGTGCCTAAATCTGAGCTTTCAGAAGGAGCCAGCACTACACATTAGAACTGCTATCAGGTAACCTATGTTACTGGAGGAGTCCCAAGCCAGACTTGCTACCCTCCCATTGTTCTGCTGATTGGCTGCTGGAAAGGGGGTGATATCACTCCAACTTTTTATCACAGGTCACATGGTTGTGGCACCCTGGAAAATGAAGAATATTGAAATGTGAAATTTCAAAATTGAATATAACAAAATCTGTTTGCATTTTTGAAAAATGAATTTCAATGCGGGATTCTGCATTTTTTTGTATTCCTTTAAAAAGTCCACTAAAAAGAGGTCACCTGTTTGAAACTCCATATTAAAACAATGCTGTAGAGAAGGTGTAGCAGAGAACTTACTTTGATAATTTTCTTTTACATTTGCTCAATTTTTGGTCAGATCAGATCTACAATATTTATATTAGTCTGGGTTTGCTTTTATAAGTACCATATTCCTTTAGTTTCTTCTGTTCCTGCATTCTATAACAGACTGCAAGCATAGTACATCCATATAATATATGGAGATGACACACAGGACCTGCAATAGAAAGAAGCTCTAACACATAAACTAATCTCTAGTGCATGCAGCAGTTGTCATAGAATTGCAGTTCCACTGAAGACACTTAAGGGACCGTGTAAAATAAGCAGAAAAGTTTGTTCAAGATCTAGTAATCAATGGCAATCAGATGCTTTCAAACAGATGAACTGTAAATGCTACTCACTAACTGGTTGCAGTGGGATACTGGTGCAAATTTTATTACATTTCCCCATTTTGCTCTTGCAGTCGTAAAAGACATACATTGAAAAGGAAACAGTGCATTGCCACTTGGTTCTGATCCCATATCAAATTTTATTGTAGGATAGCAGCTCAGAATCAAGCACTAACACAATGTTGAGCAGCCATGTGTGCGTAGCGTTAATGTAGTGTGTACACACTTAATTTATTTAAGCAACTTTTCCCTGAGCGTAATAGCAGAGAACCAAATGAATTATTCTTTCCCTTTAAAAGTTTTGTGTTAGTATTTTTGCTTCCTAAAAAGCAGTTTAATATAGTAAATGCCTTTTACAGAACAGCAGTCATGAGAGCACTACAATCCACTAAATTCTGTTAAGTTCACAGGAGTCTTTTGTCAATTATTGTAACATTGTAAAAATGTGAAGAAATTCAGCTCTTTCCTGTTATCAGGGTCCTGACCTGGAGTTAGTTTTCAGGTATGACAAAACATGCTCAATAATCACTGCAGCTCAACTTTCTTTTAATTCCAATTTAATTTCTCCCCAGGCTCCCTTAGTCACAGTCCTAACAAACAGAGACAATGCTGAAGCTTAGTAATTGCTTCTTTACCTTGTCTCTCGCTATCAAAATTGAGTATGAATTCAATAAGAGGCTTAAGGAAAAGAGCAAGAAGGGATTTAAGCAAACAAAAACACAACTGCTGAGTAAATGCCTGCTTTAAAAAAAGAGCATAATTGAGCATCGGGTAAAATGACAGCATTAGCTTTACATCAACATTATGCTATGAATGTCTAGAGAACTGGTGATGATACCCATGCAGACATTATTTCATACTGCTATTCACTGCTACAAACAATGTTACAATATTTCATCTAGATGTTATTCTGCATTCATTTCCATGGTCTCTTTTACTTCTTATATTATATATTATATTATATATTGTTAATAACTATAGCTACACAGAAATAATGATTAAATAAATTAGCAGGATCACAGGCAGATATTTCAGATTGAATGTAACCACGTTCTGCTTTAGGCCAGAAGTCTTGTACACTTTTGCTTAGTGTCCCTTTTCATGCTAAACATATAGTCATACAGTTTTGAAATTGTCTCTGCTAGATTCTTGTTTCATGTAATCACTCACTCCATTAGTGCTTCCTTCTCTCCGAATTCCCATTTTCCATTAGTTCATTATACAGATATGGGATCTGCTATCTAGGAACCCGTAAACCAAATGATGCATAATGGATGATGCAAATTACAGAAAGACTAGTGATGAGCGAAATTTTTCGGCAGGCATGGATTCACGGTGAATTTCTTTTTTTGCCATTGGCAGATTTTTTCTCAAAATGGGCACAAAATTCACCACAGAAAATTTGTTGTGTGCATAGAAAAAAAACGTGTGCGGCAAAAAAAAAGTCGGTTGGCATCTAACTTTTCATATCTCAAACTCCCACTTCCATTATGTTTTCTTGTCCCCTTTCAACATTCATTATCTTCCCATTATCCTCCTTATCCCTCAATATTTTTGTTCTGCTTTTATTTTTAACTTCCTTCTCCCATTTCTTTTCATGTTCTTTTTCCTAAGCCTGCACTCCTAGCTACTTTTTCTTAGTTCCCTTCAGCTCAGCCCTAAACGAAAATCATCTCCACCTGCATGAGTGAGCCACAAGATCATTGGATACAGTGATAAAGCAAGGTTCAATCAATGTGTAAGCAGTTACCAGCATAGTAATATATCATAGGAAACTAAGCAACAGCAGGAAAAGGCACTCCCTCTGCGAGGAATAAGAACAAGCTTGTGGACAATACCCCTCTGCAAGGGATGGGGACAAGCTTGGGGAGGGGCAATCATTAGTACCCAGTGTTCCCTACACTGGGTAATAATGATTGCCCCTCCCCAAGCTTGCCCCTATTCCTCGCATAGGGGTATCCTTTAAAGTTTGGTAACAACCAATTTATTAAGCGTTAAACTTTCCGGTAAATGTTTCTGTATGGGTAACTACCTAGACTAGGAATTGATGCACAATTTAAAGAAACAAATCTGTGGATACAACAAACTACTGTCAAAGCCAACATAGCTTTTTTGTAATCAGTTTTGAAGAAGGAACTGAAATGTTCTGAAAGCCTGCTGTGTGATTATCATTCTAGTTAGCCAATAAAGGTATTACCTTTACACCAATTTTGTTATGCATTATGTCATATATATATACCCTGTAACGTAGGCTTTATGCTGAAGCACACACACTATGACACAAGGCAACACAAGCAATTGTGGAGAGCAAATAAAACTCACACACAGTGAAGTAATTTCCCAGTCATAACACACACAGTTTTAAACTCAAAAAAGAAAAAAAACTATTTTTGTACATGTGCTACAAAAAAATTGAGGAAAGAAGGCACAATAGCTTGTAAAAGTGTAAAGCGGTAAATGATTAATTGTCTCTAACCTGTTTGTTCATAAATATTACTTCAATGTGCCTGAGGCGTATATAAATGATCTTTAAAATACCCCAACATCTTCTTACTGTTTAAAACATTAAGTGAATCCCTATAGTGTGAAAGCTCTTCATTAAACTGCCAAGTTTTACTTGTTTCTATGTCATCCAGAAAAAGTGATTTATAGAAAAGCAGAGAGCACAAACAAAAAGTCAAAATTAAGTTTGTTTTGCCATTGGTAAGCGAGGTACTGAAAATATTATATTTGAAAGAATTTAGCAGTTTGAGATTGAATGCAAGCTGGAACAAAACAACTGGGTCATGCATTTATAAACTGAGCTGGAAGTGTAGAAAGCCTAAGCCACTTTGCCAACCATACAGCACGTGGTTGAAAGTATTGTGGATAGCATGTAAACTACATGACCCCGGCACCCCCCATTACTACCTCACACTGGCTCCTGATTCAAAGAAATTGTGTGACAATATCATTGGATGATAATGGCCACAGCTCTATTGAAGAATTACAGACATTATAAACCATCACATAACAGTATTTTTAACATGTAATACAATTAGACCTGCATATCTTTATACAAGCTTATTTAAATAACCATAACATTAACATGTATTGAACAGTACATCACCAGAGCCCCTGTCAGTCTGCCCTTCCATAAGATATACCAGTATCCTCCAGCTGCCCAACATCCTGGCTTGGGGGATACTCCCACAAAACCCAGGCTCCACAAGCCACTGATTAAAGGAAGAGGCCCCTTTAACCCCAGCCCACCATCCCTTTCATGAAGGTTTTCCCAAGATTCCATCCACACACAATGGTCACCCACCTTAGGGGTTAAACCATCCTACAAATTCATTTATATAACAGCACCACTTCCCACGGCAGATTGACATGGGCCCGCCTACCAGCTGTGACAGTACGCCATTAATTAGTAGGGTCCTAACACTTTTTTGTGACCCTTCCCCAACTGTATAGTTGAATACTTGAGCCAAATGGTACTCCCAACCACCATTGTGTCACTACCCCCTAACAGATTTCAAGGAACAGATCCAACCCACCCCACTAGGGAGGGCGGGTGGGAAACTTCTTTTCCTGCTGTCTTTTCTAAAATGGTGGCTTTCAATGCCTGCCCTCTACCTAAAATGGCATCTGCTCCTCATCTCCCCCACTATAGCCCCCCTTCCCCTGACCATACATATACTGGGCTCCCTCATAGGGTTGGGCCAGGGTCATGCTGCCCCTCCTCTGATCTGTTCCAGCTGCTGTCCGTGGCATTACAATACTTTGACACCAGACTGAGACGGTCATAGCACACGGACCAACATTTATCTGATTCCAAGGTGTCAACACCTTGTTTGCAAAATGGATTCTGTAAACATAACAATCTATTGAACATCTCCAACAATTTTTGCTAAAAGATTCTATAACCTACATGCAAGTCTGACTGCAGGCGATTAATAAAAAAACTGTTTGGACCTAAGCCTTGTGGGATGAAAAAAACTGTAAACCTGGCTTCATTACTAACTGCCATCTATCTTTTTCTATAGTGTTTGCTTCCTGCACTACTCTTGAGGTAAAGATGCAATATTTATTTAGTTGTAATGTTGGAGCCACATAACTATGGCTGGCATGCTAACAATGCAAATACACATGCTACATCACATTACTGCAGTGTTATAGAAAAGACACTTCGTTCTCACTATATCACTATATATGTTTAAACAAACTTTTCTGTTTTTAGCCTGTTGGAGGAAATCATTTGCTGTACCATTTTTTTCACCCTCTGCTCTCCTCATCTTGTGCTTTTAGATAATGCTGCTGTTGCTTTTCAGATGTCAGAGTTTTATCTTTTTTAAGCTATAGCAAACATTGGTGCTGCTTCTTGTTAACAAAAATATGTTTTGTAGGAAAAAAAAAAGTTTCTACCTCAAAAGAATGCTTGTAACATTGGTAGATAGAACCTAGGAACTTTGTCACTGTCTGTTTAGAGAAAAAAAGTTTTCTTTCCCCACTTAGTTGAAAAACATTATGTCCTATATTGTAAATTCTTTAAAGCAATGGAACCTATCTGTACGTATATCTAGAGGATCTATTTATCAAACTGTAGAAAAGATATCATGCTGAAAAAACTGTGTAAAATTAAAATAAAAGGCACATTTTTCAAGATACTGTGTCATCAGAATACCAAAACATTTTCGCTGTTTTAAACTATGGCACACCTGGTGTAACCCATACAAGTTAATGAGATAAGTTCAGACAGATAAGAAATCATGGTATAAAAAGTTGTAAAAAAAGCCATGTATGAGGTTATGCAACAGTACCCTACTACTTGCAACCCACACAAGTAATGTGCAGCCATAACCCAAAACAGCATTTCCTAGGGCTAAAATAAAATAACTGTTTCTGTTTGCTCAGTTTATACTGAGCTATGGGCTTTTCACAGTGCAATGAGATGCAAAATGGTTAAAAGGTGGTGAGAGTCACTTTTACAGTTTTCTATAGGGTGTTCCATATAGAGTACTCTGAACCTCTCTACCACCCACCCACACAAATTATATAGGTGAAATTATTTTGTAGCCTAACCAGGTCACTCATAGGGCTAATTTAGAAACAGTGGGCAAATCTGCACCTGGGCAGTAGCCCATAGCAACCAGTCAGTGATTAGCTTTTTTTTCTGCCAGCTGAAGGTGGATCATTAAAGCAAATATTTGATTGGTTACTATGAGTTATTCAGGTGCAAATTTGCCCAGTATATAAATGTGCCCCAGGACTGTGACTACATCATTGGAAAGGCAATCCAGAAATGATTCTTATTGGTTTAAAAAGGACCACTGCTTTGTCTTATATAACTGTGACGTGTTCATTGGGATTTGTGTCGCTATATTTATTAACTGCTTTGTCATTCATCAACTAGATTTACTGGTGCTCATTAGAAATCATAAAAGGGAACATTATGTCTTTTTTAGGCTTGCAGTGGGTGAACTGTTGCATTTTCACCCCACAAAGTTACATATGCCTATTATCACAAATGGAATAACTTTAAAAATCTGCACTTCCATGACATTAAAGGATCCAACAGAATCAGAAGAGATGACACCTATGATTTATGCATTGCCATACTAGCTCCCTCATCTCTTGTTGGCATGAAATCCTACTTAGATTAAAAAAACTTCAAATCTTTTTCAATTTAACGGATACATGAAAGAGGTCAAATGTAAAATGAGTTAACCTTTCTGCTTCCTGCTTTTTTTATTCTTCATTTCATCTTGACAGTGCTGGATTAAACATACAAAAAGAAATCATTTGTTTGCTAATGTAGGATGCCCTACATATTCAACTCTGTGCTATTTTCAGGAATATGTGATAAATAATGCAAGAAAATGGTGTGAGAGCTACAATCCCTCCACCTTCTTATTAAGTGATGCTTTTTTCCCTTTTTTTGGTGCATTTTTATGAAATGATCTTGCTCTCTTTAGCATCATCTTACACTCTTACTTTCATCTTTGTGACTCGTGATCTTTGAAGTGAAAGACATAGGCAATATCAATTTTCAATAATTGTATTTGTCTAATACTGTTCGTTTATGAAAGATGAACTAGGGGATGGGATTATATGAGGTAAGTTATGGAATGTATGGTTGTCCTAATAATAGTATTTCTCTAATACTATTCATGCATGAAAGATGAACTAGCGGATGGGATCACAAGGAGTAGGTTATGGAATGGAATGTTGTCCTACATCAACTTGGCTGGTTTCAAACATTCATTTGTATAGACAGTAATCAACCAATAGTGATAAGACAAAACAGAGGCGCCAAAAGGATAAAATTAGCTAAAAACACTTAAAAACCCAATGGGTAATTCAGAGGAGGTAGTAGTAAGCTTACCTCCTCCAGGCAGACACCAACAAAGGTGGTCATTTTCAGTAATAGTTTATTCACAACAATATTGCAACGTGTTTCGCAGGCATTTCCTGCTTCATCAGGTAATGTAGAATAAGCACAAAAAAACTAAAAACACAGAGACAGGCAAGTTATTATAAAACATTGTTGTATACGGCTGTTCAAATTATGGGGAGGTGAAGATACTGATGTGAGTGATGTATGGAGGAGTACAGATATACGGTGAATAATAACAGTTGGGGGGGGGAAAGAAAAAAAGAAAGTAGGGAAAGGAAAGGGGCAGGAAGGGAGTGAGGGGAGCCCTTGGGCCAAGTATATGGGGGGGAAAATGAAAAACAACATGGGGAAGCAAGTGCTGATGGACATGGGGGATGGGCTGTTGGTATATATTAATCTAAATGGGAAACAACATGGGGAAGCAAGTGCTGATGGACATGGGGGATAGGCTGTTGGTGTATGATAATCTAAATGGGAAACAAAGTATCTGGGTGGGAGACATAAAAAACTATGTTACTATTTTATGTCTCCCACCCAGATACTTTGTTTCCCATTTAGATTATCATACACCAACAGCCTATCCCCCATGTCCATCAGCACTTGCTTCCCCATGTTGTTTCCCATTTAGATTAATATATACCAACAGCCCATCCCCCATGTCCATCAGCACTTGCTTCCCCATGTTGTTTTTCATTTTCCCCCCCATATACTTGGCCCAAGGGCTCCCCTCACTCCCTTCCTGCCCCTTTCCTTTCCCTACTTTCTTTTTTTCTTCCCCCCCCCAACTGTTATTATTCACCGTATATCTGTACTCCTCCATACATCACTCACATCAGTATCTTCACCTCCCCATAATTTGAACAGCTGTATACAACAATGTTTTATAATAACTTGCCTGTCTCTGTGTTTTTAGTTTTTTTTGTGCTTATTCTACATTGCCTGATGAAGCAGGAAATGCCTGCGAAACGCGTTGCAATATTGTTGTGAATAAACTATTACTGAAAATTACCACCTTTGTTGGTGTCTGCCTGGAGGAGGTAAGCTTACTACTACCTCCTCTGAATTACCCATTGGGTTTTTAAGTGTTTTTAGCTAATTTTATCCTTTTGGCGCCTCTGTTTTGTCTTATCACTATACCGAGTCCACCCCGAGTGGAGGGGTGTCATCCCCATTTTTCTTCCTTCTACAGAGAGCGACTTCTTATTCCTGAGTGGGGTCAGGACAATCTCCCCACCTGCCTATACAGTGGTTGCCTATTGGTAACCCTGGCTTGTGAGTATTTATTTGTTTATTTTACCATTACTCCTTGTAAAAACATATTACACTATTGGGGCTCTTGGTGTTCCTTTTTGTCTTCAGTAATCAACCAATGTCTGAATCAGTTTAAAAATCAGTCCAGGCATCATTTCCTAGGACTAAAATAAATGTTGCAGGTTGCTCAGTGTATACAAAAATACATTTCTGGTCAGTGAGTCATTTTTTTTTTTTTTGGTCAATCAAGATATTTAGTAGTCTTACTGCCTGGTGCATTCTACAGAAAGGAGTAGAATGAAAGCATTAGTCTGTGGATCGTACAAAGATATATTTATTAAAGGTGCAATGCACAGTTGAGAGCAGAAGTACTCACTCCATGAACTGCACAGTAATGTATATGCATGCTGAGATGCTGAATGCTGTTTTGTGCAACTATTTGCTATTGTTGCAATAGCAAATATTGTGTTCACTATGAACCAAGTATTCATATATATGGGATTGCCTTTACTCCTAGATAGGATCCCATATATACATGGGAGTTTTGAAAGTGTTAGTAGTTTGTATATAAACTATGTATACGAACATTAATACTAACTGCAGATATTAGTATAACAATAGCCTTGGATAATATGCTTGTTCAAGAACTCATCCAGGTCCCTCTTATAGACATTAACAGAATCTGCCATTACCACATCATTTGGAAGGGCATTCCACAACCTCACTGCCCTTTACCGTGGAAAAAAAAACCTACTTTGCTTCAACTCAAAGTTCTGATCCTCTAGTCTAACGAGGTGGCCTCTGGTGTGATGATCGTTATTATGGGAAATTAGAACATTTCCTATCGGTTTATAATCATCTATATTGTACTTTTAGAGAGTAATAAATTTAACAATTTAACCTCATAGTTTAAATCTTCCATCCCCTTTACCAGTTTAGTTGCATGTCTCTGCACTCTCTCCAGCTCATTAATATCCTTCTTAAGCACTGGAGCACAAAACTGCACTGCATACTCAAGGTGAGGCCTTACCAGGGACCTATAAAGAGGCAAAATTATGTTTTCATAATCAGTACTTTAGTCAGCACTTAATTTGCTTTAGTAGACATGGAATAACACTGCCTGGAATTAGGCAACTTGATATATACAAAAGTCCCCAGATCTTTCTCCATTAAGAATACCTCCAACACACTACCATTTAGTGTATAACTTGCGTTTATATTATTTATAGCAAAGTGCATAACTTCAACATTGAACCTCATTTTTCATTTTGCTGCTTAGTTTTCCAATTTTGTCAAATTAGTCTACAAAGTGGCAGCATCCTGCATGGAACTTATAGTTTTGCACAATTTAGTATCACCAAAAATAGTACATTAGATATATCTAATTATATGTTTTTAATATCCAATTATATGATTGTAAACAATTTTTTGTCATTACTTGTAGGGCATGTATCAACTAAACTCCTTTAATAATAATACATCCGCTAGGTGCTTTGGGTATTCCAGTCCCTGTACTTGTAGGAATTTACTATAACATTCTTTAACGTAACGTTTCATAAAGTGTGTAGCCATTTTTTTTATTTTTCCCTTTTCTACATACATTAATCTGAAATTCTTTTTGTTTTTTCCACATACCACATGTGGCAAAAGCAAAATAATCTATATATCTCTCCTGAGGTAACAACATGAATAATTACATTTTTTACTATATCTATGGCCCATTTTGTTATACATTTTTTATCATGTTATATTTTATTGGACAAACTGTCATGCAACACATCTTTTATATCTATATCTATATTTATTTGCAGCCATACTCATGTTATACATTTTTTATCATGTTATATTTTATTGGACAAACTGACACGCAACACATCTTTTATATCTATATCTATATTTATTTGCAGCCATACTCATGTAATGACTATAAAACAAATCATCCATTAGGGTTCATGCCCTGTTCTGTTAATTGACTGATTTAATTACTTCAAAAATATACATCGTCCTAATCCCCAGAGTGGTATCTAGTATCTACTGTACAGTATGACTTGATCTGTTGTTTTTTTTTCTTGAATACATATTTTATTTCATAGTTTTCACTAATTTCATTAGAGTATCACTAATTCCCTCTTTCACATTCCTAAGATCCTCATTAAAGGAAAGGCATTTTGGCATTTTTTTGCCAATAGATTAGCCACAATAGTGCACAGTTGTGAAGAGGAAGGAAGTCAAGATGGGAGGGGGAGAAGGGAAGGGAGAGAGGAGCAAACTGAGTAGACTTGTGCCGGGCCCTGAAGGATTTTTCCGAAAGAAGGAAGTCTGATACTGAAGAACATGTGTACACAAAAGAAGAAAAAAAAGCCAGTGCAGCTATTCTATGAGTGCTTATGGCTGTATTTACCTAGAACTTTCTGCTTACCTTAGCTTACTTAGTTTTTACCTTTCCTTCTTCTTTAATGAATCCCAGTCATGAAAAGCACTACTGTCATGTTTTGTTAATTTTACAATAATATTACTATTATGTGCACTTTCCTGCCAAGAAATAAAAAAGCAGCTGTCAAAAAGCAGCAACGTAACTTCAAATCGTAACCCAAATGTGTGGGTAGTTTAACTGTCAGAAGCACCACCAGTGCTTATTTTCTCTTTGGAAATGCAACCCTGGCAAGACTCAGGGTTGCTATGTAGGAATGCAGTGCCAGCATAGTGACTTTATTGCGTTGGTGTATGATATCAACACAAAATGGTTTTAGTACCAAAATTAAAATACAAGGACGCCAAGGTTCAATGAATGATTATAGGACTTTTCTCATAAGCACCTGGGTGTTTTCTAAATTGATTATATTGGTTGATTGGTTGACATCTGATTTCTGACCCTCTTGCCTGGCAACTTTAAATGCTGCCTGCCCCAACCTGTGCCTGGAATTTGACTCTTAACCCTTCAGATATAGCATAATGGACTAATCTGTTTGCCTGAACTCAGCTTACACCTTGGTTCTGACTTCATCCCTGTTAAGGGCCCCAAAGGCATTAACAGTAACTCACAGAGTGCGCTACATAAGAACACACTTATATTCTTACTTACATGTAGTCATGGTTACAAAATATCAGAGCAATAGTGATGAGTGAATCTGTCCCATTTCGCTTAGCAGAAAAAATTGTGAAACAACAGGAAAATTAGCAAAATCGCAAAAAAATCTGTGAAACACGTTTGTCGTGCAACTTCTTTGTCACCAGTGTCTTTTTTTAACGTGGCGCCTATTTTGCCACAACCGTACCCATTTTGATGCAACCATGCTCATTTTGATGAGGGTGTGAAGCGACTGCGTAAATCTTTGGCAAAATGTGGAAATTTGCTGCGAATCCATGCCTGGTGAAAAACTTCACCCTCACTACATAGCAAGCTTAGAGTTAAATGCTAATGAACCAACTACCTGTGTAATATTAAAATTGAATGCACAGCCTCTACATCTGTAACATTTGCAACAGGCCAAAGGTGTATCATGTATGCTATTCTGACAAGAGATATTGCAGAAAATTCCTACCTATCAAGTCCATCTCCTGACAAAATCCATTTTCATTTAGTGTAATTTAACAGATGTGTTCAATGGTGTGAAATTGATTGTGTGATAATGGAGAAATGTAATAGATATATTTAATGAAAACAAAGACACTATGGACAGTCTGTATATTACAAACCTCAATCCACTCACCTTTAACTCCATCATTCTTCTGACCTCTTCATGTGCCTGTCTTTCAACAAGAACCCTAATACATATCTTTGCTCTTTTCTGCTCATACTTCACTGCTTTCAAATGATAGGTAAAATGCAACCTAACAAAAGAGCTGATGTCAACAAAAATGATCTACAAGCAGAAGCAGTAAGAAGGAATAGTATAAGTGAGAAGATTCAGAAAAAGCTCATGTATATGTTTTAATAATGGAGGCTTTTACTCTGGCTGGGATGATTGCGTAAAGTCTTTATAGCTGGTCTTATTTCTGGTATTATTTCACAGAAGGTACAAAAGTCAGTTCTAGCCCTTTAAAAACCATAGAGCCATTTTACAGTATTTTATTTGCATTTTTGATAGTTGAGAATTTACAGTACATTGGGAAACTAATTTAGTTTCCTCTAATGTTTTTTTACAAGCTACTAAATACATCTGTCTCATGAATGCGTTTTTTTCCTTGAGCTGCAATATACCCAACTTATTTGGTTTCAGAAAAGCCAGAAAAGCAAAAAGACATACACAATAACTCAACCTCTAATTGAATCAGGCCTTTTGTGCTATACTGACATGTCTGTGTTAAGGGCTTTCTTTTCCGAGAAGCAACTGACCCCAAGGCTTAGCTATAAAATCTGAGGCAGCTGAATACTGTAGAATATATATTAACCAGTTTTCCTAATAAACACCAAACAATTCAGACAGATTTCAGCAGAGGAATCTTAGCTTAGGTTTCAAGATTTAAATGTTCTTCCTCATTGAATTACTATAGAGTAATATATTCTGTAAACAGCATATTCACCTTAAAATAACCTGGTATTAACCATTGCTCCATGGTTTTAATAATGGTTGTTCTTAGCTCTAAAGACTGGAATGATCATATAATATGGATTACATGGTTTGTAATTTCCTAACTGAAAACTTTAACCCATTCCTTATCGGCTAGCCAGATGATGGGACCAAATAATGCACTCTAGAGAATAATAATGTGCATGAAAACTTAACCATGAGGAAGAAAGCAGAGACATTTACAATTTTCGTTGTGCCATACATGGACTTAGCTGCTTGCAATATTTTACAAACTAAAGTTGTTGTTTTTTTATTTATAATAAACGATTTATACATAGCTGAACCATAAAATTCCTCACAATGAAAGACAGCTTAAATGTCAGAAGTGTGTTTTTCTTTCTATGGTTTAATTGGTAATGCCTTTTCTTCAAACTCTTTTGCTAGAATTATTAATTTGCCCAGTATTCATTTAGAAACCTCAATAAGTTAAACTGTTCCTTCTCAAAAATCTGAAAAGTTAATATTTTCTGGTATAGTACCCAAATCTTGCTATATTGCAGCAATCTAACACATTAACAAGCATTTGCCACAGAGGGACCTCAAAGGAGATTTAAAGCCATGAATACTAATGGTAAGCAATGTATGTGACACATGGGAGGAAGTAAAAAAAACTATTTTTGTTTGAAACACACCTATGGCCCACCATTTCAAAGGGCATGACCAAGTGCAGCACAAGTACCTCAATCTGCCATCAGTTAACACCAAAAGCAGAGCCTGATCAATTAGATTCCATAAAATAGAAGAGCTTCTAAGCAGGGCAAGAGAGAAAAAATATCCCTCAAGGGTACTGAGCTTGATTATGCATCCATTTGCCTGAATACCTGATGGACCACCTACCTATCTGGTCATTGACATTGCAGTTTTTTCTATTATATGGACTCCAATGCAAAAAAATTAAATATTTTTAATATTTTACATTATAATGATTCATTTGTTGATTATTATTGTCCTCACATAGTCACATATTACATGTTATCCACTAGTATAATCATTCTGCCTTCCTTCCGATCTGTAGGAGACACATGGCATGGCTTGTAAAATTCTCGTGGTGAAAAGTATACATTTTTGTACCATCATAATATAATGCTGTGTGTCTTTAGTCCAAAAATACACCGCAACAAAAATTCACTAATTGAGGAAAATGGCTGCAGTTACATCAAAAAAAGTTGTGGCCCCATTAAAAGAAGTCACAGTCAAAGTTGCGGTAGCACCAAATAAGTTGTGACCTCATAAAAAACATTGTGGTTGTATCAAAAAAGTCATGCGCATCAAAAAAGTAGCCGCGGATATCCACAGATATCTCATAAATAAATGTAATCCAGGCAGCAAAAGTGCGGTGGTCACAATATGTTTATTAGGGTAGCCAAACATAGTGCAATATTTTGGGACCCTCCCTGACACCTACCCTCAAAGTAAAATAAAATGTTTCAGTTCATACTCTATTATACCTACTATAAGCAGACAAGCCTGGGGAATCCTGAAATTCAGTGTAAAATTAAGCCATTCATTTGTCAAGTCCTGTAACAAGTTTTTTAGTAGAGGTGTCTAACTGTATATAGCCATTCATCTCTTTGTTTTATGGGGACATTTCTTCCATTGTATATTGTTTCTTGCTCATCCGTAAAAGTTTTACAAAAGCCAGAATCATTTTCCTTTTATGGGCATGCATATAGCAGATAGAGTAATACATGTGGATTTTCCTTTTTCACAAAACAGATGGAAATGTAGTTACTTATTGTAGATGTAACTGTGCCTAACATAAAATAACATAACTGGGCAGACCTCGGTAACTTTGACAATTATCCCAATAATATACAGTAATTTATGTGAGGTGAACTTGATGTTATGTACAAATCTAAACCCATGGGCTGCTCCTTCTGATTGCACCAATTTTGACATGTTATGTAAATAGCAAAGTGCCCTTAAAGTGATGCTGACACTAAAAAAAACTCTTCAAAATATTAATGTACAATAACGTACATATATCATGTAAAAGCATCGGACAAATACTTTTATGGCAGGATTATAAATAGCATGCAAAGACAATGTTATGACAGTTGTTAAAAAAGGTTTAAGTCTGCAATATTAATACATCCTGTGCCGATTGGATAAGCTCACCTGTCCCATTCCAATGATTCCTGCCCAGTTTCCAGTTAGTAGAATGTGAGTTACACCATCACCAGAAAAAAATGTGCAATGAGATCATTTTTTCCTTTGCAACCAGTGAAAATATGTCTTCTGAGCACATTGCAACTCTACAAAAAAAAGATTGCATGTTTTGTCGTGTTTTGCATGGTGAATGTAAAAATATTATATTCACGCATACCCACTATGCACAGTGGTCACACAGACACCCATCTCATTTGTGAGTGATTCACAAATAAAAAATAAAAAAAAGGGAAAGTCACAAAACAATTAGATGCAAATAAAGTGAATTAATGACTCTCATTGTGCCTTGATTGCTGGTAAAAAAAACTATTATAGTGCCCCCAAAAACACCCCCTCTCCTTTATGTACAACACCTAATTTTGGGTGGATAGGCTGCAGCACAAATTATTAAAACTACCCACAACTTTCCAACCAATTTTGATAACAATACACTTTACAAAATCAGATATATGAACCTTTATGTTTAACATTTAACCACTTAAAGCTGCATGACAGATTATAACAATTTACAATAACTGAACCTTAGATAATTTTTAACCACTTGATCAACCCAGTACCAAGTGTCCACGTTCAAACTTCTAATCCTTCTCTGCCTACTGTGCTATTTTCTTCCCAGGCCTGCCCCTCCTGAAAACACCCACACCTTGATCTAATAACTCAGGCAGTCCCATCACACCCCAAGCTTTGGCAAAACAAACTTACCTGCCCCACAGCCCCCTTTTTTATCCCTAAGGGCAGGATTGCGCAGCACTGTCTGCACGTCCACAAGGTAATGTTCCTACTATGTCCTGTATCTTACTGCAATTCCTCCTACCAGCACCTATCCCTCTAAAAAACTACAAATCCCATCTCCAAGGATGACACCATTTACCAGATCCCTATTTATCCCCCTGTCATAGCCCTGTTGCTCTACCTGTTCCAGGATGGCTTTTTTGGCCCACTGTAAGGTATTTCAAGTTCTATGAGAACAAGCTTTTTTTTATAAATAAATGTCTATAATATAGTTAATTAGTTAGTTAGTTAGTTACATAGTTACATAGGGTTGAAAATAGACCAGAGTCCATCATGTTCAACCCTTCCAAGTAAACCCAGCACACACAATCCTATACTCAACAATCTATACTATCACATACATAAACAATATATATACATTAATACTAACTGTAGATATTAATATCACAATAGCCTTGGATACTATGCTTGTATATAGCAATATAGTAATGTTGGTGCCAAAATTTGCAGCATTCCTTGAACAAGTGGCCATTTTAATGAGTCCAGTATTGCATTCAGCAAAAAACAACATACAATGACATTTTTTACTTGAAATGCATTTACGCTGCAAATCCATGTCTGTGAAAAAATGTGCTCATCACTACTCAATATCAATATCAAATAAGAGACTTTAAAAGAGTTTTGGGTATTGTGGAGACAATTACATCTATTCAAGAGTCTCCTTACTCTTATTATGTTGGCTGAAGGGGTAATTCACCTATAAATTAATTTTTAGGATGTCAGTTTTCAGCTGGTCTTCATTTTCTATTATTTGTGTCTTTTTGATTAATATTTAGCCAGCAGCACTCATTCTTGGAACTGTAGCAGCTAGCTGCTTGCTAGGTTCCAATTTAGGCAGTGGTTTGAATGAAAGACTGAAAAGGTAAAGCCTTGGTGCTAAGGGGCTGTATGACACGAGACCTGAATGACTAGCAGCCAGATTACACTAGTTTATGTTTAAAGATTGGCAGAATTAGATGTAGCTTTGATTGGGTGAGAAGCAATCAAAGTGGGTAAAAGCTGGGTTGGGGGTGGAGAATGAGAGGGATGTGATGTCAAGATATCAAAAATGAGAGTCTGCATGGTATCATTCATGTTAAATGAATGTCAAATTCTTGAAACAGGGAATGTTTTTGATTGCCATTTGGGTCCCTCATGAGGCATAATTGGCTTCAGGCTGGGTTTTTTTGCCTTCTTCCGGGTCAATACAGTGTATATATGATAATATATTTTAAGTTGTATTTGTCAAAGCAGCAGTAGGACCTACACAGGAAATTTTAGGAAAGGGAGAAAGGAGGTTCTCTCTTGTGACTGCACAGTGGGTTGATTGATACCGACACTACTACTGATTGTGCTAGGTGACAGCCTGCTTGGATTTCCTATCATCGAGACACTGCAGATTCAGCAGGCAGCAGAGCTGCTGAACTTCTCTCATGGTGTCAGATGTAGCTTCTGCTGGTAGCAGAGTTTGGGGCCATCCTCTCTGTAGGTAGAGGCAGCCTAATACTCAGTGGTGGATATAATGACATCTCAAGTCTTTAGTGAGAAATTGCAGAGCATAGCAGCAATCTCTTTTGGAATTCTGTCTGAGACTGGTATAGTCCTGTTTATTTGATAAAATGTGGGGAAAAACTGCAGGGAAAATTTGTGAAACGGCAAAAAATTTGGGAAGTGTGGCAACCACATGACTTTTTTTTATGTGACTGCAACTTTTTTGATGCAACAGAAATGTATTTGATGCATCTGCATCTTTTTTAATGCAACCGTGACTTTTTTGACGTGCTCATGATTTTTTTTACATGACCACGACTTTTTCCTCACTTTGCAAATTTTTTTCCAGGCTAATTTTTGAAGCTGTTTTATTAAAAATATTGCCAATGGAGAAATACAGAATTTCGCCGCAAATCAATGCCTTGTGAAAGAGCTCTGCTCTTGCTGAAAACCTGTCCAGTGGCTGTGTATATTATCCAATATGCCCTCTAAAAATTGTTTGCATCCAGTAGCAAATATCAGTAAATGTCGTTTACATCTAATGCATTAAAATAAATAAACATGATTAGCAAGAGAAATAAATAAAAATGTATCTAGATGTCTATATTCTCATACTGTGTTTGTCACCCTGAATAACCTTATGACACAGCACCTTACTATCCAATTATTTCAACTCTTCTGTTTATCTAGCTAAAATGAAGATATAAACTGACCTTCACAAGGAAGCCTTGAGAGATTAATCCACCTTAACGACTAATGAATTATTACATTTATTAATTCAATAAGTAACCTATCTGGACATTTTCAGTGCCCACATAAAATAAAAACTGAAATGTCAATGTCGTTTGTTTCTGACCTATGTTAGAAACAATCTATATTGTCTCATTTTCTGCTTGGTCCCCTTTTATCCTCTTATTCTTATTCTCTTTTGCCTGTTTAACAACTGAGTTTACATTAGTACATCTGAAATTAAATGTAATAAACTTAATTATAAAACATATATTGCACAGGAATAAAGAGTTTGTATTTCCTTCTATCATCTTAGTGTACGTCAATAGTATAATAGAGTAAATGTGACTCTAATATACTGAATAACTTTTAAGAAAGAATCAAACAAACAAAAATATTATGATCGTGGTTCACTTTCCAGAAATGTTTGTTTCTGTATGTAGAAATTCTTAATTCTATCACTGATTTTCATTTGAAATTGCCAAATATAATATATTAGATGCGCAAAAATGGCTTGTGGTTTACGTTCAAACAAAATGTTTGTTTCTGTACACAGACATTCTAGATTATGACACTGATACTCATTTGAAATCCAAAAAAGGATGACGGTGTAATGTTACATCCTGTTATATTACATTATATTGTTTTATACTACATAGAGGGCTTTAGAGCTTTTTTTTCTCCTTCTGAATAAGTTTTTTTCCTATTGCTTTTTCACACCATCATTTTAAATGGTTAGCTATTATTTCTATGAGAGGCACTGGTTATCATATGGACAGAGAACTGGTAGAGGAAGCCTTCTGCCGCTGCATTACACAAAAATGCTCCAACATAATAAAAGAACACTAGAAACAGTGCATCAAACTAGAGGTAAGGGGCTGATACAACTTAGAATATAGTTTATTAATATGTAGAAAGACGCCAAGATGCACCTAAAAAATGCACTTTAAAGCTGAACATTTTCTTGTTTAAGAAAGCCCATTCTGGGAAAAATACCTAACTAAGTTTTTTTTCCCCAAAACTCTGTGTGAGTTCCTTAACCCAAGTGGGTCTCCTATAGAGTGAAGACATACGGAGCTACTAGTAGCAGCTACTTGTCATGGCTACTAAAATAGACAATGCAGATCATTTACTGAAAATTGTCTCTATGTGTGTTTTAGCAGAGGCAATTCTCAGTATTGTCTATGGCAGGTCTGGTGTTAATAGCTGTGAAAAAGTAGCTGCTACTAATAGCTCTGTGTTTCTTTGGCTTTAGGATTGCTTGAGCCAAAAGGCTTGAGCAATTATAAATATATAATTTCCTTTTTTGCGTTTGTTTTGTATTTTTTCTCCATTTTTCTTACCTTGTATAAATTAAAAAAAATATATTGAAATCTATATAAAAATAATGATTCATGTTCTTTAGTTTTGCTACCTTTTCTGGAATATATCTTGTTTTGTACTTTATATACTCTATTAAACTAAACAAAAAAGTTTTAAAAACGCTGCAAGACAGCAATTACAATACCATCCCACTGAGCAAATGCTGAGAAAGCAGCACCAGTTCTGCACAGTAGGAGTTGCTGAACTTTTGTATTTCTTCTTCATTTCATATGTTTATCGTGCTTTGAGTCAGTACATAACTTAGCCGTGAAACTTTATCCTATTTCTTCGCGGATCTCTGGTTACCTGCCTGGAACAATGGAATATTGGTCTTGATTAGTGATAAGCTAAATTTTTCGCCAGACATGCGGCGACTTTCCTCATTTTTTATTGTGAAACAGGCAGAAAAATTGGCACGGAAAAATTTACCATGCACCACGTGTCAAAAATATTTTTGCATTATTTTCTGTGTTTTGCAAGTTTCGCACATTTTCCAGCGAAGCGAAACGGGACTGATTTGTTTATCACTGGTCTTGACATTTTATTTTGCAAATGAATAGTGATGAGCAAATCTGTCCTGCGAATTCGCAAATCTTCAAAAAGATTTGTGAAACAGAGAAAAATTCGCAAAACAGCGGTGCATCTTTTGAGTCACTAAGAAAGCTTAATTGCCTGATGATAAGCTTAATCTCTTTATGACCAGAATTCCTAACCTGTTTTGAAACCTAAAAACAGGGCCAGTCTGGAAGGCGCAAAGAGATCTGCAATCTGTCTTTGTGAAAAATTTTACACCTGAAATCTTATACCTACCCTTCTGAACAGCTAAAGGTAGGATTCTGCTGGCTATTCCAACATATGGATCAACAAAAGTCAGCTCTTCAGAGTGTCAAGTGTTTTTGCTGCCTTACATGCAAGTCAGCTGATAAGGAATTGAATAAAAGAGTGCATCAATTTTGCATAGATCTTTCGGTAGGTCTGAAGGATGTGTTAGCCTGAGTTAGAATGCCATATTATCTGGAAGATGTGATCCTCCTTATGATTCAACTTGATAGGGACTTTGGAAATCAAGATCTGAAAAAGCCTCTGAACCATCACCTTTGTGGTTCATGCCTAAAGAAAAGAAATCAAAAGGAGAATCACCTAGGTAAGAGCTTTCTGGGGGAATAGACTATCATCCCCATTTTGGTGTTGGTGAGACCTGTTGGGTTTCTGTGTCACATTTATTTAGCATGTAACATTTAAGGTTCAAATTGTTTTTTTGTGGTATTATTGTAATCTATATTATTTAGCTTTTTCACTAACTGTAATAGGAAATAGTCCTATAACAGATCTGTCAGATAGTCATTGCATGTCCAGTTTGAAACAGAGTCTCTAAGAGGCAGGTGAGGAGGATTCTATAGCATTTTGAGAAGGGTTCAATAAGAGTTTATTTGCAGCCCAGATGTCTAAGTGGGTTTGCCTTGTGTCCCAAAATTGAGGTATTGTGCCTTCAAATGAACTTCAGTAATAGTAAGCATTTGGGGGAGATATTTATTTGAAGGGAATTGTTATACAGGTTGTTGTCTATATTTAGTTCATCAATTTCTGGGTTGATTTTGACAGGACCCTAATAGGTTAACCTAGAAGAAAATGGACCAGATCTTTTTGTATAGTTTTTCATGTGACTTTTTCAAGCAATCTTTGTATTTCCCTCCATAAGGGTTCAAAATTGGTACAGGTCCAAAATAAATGGAGCTCAGCGTTTGACACCCCCTCCAGCATGTATTAGGGGTGTTAGGTTATAACTGGTGTAATTTAACAGGTTTATTACACCAAAACATCCTTACTTATAAACATTCTTCATTTGTCTCTTTTCTTTCCTTTTCTGATTGTGTCATTCTCTTTATAGTTGGGACTCAGGCAAGTGACTTCACCAGCCCTTATTGACTTTGGTACAAGGCTGTTTTATCAATACTCAGAAGGCAATTGCAATTCAATGCCATTCTTGCCTAAAAACACCCACAGGGAGTTTGAATTTTTTTCACAATTCAAATTTTTTTGTGCTAAAAAAACTCTAATTCGAATTATGTTTCAAAACCTTGAATGTCTGGTATTTATTACGTGAGAAAAACCCGAAAATGTGAATGTAAAAATTTGCTACCTAAAAGCTTGTGACTTTCTATAAGTTAGTGGGATTTGTCCTAGGCAATGTCAGGCTATATTTGCAAACTATAACTTTTTGAGTTTTTCAAGTTTGTACACTCGAGGTATTCCTTATTAACAAATAAGCGTGAATTGGCTATGCAAGTTTATTCAATTTAGAACAACAATCTCAGATTCAGCCTACCAGTCTTCATTAGAATGGCAGGTGTTTTTCACCCAGCTTAGGACCAGTTAATTTTTAAGAATATCAAGAACTGATGAATTTTCAAGTGTTTGCCTCTCCCTTATTTTCAGTAATTTTATGGCTCCTCTGACTCCACATGCACAACCCATTCATTGATTAGGTCTCAGGTAAATACACATTTTAATTTTGAATATCACCATTTATCATGTTTGCATTGCTTGCTCTCCATTATCTCTGCTTTCGTTCTTCAACAAGCCTGATTCTCCTACCCAAGATTTATTAAGAATTCCTTATCTTTGGCAAGAAAGGGACAGTACACACATAAAAAACCTTTTCTAAAAAAGAGCACAATATATAGAATTTGTGCATTCTGCCTATTTTGTAATTTAAAAAAATCCATATTTTCCTATTTTTTGCCATTAGAAAGCCATACTAAATAACGTTCTCCCCCTCTTTGAATATTAACAAGACAATTTGTTCAGATCATCTTATCTGCCTTTGAACAAACAAACTCCTTTCCTCCCTAAGCTGCAGCTCATTATCTGAATACTTCTCAGTGAACTGGTAATTAGTTTTATTAAATACTTCTCCACTTATCAAAACCAGGAAGTGTTAAAGTGAAACTGATTTCATTCTTTAGTGCCAGAAATAACAAAAAACAGATATTTCTTAATTAGTTAAATAGGCAAAAAATATATTCAGTACACACATTGAAAATGGATCCTTTAGCAGGCCCACATGTCTCCATCTTTTCTGTAAAGAAAAAATGATGGTTCCTTTATTACCTAAGTTACCTTCTACTGCA
The DNA here is from genome assembly GCF_000004195.4 of Xenopus tropicalis. NCBI lineage: Eukaryota > Metazoa > Chordata > Amphibia > Anura > Pipidae > Xenopus > Xenopus tropicalis. Next base: position 59,958,901 of record NC_030678.2, on the reverse strand, counting down.
ATAACATCCAATGTATTTATCAAAGAGCTAGTCCATCTTCACAGAGCTCCATATGAAATAGTGTCAGACTGAAGTGTTCAATTTCCTTCTTAATTCTGGAAATCTCTTTGCAAGGATCTTCAGATTAAAGTCTCCTTGCCTTTTGCCTTCCAACCACAATCTCATAATCAAAGCAAGGAGGATAAATTAGACCTTGCAATAGTATTTAAGATTCTTATCTTCATTCTCTCAAGATGACTGGATCACCTTGTTGTCATTGGCAGAGTTTGCATATAACATATCTTATCATTCTTCTACTTGCCACTTACCCATTTTGCAAAAAATGACCTCCATCTTGCTGTTCTTTAGCTTTTCCCTCTTGAGGTGTCAGTTGCTCCAGCTCAAGACCATATTGCCTTTTTAACTTCAAACATTAAACCCTTCAAAACACATGGTTAAAGCAATGCAAAATGTATGCTAGGCAAAATTTCAAGGCATACTGGCAGTTGCTAGGTTATCTTGGTCTATTCTGAGTTACTTAGCACTTGTTTTCTAATTTCCGGTTGTGATCAGAGAATTCCTGAATCCTGAACCCAACCTCTGCCTGAATAACTTGAGCTGCCTGCACTGACCCAAATTTGTCTAACTTCAGCCCGCTTCCTCTTGGAACCTCATTCAGGATGCTCTGTCTTTAAGATTGACTTGTTCCAACCTCAGGTTTACTCTTTCCTCATGCTTGTGAGCAATCAAATTATGCCTAATCCAGGTAAAAGCATTATACAATTGTGTGCAACACATCCAAATGCATGACACTTTGATGTGAATCTGGTGCAAAATATTTGCATTGCATCATTTCCACTGTTCACCGTCAAAATGACATCTATGTGTGATTCTTTAGGCATAAGAACACTGCACCTATTGATTCTGCCCATTGTAGGAACCATGGAACTAACAACACCTTTGAGGTGGCACTAGCCTTAGGGTTATTTAGCAGCATTAGGTGCACTTACACACAAATCCCAACAGGAAGTGTGATAGACCCATTGGTGCTGAGAGCAACTACAGTATGTAGAAGTGTAAGGAAATGTAAGGTTATGACTTTAGAGTTTAGACACAAGAACCTTTAATGAATAGCATCAAGTCATGTACTGTGTCCATATTCACAAGACCACATCTGTGGTTATGGTAACAAATGATCCCTATTATGCCATTGTGTCAGATTTGAGAATTAAAGTCAACAGACAAAGAATTGCATTATAAAACAACCTCTAACTAAGTATATAATTCAACTGAAAATTTGTTACTACCTTGTATCTACCATGCTAGATACTTTGAAAGAATTCTTGAGAATTACCTGTAGTTGGTGCATCTTGTTACAGTACAATTCTGGGCATCTTAAGATTAGTGTGGATGCCAAATGAATTTTAAACAGACAATAAATAGGTCAGTTCGTGGAAATCAATATCTTTGTGCATAGTCCTGAAAGTTTAAAAAAAATCTCTGGTGTTTTAGCAACATCCTAGTAATTAATTTTCCTTGTGACTGATCCGAACAAATATTACAATAGTTTGAAACTAAGTTACTTTCTAAGTTAAAAAGAAGACCTACTTAATCTCCTATATGTTATATTAACAGTCTTTCCTTTAAAATATTAATAATTTAAAGGTAAAAAGGGATTTTTGCGATTCAATTCACAGTGTGTGATGTTTAGTGATTTTGAGTTATATACAGTATATATATATATATATATAGATCAAAATCAAACAAAACGGCACTCACAGGAATTTTTGCAAAGGAGACATCAAATTAGGTGAAGAAGGTGATGTCTCCTTTGCAAAAATTCCTGTGAGTGCCGTTTTGTTTGATTTTGATCTATGTTTACTACTGGATTCAGGCACCCAGGTAGCGTCCAGGACTTTTGGTGTGCAGCTTTCTAAACCTTTGTATATATATATATATATATTTAAATTATATATTTTTTATTGAATTTAGGTTAGCCATGTGTTCTCATTAAAGAGCCCTATGAATGACTTCAACATTATGAAAACAAATTCATTTTTGCCTGGTGGGAAGGAATATATCTCACAGAATGCTCTATGAGGCATAAGTAAAACAAAAGCTTTGTTCGCTTAGGCCAAAAAGCTAATTCAGGGACTGGAACTGATTAGTCCCCATCTGTGACAAAAAAGGGTGGCTTATTTCAAAAGTATAATTAAACACACTAATCTAATGCAGGATAAAATTACCAGTCATTAAATAAAACCTACAGCATTCACAAGAAGCCCAAAGTAAGTTATATACCTGTAATCAGTTTCCAAACATCTGTACCTTTAAAGAAGAAAGAAAGTTAAAATCACTGGGGGGTGCCAAATGGCAGATTGCTTACCTGATACCCTGGACTGCTGCTCCTATTGGCAGAAAATCATACCAGACCAGGGTACACGCAGGGGAGTGATCCTCTTCCTTCCCTGTCATTTCGCTCTGATCACGGGACCCACACATGTGAAGTAGAGTAAAAAAAAAACTGTTGGCCTTTTTACTCTACTGCGCATATGCAGCCAGTGCAAAGAAAGAAGATGGAAGAGAATCGCCTGCATGTACCCTGGGCTGGTGTTTTTTTTTTTTTTTGCACCAGCCTAGGGTATCAGGTAAGTGAATACAATCACTGGGGTGGTTCCTAACATTTTGGCACCCCCAGTGATTCGACCTTTTCCTTCTCCTTTAACCCTGGTGTTGGTGCCTACTGTAGAAAGCAAGTGGACCATTTGAGGTAAGGTCCATATGGTGACCATAAGGACAATATTTGATAATTGAGGTAAACCATAAGCTTTAATAGCCAAATAAAATTCATTCTCGCCCCTTCGTGTTTAATTTTATTTCTATTAGTAAAATTGTAACTGATATATAAACTTATGGTGCTATCATAAATCAAAGATACCGAATCTTGTTTATCTGTTAAATTAAGGTACTTACATTATGTTTATATTACTGAATATAGATATGACTTAATATAGGCAGATGGCTTTGAATGAATCTATAAATGACTTTTTTAAATTTGCAAAATGTAAGTCTTCTGTATCTTACCTGAATACTAACCTATAAGTAATTATTAGTCATTAACTCATTCTGCATCTTAGTTGAAATGTGATCAGCAGTGTAGAAACCAGTGCAATTTGTGACATCTACCAGAGATTAATTGGTGTTTACCACCTCCCCTTTTGTCCATCCTCCACTATTTAAGAGGAGCCATAAAACATATCACGTTCTTGTCCTGCAGCACCTGACAGACTGGCTGTGGGAGCAGTCATCTCTTTCCCTCTTGATGCGCCCACTGTTATGTGTTGCATTACTGCACCTTTCACTCACTCCTGCTGCAGCTGAACCCCATATTTAAAGACTGGTGTAGTCATCAATGTGTTTCCTGTTAGAGCAAAAAAACACAGCCAATCTCACTGCAGACATTTATCATTAAGGTACTTTGAAGTTAGAAGATGGAGGAGTAGGTTTCCAACTTTCCCCGATGCATTCTTTTGTGGTGCATTTCCACTTCTAATTAGCAGCGAAGCAACCTACCCATTGGCATGATAGCCAGAGCCAGCTTCTGTTATGCTGTGTTAGCAGAACCTGTTCAGATAGCAAACTTCTGCACGGTGGAACTAGGGTCACAAATTAAAACATGCAAAGTCACTATACCTCCTTGCTGTCATTATATAAACCAAACAGTTACAATGCTGTACTATAAATATCGATTAAACAAGTTAAAGTGAAGGTGCTGGGAGTTGTGACTACCATGAAATGTCTACAGATGGTCTTTATGGGAAAGGAAAGCCCTGAAGCTATAACAAGGGATCCGAATGACCAGCAGCCAGATTACACTGATTTATGTTTAAAGATTGGCAGAATCAGGTGTAGATGTGAGTGGGTGAGAGGCAATGAGTCAAGACTGGGAAAACCTGGGCTTGGGGTGGAAAAGGATAGGGATGTGATGTCACAAGAGAAGCAATTCACTTCCTATCTTCTGAACAGGTAGAAACATGCCACCCACCATCCCCTCTCTTTTGCATATTTTGTAAAGTGCCAGGAGATTCTCTTCTTTATGCTCTCATATTATCTATTAATAACAGAATGTGGATGTTTTCATGTATGCACTGTTATATTGTGGTTTCGGTAACGTTACACATTTCATTTATGTTAAAAGAAAGTCAAATCCTTGATCCCAGGAATGTTTCTGATCACCATGGGGGTTAGGAAGGATTTTTTTCCCTCTTGAGGCATAATTGGCACAGGCTTCAGGCTTGGTCTTGTGCCTTCCTCTGGATCAAAACAATGAATATATAGTAATGTATTTTAATTTTATTTGTCACAGCAGCTGTAGGACCTTGCCAGAGTACTGCACAGGAAATTTTAGAAGAGGGAGAAAGGAGGTTCTCTCGTTTGACTGCACGATGGGTTGATTGATACAGACGTTAATACTGCTTGTGCTAGGTGACAACTTGCTTCAATTTCCTATTATTGAGGCACTGCAGATTCAGGACTGGCAGCAGGACTGCTGAACTTCTCTCATGGTAGGAGATGCATCTCCTGCTGGTACCAGAGTTTGGGGCCATCCTCTCTGTAGGTAGAGGCAGCCTAATACTCAGTGGTGGATATAATGACATATTGCTGATCTCAAGTCTTCATTAAGGAATGGCAGAGCATAGTAGCAATCTCTTACGGAATTCTGTCTTTGAATATTGCCTTGGGGTGAGGCTGGCAAGGTCCTATTTATTTGATAAAATGTGAATAAATGCTGTGGCCTCTTTTTACCCATTTCTGGCTCCTGGTGTTTCATTAAGGTATGTAACAATGGGGTTCAGATGGATGGTTGAAAGTGAAGGGCAATTAAGGAGTCCCCTTGTCAAGGGAAAGTGTGAGTAAGTAGGAGAAGGGATTCCTGAAGCTGGTAATTAAGTATGAGATCAGGAAGTCAGGAGTTGGCATGATAAAGAAGGAACTAGATGGTTAAGCTGGTCAAATGTTTTTGTGGAAGAGCAGCAGTAAGAGAAAGGAAACTTACAGTGAAGCAGGTGATGATAACTACTAGTGCTACGACTTCTGCATTACAATGAAGATGCTAGGAGTTGTGAGTGGCAATACAGGTGCTGGTAGGGACTTGTTTGCAAATCTGTTAAGGGTATAAATGAATAATGAAACTTGCAGGAAACGTTGTCATAAAGTAAGACTTGTAGATTACAAAGAATAATATAGGGACCTTTAGGGTTAACAATTGCTATAGCTTTAAACCCTCCACTTCGTTATTTTACTGTCACTGGGCTAATGTCCAGGTATCTCATTTTCTATTTACATATATCTTCATTGTTGGCCATAAGCCTTATGACCGCTTCCTGCATGTTTAGCAGGTGGGTACTTCTTCTTTGTCCTGCATCTGTTGAATCAGATGGATGTTCCAATGACCCTAGCATCAACAAGGCCCCAGTAAAGCCTCATTTGCCCTAGAGAGGCCATCTTTCTCTAGTAAAGTCAGGGAGCAGGGACCTCATGGAAGAAGATTTAGTGCAGGATATATTTTGTAATAGTACTTTTTAGGAAAGTGAGATAGTAAGCTTCAGTTAGAAAGAGCAGCTTTCCAACCAAGAGACATACAGTAGCTGGGAGTATTCTCCTTTAAAGGCTCTATTGCCTTAGTGAAGGGACCGGGGTAGTGACAAGGGTATCAGGCATAGTTTTCTCCCTAAACCACATCTGCCGTTTGGGATCTGGTCCATTAAGGTGGAAACCAACTACACATTGGTGCACCAGTGATCTGCCTTTACCATCATTTGAACCCATAATTCCTGTTTTACATCTGCTTGTGAGTATTGCTAGCCCTGCTCTTGGATCCTGTGTCTTAGACAATAAACCCAAAACTGGGTTACAAATAGTGATGGGCAAAATAATATTGGCAGGCATGGATTTGCCTCAACCTTCTATGGTTCACCATTGGCGGATTGTTTCATGAAATGGCAAAAAAATATTGTTGTGCATCAAAAAAATTACATACGTGACAATTTTTTTTTGACTCGCAACATTTTCGCCATCCCGCAAATCTTTTAAAAGATTTGCAAATTTTCCTGCAAAGCAAAATGGGACAGATTCGCTCATCACTAGTTACAAATTACAATAATATAACACCAAATAAAATTTCTAAGGCTATTTGAAGTCACCTTATTGTTCACTAACCTTTAAAAAACACACAGGCGAATATATTATATTATATAAATTATATTAGAGAGTATTACCCTTTATATTACATTTAGGAATTCAGACTTATTAAACAGTAGCCATATTCACCAAAAAAGGCCACTTGCCAATAATTTACTTATGTGTAATAAAGATCAAGTGTCACTTATGTTTAAGTAAAATCCATACTGGAGGGAGGCAAACCACTATGCATACATATTTTCATTTTATATTTAAGAATCACTGGGAGCATTATAATCTTGTTTAATGGTCTGCATTCAGGTGAAACTTAGCTCCCCTTGTATAACCAGAGCAAACGGATGCACATGATTAATTTTAAAAAGTGCTATGTTTGTGCCTGGGTACTGTTTGCTAACACAAATAATAAATAAAAAATTCAAAAATATCAAGTTTTTTATTTTGAATTTGCTATTGAAAAAGTCTAAGGCGGTCAGTTGTATTATAACCACCCCCCACCCCCCTTTTTTTTGCTCTTTTTTCTTTTATTACAAGTAACAGAATTAAGCTCTTGATTGTAACAGTTCTCAAGTGCCTAATTTGTTGACCTGCTTTGTACATGTCTGTCTTTTTTTAACCTGTTCCCTATTAGCATGTCAGTTTCATTAGTCTTACAAATAATGTCCTTGATGAGATCACCCATATGTGGATGCTTTGTACAATGATGAAATGCAGTCAAGGAAATAGGTTGAATAAAAGTAGCATTAATAAGGCAATCTGAAATGACAGTTTCTTACACCGATGCATCATCTTTGTCTGCCCTGGGTAATGTTGTGAGGCAAAAGTGTATTCAACCGAATAGAAAAGCAATAATCCTTATAGAAGTGCAATGTTTGAAGGTCATTTGGTCTAGCAGTGTTCAGGATAACGTTTTTTTGCTATTTATTTAGTCAGAAAGAGGAATAATTACCATACAAATATATCTGTACTAAATAACTCACCAATATCAACAAATAAACTACACACATACAGTATATATGTACATATGTGGGTGAATATTACATATATTGCATGACAGGCTGTCTGTATATACAGTATATACTGTATTTATCTATTTTAATTTATTTAACTACCTTGGCAACATACTTTTAGTGTAATGAGTAAAAACAGAATTTGAAAAGATGCAACTTCAATTGCCCCAAGGGTCACAGCACATTAATAGATATGGAGGAATTTACATTATTGACAGACTACATTTAACATGACAGATGATATTATACAGTAAACTTGCTGTAGCATACTCAGAAATTAAAGTATGTGTTGGACTAACAGAATGGCTCAGTCTTATATAGACATTGCTATTATATTTATGTCTAGAAAAAAAGTTCATTAATATACTTACAAAAAGGGGCAGAAAGAATAAATGCAAAAACAATGTATATGGTTGTAAAGGCAGCTTCTCCAGGGAGGAAAGTATGCACTTCATCTCATGTGGCTCTCCTGAATGAGCAGAAATAGCCACTAGCAGTTAGATGGCTTCCCACAGAGATGTAACCTATGGCAAGCAATCAAATTGTTGCTGCCATTGTTTTACACAAAAAAAAATGCAGAGTGGTTGCTATGGGTTACAAATTTGCCCAGTGTTAAAGTTATAAATGAGCACCCCTCTTTTACAGTGGGAAAGGTTCTGCCTGCCCAGGTCTAGGCAGCTACACAGTGCGGTCCAATAGCCCAGTACTCTTCTGTGGGTGATACATTGACATTCCATTAAAGCTTTTATAAATTCTTGCTGTCGCTTGCCCCTTAAATGTTATGTTTTCTAGAATTTTCTTCTTGTTACACTAACTTCCAGTTCTGAGGTGTGTCCAGCAGTGATTTATGTATCTCTGATTAACAGCAAGCGACATGAACGGAAGGAATAATGTAAACCTATTAATCAGAAGCAAGATCTCTCTTTAACTATGAACACAATTCATAGAACATCTTGAACAGTTTGCTTGACTGGAATTTGATTAACGAACGATCAGCAGATTTTTAAGTAAACAGAATTAATATGAGGATGAGCCACTATAAGCAGGAAGTTACCTGACATTATGGACGTAGAAACCTGTGTAATAGCTGGAAAGCCTCTCACTTTTGTGAAACAGAAAAAAAAACCAGGCAAGCACTGGTATTCACCAAGTTGCTCTGGGGTCCTCGAGCTTTTTGTGGTGGATCTGAACAGGGACCCGTACACTACAGAGATTAATTTTCAGAACCGTGCTAACGCTGAAGGGAACCCAAGGCAAGATCCCCAGGCTTGGGGAGTTGTAAGTGGCAACACAGGGGCTGGTGGGGACTGTGATGACCATGTGCAGTGGTGTAGCAGAACTAGAAAAACCCACATGGAGAATGGAAATCTTAGACAGCAGGGTGGAACTCAGCTTTATTTCTGTCTGCTCTCCCCACACACCGTGTCTCTCCCCTTCATTTCCACTTCCTGTATTCACAGCCTTTCTCTTTACTCCACCCAGTGCTAAGCTGATAATGCATATTAAAATAAACAGTTAACATTCTTGCAGGATGGATGGAACAACATTACAGGGACCTGTTTGCAAATCTGTGAAAGTGAGTAATGAAACTTGCTGAAAATGTTGTCATAAAGTAAGACTTGTAGAATAATATAACCTTGACTAAAATTTATAAGGGTATTAGAAATCACCTTAATGTTAAACTTGGCTGTAGCAAGCAATGCCAGGCAGCAGCTGCAAGGGCAAACAAGGTTTTGAGCTGTATTAAAAGGGGTATAGATTCACGGGAGGAGGGGGTTATTCTTCCCCTTTACAGAGCGCTGGTAAGGCCCCATCTAGAATATGCTGTTCAGTTCTGATCTCCAGTGCTCAAACGGGACATGATTGAGTTAGAGAGGGTCCAGAGAAGGGCAACTAAGCTGGTAAAGGGTATGGAAAGTCTCAGTTATGAAGAAAGACTGGCCAAGTTGGGTCTGTTTACACTGGAGAAGAGGCGCTTAAGGGGTGACATGATAACTATGTATAAATATATAAGGGGATCATATAATAACCTTTCTAATGTTTTATTTACCAGTAGGTCCTTCCAACGGACACGAGGGCACCCACTCCGTTTAGAAGAAGGAAGGTTCCATTTAAATATTCGGAAAGGATTTTTTACTGTGAGAGCTGTGAAGTTGTGGAATTCCCTCCCCGAATCAGTTGTGCTGGATGATACATTATATAGCTTTAAGAAGGGGCTGGATAGCTTTTTAGCAAGTGAAGGAATACAGGGTTTTGGGAGATAGCTCTTAGTACAAGTTGATCCAGGGACTGGTTCGATTGCCATCTTGGAGTCAGGAAGGAGTTTTTTCCCCTCTGTGGCAAATTAGAGAGGATTCAGATGGGGTTTTTTGCCTTCCTCTGGATCAACTAGTAGTTAGGCAGGTTATATATAGGCATTATGGTTGAACGTGATGGACGTATGTCTTTTTTCAACCCAACTTACTATGTTACTATGTTACTATGTTATTATGTTACTATGTTACTATGTTCCTTAACCTTTAAAAAAGCACATAGGTACAGGCAAAAATTGTTCCCAGGTTCACTCAATGTCCTGTTCCCCCCTCACCACCCATAGGGCTTAAACAAGGATCTGAGTAAAGCAGAAACATCTTTGTCAAGTGTGATAAGAAGCTTGGTGCTGAGAAATAATGCAATAATGTCAAATGCATGCATCAAGACACCATGTGCAGATGGAACCGAGACCAGGGTACCAAGAGGTAGGAGGACATGCGGGTCTACTGAAGCATGTAACAATCTTTTTGGATTGGCTTCTGCAAGAGACAGGGATAAGTGCAAACACAGATTATTGTACCTTTGTGATCCTCATTGTTTTGTAAAATCTACCTAATACAGGTATTGGACCCCTTATCCGGAAACCCATTATCCAGAAAGCCCCGAATTACGGAAAGGCCGTCTCCCATTGACTCCATTATAATCAAATAATTCAAATTTTTAAAAATGATTTCCTTTTTCTCTGTAATAATAAAACCGTACCTGTACTTGATCCCTAAGATATAATTAATCCTTATTGGAACCAAAACCATCCTAATTACTGTTCAAATCATTTTTTTTAGTAGACAAGGTAGGAGATCCGAATTACGGAAAGACCCCTTAACCGGAAAACCCCAGGTCCCAAGCATTCTGGATAATGGGTCCCATACCTGTACTACTAAATAATGTCCAATCGCTGTTACTGGTTACCTTTTTTATGTCCGTGTGGTAGTTAATGCTCAACGCCTATCACATTGTTGGAGCTCATTTATAAACACTGGCCATTGGAACCTGGGCAGTAAACCATAGCAACCAACCAAAATTTTTGCTTTTATTGTTCGACCTACAGCTGCCTGAAAACAGCCAATCGCTAATTGGTTGCTGTCAGTTACTGTCCATGTGCAAATTTGCACCATGTTTAAGCAGGTAAAATAAAATGACAGTGTACTCAATTAATTGGTTACTACTGACTGTTTAATAAATAATACTAGTAATACTAGTAAACAAATAATACTAATATTAGCTGTGACAGAGCTCTGGAAAACATACACATAAACGCAGCTGGTGATAAGTACTTGAAGGAGATCTTAACTCCAAAAAATAATTGATAAAAACTTACTAAGTGCTTCTCACATTAATTTTTAAACATCTAATACTCAAGAGTTAGTCACCCTAGGGTTAATTGAATCTAGGTAGCTTAGACCCCCTTTAATGTAATGACTGTTGCTGCATTTGCTAGTGATATAGTAACCGATATCTACCAATTAGAAGGTAGCACTAACTGGTCACACATCTATCAGTTACTTAACCTAAACAAATTTTGTACCTTTTATTACATTGCCCTTTTGTGTGTGGCTTTACTTGAATTTTACAATTACTTATTTATGTGTAAAGGAACACTATAAGATGTGTATATTTTTTCTTTTCCCAGTACATTTGTGGAAAATACTGGGCCCATTTATAAACACTGGGCAAATTTGCACCTGTGCAGTAACCCATGGCAACCAATCTGATATTTGCTTTTTATTGTTCTGCCTGCAGCTGGCTGAATAAATCGAATCCCTGATTGGTTGCTACGGGTTACTGCTCAGGTGCAGATTTGCCCAGTGTTTATAAATGACCTCCATTGTGCAAACAGAGCAGATACTTTGCAAGTGCAGAATTTTTTATACCGTACTTAATAGTAAGGTTGATATTTAGTATTGATATGCAAATAATATTCTGAAATAGTACCAATACTGTATATTGAAGATAAACCTACTTTTATTTTTTTTTAAAAATGTACGCAAGATATAAAAGATGTATCTTTAAGTCAGTTTTGTCTTCATTTTTCCATGTCTCTATGAATAAAAACCCAAAATATGAATCAAATGCTTAGCTAGCATATTCCTTTCTCCCATCTTCTTACTGTTCAGGTGAATAACAAGGGAAATGTGAGTAAGGATTCTAGCGGCAGCAACCTTTGATCAGTTCACTTGTTACCACTTGCTTTGCTGTGCTAATATGTCATTGCAGGGCAGCATTCTTAGCGGAAGAGTGACAGCGATGGTTCCCAGTTCTGGCATTTAGTCATCTTTCAGCTTTCACCCTACAGCACTTCAAATAATTTGCTTCTTGATTGAAAACCCTCTTGTTTTGATTAAATTAGATGTCCCGCTGGGTTATTATCAATGTTCCTTTTCTATTCCTGATAATGCTTCATACCTTGTTTTCCATTTTAGAGTGGTATTTTTAGACAGGGACAGAGCTGACAAGAGATAAGGATATATAAAGAAGAAGGATGACAGGCTGATCCTTGGTATTTTCACCTGTGCTGTTACGCATTTTCTTCAGGCTTGTTAAGTGCTTCTTCTGTCTGTTTCAGTGTTTTGGGTTGATATAAGCTCTTCTAATGCCATTCTAGATGAATGCCAGTTCTTTGCAAACTCCCACATGTAAACCTTTAGCAGCTGAACTGGTCTTAAAGTGTGATGGATCTGAAAACATTTACTGTGTTAAGCAATTATTATATTAGCAAACTGTCAGGACTATGTGGGGACATTGCAATTTAAAGTCTGGTCAGGGTGTCTGAGTGGCAGGGCATATAAAGGCTACAGAAAGATGTGAAAGAATTGCAACGTGTGATGCTGATATTTACTGCAATATATTTTATTCTTTTGTCTGTATTGTATTTAAAATGAAGCATTCAGACCCTGTCCAGAAGTGTAGTCACAAAGTTCTTTAAAATAGTTCAGCTTTGCTTCTTTACAATGTCCAGCCTCATTACTTGCAAGCACTCGCCACTGGTTCCTTTAAAGATGGTGATATTTGGCCAGGTAAACTGGCCAATTGTCCTTTAATGGAGAAGGAATGTTACAATAATTGGGGGGTGCCAAAATTCTAAGCAGTGATTGTAATCACTTGCCTGGGCTGGTGCTCCTGTTAGAAGAAAACTGCACCAGCTCAGGGTAGCTGCGCAAGGGTGACCCTCTTCCTTCTTCTGTCTTCTCGACACTTGTGCAGTAGAAAAGCTAAACTTTAACAAAAAAGACAGCTTTTTCACTCTACTGCACATGCGTCAGCCCTGGAATTCCACAGACAGATGAGAGAAGAAAGAGGCTCGCTTGTTCACAGCTACCCCAGGCTGGTTCCTAACATTTTGGTCCCCCCTGTGATTTTAACTTTCCTTCTCCTGAAAGCACATAGGGAGCAGTCGTCAGATGTAAAAGTCATTGTAAAAATATTTTAAAAAGTGAATTATTGCCTATAAAGTTGTGGGACTGGTAGGTCATTCACTTGAAAATAATGTAGTGGAATATATAATTTTTAGCATTGTTAACTGATCTTGCAATACTCATGCTCTTGAAAACTATAGCACCAAAGCTTGGCTATGATAACACCTCTGTTTTACATTTAATTGGGAGTTCTGTTCTCTTTATACATCTTGAGCATTTAAAGCATGTAAAAATATAATCTACAAATTTGTAGTAGAACCCAATATATAACTGTTATTATTTAAAAGTTAAGACTCTAGAAAATACATGAAAGTACTTACAAAACTTGGCGCCAAATTACACCCCATAGCAGCTCCTTCCTTTAAACATATACGCATGGGACCTGTTGTCCGGAATGCTCAGGGCTCAGGACAACATCACTAAGCTCTGATTATAACAACATCACTAAGACATCATTAAGCACCATTTATAAGGATATAATTTACAGTTTGGTCCCATAGGGAAATGACCAAACTGTATATTATATACATTTAATGTAGAAACAATAAACAAAAGACAGGGTTTCTTTCATTTTGTTTGTATTATTATGGATGGATATTAACTAAGTGAACCTCTATACTCACTTGGTCTTGGAGTGGCAGAGATTTGTTTATACAGAGAAACCAAAGGCAAAAAGCATGAGCCCTATTCATTAAACTACTGTTGGAAACAGTAACAATAGCACATCATTATGTGCTATTGTTACTGTTTCCAACAGTAATGTAATATGTACTTTAACTTGTAAGATAATATTGATTAAAAAAAACCTTGCTTTTGATGAAAGGACTACTGCATGTTAAGTGGGTTCTACACTTACAATGGACAGTGTATTGTGGCATGCATAACACTGGCTTGGCATCAGCCACACCTTGCATGTACCAAAATGCTTTCAAATATGGACTTTAACATTAAATGGATCAGGTTCAGTTCATGCTCTTTAACAAATTATCTTCTTCTATCTATTTTAATTGCATGTTATCACTTTCTGCATGTGGATGCTATGCTGTTAACAGGTGAACAGGCTTTCATTAAATCATTTGAAAGCTTTTCATTTTCTAATTTGACTGGGAGCTTTTGTAGAATAACAGGAAGGTTTGCCTTTTTTAATGTAGAAATAATGTCTTTAACCAAATGTAACTGTCAGCAATGTTGTACAATATTTTCATTTGAACTGGCATTTCCAGGAACCAGCTGTTTTGTAATGTCATTTAGAAATACTCAGTGAATAGGGGATTTCTTTAACTCATTGTAAGTAATGCTTTAAGTGGAACTATGGGCATTTATTGCCTGGTTCCTTCAGTATGCTACTCTAAAGTGCAATCCATTGCAATGGTAGTAATTAAATAATACACAAAAGTCATTCGGGTTGTTACCAGCCAAAATTCTAATTGAAGTCAATATGTCTGCTTAGTGGGCGATGATACATTTTTGCAGACAAGCATTTATAGATGAGGAAGGTTTTAATGGACATTTGATATCACATGGTGCAACATGATGCAGAGCGACAACATTCACTACAATGAGATTATGTGTGTATCTTGTAGCACTATTCGGACCTTAATGGAACATTAAAGGACCAGTTACAAAAAAAAATGGCCTTTCTGTGCTTTTAAGTATAATTTACTGTTACTCTTCAATGGTAATTATTGTGCGTTAGTAACAAAATGTATAAATATGTTCTGTGTAACCATGGGGGAAGCCATTCAGTTTTAAATATTAGTAATAGTAAGTTAAGAGAATTTATTTTACAGAATGTTATATTCCAAGTAGGGTGGATAGCCATAGACTAAGGGGCTAATTTATTATTTCAATTCAAGTTTTTACCGGGATTCAATTTTTTTACACTAATGGGCTTATTTATCAATTTTTGAGTTTGTAAATTCTAGTTTGTTTTTCTAAATCAAATAAACTTCAATCAAATGCTCACTTATTTATTAATGTGGTAAACTTGTGTGATTAAAAAAACTTAAATACCTTGAATTTTCGAGTATACAAACTAGAATAAAGCTCAAAAACTTGAATATCTTGAATTGATAATATGGCTTGACTTATATGCTTAGGACAACTCCTATTGACCTCTATAGAAACTTGCAAGCTTTTAGATAGCAAAGTTTTACATATGAGTTTTTTGCACTTAATAAATACCAGACATTTGAGTTTTTTAACTATAATTCGTATTTAGTGCTAAAAAACTCAAATTGTGAAAAAAAACATGCTCAAATGCTGATAAATCTTTTTTGCACTCTTTAAATGGTTGAGTTTTTTAATAGATACATGCAAATTCCAGTTTGCTAAGTTTTTTTTAATTAAAAAGAACTTTAGCAAATTTATAAAATATGTGAGATTTGAGCTTACTACAGAAAAATTCACCCACTTTTTATTTATTCCTATGGGATTTTTAGAAGCATATTTATCAATAGGTGAAAGTTAGAATTCACCTTTTGATAAATACACTTCTAAAAATCCCATAAAATGAGTAGAAAGTGAGTGAATTCGGGTCAGTTAATAGACTGTATTACACCAACTGAAAAGCAATTACAGACTTGGAAAGAGATGCACCGATCTGCATTCCTAATTTGTAAATACTAGTAATGAGCGAATCTGTCCCGTTTCGCTTCGCCAGAAAATTTGCGAATCTTTCAAAAGATTTGCGAAACAGTGAAAATGTTGCACATCAAAAAAATTGTCGCCCACGGCTATTCTTTTGTCACCCGCGGCTATTCTTTTGTCGCGCGGCTATTGTTTTTTCACCCCGCTATTGTTTTGTCACCCACAGCTATTCTTTTGTCTCCTAGCTATTCTTTTATCACCCGCGACAACTTTTGGACGCACAGCGAATTTTTCCCCTGTGAATTTTTTCATCCGTTTCGTGAAACAATCCGCCAATGGCAAAATGCGGAAATTCGCAGTGAATCCATGCCTGGCGAAACATTTAGCCCATCACTAGTAAATACCCTTCATTTGCCACTAAATGTAATCCAATATAAGTCATACAGTTAAATTAAATATTTCATAGGGGTAAAGTTAATATTACAACTATTAATATTGTTGCGTTATTTGTTCTTTTCACCAATGCCCTTTTTCTGCAGCGGCGTTGACAGGGTACTAAAGGAATCAGGCAAAGGCAAGGTCAGAACCAAGCAAAGGGTCAGTGGCAGGCAGCATAGATTTGTAAGTTAGGAAAAGGCAAGAGTCTTTTCCTAATTCTTGCCTTTTCCTAACTTACAAATCTATGCTGGGAGCAGTTAGAACCCTTGGAGCTGATACATAGCGTCAGAATTGGTTGGATATTTTATGGGCTAGGTAAAAGAGGACCGACTTATTCACCTCTTACTTCACATCACGGGCACCTGGAGCACTGTGCAGGCACCTGGCAGTGTGTCTGGCACCCAAAAATGGCCACTGATCATTTTACCCACCCCCTTTTCTTTTTTGTGTTTCTAGTTGAAGGGTACTTGTATATTGTTTCTTGCACAATGGTAAAAAAAATGAATCTTGTTCTTTTATACTATTTAGTTATTGATATTTTGTTTACATTGTCACAGCTGCTGTCGGGTATTTTTGAATTTGGTCCTTGCCCTTTTGGGAATGTTTTAATAGATTGTACTTTACATGCCCACTGCGGTTGTGTTGGCTTGCATCTGGGGGTATCCTATTTTGGTTATAATGGGGCAAGGATGTTTACCTGGTTAACATCATTCAATAAAGCTGTGGCTGACCTCCACCCACTTAAAGGAAACTGAGTCTAAAGGTGGCCATATACATACAGTAGGTGGGGATATCTTTTCCCGATATTACCACCTATGGTGGGCGATATCGGGCTAATTTGGTCAAATTAGAATGGCAGGTATAGGCACAGTCTGTTCGGGGATCGCATTAATGAGCCTATGCCTGATCCGACGGAAAAAACAAACCTATCAGATTGAGATCTGGCCATTTTGAGGCCAGATATCGGCAGGCCTGTAGTTCATGCCCATACACAGGCAGATAAGCTGCCAAGTCAGTCTAAAGGACTGATATCAACACCTAGAATCGGCACCTTTATGGGTATATTTATCATGATGTGTAAAAAGTGGAGTACAACATTACCGTTGATGTTGGTCATAGCAGCCAATTAGATGCTTTGCTTTGGTTTTCTAACTGCACCAGTAATGCTTCACTCCACTTTTTGCACAGCATAATAAATATACCCCTTTTCATGTTTTTATTTAATCTATTTAGTCTGTTGACTAAATCCCCCCCCCCCCATCTACATCCCCACGGCCCTATTTATTTAAAAATTTTGCGCCAAAAGGGCATCGGAATGTCTGCTGACTCCACAATGCGCTGACTTAACTGTGCATGCACGCGCCCGCCTATGCAGAGGAGCCTAGGGACCTGCGTACCTAGAGGTAGAAATGCGCGCTGGTCTCTCCTTGCTCCTGACAGGCTCATAGCTTTTAATGGACTGAGGGACTCTGAATGTGTTGTGTAAATGTAATAAGATTGAATCTATGCTTTACAGTGATTGTTCATTCAGATCAATACCTGACAAAGTAGAGTGTTCAATCAATAAGTTCCTTATAATTATTCATACAGCATATATACACTAGGGTAGTTTTCTTTGGTAGCTATTAACTTGCATATACGTCTATGAAAGTATAATTAGTTATTGCCCAATCTTCATCAGTTATTGCCCAATCTTCATCAGTTGAGTAAACTACTTAAAATATTGATAATGTTTCTAAAAAGTACACGAAAAGTATTGTTTTGCCCAAAAATTATAGTTGAAAAATGTTGTGTGTGTCAAAAAAATGCTACGTCAAAAACATTTGTCGTAAGCATCATTTTTTTTTATACGCACATAATTTTTTAAAATTGTTAAATATACCCCTTAGACTTTTTAGGTTTCGCAAATTTTTACAGTTTTGAGAATTTTTCAGTGAAGCGAAATGGGACAGATTCGCTCATCACTACTGTTAATCCACATTCAATCTATTAATTTGTTGACATTTAGGGATGTAGCGAACCTCACAAAAAAAGTTTGCGAACCCGTTCGCGAACTTCTGCCAAAAAGTGCGAACTTTTGCGAACTTTTCGAACCCCATAGACTTCAATGGGAAGGCGAACTTTAAAACCTAGAAAAGCCATTTCTGGCCAGAAAACTGATTTTAAAGTTGTTTAAAGGGTGCCACGACCTGGACAGTGGCATGCAGGAGGGGGATCAAGGGCAAAAATGTATCTGAAAAATACGTTGTTGACACAGCGTTGCGTTTTGTGCTGTAAAGGGCAGAAATCACACTACATTTCTAAACTTGTGTAATAAACTGCTTTAAAACGTCCGGCGTCTACATGCCAATCAAGTCGTGTAAAGGTTACACACGCAAAGACAAAACGTCGCAGTAGTGGATACGGAATATATTATTGCTGGTGGAAAAACATCGCTCAGGTGATTTTATTGCAATGCAATGTCACTACTATGTGTAACGTATTAGGTTACAGCAGATGAGATCAGCAGGACAGCTGCCCCCAGCAGCTACATACAGAGCAGTAGAAAGTAGATTACTAGTCAGCAAAGCTACCTAAACTGTCCCTCAAACCCCTGCACAGCTCTCTCCCTATGCTAACTCATGAAGCACACACAGGCAGAATGTAAAATGGCTGCTGGGCTTCGGTTTATATATGGAAGGGAGTGGTCCGGGGGTGGTCAAGGAGGGAGAACTGCCTGATTGGCTGCCATGTATCTGCTGGCTCTGGGGTGAGAGGTCAAAATTTGGCTCCAGCTAAGGCAAACCCAAAATTGCGAACATCGCTAAAAGTTCGCGAATTTGCGAACTTGCAAACACCCGATTTTCGTGCAAATTAGTTCTCCGGCGAACAGTTCGCTACATCTCTATTGACATTAAAAAAATAGGAATAAGCACAGAGGTACTAGGGGAAGCAAGGGGAAACTGTTATTGTTAGATTTCTTTTTAAAGCTCATTAATTTTGTTCAAACTTCAATTTGTAAAAACATCAGGAGAATACAAGTTACTGAATCAGTGGACTCATTAGCATTAGCAAGAAAACGTGGAATTATTCCTCTAGGCTTAGCCCCCCCCCCCCCGGGTTGCCTTGCCCAGGGTTGTTACAGCTAAAAAGAAAAGTAAGTGATGGATTTTATATCTATGCTGTGTGATTTTGTAGCATTTAAATTAAAATATTTGAAAATTCCTGTGCCTGCAGGATATAAAGATGAATGTAGAATGCTAAAAATATGTATACAGGTAAAATAAATGGACTTATTGATTGAGATGCATATAAATACTGTTAGAACTTTCTGATTGGTTAAACACATGTAAGATGCTCTATTGTTTCTAGCATTATACACAACTGATTTTAAAGTGCCAGTAACACAAAACATATAAAAATGTTTTAATTGGCAAACCACTTATTTAAATCTTTTTTAATATGAAGCTAAAGTTTTTGGTTTTTGATAAATATCAGTTCTGATATCTCAAGTATTTTAAACTTTAAAATGAAGCCTTACAAACGGAAAGGCAAGTATTTTAATGTAATAATTCTATGTTTTCCAAAGACTGCACAAGTGACATATTTGTCTAGGGTTCATAGGCACAATTACGAAAAAGTGCCTAATAAGGAAATTTTACAAAACTAAGTGGCAAGAAAAACTTAAATGAATATAAAGCAATAGTATGAATGATTTTTATCCATAGTCATCTCTATTTGTGTTTGAAATGTCCTTAACTAACATTGTTTTGGACTAAATATATCTATATCACCTTGCTAAAAGAATTTATATGTGCAAATACTTTTCCTTTCCAAGAATTGCCCAACTTTATCTGAACCTTACAAAACCTAATAAAAGATGGTCCTGTCATGTTTAAGCAGGTGATAGACAACCTGTTGTCAGAAATGAAAAAAAAACCTGTAGAATCGAATTTTCTTTTAACATAGACCACTGCCATCCCTACAAGTACTAAATTAAGTGGGCCTCATTGACGAACAGCAAATATTACCAAATACACTGTTTGTCCAAGGAAGTGCAATCCTCTACATGCAATCCTAGAATCAGCCACCTGTCACCTTTAAAGATTGTTACTCTGAAGTTACTTTCTGAAGTTTTGCTAAGTTGGTGTTTTTATGAAGTTTATGAAACCCACCTCAAGGCTTCCACTTTACTACAACTTCCAAATGTAGGTACCAAGCTAAAAATGCCAGAGATTTGCAGAACAGTATGGTAATCCTTTGCATACTGGGTATCAAATATGTGGCATTTAGAGATCCCAAAACAATATCTGTGCACATAAATTTTTATGGCTAGCAATCATCTATTGCAAGAACAGGACACTGCCTGAGTTTTATGTAAGGTAAAAGACCCTTTGCATATGTCAACCCCGGAAAACCATATATTTTTATAAAACTACAGACCACAAAATGAAAACACTGCACATATGTTTTTAGAGGCAAAAAAGCAATCAAGAATAATACAGAATGCAATAAAATTATTAAATCCAATAGTTAAAAGTTAATCGAAGCAATAAAAAACACGTCTCGATGTACAACAAGTGTTTCACAACCTCAAACAAGCAATCAACTGCACCACAGAACTAATAATGCAATAAAATCTCTATGCAAAAAAATTCATTAAAAATAAATAATACACAGTTTGATTAGCACTCGTGTTAATCACACTCAGCAGCAAAAAAGTAAAAAAAGTAAAAAAAAAAACAGGGATTACATTTGCAGAAGGTGAGCCATCAGTTTAGACTGACAATTTTCACTTTTATATTCAGGTTGCAGGTAGAGGACTCTCACTCATTACATTGCACCTCCACTCCAACCTTTTCCAGTGGCCATCAACTCCAGCTCTGGCTTCCACATTATATAAATGTGCCCATACTGCCACTGGGTGGATCAAGCACCATATAAGAGATGACAGCACAGCAGTTCGGGTCAGATCTGGGTTGGAAGAAGCTAGGTTAGGTTGCATCACTATCTATTGGCTATTTATCTTTTAATGAAACCTCCTCCACCTCGCTATCAGCTACAATGGCCATACATGATTTTTTTTCTTTGTTCTATTCATTAGTTTTTCTGTCTTTAAATAAAATCTTGAATCCCACTTACTTTCACAAATGGACATAGCATATCGGATTGTTTTAAACCAAATATGTTAACAATATGCTTATGTATAATGCCTAGGGTTTACAACTGGTTGGTATTTTACTAACCTGGATGGTAAAAATAATGCATGATGCCAATGTTACTAATAGGGAAAAAATATAAAAATACAATATAAAAATATTTCTAGATAAGGAGGGAACCCTAATAATGCCCCAAATCATCATTCACCATAATCAAAGTTTATTCTTATAACACTTACCATCACTTAAAAAGAACAGAATTTTTATACAATTTGGTTTGTTTCAGAGCTGTTCTATAATGTTGTATGCTCTTATACCTGCATATAAGGGATTCTGTTATGATTGTTATGGTGTAGTTTTTATTACTAAATTACACTGTAATTAATTGTTCCATTTAAAATGTTATTATTGAACCAATAAGGCAGCCATCTCAGTGCATTGTACCTGATCCTAAACTTTCCGGAAAAGCCAACACTGCATAATGCAATTGTTTTCAAATAAGCTATTGTTTCTCCAACTCAATGTAACAGGAGGAGTCATGGCAGGACTTGGATGTTTTACTATTGAGTGCTATTCTCATATATACCATTAGGTGTTGCATGGGATCATGTTTAGTGATGAAGGTGTCAGGAAACTCTTTGCAGTGCAGCAGCAAAGAGTGATCGAAGTTTATCAGAGCACAAGTCACATGGCTGAGGGCACCTACAGTAGGTGTCAGGATTACCTGCTGATTTACCTCACAGGAGCCTATGTTGAGTAAATCCCTCAAGAACTGCTTTAAAGGAACAGTAACATAAAAAAATTAAAGTGTTTTAAAGTAATTAAAATATAATGTGCTGTTGCTCTGCAAAAAACTGGTGTTTTTGCTACAGAAAATCTACTATATAAATAAGCTGCTGTGTAGCCATGGGGGCAGCCATTCAAGCTGGAAAAAAGGAGAAAAGGCACAGGTTACATAGCAGATAACTAGTAGATAAGCCCCATATAATGGGGGTTTATCTGTTATCTGCAAAGTAACCTGTGCCTTTCTCCTTTGAATGGCTGCCCCCATGGCTACACAGCAGCTTACTTATATAAGCTATAGTAGTCTTTCTGAGGCAAACACACCAGTTGTAGCAATGCAGGGTAACATTATATTGTAATTACTTTTATACACTTTCATTTTTTGGTGTTACTGTTCCTTTAAACTAAATTTAATAATAAAAAGCACTGCAGGAGGCAGACAGAACAAAGTCCATAAAACAGGCATAGGTCTGGGCAGACAGGCAGCAATCCATATAACAGGCAGAAGTCAGAACAAGTAGTAGTAAGCATGCAGACTCAGATAACGGGCCATGGTCAGACTGGAACATCAGGTCAGAGGGAACAAGGGCAGGGTAGGAATTGGACTTACTGTATGTGACAGAACACTCAGACAGGAACTCAGGACAGTATACTCAGACAGGATTCAGGACAGGAACTCAGGACAGTACACTCAGACAGGATTCAGGACAGGAACTCAGGACAGTATACTCAGACAGGATTCAGGACAGGAACTCAGGACAGTATACTCAGACAGGATTCAGGACAGGAACTCAGGACAGTATACTCAGACAGGATTCAGGACAGGAACTTAGGATGTCTGAAGGCTTGAATTAGCAGAATGGGCCAATGATCAAGCACAGGCTGTTGTAAGAGGCAGGCTTAAATAGCCCCTTAGTTGGGCTGTTGACTACAGCTGGATCATGGGTGCAGAGCAAATATGTTTGCTCTTTTAAAAAACAGTATTCAATGTGGGATTTTGCACGGAAACACTATTAACTGATGCATTTTGTATAAGAACAAAACATGTTTTCTGTGACAATCCTTTTAAAAAGCAGTATACACATAAGGTTTGAACATGTAAGCACCTGTTTATAGACTGTATATAAGTCTATAATATTATTTTCAATATTTGTATTTTTGTGGTGAACATGGTTAATATCCAAATTGAGCTAAGGTGTATCCTTAGATCAACCACAAACCTCTTTCATTTAGATCTCAGATCAGAAAAAGCAAGTTATGAGTTAACCTTAATGGGAAGCTAAGGTTTTTTGCCTAGAGGTAGTTGCATACACTTGCTACAATAATTACATATTATGTGAAGTAATTATATGCAAAAATTACTTTCATAATTGAGCTCATTAAATTACAGATTGGTTAATGCCATATTACTTTAGGACATGACTATACTCTCTTCTAATATTGTTAGTGTAAATATGTGCCACTACTCCCATTCTTGTTTTTATTGAACAAATTAGTAAATGGACATGTTGTATGTAATGGCTGATAAAGTAAAATAAGTTTCTCAAGGGCACACCTCAGTAACGTGTATGATCATATTTGTTCATGTATTGCCAAAGTCTGCATTGCTGTATTTGTGTTATATTATGCTAAGTTCTGCAATTAGAGTACTCGGGCGTTATGTAATAAGTTGTAAATGGAATAAATATTTGCAAAAAAAGAAATAAAACTTTGCATTTTACAATGTACTGTTCATTAGACAATTTATGAAACTGTACACAGCAAACTTTATTTTATTTCCAGTTAATAAATAAACGGAAATAAAACTTTAATTGAAATTGTTAAAATGCAGCTTGAAGGTGATATCATTTTTGGACACAATATACAGTGATCTGTAACAGATAGAAAGAAATATATTTAATAGAATTCTACGGCTTATGGTAACGTAATGTCGTTTAGAAGACATTTTCGAAATACACATACAGGTACCTTCATTAATCAAAATATGCTGCTTGCAGAAAAAAATTCAAAGATGAAAACATTTAACTACTACTGTCCTGAAATTTCTCTCTGCAAATTTGTTTTTGATGTCTGTGCAGCACATATAAATGTTTTCCACAAATTCCTTTCCTAACTGAGATGAATAACCACTCCATAATATCATTATTGTCTATGCTGGAAACACTGCAGATGCATTCAGGAGAGCAGACCCTTAAAATCTTTGTATACTTCATTTCAAGACATGATGGATGAGTTGGTCTATTCCACAGACCTTTATTAAAAGCACAGAGTGACAACAGTTGGTAGATAAAAAAGGGTCAATATGTCCTACAGACTCGGTCAAAGATAGTTTTGCTTGATTCTAACACTGATTAGAACCGTCTTCTGAGATGTCAGCTGTTATGATTTTCCACATTATTGCATTAATACAGAAGTTTTAAAGCAACACCTTAAACATTGCTTCCAAGAACCCACGCACATGTTTATATCTCAGTGATTCTTAGTAGTGTTGAAATAATTTGCCAGGCATAGATTTGTGGCGAATGTGTACGTTGCGCCATTGGCAGTTTTCTTGTAAAACAACTGACAAAATTTGCAGCGAGTCAAAAAAATCGCCATCGTCCAAAAAATTGTTGTGTGTGGCAAAAAAAATTTCCACATGTGTTAAAAAAAAATTGTTGCGCACCTTAAAAAAAAAGACATATGTCAACAACAGAACAGATTCACTGATCGTTATATGTTGTTCACCAGCCCCTTGGATATTGCTCTCAGTGCCCCCAAACCAGGTGGTTATTTTTCAATTCCTGACTTGGTGGCAAGTTTTGGTTGAATAAAAACAAGATTTACTACCAAATAAAGCCCCTGTAAGCTGATAGTGTGCGTAGAGGCTACCTAATAGCCAATCTTAGCCCTTATTTGCCATAAAATTTTATGATTCTTTTGTTGCTCTCCATTACATTTTACTGTGGCTCACGAATAAGAAAGGTTGGGGATCCCTGCTTTAGAGGTACAAGTGGTTTTTTTTGTACTTTCCATGTTTTATCAAGAATGTTAGATCATAGGCTTTGAGACTCTTCCCCACATTACCTGATAAAGTCCCAATAGAAGTGGTACTAAAGGGAAAGGGAATGTAAAACCAAAAATAACATTTTGCCTAATGAATTACAACTTTGGCAAATAAATTAATTTGCATTAATGCATAAAAATCCATAACAATCCATAAAACAAGATGTAAAATTGGTTGCATTGGAGAACAGTATTGTTGACCCCTCTTCATACCTATAAATCAAAAAATTTAAACATTAAATAAGCCCAATAGGATTGTTTTGCCACCACATTAAATAAGCCCAATAGGATTGTTTTGCCACCACATATCTTAGCTATGATCAAGTACAAGGTATTATTTAAGAAAGATAAAATCATTTTTACAAAATTGAATTATTTGATTAAAACAGAGATGGGCCTTTTCTCTCTGCTGTTTATAACTAAAAGACAAAGCTGTTACAACTGCTTACTTTCCCCACAATTTTTCATCCAGCCTGTCCCCCTCTTGTCTGACTTTCCCTACTTCCTTTCTTCAAACAGCACATTCTCTTGCTACTCCTTCTCCAGTCTCACTCCCTCTTTCCCTTCCTCTCAGGTCTCAATTTCTCTCCCACTCTGTGTCCCTCTTCTTGCTCTACCATGGGGCCATAGTTCAGGTAACAATATGTTTCTCCCAGGTTTTCTAAGAGTTTTAACATTGTTATTAGACTGTGTTCTGACATGGGATTTGGAGCTTTCTGGACCTGCCAAGCTCACTATTTTGGATTTTGCTCCTTTAGACCACTGGGAGCAACAAATTCATATGGATGTAAATAGTTTTGATTTTCCATCATCCTCTTCTGGAAATCCATGGCAAAGGCATAAACTCTTCCTAGGACTGAGACTTTTGTCCAATTGTCAGGTTCTTCATCAGGACATTTGGCCAGTGGACTGGGGGGTGAATTTTGGTTGTAAGTTGGAATTATTGGGCGGCATGTCGGTCTGAGTTATGTGAATTCTTTCTAATTAAGTTTTCAATAAAAAAACATAAAAACCCTCTGCTGTTCCCACCCTCCCTCCATCAATATAAAATCTACTGTGTCTCACTCCCTCTGCCCCCTCAACCTCTTTTCCCCTTTGGTTATGCTGCATCTGCTGCTCCCTCCCCCCATACACCAATCTCTGGCCTCTTTCCCTCTGTGTATCCTTCCCTTTGTCCCTCTCTGGTCTTGCTAGGTCTGGAACTCCTGTCCTCTATCTACCCATCTCTGGTCTTGCTCCCCTGCCCCTCCCTCCCTCAGTGTCTGCTTTTGCCTTGCCTGTGCCTGTGGCCTTGTGCTTTTATATGGTCGTGTAACTACTTGTGAATATCTGTAACTGTAACACTATGGGGTGCATATATATATATATATATATATATATATATGTTAATGCCCGCTGATCCCCATAATTGTATTATGGTTGTGCAACATGTAGAAACATGGTCACTCAGGAAAGATTAAAGATTCCATTACACCCACACAGGACAAAATATTAAAATTAAACACTGCATAATATGCACCACAGCATATGCGGTATATATAAAATGTGCCCTTGTTGCCTAATCTGTGGTAAAGACTTAAAATACACCTGTGGAATGTATGGGCAATCACTGGTCAGTGTTAAGGGCTGCCTATACCAATGGCAGATTTTATATTGCATAAGTTGCTGCTGTGAGCTCCACGTTTTCAACTGAGACATAAGAGAAAGTGACTCATTCAGAATATAATAGCACTAGAAGTACATGATGGAACGAAGAGGGCAAAATAGGGTACTACTTTATTTATGAATTAGTCAGGCCCAAGTTATAACACCCTGGCTCCAACTCATATTCTGTACCTGTTTCAGAGTAAAGTCCCCTAGTATGTTGAAGAGTAATCCTTACTAATGCAGAAGCTTGTGTTGCCAAAACATATTCTTTACAGACTACTGAAAGTGGGAGTTTAACAAAAATAAGGGGGCTACAGCAGCACTGTGGCATAAATCCAAATGTAGAATCTGTGAAACATTTCTGAAAGAATTACAAGGCAGATTATCAACATACCCCCCTCCCCTATATTTTTCAAAACATTTTTCATCTACAAAAACATAAGGCAACTTGAGTCAGCACAAAGTGTCATATTCTCATCTTATATGGAACAAACTGTGTTCATATTTGACTTTCAGTATCCTGACCTGACAGCTCCTGATGTGATAGTCTCAGCTTGGTGCTTCACAATTGGCTTACTGCAGTCAGAATGCATCATTTAAGCTAATACATAGTTGCAGGATTGTGATGGAAAGAAGATGTTGTCCAGCACATTGATTTAACCTGATCTGATGCTTCTGAATCTAAAAAATCAATTGAAATACTGGAAGTGACAGAAGAACTAAAAAGATATTGAAAGTCTACCTTGCATATATTATAAAAGTGCTTTTTCATATTGGTAGTATTATTGATGAAGGATGCAGAATAGCAGAGTTCTGTACTAGAGGAATTACACAAAATATAATGTTTTTAGACACCTGTCTGTCCAAGTAAATCCTACCTGCACTGTTCCTAAATCTAGTGGAAACCCTTCCTAAAAGAGTAAAGAGGCTTTAAAGCAACTAAGAACCAACTTCATATACTGTAAATATCCCTGGTTTTGTAATAAAACAGTCACAGAAAGTGGTCACAGTAAATGGTGTACTCACCTACATGAGATATTGTGTGTGTGGCTCCTTTAAAACTTTTTTGGGGTTGAGGGATGTCACTGCTAATGACCAGAGATGACCCCATATGATTAGATGTTGTACCAACTACTGCCTGTGACAATATTTTTTACCTGTGTATAAACTTGCTTTCTCCCTCTAAACTATGCAAGGTATCAGGTATAAAAAAATTCCAGATTACTGTCTTGTGTATGGTAAATATGTTTTTTTTTTTTTGTATTTCTCCAGTTCAGCGTAAAAAAAAGCTATTTGTCAGGGTCCCTTGATTGAATAAAGAAGAGTAGAGGAGTGCTTCCATTCCACAAGGCCACTCCAGGTTGAATGGTTTCCAAGTCAGGTAGCTACCAGATAATTAGGTTGCGCCTGTGAATGAGGAATGAGGAAAAGGAGCAGAGATGCCACTGTATAGGAAAGTCAACATGTAGAGAAAGACAACTTGGGGGAAAGCACAAGCTGCAAGCCCTGCGTTTGTGTGTGTATTTAACAGACTTGTAAGTGAAAAATACAGGTGTAGGATCCATTATCCAGAATGCTTGGGACCAAGGGTATTCCGGATAAGGGGTCTTTCCATAATTTGGATCTCCTACCTTAAGTCTACTAAAAAATCAATAAAACATTAACCAAACCTAATAGGCTTGTTTTGCCTCCAATAAGGATGAATTATATATGAGTTGGGATCAAGTACAAGGTACTGTTTTATTATTACAGAGAAAATGGAAATCAATTTTAAAAATCTGAATTATTTGAATAAAATGGAGTCTATGGGAGACAGGGTTTCCATAATTCAGAGCTTTCTGAAAATGGGTTTACGGATAACAGATCCCTTTCCTGCACTTTTTTTGTGCTTGATAGACAGTGAAATGAGCTCTGAAGTTAGTTAAAGCCGGACAGGTTTTGTATTTTCTTTTCTATATTTTGTTTTGTTTTTGGGAAAAAATATTGAATGCTGCAAACAGGCTATGGGACAGCTATATTGCACTGAATTATCTGTGCAACAGTCTATCCCCAGGAAACTCCCACTACTTGGAAATGCTACACAGAACAAGACCAAACATTAAATCCATCTTTGTTTGTGTAGTTGGCCCCATAGCTTTCCAATAATTTTGTTATTTGTCACCCTTACTGCCTATAACATTAATTCTAGAGGCAATTCATAACTGGCCAGCCTAGTACATCAGATAATATATATAAAAAAGCAACAGTCACGTTAAATATGGTGTTAGTTTGCCTGGGTGCAGAAATTCAAAAAGGATATAAAGTCTGCAGAAAATAGAAGCCACACTCACAGGACTTAGAATGAAAAGAAATGTAGTTTGTTTATTTAAAGCATACAGCTAACGTTTCGGCTGCTTCCACAGTCTTTTACAGATACAGAAAGTGAGAGTATCTGCTCTGAGATATGCACTTTCTATGTCAGTAGATTAATATGAACGTTTTTAACTTGCTGTATTTGTTGCTCCACATGATTCCTGATGTACAACAATGGTTAAGATATGTTTTAACCTACATGCAGGGTTTATTCTCCTGACATGTGATTGGGGTGGCAGAGTGGGGTTGGATGAGTGTTTTATCTATTTATTTGCTGCTTTTAACTGTGTATATGGTCTTAATAAAGGTCTTAGAAGGAGACCGAAACGTTGGCCTGTTTTATCAGTAAATAAAAGTAATGTTTTATTTTTAAAAGAATACCCTGGTGTGCACCCGATATTTTGGATTTCTGGATAATTGGATACATGGAGGTAGCACCCAGGTAATTTACGCTATGGGTTTGGTGTGCTGAAAATCTGTGGACTGTATATATATATATATATATATATATATATTATTAAATATAGTAACCATGCTATTGGGACAGGATTGCATAAGCATTGTTGTCTATGTAAACAACCTTTTTAGCAACATTTAGTTGAGGAGGAAGAAAGTATCTAAGATTGTCTTGTCAACTTCCTGCTGCGTCTTTCAATGGGAAAGAGATGCCTACAGCCAATGCAGCAGCTCAAGGCAATGAGACAACATCATCCTTGAAATAGGACCAATACCGTTTTAATGTTCCTGTAACTGAATGAACAACTTTATTAAATAATTTATATAGCACTGGGTTTTGCTCTAATGTATATACAATCCACCCCTTCCTGTAAAACATAATGAGATTAGAAGTCACCATGGAATTTCATAACCATAAAAAGCAAAGTGCTGCAGGCTGCTTCAGCTTAGGGAACTCTAAGGTGTCTTCTTATATTATATTTAGAAGTAGGGGGTATATTATTTCTTATATTAAAATATTATTTCTTATACTACAAAATCAGAGTCATTTTTTAGAAGTGACAACAATAAGCAGTGATTCAAATCAATCACAAAGTATTCTTAAGGATATATTATATCTTACAGTATATATAATGTATTGTACATTGGCTGTGGCATATTATATTCTGTATCCATCACTCTAATTTACTAGATTTTCTAGCAATATAAATATTAAAGTGTCATTGTTGTAATTTAACCAGAAATAATACTGATTTACTCACACCATGTTAATTGTTGTTTAAAGAAATGTGTTTTGCTGCAGTACTTAAGTAATCGTTAAAAGACCATGGGGTGAAACATATGGATAACTTCCTTCACCACAAATTACTTGGCTTGTGATATTTCAGCTTCAGCTCTTTTCTTACTTCTCACTAATAAATAACATGTTTTTGTGCTGACTAGAAATGGATGGCTTTATAGTTACAGAGTACCACTATGAATTACTAACACAGTGCTCCTTTTCGAATGCAATGAACAATTCAGTTCACAGGCCTAGTAGTCATCATTAAAAAGAGTAAACTCAACAAAAATTGAAAACCTAAAAATTTAATTGTAAATTAACCTGAAAAATGAACCGTAAATTAAAAGGATACATTCTTTATTCAACTAAATATCATGTAGTGTTTACAACAATCTCTCTTTTTCATTATCGTGACAGTTTGCATAGATTTGGATCTTGTGTAGAGGATGTTTACAAGACACTCTCAACAAAATGAAAACAAGGGCTTTCTTAGTTGTCAATAAGCCTGGGTGGAGCATCTATAAGATTCTTTAGAACCTGCAGGGTATCCCTTAATGTAAGAATCCATGAATACCAAACTAAAAAGCTTTGTGGAGGAAGCTAAGGTCTCAAAATAATTCACTTGTAGAGATGTGGAGAAACACAGCACAGTGAGAAGTGTGGATGAACCCTACTTGTCCACTGAGTGGAAAACTAGTGAGAAGAATCATATAGCAATGCTGAAATTGACAGCAGGTACTCATATGTTATCTATTTATAAAGTAATTACATACCAAAGGAATTGATTGTGAAAATCAAAGCCTTTTAAAACCATGTAAAAATACATCCAGGCAAAGGCAATAACATACATTGCAGACCAGCTGCCAGTTTGGCCTCAGAAGTGAAAATTTTTCCCCCATCAATTAAAGGGAAACCAAGCCCCTGAACATTGTATATCTCTATAAAAATACATTGCGTAAAACAACCCATAATTAAAACACTGTTTCATCTAAGCAAACATTTTCCATAAAAATACATTTTTCTAGGGGGCTGATTTACTAAGACACGATTTCGAATCCGAATTGGAAAAATTCCGATTGGAAACGAACATTTTGCGACTTTTTCGTATTTTTTGCGAGTTTTTCGGCGTCTTTACGATTTTTGCGTAAAAACGCAAGTTTTTCGTAGCCATTACGAAAGTTGCGCAAAGTCGCGATTTTTTCGTAGCGTTAACACTTGCGCGCAAAGTCGCGCCTTTTTCGTAGCGTTAAAACTTAAAAGGCGCGACATTTCGCGCAAGTTTTAACGCTACGGAAAAATCGCGACTTTGCGCAACTTTCGTAATGGCTACGAAAAACTCGCGTTTTTACGCAAAAATCGTAAAGACTCAGAAAAACTCGCGTTTTTACGCAAAAATCGTAAAGACGCCGAAAAACACGTGTTTTTACGCAAAAATCGTAAAGACGCCGAAAAAATCGCAAAATTACCGATCATTACGAAAAAAACGCAATCGGACGCATTCGGCCCGTATTTCCAAACTTCTTCCTGACAATTGTTTTTTTTTTTATTTCAGGTTACCTCTGAAGGGAACACACAGGGCATCACATAGATTCATTTCAGTGAGAAAAAGTTATCTCATGGTTTATGACATCATGAAAACTTAGGGACAAGGTTCAATTTGAGTTACAGTTTTTTCCCTTAGACTTCACTAGAGCTCTCATGTGATAGATCATGAGATATGTTTTTCTGAATTGAATTGCATCTCAAATTAAATATCGACCATTATTTTAAACATGATAAATCTTTTTCCCACCAAATTTAATCTGGCCCAATGATTGCTATTTGACTATTTGATAAGATTCTTTAATATTTACCGTATTATTATATAAATGATCTGTTCATTAAGTATACATTCTGAAGGTATAATTTTTCTTTTAGGATATCAACTGGATGAAGTTGTTTCCTCTGCTAGAATGGAGAAGGTTGTGCCACCTGTACTCACCTTCCTATACTACCTAGCAGTTATCTTGTTGACTAATATCATTGGCTGCTGCCAAAATGTTTTTGCTGGCTTGGAACCAATGAACAAGACAGGTTTTTAAGGGTAAAGCTGAGTTAAAAAACTGGTGTTTAAAAAAAACAAAAAAAAACAGTAGCAGGGAAATGTAAAGAGAGACATTGTTATTCATGCAAGAAAACCACGAATATGTGCTTGGGAAGATTCTTTTCATGCACAATAGTCCAGTGAAATGGGGCCATCAGTAGGACTAGATAGATATTTAGGTAAATCTTTACTGTGGAAAACATCCATTGCATATACAGATGTGATGAACCATGGAAGGATGTTGAATGTAGCAGGCTTCTCATAAAAGCCTGCAAAATGTTGTAATTTAGTAGTAAATTACACAACATGCTTCAGGCCCCTCACATGCCCCTTTAAGAAATCTTGTGCCTTGAAGCACTGTTGGCCTTTGGTTAAGTGACAATTAACTCTTATTTCCCATACTTATCACACTCCCCTTCTCTCCTACATATATTGTAATTTGAACTTATATCACCTGTGAACCATTGTTGGGGCTACCCAACCACTACTGTTCCCCCTAGTTTTGGATGGCACTACAAATCCCAAACATCTCTCACAGCCTCACTTGCAGTACCCATAGGTTCCCAATAACTTACACCTGAAAACTATTTTTCAGGGGCAAACAACAACAGCAGCAGCAGCAATGTTTCAGGTCACATAAGACCTTTTATCAAGCTTGATAAAAAGTCTTATGTGACCTGAAACGTTGCTGCTGTTGTTGTTTGCCCCAGAAAACTTTGCAATAAAGGCATTTTAATCTACAAAGACAAGAGGTGCTGTTCCTGTTCTTCTGTACCTTTGTTTACCAACCTGGCTGCCTCTTACTTCTGTGGCGAGCTATTGTCTGAAGTAAGATTACAAATCTCATTTACCCACTAGATAGCAGCTAACAAGGTAAACCATACAAAACAGACCCCTTATAGTCAAGAAGAGTAATGATGTTTGACAAACATGTCTGTGGAATGCTAAAAAAGCAAGAAGTAAAGAAGCCAATTTTGTGCTAGTCTTTTGTTGGACGAGACTAAAGTTTGCTGACTCAGAGTGTGAAGTGTACAATTTATTGATCCTATAAGCTATCAACAATGTTAATACATTCCTTTAATGGTTAAAAAGAAAAAAAAGCTTCACAAAAGTCATTTTGGAAACAGGTCTGCATTCTGAATTGTTTTGGAAACATTTCTGCAAAATACATCCTCGTGGAGTCTGGGATACATTTCTATAAATCAAAATTCTGGTTTACTTAAGGAGAGGTTTACTCTTTTTAACTGTATAACTTTCCTATTAAAAAATGTATGTAGCAATCCTGGGTGGTGATAAATAATAGACATGGTGCTACTGTTTTTAACATTATAACAAAGATTTGAGTTATGGCAGGCAGGTGCTATGTGACCCTGTAAGTGACACTTTCTTAAAGGTATCACACATATAAGAAAAACATTTGTGTATTTATGTACAGTAAATATAATTTCTAAGATTGTACATTTTGCTTTTCAGCTGGGGGACATTAATTCTAGTTTTTATTTTGAGCTTTGATCTTTATCATTTATATATATCATGTAATGAGGATATAGATAATTTGTTTTGTAAAGTCTCTCCAAATCTCTGAACATCATGCAGTGTTTAAATACCATCATAATTATCTAAAATCCACAGGGCTACAGTTTTTTTTATTTCCCTAACATGGAGGTAAAAAAGATTGGCAAGATCTTTTCAGCCTGCTGTCTGACTTATTTCCATTAGAGGCCTCAGGGGAATATGAATGTCTGGTTTCAGTCATCTGTAAGCTATGAAGATGGAAGTTTTGCAGGCCTTAGGGATGTGAATCCTTATGCTTTACAACAGGCACTGGGTCTCTTTACTGTACAACAGAACTGTAGGAATATGATTAACCATTACTTGATATATATTTTAGGAATCCTAGGAAGAAAAGCACATTTTTCCTACAAAAAATACATATTGTTTGAGGTGTTAAGCAAATGCCAACTAGAAACCAGTTTGATCCTTATTGAGGTGTTAAGTACAGGGCGTTCTAATCAGCATATGAGAAGCTATGTTTTACATGAATAGCACATTTGAGTAAGAAGATGTTCTTCGAATTTACGATACGTTGTATGTTTTCCCCACTATGATAGTGGGAAAGTGTTGTGCATGATGTATCAGTGCTCATGCTATCCACAATTAAAATGGTCTGATGGATAAGCCAGAGAGGGGCCACTGTTGGGTAGGCAGAACAGGATAGTGACATGTGGTACAGTAAGAAACTTTTTTGCCCACTGTATCCCCATTTTGAAACATAGGGATATCCTAGAAAAAACTGTGGATAAAGGGTAAGATAAAGATAGAACGCATAAAAATTTGCTATTATATATTGTAGATAAGAAGTTACAGTTGCACCTGGTAATAGTATAATTTGCCTAATTTTGTAATTAGGGACATGACTTTTTTTATTATAAATATTAAAAGTTAATCTTTGTTGACGGTGTGCTATAAAAGCAATAAATGTTATCTGTTATGTGTGTTTTTAACAAGCTGTGTATAAATTTATTCAAAGTCCCTTCCCTTGCAGGCTCAAGTTGTGCGCATTTGTAAACAGCTTTCTTAGGTGGTGCAAACATATGTGCCCAAACATATGTGCCTCTGGAACAATATTTTGCATTTAATTTCACTTAGAGCAATTATGCTGTAATTATACGAAAGAATGTTGCATTTAGGTTAAATGTGTGTGGTATAGCTCCTATGTTTTTTTCGTTGTGGAGGATGGTGCCAACCTCAAAAAAACAATGCAAACCACCATGCACCCTTGCAGCCTGCCCTGTACTTTGCACTACAGGTGCAGTTTAGTTGCACAAAGACTTAGATTTCCCCCACGAATACAGCACAGACAGCACTTTATTAATGAGTGGCAGGCAAGGGGTGTCATGTAGATGCAGGGTAGAGATCTCTAAACTTAACACCTAGGGGCTGATTTACTAAGACACGATTTCGAATCCGAATTGGAAAAATTCCGATTGGAAACGAACATTTTGCGACTTTTTCGTATTTTTTGCGAGTTTTTCGGCGTCTTTACGATTTTTGCGTAAAAACGTGAGTTTTTCGGCGTCTTTACGATTTTTGCGTAAAAACGCGAGTTTTTCATAGCCATTACGAAAGTTGCGCAAAGTCGCGATTTTTTCGTAGCGTTAACACTTGCGCGCAAAGTTGCGCCTTTTTCGTAGCGTTACAACTTAAAAGGCGCAACGTTTCGCGCAAGTTTTAACGCTACGAAAAAATCGCGTTTTTAAGCAAAAATCGTAAAGACGCCGAAAAACTCGCGTTTTTACGCAAAAATCGTAAAGACGACGAAAAAATCGCAAAATTACCGATCATTACGAAAAAAACGCAATCGGACGCATTCGGCCCGTTCGTGGGTTAGTAAATGTGCCCCCTAGTGAGGTTCAGAGTGCAGATATTCACCTAAAGCAAGTCTTTGTTGGGCTTTTCTTGCACTTTATCCTCAGTTTTTTTTGTTGTTGTATAGTAATGCAGGGAGATACACTGAAGGGTTGAACTTAATCGACGCTGGGACTTATATCCAGTATAACTAAAAAACTTCAAAAAATGCAGATGTTTTCCTTTTTAATCCATGGCAACCCAAAAATCCACAGAAAATCCACAAATGCATATGATTTACATGGCAAACTGTGGAATAATTAAATAATAAATTGTATTTCTGCATTTTTTATACACTATAAAAAAGGCCCCATAGTGTATTTTATAACACTGAAGTAAGCAAGAACCTGGTGAACATTGTTCATAATGTACAGTAGTTTTCTGCTTTTTCATTTCACTTATCTGCTTTCTATTTAGGTAAGCTGCCGAATCTCAACAGTACTGTAGAGAAGTGACAAAGGGTTAAAAACAAATAACAGCGTTTAGTTATTTTGCTAAGGTGAGAAGTTATTTTGCTGTAATATAATGGAAGCTCCATTCAAAGTTCACTGGAAACTGATGGATTGCATCTGGTCTAAGTTAGTACAGTTTTTGATAAAAAGTCAGCGGAAATGTCATTGAAAAAGGACATTTTGCTGCTTGATAAACAAATATACCTGCTGAAATGACTTTGCAATTTCACTCTGTGTGAAGAAAATCTTTGTTTAGGCGCTGAGAAACTATGTGATAAAGACAAAGCAGAAGGGAAAGGTTGGAATCAAACAATTTCTTGACATTGTGTTAACTGTAAAAACTTCTAAAAACTGCTATTATGCCAGCAAACATTGCAGTACCTTTCAATAAATAAATAAATAAATAAAAAAGGTACATAGAATGCAATAATGTTATTTTATTTCTCCTCAGTATAAAATAGCAGCTACCCAGTTGGACGCACCCAACTTGGTAGCTGCTATTTGTGTTTGTCTTCAACAATACTACCCTTGTATTGTGGGGAATTCCCTGCCACTCATTAGAAGTAGTGATGAGCGAATCTGTCCTGTTTCGCTTCGCCATAAAATTCGCAAAACGGCTAAACATTTTCTAAATGCATTTGTCGTGTGACTTTTTTGTCGCCCGTATCTTTTTTTCCACAACCACACCCGATTTTGATGTGACCGCTACTTTTTTTGACGCGCAAAAATTGTCCGTGGCGAATTTTCACAGAACTGTCGCAAAACAGTTTGTCAATGTCGAAATTCTGAAAATTGCTGCAAATTCACGCGTGTCGAAAAAATTCACTCATCACTAATTAGAAGTAAAGAAGCTGCTCAGATGAGTTTTGTTTGGAAATGTTTTCAAGGAAAAAGCTTAAAGTCTAGTTGCTTTAGACTTAATTCTACTAGATACTGTATATCATGATCTGGATTAAAAAAAATCTGGATTTGGATTAACCTATGCATTTTCAACCTTATAATA
Source organism: Xenopus tropicalis (assembly GCF_000004195.4). Taxonomy (NCBI): domain Eukaryota; kingdom Metazoa; phylum Chordata; class Amphibia; order Anura; family Pipidae; genus Xenopus; species Xenopus tropicalis. The sequence goes on along the minus strand of NC_030678.2, from coordinate 59,921,813 downwards.
TTATGAGAGGCCTATTTTTTTCTTCCCAGACTATTTTTGACCAATAACCTGCCTTTTTCATTCTAACTAATTTTCAGTAATTAATCCATTTTTGAAGACCTTAGTGAATATTGTATGCTAATGATATATGGGGTTAATATGCCAGCCTCATAAAGCAAATAACTTTTGCATAACTGAAATAATAGATGGGTCTAATTAGTCTTAATCTTTTATTGCTTCAATCAACTTTTTCATATAACTCAACTTTCATTGTATGCTTATATGGAGAAAAAATATTTCATAGCTTCTGCTGCAAAGATATTCGCTATGGCCTTCTCCAGTCATACATGTGGTTGTCCAAGTGATAACAGTAATCATTTTAAAGGACTCAAATAAACAGGGTGATACTTCCTTCAATAATCAAGTATTGAAGAATACCTGAAAATATCTTCCAGTCAGTCTGGGATTAGAATGCCTATTACTTATTATGACCCAATAATTAGTTTAAAAGTATTTCTATTCTGTATGAGACTATAGGCTATACATAGTACAAAAATGGTTTGACAAACTGTGCTCAATCACCACTGCAGTATTTGCTTTCATTCTCATTGGTAGAAAACTGATAGATCAGTAAACAAGTGACATATACCTGAAACAGATTTAAGACGTGAGTCATTATTAAGAAGATAAAAAGCACCGAGAGTAATAATAATGTCAGTCAATCCTTTATTAAATGTCCAGCATTGCACCATGGAAATATAATTTTAATGCTAAAAAGTAAGGGGAAGCGGCTGGCTTTGCAGTTTAAAAAATCTAATGTGACCTTTTTAGACTCATATTACCAAAGTTCCTGAATATCACTGGAATAACCTCAGATTAAGATTACAATGTTCTGAAAATGTATTCTTTATATAAGGTCAAAGGCTGCCCTAGTAGGTCAAATTGCATTATAAATGTACTTATTGGTTAATATAACATGCATTTTTGACCAGAAGTTCAATGTGAAAAGCAATTTTGGATGTAAGTGGCCATGTTTTTGAATCCACAATAAAGAATTTTTCCCATAATTCCAGTGTTATTGAGGCATCAATGGGGAAGATGAGTCTGATGCAGTTGCATCCGATGAGTCACAATGCTTGAAATTGCACTTGTGCTTCAGTGCAAATCAGACAGATTTTCAGAGGGGGGACCAGGTCACTTCTGTCAGACTGGCATTTGTGTGTGATTTTTTAGGCACAATGCTGTGCCTATGGACGCTTCCTGCTGTAGAAGCACTGGAGCTACCACCAGCAACAGTAGGCTCAACCGTGCATGATCCCCAACAGGATTGTGTATGATTCAGCAACAGAAACCAGGACTGCAACTGTGCACATGTGCAAAAGCAGCTTTGGATGACGTTGCCACAAGCAACTGTTGCACCCTTTTTTGCATGACTGCAAACACGGATGTGCTTTCACATATCCTCTATAGTGTTTTATAAAAAGACTGTAAAGAATGCACCTTTTCTCTTCATCCCATAGAAATAAATCTTTTTAATTATTTGTCCTTGATAGATTTCTCCAACACCATTAACACAAGGTCTCAAATACTTGCACATGAGAAAATTGAAATTATACTTAAAAATGTCACATCATCCTTTACCCAAGCACAATTCAGATCACTGAACATTTCTAAATAAAGGACATGTTTACTGAGTGTAGGTCAGAGCAAATACAGTAATCTCAACATCGCTAGACAATGGGTTACTGCAAGTTTTCTAAAAACAACAATTACTATTTACAATTTTAACCTTTCTGAAATGTCACCCAGATTTGCAGTTCAAGCAGCTCTTAGATGCGCAGAGTTCTCTTTATTTTCCAGATGAACTCTCTTGCTTTTTAAAGTTTGAAAATACATTTAGTGTCTGGCTTTGTGACTTACTGTACTTGAAAGTGTATTAATATTTTATTGTAATGTGATAGTGACAGAGTGAGGTGAGATATTGCAGGATTCTTATAAAAAAAAGTGCTCAAAAGAGCAACCAATCTACTCTGATTCCATAATATTAACCTAATTTACTTAAATGTGAAAAAAACCACATTTGATCATTTCTTTTCTACCCATACCCACTCAAAAGCTATAGAATGAAGCTTTGGAATCAAAAACAAAACATAACCTAAAACAAACTGGATCAATGATTAGAGGCACTGGTAATATTATATAATATTTTCCCTCTTGGAGTTGCACTGCATCATTTTTAGTTACAAGTATCACTCATACCCCCATATGTAATAAAAGGGTTTACACAGGAGCAGTAACCCATAGCAACCAATAAGATGTTTTCTTTTTAACAGGTGACCAGTAAATGCTACCTTCTGATGTGTTGCTATGGGTTACTGCTCCTGGGCAAATTTAGTGCGTTTTTTTAAATGACCACTTTTAAGTTCGATTAAAAATCAGAAAGTTTTCCATTACAGATAAAAAACAGCACATTCCATTTAACAAAGGGAATGTACTGAGGAAAAAATGTAAAGGGACCACAGAACAACACATGCAGCTCATGGATGTTGCATTTTAAAAGTATTTTGAGGCTGATTCCTGTCTCTGAAAGGAGAACATTACAATGAAGTTTAAGATTAATGCCACACGGGGAAGGCCATCTCCCATAGAGTCCATTTTAATCAAATAATTCAAATTTGTAAAAATTGTCTTTCCTTTTTTTTCTGTAATGAAATAACAGTACTGTGTACTTCAGGGGTGGGCAAACTACGGCCCGCGGGCCACATCCGGCCCCTTGGCCTTTTTAATCCGGCCCGCCGCCGACGCCAAGTCTCATCACACGAGACTTGGTGTCATTGGCGTGCCGGAATTAAAGAGACGAAGGGGGCGTAACGCTGGCCTGGCCCTGCCCGCCATGGCCCGGTCCGGTGTGGCCCGTGAGCCAAAAAGTTTGCCCACCCCTGGTGTACTTCATCCCAACTAAGATATAATTAATTCTAACTGGAGGAAAACTAATCCTATTGGGTTTAATTAATGGTAAATTGTGTTATACTTTAGATATGGATATGCCACCATATTATAATATAGAAGAAGGGGATATAAAACTTATATAGTAAATAACTGTAAAGATGTAATTTCTAGTGCCATGTGTGACGTTTTTTAATTTGATGCAAGAGGTGAGATGTATAGAGTTCGGAGACTGCTATTAACATATTAAATAAAATGTACAGTATATATCAGTGCACAAAGTTTAAAGACTCCTTAATAAAGCACAAATCGTGGTTTTGAGTTCTAATAATTTAGGCCAGTGCTGTAAATGTTGCACAATTTATTTATCCTTTTTTTTCCTCCCCTGAATCTGTTGCTTCATTAGGACATAATAGTTCGCCCACCTAAATTGGCAGATTGCAACATTTCACAGCGGGCCTGATAAATCATCTCCATGACTCATTCATCACTAAATTTCTGTTTATAAAAAGAATGTTTTGTCACATCTCATAAGAAATCGCTCAGCATGAAGCCTGGTGGATAAGACGGTGGATTGTAATTCAAAGCCCTAACATTACTACTAGTGGGAATTACAGCGTGTGGTGCATTATATTTCATAATCGTTTATCTTTCAACATTTTCTACACATATAACAAAAACTGTGTATATAAAATGCTGATGTTAGTCAGTATGAACATAGTTTGTTTTGTTGTAAACATGAAAAAATTATTTCCAGATATCCAACTTGTCCTTTAGGCTGGACCTCACCATCCAATGCTTTGGAGTCCCTGCTGGGGCAAGCAACATAGTTTAGAACCTTTCCAAATCTAGAAATAAACCCAGAAATTACATTTGTTATATGTAACGAAAATGTGTTTTACCGTTACAGGTATGATGGCTCAAAAACCATGGAGAAAAGCAAAGTGCAAAATACAGGCACAAGGTGCCATAATGGTCCCACAATGCCCCTGTCCCAAAGGAGTTGTCCTTGCCTTTGACATATAATTCTCTTTGTGCTTGCAGAATGTAGTGATAGTACATGCCAGAGCTGCATACAAAAGGGGTATCCCTTTGCAAACCCCTCATAATGTCAGTCGTCATGGTGTGCAAATGAAGGAATAGTACAAACCTGTGAAGGGTATGATCTGCAACTTAGATTGAAAGCATTATACTATCCTACTTAATTATTCACACTGTTGTTTTTTTTTACATTTTGATACCTTACAACAAGGAATTAAAATTGACTTGATTGGGGTTTTATGTTTATTTGTGTGTAGTATTCTACACAAAATTATCCATATTGTCAAAGTTGATATTAATAGTTTTCAAAATTATTTACACATAAAAACACTAACTCATAAATAAGCTCTAGTGCAAGTAATTGCTATCAGAAGTCATCACTTTAAATGGAGTCTATATATGGTATGGTCATATCTAAACAGCATGATAAAGACTAAAAAGCAGTAAAAACTAGTTTGATATAAAGACCTGGAGAATTACAGTTGGGTTATAAAAAGAAGTCCAATGCTGTGAACATCCAGGGAACAGGGCCAGAACTAGGGGTAGGCAGTGAGCGAGCCAAAAGCAGGACAGTAAAACCCTATTCAGTCTGCAAGAGAATTGAGTCTGGAGTGGGGTGTAAGATATTATATCATATCATTCCTCTGTATGTGGGAGCAGCTGTGCTGAAAATGTTTGATAGGAGGCACCAATTGAACCAAATGCCTAGGGTGCCAAAATACTGTGGTCCTTAGGTGAAAAAATATGCTAATCCCTATTTGTGTCCTTCTACTTTGTAACTCTGTGCTCTTTACTCTGTGGGATTGCATTTAAGAAATAGTAATAATGATACTAAGCTTTATTAAGGTGGTGAAGTTTAACAGACTTTCCTGATGAGCTGTAGATTTTAGACAAAGGTAGAATGTCATTGGTCTGTTTTCTGTGCAAATTCTTTTCTACTACAACTAACTGCACCTGTACATAGTGACCTATTTAGCCAAACTGAACACCTTATACAGGAATTGTCTAGAGGTTTCTTCTTCAAAACCACTTTATCCAATGGCTTTGCCTATACAGTATGATACTTGGAGGAAGGCTTTCATGAATACGATAAACAGTTAGCAACAGCTTTGAGTGCCGATGGGTGCTATTTTTAGGCCACTGCATAAAAAATTATTTTAACAATTACATGAAAAAACAGTGGATTCCTCCACAACTCTTTTTTAATCTAGGACATGGACGCTAGAGAGCAAGTGCAGTTGCAGTCCCACAAATTTCCCTCCGCTTAGTTGTGCATAAAACATTTGTTAACAGTACTATAAACTTATTCTTAGTTCATCACTATATTTTGTTCAATAAATAATAATAGTGAATTTTTGTCGTACTGGTCATTTTTTATTTCTTCGTACAAGTAATGTCAAATCATGTTACACCATTCTCAATGTGAAACCTTTCTAATCTTTTGTGGCATGCGTCTTTATTAGCACATAAGGATTTCTGGCATTTTTTGATGACAGAAACTCAATAGTCCGATAGAACCAATAGTCTCATTTCAATAGCACATGGAGCAGTTTCAGATCAATTGTCTGCTGAGCTTATTTTTTTTCTTTTATTTTGCTACTTTAGCCTATGGGAATTGCTTGCATGCTTTCTAGTAATTGCATGCTGGCATGTATGATTTTGATGCAATGGGTTTGCTGTACGATTCATGGAAAAACTGTTCTGTCTCAATGCCCTTAAAATAATGATTATACATATAAATTGTGTGTGTGGATATATATATATACATGGTTTTGTCCCTGAAGAAGAACACATTTAGGGGCAGATTTATCAAATCACGAGTTTGAATGGAAAAAATTCGGATAATATACGAAAATTTCTGAAGATCGCAAATATCACGAAAATGCTTACGAAAAAATCGTAGTAGTCATGTTAATATCATATTGGCGATCCGAAAGTCACAAAATTTTCACACCGAACGATTGTTAACAGCGGGAAAAACGTTCCCATTTTTTCGCGCAAGCACACAAAAAAGTCGTGCAAGCATCGAAAAAGTCACGCAAGCGTCAAAAAAGTCGGTGAAAATACGCTTGGAGTGTTCGAGCATTAGTAAATCTTCCCCTTAGTGTTCAAAACATTGGATTAATAAAGATTTTTTGTTCTTTTTTAAGTCCCTGTGTGTGCGGCACTCTGTTCTTCATTTACATAAACTTCTGCCCAGCACCTGGGGCAGTTGATTGTTTGTAGGGAGTGCTCCTTTTGTTTCTTTTATATATATACAGATTAAAGTAGGAGTAGATGAAGGAGTAGAAATGAAGGAGTAGATGTATATATTGTGCTAGCTTTAACCTAAAATCTTTTTTGGCCTTCAAAGGCTTTAAGGAAAATTTAAAGGCTGCTTTAATTGCCTCTTTGCTTAGCTGAATATTAGGTGTGGTTGTTATTCAGGTTAAGGTTAATGCAAAGTTATGCATTATCATAACAGAAATCATGGGGCTCTGTACTACTAAGGTTGCATATCCCAACAGGTCCTGGATTATTAGGAGAGTGGGTACCATGAGGCACTGCGATGCACCTATCTGTTTGGTATAGTATTTTTGTTGTTCAATTTTGAATTGTGTTAATTTGATTTAGAGCCAATAAATGGTTTGTTTATTTCACTGAAATATGTTGTTATTTTACTGCACTGCCTACCTTAGTCCCCTTTGGGGTGGGCCCTGCTGACAGACAAAATGTGGCTCCAATTTCTTCCATGTCTGCCCCACTGACTAACCAACAAGATTGATCTATTTCAGCCATACAGACCACTGCACTGCCACTTTATCTCTCAGACTGGGGATCTGTCCTTTTTGCCTGAGTTTAACTTGATGGAAAAACTGCATAGTTCCCATAACCTGCCTGTGTCTAGTCTGCAAGAGACTCTTCTGTGGCCCGTGTCTTGCTGTTCTAATGAGAGACTGTAATGTAGTCCTGTGATGCTGTTATATCCAGTAGTCTAATTCTTTCAGAAAATATATTCTTTCTACCTGAATTGGTAGGCAATTGTCTTGTTTATTATTACCTTTCTTTACAATATAATTGCTTTGCCTGGATCGCTTTCTGATAGATTGCTCTTTTGTTTGCATGTCTTTGTGAAAGAATATGGTTTATCTTGATTCTCTTATCTCTTGGTTTGCTTGATTCTCATGTCTCCTTCTGACACAATTTGGGTTTCCTTTTTTTCTCTATGAGTATAAAGAATACCTTTTTGTGGATAATTTAAGATTCTGCCTCCATCTTAGTAAGATAGTGTTTGCCTTTCTCTTGATGAACTGATATAATCATTGCTAACATAAAAGATATACAATGTGAACAATTGTTCCTTTTGCACATTGTTAATATAAGTTAAAAAAAACACCTCGAGAGTTTCATGCACCAATGTAAAAAAGATATTCTTACAAGCACACAGTAGTGGTGGTAGATATGAGAATAGCACCCAAGCAGGAGAAACCCGTTTCCCAGGGTGCCACAGCCATATGACCTGTGCTCTTATAAACTTCAGTTACACTTTACTACTGAGAAGCAAGTTGGAGCGATATCACCCCCCTCCCAGAAGCCAATCAACAGAACAATGTGAAGGCAACAAGATAGCAGTTTCCGGTAGATATAAGAATAGCACTCAATAGTTAAAAATCCAAGTCCAGCTTGCGACTCCTCCAGTTACATGGGAGTAGGAGAAACAATAGGTTGCTCTTTTGTATGTGAAAACTAGAGAAAAAACCCACTGACTACAATGCATTTGGCACGAGAAAAACAAATCCTGAGTCAAGTATAAAAACTGTACATATTAAGGGAAAGTGACTTTTAATACAATTTCCCCCCAAATTTAGTGCTTTTCTTTCGTTTGTCAACCATTTAATTACTAACACTGAAAGAAGTGCCATTGTAGTTATGGCACGGACTATGCACTAGAAGCACCCATTTATTGTTAGTTTTAATCACCTTTCTTTCTATTAATGCCCTCTTCTATTCATAGTAACATAGTAAGTTAGTTTGAAAAAAAACATACGTCCATCACGTTCAACAATAATGCCTATATATATATATATATATATATATATATATAACCTGCCTAACTGCTAGTTGATCCAGAGGAAGGCAAAAAACCCCATCTGAAGCCTCTCTAATTTGCCGAAGAGGGGAAAAAATTACTTCCTGACTCCAAGATGGCAATCGGGCCCGGACTTGTGGAAAGGCCACAAGGGGGGGGGTGACGGACAGGGTGCGGCCTCAGGGCACCCAGTTATAGATCTGATGGCAATCAGACCAGTCCCTGGATCAACTTGTACTAAGAGCTATTGCCCATAACCCTGTATTCCCTCACTTTCTAAAAAGCCATCCAACCCCTTCTTAAAGCTATGTAATGTATCAGCCAGCTTGGCAATCAAATCTCATCATGTGCCACAGGACTTAGAGTAGATCTCCTCCCTTACCTACATCATTGCAGGAGTCTGAGGGTTTTCCTGCCCTGTCCAATCCCAGCATTGTGAGCACCTTTTTTCTTAATTTAATAGGAAATGGCCTTGTTGCAAGAAGAACGGCAGGCCCCTATGACTTGGACACCTCAAATATTAATTCTTGCTGTACCAGGTATAATAGTAGATCACAGTAGCATATGAAAACATATGAAAAGCAACTCTGTCCCTAAGGGAGTAATGCAGAAGGCAAATAGATGAAACTGGCATGTTGGAACACAAGAATAAAATAGCATAGAAAGAGAAGGGGTATTAACAAAATGGGAGAAAATAAAATGGAGAGAGAGCAACAGAGTGAAATGATGAGATGAGAAAAACCACCTCTTTAAGAGATAGTAAAGATTAAAAGGGAATACAATAAAAGAAGAAAGCAAATGAGAGAGGCTGTTTTATTGCTAGCAGGCCAGGTATTACCTCATTGCATTTCTAGGCTTTGATTGTTTTTTGTTTAGGTTGGGTATATTACACCTGCAATCTAATATGAAATATAATTATATATAATCCTACAAATCCTTGTGACATTATAATTACAAATGAAGTTATTTGTTTGCTTTGGATTTGATTTGCAATCTGTTATCCATATGAAATAGAAAACAACGCAATTTTCTGTTTCTCCAAACTTACCTGCTTAATGTCTGGCAAATACTAAAGCACCGTATTCTAACCCATGGCAGATACATGGAAATAAAATATCCCCCATTTTACCCCTATTTATTTATGTATTTATTTATCCACATTTAAAAGAATTTGCTGAAGTTTCTTATATGATATGACATGCTTCACACAAAATAACACCTGCCCCTTTTTTATTTTTATTGACATTTTTCAAGTGTATAATTTCTCTGTATGTAGCATTATAGAAGACATAAAAAGCATACTATAACACAGAAAAACTATAAACCAAAGAAATAACATATCAATGTTTAGTGAAGATTAACAGGTAAATAAAACTACAAACTAAAACAGTAACAACTAGAAATGGAAGCTGTAACAGGTAGGTTGATAGTGAGTTAGTAGTAAGTTGCTGAGCTGGTTTAGGTTTTTGAATAAATATGCATCATCATAAGATTCTGATGTCTCCAACTGGGATACGTCCCTATTTTATTAAAGAGATCAATGTCAATGCGTCCAATTGGATTCTTCCCAGAATTTTTGTCTCGTGGGTGGGTCTGTAATTTCCATTTGTAAGTTATGGAATATCTTGCTTCAAATAGAATTGAATTAGCAGCATTTTAAGCTTTGGGGTTTTGTCTCCTGGCAAGAATATGATAAAGGCCCAATGAACATCTAAAAGAAGTACCTTATTTACCCAGTTGGCCACCATGCCACAAAACATTTTATGTATGGGTTATGTCCAGAACACATGTAGGGTTGTGCCTTCCAACAAGCTACATCTCCAGCAATGGGGCAAGACTGTGTGGAGAAATGATTGGTGGTGCCCAGATGCCCAGAAAATTGAATAGTGGCCTAATTGGTCAGCCACATAATTTTCACAGACAAATGGAACATTTTTATGGATAATTATGGCCACTGCCGCTTTCTTTCTAGGGCCTAAAGCTTGGAAGCAGGTAAATCAAGTTACAGGGTGAAACACCATGAAAACAGGATAGATGTTACATGGGGCAGTATTACATTACCTTATGCCAATGGGTCTAAACTGAGTAAGTGATGGAAGGTTCAGTCTTTTTGGTGATGATTCTGGTCTTTCAGTAACACAGTACATTTTTTTTATAGACTGTTATTTTGCTTACGCCCGGGGGTGCTCCCACTTAATATTGAGTGTAGGCAGGTTACTAATTTCAAGATTTCCATTTCCTCCTTGACTTGAGTGAGGTATTTTCATCTTCCAGGACTGCATGACATTAAAGAAGATCATCTGTGACTATCTGCAATTTATCTGTGCGATAACCAAGGGGCTGATTTACTAAGACACGAATTTGAATCCGAATTGGAAAAATTCCGATTGGAAAACGAACATTTTGCTTTTTTTTCGTATTTTTTGTGAATTTTTCGGCGCCTTTACGACTTTTCGGAAATTGTCGCCACTTTTTCGTTACCAATACGATTTTCGCGAAAAAACTTGAGTTTTACGATTCGCTCGTATCTTGTCGCAACTTTTTCGTATTGAGCGCTCGTAAGCAGCGGCCGAAACTTTCAGACTTAGCATGATTTTGGAAGCCTCCCATAGGACTCAATGGCACCCTGCAGCTCCAACATGGCCCAAGAAAAGTCACCATACTGAAGCTTGAATGAATCCGATCGCTACGAAAAAATCGCAACATTTTGCACAACTTTCGGAATGGCTACGAAAAAGGCGCGACTTTTCGCGCAAGTTTTAACGCTATGAAAAAATCACCAGATTTTATGCAACATTCGGATGGAAACGAAAAAGTCGCGATAATTTTCCGAAAAAATCGCCAAATACCGATCATTACGAAAAAAACGCAATCGGACGCATTCGGCCGGTTCGTGAGTAAGTAAATGGGCCCCCAAGTGTAGCTTGCTTAGCCTTTAGCTCTGAAGTTGGATAGTTTTATCATGTTTCATTTGCATTGTAGGATATAAAGCTGTGACCACATCTTGAGCATATTCTGTTGCAGGTGGTAAGACCCACCACTAGACTCCTTGCCATCTTGACCCTCCATAGTCATGTGACATGGATGTCTGCAATAAAGAAAAGGCAAGAGCAAACCATTTATTTTTGTTTCTTTTGACCCATCTCTTCTATAAACCCTGTTGTTACCCATCTATCCTGTAACTCCTATTGTCCTGCTTTAAATTTTAAGAACTACACCATAATGAGCATTTCTTGGGGTGGCCTGAGATTCAAGACTGGCTTAAAGAGAAGATGAAAAAAACAGAAGGGAAGGGAAGAAGAGAAAAAAAGGAGAGGGAAAGGAACACATAGCAAGAAAACAGTGTCTAATTTACTAAGATGTGCTTATTTTCCCCAGTGTATCTGCTTTTATTTTGTAACTGGCAGTAGACTGATAGAATCCAAATTAGCCCAAAAATGTATAAAATACAAGGTGAGAAGAGAGGGCAAGTAAAACCAAATGTTTGGTGGTGCTATTGGTTTTTTTTTGTAATTTTTTTTTTGGTCTGTAAGATTCTTCCTAACAGAACAGGTGAAAAGTGATACTAAAGCTAAGCACAAGTGACAAAGCTAGCAGTATAATATTTCAGTGGACTAGCATACTGAAGGATATAGCAAACCTCATGTAAAACAATTTTGGGGGCAATGCCATATTAGGCAATGTTTAACCTCTAATAAATTTAAAACCATACATTTAGAGGCAAATTTTTGCTGGCACCTTACGTGTTAGAAGATATCATGTAATGATAACTTTATTCAGAACAAATACTCCATTTCATTATTAAATGAATATACTTTTACCATAAATTCAGTTATAGGGACAGCTTGTTTATAATACATGCAAACGCAATTTATTTAATTGTTTAGATGGATAAACAATTTCATTTTCCTAATGTATTAAAATATCATTGCCTGCCTTTGATGTAGTGTTTTTTTCAGAAAAGGGATATTACACCTGCACTTTAATATGAAATAGGATTATATATAATCCTACAAATCCACGTGAAATTATAATTACAAAGGAAGTAATCTGTTTTCTTTATCTTTGATTTGCATCTGTTAAACATATCACAGAAAGAAGCACAATCCTCTAGCATACTGACCTGTGTAAAATTACAGGGACAGGCTTTATTTATGATTTATTTACATAGCATTAGCAAGTTAGGCAGCACTTTATATTAACATATATGAAACAGGGGATTTACAATAATTTAACAAACAAGGTTTACAGAATAAGAATGTCATCAGAGGGCCTTGCTCACAAGAGCTTACATATCCTTCATTGCAGCACTATCCACTCTTAAGGGAACAGTTAATAGCTTTTATATATATTTTTAATATAGTTTTATATAGTTATTAGAAAACAGAGTATGCCTCTGAGTGTTCTTGCACATTAAAGACTCACAACTGATCTGCAGCATCGTGAATCACTTCCTGCAGTGGTAACATTTGGAAAAGTAGAATTCTATCAGTTAGAAGTTGAAAGTATGCAGATTAAAAAAATAAATAAACAAAATACTGCTATAGGCTATACTGCTATTTTTCCACTTAAACTGCTGGCTGAATAACTTTAATAACAACTTAATATTGTGTAGTCATGCTGGCCTCGCTCTGCAATTACAATCCCTATGAACCACAGGAAATTATGTAACAAGTGGTAGTATTCCGATTTTAGAACAATATATCAAATGAGGTGTCAGACACTCTGATCTGGTTTTGTGCTTCTGGGTCTATCTACACACCACCATGCTGGTCAGCCTAGTCTAGTGAACTTCCTTGCACTCCAAATTTTGACACACATTTTTAATTTAAACATGGCATTTCACCTTCCTGGTTTAAACCTTGCTTATTTGTACTTTTTCACTCTTGCCACATGCCACTTGCCCTGACCCTTTTGCCTGGTTACAGACCCTGAAGACACCTACCTTCCTTTTTAGGCTTCATTTTCTGCTTGCTGACCTGTCCCCTGGCCAACTTCATTACTTGTTCCTTAGATCCCCACTGTCTCATTTCATACGACATATATCTCTGTATACGACATACATTCCTATAGGTTACCACAAAAAGCTCTAGAATCAGGGCCACATAATCTGTCAAGCAGAAGTCAGTATTAGGAGGAAGCTCGTGGTGAACTGGTGGACAAGCCCCGGTCCAATAACTCAGTATTAAAGGTTAAGGAGTCTCTAGAGAGAATAATACATCAATACAAAAACAGCAATTCAGAGAACCCAGGAACTTCCATGGCATGATGAGTATCACAAATGCTCCATCCCTAAAGAGACCTCATAGGCCTGACCGACCTCATCCGAATCCAGCTGAAAAAGGAATAATCTTGACCCTGTTTCTAAAGCTTTTTGTGGTGACACCTATAGAGATGTTTGTCATATATAGATATATAGATCTCATTCTCCTCATTTAACCAGAAACATGAAAAAGTGGGGATCCAAGAAACAAGTAATGAAGTTGGTCAAGGGACAGGTCAGGCAGCAGGAAATGCAGCCTAAAAAGGAAGACTGAATGAAGCGACCGTGTCTTCACAGTCTGTCTGGCAAGGTGATCTATCCAAGAAGTTTATCATATTGTTTTATACACATGATATAATATTTCTGTTCAAACCACAATTTTGTAAGTTCACCAACACAGAGCTTGTAGGTGAATTGAGCTAATAAGTGATTAGCTTTAATTGCATATGTGCCTGCAAGCTTATTGTTGGTGGAGCAATATAAGAAAATCTGAAGATACAAAAGATGATGCCTATGAGCTCCACTATGCTACTCTGCATCTATATGTCAGGTACACAGATTGGATGCTTTTCTAAGTAATAGACTCAGTGGGGAGGAAGCAGGAAGAGGGGCTGATGAAGGGGAGTAAAAGAGGGCACTATCACTGCCTTAATTTGCATAAAGTGTGATTGAACTAAACCTCTAGTTTGGGTAAGAAATTACTGTGTAAAATATAAAGAAACTAAATGTCTTGAGTAATACATCTCCTTTGCCAAAGCATGTAAGAAAACAGATCCCCAAGGGTGAACACCCCCCTTTAACTCATTTGCAGGTAGAGAGATGTCGGATAGGGAGAAAGAAAGGCTAATAAAAATAAAGTTGAAATTAGTACAAAAAAGGAAACCAATGTACATGTCATACTAAACCTTCATTCAGACATTAATTCACCCTTTTAGTGGACAGGTCTTGGAAGCAATACATGATTAATTTTGCCAGAAAAAGTATTTAAATGCCATATACGTTTACATGCACAGCCTAAACATTAGCTAGTCAGAAGCCAGTCTGAGTGAATAATTCTTTTAATATGGTCTGCTCAAATATGTGGGGTTTGTTTGAGAGTGTTGAAACTGCATTTTGGAATTTATAGTTTTTTGATGACGCTGAAGTGAAAAAAATTGAGATTGATATGTGCTATCCAAAATAGTTTTTCATGGTTATTGAACCACCGGGTGAGATGAGAAGATTTCAGAAAACTTCTCTTAGGATCATCAATCCTGAGCCTTCTGCTTTGTAGACTTTTCAGCAAAGAGAATAGTTTTAATTAAAAGAATAATAAACCTTGTGCTACAAGAAAAAGAGGAAAAAGTAAAACATAATTAGGATGGACTGCAGCATTAAAGAGCTGACAGTGTTAATGTCCTTGGCCACGATAACATGGATTTGTAGGTTTGCTGCAAAATAAGGACAATCATTGTAAAGTTTGTTAGAAAAGTAAATCTTTTTATACATTCAAATTACCTGGAATCAAATCGAGAAATTGTGAATAGGCTGGCTCGTCACTACGCGTTTCGTGCGTTAGGAGCACTTAATCATAGGCCTATGATTAAGTGCTCCTAACGCACTAGACGCATCAGGCATTTTTTGTTTTTAAACATGTTGGAATAAAGTTCGAGTTTTAACAGATCCCTTCGAGTCCGGAGTGCTTGACGTCCTATTTCTAGATTTGGAGATATCTCCCTTCAGCTGCGGGTTCGGGGCTTTGAGCACCCGGACCATTACGGAACTCTGGTGAGCATTTTGATTTCTCTGCTTCTGAACCACCTGAGATGAACACTTGAACCTTAAGCGACTGACTCGGGGTTCGCACACCCAAGTCAAACTCAATCACTTGGTATTTATTTTACCTTTATATACCTAAATATAAATTGGTGGACAGATTATTCATTTAGCAGCCAAATTTCGCTTATCTATTGCTTATTTGGCTAGCCATTAATTTAGTTACTTGCTTACTATACTAGCTATATTTATTTTTATTCAGTTCATTTCCCTTCGAGAAATCTAATACAGTTACGCTCGTAGAGCGTCTTCATTTCCTTTTGTTATACAGGTATAGGACCCATTATCCAGAATGCTCGGGACCAAGGGTATTCCAGATAACAAGTATTTCAGTAATTTGGATCTCCATACCTTAAGGGGCTGATTTACTTACCCACGAACGGGTCGAATGGAGTCCGATTGCGTTTTTTTCGTAATGATCGGAAAAAGTCGCAAAATGTTCGTTTTCAAGTCGGAACTTTTCCAATTCGGGTCGGATTCGTGGGTTAGTAAATCAGCCCCTAAGTCTACTAAAAAATGAATAAACCAGGATTGTTTTGCCTTCAATAAGGATGAATTATATCTAAGTTGGCATCAAGTACAAGGTACTGTTTTATTATTACAGAGAAAAGGGAAATCAATTTTAAAAATCAAAATTATTTGATTAAAATGGAGTCTATGGGAGACAGGCTTTCCATAATTCAGAGCTTTCTGGATAATGAGTTTCCGGGTAAGGGATCCCATACCTGTACTTCACATGGAAAGTTTAGTTCACATATAACAGAAAAGACTGTAGTGAAACTGGATGAATTTATGTAAAAAATATTCAGTTTCTCTAAACTCCAGTAAGAAGATATAAAGGCGTTCATTTACTCAGGTGAGATGACCTGCGCCAGAAAAAATGCAAGAGCAGGCTTACTAAAGTGCGAGCATTGTGGATTTTCTGGCACAAATATTACTGCCTATTATCCTACTCATGCTATGTAAGTTGTCTGCCAAGGTTTACTAAAGATTTTTGCCAGAATTGTATAGACATAATCGATGCCCTTTTACATCCTTTCCCTTGATCCACCATATTGTGATGGGCTCTGTGCTCCCTCAGAGATCACATGACAGAAAATAATGCAGCTCTAATTGTAAAAGGAAGTGTGGAAACAAAATGCAGAACTCTGTTTATTAATTGGCTGATGTGGAATAGCATGTATGTGTGCCTTGGCTTGATTGTGTGCACTGTGAATCCTATGATGCCAGGAGGCGGCCTTTGATTCTTAAAATGGCAATTTTCTATTTAGGATTACCCAATAGCACATACTACATAAAAGTATATTTTTATGTATATGGTTTATTTAGATGAAGTAGGGTTTTACATATGAGCTTGTTTATGCAATATATTTTTATAGAGACCTACTTTGTTTGGGGTATAGATTTCCTATAGTTTTGGTTTTTAACATGAGGAGCAAAAATAAGTGATTGCACTGGGGAAGAATGATACTTATAAATGTATTATTAGTAAATGAATTAAGAATACGTAACATAATTTGAAAATAGTTCATTCCTGATATTACTTAAATAACAAGTATATTTAGTAGTACATTTATAAATTGCTAATAAATACTATTTTATATAAAGTTTTCATTAATTAGTAGATTATAGTAAATTATGCAGTTCACTTAAATGAGCAGCAAAAAAAAAAAAAATAACGCTACGTATTTGAAAACTTTACTTTAATTTTGTCACAAGAATATTCGCAGGGAAACAGGCAATGGTTTATAGACAATGTTTATGAACTTCAATAAATGGACACAGAAGTCACCCTTTCTTTTTTTCAGGATGACATTTACTAGATGCAAATGTGCTAAAACGCTTTGGCGTTCAGATGTATATATTCTAGTGATGGGCGAATATGTCCCATTTCGCTTTGCCTTAAATTTCGTGAGACGGCAAAAAAATTGGGAAAAATGTATTTTTTTGTCGCCTGCGTCTTTTTTTTTTTTGCCTGCACTTTTTTTGATGTGACCGTGCAGTTTTTTACGTGCAACAAATTTTTCCGCGGCAAGTTTTCACAGAAGTTTCGCGACATGCGTAAATTTGCTGCAAATCCATGCTTACTTTTTACTATCCAAGTACTTTTTATACACTTAAGGATCTATAAAACCGCCAAACAAATTTATGATCTACTTTAGGACACATTGCCCAAACTAAGGTCTTCTGGCTGGCACCAATAGTACTCTTTGATGCATACCTTTCATTCTTCTAATTTGAACAGTTTGTCTGGGACATAGCTAATACTGATTTACTTAAAAGTACTTAACAAAAGTAACTTTACAAAACTGGATTAAAGTCGCTTGCGACAGGATACGATTGCTCTTTACTAGTACATTACAGGACATTATAGACAGATAGTGGGGAATCTTTTATAAATTCTCTGTAAAAA
The DNA here is from genome assembly GCF_000004195.4 of Xenopus tropicalis. Classification (NCBI taxonomy): domain Eukaryota; kingdom Metazoa; phylum Chordata; class Amphibia; order Anura; family Pipidae; genus Xenopus; species Xenopus tropicalis. The sequence continues at coordinate 59,904,287 of NC_030678.2, read as the reverse complement.
TTTGCCAGTGTACTGTCTCCATAAAAAATGTGGCAGGGAAAAGAAGTGACATATGTGGGATATTAGCACTGAGAAGATGACAGCTTATGAAATGCAAAAGTGGCTGCTCTATTTCAATGCCAGTTTGCCAGCCTAAAACTGTAGATGTTTACCTTGGCCAAAATTCATATTTGTGTTTTTAGTAAATTGGCAGATTTTCTCAGAAAAAATTCCACCTGGAGAAAAGATGTGAATGTTAGTCGGTGATTTTAAATTTTGATGAGAATACTCCAAGTCTGAACTTTCATATTACCTTTAGTGATGGGCGGAATGTTTTGGCAGGCATGGATTTGCGTAGAATTTCTGCATTTCGCCATTGGCGGATTGTTTCGCGAAACGGATGAAAAAATTCACAGCAGAAAAATTCGCAGCGCATCCAAAAATTGTCGCCCACATCAAAATAATAGCCGCGGGTGACAAAATAATAGCCCCGCGACAAAATAATAGCCGCGGGCGACGAAATAATAGCCGTGAGACAAAATGATAGCCGCGGGCGATGAAATAATAGCCGCACGACAAAAGAATAGTCACGGGCGACAAAAGAATAGCCGTGCAACGAAAGAATAGCTGCGGGCGACAATTTTTTTTGACGTGCGACTTTTTCGCCGTTTCGCTCATCACTAATTACCTTACCTTCATATTACCTTCAGTAATTGGGTATTTTAAGATAATAATTCTCATTCTTAAATATGATTTCCTTTTCCCCTGTAATAATAAAACAGCACCTTGTTCTCCATGGCAACTAAGCTGCATGAAACTATAGGGCTGATTCACTAAAGTGCGATAAAATGAGCGCTATTTATAGCATGCGTTAAAAATTTTATCGCGCCTTATTTTTCGCGTCTTAACACACGATTCACTTAAAAGGTTATTTGAGTTAATTTAGTTATTTAAGTTGCGAAGACTATTTTTGTGTGGTATTTGACGCAACACGCGCTAATTAACGCAACGCGCTACTTATCGTGCGCACGCCATATTAGCCATACACATCATTATGTTCGTAAAACTACTTTTTTTTTAAAATGACCCTTCCCTGCAAACTGGAGGCTACATCACTCTAGGGCCAACACATACTTGAATAAATCACACTGCAAAGTCCATATTGTGTTGCCAAAAGCTCATTAACTGTACTTTTCTATAATTACCGCCTGCCCCAAGTAGGTGTTAATTTTCGCACAGACAAATGCGATATTTAGCGCGTCTAAGTGTTTGTGAATCATGCGTCAGCATTATTTCTGTGCGAGAATTAACGTAATGCGGTAAAATTAACGCATTTGGTTGCGCGCTATTTAACGCACGCGATATGCGACTTAACGCATGCGATAATACTTTAGCAAATTACGTGGTTTTTTTTCACATCAATTTTAATGCAAAAATGCATGCGATAAGCATTATCGCACTTTAGTGAATTAACCCTTATATTGGTGGCAAAACAATCATATTGGGTTTATTTAACCTTTAAATTATTTTTAGCTGTGATCTAAATTACGGAAAAATCCCTAATGCAACACAGGCCCCAAGAACAATCCATCTCCCAATGGTCCAAATTGAGGCAACTTGACCCTTGCTTACTCCTCCAGGAATGATAAAAAGATTAGATGACTTCCTAAAGGATTGTTTTATAAGAATGTAGTTCGCAAGGCAGTCCCTGACATCCAGATTTCTCCACAATGTCTCCTGATCTGTAGGTGGATCAGGGTGAAATGAAGGAAGTACTATAGGCCCATTAAGGTGAAACAATGAGACTACTTTAGGTAAGAAGTTAAGCATGTTTCTTAGAACCACCTTATCTGGATAGAACACTGTGAAGGGATGTTCGGGCAACAAGGCTCTTAACTCACTAATTCTCCCTGCTAGGTGACTTCCACTAACATAGCCATCTTAAGAGTAAAGTGCCATATCGAAATATCCTCCATCGGAGAAAAAGGCTTCACGGATAAGGCTTTGAAAACCAAGGGAATATTCCAAGTTGGAGCAAGGGAACTTATGGGTGGACGAATTTGCTTAACAGCTGCCAGAAAACAGATTACTAATGGATCTTCAGCCCATCTGATGTTTAGGAAGGCTGACAAGGCAAAAATCAGAACTCTCAGTGAATTCCACAACAGACCTCTGTCTAAGCCTGTTTGCAAGAATTCTAACATTGTAGCTGTAGAGGGCTCCTGCCATTTGAAACTTTTTTCTTTTGCCCATGCCTGGAATTGGTCTCAAATCTTGTAATATTGAGTAGTAGAGGCTTTCCTGGCTCTAATAAGAATAGCAATAACATCTTTCAAAAAACCTAACTTGTTAGCCTCCTCCTCTCAACCTCCAAGCCTTGAGATTCAGATGCTGGGGAAAAAACATCTTGACTGCTTGTGAGCTGAAGAGGTTCCCCCATTGAAAGTCTCCTGAAAGATGGTTATCACTGTTGCAAGAGACACCATTATCTTCCATAGAACAAGAAAAATCATGGGGAGAGGAGGGAATACATAAAGGAGCTCCTCCTCCCAACTCTGAGCTAAGGCATCCACCGCTTCTGACTAAGGGTGATAATACCTTGCATAAAACCTGACTACCTTGGTGTTCAAGGGGGTCCCCCACCTCTGGATAATCAGCAGAAACACCTCCTGAGTTCCCATTCTGTATAATCTAGAGGCCTTTGGGAAAGGAAGTCTGCAGTTTGATTTTCTCTTCCAGGGATATGAATAGCAGTAAGGTCCTGCAAATGTTCTCCTGCCCAGGCCATGATGGGTTCTAGTTCCTGAAGAAGAACAACACTTCTGGTACCCCCTTGCTTTTTTATATAGGTGATGGTGGAAATGTTGTCTGATCTTACTTTTACACAACTTCCCTCTATGAGATTTGAGAACACATCCAGAGCTCTGCTTTCAATTCTAGGATATTTGAGGGGATATCACCTAGATTTGAATCTCAGCATCCTTAAGCTGAATGACCAAGACAGTGGGCACTCCAGCCTTCTGCTGAACCATCCGTAAAAAGCTCTATCCAAAGAGGGTCTTGAAGAGAAAAACCGTTTGCTAGATTTACAAAGGACAGAGTAAGTATCTAAGACCAATTCTTCTGATTCTTGTCCCAATGGGACAGGAATAAGAGTTGGGGTGGCCTTGTCTTCCATCTGGCCAATTTTACTAGCCTGATACAGGAGGCCATCATTCCTAAAATTGTGCTCAGTCAGGTCAGAATGGGTGCGGTTGCATCAAAAAAGTCATGGCAAAAAAAGATGCGGCCCACAAAAAAAGATGTGGTCGACAAAAAAGTCATGCAACAAATGCGTTTTGCGGATTTTTCATTGTTTCGCAAATGTTCTTGTTGTTTCGCAAATTTTATGGTGAAGCTAAATGGGACAGATTCGCTCATCACTACTCATCATCTGTTGTGCTGCGATCCGGGAAAACTGGCACAGCCTGGTTACTTCCGCTGTGCCCTTTAAAATCTGCTCTTGAGACTGGCTCACAATGTTGCTTCTCGTATCTATGTATGCTCTGAGAAATACCAGGGCTTGGACTGGTTGAAACTGACTCTTGGCAATGTTGATTATCCAACCTACCTCCCTGAGCCTGGAAAGTGCTAGATCTCGATTTACCACAGTCTGAGCCATGGACCACGAGACTACCAGGAGGTCATCTAGGTAGTGATAAATCTCTAGACCAGCGTGCCTGAGCCATGCTATGACCACAACGAAGACTTTGGAGTAGGTTCTGGGAGAAGTAGACAGGGCAAAGGGCAAACAGGTGAACTGAAGATGATGGTCCCTCCATGCGAATCTCAGAAAAGACTGATGTGTTACTGCCACTGGGAAATGTAAATAGGCGTCCTTTAGGTGTATGGTTACCAGCCAATTGCCAGAGTTGATCATTGGCCTAATGGTAGCTATAGACTCCATTTTGAAGGACTGGACTCCAAAATAGGACGCAGCTCCCCTGAGCTCTTTGTAACAAGAGAAAGTGGGGAATAGAACTCCTTCCTTCTAAGAAGAAACAGAACTGGCACAACTGATCATTTTGCTACCAACTGCTGTATATATTCCTCCATCACTTGTTGACCCTCTGCTTGCCTGGGAAACCTGGTTTGGCAAAAAAAGACTTTGACTTGGCTTTCTCAAAAATTCTGCAACCTCTGGGTATAATATTTAACACCCAGAAATTGTGAGTTATTCGTTTATTCTGGGGCAAAAAGGAGGATTTAGCCCCCGAAGACTTCGAGATTATGTCATCCAAAGATTTCCCAAAAAGCCTGTCACCTTCATAAGGAAGCTTACATAATGTGTTCTTAGAGGCTGTATAAGCATACCAACTCTTTAACCATAGGGCTCTCCTAGTATAAATGGATAAGACTGTTGTATGTGCAACTAGCCTAGTGGAATCGATAGCCACCTCCAGTGAGAATCTTGATGCCACCTTGAGGTCCGCCAGGATCTCTCTCATGTCATGGTTTTAGCTACAGAGATTTGGGCCACAGTAGGCCTATACAATGCTCCGGCAGCCGGAAAGAGTCTTCTTAGATCAGTCTACATATGACGATCCATGGGATGTTTAAAAGAAGATACATCATCAATAGGGATGGCAGTCTAGCCACTGGGGCATCAACTACAGGCAGTTTATACCACTTTGCCTCCTTAGTTTAGCAAACATAGTCTCTGTAGGTATCCTCTTAGCAGTCTTTTCCCACTCAGACTCAATAAGTGCTTTAATTTCATCATGTAATGGAAAACAGGCCTTTTTCTTATTATTAATCAAGACTGAGGAAGAGGATGCCGAAGAATCTTGAATGGAAAGAGTCTGTTTAACAGCCCTAATAAGTGGGGACACCAACTTAAAGTCAAATCCAAGGACTTTTCATCCTCATCAGAGGAAGAGGAAAAGGAAAAGACCTCCTTCCATGCTTCACTCCCTCTGCCTTTAATCCAAGCTAACAAGTCCTTAGGACATAAATCTTAGCTGAATCTTCTGGTTCCGGATCAACAGAAATAAATGCACTTCTAGAAGGCTTAAAGAGCAAGGAAAGGCTTCTACTATTCTACCTAATATGTTGTAGAGCTACTAACTAACTAACTAACTAACTTCTCCCTAAAATTTCCTTTTAACTCCACAGTATGTGTAGTATATCACGGGCGTCATCTTGGATTTTCAAACACCTGCGCTCGCACACACCCCCCCAGGTCCCCACACAACTGTGCTCGCACCACCACCACCCCCCCCTGCGCGGCCGCCGCCGCTACCAGCAGCGCTCGCCTGTTCCTTCTGTGTCCTCCGGCTGTTCCTGTGCCTCAGTGAAGGGGAGCGCGCCTACTTCTGTCTATGAAAATTAGCACAACAGCGCATGTGCCGCCTACAGTGTCCCGGTCACAGAGTCAATGCATCAGCGATGCATTATGGGAATCCTCTTTACCCAGCTAAGCGTTTTTTCTGCCGGGTTGGCTTCAGATCTTCTGAACAGGTGAAATATGGGAACACTTAAGGGCACTATTGAGACAACTGAAGGTATGCCTGTATTTTGAGATTAACTCTTTACTAGCCTTTCCTTCTCTTTTAAATGATTCAGCAGCTGCAGCCAGAAATTGGAGATTGCAATCCTTACAGAATTTCTTGTCTTTAACAGCAGGGGATGGCCAGGAAAAGAGAGTACATTTAAATTCACCCAGACATGCCACTAACAACAGCCATATTTATTCGTACTCCAGCAATCCTTTCACTTCTTGCCTTGTAAGCCTTGTAAGTATTGTAAAAATGAATATGAAATATGTTTTTGCTTATGATGGTGCATTTATTGGAATTTTCTTCAGTCCTGCAAGTGCAAACTAGAGTTTGTATAGCAATGCTTTTAATAAGTATGACAGCAAATAATCTTGATGCGAGCAAGAAGTTTCATGAAATATAAAGAGGAATATCATTTTGTGTTTCACTTACAACCTTGCTTTGACTCCTCCTAGGTTTTTTTTATTATTAAATTATACAACTGCATGAATTAAGCCACAGAGGGATATGAAAAAAGTATACAAATGAAGGCTTGGAAACTGATCCTGATTACACACTTGAAAAGGCAATTATATATACCAGAAATGGTTTTGCATAATTCAATTTGATGGAAAGAAAATGGGAATTGTTAAATGCATTTATGATATGGATATAATGCAGAAAATTTACTACGGTTAACCAAGTAAAGTGCACACTAAAGCACAGAAGGGCATTACAAATGTAAATTTGCAGCAGTCACAGTAAAAACAATATTCATTTGCTTTTCCACCATTTTGTTGAAGGAATTTACCCAGGAAAAATAATGGATAGATATTTCTAATCTCTTTTTTTGTATAAAGTTTGTAATTCTGATACCTTATAATATCAATAACCAGCCAGTTGATTTTATAGATAGAGATATCAAAGCACAACTTGTCTAACTCTGCATCACATAAATCTCCAGTTTTACTTACTTTTAAACAGACACCAATCTATAAAAGCCAAATAAGGATTAGTTTTTTTAAAAACCTCCAAGAACCTAAACCTGTTTTATTCCTGCTGCATTGCTTTGGCAGGGTATAATGGCAGCCCCTAATTCACTCACAGAAAACATAAATCCTATGGCTTATAGAAACAAAGGTCTTTTTTTCCTATGGTTATAAATGGGCTGTCCTCTGAAAATGTCACCGTGTTATTGAAGCTATTCAAACAAATCTGGATTTTACAACCTCCAAGCTGGAATTCTTTTTTTTTTCATAAGGTTATTTTATGATGTGTTTACTACAATAGCACTGAAAATAATGTATTTCTATTCTTTTTTCTTAAAGGGATTGTAATGAACCAAATCCTAAAAGCAGGAGTATTACAGAAATATAAAATCCTGAGGAGAAAATCATGCAAGCATTTTTTATTCAAGGTTCCCCTGTGATGTCCACCAGAAAAAGTTCCCGAGTGCTAGCACTGCTTGTGGGTTGCTTCAACACTTACTGCCCCTATTCACAGAAATATACCTTATCTGGAACATGTCCCACATGTCCCAAGCATTCTGTATAATAGATACTATACCTGTGCACTAATTTTCCCTCTGTATTTTAGCATTGCTTGTTCCTTGCAGGGCAATGACACTTTAAATTTGGTTAAAAAAAAAAGCTGCATTGTGAGGAAAAACAGTGAATTTTTTTTTTCTGCAGTTTACACTGTTAGTAGGGAAGCCCAACTATCTCTTTCACCTAAAATTATATCCAGCCTTACCTATATAGTGCTTGATTTGGGACCTCATAAGAGGGTTCATCTGACATTTACTGCCTTTTAAATCATCCTGGATGGGAATGAAAAAATAATATTACCATATATACTCAAGTATAAGCCGATCCGAATATAAGCCGAGGTACCTAATTTTACCTAAGAAAACTGGAAAAACTTATTGACTCGAGTATAAGCCTAGGCATACATTTCTTTTAACACACCTGCACACTAGCTTGTGTCCAAGTAGTAAGGGCAAAGTAATAAGGGCAGTGCCGGATTACTTGTCCAACCATGTTATCATTTTAATTTGGGTGATTAGAAAGGAAAGGTTTGCATGTAGTACAGTGATATCTTGGCTCCTGCAATGTCATCCAGCTGTCTGTACCACAAGCACACCCTGATCAAAGGTACCTGTTGTGTTATCCCGCTCGCAGCCCCCCCCCCCATGCAGCCCGTACGAAAGCGAGCCTGTGTTATCCCAAGTATTTTTGCTTTCACCATACATCACTAAAATAGAAGTAATGTGCCTTTGAAGTTGCCTTTTGTTCTACTTTATTAAAAATTTCCTTACAAGCATAGCAAGCACCGGCCAGCCACCCATTTCCTGCTGGCTTTTCCCAGGCTATCCAGGAGAGGTGGAGCTCTGAATTTTGTAGTATAGTATGCCAGCCAATCAGCAGCCAGGTAGACATGACCAAACTGCAATGCATGTTGTTTGCCTGTTGTAACACAAAACCAGACAGGATCTATGGGGAGCTGTAATGTTTAAAATCAGTTATCCTTTTTGTTTTTTGTTTTTTTTTGTTAAATTCTATATGCCCTTTTAATACTCAAAAGAGATAAATGCAGCACATGCAGCCTGTACCAAAGCGAGTACACACGTGTCATGTCAAGCTCTGCGTGACGTGCATGAGTGCGCCCCGAATGGTCTAGCCGCGCTCGATGACTGTAGCAAGGTATTATGTGCTGCATTTGCAGGGAGGATGATGGCAGAGTCAGCGTGCACATGAACACGAGTCGGGCGGGGTGGTTGTGCACGCTCGTCCGGGCAGCATTACATCTGCATCTACCGTATATACGCGAATATAAGCCGAGGTCTACTTTTTGAGCTCTTTTTTAGGGCTGAAAATCTCGGCTTATACTCGAGTATATACGGTAGTTATAGACCGAGCCTTATATATCATATATGTATTAGCTGAGTTGTTTAAAGAGACATGGAATAATTTACCTATAGGTTGCACCCCTATGCTTAGTACTTTGTTCTCCTTGAATAACAATGCAGCCAATATGCCATATTTTTAAACATATTTATAATTTTATTAAAATCGATTGGGTAAAATTGATGGTTGGTAAAATATCCACGACTTGTGCAATTTTCCCCCCAAAAAGGTCTTTATCATTATACATAAAATAATGTCATTTTCTCAAGTCTGATCTACTAAACAAATTTCAGTAATATCTTGAGAAAAAAGAATATCAACATTTCCATAGGAACTTAAGGTAACAGGGCATCACTTAAAGGAACAGTAACACTAAAAAATAAAAATGTTTTAAAGTAATTCAAATATAATGTACTGTTGCCCTGCACTGGTAAAAGTTGAGTGTTTGCTTCAGAAAGACTACTATAGTTAATAGAAATAGCTGCTGTGTAGCCATGGGGGCAGCCATTTAAATTGAAAAAAGGAGAAAAGGCACAGGTTACATAAGAAGATAACAGATAAACTGTGTAGAATACAATGGGAATCTGCTACTTATCTGCTTAGTAACCTGTGCCTTTTCTCCTTTTTTCAATTTAAATGGCTGCCCCTATGGCTACACAGCAGGGTATTTATATAAACTGCAGTAGTGTTTATGAAGAAAACACACAACTTTTACTAGTGCAGAGCAATAGTATATAATATATTAATTGTTTTTATACACTTTCATTTTTTGGTGTTACTGTTCCTTTAATTACTTACATGCCCAATAAGTAAATTGGCACCATTGGAGAGATGGGAGTATTTTCAAATTTTTTAAGTTTTTTGCATCTTTTAAGTTGTACATATTAATATGTTAGTAAGCCACATTTTGGAGCAATAGTCATATTGGTTTTTTAATAAGAAAATAAAGCAGCTCTTGGCCATTTAGATCACTGTGAAGACATAAGACTTGCCCTAAGGTCTGGCAACCTAAGAAACTAGGTGAAGGTAGTGCAGAAGAATCAGGTGTAGTTGCTAATTTTCAAAAGTCTTCAGCAGAGGGTAATATTGAGGTACACAATAGTCTCACTTGCCTAAAAACTCTGACCCTTTAAAATATGTATAGTTATTTTTATCTATGAACCTCGTTAATAGTATAGTACTGCATTTATGATACCAGCTTAGGACATCAGTTTTGGTTTCATAAGCAAGGACAAGGGTGGTCCACTTTGTCTAGGTGCACACATGGAGCTTCAACAAGCTGAATCAAGCCAGAGTAAGCCAGGTTGTGTATTAGGAGTGGGAGGGCACCATTAAGTGTCATTTAGGATAGCAAGTAGGACAAAGCTCCAACAGAAAGTTAGTGGGTTAATACCCTGGTTAATCACAGGTAGAGTACTAGAGTACCACTAGTACTAGATTTACAATTTCTACTTGTGGCATTCCTCAGCAGAACATGCTGGTATGAGATCTAAGAACTTTTTCTCCCATTTTAACATATTTTGCTTGTTATTTTCATCATTGTACATACTGTTTTGCCTGTATCTTTGTATATTGCTTTTTTAACCATTATGTACTGTACTGTGGCACAGCTAAGCTGTGGAATTAATAGAAATGCTACCTTATGTGTTACTGCACCATTAATTGTCATCTCTAATAAATCACACTGGGGGTAAAAATGGGATCTTGTCCTGCATGTGAGTCCTAGGTGAAAACCATGATATAACCTAGCCTGGCTTATAAAGGGTTACATCATATATTCCGCTGTTTCCTACCTTTTATAATGCCACATATATAACTTGGTCTTCAAATGACACACTTTCCAAATGAAAGCAAGTCACAACCAGATCACATCATTAATCCTCCAGACACAGTTTACATGGGTAATCAAACAGAATAAGAGTGCCTTTGATGCAAAGTGGTGCTGTATATGCCCTTGGGTAGAATAGCACATGCTAAAATTAATCTCTTCTACCAGCTTCTGAAATTACACTACATTTCTTGCAAAGTCTCCTTTTGCCTTTGCGAAAAGAACATTCTCAAGGATGATGATGGGCAAGCCATGCACCCCCTTATTAAAAGAATTGTGTTTTCGTTTGTCAGTATTTATTATAATACTGTACATGCCGTATTAATTTATTACCACCCAACTTGCAATTAAAAAAATGTAGGCATAATTAGTTTTCCTTAGTGTATTCGCAAAAGCAGCTTTGGCTTATTTAAGCAAAGCCGATTTGATTGCAAGTGAACATGTGGCATGTGGTGTAGTAAACAATTTCACCTATGTAAAAACAATGTAGAAAACATGGCAACATATACACATTCATTCATTGTGTTCATTCCACTTCTTTGGGCAAACCTGTTCCAATAAGGGTAGAACATACACAAAGAAGAAGAAAAAAAAGAAAAAAGTACTGTATGCTGCTCCTTCAAGACTGGTTTTATAATAATCCATCCAAAATCTAAGTAGCCCTGAGAAATAACAGCAGATTTGTTAATATTTAATTTAACATGATTTTACTATGAATTTTAAAAAATGATATGCATTTGAAACATGAATACTGGACATTGTTGTAGTTTATAGTCACTTCAGGTACAGCAATGATTATGTGCTAGAAATTCTTAAAGGAACAGTAGCACTGAAAAAAAGAAAGTGTACCAAAATAATTCTACAGGGCTTATCAGTTGTCTGCTATGTAACCTGTTTCTCTAACCTATTTTTCTAGTTTGAATGGCTACCTCTGTGGCTACACAGCAGCTTATTTATATAAAAAGTGATGAGCGAATCAGTCCTGTTTTGCTTTGCCGAAAAATTCTCGTAACTAGGAAAAATTTTTCGAAACGCACGTAAAATGTTTTTTGACGTGTGCCATGTTTTTTGACATGCACAACTTTTTTTGTCACGTCTGTTTAGCAAAAAAAAAATCCACCAATGTCGAAACATGGAAATTTGCCGCAAATCTATGCCTGCCAAAAAATTTCACTATTCACTATTTATAAACTATATTAGTCTCTGAAACAAACACAATTTTTAAGAGTGTAGGGCAACAATGCATTATATTTTAAATAATTTAAAAACACATACTTTTTTTTAGTGTTACTGTTTCTTTAATTCTGCTTTTGATCGTGACAACAGATTTCACGAAAACTTTTGCAGGAATCACTCACTAACACTCTGCATGTATTGAGCTTATGTTTTTTTAGTAAGGTGAAATCCTTAGGTCAACCAGGGTGAAACTTTGGTGGATAGAGAAGCAGGAGGCTTGAATAAGCCATAATGTAAGATAAGGCATTGTTTCTTTGTACTCCTTGATATATAGTTAGGAGCCTCTAATCCTAGCTTCAAAAATGAGTTGTCACGTTACAACACTAAAAATTGGTCCAGCCCCATTAAGTGAAGATGAAGGCATCTATTACTACCGTTAGTTAAAAAACACTGTGGAATATGTTGTAGCTTAAAAAGAATTTATAAATATTTATAAAAATAATAAGTAATAGTTAAAAGACATGTGAGTTTTCCAGGTGTTATCTAATGTCCGACAGATTTGCAGATTTCAGAGTGCCAGCTAATTTATAATCAAATCAATAAAAAAGTTATAAATACATGTATTTTTTTCCTGCTGCAGGCTAGGTAAGAACAACTTGTTTATTGTATTCTCCATGTTTAAAAATACCAAAAGCAGGAGAATGCTGTGATTTACTTTATTTGTCATTTCATTCATTTAATTAAAAAGTACATTTAATACACATGACATTTATAATAATGTTTCTTCTTGGTTAGTTTTAAAATGTTGCTGATTTATCTTCCCACAAATTTGTCTTATTCTTTACAAGAATAACGAAACACAACAGGACATTCTGTGCACTTCTGAAATCCTGGTAGGATTTTATGCTGTCCAAATTATGCATGAGTTGTCAAACACTTGGAAAGCTAAATACATTCAGGGTGATTCCTGTCACATTGCAACAGTGGATGCATTTATAATGGGATCCTTTTTGCCTTTCCTGAGTGTGATGGCTGCAGAACAGCAAACGCTGGCTTTCTTATATGTGCAGCCTTGGTATCTGTTGTTCTATCCAGGGAATATATAAGAGGTTAGTTTGGCAGAGCCCCGAGCTTCCGTTGTTGCTTGCCAATCTATTTCACAGCTGGCAATGCTTCCCTTTTGCAGATTTTGCCTTTTAAGCAAGATATCCTGCACACTGAACTTGTTGAAATACAAATTGGGGTTACTTATTGAGGGTGATGCTGATAAGTTAGATAAACCAATTTATTAGGGTAAGATACCTCTTAACCAGTCAAGCATCAGATGCCCTTATGCAATGAAATGAGTGTAAAAAATAATAATTAAGAAGTAGTACTTACTTTCTTTCTCCTTTAGGTCTGTCTAAAGGCAACATTATTTACACACCTATTTTATACCAATACATCCCCATAACATGGTTGTCGAAATTCAGTAAAGAAACTCTAATTAAATGTTCACATTATATATATATACATATATATATGTATATATATATATATATATATATATTTAATATATTTCACAAGCATAGGTCTGTCAACTTTAAAATGAAGAATAGGAATGGTGGACACTATGGTAGGAGGTATTCTTTTTCTGGGATAGGAAATCTGGCTGTATTCAAAGAAGCCATGAGAAAGTAATGTAAAATTTAGCAGTCGGAAATGGCAAAAAGAACTGAATTAAGAATTGTTTTATTCTGAAATAACGGTGGAAGCTACTAGGACATTTTGCGGAATGGTACAGCAAGTAGGGTCATTTCACAAGTGGAGAAAACTGCATTACAAGCTCAAAGGAGTGACACAAGGATCAGGAGGCACTAATACTGCATAAATTACATTACTGAAAAAGAAACAGAAACTAGAAAATATGTCCAAACTCTTACCAGTAAGAGGCATAATACTCATTCATGGGTGGAAAACTCTGTCTTACTAGGAGTGACCTAAAGTAATGAATGCCAAAGTTGAAAAGGAAAGTGGTTTTAGCTTTATGTTGTGCTGTCATGACATATTTATTTAGTCGGGATGTAGAAGGAAGATCACTGACCTTAGAAAAATAATGGTGGAGCTAAGGCCTTTGGGAATGAAAATGAGTTGACTGGGTTATTCAAGAAGCAGCAAAAATGCATATATTTCCTTATTCATGGAATTTAAAACTAGGAATGAATTAAATATTGATGAATCCTCTTTTTATTTTAATTAACTTTTCCTGGAAAAGGCAAATGATTTCAGGATGGATTACGAGAAAGATAACAAAAAGTGCAAGAGGTAGTACAGGTGACAATTTCGGTGGCAATCAGTTCCTGACTGATAATTGTCCAGCTTTGTTTTGTGTTCTCTCTCTGGGATAATACATATTTATAGGAATTCAGTCAGAACTAATCTCTTGCCCCAACAGAGTTCTTTTAAATGAAGATATTATCCCTTACCTCATGCCCATATGTACTGCCATACCTGCCAGATGTCCCTGTTACGCTAGGTCATTCTTGATTTGTGGATTCTCAAAAGGCTTACCCCAAACTGGTGTGGGGTTTTGGGATAATTTCATTGTCAACAAAACTTTCCAGAATCTTCATTTTAAAAACATGAAGAATGACATAGATCTCCCGTGGGCATATAAGGAAAGGCTAATAAAGAGTTAATCTCAAGCTGCAGGCATACCTTCAGTTGTCTCAGTAGTGTCCTTAAATCTCCCCATATTTTGCCTGTTCAGAAGATCAGAAGCCAAACAGGAAGAAAAAACGCTGAGCTGTGTAAAGAATATTCCCAGAATGCATTGCTCCTGCACAGACACTACGACCAGCTACTCAGGAAGCACATGCGCATTTACCTTATGCTGTGAACGCGCCTTCCCATCTCACAAGCAGGAGCAGCTGGGGTAGAGTAGGCCGCGCTCGCATCTAGGGGAGGGAGAAGGTTCACGCATGCGCATTAACTTACGCCGACTAAGTTAAATATCAAACATGGCGGCCACAATAGAGGCAAATGAGCGCTCAGAACAAACAGCAAGTGCTCGAAAAGTACCAGCAAAAAAGGTGAAAAAATGTAGCGATCAGCTACAGGTACATGTGGCTTATATATGTATGGGGTCAACTTTTAAACCCTTTCCTTCTCCTTTAACTGTGTACAGGACAGATTTGCTCATCACTAAATGCTGTACATGTTTTGGGTTCCTGTACCAGCTCAAGGCAACAACCCCTTTAGCAGGGAAGCTCTGTCCCTCCAAAGCTGTCTCTCCTGCTGATTCAATGCACATGCTCTATGCTGCTAGCAGCAACCCGAGCTTAGGGTCTGATTCACACTATATTGTATGTATAGAATATAAAAGTCACAATACAAAGCTGATTGGTATTTAATTCAGATTAACATAGCCTGTCAGCTCAGAAACCAGTGCAATTTTTATCAGATTATAATAATAAGCAATGTAGCATCAGTTTCTATGGCAGGCAAACCTTATTTTCTGCTTGATAATTTGTGACAACCCTAAGCTTAGCTTCATGACAGCTGCTCAAAGCACACTGAGCATGTGCATGCCACTAAAATGCTTCACAGGATCCAAGATGGTGATCTCCTGTGCACGACTTTAAAAGCCTGGGTCATTACTGTTGTAGAGATACTGAACCCATTCGGCTATCATTGTAAATTCAGTATATCAAACAGCCACATTTATTTTTAGGGTTTAGTGCTCCATATATAGTCACATTTAAGGAAATAGTCTCACAATGTAATCTCATATAGTTTCTTTTTATAGATTTATAGATTCTATTTTAAATATATAATTCTATACTTTTCCACTGACAGTCTTTTTTTTAATGCTTATGCCAAGTGCTCCATTCCACAAAAAAATAAATATAAACATTATTTATTCAGCAGAGGAAAACTGAGAGCATGCAGGTAAGGGACCCTTGGTCAGATAAACAGATCTAAATTTAAAGATCAAAATGTTTCCATCTTCTGCAGAGGCACACCAGTTTTCAGTAGGCACAGGCTTATAATGCATGTAAAAGTAGAGTAAAGAATTTTCCATTCTATATGATAGACAGTGTAGTTAAAAGGGAATTGTATTAAGCATGTTGTGTATGTTATGTGGGTAAATCCATAATGTTTTTAAAAGTGGTTCCCAATCTGTGGAGCTCAGCCTTCCTGGGAGGGGGGTGCTGTAATAGGGACAGGTTGTGCTCAGCCTGAAAGCCAGTAGCATACCATGGTATTACAAGACTATCATGCCATGTTATACAAAAACTCCTTACCTTCATGGGTGTACCCATTTGACACACTTAAAAAAGGGCACGAAAGTCTGTAATAAAGCTGAACTTTAGCAGTGAATACAGCTTCTCTCCTTGTTGTGAGGATATTTGTCATTCAACTACAGTTGACGCGGCATTGATAGCTATATCTCCCGCTACAGTCTGACTTCATTTTCTTTTAACTTTTCCACCTTCTAGTCCTGTTTAAGAACCTGAAAATCTTCCATTATGTGGTGCTAAACTATAAAACAGATAATATCAGAGGTGATCAGTATGTTTTTTGAACATATTATGCCCCCTAATATTTCCTAGAATGTAAGCATTCCTCTGCATTCGTGTTTATATACTTCTGGCCGAACAGCCAGTTGTCCGCAGGTAGTATTGGGGTATTTATTACTTGTGATACCAAAAAACGAAAAAGAAAAAAAACAAAAAACGCACTCCTGTTTAAAAATGATCCTTTATTGTTGATTTAAAAATGTAAGAATATATTACTTGCAGTTGCTCTGAGATTTCTGTATTTTTCCCTTCCATTACACACTGATTGTCTAGGCTTGTAGGATCTCACACCCCTTGTTGTAAGAAATAGCATTATCTTCTATAATAAATTAGTGGCTGGAGCCATATATTTACTACCACCACTAGTGGTATAAACCAATGTCTATTACATCTAATGTTTCTTTCTCTTACAGTGTGGTCTGTGGCAGAATAAACAGTGTTCTAAGCTCATATGACATATTTAGGAAACCTATTCATCTCTCAGTCTGTGGAGCAAATCAGTCGATTGGGAATTATTAAATTCCTTTGACACTCGATTACCTTAAAAAGGTATTAATTTGCGACTTTTTGTTACTCATAGTTTCATTATTGTTATGATTCAAAAAAAGGCTATTTTAAGAAAATTAATAATATCTTTGCCTGCCTATAGTTTGGGCAAATTAAGAGTGCGCCTGCAAATCTGTAAATTCTGACACTGTTGACAAACAGACTATACAATAGATACAAGTCAGGACTGTAAAAATATCATCTGTCCAGCTGTGTTGCTTAATCTGCATTGGCGGAGCCTTCAGCAGTATACATCACACAGTAAATGCAATTTCTGTATCTGAACCTCAACTTTTCTGTTAATTTTTCACCAGCCCTGGTCAGGAACAAACTATTCTGAACTTACATACCATGACCATTGTGAATTCTGGTACTACAGAATTATTAAAAGCAGCTCATAACAAATCAAAGTACCAATAAGGATTTTGTTTAAGACAAAAATCTAACAGCGTACCCAGTAAGGTATCAGAAACGCCGCTTCCTGCTATTCCCAAAAAAGCAATCCATAGACTCTCTGCCAAATCTATAACCATCAAAAAGATGCCATCAATCCTGGGGATAATTATAACCTTGCCCCCCAATGATATAATAATTATTAAAGCTGAAGGTTTCCTCCATCAACCTCCATATCAAATTCCATATCAGCGTTCTCTGCTGGAAAACCTTTCTGTAATCCTGACCTCTGGTCATCTTGACAAAACAAACTTATACTTAGCAAACTGTTGAAAAATGAAAAAAAAAAACATGAGCCTACTTATATTGAACCCACCAGACAGGTTAACCTAACCACAAGCACAGGGTGCTTACAGTGTATTTCTGTCAGCCACATTTACCCATAGCAACCAATCAACAATGAACCGTGTACTGCATTTTAGAAAATTAAGGCAGATTTCACATTGGCTGCCTGAGTAACTACAGTGAAGAGATTTACAGCAGTGTAACAAGTATTTAAAGAATTAATATGGCTAGAAATGCCATCTTTTTCTGCCCTACTTCTTTAGTTAAGCTATAGTTCTCCTAATAACAATTGTAAATAACAATTGTAGCCACTCCTACTTTTACATATGTTGATACACCATGTAACAGTTACTTTTCTGTAGGGACAGACTCCCTTGGTATGGCTGCACAGATGCTTGCGATTTTTAATTGTTCAAACTGGCCATTATGTTATCTAGCAAGCTCAGCAGTTGCAGAGCTGGCCCATTATGAGCTACCATAGCTACATATCTATGTTGCTACGGGGGGACAAAATCACAGCAAACTATCAATAGCATACAGTAGTTGAACAACACAGGAGCAATGTAAATGTCTTTGCTTTGCTTTTTGAAGTAAAATGATAACAAGATGCTTGTATATTTACAGAAGAAGAGAATTCACCATCTTATTTTTTATTATAATTTGCAATATGTAAAAATGCCATACAGCTGATGCATGGACCTGAATAAAGCAAAATGTGATTCACTGCCAATGCTTGGCATCACATCTTATATTTCATGATAATGGCAACTGTGCATTAGTGTTATTTCTATAGTTGCCTTAAAGCATATACAAAATTAATCATCAGGAAATGTTGGCACTAAAGGAGTTAAGATTAAGAGCAAGCTGTCACTCCAACACCAAAGGCTAAAGCAGAAGGCATTTGGGACACAGATGGAAAGGGTCTGATACAAGCTTATTGCTCTTAATTGGAAAAACAGCTTTACCTAATTTCTGATCAGCCACAACGTGAGAAAAGAACATAATCAGTTTTAAAAAGAAAAAAGTATCCATGGGAACTTGTACCTAATCCTTATTAATCCAAGCTTCCAGGGGAAAATTAACTAATTCAAAGTCTTGTGGCATTCTCAGTTCCCCAAACACCTAGGGGCATGTGCATTGAATTCTTCACTGTAGCTGTGTTTTTTATTCTTCCCTTAACATCCCTTAATCCAGAGCATACTTGCCCTCTGGGGTTTATGTGGCTATTCTCTTAAATAAAATCTAATACTAATGTAGCTCTCATGGGGAGAACATGCAGCACTCATAAAGTGGACCCTAGGGAAATCTGCTGCTTGAAAATATAGTCCAATTTCACTTGTAAATTCTACTGGTGGAAGTCAGTGTTTGAAGGTAGGCTATTCAAAGTGAAAAGAGAGGCCGAGGATTCAACAGCTGCTGGAAACACAGACTTAAAATGAACAGAATACTAATTGCGAGAAATGAAGGGTTGCGCTTTGTAAAGGTCTTTTTTTAGACAAGTCAAAATGCTTGCTGGAGAAAATAGTCTGGCTTTCACTTGTCTTGTGCCTGTGTTCACTGATGGTTTCAACAATGTATCACCATTATACTCAAAATTAAATGCTGTCATTGCTATGCTTTAATTGGTATATACTGGGGATCTTTTGTTAAATATCCTCATTCTTTTAACTTCACATTACAAATAAATAATTAAAGAAAACATAACTATCAAAATTCAAAATACCAATTCTATTGGACCTATTCCCTATTTCTACAAGCATAGTCATTGTTTGTGTAGAGCAACCCCCTCATTGCATTTATGTTTTTTATATATGATTTGGGTGATTATTCCATTTGGATTAAAGGTGCTGTTTCATAGAGGTCTTTAAAAAGGAATCAAGAAATAGAAAGCTGTGTGCAGATTATGGTATACTCACATCCCATATTCAGTGCCATTTCTGTTATAAAGTTACAAATTTACCTAAGGTGGTATTTTAGCAGTGGTGGCAAAGTTGGAGTTAGTGCAAATATGAGAGCATGGGGCATAGGGTCTACTGCCACCAAAAAAACTACTAGCACTTTTTAACATACTGTACATTAGCAATCACAGAAATAATGATAATACTTCATAGTTATTAGATCTAAATGCTAACATGATAATAGTGGAGACCATTCAATTATGTAAAAAAAGCAATCAGGCAAGCAAAAGTTTGAAACGAAAAAGGAATTGCTGTAAAGAGTAAAGCAAATCCATATTTTTTCCACAAAGTTATTCATTTTAAACGAAGCAGAAGGGCGTGGCACCATTGTCAAGTAAGAAGTAAGTTGATTGATGGAAAAAGGGAAAAGACTTAGGGTTTTGAACAACTTTTGTTTATACTGATAAGGAAACCATTAATGAAGACATTCTTTTTAACAGACCTAATTCAGTAAAAAGTTGTATCTATTTGCGGTATAAGAACAAAAAACACATCAGGCCTTATTCTTCCCTTTTCCAAGTCAGCCTAGTAAAACATTACCCTGCCTATTTAAACCCTCTAGAGAGGGAATTTACCATACTAGGCCCCACCCCCAATCAGTTACATTGGTAGTCTACATTGTCATGCATTAGTCCAAACAGTGCCACAACTCAAAAAAATGGATTTCTAAAAATAAATCCACAATAAAATGTGAGAAAGTAAAATTACCAGGATCAGAAAACATCTGCTTGGCAAAAAATATATATATGTGTGTGTGTGTATACAGATTTTCATTTTTGTTCTATTCTTCTTTTCACTATGCCTATGAAAAAGTACCAGATCCTATACTGGCTCTAATAGGAAAATATGTCAACACTCATCACAACATATGTGATATTTATATATATGTTTGACAATATGGTCTATATGGACTTCCACATTACACTATAAGGGCTCGTACCCACAAGCATTTCTTCCTGCTCTTCCCTGCAGCATTTTCCTGCGTTCTCACTGCAGGGAAGCACAGGAAGAAATGCATCCTATTGTTCATAATGGGGCTGTACTAACACAGGTGTATGTACGCACCAAATGCAGGTGGAACACGGCATGTTGCGCTCCACCTGCATTTGGTATGGGGAGGGAGAGGTAAGGGGCCCAATGGAGGACATTCTACTTAATTAAAAAATCAAATAGATTGTGTGTAGATGGGGGAGGAACCTGGTATGGCAAAGTAACTCTTTAAATGGTTTAAATAGCTAGTGCAATGTTAAACAAGCAGGTTTGAAAAAGGCTCTAATAAGCAGGAAATATTGCTTATTGCTTGGCCACAAATAACTACAACTTCTTTCACCTCCTTGATAGAAGTGCTGCAGAGTAAACTCTATAGTTCTATTCCACATCTTACAATTCAGTGTGTCTGATATTCTATTAATGAGATTTAAATCTATACTTTTCATCTGTGGGCAGGCATTTTGGAAAATACAGAACAACAAAAATAACTTCTAAGTTAAAATACCATTTGAAAAAATGCTAGATGCGTTGTCAATCTGATTTATATAAAGAATCTATCCGGGATTCTTGTACAGCTAAATTCAAAGATGTCATTCAATTGAAAAAAAAAAAAACTTTGGTCATAAGCTCTATAAATGATAAAATAATAATTTTACTTGATATCAAATCTATTTGACATAAGCTATGTATCTATTTTCCTTTGCAAAAGCCCCTTTTAGCAGGCAATAAAGTGATTCTGTTTGTCAGAGTATCCTGGCTCAGCCAATTTCTACAATGCTTCCAGATTATTCCTGCTAACCCTACTTCATCTGATCTAAAATCCCAATTACAGGATTAAGATTGCCTAAGGATCAGCATTTCATCGTTATGGGTCTTAAGCTCAGGATTGTTTCAATGGAACAAATTTTCAATTGCATGAAATCGAAGTACCAGTTTCATCAGTGTGTGGATCTTAAGCACCCAAGCATTGTTCATTGTACGTATCCAGCTGCGCGTCAATGTTATATGTTAATAAATATATACTATTGATATGTCTTAAAATCAATCTCTGACAAAAAGGAAATACAAATCTGATAATATTTCTTGGTTAAAAGGGTTTACAGAAAATATTTAATACATTGTACAGTACATTTGTATACAAAGGTTTAGCTGTGTAAAAATATTTTAATTCTGAAAGAATAACAGCTATGCATCATGTCAAGAAAACAGACTGAGCAAGTAGCTGCAAATAATATGGTCAGTTTAGGAGTATATATAATGAAATGGCAGATAAATAAACCGATGAAACTTTAAAATATCTAATTATATGAAATCTCTCTGAAAAAAAACCCCTAGAACTAATCAGGTAATGAGTAATGCAATGGAAAAAAAGATGAAGAAGTCATTTTGTATAGTATATGATGGCAGTATTTGCTTAAAGTGATGTTTAGAGCTGTGTTGCCTTATTACATAACCTTCACTGTGAAAATGTGCTTTTGTTCGGAAGTTATTACTATATTTTAATTGTGAATTACCCATTTTTAAAGACCTACTTATAGGTGGCATGTTTCTATTACATACTGTACACTGTGCACTGGCTGCAACTATGGAAAACTAAATCTTTTTTTTTTTTCATTTAAAAATGGTTACATTTTGGGTTTGCAGAGAAAAAGTAAGGAAAAACTGCTCACACTGCACATTTTGCACAACTCTTATTATATAATACAAGATTAACTTAAAGTGTATTTTTTAACACATCTTTCTACAATTTTATTGGATTGTCTTTTAGAAGATCTGAGGGCACATATATATCCACAAGTACAGAAAACAAAGTGCAATTATAAGGGCAATCACCATGTTTTTTTTTTTTAAATTCTGGAGGTCAGAAAGGGAGATGCTCTTGACGCAATTGCAATTTGGTGCTGGGGGAACCCTGAATCTGCTGCCTAGTATGGAGGTGGCAGTACCTCCAGGGTTCACCTGCATCAAGCTCTCAGTTTGGAACAGAAGGCAGGAAGGTCTGAGTGGTGTCGAACACAACTATAGGTAAGTACAAGGAGCCCATTTTGATGCAAGTACCTTAATTGGAAGTGGTGTTATACAAAACTGACTATGGAGAAAATGTGGGGACTGCAAATGCACTATGCAGACATATACAAGCACCTTGAATTCAAGGTGTGGTGCAGTTTCCAGTGTTATAAACTTATATTCCTTTAGTTTAAGGACACAAGGAAGCATTTTGACTACCCCTGTAATCAAATGGGAAACAATAGTAGTCAAAACATCCTTTTCTTTCTGTAACCACTTAGTAACCACTTCTATAGAAAAAAACGGTGTGTAAACAGTAACATTGTGCATTAATAGGCAAACCTCCGCTTAGAAATGCTTAAGTGTTCTTTATATATTATCTTACTGGAATGTCCAGAATTTTTATACAATTTGGTCTGTTTTGGATAAAAACAAGGTGTACACTTAATCATAAAAATAGATTTTATGAATGATCAATTAGCACCCTACAAATAGCCATTATTTAGGTCAAACCTGAGCTAAATCAACATTAAGAAATGGGTATGGTGTCTTTTATTTCACAGACCAAAAAAATGCACAAATCTACAGAAGCAAGAAATTAAAATTAAAAAAAGTATATATAGAGAGACCCAAACAGAAGACAAGACATTCTGGCGAAACACTAGCCATATAGACAGCATCAGCATTAATCAGAATCTGGGCTTTCCCAATGTACTGTGCATTTAAATATTCATTGCTGAACCTAAATTGCTCAATATGGAAATATTTATTTCTAAGTGGCAGATAATCATTATAGTGATTGTGTATTTAAAGGTGTGACAGATGGGTGCAGAAACGATTACTAAGATAATAATAAGCTCAGCAAATCAATAAGGTTATTCCCTAGGTATAACATGTATTAACGATAGTCTTTCTGCCTAATTTACAACCTGCCCTTAAAAATTACCAAAAAATGTGCCTACAAATTCAAATTGATTTCATTGGACTAGTAAAACATTAAAAGCTACTGCTAGAGCCCCCCTTTCACTCAATAAACACAGATTTGTTTTAAATGTAGCGGTTAAATATTATTTTAAGCATTTATTACTGTATAAATGACAACAGTACCAGCACCCTATGCTTGAAAATGCAGGGGAAGGCTGGGATACAAAAGAGGGGAGCCCCTGGGACTATATGATGTATCATTTGTGGCTACAGTACTAAAATATTTAGTTCCCCTCCTAGCCCATAAGTCATGGGTTTTGAGGGGGAGGTAATAAGCCCAACACTACTGAACCCTGAAACTGTGGCATAGGAATTTGGATTAAGTTCATTGTTGAATCACCACCTTTGACTATATTCCAACTATATCTTTGAACAAGAACTAGGAGATGCAGGCGTTTCATATGACCCTTTATATGTTGGTGCCTATTTATTATGTTGTGTAAAAAGCTGTGTAAAATAAATGATGAGTTTATCAAGGTGTGTTTTACCTGAATGCCATCAACGGATTTGATTCCGTTATTTGAAGTTGCTCAAACAAAAAACATATTAAAAAGTTAAGCCATTTTTCAGCAGTGAAACCTGTCAATATGTGGTGAATTGTAACAGTACCTGGTGATCTAGGGGGTCGGCGGGGAACGCTGGTCTCTTCGTCGTGCACACTGATGCGCGCGTCTTCCTGTTCTGGCGCAGGAAAGTGCACGTGCGTCCTTTTAAACTTGCCACAACACATGACATCATAGTGTGCACCGCAAAATTCAAATATTTAAAGGTGCCTATGCATAATTTCGTCGCCCAACCTTGGTTCTGCTTCTGGTTCCTGGGTGTGCTTATTTCTAATTGTCCTTTGTGTTTGAATGAATTTCACCCCATAATAAATCCTCAGTCACACAATTAAAAATTTCCCTGGAACCCCCACTATGTACAGATGAAGGACTTATCAAAACCCCACTCATTATAAAGATGTATAGTTACATGCATACAGAAAGGGTCCAGGAAAAGGTGTCTTTCTTGTCTGTCTTTTCACTCATTGCACCTGGCTGACAATGCTTCTTTGTTTCTTTGTCAAAGAGGCTTGAGGTTTCCTCCAAATGCCAAATTCTCCTTCGTACTGTATAAGCTGGTATAGAGCATATGTATTTCTAGCATTCTTGGAATTCTCTGAGAATGTATTGAAGGAGCAGAGGGTTCAACACATTCTGAAATTTCTAAATTAATTATTGTGAAGCAGCAAGACTGCAAAGACTGAGCACTGAAGAGTCTCAGAAGCAGCACATTTAGGAAGTACGATAGGGATGATGCATCCTTTCCAACTGGTTCTCTTCCAGTTAGAGCAAAACAATATCATCACACCAATCCAATTTCTATCAATTCTGCATAACACATTCTAATTGTAACTATTAGGCTTTTTAAGAAAAGAGTCATTTACAATCACATTAAAATGTTGATAATGGAGCTCTATTTTCATACTGTTTCATTTCACAGCTAAAATACACTACACTACATGTTAGTACATACTTGGGTAAAAATTTGTATAATGCAGAAAGAATTTATTAATACGGCTGATTTTTCACACTGCAATTCCAAAAGCAGTAACCATGATAACATAAATGATAAAGAGAGCTTAAATTAAAATGCATTGTGCTTACCATATATCCTACAGAAGGGAGAGGGTGAATTGATTCTACAGCAGAGGTTAGAATTGGACTAAAGGACATGTGTCCCTTCACCCCAAAGTCTAAGGGGCACATTTATAAAGCTGATTTTTTTTACAAAGGTTTTGTTCTAGTTAATTTCAATGGCCTTTGATAAGTCTTGAGTGGCATAGAATGTTGGCTTAAGTTTCAGCATAACGCTACAGGATGCATATTTATTAACAGGTGCACCAAAACTTTTACAAATACAAATTGTAGCAAAGGGGAACTTGTCATCAATTGTTTCTTCAACTCATTAATATATGTATATATAGACAGATTTACATGAGTTAAAGAAGATAAACAATTGATGACAAGTTCCCCTGTGACGGGTCTCTTTCACATAAGTACTCACACATCAGTTTAACAGGTGCTAGTTAACCTTTACCTTTTTTGGAGAGGAAGGACCCACAGGCAGAACATACAAAAGTATAACTGTTGCTGCATGTGCTGCTCAAATTTCCAGCAGCTATATGGCTCCATAATTTTTTTTTTAAAGTGCTCTCACTGCACAAACGGAACAGGCAAGTAGCCAGACACTTAGGTTTCATACAGTAGTAATTGCAGAAGTAGAAATAGCTTCATTTTCAATAGAACTTGAATCTGTTATTATTACTACGGTTTATTTTTCCTGTTTTAGCAGCACTTTGTACTTGAAAATGAGTCCCGTTTTGTGTGTACAAGAGAACGTGATTTGCATGATTTTATTTCATTCTGATTACAGGCTTGGCTGCAGCGTTATAGTAAACATATTTCCATTGTGAGCAAGCATAGGCATTCATTTTGTGCACTGTTCACCTTAAAATGCTAACAATCAATTTTGCTTACAGTTGCTGGATTCCAATATATTTTACCAAGAAAGAAAGTTGTGCTCACCACTAAATTTTAAACCTTTAGGCGGGGGTGCAATAAGGCTGTGACCACAAAATTAATATAGACAGAAACAAAAGGTCCTTTGCACTCAATACATTATCAATACATACAGGACATTTAAACATTCTGTGCATTAAGCTACCAAGATATGCCTCCCCTTTAAGCAAGAGAGGGATTGTTTGTCCATATATTGCAATATATTCAAGCTGGTCACCTAAGTCAAAGTAATCCCTGGTCTGAAACCAGGAAAACATTTTTGGTAGATTTGTCACCTGCTGTAGTGCAGAATTATTAGTGGGTGACAAATCCCCCCTTATACCATCACCCTTTCTGCACAAGCGCAAAAAAAGAGCCCCTGTGGAATGGTGGTTCCTGCAACTTATGACAAAATGGCCACAGAAGTTTAAGACATAGTGGACCCATTATTTAAAGACATGGTGCCCCCAGAGGTTTATGCCACAGAGAACCTAGCATTTCTGTGGCTTGAAAATTTAGGTAACAGTGACCCCAGCAATTCATGGCATAGTAGACCCAGCATGCTATTACATTGTCCCTAGAAGTGAACCCCAGCAATTTATGACACTGTGACCACAAAATTAGGACACCGTGGCCACAGTATTTCATGGTTCAGCGGTACTAGCATTTCCTGGTCCGCGTGTTTTCATTACATAGAGGCACCAGCATATTATCAGTATGTCCATCTTGCATAGTGATTCCAACATACAGTATACATTTATTATATTCAGTATGTGGAGCAGCTCACTGTCTCTAGCAACTATATAGCACAATAAGCCCCATGAAACAGTTCATGACACACTGACCCCAGCATTTCATTGACATAGTGGCCCAGCAATATATGACACAGTGATACCAGCAATGTTTTGCTTGGTCACTCAAGCATTTTAGGACATTACATTGTGCTTCCAACATTACAAGATAGTGGCCCCAGCATTTTTAAGACAGTGGACATTTCAAGACACAATGGTCCAGCAGTTTATGCCACAGTTGCATTTGGAACTTATGGCACAAAGACCACAGCACTATATGACACAGTGACCCAACATATCACATACATAGTTGCTGCAGAATTTCATTATACAATAGGCCAAGCATTATAGTACTCAGTAAATTAAAGGCACAGGGACCACAGGACTTCATTACCCATTGATCTTAAAGGTGTATCATAATCTGGCCCCAGCATTTCATGACACAGCGACTACAGTATTTCAAGACACATGTTTCATGACACTATAACCCAAGGATTTCATAATACAGTCACTAACTTTTTTTTACCCGTGAGTAATTGAAGGAGCAATGCAGGCATGAAAAGTCCCTTTGGGGGTGACTAATGGTTATTGGTAACTGGTTATTTAGTAGCCAAATGTGAACTGGCAGATTAAAGGAGATTCTGTTTTGCAGTATCCGTAGTCTTTATTCAACCAAAACTTGTCTCCAAGTCAGAAATTCAAAAATAAGCACCTGCTTTGAGGCCACTGGGAGCAACATCCAACAGGTTGGTGAGCAACATGTTGCTCCTGAGCCACTGGTTAGGGACCACTGTGGTACAACAACCTCACGTTTATCTTTATGGTCCCAACATACTGTATGTGCCACAGTGAGCCCCTTTGCCACAGAGACCCCAGCATATATAGCATGATGAATCCCCTCTGGCTCAGTGGCCCCAGGATTTATGGCACAGTGACATCACTTTTGATGATCTGGGCAAGGTACCTGTTATATTCATATGCCCTCTTTTCTATTGGACAAAGCATAGTGTGAGAGCAAGCAGCTCCGGGCTGCAAAAAAGCTACTGGATGCAAAATTGCTAAATTTGTCAGAGAAAGAAAAGTGGTGGAATGACATGCTATCCTATATCCAGCATTGGTAATGCTAATCTATTGAAACATGGCAGAGAACATTTAAGGCTTAATTTGTTCTAGGTTTTCCAGCAGCTTTGTCAGATAAGATTGATATCAGATTTAGTCAAATACAAAAAGCACTTTGCACTTCACACAGTGCTTTTATTATTAAACTATAGCTTTCTGTGTTTTGAATCTGATCAGATGAAGTTGCATGATAATTAATGAATCATCAACTAAAACTAATTTTTAATATAATGAAAAATATAAATAAAATAAAAAATATAAATAAAAAATGAATTCTAAAGACAAATTTGACTTAGCCTTTCAATTGTTTTGTGGTCTAGATTTAAAAAGAAACTAAAGCCCAACAAAGCATAAGGCTCAAAATCATGTACCTTATGTCATCTGCTTAATATATGAGCCTTGACATTTAACAGGCCTGCAGTGAAGATCAATGCCAAATATATCCATAAAAACTCCTAGCTTTCTTATCTACCAAAGAAAAGCGCAAACTCACCTTTAGCCCCAGGCCAATTAGAGGGAGAAGGTTGAATAATGATCTGTGGAACCAAAAAGGATAGTATAATTTAGGAAAAGCCTATAAAGATGCATAGAGATGCTTTGTTAATAAATATGCAGTGTTGTAGATTAGTTCGTGCCTAATTTGTTTAATATAGAATCTTATGTAGTGATGAGCAAATCTGTCCTGTTTTGCAACGCTGAAAAATTCACAAAACAGCAAAAAATGTGTGAACCACAGGTGTTGCGCAACCATTTTGTTGGCGCGTGACTTTTTTTATATGACAGCACCTATTTTTATGCAAACGCACCCATTTTGATGCAACTGCACCAAATTTGACGGAATCGCGTCTATTTTGTGGCAACTCCAATTTTTTTTGCCACGCAACATTTTTTCGCAGCAAATTTTCACATCAGTTTCGCAAAACATTTCGCCTATGGTGAAATGCGGAAATTCGCAGCGAATCCATGCCTGCTGAAAATATTCTGTAAAATTATTTAAGGATTTCATAGGATGAATGTCCAAAAAGGGAGGTTAATATTATGATCTAATCTTAGGGGCTCATTTACTAATCCATGAATCCGAATCCCGAATGGGAAAAAATTGGATTGGAAACGAACATTTTGCGACTTTTTCGTATTTTTGCGATTTTTTCGTCGCTTTTCGTGAATTGTCGTGACTTTTTCGTAGCCGTTACGACTTGCGCGAATTGTAGCGACTTTTCCGTATTGAGCGCTAGTAAACGGCGGGCAAATCTTTCCGATTTTTTCGCGACGGCTACGAAAAAGTTGCAACAATTCGCGCAAGTCGTAAAAGCTACGAAAAAGTTGCTACAATTTACGAAAAAGTCGTGACGGCGACGAAAAAATCGCAAAATACAGAACATTACGAAAAAAACGCATTCGGACGCTTTTGATCCGTTCGTGGATTAGTAAATCGGCCCCTTAGTGTTAGATATTGCCAGGGTTTTGACAATAACCATTATCCAACATGTACTGTATATCACCTGTTTAGAATCAGCTGACCATTGATCCAGAAAAACCTATACTTTATTAGTAAGGCAAAGTTGAAGTGTAAGGCACATTTCTGCCATTCGTTTTGGCATATGCACCAAATGTGTCATTGCTGTGGCTAGCATCAATGTAGGAATTATAAAGAAGACAACAGAAATCATTATCTGTGCTTGGTTATAAACATGGCATCTTATCTGGGGTTTCTGTTTGTTTTCATATTGATCTTCTGTTGTCAACTTTTGGTTGTCTCTTGGCTTTGTCTGTTCCAGGCCTACCCTAACTGGTTGCTGTTTTCTCTTCTAACTTTAGTATGTCTTCTGAATTTTCACTCTCCAGTTTCTTACCCATGACACTCAGTCATGGACACAAGGACACAATTTCAGTCCTTGTCATGTCTGTGGTGAGCTGCATAAGAAGCAAATCTCCTACACTGAAGTTAAGAAAAAAAATGGACTTCTTTGTGTTTTCAGCCTGAACACAAATGGGATTTCCAATATGTTATATGTGTCAACGCAGCAGGAGGCATGTCCACACTATCAAGACATTGTAGGATTCAGTACTAAGCAATATATCACCTTCCAAGATTATATATCAAATGGTGAGTTCGAATTTTCACCCACTTATAAATACGATTCCAAAAATTCCATAGGAAAGAAAAGAATGTGGGTGAATTTTTATGTATTAAACTTTAAATTTACATTTTGATAAATCTACCCCAAAGTTTTGACTGTGCCCTTTAACCATCTATATGGTAACCTTATTCATCTGCTGAAATTCAAATCAATGACTTTAGAGCAAGCCTAACCTGATGAGCAGTTTTACATTTTTAAATTAATACAATAAATTATTTAAAATGGTTGTATAAATTGTCACTGAAACAAAGGACCATTGATGAATGCAAAAATATAAAGATCTGTTATTAATGTAAGACAGATGAATATGTCCTCTTAAAAATGTATATGACTTTTCATAAAGCTGCCTCTCAACCTCATAAACCTAATTTAAAAGACTTTGCTGAAATTATTGACATTAAAGTTAGTTTCGGCAATCGTGAATTTGTAGCAAAATTCCGCAATGCATTTGGGTGAGCAAAAACATCATAAAAAGCGAGAAAAAAAAGTTGTATGCATAAAAAAAGGCATGTGTGTAAAAAAAAAAAAAAGTTGTACATTAGCCACAAAAAATGTCTATTCTTCAAAGCATTTCACCTATTTTTTGTTGTTTGATGAATTTTTAGCAGTTTCACCAATTTTTTTGGCTAAGCAAAATGAGAAATGTATGTAATCCTGGATAACTTTCATGATCATCTCAGAATACAGTATATATTATATCCTATGTTTATAATAGCAGCTACAGAAAACAATTGAAAACCTTCTTAAATTGCAACATAAAAATTATCAAAATTTTGAGAAAACCATGCTCAGTACAAGTTAGTTTTTCATTTATCAAACACTTATAAAATATCTGTTTAACATGCTGCCTACATAAAAATAGAGGGATCATTGCTTGAAGATAATAATTCCAAAGATTATACTGAAAAAAACACCTAACACTGCCATTACGATTCCTGTCTGGAATTAGAAAAATCTAATGTAGCTCTTACCTACCAAAAGAGTAGCCTAAAAAAGTAAAGTGGTTATACATTAAGCTGCAGTAAAAGCATATACATTTTTATACACAATACCTTCTGCACTTTTTTGTAGTCTTATAAAATATCTAATGGGTACTGTTTTTCAGATGTTTACATTCCAGGCAGGAATTCACTAAGCTGAACCCGACCTTCACATATGCTGTACAGGAGAGCTGCTGTCAGCAATAAAATGCTTTTATCAAAAGTCAATGTAATTACTTTATTGGTACAAAGTTTGCTGACAAAAACATACAGATATATCTGGTGATGTCCCAAAAAAGTTGTCAGCCAAAGAGCCAATAGTTTCCTCAGCTTTATGGCCTAATGTCAAAACATCACTGTAGAAATGAACTGATGCTTTTGTAGAGATAAAAGTGTACAGGTAATTTCAAAGTGATTCTGTGATACAATTGGTACTTGCATCTGTTAACTATAGTCCCTACTGCAAAAACATCTAGATTAAGGCTTTTTATTTTCCAATATAAACAAATTCTGCCTTTTTTATTACTATTTATACTATTATAACTGATTATATTTAGTTTGTAATATACAGGTTTGTTTTGTAATACAGTATTTGGCCTGTTATTCAGAATGCTCAGAACCTGGGGTTTTCCGGATACGGGATAGGGTTGTCACCTGTCCGATTTTGACCCAGACAGGCCGTTTATTCCAATTTAGGAAAACTGGGCCTCTTCCCCGCCCTGCAACATCACTACCCACCCCCTGTCCAGCAACAAATGCCAGCATAGGTAAGCAACGGCATCTTATGTAATTTGGATCTCCATACCTTAAGTCTAGAGAAAATGTCAATCTAACAAATAAACCCAATAGGATTGTTTTGCCTCCAATAAGGGTTAAGTATATCTTACTTGGGATCAAGTACATGGTCCTGTTTTAATTTTACATAGAAAAAGGAAATCATTTTCAAAAATTAGAATTGTTTGCTTAAAATGGATCCTAAATGTATAGGAGATGGCCTTCCCATTATTTGGAGCTTTCTGGATAATGGGTTTTCAAGATAATGGATCCTATACTTGCATATCAAACCTTTTTTCACATGGTCACTTGTGTAGAATGGTTACACATGACCAATTAGCCCTGACCAATTGCTTCAAATTAAGACTTTAATTTAAGACAAGCTTTATTATTATATAAAGGCCATTAACTGCCGTTCTGGTCCCCTCCTTAAAGGAGAAGGAAAGGCAAAATCTATAAATGGTAGAATTCAATAGTGCTACTATTGTTAAAGAAAAACACTATACTTTTGGATCTGTTATAGCAGGGATAACTTAATAAAACTTACTTTAAAGTTTCAGCGCGCTGTGTAGAATGGCGCCGCCATCCTTGAAGTGGTATGCCCACTTCCTTTTCTTCAGCACATTCCTCCCCCCACCAAGCCTAGGCGCGCGTCTGTCTGCGCGCATGCGCAAAATTCCCTCCCCCTGAGCCTAGGCGTGCCTCCTAACATATACAAGCAGCGCACTGAACAGAGACATGCGCATGCGCTGCCTTCAATCCTGGTCGTTGTGTCTGTGCAGGAGCGATGTATTATGGGAACTTTCTTTACACAGCTCAGCGTGTTTTTTTCCTGTTTGGCTTCTGAACTTCTGAATGATCGCCATATGGGGAGACTTAAGGGCACTATTGAGACGACTGAAGGTATGCCTGCAGCTTGAGATTAACTCATCGGTAGCCTTTCTTTCTCGTTAAACAACAGTTTTCAATATAATACAAAAAAAAAATATATCTATTTATTTCCTTTATGAAAGGCAGAAATGTCAAACATTGCTGCTGCAGATCTCTGCATTCTATGCATTTCAGGGGCCCAAAAGGGCAATATAAATGTGTAAATAAGTTTAGATCAAAGAGAAATGCATAGACTGCCTATTCTAAATGCTCGGGACACTGGCAGTGGCAGGAAAAAAGGAGAAAGTGATGTCACATCTACTTAGAAATAAATGTGGACTTTCCACTGGGACAAATTTCATACATGAATGGGATCCATTATCCAGAAACCCATTATCCAGAAGTTTCTGAATTACAGGAAGGCCATCTCCTATAGACTGCATTATAAGAATATAATTTTCATTTTTGAAAATTATTTTCTCTGTAATAATAAAATAGTACATTGTACTTAATCCCAGCAAAGATATAATTAATCCTTATTGGAGGCAATATTTTTCAGTAGATTGAGGTATGGAGATCCAAATTAGGAAAGACCCCTTATCTGGAAAACCCCAGGTCCCAAGCATTCTGAATAACAGGTGCTATACCTGTATTAAGGTTACCTTGTCATTTAACATAACATTTGCCAACCTCTGGCCCTTGTAGTACTCATACTCATGCCCAGTCCTGCGCTTAAGGGCAAATGCCCATACCTGATGCACTCTTACCTTCCAGTTTGTGCCTGTATGTTACCCAACCACTCAGATTGTAAGCTCTACGGGGCAGGGACCTCCTTCCTACTGTGTCTCATACCACATGGCACTTATATATATATATATACATATATGTATTTATTGTATTTATTTATTATATCACTCATCCTCCCTGTGTGTAATTTTGTATTCTGTAAGACTGTACAGCGCTGCGTACCCTTGTGGCGCTTTATAAATAAAGTTATACATACATACATACATATCTTCCTGCTAAAATGTACTTAATATTAGCTTTTTCAAAATTGTAACTGCTGTGTTATTTCCAGCTAAACAGTTTTGATTGCAGATGTGCAAAACAATGACAAAAAAGATGACATAACGAAATCCTTTGTAATCATGGGCTAAGGCTGCTTGTATGATTTTTCAACCATAAGATCTTCACTTTGACAACCAGATGATTTCATGTCAAAAGCTGTTGATCCTACAAGCTTTGCTCAAAATTCATTCTTTTTAGAATAGCTTTTTGCCAGCTATACAATGTCTCTCAATCATGTCCTCCTTGTATTTTTTTTATTTTTTAGAATTACTATGGATTGGTTGCAGGCTCTTAGAAGCAGAGTTCCTATTATAAGCACCTTATTCTTCCATTTTGCCACAGTTATATGGGATTTTGGTAACAGATATCTGTCAATCCTCTACCATGAAATTCCAGAAGACTGACTGCTGTTTCATGAAATTGTTTAAAACAATAGAAATATTTACTGTAGAGAAATAAAAGCTTAAAGAGAAAAGAAAGTTAATGGTGCCAGACAGAAACATTTGGCTCTGGCCTTTAACAGGCCTAAAAAGACAAGAAAAGCTGAAGTTACTGGAGTATAAGTTAG
Organism: Xenopus tropicalis; assembly: GCF_000004195.4. Taxonomy (NCBI): domain Eukaryota; kingdom Metazoa; phylum Chordata; class Amphibia; order Anura; family Pipidae; genus Xenopus; species Xenopus tropicalis. The sequence continues at coordinate 59,870,246 of NC_030678.2, read as the reverse complement.
CACATCCCAGTGAATACAATAACTTTTTTCCCTCTTAGCTAGGTAGGAGACTCCTTTTAAGAAAAAAAGATCTCAGAAAAACAAGAGTCATTCCACTATTTTCCCTTACCTTTCCCATGTCTCCCTAGCCATAAAGTACACTAAAGATTTTACTCCAATGCACATGTGCAAATTCAAGCCCCAAGCCTGGGGGGTAAAATATAGGCTCAGCGCTCTGTCAGTTTTTTCACCAGGCCACTGCTCAGTCCTGAGTAAAATACTTCACTGGGAGTAACCTAACATTTGGAGCTCCTAATCCATGTCCTCACTTACAAACAAAGTGCATGTAATTTTCAGGCATCCGTATTACGTTTCTTATGTTGCGGCTAGCATTTGCAGACTAGGACTGACATCCCTTCCAGTGGACCAATGCACCACTTTCTAGTAAAAGCCTGGAAATACCACCATGATAACAGCTTCCTTGTGTCATTATATCCTCATGTAATTTCATTTTTTCAATTTTCATTTCAGCAACCTGGGAAGGCACATTAGTAACCCTTGTAATAACACATAAGTACTAGGATATGTATGGGTGTTTTCACAAATAAATCATCTTCTGTTTAATAGTCAAGCTCAATTTTTGAAGTAGTAGATCCAAAATGTTTCGGTGAGGCAAGAGTAGATACAATCTGTAATTATTATCAGACAACAAGCTCCAACACAACCCTTGAGCTAAAAGCATTGAAATACCCTTGGTAGCACCTTAAAGTAGAACTAAAGCTTAACAAAGAATTAACATAGTTACATAGTTAAGAATGAATACATACCAAAGTGCATCAGGTTTAACACTTCCAAGCAAACCCCAGCGCAAACACATAGACCCATACAGACCTATCTATACACTCACATACATAAACCCTATATACCAACATCAATATTAACTGTAGATTTTAGTATCACAATAGCCTTGGATATAATGTTTGTTCAAGAAATTATCCAAGCCCCCTTAAAGGCATTAACAGAATCTGCCATCACTCGGAAATGCATCCCACAACCTCACTGCCCTCACCGTAAAAATCACCTACACTGCTTCAAATGGGGGTGGCCTTTTATGGGAAAAAACACCCCCTATCGATCTGTACATCTAATCCCCTCTAATGTACTTGTACAGAGTATTCATGTCCCCTCCCAAGCGCCTTTTTTCCAGAGAAAACAACCCCAACATTCACAGTCTAACCTCCTAGTTTAAATCTTCCTTCCCCTTTACCAGTTTAGTTGCACGTCTCTGCACTCTCTCCAGCTCATTAATATCCTTCTTAAGGACTGAAGCCCCTTTTACACCTTGCTGCAATACCCTTTTTCATCTCTATATAGACTAGACTTAATTAGAAATGCTGCACATTACGTTTTGCAACCCTGTACCAGCCCTAGGCAACCCCTGTTCTTTAGCAGGAAAGATTGTGAATTCAAATATGCCACAGTAGCTCCCCATCCTCTTTTCTGCTGAAGCTCTGTGCTACTGTCAGTTACCTGAGCTTAGTGACTGATTTATATTGTATATATAGAATATAAAGGTCACAATATAAGGCTGATTGTAAAGGAATTCAGATTCTCATTACACAGCAGGTTAGAAACTGGTGCTATTTAAATCAGAATGTAGTAATCAGTCATGTAGCATCAGTTTCAATGACAGGCAAACCTCATTGCTTGATGATTTACAATGACCCCTAAGCTTGGCTTCTGAACAATTGCCCATATCACAATGAGCATGTGAGTGTCACTGACACCCCTTACCAAATCCAAGATGGTTACTCCCTGTGTACAACTTTAAAGACCTAAATCATTACTGTAAGGCTGATGCCACATGAGGCTAATTCTTGCCCTGTAGAAAAACGGAGGCTGAGAATAAGCCCTACATTGGCCTTCTTCTTTGCATGCACCTAGAACAACTGAATTGGCCCTGGTTCAGCCACACATGATGGACATTGGCTCTGAAATGCAAACTCTTGTGCTTCTTTGCCTTCCTAGGTGCAGGCAAACAAGAAAGCTGGGGCCAGCACAGGGGCTGATTCACAGCCTGCTGAAAACCACAGGCCTAGAATCAGTCCATGCGGCATGAGCCTCATAGAGATTCTGAAACTTTGGACTGATGCAGTAAGTTCATTATATAAAATATGACGTTTGTACTCCATATTGTTTTTAACATTTAGCAATATGTTGTGGTTGCTTTTCTTTATGAAAATGGCATTTGTATTCAAATTTGCACATGCTATATTTTATAGAGAATGCACTGCTGTTACAATACTTGGAACTATATATATAACTATAATGAAATTCAGGTGGAATTAGGATTGCCACAGGAGGAAAGGCTACAAATTTCTGTTATTGTCCTTCTTTGTTAATAATATTGGTATCAAGTATTGTTTTTACTGGGGAAGTAAAATAATCACCAGGTGGAATCCTACTGAACAGGGATTCAGGACAAAAATCTACTGCAGCACTGGCCTAGGGGATGCTGCATGTAAATCACCAGTTTCTAAGGAACTCTGGAATTCCTAATTTCCCTCCATTTTCCTTTGGCATTCTTGATAAAATTGGGGTTTTGTCACCATTGGTGTGTTTAGTTGGGGTGTGATCCAGAGCAATACAGACTTGGCATGCAACACAATTATTATTACCATGGTGCAACTCCCAACAGTATTCATCTGGCTGTGGGTACTAAAAATTGTACATAAATAACTAAAGGTCATGTCCATTTTGCCCTCCATACACCATTGTGCTCTACTTATAACTGTTTATTCTTCATTCCTTTTACCCTCAGTTGTTGCTCTGTGGGTCCCAGGGCCCAGAGCAGAAGCCCCTGTTTGCACTTTCTATAAACAGTTCTGCCTGTCACCCTACAATATGAAGTCATATACAGTGGCTGCAATATTTTCTTAGAGTAGCTTTGACAAGCAGCAAAGCCTTTGCTTTTGATTTTTTTTTAACATCTGAAATTCCTGCAATAATAGCCCGGGGACTGAGGAAATAGATTCACTAACAGATTTTATCCTGTGTGATAGTATGCAGCACTCAATTTCTAGTGCCCACTTTATTTCAGATTCCAAAACGGCTGCCATAATGTCTCCCAATAACTCTGCATATAACTGTTTCTATAACCGCACCATTAAACTCCTCAGATAACTAGCTCTCTAAATTCTGTTTAAAACATTATTCCCATAAGTGCTCCCATAAGTATTCCCTATAATTTTTCAAATACCTTTTTTTACTAATGCCTACAAAAACCACTCACCATTTCAAGTGAAACAGTGTAATTACATCATTCCATGTACAGCTCTGTGCACACTATCAGTACTACAAATGAACACGTCACCATGTTTCACAGTTGATTTAGGGTAAAGAACCATAAGCCAGTTAGATCTAATCGCATACACAAATCGCTTTCCTGTTGTGTACACAAATATTGCAATACAAGTGCAGTGTGCAAAATGTATTCTCTGAAAATCACGTTGTAGATCATGAATTAGGCATGTATATTGAGCTTTGCTTTTCATCTGCCTGGTTAATTGGTTTTTACAAAAAATAAAAAAATCACAAAGAGAGAAACCATAAAAACTATAATTAATGTTGTTCTTATATCTCTAAGGTAAATTGCAAAAAGCATTCTGATGGAAAGTGCATAGCTACTGAAGCAATCTCCTTTTTTAAAGGTGAATAATATTGATTTAGAATGAGATGTTCTTGCAGAGAAAAGTGTAGATAGGATTCCTCTCCTGCTATTAAATCCCAAGTCTCCCCTCAAAAGCAGTTAATTCTTTTTACTAGAATCTTCTGGAGACTTGAAGGTTTCATTAACCCTTTTGGTGCAAATGCCAATGTGCAAATTCTATGCATGAATATATACAGTATAAGAATATATGGCAGCAGGTCCATCAGACTATTCAGAATACCTTTTACAATTTGTGGCACCTCCACTGTAACTGCATACCGATTATTGAGATTCATGTCTTCTCTGTACTTGAGTGATAAGTGGGTTTTATTGTAAGTCTAACAGCATTTATATTCCCAATTATGAGAAAGATACTTTATTACAGTCCAGGAGCATGGGAATAGCAGGAACCCATCAAATCCAGAAAATTAAACATCAGCACAGAGTGCCTGGTGGAGAAATATCTACTGAAATGTGCAAGAATCAGAGATGGTATATTGACCAAGAATCCAATTTTAAATGGATTTCTCCTCTTGATAGGTGAAACAATGGCACTCCCATGTCTGAGTTCCAAGGTTATTGATTGGTAAGGCTAAGCTAGCATGAGAATTTGCCCACTGTAGAGCACTATTTCATTATTGCCCTTGGATGAATTTTCTTTCTCAGAGCATTTGTGGTTGCCGCCACACATCAACAGAAACAGTGATGGAAAAAAAGATGCTTGTTCAGAATAGCTCTAGTTATAAATATGTTTTTTGTCATCTCAAGCAACCTTGTATATTTTCAGATGAAAAAAAAAGAATTAGCTATGAACCTCACATATACTTTCTTCTTCAGAGTCCATTATTATTCAGCTGCTTAACAAATGTGACATATAATTATTTGAACTTAATTCATTTAAACACATATTTCTTCCTTATAAAATTTGCCCAGGAGCAATAACCCATAGTATCCAATCAGTAGGCAGCATTTACTGGCCACCTCTTTAAAAACAAACATCTTATAGGTTGCTATGGGTTACTGCTCCTGGGCAGACGTAGTGCCTTTTATTACATATGGATGTTAATCTCTTAAACCACTGATCATATGTTGTATGATGCTTATTATTCTCAGAGTACAAATCCAATCTTGGACTACTTTGGATGCAGATACAGCCAAAGTTATACAGCTCCTTTCTAATAGCTTCTGATCAAATATTTTTAATTAAAAAAAAAAAAGATATACTTCTATTCTATTTCTCTTTTCTCTTCTATTTTGGTATATCCCCTTTAGAAACTGTGCCATGTCAGCATAGCCCCCTGTTCATCATGAGTTCTTTCAATAGAGCTTGCGCTAAGCATTCTTTTGCACACAAAAAAATCTATGTTTTTGTTATTTCTTGAGCTAAACAAGGCAAACAAGGAAATTAAAGCTACTCCATGTTTGCTCCTTGTGAGGTACATAATTAGATTACCAATATACAACCCTCACCCTACCCCCTTTGTTGTGAGTGCTTTTTTAGCAGGAGTCGATTATGCAGGGGTTTATCTGTGCAGTGGCAATCTAATTATCTATTTTGCAATGACCATGACCAAGTAGTAGCTTCACTTTCTCCATTTAGCTCAGGACATAACAAAGACCATAGATTTTTTGTATGATTATACAATAAGCAAAAAGTATGTTCAGCACAAGCCCTATTTATTAAATTGTTGTTGAAATCGGAGTATACTTCTCCTTAAAGAAGCATCATTATTATTATTTAAAAAACAATGTGACAGTATAAATTATTTTAAGTTATGTGTACATGTATACATTTTTCCATGGTGAAACTGTTTTTCGATTGGTCAGGTATGCAAGCCAAAACCACTAGATCACTTGCTGATAGGTTTAGGGGCTATTTGAACAATGCCTCAGGCAGTGGGCTAAAAGTGTAAAAAAGCCGGCATTTCTTGCACTTTTCCCTCTGCGTGGGGCACTGTTAATTAAGCTTATTGTCTGCAGAGAACAATTTTTTGACAAAATGTAATGCTTGAAGTATATAAAACAATACTTAGATGGAAAAATAAGTAAAAATTTAACTCTTTAGTCAGGTATGTTTGGCCAAAAAATAGAAGCCTTTGAAGAATAGAATTTCTTGGCATTTGTTAAGCATAGGGGTGGATCTACAGTAGTATGCTTTGGGGCTGTGTGCCTGCCTGTGGCACAGTAAATATATGTATGGGTAGAGGGAAGAATATATACTGCGAATATATATATATCTTAATTGATTAAAAAGCTTTGCACGCTCATGCCCCGAACCCTTTGCTTTATAAGTTAGTCACTCCTTGTTTAAAACAAGACATATCCATACATGGTTACATGATACAGGATGTTTAACTCACCGCCTCATTCGGATGGCCGGTGCCATGCCCCAGACCAGCAGCAAGGGGAAACCGACTTCCAAACCAAAAACAAAACAGCATGCACTCATCGGACTTCAGTGAAGGGGATAAAAAATACAAAAACTTTGTACTGTAACTTTGCACAACTTTTTTTGACATGACTACACCTTTTACACAACCGCTTCTTATTTTACGTGACCTCGACTTTTTTGCAGCAAAATTTTGTAAAACAATTCGCCAATTGTGAAATGTGGAATTTCGCTGTGAATCCATGCCTGGCAAAAACATTCGCTCTTTACTAGGAGCTCCCCACAAAAGCATTCTAATCGTTAAAGAGAAAAAGCTATATCAAAAAGATTCAAAAAGACTATCTCAACTGCCAAAAAGAAAAGCTTCCCAGCTACAGTCAGATGATCCCAATGGAGCCAATAAAAGGGCAACCATTTGGGGGTTTAACCTTGAAAGCAAGCAAGTTGCAGGTAAAACTCAGTCCCTTTGTAAAATGTATAATGAAGTAGTAGAATTCTTAAAGGAGAAGGAAAGGCTAGTAAAGAGTTAATATCAATCTGCAGGCTTACCATCCATTGTCTCAATAGTGCCCTTAAGTTTCCCCATATATCGATGGTTTAGAAGTTCAGAAGCCAAACCGGGAAAAAAAGCGCTGAGCTGTGTGAAGGAAATTCCCATGATGCATCGCTACTGCACAGACTTAACGACTGAGGAACTGAGGTGGCGCATGTCTATGATCCTTGGGCGTGCACAAGCAGGCGCGCTCCCCATTCATCACCCTCTGAACTGGCCCCTATGAGCGCGCACCATAAGCGCGCCGTCAGTACCGGGGTCACGAAGCGGCGCATGTGCATTAGGAGCAGGCGCAAGGGGGAAGTGATGTAAGCAGTTTTAAAATGTCGGCACCAAGGAATGAAGACAGGAGATTCTTCGGCTGGATGGTGCACCGATCCACAAGCAGCAGGTGAGTTGGTAATGTGGCAGTTCAGGAGGGGGCTGATGCCCTAAATAAATATACATATATAATTTTTTCACTTTCCTTCCCCTTTAATGAATCAGATGAAAGTGTAGGACTGCCCAGACTGGGGATGACTGTGATGTAATTGGCCAGCTTGAAGTATATTTCAATACATGGAAAACAATCCCCGTTTTGCTTAAAGGGGAGGGCATTTGTTGCTAGTTTAATGCACAGAACCACTTAATGTCCTATATATATATATATATATATATATATATATATATATATATATACCTGTATATATAACCATGATCTGCCTCTGAATTGCAGGGACCATTCCTGCACCCCCCTGAGAGTCATTTGACTCTTTCCCTTATTTCAAGTTGAAGTTATGGGACTTTAAGTTTATCTGCTTTCTAGACAATCTGTGCATTGGTTCTTATGATTACTATTGGTCACAAAAATATAAAACTAGAATACTCTCTCCAAATAGCCAGGAAACAGATGGTTATGAGACAATTCAGGCATTACAGAGCAAACCATTTTTGCCAACTTCTTTGTGTATATAAAAAGGAAATGCCATAAGAAATGCAATGGGTAACATAATCTGAAAGAAATGAAAGATATTCACAGGTTAGAATAAATACTTGCTGATTCTCACAAAGCTATGCTGAATTACCCTGAGGGTCTCTCCGGTTGACCTAGGTTCATTTGTTATATTATTTAATAGACTTAGAAAAGTATCTGCCAGACCATGCCTGTATAAGTGTGCTAAATACCTTTGTCTACCCCCAAACTTCTCCTTATATTTCCCTCTAACGATATCTGGTGAATGCCTACATGACAGCAGACAACTACACAGTCTTTGCTTTTTTCTATTTGATTATAGTGTGATATGTTTTATTTTATCGCCTTCATTTGATGCAGATATGTGTTGATACTAGAAGAATTCTGTATTACTGTCATTTATTTAAATGAAGGCTGGATCACCTGAAATAAAAATTATTAAAAAAATGCAAAAGCTCTTCCAAATACTGTAAAGGTTTAGTCAACTCCTGCTAAGACTGAGAGGGCTCAAGCCTAAGAAGAATATGCAGCACAGCTACCGCACTTCAAGAATCACTGATCAGAATAATATATTTCATAATATGGGCTTTAAAGGAAACAGCTTTTGGCAGGATGGACATCAAAGCAGCATAACAATTACTGGCATCATCTTTCCACTACCTCTAAGTGTTACTTTATTAAGTCTGTGTTAGTTTTGCGGTAAATTATATGAAGGAAAGGTGACATTTCACTTAAAGTAGTTTCCCTTCACTTTGAATCAGAGCAGTACCACAACTTTCTCTTCATATTACAAAATTGGTATGTGGTATCCCTTTTACTTTAAAATCAAATATGTGGGGGAGAACTGGGCTGTCTACTTCTTACTGTCCTACCCCAAGAACAGAATTGGTGAGTTATATCCAACAGACAAGCCAAAGATTAAGGTTAGCAACCTACTGCCACAGTCAAACTGGCTAGTGTGTCCCAATATTATGTAGAATTTTTTTATATAGATTACATGTATGTACTGGCAGGTTATGTAAAGTTTGAACACATTTCTGGGGGTTTTGGGGTCTTGTTTTATATGTTTTTATAGTTTTGCTAATGAAGGTGAAATTGCCCTTTACGATGCAAGTTTCCCTAAGGGCTCTGGCACACGGGGAGATTAGTCAACCGCGACAAAACTCCCTGTTCGCGGGCGACTAATCTCCCCGGATTGCCATCCCACCGGCGAAAATGTAAAAAAATGTAAATCTCTTCATATTACAAAATTGGTATGTGGTATCCCTTTTACTTTAAAATCAAATATGTGGGGGAGAACTGGGCTGTCTACTTCTTACTGTCCTACCTCAAGAACAGAATTGGTAAGTTATATCCAACAGACAAGCCAAAGATTAAGGTTAGCAACCTACTGCCACAGTCAAACTGGCTAGTGTGTCCCAATATTATGTAGAATTTTTTTATATAGATTTCATGTATGTACTGGCAGGTTATGTAAAGTTTGAACACATTTCTGGGGGTTTTGGGGTCTTGTTTTATATGTTATTATAGTTTTGCTAATGAAGGTGAAATTGCCCTTTACGATGCAAGTTTCCTTAAGGGCTCTGGCTCTGTCTCCCGCGACAAAACTCCCTGTGTCTCGGGTGACTAATCTCCCCGGATTGCCATCCCATCCCGCCTCGAGAGGAAACTTGCGCGATTTAACTGAAATCGCGTCGCCGCGTATGCCATCCCACCGGCGATTTACATTTTCACTGGTGGGATGGCATTTGGGGGAGATTAGTCACCCGAGACACAGGAGATTTGTCGCAAGCGACTAATCTCCCCGTGTGCCAGAGCCCTTAAGGTGGCCATACACGCACCGATAATATTGTACGAAACCTCGTTTCGTACAATATTCGGTGCGTGTATGGTATGTCGGCGAGTCGACCGATATCGCAGGAAGCTGCTGATATCGGCCGACTCGCCGATCAGACATGTTTGAAAATTTTGATCGGGCGCCATAGAAGGCGCCTGACCAAAATCTCCCTTCAGCGCTGAATCGGCAGAAGGAGGTAGAAATCCTATTGTTTCTACCTCCTTACCTGCCGATTCAGCCCTGAATGGTGTGTGGCGGATCTGACGATGTTTCGTGCGAAGATGGTCGCACGAAACATCGTCAGATTGCCACGTGTATGGCCAGCTTTAGAGACCTGTTTAACTTATCAGCTACAGTTGTATCAAAGTGCAGATGTTAAGTATTCTGGGCTATCTGCCCAAAAGCCTACTTATCTAATGAAGTTTGAGAAATGTTGTATCTTTTTTGGCGTTCAGTGCAGAGGATCAAAGGGAAATAAGGGACTTTTCAGTAAGAATCCGGGACTGCGGGCTGAGCTGTTAAAATCGGGACTGTCCCGCAAAAAGCGGGACAGTTGGGAGGTATGTAAATGGCTAGCCGCAGCATTTGTTTGTAACAGTATTCTTGTTGTAGCTTTAATAGGAGATCAGAATTTTCTACTTTCCTTTAGCTTTAAATGTCTACATCCCAATGCTGTTTGTTTCAGTGTCTCACATGGAAAATGTAGATGTCACAAATTAAAGTGTGATCAGATAATACTTTTCAGAACAAATCATGCACACTACAAATAGACATGATATGTCAATATATGTTCTCTGCTGTGCCTTTGAAATTTGCATTTGAATAGATCAATATGAAAGGCTCTGTTTGTCTCATGAAAGATGCATGTATATGAATATTAAATTCAGAAATAAGGAAAGAAAAAGTGTGTATTTTTTTATTGCTATGATTTGGATGCTGCGTATCCATTTATTCCACTGGAAGTTTTAAAAATGTATTTCCTTTTTCTGCATGCAACACCTATTGTTAAAACAGAAAGGCACCATATACTGCTATGGGATCCCTTATCTGGAAACCCGTTACACAGAATGATTCAAAATATGGGAAGGCTATCTCCCATAGCTACATTTTAATCAAATTATTTGTTTTTTTTTTCTCTGTAGTAATAAAACAGTACCTTGTACTTGATCCCAACTAAGATATAATTATTCCTTACTGGAGGCAAAACAGTTGGTTTGTGCATCTGTTGAGAACCAAGGTAAAGAAGACACCACTGGGATGTCAATGTGTGATATCAGATTTAACTATAAGGACGGCAGACCCCTCAACAGCTGGTAAACACCCGAACCTTCCTTTCACCTTGCTGCTTGAAATGTGCCTCCTTGTCTACAATTTATTTGCCAGGGGGACACTTGTTATACCACTAAAAAAATGAAGCAATGGCTTTACAATATATATATATATATATATATATATATATATATATATATATATATATATATATATATTGAACAGAGAGGAGCACACCCTTCACAACACCAAAGGCCCTGGGTGCAGGTAAAACATAAAATATAAAGAAAAGGTACTGCACACACAGGGACTTAATGCAAAGAAAAAAGTGTTTGATTGGAAAAAATCCAACGTTTCAAGCACGGTCTGTGCTCTTCCTCAGGGACAAACCCCCATGGCCTGTGCTCTTCCTCAGGGACAGGGGGGTTTGTCCCTGAGGAAGAGCACAGACCGTGGGGGTTTGTTCCTGCGAAAGAGCACATACGTGGGGGTTTGTCCCTGAGGAAGAGCACAGACCATGGGGGTTTGTCCCTGAGGAAGAGCACATACCATGGGGGTTTGTCCCTGAGGAAGAGCACGTATGTGGGGGTTTGTCCCTGAGGAAGAGCACAGACCATGCTCGAAACGTTGGATTTTTTTCAATAAACACTTATTTCTTTATTTCTTTGCATTAAGTCCCTGTGTGTGCAGTACCCTTTCTTTATATATATATATATATCCTGAGGACGATCCCATGTGGATTGAAACATGTAGATAGTATGTCTCAATAAATAGTTGATTCGTTGGACACTGATGCTGTGAGTGCTTTCTATATACTGGATATATATATATAAAACATTAATACTGGTTTTTCCAACACCACAGCTTTTATTTGCATACCATCATTTTTGAATGGTTATAATTTTTTTGTTCGATAGTATTGCAAATACAGTTATATGACAGAAGAAAAGAGAAAATTATGATTCCAGTTTAACAGCCCAAAGTGTTTGCACAGTTCAACCTCTCTAATCTAAATACTTGTTTAGTATTGAAAAAAAACCCACTGAAAATAGATGTTCACTTGCCCAAGTACACCGAATAATACATTGTCAAGACAGAAGGCTGAGTTTTCTGTCTTTTCAATTACAAGGAAATTAATTTCGAAACACAAATAGCACATTCATTCTTTCCATTGATTTTTTTTTTTTTTGCTGCTTCAACATTTCTGCAGAGAAGCAGAACAACTCAGAAGAAAGGCCTCATAAATTGCCATCTATTGCCTCTCTAGAATTACCATTGTGTCATTATCTACAGGGCCTGGGGCTCAAAAGATTTTGGGTATAAACTGAGGGCGGATTTTATAAAATAGCAGTGTTGATAATAAAGTTGGTTTTACGTCTTAATCACAAGGACTGACCCAAATTAACCATGAATATAAACTGATACACTGTACATAATATATTATACAAGCTTTTTGAAACTTAGGACAAAACTTGTCATTTGGATATCCTAAAATGTTTTAGACCAAACATAAATTGTTTCTTTGTGTAGAAAAAAAAAATCTTCACCAGTGACCAACAGAAATAATTTATTACGGTGTGTGTTTTGATGCCATTATTTTACATCATTACAGGCCTTGTATCTTACCAGATTTTTCATTACAGTCAATGGAAAAATTAAAGTGGCAAATAAGTTCCGGGTGCGAGAAATTATGCGTTTACACCAGATTTTTACTCAGAGGTACATGATGGCTGAATATAAATACACAGGTTGATAACTACACAGTTTTTTGCACTGTGATGCCTGAAGATGTATGTGATACTTAGTTGCCGTTTTTTTACACAGCAGATTAATATCCAATATTTCATGGTTTTACTGTATATTACATATTGCAGAAGCCTATCACTGGGAAAGTGACAAGACTACTTGCCTCATCATAAACCTTATGAATTAACCTTCATGGATTAACATACAAAATGTTTATTTTAAGGAAATGAAGTGAGGGCCATAGTACCATTCCCTTTCAGCATTTAAAACAGCTTTTCCTATTGATTCTCAAAGTTTTACACTTTAATACATTAAATAAAGGGAGGCAAACAGAAGTTAAATAAAAAATACTGTATATTATCAACAGATTTCCTCCATTTATTGGGTTATTTAGACTTTTACATCTAAATGTTAGTATCATAGCATCTTATCAATGCATGTATGGAGTATTTCCTATTACTATAACCAGATGAATATTTTAGTTTTTTGCAATATCTTAAGTTTAAGAGTTTAATGTAGAGGTCAACTTGATTTTTGTCAACATTTATTTTTTGTCAACATTTTTGCCAACAACAAACATTTATTCCTCAATGGGTTAAACTCAATTTACCAGGCACACAATCAATCTCTTAGGAAAGCCAGTGTATAGTGATTATATTAATCCAGGCCTCAGAGAGCTGATGAGTGGAATTTGGATTTATATAATCATCACTGGTGTTCCAATAAGGACCACGGCACTGAATTAAGGCTTGACATGTATTTGTATTCGCAAGTGCTCCACATACCTAGACTAAGGGGCTGATTTACTAACCCACGAATCCGACCCGAATTGGAAAAGTTCCGACTTGAAAACGAGCATTTTGCGACTTTTTCGTATGTTTTGCGATTTTTTCGGATTCTGTACGAATTTTTCGTTACCAATACGATTTTTGCGTAAAAACGCGAGTTTTTCGTATCCATTACGAAAGTTGCGTAAAAAGTTGCGCATTTTGCGTAGCGTTAAAACTTACGCGAAAAGTTGCGCATTTTTCGTAGCGTTAAAACTTAACGCTACGAAAAATGCGCAACTTTTCGCGTAAGTTTTAACGCTACGCAAAATGCGCAACTTTTTACGCAACTTTCGTAAAGGATAGGAAAACTCGCGTTTTTACGCAAAAATCGTATTGGATCCGAAAAATTCGTAAAGAATCCGAAAAAATCGCAAAACATACGAAAAAATCGCAAAGTACCGATCATTACGAAAAAAAACGCAATCGGACTCCATTCGACCCGTTCGTGGGTAAGTAAATCAGCCCCTAAGTTATGCGTAATGATTTGCTGAAACAAGCTTAAGTCTACTTACCCAAGCATTACATCATTTTGTTTATGAGGATTCAAGGGCCAATGCTTTGTGAACACATTATTAAGTTTTATCAAACATGACGTGGTTTCGTTTGTCTGTGTCACAAGAACATGTAAAAGCTTCTTTTACATGTTCTTGTGCAGATGTTGCAAATCAGCTGCTAACTGAAGGGTGTTAGTGTTAATTTTATTTAATGGCAGATTTGAGTGTTAATCAATTATGCACAATTCAGCTAAAATTTCAGTTCCGCTTTTAGGGTTCCTTGAATGTTTAACACAAAATTACTAACATGGTCCTGTTAAATTTCCTTTTGATCAGGTAAAATGGGTTATACTTATTTTACTCAAGAATGACCCCTGAATATAATATGAAGGATGGGGCTACGCCAATGGTTTGCAGTAGACGTATGTTGTGGTATTTCAGGAAACAATGGCATACTTGAGCTTCTCTTACAAAGCACACCAGCCTTCTTACCAGTACTTGCGTCCTTATTCTGACAGAACTCATATATACATTGTACTAGCTTCGCTGACACTTCTCAGACAAGAGTAGGGCTGCAGACATAGCTGTCTATTGCTATTGCAGGAATCAGTTGGCTATTCTTAAATCACATGCTCCTTTCACCAAGAAAATAAGGAATAAACAATAAAAATAAGGATAAACAAAGAAAAAAATAATTGGTTTGCAGGTACTTTATAAAGCTAGATGGTCAAGCAGTATATGGTTCAGTACAAAAATACCTCCATTGTAATATACCCCACACAGAAAGCAAATTATTAATTATATGTAGGAAGCACAACAGTGTTGTGGGAGAAACTTTTGTATAGAAACAGGTAAGGTTATAGAATGACTTGTATGCCCACATTTGCTACAGATGTAACATTCTGAATATTTAGTATTAGTCAAGCCAACTCAAGTCATATGGCAGCTCCTACACATCCTTATAAATGCCACTACGTTCTCTGCTTGCAAAATCCTTTCCTGCCTATAAAAGGAATATTCCTCTTAAAACTGTGATATTATTCAGAAATTGTATCATATATATAAATGTTACATTATATTATTTGTGCCATTTTCTATTTTTGTTAAATCATCACTTGCGTCCTGTTTCTGCCTAAAACGACGGCAGCTAACAAATCTTCGGGGGCTTTTTTTTAAGCCTGCTCGCCAAAGCTTGAAGCACGTCTATATAAATGCAAATCACCTTTATTATTCTAAAAATAATATAAAGAAGCACAAAGTCATTTCTTTAACTGTAATTCCCACAGCTACCTGCATAGAATTTCGGAAAGAACAGCAAATATTCTCTAAGTGCATTATGAGAAGTGTAATTGACTTTTTATTCAAAATAATAAGCAAAAGCATATAGTAGAAACATTAATTACTTCTGCACTGGTGGATGCAAAAGCCTCAGCCCTAGGCAGGTTGTAGCACTACAGGGCACCCATTGCATTTAACTTCTAATCATCTACTTTTATTGCCAATAATAATAACAATAATAATACATATATGCTTTTAACATATTATCTAAAAAAAAATAAAACAAAAACTTACAGAAATCGCCAATTAATGTAAAGTAAAAATATAATTACCTCTCCTGTGGTGCCTGGAAGGTCACACTTGGAGTTATGACTCTTGCACATGGAGCAATAGAGAGGAAACACACAACCTATCATTATAGCCTTGCAGACTTATGTGTGCAAGATTAATTGCAATCTATAAATCAGCAGCATTAATGTAAACTGTTATTACAATTTTATATTCTTATTTACAGTTAAACAAGGGCAGTTGTGAATTATAGCTTGGCCATTTCACATAATTGCTTATGCTGTGGCAGCTGTACTTGTGCTTTGTTGGCTTTTGTTTACTATATTAATGTCTTCAGACAATCTTTTTTCTTTTTCAATTTGCCTTTTTTGTTCACTATTACTAGAGCTAAAAATACAACATTGCAGCTATTTATTTGGTTCTGGTCTTAGGAGCCAATCCTTACATGCTGGAAGGGTTGGTTTGAGGTGATCTGCAGCCACTTGCAATGTCTGCCCGTCAGGCTTGTAAGCATGTCACCAGCAGTATACATTAAAGTCACTGGATCTTTCAAAAGTAGGGATGAGTGAACTTTTTTGCCTGGTACAGTTTTACAATGAAATTCCTGGTTTCACCATGTGGTATATTTTTCTGGAAAAAAAGCTGTCACTTGTGCAGACATCATTATTATTATCATTATTATCTGCCCCTTTGAAAAGGCAAACCAGAGGGATTGGAGCCTGATTTTGAGAACTTCTGGCCTAGGGAAAGATATCTTGACAGTATGATATTGATGTAAAAGTCACCAGCATGTTTGGAAGAGATTTGAACATGGGACTCTTTTTTTATGAAGAACAGTTATAACATAGATGAATTGAGCATCTCTAACCAGGAAGGGCAATGAATATGCTATTGTTGAGCTAGAGCTACTGTCATCTCTAAAGGTGGAATTAGCTGCAGGATTCCAACGGCCTGTGTCAATGGATGCAACTAACATGTACCTAAAGAATCTTGTGCACGCATCATTTTAACAGCAATTGACACACTTTTCAGTGCAAATGAATAAAATTCATACAACAAACTTTCTTCCACAACACAGAATTCTCTCAACACATTGCTCCTTGGTACCACTGTGTTCCGCCACTAAGAAAACTTGTACAACTGTAGAATCTTCCCTGAATTGGAATGATCACAAGCCACCACAGTACTTTGCTGCAAACAACTGTTTTTTTTTACCCCAGCTGATAAATAAACAGTTGTTTGCAGCAAATACTGCAGTGATTTGTGCTCATTCTACTTCAGTGAAGATTCTTTATTTGATTCATGTCACCCCCTTACAATTACATTGGAATTATAGGGGAATGTACTGCATTATGGGTAAAAAACATGGCAATTGTATCCAAAATTGCACTTGGCACATTGCGTTGAACACCTGTAAATAAGCCCTTTAGTCTCAGATGTTTACTGTTTTTCTGTTAACAACCTTGAACTTTAATACACATTAAGTTAACAAATTGCAATTGTAACATTGATATCTGTTGAAACAAATCTAGTGGTTTCTCTCCTTACTATCTAATATGTCTAATAATGCATATGCAGCTATAATATTTTTGGGGGGCAGAGTTATTACAATCCTACTATGTTTTAAAAAGTATATTTTTGTTTGATTTAAAATTTTTAACCACTGTAAGTGTAGCTGGGCAATTAATAAATGTCTTTTTAAAATGATAAGAGGTTTCCAATGTATAGTAAACCCCAGAAGCATACCTGAGCAGAAGGGGGGCATGAATAGGGAGGTCCAGGGGGACAGCACCCGACCAGGAAGGTCAGTGTAGCTGGCACACAGTGTGGAGACAGCAGAGTGACATCACAGGCTAGGTGAGGGGGATATAAAGGAACCGAGAGTGGGTACCACTTCCTCTTTCAGCACAGGACACCATAGGAGCATCGCAAAAGGTTGTTTTCCCACCCCCCCACCCCACTTCTCTGATGGGTACATAATAATGTTTTTTAGGGTGTGTTAATGCTGTTAATTCTCGCAGCTTTCGGCGGTGGATTGAAGGCTGTGGAATGAAAAATGCAAGTTTTATGGGCTCTGGAGAGCTTGTTGGATTGGGTGTAGTGGGCCGCTTGGGCATGGGGTCTCTTGGTAGCAGAGCACCATCAAGACTGTGTATTGCAGCCGATGGATAATCTAGCGCACAGGATGGTAATCCCAGGACCACTTGCCCGGTGGCATTAGGCTAGGTTAAAAACTGGTTAGGGTTAATACAAGTGGCATACTGGTTAAAAAAGTTGTACGATTTGCAAAATGTTAATAAAAAATGTTGGTGTAATGTTTGAGTGCATTATTTGGAAATAAAATCTGCTGCAGCCAGTATTATCCAACAAAAAGTTTGGTGCAATTATTGATGGAATTATTGATGGAATTAGGGTATAAGATCAAAAAAAATGAACGAAGGGTAGAGGTACAAAAAAGGTAACTGACCCATCTGGCCTTCCTTTGTGCATTATCTTGTTTCTTCTTGCAGAATCAAAATACAGTTGTAGAAATGTGAGACCACACTGGCTAGTACAGGTATAGGACCCATTATCCAGAATGCTCGGGACCAAGGGTATTCCGGATAAGGGGTCTTTCCGTAATTTGGATCTCAATACCTTAAGTCTACTAAAAAATCAATAAAACATTAATTAAACCCAATAGGATTGTTTTGCATCCAATAAGGATTAATTATATCTTAGTTGGAATCAATTACAAGGTTCTGTTTTATTTCTACATAGAAAAAGGAAATCAGTTTTAAAATTCTGAATTATTTGATTAAAATGGAGTCTATGGGAGTCGGGCATTCCGTAATTCGGAGCTTTCTGGATAACGGGTTTCCGGATAAGGGGTCCGATACCTGTACTGAAAATGCATCTCTCCTTTGCTGAAAATGCATCTCTCCTCTGCACTGCTGATCCCGACACCATGTTGTAGTATTCAACTCTCCTCCTGCTAAAACTGCATTTCCAACAATGTCTTGCACATTTCAGTGGTTCTCCTTCTTTACAGGTCTGATAATTACAGAACATGTCAATATTCTCACTTGCATTGTTTTCTGATACAGGTATATTCCTAGGATTTGACTTTCTTCCCCATACTGGGTTAACTATTAAATATATTTTGGCTGCCTCTAACTTACAGGGATAATATCTCAGCATACAGACAGATGCAGAGAATTCATAACATCTTGTGACATTTAACATGTTATTAGGTTTTACCACTGAGATATAACTTGGTGGGGCTGATAGGTTTGAATGCTATAACTAAACATCTCATTTTAGAAATCAGTTGCTGGTATTTTTGCATAATTTAAAATGTACAAAAGGAATTAAGGCCCATAGGTATATCATTTTTCAAATACCTAAACTATATTGCTCTGCTCTGTTGAAAACCCCCTTCAAGCTAAACATTCTGCATCAAAACACAGAAACTTCCTACACAGGGACCTACACCTTTCAATTTCTTATTCCAGCAAGATTATTTTTTTTTAATTAAACATAGCCTGCAACATCTTTCAAACCAGTGGGTGTGTAAAGGGCTAATGTACTACAAGCTGTAAATGCTTCCACGCAGTTAAAGGAATAAATTAGGGATATGGGAGCTGTGCATGAGAGCTTGGCTGCCTAAACTCTCTGCTCTGTATTTATTTCCAGTGATGGTATTACACTGCTGTCAGTGCTCCAAACAAACAGCATAATCAAAAACCCAGCCCAAGGCCTTTTACATTACATATATAAAAATTAACCATATTTTATTTTGGAAACACTATTATTTTATTTCCATTCCAGATTAAAACTTCACAGAACAAACAAACAATCTGCCATGTTTAATGTATTCTTATTTTGTTAGGCCTAGAGGGAGAAACAACGCGGTGCAGAAATAGGTCCACATAATAATTTGGATTTTTGTTCTGGATTTAGAATAATCATTTCTGTGCCTCTGTCCCATCTTCCTCTCCAGGCTCCATGTACAATTATTTTGTTATTTTCTACAAAAAATATTTTTTTTCTAAAATAACTATTTTTAAAATAATAGCAATATTGGATATTGAATTATGCTAAAGTCAAACGTGTAAATTATGGCACAAGCTGATCTTACGTATCTATTAAATATTTTGTATGCCTTAAGAACTTCGGCAGAGTGATAGAACATTGTCAAACGCAATGTAAAGGGCAACTTCACTCAAGCAAAACCTAAGCTTTTTGAAAAGTAAACATAATTTTAAGCATCTTTGCAATATACATCAATTAAACATATGCAGCCTTTTAATGATTTTCAATGTAATATGGTTTGGAACAGTTACCTAAGCCTGGCCCCCTGTTCTCCCTCTGGCTTACAACTTTGAGACTCAAAGAAATGTAGCAGGAGTCGACTGTCCTCAGTCTGCATCCTCCAAATCCCACAATGCACACGCGATGTCAATAAGGAGAGGAACATCACAGTGAAATGCATGGTGGGTTATGTAGTTCCTGCATGTTGTCTGTAAGCTGTGGATAAGTTGTTACAATTTGTAACATCAACGCTTTAGTCCCTCCTCCCCTGCCAGGATTTCAAATGATGCAGAAAGAGAAGAACTTTTGTAGCTGGATTTCATATAAAACTGGTATTTATTTATACTTTTTGTAGGAACAGGGGTTCCTGTGTTGTGTGGCGCTCCAGAAGCCAGACTTCCCCTTTAAGAACATAGTAAAGGTTCTTGGTTCAGTGCAGTCCTTGTTGTTTATAGCATGAAGTTTTTAGCATAGAACTACAAAATATACATTTAAGTAATTATTCCATAGAGTTTTAGCTGATGAATTGTTCAAAGATACATGTTCATTAACAAGTGTTATTAGCAGTCCATGGAAATTGTGATCACACTGGTGCTGCTCAGTAATTTAATTCAGAATATGAGACTAAGGGGCCGATTCACTAAAGGTCGATAAAACGAGAGCTATTTATAGCATTAAAAATGTTATAGTTTCTTATTTTTTGCGACAATGCTCGATTCACTAACAGGACAGGCGTCATAATTAAGACGCAATGTTCTTTGCGTTATTTAACCATTACTTTCTAAAAACTACTGTTCTGAAAATTGTGTTGGCAGCTAACCAGGAGTATCTCTCAATTTGCAGAATGGCAGTAAAATAAATAACATAAAGAAAAAAAGGCAACACATAAGCAGGTAGAACATTACAAACTATAAACCAACCATAGCAGATTCAATTAAAATTAAATTTCACTGAACACTTAACCCTTGTCATAATTACTGGTACTATAACATTATGTTTCAGTAGACCTATAAAGTACTCTTTATTTACATTTCAGTTGTAACCTTCCAGTGTTACTGTGACTCTTCCTCCTTGTTGGCACCATTTCTGTTTTATATCATCTTCTTGATCCCACAAACAAATCAGCAAAAGGAATTCCTTCCTGCCCGCAGCTAGAACACAAGGCTGTCCAAACTGCAGTCTAAAAGAGTTAATCAGATCTCTTTCAAAATTGCTTTTTGCCTTTTCTGGGGGTTAGGGGAAGAAATGGGACCAAGACAGGAAGTACACATTTTTACATACAAATATTTTATACAGCATAGATTCTAAACCCATTGGCACGCTCAGAAGGATGGAATCACAGGTAACAGTTCAGTTCAGTAATTGATTTTACAGTACATACTTCTTCAAAATAGGGCAGGCAACTTTAGACACTACACTTTTTTTAATTTGATCTCCCCCTGGTGTAATATAAGACTGGAATTAAGGATGCTATAACTTGGCTAAAAATCACACCATTTTTGTGTTTCTTTTTTGTAAATTTGGATAAACATTTAAACAAAAGCCAAGCTAAATCTGAACCCAAAACTAATTTGCATTTGCAAACATTTAAAAATATTGTGTCATCTAAAAAATTTGGATTTCAACTTTAAAGGCACATAACCACATAACTTTATGGGTTATGATTGGTTTAGCTAAACACTAAGGATTTGGTAAATCTTATTCCTGGAAACCTTCCTGGATTAGGTACCTTAAATTATTCTAGTGCATGTTCTCTTGTTAGCGATATAAAACTAGTGACAGTATTTAAAGCTAAACAAACAAACCCATCATGTTTAAACATACACTATTTGGCCAAAAGTATCTGGACACCCCTTTTCTCAGTTGGAAAGAGTTTCAAACTGCTTCTGGAAGCAATATCATAACAGGAACCATTTAAGGGGAGATCAGCTACACACAAGGCTAACATCACCAAGTGCCAGCTGGATTGGTGATACAGCAATTCTAGACTAATACGTGTTGGGCTTTCATTCAGAGAGATTCTAAAACTATCCCTGTGCTGCTTACAAAATTTAAACTGTTTCAAAATTAATATATTTTAACAAGTGCAATATATTCTAATAATCATAAGCGCATACAGAAACACAAATTGCATATCTAATTGGGTCTTTATTAAAAGGGGACCCCCAAAGGCAAAGACAATCTCTGCTATTTACAGTAATATAGAATCATTATCCACTAAAAACTTCATAAGCATATGTCTTAGCATAAGACAGCATGTCCCAGCTGACATAAACTTGTCTATTTATCACTAACAAAAAAATAAATATACACACATTTTGCAACATCACATTATTCTCTTGTGTTTGTCTTGCATGTCATTACCTTACTACTAATATAAGGTCAGGATGTCTCTATATGATGCAACCTATACGGATACTTAGACATGGTCCAAGTAAAATATTTTCTGTCATCATGAACTGATAAATATTTATTCTTACTTTTTTATTCTGCATTGATGAAAAGGGTACAGATTTTTCTTTATCCAGTTAGGGCAGGGATATTTTGTTCAAACTTTACTGCTACAGTCACAAAGTATTTTAACATTTAGCCTTTATTTTTCAAGATCTAAAACGTTATTATATATTTTAGGCTGTACCACCTAAAAAGTTTTTGCTATAAATCACTCAAGTCAATTTAAATGAGTAGTATTAACTGCAGCTAACTGGAGTTAGCATCCTCAGCTAATTTGGCCAGGTCACCATATGAACAGGTCTTTAATGAATTCATTGATGTGATGGGCCAGATTAAGCTAACCAAATATCCAGGTCAAGAATGACCCCTTTTATCTGTCTTTAGCACGATAGTTTGCAAAGACAGTATGATGACCAAATAAAAAACCCAAAGTGTTAAATATACTTCTCGGATACAACTTAATTTACAAAAATATCTTTTAATCACTGTTCCTTCCATTTCCTCATTCAGTCAACATCCTACCCAAGTAGCTACTGCAGGAGTGAATGACTTGACTGTGGTTTGCAGATAATAATGTAAAGCAGCGAGGGGAAAATGTTATAAAACAGATAACAGTTTTGGGTAATGTCTAAAAAATATAGCACACAGAAATATAAGATCGATGTACTACAAAACACAGCTGCCAAAAAAGAAATACAATTTGTATTTTTTAAAGTTTTCATTTTTTTCCTAGGTAATCCAACAAATTATATAAAACAGCAATATCTAGAGACAAGAAGAAAAAGTGTAACAGACAGGTACTTTGCCACATGGATATAATAGAGTAAAAAAACAGTAAATTAAAGAGACCAGTTTTGTTGCTAATTCATGAGGCTATAGGAAATGGGATTTTAGTTAGGAGAAAAGAATAACTGAAAAACTAAAATCTGCAGCAAACAGTTCTGTAAATCATCTGAATATTTTGCTTCCCGAGCTAACATGACAAACTCCATTTACGCGTGAAATATTGTATTGTTGTAGAAACATATTTCTTATAAGGATATATGATATGAGCGGATTTGCAGACTATGCTTTACTGAAAATATATTATTGAAAAGTTCTACTGTAGCAAAATCTGTTTGGAACTTTTATTATCCTATATGTTTCAACAAAGCTGGCTATTTACAAGGAAAGATTCTGTTGCATAAAATTGACAAATCCTGACTAGCTCCATTAAACATTTTTACTCAAATCAGCCCAACTAGCAAATCTCATCAATCAAAGGATATATATTCCCAACTCATTAAGCTTGATTCACTGACATTTTTTAATAGTTTCTGCCTGTTAAATTGTAATTACCTTATGCTAACATTTGCATGCTGATATTTTGCTTATATTCCCACATCTGCTATACTTGTGTTACTCACTGCATAATTTATTTCATGTATTTCAAGGGAAAGGTCCTGTGTAAATTTTACATTTACTGTCATTTCATGGCCCTCGTTACACCAAAAGTGGGGAAAGGTGCAAAGGTTCTTTGTACCTTGTCCTGTATGTTTCACCATGAGACACAACTATTTGGGGTATACAGAAAGGGGGGGACAAAGGATTCCCCTGGAATCCTCAGAATGGAATTATTCAGAATGCACAAGCTGGGGGGGCACTGGGTAGCCCTATAATAATCACCTGCCAAATGGAAGGCACACATGTGAGCTGCATTCAGTCTTGGGCCAGATTACTTATTCCATACATAGTGTAGTGTGATTCATTCATCTGACAGTGGCATGAACATAACTGTTCCCTGTATTACCTATAAGGGGCACACTTTTGCATGACAATAGATATCTTACCAAGGTGTAGCCTATAGCAGCATGCCACTCTATGACATCATTATACTGTCTATTCCCTCAGTGCTTCTGCATTATTACCTATAAACAGGGTAGGAATAAAGGTTATTTTTGACCCTACAAGGGTTGCAGAGGAAGCACCATTGAATGAGGTCAGTCTACCTCGTTGAGAGTCTGTAGAGTATCAGTAATGGTGGTTAGCACAAGTAACTGAACCTTCGAGCTAGGAGAGTACATTCCCTGGATATAAGCCTGTGTAACATGAACAATGCAGCTGATAATAAAGTATAAGCCAACAAGGTGAGTACATTGAGCTCATTTGAACTGGAAGCCATCTCATTATGTGTCAAAAAATCAGAATCCTTTTTGACTGGGCAGGTTAGCAGATATCTTATGCTGACGTGGAATGACTGGTGTACACTGCCATTGGTTGATATGCCTATTGAGAAATCCAGTAAACCATTTATCAGCTGATTACAGATTACCCATATTTGTGCATTACTTAAAGGGGACCTGTCATCCTAAGACATAACTCCAAATTATGTTCTATATTGTTAGTTAAGCAAAATAAACTTTACTTACGCTATATAAATAATATAAATCTTGTTTCCTTCCGTCTTGGAATTACTCAATCAAAGCAAGCAGGCAGGCACCATTTTGTGGACACTGTTATGAAGGCAAACTTTGTATCACCCCAAAATCTTGCATATGTGCCAGAATGGGGGACCAGATGCCCAGGCCCATGCACTGGCTACACAATTAGATAATGAGAAGGGAGGGGAAAGTGAGATGTGCAGTGACATCTAGGTAGTGCTGAACGGAAAGTTATTGTCTGCCCCGCCTCTATGCCTAAGGCATAGAGGTGGGGCAAGCAATATATGATTGACAGCTGGGATTTTTAAATGCCTTTATAATGGGTTTGGATGTGTTAATATAAAAATGAATTTGGGTTTCATGTTTAATTTGAAAAGGACTTTTATTATACAGCTTTTTATGTCTGGGTGACAGGTCCACTTTAACTATTTTCCCATGTATGTTGCTGGATTATATATTGCATTATATACATTATATTGTAAAGACAGCCTTTGGCTTACTTCCTCATAGGCAAAATTGTCCTCCAATAGAGATTATACACAATTTTAATATAAATGTAACTATATGTACAAACATTAATACTAACTGTAGATATTAATATCACAATAGCCTTGGATACTATACTTGTTTGAGAACTCATCCAGGCCCCTCTTAAAGGCATTAACAGAATCTGCCATTGAAACGTCACTAGGAAGGACATTCCACAACCTCACTGCCCTCACCATGAAAAACCCCCTACGCTGCTTCAAATGGAAGTTGAAGTTCCTCTAATCTAAAGGGTTGGCCTCTGGTGCGTTGATTTATGGGGAAAAAAGAACACCCCCTACCTGCCTATCATCCCCTCTGATGTATTTGTACATAGTAATAATGTCCCCTCGCAAGTGCTTCTTTTCCAGAGAAAACAACCCCAACCTCGACAGTCTAACCTCATAGCTTAAATCTTCCATCCCCTTTACCAGTTTAGTTGCACGTCTCTGCACTCTCTCCAGCTCATTAATATCCTTCTTAAGGACTGGAGCCCAAAACTGCACTGCATACTCAAGGTGAGGCCTTACCAGAGACATCCCTTGAGTCAATGCCCTTTTATATACAAGACAGCACTTTATTTGCTTTAGTAGCCGCCGAATGACATTGCCTGGAATTAGACAACTTATTATCTACAAAAACCCCCAGATCCTTCTCCATTAAGGATATCCCCAACAAACTACCATTTAGTAGATAGCGTGCATTTATATTATTTCTACCAAAGTGCATAATTCTGCACTTGAACCTCATTTTCCAGTTTGCTGCCCAGTTTTGTCAAATCGCTCTGCAAAGCGGCAGCATTCTGCTTGGAACTTAAAATAGAAACAGTACTCTCTATGCCCACCTCCAGGTCATTAATAAACAAGTTAAAAAGTAAAGGACCAAGGACTGACCCCCGCGGTACTCCACTAACCACACTGGTCCAATTAGAAAATGTTCCATTTATCACCACTCTTTGTAATCTATCCTTCAGCCAGTTCTCTATCCAATTACAAATAACTAAGTCCATTCCAGCATCAAGGTTCCTGCTCACCTCCTCATAAAAGGCGACCAAATTAGTCTGGCAAGATCTGTTACGCATAAAACCATGCTGGCACAAACTTATAGTATTGTGAACTGCAATGTATTCAAGTACCCTATCCCTTATTACCCCTTCCAAAAGCTTTCCTACTACTGATGTTAGACTAACAGGCCTATAGTTTTCAGGCTGAGAATGGGATCCCTTTTTAAATAATGGCACCACATTAGCAATATGCTAGTTTCCTGGCACCATGCCAGACCTCAATGAATCCTGAAAAATTAGGTTAAGAGGCTTGGCAATCAAAGCGCTAAGCTCGTATAATACCCTGGGATGAATCCCATCCGGTCCTGGACCTTTGTTTACTTTTACATGTTCAAGTCTCTTTTGAATTCCCTCCCGAGTGACCCGTGCATCAGTAGCTATATTACTAGAACTGGGCATATTAAAACAGAAGCCTTCATTAGGTGGCTCCTCAGATGTATAGACAGATGAAAAATAAGAGTTCAAAATTTCTGCTTTTTCCCATTTTCCCTGTTCTCATCAACCAACTCCCCCCCCCCCCCCCCCGTGATAATAAGGTTCCCACCCCTTCTTGCTTCATTTTTTTATTATTCACATAATTAAAAAATATTGCAATACCCCTTTCCATCTCTATTTTAGCTTGCCTGATTTTTTGCTTTTTTGCATACTTTATTTGTTTCCATGTACCTGATGAAAGTTTCTGCTGTCCCAGCTAACTTGAATGCTTTAAAAGCATGTTTTTTCTTACCAACCTCAACACTAAATAGATAAAGATACATAGATGATGATGATAGATAGATAGATGATCGATAGATAGATAGATGATAGATTGATAGATAGATAGATATAAAGATTATGTTCTCTTTTGATTACAAAGCCGGTCTCTCTTACATTGCAACTGTTGCAGCTCTTATCATGCAGCAAAGGAGCAGGGTAAAAATGAACAGTGCACATTTTCAGCATAGCAGAGACATATACAGTTTATAGATTGTGTAGCAGAGTAATCAGTGCATCTGGACAAGGCATAAAGGTCTAATTAAGGTGGTCTAAGAATGATGCTTCATATGTGACATGTTGCAAACCGATTATCAAATCAAATCAGTATTCATCAGTTGGTAGGTTAATTTGCTGAGAATGTTTGAACTATGCCAGTGAATTCAGTTCCCATATGACAAGCATAATTAAGTTGGGCTGCAAGATACTCAGAGCTGGTGATAAGTTAGAGTTTTTATTAACAGAGCATGAGCAGTGATAAGAAGAAGCAACAAAGTAGATTTCAAATCTGCTTCAATTTTGTCATATGGAAAGCTTGTTACTGAAAGGAGCAGACACACACTGATGCAAGTTGCATCTTCCAGACACTGATCAGAACCATTAAGAACACAGATTTGCACAAGGCTGTAAGGAAAGAAAATTAGACCAACCTCTGAAGCCAGAAATAATTACAAATAAAATTTGCCACAAACTGGCAAGTTTTTTAAAAGAAAAAAATGGATTTTATAAAGTATCAGTGACAAATGGTGGCAGTGTAGTCTTAGTTGAATTATAAAAATACAAATATGAAATTGACAAGAAAGAACATTCTTAATTCCTTTTGATAAGTAAACAGTAAATGCTGCCATTAAAGTGTAAATGACAAGTTCCGTTTTATCTGGTTTTGTACATAAGACTATTATTTAGAACAATTTGTTTTAAGTCATTATGTATTATTTTTAGCAGAATAAAATTCAATGTCTTTGAAAGTTTTCCACAACAAAAATATATATTTTTTTCAATTACAACCTCTCTACATAAACCTCAACGCACATGTAGTGCATACATTAACAGACTTTTCTATACACTCACATATATAAATACACTTATATCCACCTTTCTATATACTTACATATATAAACTATATATACCAACACAAGAAGAGAACTAACTGTAGATATTAAGATCACTTTAGCCTTGGATATTATGCTTGTTCTGGAAATCTAACAAGCCTCTTTAAAGGAGAATGCAAGTCAAAATTTAAAAAGCATACTGCCCAATAGTCCTCCTATTGTTTAGTAAAAACGCCACACTTTTGGCTCACCTAATCAAATATTTACTCAGTCACACTTACTTCACATTTTCTAGAACAGGCAGCCATCTCTAAAAAGGTATTCTCCCTTCTTTTCCCTCCTTGCTTCATACTGCACATGTGTTTCATTTCCTCCCCCCCTCTGCCAGATCCACTTCTGATTGGCTGGTGGGCATGTGTAGCTCAGAACAGGAGACAGGATCAAGTTACACACATCTCAGAGAAGCAAGCAGGGATCTGGGAATTTAGATATGCAGTAAGTACTTAAAAAGAATGTCTTTAGACTTACTTTTAATTTATATTAACCTTTCATTGTCCTTTAAAAGGCATTAATAGAATCTGCTTCACTGCCCTCACCGTGAAGAACCACCTATGCTGCTTTAAATAAAATGTATTATCTTAATTCTAAAGGGGTGCCTCTTATTCTTTGATCCTTTGGAGGGAGGAAAAAATATCAGACTATCTGCCTATAATGTCCTTTAATGTATTTGTAAAGAGTCAACATCAAACCCTTTACGAACACCTTCTCTCCAGCTCATTAATATTATTATTAGGGACTGGAGCCCAAAACTGCACTGCATACTCAAGGTGAGGCCTTACTAGGGACCTATAGAGGAAAAAATAAGCTTTCTTCCTTTAAGTAAATGTTCTTTTTTATGCAAGAAAGTTCTTTATTTGCTTTAGTAGCCACTAAGTGACACAGTGCCACAGCTTGTTATGCACAAAAATCCCCAAATATTATGTCCCCGGTCAATATTGTTTAATTCATAAACTAACCTTCTTTGTGATATTGTGTCAAGACCTTGGCAAATTTGAAGTAGATCACATCCTCTGCCAATCCAGAGTCTAGGTTTTCACTCACTTTCATATACAGTGCTGTCCAACTGGACCCGCGACCCCCCTCTGTGTGGCCCCCCACCTGTCTGGCTGCTTTGATGGCTTACTCTTGTGTAAGCTTTAAATGGTATCAGTACTGTGATTAACTCCCCCCCTTGCATGGTTCTCACCTCAGATTCAGGCTGTAATCAGGCTGTATTGTTTAAATATGTAATCCCCTGTGTTGTTCACACCTTTTAATCTCTGCATTGTTCACCCCCTGCAGTGTTCACACCTCAGGCTCAGGCTGTAATCACCCACATTGTTCCCCTGTTCACACCTCAGGAGCAGTAGAAACCCACAAATAATCCCTGCACACTACAAAAAGAACATATACTGAGGTGGTACTTCAATTAAACATTTTTTTTAATATATAGTTATTGTGCAGACTGTAGGAGCAGTGCCAGCATTGTGTCACTGTAGGCTGCCTGTGTGTGCCATACACACAGGCATCATAGGACAAGCAGAGTATGGCACACACAGGCAGGGTAGGGAAGGCAGAGTATGGCACACACAGGCAGAGTATGGCACACACAGGCCAAGTATGGCACAAACCAAACACAGTGAAAGTATGGCACACACAGGCAGTGTAGGGAAGGCAGAGTATGGCACACAAAGGAAGGGTATGGCAGGCAGAGTATGGCACACACAGGCCAAGTATGGCACAAACCAGCCAAGAATGGCAAACACAGTGAAAGTATGGCACACAGGCAGGGTAGGGAAGGCAGAGTATGGCACACACAGGCAGGGTAGGGAAGGCAGAGTATGGCACACACAGGCAGGGTAGGGCAGGCAGAGTATGGCAGGTTTTTGCTGTACTACAACCATTAATATGGGTATGGTCATGTGATAACATGGGTGTGGTTTCAAGTGGGTGCGGTTTCAAAAAGGGGAGTGGTCAAAACTGGCTTCCATTATCGGCCCTCCACCACGTAGGTTGGAAAAATTGCGGCCCTCGGTACAACAGAAGTTGGACAGCACTGATATAGAAGGTAATTTATTTAGTTTGGCAAGATCTATTACACATAAAACCATGCTGGCACAAACGCAAAGTATTATAATTTGCAATATATTCAGGTATCCTATTCCTTATTACCCCTTTCAAAAGCTTTCCTACCACTGATGTCAACAGGCCTATAGTTTTCAGGCTGAGAATGGGATCGCTTCTTCAATGGTGGCACCATGTTTGCAATTCACTATGCCAGAAAACAAAAAATTCTGAAATATTAATTTTAGCTAAGCTCTTTTCGTACCCTTGGATGAATACCCTCTGATTCTGGACCTTTGTTTACCTTTACATGTTGTAGTCTCTTTTGAATTTCCTTCAGAGTCACCAATCTATTAATAGTTATTATTAGAATTGGGTCTATTAAAAAAACCTTTATAAGCTGGTTCTTCAGATGTGTAGACAGATGAAAAATAACTCTACATTTATCGAACTTGTTCATTAACAGCTTGTTCATTAGTGTCATATGAGATTCAGTGTTGACAAATGTAAAGTTATGCACCTGGGATGTAAAAATATGCCAGCCCTTTCTACGCTTAATGTATTTTAAATACATTACCAGTTGATGTAAAGGATGATATTCGATGATTCTAAGGGGCACATTTACTAATCCACAAACGTCCGAAAAGCGCCCGAATGCGTTTTCTTCGTAATGATCGGTATTTTACGATTTTTTCGTAAATTGTTGCGACTTTTTCGTAGCCGTTATGACTTTTTCGTAAATTGTTGTGACTTTTTCGTAGAGTTACGACTTTTTCGTAGCCGCCGCGCCGAGTACGAAAGTTTCCGATTCATTCAAGCTTCAGTATCGTGACTTTCCTTGGGCCAGGTTGGAGCTGCAGAGTGCCATTGAGTCCTATGGGAGGCTTCCAAAATCATGCAAAGTCTGAAAGTTTTGCCCACCGTTTACGAGTGCTCAATATGGAAAAGTCGCGACAATATAGGAGCAAATCATAACGGCTACGAAAAAGTTGTGACAATGCGGGCAAGACGTAACGGCTACGAAAAAGTCGCGACAATTCACGCAAGTTGTAACAGCTACGAAAAAGTTGCGACAATTTACGAGAAAGTCGCAACGGCGACGAAAAAATCGCAAAAAATACGAAAAAGTCGCAAAATGTTCGATTAGTAAATATGCCCCATACTATAGTTAATTTTAAAATTAGTAGTTTCTTCACTAAAAATTAGAGGTTGACTTTAGGAAGTCAAATTCTAGGTTGAGTTACAGTACAATAAATAGTAAGTTATAGCATATGCTGCTACTTTATAATGCAACTTGTTTTCCTTCATTATCTGTATTTTTCCTTATGCTTGCTTAGAAAGTTTCTAATTTAGTACAAATAAAATTGTGCACAGTGGGAATCCTGTCTTTTACCATTACTTTTTACTTTTACAGATGTATGATGCTATAATGACAACATTTCTTTTATAATGTTAATGCCAAAGCATGTTCTAGGGTTGCCTGCAATTGTTCCAGGTAACTCTATCAAATGTTTTCTTGGCATCCTTTGAAATTATCATTGATTTTTGCTTTTGTTTCTCTGCTATTACTATTACAGTTTGAATTCTGGTAGTATTATGTTTACCAACCCTACCTTAAACAAAACTTGAATGGTCGGTATAAATAATTTTAGGAATGTAAGTTTTAATCCTGTTTGCTATAAGTTTTACAAATAGCCTTTGATCAATATCTATTAATGAAATCTGACTATGGCTACCACATTCTAAATGGTCTTTTTCTTGTGTTGGAATTATTGTTATATGTGCTTTCTGTGATTGGTGATTGGAGTTTTACAGCTGATATTTTGATTATTACAACCATGTAAATAAATAGGGTTTAAGCTTGTAGCAAATATTTATAGTTGTGTTCTATTCTATGCACAGGTACTCAGGGACGGATTTCTGAATAGGGCGCACCAAGGCTATCCCCTTTTTCCGTCCATCCACATCGACCTCAATGGACCTAATGGACCTTATGAATATTATAGTCTGATTTTTTTATATATTTTAGAATTTTGCAAAGTAGCAGTTATTGAGAAGACATAAAAGCATTTATGTACATTTGCAATGTACTGTATACTCAGTGTGCAAGGGACGTCTGTGTAATATTTACCTATCTGAGCCTGGGTTCCTCCCTAGTTTCATTTGCTTGATTTCCTCTAGTGTTCTTTTTTTATTGCAAGGAAAATCTTTCCAAATTTTGCTTTTTTCTGTTTTCTATTAGATTCTGCCTCTTGTTTCTTCATTTTTTTGCAACATTGTGAAATGTATTGTATTGTATGTATTGTATTGAAATGTCTACTTTCTTTTTCATTATTACACTGTAGCTTGAAAAAAACAATTCAGGGAAAAGTTTTGCACTAATGCACGCTAGGCATTTACAGAATATCAGGGTATGATGAGAACTAGATGATTGTTATTTACTGATAAAAAAACAAAGATATATCTTTAGTTATAAACAAAAATCTATGACTATTTCCTCCATCACAGCATATCCTTCTAAATACAGAGAATATGACAGTGTCAAGATATACATTCTCTCTTACTGCTTTCAAATTTATAGTGAATTGTACAGTTCCTTTGTTCACAGTGAATTGGAATTTTCTATATACTTATCTATATAAAATGTTATAACTGAGCATCATTGTTCATATTTTCCCATAATCCTTGGTTTTGACAGTAATGAGTCATACCTGGGAGCGACACTGTCCCTTCAATTCTCTATCTATGAAATGCTCACAATGAACATTGCCTTTGGGCTGATATAGATGCACAGTTCAAACAATCTGCTGGTTTGTATGCCTGTCTAAAGAGTAGATTTCAGCAGTGCTCCGACAGGATCTGTGGCATTGACATTTCTACCTCCTGATCAAGGAATCCCACAGCTATAGCCTGCTGTAAAATCCTATTTATAATAACCGAGCTGACATCCTAATGCTATGCTGTTCAATAAAAAAAAATTTTCTAGTAGTTAAATTGCAGTCCCTTATACAGAAGTTATTTATATCAAGTCCAAAGTATTTTAATTTGGTGTCTAGATTTTTCATGCTGAATTACTCAACATGAAATGGCAGCTTAACATATAAAATAATAGGTATGTAATCCTATATATATAACAGAGCTGGACTACAAAGACACTTGTTGTCGTTGGTAGTGTCCAATTTTGCATAACTTACCCACTTAGACACTTGTAGCCTAGGACCTGGATGTGCTATGCTGGAGTGTCTTCAACTCAGACACCTCAACAGAAACTGTAAAGTATTTTGGAAAATGGTCTAATTGGGAAATGAACTATCCCACCAAGTACAAAGTGCTCCTAAAATAATGAATGCCTTCAGGGAACCAATGTAGACGTCTGGGAATACACTAATTAAACTTAAAAGGATGTTCAGCAGTACTTTTGCTGAAGATGGCATTATGACAGTTCTAGACAATAAGTAATAGTGTTCCATGTTTTTCCCACAACAGTTTAGGTCAAACACCTTAAACACTGCTGCCAGAATTCTCCTCCTCTCATCCAGGAGAGTTCAGGCCCTTCCCCTGCTAAAGGCCTTATCGTGGCTTCCTATCAAACAAAGAATATCCTACAAACTTCTTCTCCTAACCTTCAAGGCCCTCCATTCCTCTGCTCCTCACTACATCTCGTCCCTTGTGTCTCCGTATGTTCCCGGCAGACTCCTTCGTTCCTCGCAGAGCAATCGTTTGGTTGCGCCCCCCACTACTACTGCGGTTTCCCGCCTTAAACCTTTCTGCCTTGCTGCCCCTTACATTTGGAATTCCCTCCCTGATGTCCTACGGAGAGAATCCTCCCCCAGTCTTTTTAAAACTAAGGTTAAAGACTACCTTTTGGAGCACTCGCCCATCACCTGATCTGGGAACTGGCACTTATATTGTAATGTCACCCACTGTGACCTACAGCACTTATATTTGCCTATTTGTGTCTGTTAGTTACCCCTCCCATATAGATTGTAAGCTCTACGGGGCAGGGACCTCCTTCCTCTTGTGTCCTCGACTCTTAACTTATTGCTGCTGTATTTATCTGTATTTATTATTATACTTTGTATTTATCTATTATCTTATTAACACCCTGTTTGTATTAATGTATTCTACTGTACAGTGCTGCGTACATAAGTAGCGCTTTATAAATAAAGATATACATACATACAACACCTTAGCAAAGCCCCATGACCCTATCATTCGCTAGATTAGACTGGTGAAAGAAATGGCACAACACTGAGCAGCCTTTAATAACTGAAACATTAACAACAGAAAGGCAAAGGACTAGGATAGTTTACTAATTTAATTGTGTGTACATGACATGGTTAAACTTACCATTTTAGCAAATTTTTCATTTTTGTTTTCTTCACTTTGAGATATAAATATGATTACTTGCCATAAGTGCTACCTTGCACACCTACACTATAAAGAGAATTTTATTCTATTCAGCTTCAGCCTGTTAACAACCTTTCAGCAACTCACAGAGCAATACTCAAATCTGTTCCTCATTCATATCGATCACACAGTACACTTCAGTGCATTAGGAGGCCGTTGGTGTTGCTCCTTGGCCCTTCTCTGATTATAGGTGAATTCCTCTAGCAACAAACTAGCTTTGTTTTCATTCACAATAATTTCATGAATAATTAATGCAAGGTTTTTTTCTTGCGAACGTGTTAATTGATATGCAGCACAACAAACAGTCATCAATGAGACTCTCATGCGCTTAATGGAAGGTGGCGGTGGGGTGAGTTAACCATTAATATGCTGCAAATTGGTGAATTTGACACAATTGGGGATCACGTTAGTACCTCTAAAGTATATACAAAATTCTATATTTGCAACTACAATACAGGTACCCCATGAGTGTAAGAAGCTCTACAAGGCAAGTTTGTTATACAAAATCAATGTAACTATGTAAGGTTTTCGTACTAAGTAAGACTTGTTTATGTTAAAGGTGTTGACTTTCTTTATTAGACACAGCTACAGCTCTGCCAGGTATAAATAGCTGTATTTAAATTATAAGTGGGTTGTGAACTCTTCTAAAAATAAAAACTCCCAAACAATAATTATAGTAATAAAACCAAAAAATACAAAGTGAAGTTTGAGAACAAATTTCATATTGGTTTGAAAAACTTGTGAAGTAACTGAATGAAATCTGATTGGCTGTTGTTGGCTCCACCCAGTTTTGCTAACCTTAGACCACAGTCATATAGTAAAACAAACTGAGCAAAGTTTGGAGATTCTGTTTCTAATAGTGTCTGAATGGCAGCAATTTACATTTCCCTACTAAAAGTTAATGAGTGACATCTGATTGGCGGTTGGTGGCTCTGCCCACTTTTTCTAATATGTAAAGGATGGCAGGAGTTTAAATTTAAACCAATACAAGTTAATAGCTGCATTGCGATTGGTGGGTGTATCCATTTTTCCTAATCTTGAGTTGACGTCACCTAGTGACAAACTGTGCATCCTGGCATAAATAGTGTGAGAATTACAGCATTTTAAATTTAAACCAATGAAATTGGTGAAATCGAATTAGCTGTTGGTGACTCCACTCAATTTTTTTAAATCTGGTGTAAAAAGCATGAAAATGGCAGCATTTTAATTGTAAACCAATGAAACTGAAAGGCCGAAATCTGATCGGCTGTTGGTGGCTCCGCCCACTTTTCCTAACCTTTAACCTTATTCCCCCAGAAACCAACTGTGAAAAGACTGGGGAAACTGGCGTTAAACATGTGTTAAACAGTTTAAATTTCCCCATTAAAATCAATGAGATAAATCTGATTGGTTGTTGGTGCCCCCACTGACTTTTTTCAAACTAACTCTGCATAGTTTGGGGACCCTGACATAAACAGTGTGAAAATGGCAGCATTTTCAATTTAAACCAATAAAATTCAATAGGTGAAATCTGATTGGTTGGCTGTTGGTGACTCTGCCCACTTTTTCAAACCTAAAACTGCCCCTAGTGACCAAATGTGAAGAGTTTCAGGACCCTGGCGTTAACACTGTAAGAAAATCTGATTGGCTGTTGGTGGCTCCGCTCACTTTTTCTAACCTTAAACCGCAGTTGCACAGTGACTAGCTATAAGTTTGGGGACCCTAGTATTAATATTTAAAGAATGGGAACAGTTAAAATTTAAACCAATGAAAGTCTATAAGTGAAATCTGCTTTTTTAAAACTTGAAAAGTAGTTTGGGAACCCAGGCATAAATAGTGTGAGAATGGGAGTTTTAGAATCGTAAAACAATAAAACTCAATGGATGAGATAACCTTGACCTGCAGTCCACCAGTGACCAACCTTAAAGAGTTTGGGGACCCTGGTGTTAAGTCTGTAAGAATGGAAGCAGGTTAAATTTCCCCATTGAAAGTTAATTGGTAAAATCTGATTGACTGTTTGTAGCCCCGCCCAGTTTTGGGCATCCAACAAATATCACCTTTTTATTTAGGTTGACCCCCATGACTATGTGATTCAAGTTTGGGGAGTGTAGCTTCAAAGCTGTAAGAGTGGCAGCAGTTAGAATATCTTCCATAACAAGGTCAATAAAAAAATTCAGGTTTTCAAAGCGGTGCCACAAAAAGACAGAGGGTAGGATCGCTTAGAAAAGCACAAGCAACCTGCTCCGCTATAAGGCAAAGAAGTGTGGAGCGTTTGGGTGTTGTGCCCATAAAACTGTAGGAGGAGAAGCATTTAGAAAATGGGGGGCGCTAAGAATAAGTAAAAGATTAAGAATTGGAAGAATACGCTGAAGTTGAAGAGTAGAATTACTAAGAGTGAATTTGTCTGAGTGCCAGAATTAACAATGAATAGGACGGTGACTAAAATAATGACAATAAAAATATAGAATTATAATCACTTGGATTTGTGAGACACACTATGTATCACTATGGAGAGGCAGAATGGAATGGTGCATCAGATAATTGCTTATCTGCTGCAGAACATAGAACCTTCGGCATTCGCTTCAAGGACCAGAGAAGCTGCTCTGGGGTTAAAAAAGCATAAAAGGAAAATATCTTGAGTACAGTCATAGGAAAAATGTTTTTACGTTTCTTCTGAACAAGTTATTGACACTTTTCATTCTTGCATGAAGCAATCCATTTTCTAATACTCACATGAATGTTCTGGCTAACAACAGAATGCCCTGTCTTGTTTTAGCCAATATTATAAATAGTTAAGATCGGAGTCACCATCCCACAAGACAAAGTAGAAGCAACTACACTTATTACAAAGGCTCATTGATATTTGCTATACAATACCATATTTTTTCCAGAAACTACAGATTCAGAATGCTTAAAAATACACACTTGATCCCAGTGCTGGCTATAAAACCTCAAGCAATAAATTTACCTATACCCAGCTCTGCCTCAGGGGTCCGGGCCTGGGCTATTTGCCGCCCCCTGTAACCTGCCAGACACTGCCGCCTGAGACAAGCACCCCTGCCATACCACATTATACATACTGCTATGAAATTACCCCTTTCTCTGTTAGATACAATGAGGTCTGAAATGTAGGGATAGACTGCCCTATATATTGTCAGGGCCTGCTCGCCCTCTCCCGGGTGGGGACCAAGGAGTAAGTGGAGTACGGGTAGGCAACACTTAGCATAAACAAGGCATCCAAAGGGTTTGGTGAGTCTCTTAGTCAATTTCAGGCACAAGTTAGGGCAGGTGAGAATCTGTACAGTCAGGATAGCAGAATCAAGAACCAGTAGATCAAATTAGAAAGTCAATTTAGGATGCACCCAGGCACTTACAGAATAAGTCTTATTTTGAAACCTGAGTCTTTGGCGACTTTATTTTAAATAACGTAAAAAACGTAATGACATTACACAACACAAAGCGCCAACATAATGTTGCAACCATGGGTGCCTCCATCTTGAAAAAGAAGCAGAGAACTTCTAACCGGAGCACTCCTGACAGATATTGTACAAGAAGCAGCCTTATTATAATGTAGGTCTTTCATATAAATTGACGTTGAAGGAGTTCTCAAGATGCTGAGATGACAGATATTGAGTTTGGAAGAGAAACACGTGGATACATCTGTCAGATCAGAAAAAAGGTACTGACTAATATGATCCTCCCTGACCCTGTGTTATTTAAATGGGGCCTCAACTGCCCTAACTAAGAGAAAGCCATTCTGATTCTGACAGGAATACAAGTGTACTGCCGCTTGCCATCCTGTTATATCATTTGTAGTGAAACATTCTACACTGATTTTAAAAATCTATAGAGGATATATGCTCTTGTGTGCAATTGGATCTTGTATTAAAAAAAATTCTTATCTAAAAGGCTCTAAAAAAAACTGCAAAGTCACTTCCCATAGTGCCCTATTTAAACAAACAATTCTTCATTTTCAGTGACTTTTATTTTCTTTGTAAAATGACAGTAACTTGTGCTTGATGTTAACACTTGTCCATGGTTATGGCAGAACAATTCTACTTGATTTTTTTCCCTCTTAACTCTTTTACCTTACCCACATTCTCTTCTCTATCCAATGCCTTCACTCAAATCACTGAGCTATTTTTTCCAGCCCAGTTCCATTCTCTCATACAGGAACAACCTTTACTTGATTCTGTGTTATCTGTGTTAGATAAAATGCTGTATCAGTTCCATAGCAACAACATCTGTCAATACCCTCTCAATAAGCAGAATAAAAAAGGCTGTGAGGATTGGCCTAACAAGTTACTGATGGATGCACCAAGTGGAGATATGGGAAACCATGGCTTCTTAGATCTTTGAGAATCCAAAGCAATGACAGTAAATTGTAGGGTGCTGTGCAAATTCACTAATCAGTAAGTTTGACATATATTTTCAAGCAAATATGAAGAATCGACAATACTTTGGGTTTCTACCTTAAAGGAATACTGTCATGGAAAAACATGTTTTTTTTTTAACAACACATAAGTTAATAGAACTTCTCCAGCAGAATCCTGAATTAATTCTGATTTTTTAAAGAGCAAACAGATTTTTTATATTGAATTTTGAAGTGTCACATGGGACTAGCCATATTCTTCATTTCCCAGGGTGCCACAGCCATGTGACTTGTGCTCTGAAACCTGATCCCTTCTAAGATCTTACCTTTAATTAAAGAGAGGTAATTTTGGTCAAACAAGAACTGCCATTATACAATACATAACCAAAATTATAAGGACACTAGCATGTCTAACATCTGATTCCCAGACCAAGGGTATTAATATGAAGCTGGCCCTGTGTTTTTAACAGCCTTTACCCCTCTGAAAAGGCTTTCCCCTATTTTGTAATAGCAAAATTTGTTTCTATTAAGCTACAGGAGCATTAGTGAAGTTTGAAACTGATGTTGGGAATCAGACCTGACTTGCAGTTAGCATTCTGATTCATCACACACGTTTAGCTTAGGCTGAAGTCAGAGCTGAGAGATCCATCTGAGGACATTTTAAAAGAAATATCTGGCTTGCCAGTAAATTAAAAAAAAAACTAGAGGTAAATAACTGGCGTCACCATAAGTCATTTACATTAATGTGGGTATGGAAGTAGTTATTTTTTATTTGTGAATTGTGAAATGTGCAGTGAGCAATGTTTTATGTGTATGAGGGTGTTTTTGGCAGTTTTAGCATGGTTAAAGGAGAAGGAAAGTCATTTTGGCATTTTATTACCAACAGATTAGCCACATTAGTGCCACCTAGAATGCTACATTTATTTATGTAGAAAGCTTTACCATACCTGACAAAACAGCCCTAGAAGCTCCCTCCATTTGCTTAAGATAGCAGCTGCCATTTTAGCTTGGTCTTCGTAGTTTTTTTATGGGAAGGGGGTGCAGGAGAAGGGAGAGAAGAGAGAGCTGCACAGACTCTGGCCCCAGGAATTAAGGAAGTCAGATACCCTAAGAACATGTTTACACAAAAGGAGACAAGAAATCCTGTGTTTCTTTTGATAGAGGACTAGTGCAGTTCTGTGAGTGCTTATGGCTGTATTAATATATATGTATCTTTCTGATATAACTTACTGAGTTCTCTCCTTTCCTCCTCCTTTAAGTGCACTTCTATTTTATTTCAATTAGCCTTGCTTCTAGAATGCCCTTTTCTCCTAAAACAGGATTATATAACTGTAAAAATTGGAAACACAGAAAGGACAACATGTTTACATTTATTTCTGTATAAACTGCATCTTTTGCATAAGAACTACATGTATTTTATTTGTAGTGGCAATTTGAACAAAGCCTTGACAGTATAGTATGTCCCAGACTTCTAATGAAACATGAGCCCATACAGACTGATTCACAAGGAAATAGACAGCTTGCAGTAGTGAACACACATTATTTATTATTGACCTATGTAACTGAGATGGTTGTGGAGGACCTGGAATTCTAACTTGTTTCATAAGAGAATACAATACATGTATGTAATCAAAACATGCTATATTGGACAAATACATATACATGTCACATTTAGAAATATTAGATGAATTTTATTTGAAAGATTAAATTACCTTAATATATTTACATAGAATATCTTAGAGGCAGAGCAAGATAAAGTGCATTTCTGAAAATGTATTTATGTAATGCAGAATATGTATTCTGCCTGCATAAAATATGGCTGTCAAAGAACAACAATTTTATTTAGTAATTACATATCTTTATACTGGGAAGAATGGTGGCACAGTTGTCCTTTGGTTTGATTCCAGCCAGGGCACTATCTGCAAGAGTTAAATGTTCTCCCCATGCCTAGATGGGCTTCCTCCAGGTACTTTGGTTTCCTGCCACAATCCAAAATATACAGGCATATTAATTGATAAAAGTGGCTTGAGTGTGAAATTGTGAATGTTATAGACACTTGCATGATATTTATTCTGTGCATTGCATAGTTGAATATGTCTGCTGTTATAAAAAGAATAATAATAATATCTAGTAAACTTGTCTCCCAACAGAAACACTTTAAATATGATGTCTTAATAGATAATAAAAAAAATAACAGAATAAAAAATTCTAGACTTATCTTTTGGCCTTCTCTAGAAGTCCAGCCCTTCAGCCGTGATGATCTGTGCCTCCAAAGATGCCCCTAGTAGCATTTTGTCAAATTTTCTGCTGATGCTCTAAGCAGTAGTCTGGTACCCGAGCTTAGGCACCAGTTTTCTCTTATCCAGTAATTGCTCTGCCCAGGACATGAGAGCTCTGCCCTGGACATGAGAAACACAGATCAGCCCTGAGTGGTGGTTTACAGACAGCAACGTGGAACTTTGGGTGATTCAGGACAGGAGTTCCTAAGAGAGATGGGAAAAATGTGACCTAAGATCTTCCCTTTATGGAGAATGAAAGAACTATGTGTACAGGTTACACTGTAAAGTCTGTTGTTTGCTGCAACAGTGGTTGGTACCAATCCTAGGGGTAAAGTTTATGAAACTGCAAGCTGCTGCATCTACTCCTTATGAACAAGACAAAGAGATCGGGAAATGCAGTGGACAACTTTACTGTGTAGGTATGTCTATGAAGATTCTCATTCATCCAGGTCATGATATACAGTATCTAGTAGCATTAAGTCTAAAACAACTGGACTTTTCTGAGTTCTTTCTTGAAAACATTTCACCACTCATCTGAGTGGCTTCTTCAGTTCAAATGACAGTCACAACAGTTCACACTTCCAGTCATTTACTTGGAAGGATTAACACCTACATCAATGAGAATCATGGTACCATTATGTCTGGATAATACCTACTTACACCTGTCAGTTTCAGCCAACACCTAAGTGAATAAGTTTAACTGAACCATTATAATTGGATGCCTGTGACTGTACTACCCTCAAGGGTTTAAATGCCAGGGAATTCCCTACCAGTCATTTGACCTGAAGAAACCACTTGGATAAGTGGTAAAACATTTTCAAGAAAACTCAGAAAAATCCAGTTGTTTTAGACTTAATTCTATTTTTTTTATTCTGTTTACTGTGTAGGGATGCTGAACTTTAAGCCCAGTATAGTGGCATTTCTAGGTTGTTTTTTTTTACACTTTAATTCTCCTTTAAAGGTTAATATAAATTAAAAGTAAGTCTAAAGTACTTACTGTATATCTAAATTCCCAGATCCCTGCTTGCTTCTCTGAGATATGGTGCTGGCAGCCTACAGCAGTGTGAAGACTACAGTGACATCACTGAAATCTCTCTTCCCTACCTGTAGGCTGCCAGTGGCAGCCTTCCAATTCTCTGAGCATGTGTGTAACTTGATCCTGTCTCCTGTTCTGAGCTACACATGCCCGCCAGCCAATCAGAAGCGGATTTGCCAGGGGGGAGGGGGGGAGGGAATGAAACACATGTGCAGTATGAAGCAAGGAGGGAAAGGAAGGAAGAATACCTTTTTAGAGATGGCTGCCTGTTCTAAAAAATGTGAAGTAAGTGTGACTGAGTAAATATTTGATTAGGTGAGCCAAAAGTGTGGCGTTTCTACTAAACAATAGGAGGACTATTGGGCAGTATGCTTTTTAAATTTTGACTTGCATTCTCCTTTAAAGTGTAAATTAGACCTGAAGAAATCTATCACCCTGGTAAAGACATGCAAATCTATAATAACACTACAGGATGAACATTGTAGATAATAGGTAAAGTTGTGACCAAATTACTAGTGACCTGAAACACCTACAAAGAAACAAGGGAAACAAAAGCTAATAAACATTTGCCATTTTTTTTGGCACAGTGCCAAGTACAACAGTACAAAGTTAAAAAGTGCTAAAGAAATGTTTTATTTAGAAACAATTTTTCTTTGTAAAATTCCCAGTACTATGGTTGACAGCAAGTTGGCTGCACCCCAAGCAAGCAATCACTGTGCTTCTGTGCACTTTACACTGTCACAGCATAGAATAATGCATAGAGGGGCATATTTAATATAGTGGGTAAGCCAACATCACCGGTGGTGTTGCAAGTTACATCACTGGTGATGTTGGCTTATACACTATAATAAATATACCCCATAATGTAAAGGGCCAATGTTCCTGGGGCACATGAGTAGTTCCTAGCAGCAGGAGCATCAACATGTACCTCAGTCTGTACTAAATATAAAAAATATAAAAAAAGCTCCAGCAAAAAAAAAATAGAGAATTGTACTAAAAGACTCTTGCTAAAATCCAAGGATTGTTCCATATTAGAATATTTTGATGGCACAGACAAATTGACCCATATTAAACATGAAGTATAAAAAAC
The DNA here is from genome assembly GCF_000004195.4 of Xenopus tropicalis. Taxonomy (NCBI): domain Eukaryota; kingdom Metazoa; phylum Chordata; class Amphibia; order Anura; family Pipidae; genus Xenopus; species Xenopus tropicalis. The sequence goes on along the minus strand of NC_030678.2, from coordinate 59,827,093 downwards.
TGTTCTTTTAAGATTTGTTTGTTCCTACTAGCAGCAGTGACCTTCTGTTGACTAAAAACTAGCCGTTACAAAGTAAAAAAGAAAAGGAAACATAATGCAGCAAGCTAAAGTTCCCAGCATTTTGACCCTCTCTGGGTGATCTCATAGCTCACTTAAGAGTAGCAGCATTGCTATACTAGTTACATTGTTACCCTAATTCATAACTAATGAGTTGATGCAATGTCCATTGGTGTATTGCGTGTTGTACTACACTACAATAAGGTGCTGCCCTTTAGCTCTTGTTCCAAGTATCTACCAGTAAGGTTAGCAGATTATATGAACATTTAGGGACATATTTAATACATGTAAATGTTTCTAATACATTTAAAGAAGAAGGAAATGTTGAATCCCAGGGAGTACCAATTTGTTAGGCACCCCAGGGAATATAACAGTTCACCTCAAACCCCAGCCTGACTCTCCTCTTTAAAGGAATATTGTCATGGGAAAACATGTTTTTTTCTCAGCTAATAGAGCTTCTCCAGCGGAATCCTGCATTGAAATCTGTTTTTCAAAAACATAAACAGATTTTTTAATATCCAATATTAAAATTTCACATGAGACTAGCCATATTCTTCATTTCCCAGGGTGCCACAGCCATGTGACCTGTGCTCTGATGTAAACTTCAGTCACACTTTACTGCTGAGCTACAAGTTGAAGTGATATCACCCCCTTTCCCCACCAGCAGCATATCAGCAGAACAATGGGAAGGTAGCAAGATATCAGCAGGACCAATAGATATCAGAATAGCATCAATAGTAAGAAATCCAAGTCTGGCTTGGGACTCCTTCAGTTACATGGGAGTAGGAGAAACAATAGGTTATCTGAAAGCAGTTCTCTATAGTAGCTGAAGCCCCTTTGATGATTACACTGATTGCCTAAAAGCCGAGAAAAGGTCAACAATATGGTGAATGTAAAACAGTTATAGGGCTATGGCAGCCAATGGATTCTGATCCTGAAATAGGTTTAGAGACTCCATTTTGTGACCTTGGGCACATCAGTCTCTGTTCCAGGGGAACTTTTCCTGAGAAGAAGATAACTATGTTTAAAACAGCCCATTAACAGCAACTGCTTGAGTAATATTAGGAGCATGATACATAAAGGCACATTAACTGCAGTTGGGTGCAGATGAATAGTTAATTTATCCTGGTAATGGTATTGCCACATAAAAACACAGTGCAATCATTTGCCCCCAACACACCCAGAGAGTAACACAGCTATATGACAATGCCAGCACAATTCAGTTCAATTACATTTGCACAAAACCAGGCTGAACAATATTTGGAACTAGGCTAAATCAAGGGTTAAACATTTTTAGTAGCACATGAACCTGTTTGTTATCAGATGACCCAATGTTGCTAAGGTTTTCAGGCCCATTTGTTGCCCAAAGGTTAATATTCTCCCACACAAAAAGCCTCCTATCTCCCTGATCTATGTGTGCATATGAGAGGTGTGATCTCCCGGCAGTTCATCTGTATTACGGCTTCACCTCTCCGAGATATAGGACAGTCTAAATATAGCCGCACATACAAAGGGAAAAGGCCACCTTGTGTCCTCAGCAGCAGGACGCAGGAAGGGGAGACGCTTTATTCCACAGAGTGCAGACCTGTTACACCGAGCCTCCTGCAATCAAAGGGACTCAATGCAATGTAAACAGACCGAGCGTTTGTAGGCTCAGAAGGCGAGAGAAGATATTCGCTCTTCATTCTGCCAGCGAGCAGGGCGCCACCTGTCTTTTAATCCACATTATACTCCGCAGGAATCAGATACAGAAGCAGCGAGAGGGGGGAAACCTGAAAAAAGAGCCAACCTTGCCTGGCCAGGAGTTGCTGCTGGATGGAATATGTCACCATTAACAAGTGATCACATTGGAAAGCGCCCGCTCTCCCCTTTCGCAGCAGAGATGGATTAGCCCGGCGGGCCCCCTTGCCTTGTGCCTGGGCGCTTGGCATTTTCAATGAGCTCCAAACGGGTCCTAGTAGAGCAGCAGTTCCATTCAGCGCGGGTAGACTGGATCTCCCATATTAAGACTTTTCTGATGAATCTGTGTCCTAATAAGGGAAAAGGCTGTTTATTACCTGAGTCTGATGAGAGCTGACACATTCCTCTTCTTTTCTAATGAAACGCTGTTTAGCGCCGGGGGAGCCTCACGTTGCTAATCCCACTCCCCCCACTGCTGCTCTGGCTCTTACTAACATCAAGCAGAAGGGAAAGCAAAGGAGGAGACGGGAGACAGCGCTTCTTGTTGGAAAGACCATTTTTAACCTACCTGTTCTACTTTTTGTTTTGTTTTAACTAAGAATTCAGCTTTGTAAGGATAAAGAACATACTGTGCTGATGGAGTTTGCCTTTAATAAAACTGGACCTGCAGAATTCAGATTTTACTGGAAAAATTACTTTTAGAATAAAAGTATGATTTTTTTTTCTTTTAAATAAGAATTTCTATGTGTGAAACAATGATATATCACCATCTGAACGGGCATCTCTGTGGGTAACTTTTTTGCGCACAGTTGCCTCTGCTGATCTCCATTAGCATTCAGTGTCAGATGTGTGTTTAATGATTTCATTTGCTGGTGTCCCTGTTAGCTCACATATAGACTCCCTCTCTTGCTTTCCAGCAGCCTCACTGGGGCTCAGAGAGAAGGACAGTCTCCTACTATTGCTGTGCCTCTCGGGCTGGGTACCACTTCTTGGTCGAACCCTGGATGTGATGAGAGCCAGTGCTGTGGGCAGCAGAATCCTGAGCAGTGGGAGGTGTGGCACCCCCTCTCTCTTTCCACTTTCCTCTGCTGATCGCTATCCATGATTGCTTCTGCTTTGATTTTCTTCCCATTTTAGTTGGGGAAAAGGGAGACAATTCTTCCAGGCTTCAGCAACCTGCTACATTTATATAAATATATATATTTTGTTGCTGGATTTTTTTTTTCAAGTGATGCCTGCCTTTCTCCTGAAGGTAAGCCTGCAATTATGCTTTTATTCCTCTGACTACCAGTTGACTGTGCATGCGGGGGAAGTTTTAAATCTGTTTATTGTAAGCCTGTTGCTGATCACAATCAACCTGCTCTGCTTAGCAATGAGTTGTAGATACATTTCTTTTCATACATTTCACAGGAAGCACAAAGTAAATGTAGGAAACACATGAAAAGTAGCCCACGTCCTAATAGATATAATTAATATGTGGATTAAAAAAATATGAATTATGTGTTAATCTCTTTGTACCCCAAGGCCTGTTTTATGAATCAGCACCTGCCTAGCTGTTTCTGCTTTAGTCTGCTAAACTCTGATGTAAGGAGTGATTTCTATAGCTAGATTTGTATTCCACAAAGATCTACAGAGAGCAGAAGATTTTGCCCACTTGTCTGTTTTATTCTAAGAATTGTTAGAAGATGTGGCTCAGAAATATCCTAGATTTCCAAAATGTTTATTTCTTTAAAACAGAAAATCAAGAATCAATTATTTGAGCCATAGCGCCAGATGTGCTGGTAGTGCAGTATACAGACCGTTGCCTTACAGTACTGTAGTACAGGGATGTGTTAACCCTTTGCATGTTGGTATAAAACTGAAGCAAGATGTTAAGCTGAAAACCATTTGTCCACCTGAAACAAAATATATATACACATGTTTTACAGTTACAGTAGTAATTGCACTAATAATAGTAACCCTTAAGTGGCAGGCTCTTTTGCATTTTACCTTTAAATGACTGGTTGGACTTGCAAGTATGATGCAGTGCTGATTTTCAGTAGATCTGGTGAAAGCTTTATTATTGCATTTGTAGCTGTGTAGTCTAGTATGGCACACATTACCATTGTAAATAATACCCATCCCCCATGTTCAGGAGCAGATCCCCCTCAGTTATAATGGCAGCATGTGGATTAGAGACAGAGGAATGGATTTCACCAACTTCATGTTTTAAAATGTTTTTTTATGTATTTATGTGCACAAGGTCATTTTAATTGTTTGGCACAATTGTGGTGCTGAGCTTTTCATTAGTTGTACTGTAAACTAAAAATGGTTTGATTCTGTAACTTCATATCAATATTCCAAAAATGGAGGGTATCGACAGTGTCGATTTGATTGCAGATCAGTGTGAAACAACTAGGTTACTCACTAGTACAGCATCCATGTCCTTCTCCTCAAAGTTGGTACTTACCCAATATGTATGTTAGTTAGCTATAGAAAGCAGATGGGCAACCTGTGGTTTTCCAGATGCTGTTTTTATCCCAGTTGTAGTTCAAGAGCATCTGGAGGACTGTATGTTGCCCATTTTAGTTCTGTAGAGCTAAAAATGCCTCCTCTCATTCATGCTTTTTTGTATGTAACATTAGCATACTGTACAGATGTTGCTGAGCTGCATTTCCCACTATCTTACATGTAGTTAGGAAGCATCTGGGGGACCACAAGATTGCCCATTCAAGGTCTATATAACAAGAATTTCCCCTTTATTTTATTCTTCCTTGTATAACTAATTTGCTAATTGTATCAAATAAATGCACAGAAACACAGACTGAATACAACGGGTGCTGTAATTAAAGTTTGTCCCTTATTTTAAAGATATAATTTCTCTTTAAGAAACCATGCTCCCCCTCCCTCTTAATTGCTTAAGCAGTCTCTTGTGACTTCATGTATAACAATCAGCTGGGATTTGTGACGTCACCCGTGGACTGGAATAATTACAACTCAGAAGGGGGAATTCACAAAGTGGGGGAAGCATTTTCTGGAAAAAAAGTGGTGTTAAAACTGGTATAAATACAGTCTCCATATTCACAAACAGAAATCCAACAAAATACTGTTTTAGTGGCCACTTTTCATTTTAAGAAAGACAGTTTCCAGACACTTTTGTAAAAATGTTGATAAATAGACAAAGACTGAGAAAAAGGTACATTTTTAATGAGATTTTCTCCCGACATTTTTAAAAAAGGAGTCCTCAGCTCTGCATTGCTTCTTTCAGTCTCCATTTACCCCACTTATAGCTGCAGTATGGGGGACTCATCATATTCATGGGGATTAGCAGCCTATTGCCAAGGTATGAGACCTGTTTTCTGTATATAACAATAGGTGTACAAACAAGAAAAAAGTATATAGTATAACATTTTATATTAAAGAGTAGCTGATTGCCAACAAAAAATGCCAAAAACATGTTTATATCTAATATTTGCATTATTTTGCTATTTTTTGCTTAATGAGTGAGGCAGTATTACAATTTTACCTGAATATGCCTTATAAATATTTATTTAAAGGGAAAGTACAGCCACCTTGGCAAATTTTAGTTCTTGTACTAGTACACAGCCCACTAACCATTATGCCTAGGGCGGCAGAAGTTTAGGGGCGGCATGCCGTCCTGCCGCAAGAACATTTTTTAATTTTGCTCCCATACGGAGCAGTCGGGACCTCTCCCCACTGCTCCGTATGGGAGTTAAAAAGAGCGTTCGCGCATGCGCAATGGGGAGCTGGCGCTTTGCGCATGCGCAGTGGGGGCGCGTTCGCGCATGCGCATGGGGGACTCCCACAGGGGCGGCCTCAGGGCGCACCGGAGAGAAATCCGGCCCTGATTATGCCCAGAACCTCAGTGCTGCCCAGCAGTGTCAGATCTGTTTCCAGCAGCCATCTTGGTGATCAGCGAGCAAAAACACACACTGAAAACTAAACTGGGATCTTGAACTTCTGTACATGTTCCTCATTGAGATACATGATGGGAATGAATGAACATGGGCAAAGGTGGTAGCGTGGCTATGCAATATTAGATGTGTAATAGGCCACAGGCCTACAGAGGTGCAAATATAATTGATGTGGCTGTGGAGAACGGATAGATGAGATCTGTGCACTGGCACTAAAACTTTTCCAAACAGGGTTTACTTCCCAATGAACAGGAGACAACACCTAATGGATAAAACCCATGTGGTGCTGCATTCATCAACTGAGAGATGAGAAATTCACTCAGAGTTTGTGTGATAAAGTGTGTGTTCTACTATATTTGCCTTTGAAAATGGCAGGGTACCTCCTCTGTGAGGGGCACAATAATTAGTACAAGGCACAGGGCAACCAAAAAGTCACCTATTACTTACAGGATTACGGATAGCAAAAGACAAATTCAGAAAAAAAATGTAAGTAAAATATTGTTTGCAATGTTGTGTGAAAGACAAAATCTGGAAACAGTCTGCTTAAAAGACTGGGGGAAATCCAACAAATCTATCGGCTCTTTATTATTTTGTCTTAATATCACAACTTCTGTAAATTCCCCCCAGAGATTCCAAAAGTATTCTTATTTGCATTATTAATCCAGAATCAAATAGGAACATTTAACTATTTCATTGCAGCAGGGGCAACAATCAATTCTTTCTTTTGAGCCATGTAAAGTCTGACAGCTACTGTATATTTAATTTCTAGAACAACATTATAACCAGTCCCTTGATATTCCTCTCTGATCCTATTTTATGGGGGAATAGCTGTCTATAATAAGTACCATCTGCTCAACAATTGCTGTAAACTGGGGTCTACTTTTTGGCAATCTCAGATATAAATGGACTTTTGTATTGGAAGTTTTGTGAGTAAAAAAAATGACCAGTAACTCTGCCCTCCTTAATGGAACATCTGTTCCAGCACTTAATATTTATATAGACACATAAAGACATATGGAAATCTCCAGCTGCATACTAAATGCTTAACAGCTGCATAAAGAATAGCTAGCATATTATCACCTCTCTTTGCTTGCCTGTCTGGTTGATTATCTGTACTATTTTTTCCGTTACTTTGGCATTGCACATTAAACATATATATATGCCAGATAATAGTGACCCCCTGCCCTGCTGCACTATTTCTGCTTCAGCATTGTGAAACTCCATTGTATTTCTCCTTTACTCCTTTCTGCCATTTACTTTGCACATGCATTAATAGTGTGCATATGGCGTGCTGTGGTTCAGTGACTGAGTGATTTAATATGAGCAATTTCAAAACCCACATTCCATTTTCACAGTCCACAAACGTAAACTGCATGACCCAGGATAATTTACAGTATTGACATAAGTGTGTGAAAACAGACAAAACATATATTAAACAAGTCTGATATATTTACCAAAAAGTACCAATAACAGATAAATATTCTCATTTATATTTATCATACAAACAGGTTGCCCATTACACAAACTCATTCCATATATCATCCTGACTTTGCTTTAAACAGTGTAGGAAAAGAGCATCCATTTTTAGTCCCTGCTATTTGCAATGTCTGTTTTTCGTCATTGAACAGCTTTTCACAAACGAAGTCATAGGTTTATTTCCATTGCAAACACGCTACCCTATTTTTCCCTTAAATGTTATAATGCGTAGAAGCCATTTGTAGCTATTCCTTTTTCTGCCATGCAATTATAAGAAAGTTAGATACGAGAAACAGAAACATCTACAGGCTTCTTCTGGTTCCTTCATGGATTTTAGTGTCAGAATACAAAGTTCCCACTTAAGTTGATGAGAATGCACAGTACATGAAGAATGAGGAGCAATCAGCCATTACAACTTCTGCTCTTAATTACTGATTTACACAGCCAATGAGAAAGCTCAATAATACTGATAGTTATGGATGATACTTTCGCTAATGCTGTACAGCATGTAATAGTACTGTTTCATTATTTCTTTTCCCAGTTGTATAATTTCCTAGAGATATAATGTTTATTTCTTTTCATACTTTTTTTGTTTTGTGTCATACAAGCAGCTGTTGAGATGTAAAACTCCCAGCATCCTCAGAAAGCAGCTCACTAAGATTGCTAAGAACTGCTTTTAACTTGAGATGTTGGGTTTGATACCTCAAGAGTTACATCCTCTATTAAGACTCTTCGTTTATTTTAAACCTATGACCCACTATCCTAATTGATTATGTTTAAATGAAGACAATCCATACATTATACAAAGCAAGCCTCAACAGCCTTACATTCATGAGTAGTTAGCATTACTTTTAAGCAGACTTGAAAGGTTGAAAAAGAGCTGAAAGGCACACAAGGAGAGCACCATTTATTAAAGTGGTAGCCTTCAGAAAGTTCATAAAAAGAAGCAGATCTAACTCAGCAAATGTGTAAAATATATATACTTTTTATGAGCCCATTTCTTGAACACTATTCTCCATTCTGTCCTGGAATTAGGTCTTTTAAAGTGGACCTGTCACCCAGACATAAAAAGCTGTATAATAAAAGCCCTTTTCAAATTAAACATGTAACTCAAAGTCATTTTTTTATTAACACATCTATACTCATTATATAAGCATTTAAAAGTCCCAGCTGTCAATCATATATTGCCTGACCCGCCTCTATGCCTTAGGCATAGGGGTGGGGCGGACAGTTACTTTCACTTTCAGTTCAGAACTTCTTAGATGTCACTGCCCTCCTCACATTCCCCTTCCCTCCTCACCATCTAATTATGTAACCAGTGCATGGATATGGGTATCAGGTCCCCCCACACTGGCACAGAAACAAGATTTTGGCAGGATGCAAAGCTTGCCTTAATAACAGTGTCCACAAAATGGAGCTGGCCTGTTTTCTGCAATGGAGAATTCCAGTGCTGAATTAAATAAGTTTAAAAAAATTTATATAGTGTAATTGAAGTTTATTTTGCTTGACAAACACAATAGAAAACAATTTGTAATTATTTCTTAGGGTGACATTAAAGGTCCTCTTTAATGCAACATGTTAGAACAGATACTTAATATAAAGGTTTTCCTGCTTTTAAAGTTGACCTTCAGCTATGGATGCAAAGTATAACTGTATTTATTACATCTCTGATTTTCTAACCTGCCCAATCGAGATCTGCCCGATTTCAGGCCAGATATTGGTCGGGCAGGCCCATCGGGAGTGCCCATACAGGGGCCGATTAGTTGCCGAATCGGTCTAAGGGACCGTGTATGGGGACCTTAAGAATTGTTCAAAATTGTAGCACATTCTACACACAACACTCAGTCCTGTTACATTCATTCTTACCTATTTATTCTTTGTAGCTAGATAAAATCACAAAATTACTTCCCTCCACCACTAGTTTTAGAACACTGCAATTGGCTGAAGGCTAATGGCTTTAGGAACCCTGCTAAACTTAGGATTCTTGTTAAGCAGACTCTACATTTATGAGAAAACAGACAGCTTTCTGTGGTATATTATTTATTCTTCAGGTCTCATCATGGTTATATGCTGTTGTAATTTGCCCTCAAAAGTCATTTAAAGATTGTGTGGTGTGATTTATGAATTACTCTATCACTTTATTAAGGGTTTATTTACTTTAGCGCCTACAGTCAATGCTCTTACCTGAATGGGAGCTAATAAAGAATGCTCGCCCCTAGTATCAAGGCTAATTTTTTAAGCCTCTTAGGTGCTCTTTTTGGGATATATATATGTTTCCATACCCATAATGGGTCATGCCGTGTCATTTGACCTCAGCCTAAAATTCATTCAAAGATTCCTTAGCTTTGCTATCCCTTTATTAAAGGGGTTGTAAACATAACATAAAACTGTCCCATTGCGCCCCTTAATTTCACTATAGAAGTTGACAAAAAAAATAATTATAGAGGCAAGGAAATTCAACAATGAGAATTCTACTGACCAAAAATCTCATTATAAGTGCAAGAGAAGTGACCAATGAAAATGCTGATAATAATGTAGTTTTTTTCCCTTCATTATATGACACAGGAATCAGACATGGGGATAAAGGACAGACTAGTTCAGTTTTGGGAAACTGTGCTTAGTGCTCCCAACTCCAATGGCAGAAACAAAGAACATGGGGTCAGATTTAAAGATAAGCTTGGATTCTCATTGCAGGATTTCTTGCAGCTGCTGGCCCTTGAAATTTTGGAGAAAGTTTTGGAAAAGATTTATTGTGCAATATTGCTTTACAAATATAATCCTGATGTTGCTCCCAGCATGCCTCAATCTTCATTATATGTTAAATTGTTTTGGGATATGTAGTCCAGCAACAGCTGAGTACAGTTTGATTGAGTAGTGCTGAGCAGCAGGGTTTAAGAACTTTGCTACTCACATGACTCCTGTTACTACTCTTACCTGGAAGGAAACTAATACAGTGTCTTAGCACCTAGAAGGCTCTTCTTTAAATAATTTTTAAAAAGGCATGGCTTCATGCCATGTCATTTTCCAACTTTATCTTCTCAGTCTTTTCATCTTCAAAGGGTGATGTCTTTGAGGTTGGTGTGCTCCGTTCTCTCAAAGAGACCTGGAAACTTATTTCTTTTAAAATTACAATTTTCTGTACCAAAAGTATGGCACTGAAAACTTGCCATTATACTAGCTGAGGAGGAATTTCTACAGTAATTAAAGGTGTCCATTCACCAAACTCCCAGATCTCAAGAACTTGACATGACATGCAATATAGCTAACAAACTCCTTGATCCGTAACAAATAAGAATAGCTTTTTTATCTTCAGGTTTGATTTTGTCTTTACTTCTGACCTGACTTTAAAGGATAGTGACACGTTCCAGGTTCTTATAGGACCATTGGATTCTATTGGTGTTTTTGTTTTTCAGAAAAACCTGGCAAAATATTTTGCTCATCACTTATTCATGTCAAAATCTGCTCCATGTATCTGCACACAGGTTAATGCAGTACCAGTCAGTACAGCTACAAATGAGCGTATGGGAGCACATCAGCCTCTTTTTGTCTGTGGAGAAAATACAGACAGGGTGAAACCTAACGCCAAACACCCAACTGTACTAATGTGACAACAGGGCACTATCATATGCTACACACACACATAAATATGCTGCCATATTCTAAACTTCAAAGAGAGCTGCAATTTCCTCTGCCTACCATTACAGCATCAATCAGAAAGCAGAAAGTGGGGGAAAAAGCATTCAAGAGATGCTCCTGTGTCTCCACCTGAAGGAATAGCAGCCATTGCACCTGAGGTCCCTGGTTCTAGACCAGGGAGTTCATGACAGTTGGGGAAAATCCCTGACTGAACACAGGGAGAGAGATATGTGATTATGGTAGATGTTTAAACGATTTTGTAAAAATAGTTTATTCTTGAACAATATACATGCAAATATAATGGTTTTAACTCTTCAACTTATTTCAGATTAAAGTGACATTTGACTCTTGAAAGTCAAGAGTTAGTAATGGATACTAATTTTGCAACATTCTGCCTCCAAGTTCATTTCCGTCTGTGTAATGAACCCCTCCGCATTTATGAAGCTTGAGAGCTCATGCAGCAGAGGCAACAGAGGAGATCAAACATAGAGCTCATTCTAGCACTTTGCACTTGGAAGATGAGTGGGACTGACACTGCCAAAGGCATCTAGAGGGAATTAGTCTGAATACTTGCTACATTTGCACTAAAAGCAGATTCTTGTTTATTCATTAATTACAACACACTTTCAGCATAAGCAACATGTTTGGATTTTTATTGAAAAATCACTGTGTAGTACCTTTATGATTTTGAGAGTTGCCGGTTTAAAGGGCATCTAATTTCCTGTTGAAACATGTCGGTGATAATGTACAGGACTTTTGTATGCATATGAGCTTAAGCCCCACCAAAACACAGTTTTTGAGCTCAAATGAGGTTCAAAATATCGCAGTATGGCTGGGAATGTATTGACCCAGTGAACATAACATATATTACCGTGCTGTTATGTTTGACCATATAGCACAAACAGTATGAACAGTAAGTAGTGGGTGTATGAACCGTAGTGGATGACCGGAAAGTGAGAATGGCTAGTAAACCAGCCTTGCCAACCACTGCATGTAGAGCAAAACAACAGGGCTGAACACAACACACCAGTCTGATCCAAGCTGTTAATGGTTGGACTAATTGTAAATTTTACTAATTTGGTAATAAAATAATTTCTTTCTTCTTTCTGCAACAGGTAAATCAAATATACTTTCAGAGTTTGTTCCAGCTGTAGTGTCCCATAGCAACCAAACAGCAAATACCAGTTATTGATATGCTTTTGAAAGCATGTGATTTGTTGCTGTGCTTTCATAGACAAAAGCAAACTCAGTACTTGTTAGCACATCACCCTTATATATTTATTTGCTTTTCCTTTTCTCACAAAATTGTGAAACTGCACAAAGGAGGTGATGAAACATCACTGCTTGGGAAGAGGATTTACAATGCTAATAAGTAACACTTCCACACTTCTACCTCTGTATTATTTTTGTGTGTGTGAGTTTAGGGGGTGAGAGAAAAATATCTTCTCTGAGTTCATGGAGCTGCCAATATGATGTGAGGTTAGATGATGTTATTTTGCTTGCTGGGACAAATGATGCACAGTTTGTGAGCATTCTACACTTGAATCCTCTTATGTCTTAAAATGGTTCTGGGCATTCCAGGTTCAATTTAATTTCAGTGGGTAAATTTCATGGACAGTTTGCCAGTCTGCAGTAGGTTTCAGACTCCTGTGTCTATATTGTCTGCAGCAGGGTTGTAAAGAAAATGTGTTCTAATTATTTCATTGCAAGTCCTTCTTTATAAATGGTCCAAAAGAATAAAAAACAAAAAATATGAATAAAATGCACATTCTGCTTGAGCACACGCAATGATAAAGAAAGCTTTGTGGCCTTATCCTCTTCTGTAATTTCCTACAATTGCACTATTACTCACTAGTAATAAATGTGTCTAAAAGGATTTGTTCTTAAACCCCATTCCTTGTTTTATTATGGGATAGATAGCTTGTTTTGTGTTTTATATTTTGATTAACAGTTTCTTTGCTGCTCCTGTGCTTTGTAGAGTAACATGCTATATTTTACACTGTTGCTCTAGGGGACTGAATAAAGGCCATATTTTGGGGGTGGCTTCAGTCTAAGCAATGTGATAATTAAGCATGATCTAATTCATTATGTATGTATTAATTAAAAGTCTCTACTGCTTTCAGTCCTTGGGGGCCAAAATTGCCTACCCCTATTCTTTAGTTTCAATTCTTCTTTGCAAGTGCACAGCACAATTTGTTCTGGTCAGAAGAGTCGTTACGCTAATGAGAATTAGCTTTAGAGCATAGTATAGATTTTTACCTGCCTAGCACAGACAGAGTAATGGAACTGGATTTTGCTTCTCATTGTGTACTGTGTTTTACTGACTGTTTAAGGAGCTGCAAGGCAATTGGACACCATGAGGATATAGAGGCCTGAGCGTGCTACCAAGATAGACATTTCGCTGCACAGCAGGCATAAGGCAAATTAAGACTTACATTATTTAAGCTACTCCTTGCAGACAGGTTGAGGCTGGTTCTTAAGATGGTACTAATTATTACAAAGCTAAAGCTTCACTTGTCATAAGCTTGATGTGCTGCATAATTTCTATTCTGGACCTCATTCATGGTTGTCTGCAGACTGCTGTTTTCTAGCCTTGCAATTATTTATCTATACTGCAAAAAATACCTTCATCTGTGTCTTTCCAGGGTTCACTGCATGTGGTATGCAAAGTCCCCTCTAAATCTCTTTAGTAGATATGTGTTTTTTTATTCACAATAAATTTCATATAGTCAGCTGCCATGTTACCTTTGTGGCCATGAGTGTGCTTGTTAAGCGGAACACAGTGCTTATTAAATATTAAAGCACTGCCTTGCATGAACAACTCACACAAAAGATGTTCAGAACTATCAGAGATTAAATTGTTGCCCAATGTGCCATTCCTTTGTTTTCAATAAGGGTTAAATAAATAACCTCCAGCTTGTGTGTTTATATCCCTCGCCTCTCTGATTCGGGAGCTGCACTTTTATGGGATTTGGAAGACAAAAGCAATTACACTTGTTGTTTTATAACCTCAGATCCTGTTAGTCCTGTTATGAAAAGCCTTTAGCAAAAAATTTAACTATTTTCCTGTAAGATTATTTAGCCATTCCTAGAGGTTACATCCGGCATCATGTAATATTTATCCAAAATGATAAATCCTGCAAGTTACCAGGCATCATATACATTCAGTAGCATACAATATCTTAAAATGCCATATGCCTTTTCCGTTTAAAGGCCATTGCAAATTATATATATATACCAACTTAAATAAAAATATGCAAAAAGAGCAAATGTTTCAGATCCAAATATCAGGATGCAAGTGACCAAATTTAGAATTGCATAAATCAATATATACTTTTATCAGGCAGTATTAACAGGTCACCTGTCTAAAAGCAAATGCCTTATTGGTTGCTATGGGTTACTGTTCCTGGGCAAACTTAGTGCCTTTTATAACATATGGTAGGGGGTTTAAATTACTCCTGTAGCTTGCCTGATGCTTCTAGTAAAGTGGAAATCTATTAATCCTGTACATTATCCAGAATGCTTTGGACTTGGGTTTTTCTAGATAAGGGATCTTTCTGTAATTTGGATCAGCATGCCTTAAGTTTTCCAAAAATCATTATAAACATTAAATAAACCCAATAGGATTGGTTTGCCACCAATATAGATTTATGCAGCTTAGTAACCATCAAGGTACCATTTTATTATTACAGTGAAAAATTATATAATTTTTAAAACTTAGAATTATTTGCTTAAAACAAACTCTATGGGAGATATCCTTACCATAAATTAATGATTGGATAGACGATTTGGGGTTAAAGGATCCCATACCTGTTTTGAACCCAGCAGGTTACACAAATGCCCAAATTAATTGCTGGGGGTGTTAGATTCTAGATTTCTTAGAATTGATAGGATTAAATGAGAGATTGCACTATTAAAAACATACAACTAAAGGAAAGACAGTAACATGTCAGATTTTAAAGTGTCAGTCTTTACTATGTGAAAAACCTTAATTGCAGTGCATGGCAACCTTTTTGGTAGAAAATGATGGGATTAGTCCTGCTTTATTCTCTTAAAATGTAATATGAAATTGAGTACCACAGTTGGGATTACTTCAAAAACCTTTCAATGTACAATTACAATGTTAAAATAGAATTACGAAATGTGCTTACACTTGAATTTGTCACATTTCTGACACGCACAGTTTGCCATCCAGGTCTTTTCTTTTAATTTGTTAATTTTGTGGTCCAATTTTTGAAGCTTTTTTTGTATAGTCCTCAAGAGATCATCAATCAATAAGACAATATTTTAAAGCAATCTATAGTTTTGAGCTGGGACACTTGCAAATAATTGAATGAATCAATGCCTACTCAGAGCCATTTATAAAGATTATTTTATAAATGCTTTAAGGCAGGATGGATTTGAAGCAGGCCATACAGTGTCAATATGTGTATGCTGTCTATGCTGATTACATGGTTGAGTAATATTTATATATATTTATTTTCTTTGCTTACAGATGGTCATGGTTTGAAGTCAAACTGGTTTTAAAAGTCATTGATCTGCCCACCAGACCTGGCGCCCTCATGGCTTCTGGGGTTGCAGCATGGCTGCCCTTTGCAAGGGCGGCAGCGATTGGGTGGATGCCAGTGGCCAACTGCCCTATGCCATTGGCCCCAGCTGACAAGAACAAAAGACAAGATGAGGTGATAATTCTCAATGTCAGTGGGCGTCGATTCCAGACCTGGAGAACTACCTTAGAGAGGTACCCTGATACACTACTGGGAAGCACTGAAAAGGAATTCTTCTTTAATGAGGAAACCAAGGAATACTTCTTTGACCGTGATCCTGAAGTCTTCAGGTGCATCCTTAACTTTTACAGAACAGGCAAGCTGCATTACCCCAGGTATGAGTGCATCTCTGCTTACGACGAAGAACTTGCTTTTTATGGGATATTGCCTGAAATCATAGGGGACTGCTGCTATGAAGAATACAAAGACAGAAAAAGAGAAAATGCAGAAAGGTTGATGGATGACAATGAATTTGAGAACAATCAAGAAGCCATGCCCTCACTTACTTTACGCCAGACAATGTGGCGCGCCTTTGAAAATCCCCATACCAGCACTTTAGCCTTAGTCTTCTACTATGTAACTGGCTTCTTTATTGCAGTGTCGGTCATCACCAATGTTGTGGAAACTGTGCCCTGTGGCACCGTACCTGGAAATAAGGAGCTTCCATGTGGTGAAAGATATGATGTAGCCTTCTTTTGCCTGGACACTGCATGTGTAATGATTTTCACAGTTGAATACCTTTTGAGACTTTTTGCAGCCCCAAGTCGCTACAGGTTCATGAGAAGTGTCATGAGCATCATTGATGTAGTTGCCATCATGCCATACTACATTGGCTTGGTAATGACCAACAATGAGGATGTGAGTGGTGCTTTCGTCACCTTGCGGGTATTCCGGGTCTTCAGGATTTTCAAGTTCTCTCGCCACTCCCAGGGCTTAAGGATCCTTGGATACACCCTAAAGAGTTGTGCCTCTGAACTGGGATTCCTGCTCTTCTCTTTGACCATGGCAATCATTATCTTTGCCACTGTGATGTTTTATGCTGAGAAAGGGTCATCATCCAGCAAATTCACAAGCATCCCAGCTTCCTTTTGGTATACTATTGTTACCATGACGACACTTGGGTAAGTCGTGATCCCCTTATTATGTTTATTCAACATAGAGAGTTGCTGCAGCCTTGGAACCCTTCGTTTTTCAGGTAGATTTCAGCTCCTCCACAATGACATTTAATGACACTCTCATGGGATTTCAAATGCATTTTCCTTTTTCACTAAGCTGCTTACACAGACACACAAAATCAATTAGAGGAGATAGTGCTGGGGTAAAACAACAGATTATAATTATGTCTTTTCTTTGTGTGTTTCTCACTTGTAGCGGCTTCCTTGATTAGTTGTCTCTTGATGAGATGAAGGTGACTTTTTATATTATGTCTCGGAAATGAGGCAGATTTGTAGGTATACACTAAAATATATGCAATTAGGGAAAATGAAAGCAACATATGTTATGGTGAATTCTTAAAGAAAAAGACAAAATGGAAATGTTATACATATATTTTTTAATGTAATGTGCATTCATACTTAGGTAAAAATTGCCATATTTAGTTTGTGTACATTTTTCTTTATTTTTCCCTCTCTGTTTCATATTGCATCCTAGCAACATTGCTTGTAAACATAAGTATCTCAGGGATATCTAATCCAATTTACTATGATCAGGCATCAGCAAACACTGACAAATCTGCATTATAAAAGGAAATCATTTAAGGTAAATTGTATCTGAAATGCATCCAAAATTTTAATACCTACGAGTATGCCTGGAATTACAGTATTTTTTTTGCAGGTACATATGGTCTTTAATTTGTACCTGAAGAATATGAAAATATGTGGCTAGATATAAATTTGTGTAGCTGGCAACCAATTTATCAACCATTTTGCTCACATTAATGACAGTGATTACAAATAAGCAAATATCATTTTTTAATCCTGATAAATGTTATGAACAATTATTTTCTGTATTTATACTTCAGTATTTCCAATGCGATCCAAAAGGAAGTGCTAAATGAGAGCGTGGAAAAGGGAAATAATATTGTGAATATAAGAGAATCGTGGATGCATGTAATTGATTGAACCATTTATAACGGAGATTTGTCCGTTATATGATTAAATCTATGAATAGATCTGTATAGGGATGGGCTTAAGCTACTGAGCAAAGCTCAAAGAAGAAAAAAGGGTATATATCTTAGCAGTGCAGAAGTAACTAGTGCTTTTGGAGTGAATTAGGCTAATATACACTACCATTCCAGGACATTTGTAAAATTTTTTATTTTTCTGGCACAGAATACTAATCTTTCGTATTTATTTAAAGTTTTTGCTTTTTATCATCATGATCATCCTATTGGCTCTCACAAATAAAGGTGGACAACCCTTCAGGTACCCATTTGATATGCCTGTGTGGCAAAAAAAAAAAATATGATACGCTGAGATGGTCAAATACTATTGTTCCATTTGTTTTGGCCCAGCGGTCTGTATGATTGGAACTGTACTGAAGTACTGAAGTGGAGTTGCAGCTCCTCTTTACTATGTCATATGCCAAAGCATCATGTACCCCCTGACAAGGTGCATCTGCAGATTAAATTATTCAGCCATGACAGATCAGGTATGATTTGACAGGTTCTCAGGATGGCTTGTGGTGGTGCCACACAAAGAAATCTGGAGCCATTAGGTAGGCTGAGAGATTTATTCAGGAAACAAACCTCTGAGGACCAGGTCTGAATTCTACTCTCTATTCCTATCAGTTCCTTGTATTGTCATGGATGCAAAAGCTAATGTATAGATTCAAAAATAATACCAAAATGTAGAATAAAAATGCAAACAACAATATGAAGTTAATAGTCAAATCTTCCTACTCTCTTAATAAATGATTATGCTTTATGAGTATGTGATGATGATGATGATGATAAACCCATGCTAGAATATCTAGTCTGTTTCACTGGAAAAAAAGCTCACAGCAGTCATCATTGATCCACCCCTTGCCTTCTACATCTGCTGCTTCTTTGCACTATGGAGATTCAGCTTTATTTACCACAGTGCACCACATGTACATAAAACATGAAAATGGGTGTTTGGTCAACCTGATTTAAAGAAGCTAGTCTGAGCAAGCGACACGCTACCTAGATGATACAAATTCCTTTATGAAGAATTGTGATAACATAGTGGAACAATGTAGGTAAATGTATATGCTACTGCAGAGCTAAAAAGCCTAAACCACAATGTAATTTCACCTTCCAATTAACTCCAATGCATTTTGGCAAAATTTTTCATGGTTATGTGATTGTTTACACTAAGCAAAATACCCTGAGTTTCTATTATATTGTCATTGCAAGACTACCACTTTTGGTAATCACCAGGGTGTGAAGGTGTTCCTCTGAGATTAAACTGATCAGTAATGTGACTAGCACAGTTATATACCAGATGATACAAGTTTGATGATAAACTTTCCTTTATTATGCTAGTGCACACATGCCTTATTACACAGGCAACTAGCTGTAATAAGGATTGTGACAAGGATGTAGCAAATTACACTTTAGTCCACTCTAGTCCCAAATTTGAGATATGGAATCAACCATAATGGTAACTTGAACAGCTGAGGCTGATGGCCCATGGAGCGAGTGAGTCGCCCGCGATAGATCTCTGCTTCCACTGACAACTAACTGCTCCAAAATGCCTTTCCACTGGCAATAGTGGGAGTCTCCAGTGGAAAAGCTTTAGCATTGCTTTGGCTTTCCGAAGTCCCACAAAGTTTGGTAGCAAAGATCTATCGCAGACGACTAACTCCCTGTGTGGGCAATCAGCCTTAATGTCAGAGAAAGAACTAGTATGAAAGGAGACTAACCACACAGCTTGCAGTCTATAAATATTTACACAGTATGCACTCTACCACAAATGTGATGTTGCAAAAACCTTTTAAAAATTGTTATTTTAGCACACAGAATGTGCTTGATGTTCAAAATCATTTTCCCACTGATGGCTAGTAAATTGCATCATAATGCTGGTAAAACCTTATGCCAAACAGATGTATTGTTTTGCATGTTATAATAAGCATCAACATATGCTCCAATGAAACATTTTTAATTATGACAATATAAAAACCACAGAGCTAAAATCTGCCAAAATATCACAACAATAATTTTGCCAGGGTAAATTCTAGTCATTTCAGTTGCAACTATAATAAATATTTTATCATTTCTGTTCACAGATGATTTTTCATAATTTAAATATGAATCGAAGTTCTGAGTGTACAGTGAACAGTTCAAATGCCTTTACTTACATAGGTGCTAAATTGCAGTGGGACAGTTGGTTCAGTAACCAATAGCAGCCAATCAGCAAAAAGTTTTGATTATTTTACCACAAGTTAGAAAAAGAAAGCAAATATATGGTTTGAATGTTGCTATTGGTAACTTCCGCTGTGCTGTTTAGCATGTGTGATAGTAAATTTACTTTTCACAAATCAAAATCAAAGCATTTGCCTTAAAAAAGCTTTTCGCCAAAGGTGCCTTGGATTTGTGTTTTTTTATGTTAGGAAAGGTAAAACATGAGGCCACAGTCCTTGGTGTCCTGTCTTCTCCCTCTTTGTGGTTTCCCAGGGATTAGATAGGAATTGAAACAGTAGTTATAGAGCACAAACTTTGAATACTTCTCTTTTTGTGATAATTTTATTTTTTAATTGTGACATAGTCGCACTCAAATTGGAGCACTGGCACTTTCTAATAATAAAGGTTTTAACTTTACTGCAGTTAATGAATATTCTTAGACCTTGTCTAAAACAATAGGTCGCTAGTTTCTTGTTCAGTGTTTCAATGTGGTACTTATGGATTATGATTATTAGGTAAGGGAAGCAAGGAGACAAACACAATGCAATAAATTAGGTGGGCACCCAATAGATCAAGTGCAAAAGAAATTAAGGGGTTATACTGGAGCAGATGTTCATGTAGAATAGTATCACCAGATATGAATATCTATATGTGCTTATCTAACGGTGCTAACTTCATAGGCCTCAGGAGTCAGAGGTCCTACTAAACATATAACCATTTACATGGCTCTGTAATGGTGAAGATGTATTTAAGTTTTGGGAGGGCATGTTTACCCATAATTTTAATTAAAAATATTTTAATATCCACTTAATAATGTGGTATGGTTTATATCTATATACTGTCAGAACTGGGGGAAGTCCAGAAGATTTTGAACAATGGTGACCCCTAAGGCCAAATAAGGACTATTTTTTAGCCCCTGTGTGGACTAGCAGCCTAGAGGAGGCTCTATTTGGCAGTACATGTATGGGATCCCTTATCCGGAAACCCATTATCCAGAAAGTTCAGAGTCACAGAAATGCCATCTCCCATAGACTCCATTATAAGCAAATTATTCTAATTTTTACAAATGATTTCCTTTTTCTCTGTAATTATAAAGCAGTACCTTATATTGTTATGGAGATCCAAATTAAGGAAAGATCACTTATCTGGAAAACCCCAGGTCCTGAGCATTCTGGATAACAGGTCCCATACCTGTACATCTGTTTTTTTTTTTTTCCCTTTTTTCAATAACATTTTTTATTGTGTACATCTGTTTTTATGCAACTATAACTTACCTCCAAGCCAAGTATTCAAAAATAAGCACCGGCCTTGAGGCCACTGAGAGCAACATCCAAGGGGTTGGAGAACAACATGTTGCTCACCAGCCACTGGTTGGGGGTCACTGTTCTAAAGAATGATAACATAACTGCACTTCACCAGACACAATTTTTAGGAAAATGTTAGGTTATAATAAAATGTCCCTTTAATCTGTTAACTAAATATTTCTCCAAATATAGGGCAGACAATATCACAAGCTATGTTGTTTGACTTTCCTGCAGTTCTCTGTTTTCTGAAGATAAGGGGTATTTTTTTTTAATATTATAATTTCTCATGGGAATAATGAACTTTACCTGTCAAGTCAGACAAAACAGGATGTATTCCTTGCTGCATATTACATTGTACATCTGGCATTTGCAATTTCAGATTATGTTTTATCACATCTTTTGCATCATAATATTTGCAGTGTGAGAGCCTTGTTTGTTCTGGGATGAAAAGATGGTTCTTTATTAAGAAATGCATAAACCAGCACTGTGGCCTAACTTGTTCCTGCCTTTCAGGGAGTACAGTTCATTGATCCTATAAGCCCTGAAACAGATATTTTCTTCAAGCAAAGCATAACACAAAGTATTCCCTAGGCAACAAATTAGATTAAATTTGAAAGGTGCACCATAAACAGATATTATATATAATGATGGGCGAAATGTTTCGGCAGGCATGGATTCGTGGCGAATTACCTTGTTTCGCCATTGGCGGATTGTTTCGCGAAACGGATGAAAAAAAATTGCAGCGGAAAAATTCGCCGCACGTCCAAAAATTGTCGCCAGCGTCAAAAGAGAATAGTCGGGGGCGTCAAAAGAATAGCCGCATGAGGAAATAATAGCCGCCGGCGACAAAATAATAGCCACGCGACAAAATAATAACCACGGGAGACAAAATAATAGCCGCGCAACAAAATAATAGCCGTGGGCGACAAAAGAATAGTCGCGGGCGACAATTTTTTT
The DNA here is from genome assembly GCF_000004195.4 of Xenopus tropicalis. NCBI lineage: Eukaryota > Metazoa > Chordata > Amphibia > Anura > Pipidae > Xenopus > Xenopus tropicalis. The sequence goes on along the minus strand of NC_030678.2, from coordinate 59,805,159 downwards.
TGCCGCACAACATTTTCGCCGTTTGCGGATCTTTTGAAAGATTCGCGAATTTTTCGGCGAAGCAAAACGGAACAGATTCGCTCATCACTAATTATATATAGCATACATTTATTTAAATGAATTAATGCAACCCTTATTGTAAAATATAAGAATATTTAAGTCACCAAGACAATCTATGACCATATAAAAAAAAACAAAGACAAAGGCCTAATGCATCTGAAGTGATATCTACTATCCTCATGTATTACAAGATAGGGGGTACATTATTTGTTACACAAGTTTCAGTAAATTATGTTACATATTATGTATAAAACCCTTTTTTATAAGTATATTAAACAAGGATAATATATGGTGTATAGGTATGGGATCTGTTATCAAAAACGATCTGAAACAGAGCAGTAGTAACTGCTGAAGCACCATGCGCTCGCCAACATAGTGAGCAGATTACATTTTTAAACATGTTACATTATCTGTGATCTAACAGGACCCCACAGAATAACAGCATGGTTTGTTGGTCTTGAGGAATTGTCCTCTTATGCAAACAAATCCCCATTCTTATCTTTTTCCCGAAATGTTTGTCTCTCATTTCTTTCTTTGTAGAGAATGAGAGCCATTTTTGTTACTCGTTTCTCTTCTTCCATCGTCCCCTGAAAAGCATTCAGATCAGTGATAAGATTTGTGAAAGTACATGATGTTTGCAGTTTTTATTTTATTTGTCTGTTTAATAAAATCTTTGTTTGAATTTCCCTTTCAATCTGTCCACAGCTGTTTATCATTGTGATGCTGTCATATCTCACCATAGAAAAACAACACCGGGTCCTAGAACTGATCATCACCTTGGGTTTACAGAACACAAACATAACAGTAGTTTGCAGCTCTGTATATTACTCACGCAATCACAATCAATTCTTATTGAAACAAAGAGTAACAATGTGAATTTAAACAAGGTTTCCGTACTGAGTGACCATAGGATATTACATTAAATAGTAATAAAAGAGGATAACTTTATGGTTTCATTTGTCAGAGGTTGGTAATGTCTACCAGTACTTCACAGGTTGTCTACTAATTAATATTTGTTCACATTATATTAAGGGGATTATTCCTGGCATAAAGTTACTTTAAGGATATACAGTTAGCTTTAAAAAATGGTTGGCTAATAATAACCAGATCATTATAATGATCTTTTATGGAAAAGCAATAGTTGAGAGATGTTTTATTCATGTTATTGCTCGGTTTAGCAATACAGTTGTTCTGTTGTTCCACATTAACTATTAATGTGGTGTAAATATGCTTTAATTTGCACCTATGCATATGTGATTTTACCTTTATCAAGCAAGCAGCATGATATCTCCAGGGTCGGACTGGGCCGCTGGGGCACCAGGAAAATACCCACAGGGCGCTGCCCCGAGCTGCCAGTCTCCCTCCCCTGACTCACTGAAGATAAGTTTAATTTACACGCACTCGGGGGTCAGACGGGTGGTGGGGGCCCTGGCAGGGGGCTGAAGGCCACAGCAGGTGCCCATTGGGGGGGTGCAGGGGCCCTTGAGGCAGTAGCCCCGGTGGACCCTGCACTCCCCAGTTCAACCCTTGGTAGCTCCCTGTAATTAACGAACATAAATATGCAGAAAAAGCTCATTTCATTTTATTTCCGATTTCTTTTCAAGGGAGGATATTCATTGAACCAAGAATGAAAGTGATATCTGTGACATAACCAGTATATATTAATTAAAATGTTTCATTGGTTTTAGAGTTATTTGTAAATGTAATTGATGGCATTATTTGTTTATTAGTATCTTTTTTAGATAGTACCTGCATATTTATGCAGCGCTTTACACATCAGTCCCTGCAGAGTGGAGCTTACAATCTAAGGTCCCTATCACATTCATTGTCCAACTCAGGTTCTCTGTACTTTTTAAATATTATAGCAAAATGGAGTTTATTTTTTTTTTTTTTTGCGCTGGGAAAAACACACAGTGAATCCAATGCATTTGACATTAGACAGAAACACCCATTGGAGTGTTTGCAATATCACAAAGGTTTCCTTGGTTTTGCAAATTTTTTCAGTTTAGTGGACCAGTTTCACTGGCTCTATTGGCTCCATGATCACTATTCAAGGAACAAAAAAAAAAATAGGAGAAGATATCTTTTTACTTCTAGCGTATATTTTCCCATTAATTACAGAATTTGTAGTAACATGTTTACAGGGCTGTTAAAGCTTTTGTTTTTAGGGCTATTTTTATGAATATTAGGGGTTCTTAATAAAAGGTGCAGCATACCAACTTTTAACATGATTTCAATTAATATTATAGCAGGCACCTAACTGGCTTTATTTGAAACACCGTTCTAGGTCTTTTTGGCATGTAGTAAGGTGTTTTTTCTTTAAATACAGATTAGCTTAGATGCTTAACACAGGCTTGTATGTTCCTGTATTTTTGGCATAATTTGGTCTGAATGATACCCACCATGCTTATACTGGTATCCAATAGATACAATTCTTCAGCAGTGCAACTTTTTTATAAATGTCATCTCTATATTCTGTGGTTGCTATGGCCTGCAGTAATTGGGCCATGCGTTGGATTTTTATTAAAGTCTGATTAGCTAATTTTTATGGCAGCTTACATTAATAAACCTTCTAATAAACCAAAACTTTTTAATAATTTACAAGTAGCATTTAGCTATTTTTCTTGTCAAAGATTTTCTCATCAGATTATTTTCTGCAGTGTTGCATTCAGTAGAGATGCTGATAGGAAATCTTACTCTTTCCTTTAAAGATGCTTCACGCAGACATTTAACCTGCGTCCTGGGTGCATTACGTTTCATTGGTTGCTAAATGGATGTCCCTTGCAGGGAGTATACTTATCCTTGTTGATGAATGTGAGACACAAGTAAATGCAGCTGAGATTATGTACCTTAGGTGTCTTAAGCAGGAAAATAATGCATGCAAAGCTCTCTGACTTTAGTTTATTAAACAGACAAGATAAACTGGCCCAGTGTCCCAAGTAATAAAACTTGAAAACAGAATACAAATCAGCAAAAATATAAATGAAAAATCACATTTTGAACAAGTACAAATTGTTGAAAAGATGAGCTATCGGTATTAAATACTGAACCTTTCTAGAATAAAAGGGATGTCGGCTCACTGACCTGATTTCCTGGGAATTAACTACATTTTATAAACATTTTAGCAGTCCATTGAACCAATATTCCTATCCACTATAGAGTAGAAGTATAGAAAAAATATAGCAATCTGCAGGTCTTGGAAAAAGTGTCACTTTTATTGAAAGCATCTAGTCACAATCAGTTCAAGGGAAACAAACAAAAAGTGAAATATATATATATATATATATATATAGATACACAAACACATAGGTATATATAGAATCTTACCGTAATTTAGAGTCATGTGGCATAGCTAGGATTAAGCACAAGATGCTGTTTCATTATTACAGAGAAAGTCATTTTTAAAAATTAGAATTATTTGCTTAAAATGATCTTGCCATAATTAAGTGCTTTCTGGTTAATGGGTTTCCTGATAAGGGTTATATATAATGTGTGTGTATTTGTGTGATATAACCCCTTTGGAGCAACCCACATATTCCCAGCCTCGTCAATTGTACTCAACATTGAACATTACTTATTTTCAGGTACAAATTATATGTTTTTTAGAGTTCACTAAATCACTGGAAATGTTCTTCTTTCCATTATCCCTTGCCATTGCCAAGGTTGTTCTTTTGGTGCTTAGAAAGAACAGAGCACAGATAAGTGCAGAGACTGTTTTTATTTTGTATCAGGCCATTATGCTTTATTATATGAAACTCAGCTCATGCTGAATAAAACCTGAATTATAATCAGTGACTATCCTCTTAAATTACAAAACTAGAGAATTGTAATCTGGGGAACTATTATAAAAATGTATCTTGTTTAGAATTAAACCCTTTTTTGAAGAACAAGAAAGCCTTCAAGTTTTATACTGAAAACATCTGTAGGCTGATGGCAGAGCCTGCTACCTTCCATTAACTATAATGGAAACCATCTGTACTGGTACCTTCAGGCTGTTGAATGGGAGGGAGACAAGGCAGTGGAAACGGTTTCTGGCACTTCTTACCTGTGTGCATCAGCAACAAAGTATTACATTCGGTTTTAGTAAAAAAAAAAAAAAAGAGTTAAGGGCCACAATGTTTTGTTACCACCATATTGTGACAAATTGAGCAGAATTCGTAACTTACTTCAAGGTACTGTGATTAAAATATCTTTGGTATCATTCAAGATCTAGTAACAATAGAACTAAGAACAAAAACATATGCTTAAAATTTCCACATCCAAATATAGTACACACATAAGACATTGTTTGGATCGTCATACCTTAAGTCTGCTGAAAAAGCATTTAAACATTAAATAAACCTAACAATATTTATTTTCCAACAATAAGGACTCATGCATTTGGTTAGGATCATGTCCAAGGTACTGTTTTATTACAGAAAAAAGGAAATTCATTGTTTTCTCTTTGATTAAGATTGAATCTATGATTAGCCCTGGAGTTGTGGAAAGGCCACAAAGGCCCAGACCTAGGGCGGCACAATGTTGTTACGGGACTCAAGCTGCCCAGCCCCATTTGTTTTTTTCAGTAGCACTGGGAAATAGGCCAGCAGGAGGTTTGTTTAGAAAGTATGCATGAGCAACAGGGCCGAAACCAGAAGTAGGCAGAGGGGGAACCTGCCTAGGGTGCAACAGTGAGGGGGTGCTAGGCAAGTACCTCTGTTGCCACCCCTAGTGGCATCTGTGCGCCTCCTCTCTCCTCTACGGCACAGGGGGTGGAGGGAGAGGGGGAAGCGCTGGGCGTGAGGTGGCCGACTGGGCCATCTTGGCCCACCTCTGACGAGCAATGGGGACGAGTGGAGTGGTGGGGAGGAGCCACTGCATATGTGTATGATCGCCTAGGGGTGCACAAACTGTAAATCTGGGGCTGTCTATGGGAAATGGCCTTCCTGTAATTCAGAGCTTTCTGGGCAACGGGTTTCCAAGTAACAAATCATATACCTGTATGTGCTGTTCAATTCAAAACTGACCATTTTTTTGTTTCTGAGAACTCTACTTTTATACAGGTAAATAAGAAAACAAACTTGAATTAATCTGAGCTGAATTATTGTTTGCAAGCCCAACAGCTTTTAAATAACCATGATAAGTGGTTTGAACTGTGGATATTCTGCTCCCACAGCTGAATATCATTCTGTACACAAAATTCAGTAATTGCCTTATCTCCATAAAGTCATAACAGCCAAGCAAAAGGCTAAATCCTATATTGACAATAAAACAACACCTTATCATGTGAGAGCCTTTAGGAGGTAAAATTACACATGCACTAGATATGTCAACTTGCTTGTACCGTTATTAAAATCCAATTTATTACAGAACACTTTTAAGGACTTAGGCATCCATTTACTACAAGAACAGAGGGTTGTCTGTGTTGTCTGTTGTCTGCCCAAATTTTTTGTGACAAAATGATTGCCCATCCCTTACTGTAGTGTGATGCTACAAATTTGTCTTGTGATATCTGCATTTATTTACAGAAGTGTAGCTGTTATATTCGCTGCTATTTTTTGGGGGTTTATTTAGGCCAACTGCACTATCTGCTATGAATTGTGCAGATTGTGCACAGATGACCACACTAATGAATATTTTATATAAACAACCTATCAATGTATTATTAAATGTAATTATGGCCAGTGAAATAATATCAGCTATTATCTTCACATTATACTAATTATTATAACTTCATTCACTAATAATACCTTTATCAATATGATTCTTTCCCAGCGGACAAACTAATTCACTGCTTGTGTTAAAAAGCTGAAAATCGCATCTCCCCCACTATAACTTTTCTGGCATTTTTCCACATAACACCTCTCTGTGGGTGGCGATGTAGGGACAGTTCTGGTGCTTGTCTTTAAACCTTGCAGAACAGCTTATGTAGCATGGATGTGAAAAAAAAGTAATTATATACTGTATATGTGCTCCAGAAATTCCACAATAACAAAAGTGTTCAAACATTAGTAAACCTGCTCTGGCATTTTTTCTGTGAAGGTTCTTCAGTTCTGTAGCAGAGACAGAACACAGATTAAGGCTCCAATGAAACCCCAATATGACATTTATAACACCCCTTACAGGGCTCATTTACATTCAAGTGCAGGAAGCAACTTGCAATTTTGAGCAAAATTTACGTTTTTTTTCCCATAACAAAGCATTTTTTTCAGAATTCCAGCATCAGTGTGCTCACATGGGAAAGTCTGATTAATGTCATTTCCACCATTTTGCTTGATTGTGTGCCTTATTGTTTAGGCACAAGTGCCCTGCACCTATAGATGTTGGCTGCTGATGGAACCCTGGAGGTACTGCTTGGTTTGGAAGTGGTGGTAATTTCAGAGTTCTTCTGCATCAACAGGCACAGAAGTGCTCCATTCAAAACAAGAAGGCAAGTATACAGAAGTGCAAGGAGCACATTTTGATGCAAGTACCTTTAATGAATCGGGTATTACCTGCAACTGGCTGCTGGGCAATAGTGATGAGTGAAGTAGTGCGACAAACACGTTTTGGCGATCTTGTGCCGTTTCCCGAATTTTCCTGTTGTTTTTTGGCAAAGCGAAACGGGACAGATTCGCTCATTACTACTGGGCAATTTACCTGTGCTTCCCGCAAACATTAGCTCTATTATTTTAGGAAAATACCCTATAATCACTTTGTGTCCTCTGTACCCCCCAAGGAACCCCCGCCATGTCCCCCGCAACCCCCACAGGGGCCCCCAGTGCGCCCCCTAACCCCTGAAGGAGCCCCTGCCACCCGCCCGACCGCCTCTCCTGAGTGTGCGTAAGTTAAACTTACTTTTATCGAGCCAGGAGAGGGGACTGGCAGCCCGGGGGAGTGCCGGAAGGGATCGGGTAGGTACAGATTGTAAACTTACGCTGCATTGTCATGGAAATTGAGGTCTATGGTGTTATTTTGTAGCTAAGTGCCTGAAACCCACTGTCTTGAGGTCACTAGACAGAATAACAGGTACAGTTTCAATGTTAATTTTGTTTATGGTGTATGGACAGCCCATGTGTATTAAGCTTCTTGTACTGTTCTGTGTCAAATCAGCATATACAAATGGGTATTTTTGATTAAGCTTAATGTCAGGTAAATAGATAATTAATGAAAATAAACCCCACTCACATTAAGCAGAACTGTGATTACACACACTACATTGTACAATCCCCCATCCAGTGCTTCAGCTTGGAAGTAATAAAAATTATTTCATCCTTTTGAGTCTATTATAGTGTATACGATTCCAGGAAAATGCACCACTAGTCAAAATGTCTAAGGCCCAACTGAGAATTGTAACAAGAAAATGAAGAGAGAAAGACCACCAGGTCACAAATCTATGCCATGTCAAGAAACAGGAAGAAAAATATGCTACAAAAGTTCCTTTGCCAGGTGGGATCTGCGTGAGTGATATATGGATTTTGACAATGTTTCTAGTTCTGTTACTAAGAAATGTATTGATTGTTTTTTCTACCTAGTGCATTAGTCTAATAGTAGTAAATATTACTCCTTTTCTTACCAAGGTAATATGGACAGTCCCTTTAAGTGCCTATTGAATCTATAAATAAAGGAACACTTGATCCTTTACTCCTTTGTATTATTTATTTCTCAGATCACAGCAGAAATGAATAATTTAGAGAAAATTTAAGGATAGATACTAAATAGTGCAAGGCTGATGAGATGTATCCTACACATTAAAATGTAATGACAGATAAAGGTGAATTATAATATGCAAAATGTCAAATATTTATAATAAGTTTTTAGTTGGTTTAGTTTAGTTTTCTCCCAACTGTCCCAATTTTTATGGGACAGTCCCGATTTTAACAGCTCAGCCCGCAGTCCCAAATTCTTATTGAAAAGTCCCTCATTTCCTTTTGATCTCCTGCACTTAACGCCAAAAAACCCCAACGTTTCTCAAACTTAATTAGATAAGTAGGTTTTTGGCAGAGAGCCCAGAATACTCAACACCTGCACTTAGATAGAATGATTAAAGATAGATTAGATAAATTGCATGGCAGTGACTAAAACTTTGTTTTGCATATTTAAAGAAAATGTAATTCTAAGTAACTTTCTAATATAATAATGAAACATTTTCAGTGGTTTTAATTAAGGCCAGAAGAATTATATACAATAGATAGTAGCTACTAGAAGTTTTAAATTCAGTGCTACAAGGCACCAAAAAAGAGCATCCCCATAAAGTAATGGAAGATTTAAGCTATGAGTTTAGACTGTTGAGGTTGGGGTTGTTTTCTCTGGAAAACAGGCGCTTGTGAGGGGACATGATTACTCTGTACAAGTACATTAGAGGGGATTATAGGCAGATAGGGGGTGTTCTTTTTTCCCATAAAAGTGATCAACGCACCAGAGGCCACCCATTTAGATTAGAGGAACAGAGTTTCCATGTGCGAAGATTAACACCTGCTTGGGGCAGGCGGTACTTAAAGAAAATTGTGGTTGGTGAGCTTTTAGCAACACACCATGGACTTTGCAGTGGGATTTTTTCAAGTATGTGTTGGCTCTATAGTCATGCATCCTCCAGTTTTCGGGGAAATGGTCATTTTCAGAAAAAGTAGTTTTACGAACGTAATGGTTACATGCGTTAAATTGTGCGCTAATATAGCAAGTGGCGAAATATATTGTGCGCAGCGGGAGGGGGAGAGGGGGGAAAGGTAAGGAGTAGTAAGGTGGGAGGGTGGGTAGGGAATGTGTAAAGAACCTGGGAAATTAAAGTAAAGGAGCGAAAAAACAGTAACTAACAGCCTGCATTTTATTGTTTCATACTATTGGATGTATCTATCTATTCAGATTTACACATATGCCCATGGAAGAAGAATTAGTCCAATATGTTCACTTGAGGTCTATGGAAGAAATGTAATAACCTGTATAGACACATACTGTATGTAACCAACACCAATACATTTTGGGAAGCGTTAGTTACTAGAACTGGATCAAACCCTGCACCTGTTATTCCACTACTCCATAAGAGCTATCTTTTCCCCTTACAGTATTTTATATTGCTACCTCTTTCTTTTCACTTGTTTTCTTTGTTGCTTGCTATATGATTGACTGTTAAAAGATATTACATTTTGCATTATTTGCTGAGAATTACAAGCTCATAAGACTGATCTTTCTGAAAAAAGTTTTGTTGACATTTGACATACAACAAATGAAGCAGTCTCACACTAAGATTATCCTTCAATTCTTATGTATAATAGATATGTTTATGTACAGATTTTGCTAGGTGAAGCATAAAATTGCTATACAGGAAATGTTCTTCTTGAGGAACCTCAAGGTGACTTGCATGACGGCCGCATTTGTTCCATCTTCCTCTGAATGAGTAAGTCAACTAAAGCATTTGAACTTGAAAAAAAAATTACATAGCATTCACATTACTGAGAGATGCCTTAGGCCGACAAACCACTCTGCATGAAGGCTTAGGAAAGCCTATATGTGCTGATGTAGTAAAAGTTACTGTGATAGAGAGATAATGCATTTGTCAAGAACAGGATGCTTGTGTTCACAGGAATCAAGACATGCAGCACATGTACATGTGTTCACTGCCAAAAAAAGACAGCAGAAAATGCCAGCACACTTTCTTTCTGTCCTAGTGTTTATTATATTTGCATTCACATCCAGAAGCAGAATGTAATGGGAGCTTAATGGAATATTAAGTAACTGAAGCCAAACAGTTGACAGATGGACTGGCATCCCTTTCTCCACTACTGGCCTTGTTCTCTGCATAACAATGCTAGGTATGAACAGTGCTTTGTCAGCAGTCATTTCTTTAATGAACAATAAAATATACTTCTATGTGACTGGAACTTTGTCACCCTACTTGTTTCACATGAATGCCAAGGGTAATTTGATAGAAACCTGGACCACATTCCTACATTAATCTTTCATGATTAGAATAATGGCAACATGCATTGTATTGATTATAAGCATTTGGTAAATGGCTATCTAGAGAAAATCACTTGAGTAAAGTTTAATTTAAATAGATAAATTATTTTTAAAAGCACGCTTAAGCTTAGATATTCCCCAAGCACTTTTTTAATTTAATTTAAACTAAGGAGGTATTGCCAAATTTAGAGGACTATAACTGCAGAGTAGCAACCTAATGAAATTTAATTAAAAGAAAAATCTAATCCATTGCTCTACAAGAGTATGTACTGTATATATAGACTTGCCCTTTTATGTAATAAAGGGCACTAACTTTGCCCAGGTGCTTTTAAACAGGTGACCCATTCATTCTACCTGCTGATTGGTTGAATTGGTTTCTTTTTTTTTCCAACTTGAACTTTTTATCAAAGTTTTTTTACATACAAATACAGTTACAGTCCATTGTGCATTACTTATACAGTGTGGTTCAAATTTGCTGTACATAAGTTTTATATGTTGCCTTATGAAACCAGGTATTCTGTTTCTGTACTATTTTATATCATTATGTATATAGAATAAATAGCTATTGGAAAGATGAGTTTCTTGCACTCTGTGGTGTTATTTTAGTGAGATAAAAACATTTACCATTGTGGATTCATTAGGGAAAGTTTCAGAGAGAGAAGAGGAAAAGAATGAATAGATAAAGTATAGGAACAGAGCAGTTTAGGGAGGAATAATTAATTTTATAAATAGTACACAACCTATTTGTTTAATAATTAAAGAGACCCGTGTCCCTTTAAATCAAAGAGATATACAGATCCCATCTAGACCAAATGTTGGTAAACTTTAGTATCGTCCCTCTTAACCTTGCCGTCATATTTTCTATCTCCCTCATATTTCCTATTCTAGAAATCACCTCTGTTCTTGAGGGTGGTAAGGGATTTTTCCAATTTTGTGTGATTGTAAGTCAAGATGCTGTTAAAATATAGCTCAGGAGTCTCTGTTCATTAGTCGTTAAATGGTCCAGTGGATTTCCAACTAGGGTAGAGAGAATGTCCAATGTAACTTCCTGAAAGAAAACTTTTAAGTATTAGTTCCTCTCTATTATTTTCCAAAAAGTATTGATAATAGTTCAATGCCACATTGTGTGTTGTAATGAACCCAATTTCTCCACAATTTCTCCAGTACAGTTGCAAGGTATTTGGGTGTATTTTGTGTAATTTGTCTGGAGTATAGTGCCAGAAAATAAAGTTTTATAAATGCTTTCCCGTTGCTTAACACTTGATACATTTCGCCTAACATTATCCCATATTTCTCCCATTTCTGCATCTTTTATTTCTTAACCTGATTAGCGTGTTTCATTTACAATTTATAGTGCTTATTTCTTAAAAGGCACATTGCACTTTATCTAGCCATCTTTGGCTACATTAAGTATTCTAGGTATCAAGGATAATATAACACTGGGATTAAAACCAGGGTCTTTAGGTTGAAAAAATTAGGCAGCAACACTGGATCCAAAAGAAAATTTGCAGCTTTGAAAAAATAAAAACATGGGCGCATCAAGATCAGATACCGTTAGGCTGACCCAGATAGAGCACTGTTGAGCTTATACATGGCTTCCTGGCCATTATACCGGGAGGGAGTAATGCACAAAAATATGAGGATATAATTTCAGCTCTTACAAACCAATGCTCATATATCCTAGAACTGCTTTAGTGGAGTCATTTCATGGAGATCCTTTTAAAACTTGTCAAACTTTCCTTCAAGGAATTCAGATGTACATTTTACAATGCATTTACATTCTGTTTGGCAATTTCTTGAGGCCTTTTTGCATTTTTGTATTCACCTTGAAATCAGTTAGTTTTTATGGCAACTACATTGGCATGTTAGGAGAATATGAAGTATGGAATTTCTTTTATACTCTGATTCAGCCACTTCGCTGGACTTAATCAGTTCATTGAATAGATGAATACTGCTTTTCTATCTCTTTGTTCAAAGGGAATGTGCCACCTTTCATAAATGTGAAGACACAATAATTCTTTCTGAATTGTTAAACATGAGGTCAGTTCTCATTTACTTTTTTTTAAACATTTTTTGTCACTTCAGATAGAAATTTAAAGCTGAGGAAGAATTAACATATAACTCTTATTTCCATTATATTTTCTCTCTTAGGATTTTAATTAATTTAGAGATGATCCATGTTGTACACATTTGCTGAAGCCTGACCACTTACTGGATACATAGGGACAGATTAAATGTAATATATTAAATACACATTAGAGAAGACAAGATCCTATTTGACTTTTGATGGAACACAGTTTTAGCAGTTTTAGATTCTTATGACTGTGTGAAATGATTATTGGGTCATTTTTCAACCTCAACCTGTACTGTTTGTATGTATATGGGTTTCCATATTGCAGGAAAATATCAAAGATAAAATACCTGCAGTTATTTTTCACAATGTGTTGCACAGTTAGTAGAAGTGAAGATAATAAAAGGTTTTGGAAAGACACAAGAAAATATTAGTCCACTGTAAAGTTTAGAGGGTCATACAAGCAAAGTATAGATATTAATATCTATAGACTAAGAGAGAGTGGTGCTAATGTGCTGAGAGATAAAGTTCAAACTGTATATATGAGAGACAGCAGGAAAAGCAAAAAGAAAAAAAAGAATACGTGTTTTTTACGGGAGTCTAGTGAAGATTAACTATGGCATTATATTCTGACATCTCTGAGTGTCAGAACACACTGAAGCATTCAATTTAATACACAGTTTCAAAGTTGACTGTTTCTGACATGTTCTGTAGACTGTGGAGAAACAAACAACATATGAAAAACCCGTTTTACCGTGTCTTGTAAAGTCCGATATTGCAAGTCTGTGGCACTCATGAAAGAGACAGTGTGATTAGTTTCTGGTCCACAGAGCGGCAAAGGTCAAGACGATAAAAAAAAAATCACAAGAAAAATCTTGGAGAATTTAAAAATTTTTGTGTCTTTTCACCGGCAAGTTTAAAGCTACCAAGATGTATTCAAACCAATGGACACATCAGAGTGTGTGTGAATGGAAATCTTTTTATCACTCCACTTACTTTTCAATAATGCACAGTATGGCTAGGTAGTGCTCTAGCAGTGCTACCTGGTGCGAATGTAGTGACAATTGTTAGATTGCCATATATATGGCCCCCAGTGAATAAAATTGCTTATTTATTTACCAGTCTCCTGTTCTGTAAAATAAACTCTCTGGCATGATGGTTCTTTCTGTCAGAGCAATGAATGAGCAGTAGCTTTGATCAAATTTCCACCCTCCTGTTAAGCAACGAGAAACCTCTATTAACAAAAGTAATTACAAGAACGCAGACTAGATCAGAGCTGTTTTAAGCGATATATAAGAATGGATGTAACATTGCCCCACCTCAGTAATTTATAAATGGTAACTGAACACTGGTGAGCAACAGATCAGTTATACAAGACAATTGGAAATGGGTGGAAGAGATAAAAAGAAACTCTAAGCAGTTTCATTTGAGATCAACATAAACTATTTGACAATGTCATTCATTTTCTAAATAGGAATAATAGCATGTATGAGGTGTAGAAGATCTCAGTGTACTATGATGAGGTGTAGATGACCTCAGTGTATTATGATGAGGTGTAGATGACCTCAGTGTATTATGATGAGGTGTAGATGACCTCAGTGTATTATGATGAGGTGTAGATTATCTCAGTGTATTATGATAACTTGTAGATGATCTCAGTGTACCATGATGAGGTTTTAATGATCTCAGTGTATTATGAAGAGGCATAAATGATCAAAGTGTATTGTGATGAGGTGTAAATGATCTCAGTGTATTGTGATGAGGTGTAGATAATCTCAGTGTTTTATGATGAGGCGTAGACAATATCAGTTTATTGTGATGAGGTATAGCATCTTTATAGTAGCAAGGATCCAGGTTTACTACATTTGTCACAGGAGCTCCCCATTGTTCATTTTGTTAGTGACACACATCTTCTGTGAGATCTGAGCAGCTGTTGAGAAGCTTAGATTAGGGATCTTTGCAAATTATCAAGCGAAAAAAAGGTTTGCTTGTAATATACACTGGTGCTACTGGGCTGATTATTAAACTCTCATGCACTGGTTTCAGGGCTGCCATGAAATAATCTGAATTATTTATGAATTGGCCTTACATAATGACATTTATAGTCTAGGTATACTACATATTGTGAGCTGGATGGGGGTCTACTTGGGTGCATATTCGGAGGCACAAATCTTTACAGAACCCCAAAACATAACTTGCAACATTTCTGCTCTTCTTTGGTTAAGCTTTAGTTCGTCTTTTGGCTTAAATAAGTAGCAAATTTGCAGACTGTTGATTGTAGCCAATTCTTCTAGACACATTGGCTTTAGGTTGTTCAGGGTAGTCCACACTTGTGCACCTCAGTTTTCATATAGTTCCACACCTTCTAATGTATCGATTGAGACCAGGGTCTGAGCTTTTCATTGTTAATCCACAAAAAGTTCCATTGTGTTTTGAATAATTGTCCTGTGGAAAGATGACCCTTCATCAATTTTCAGTTTTTAGCAGACTGAAGCAAGTTTTTTTACCTTTAATATATCATGACAGGGGTGACATTATTTATTGTCCTATAGCTACAAAAGCAAAACCGGTCATTATAAACATAATGGCAATGTAGCAACTATCTTTTAATCCATATCATTTTAACAGGGGATGTGATTTGGGCATAGATCTTCTATTATCTGAACACATTAGGCTGAAATATACATGAATAAGCAGAAACATATGATAATATTGTCATCTTCCAGCCTTCTCAGCACTTCAAAACATTTCCTACACGTCTGGGACGAATACAGCCAGCATAATTAATGCAAATAACATGAAAATGCCAAACAATGACAATTTGTGTTCCCTGAAATAATTCCAGAGAAATTAAAACCTTGATGAAACCCTCAGTCCTGGCGCCGCTTTGATTTATCATACACTGTTTTTTAGCAGCAATGTTACAAGCTCAGAAATTAGGCCGCCTTGGTAGATTTTTGCTTAAACACAAGTATTATTTTTGTACAATTGTATTTGTTCTTAAATAAGGTGATTTCTGTTCTTTTATTTATTTGATGTTGTGCAGATTTAATATTTTAATAGCTATATTTTTTTTTAAGAGAAGCAAAATGGGCAAAATACTGTATGTCCTGGTGAAGTAACCATTAGCTGATAACCAGATATAAAAGCCAATATCTGGTTGCTAAAGGTCACTAAACCTGTACAAGCCTAACATTTTTGTTTGAATTAAGGCAGGACTATGGTTTTGGCATAAACCTGTACTTTTTTGTGACGAAATAACAAAAGACATTATGAAATTAAATCTTTTTTTCAGGCAATAACAATACATCTTTACTTTAAAATACCTTAAGCTGCCTCATAGTGATTCTCTCATTAGAACACTGAGGGGTATATTTATCATGCTGTATAAAAAGTGTAGTAAAACATTACCAATGATGTTGCTCATAGCAGCCAATTAGATCTTTGCTTTGGTTTTCGAACTGTTGAAATCTAATGGCTGATTGGTTGCCCTGGGCAACATCACTGGTAATGCTTCACTCCGCTTTTTACACAGCATGATGAATATACCCCTAGTACAGGTATGGGATCCCTTATCCGGAAACCCGTTATCCAGAAAGCTCCAAATTACGGAATGTCCGTCTCCCATAGACTCCATTTTAATCAAATAATTCAGAATTTTAAAACTAATATCCTTTTTCTCTGTAGTAATAAAACAGTACCGTGTAATTGATCCCAACTAGGATATAAGTAATCCTTATAGGATGCAAAACAATCCCATAGGGTTTAATTAATGTTTTATTGATTTTTTAGTAGACTTAAGGTATGGAGATCCAAATTACGGAAAGACCCCTTATCTGGAATACCCTTGGTCCCGAGCATTCTGGATAACGGGTCCTATACCTGTAACCTGTAATCTGATACTGATTTTGCCCCTGACAGCCCTTCTTTGTTTACAAGGCACTTGTAAGAAAATAACTGTCTCGGTCAGTATCTTCCACCACTTTAAATATTATGAAGGTTAAGTTTGTTTCAGGTTTAATAACTCATAGCAACCAACAGACAAGTTGTAATTAATGGTCACCTGTTTAATTGTTATTTAGCATTGTGAATATCATAAAAGTCTGCAAATGAGAATAAAAATGCAATAAGATAAACAGATTCTAAGTTTTGTTGTGTATAAAACTAAGCATTTGGTTTTATACAACCTATGGTGTTTTGGGGTTTTTTTTTGCCATAAAATAACTTTTTCAGTAAGAAAAGTAAGATTGGTGTGTGGTTGGGATTCATTTTTGTAAAGTTTTGCTGCATAAATTTGTTTGCTGCATATTGGGTTCATGGTTTTTAGCAGCTCATGAGCAGGTCAATTTTGGCATTTTACTGCCAATAGATTAGCCACATTAGTGCCACCTAGAACGCTATATTTATTCTGCAGAAAGCTTTACCATACTTGAGTAAAGAGCCCTAGAAGCTCTCTTCATTTGTTTAAGATAGCGGCTGCCATTTTAGCTTGGGCTCCGTAGCTTCTTGTTGCAGCTCTAGCAGTTGGTAGTTCGGCTCATTCTGATGGGAGGGGGGAAGTGAATTCTTATGAATTCTTATGGGAGGGGGGAGCAGGAGAGAGCTGCGCAGACTCTGGCCCCAGCAATGAAGGATTTTTCTGAGAGAGGAAGTCTAATACCAAAGAACATGTTTACAGAGGACTCAGTGCAGCTTTTCTGTGAGTGTTTATGGCTGTATTTACATGGACTTTTCTGATAAAGCTTACTTAGTTTTTACCTTTCCTTCTCTTTTAAGGGATGTTATTTGTGGTTCATTGTGTCCTGAGTTAAATGTAGGCACATATATATATATCTAAGTAAGTTAACTTTTGAGTATCATTTTATTTATCCTAATACTTTGCCAAAAAACCAGGGGTCAGATTTATCAAAATGTGAGTTTAGAGATTAATACATAAAAACTCTCCGATGTTCTGTTCATTCCTATAGGATTTTTAGAAGCATATTTATCAATAGGTGAAAGTTAGAACTCACCAATTGATAAATATGCTTCTAAAAATCTCATAGGAATGAAAAGAATATGGGTGAATTTTATATATTAATCTCTAAACTCACATTTTGATAAATCTGCCCCCAAATGTAGAAATGTTTTTTTTTAAACTTATTGCACAGATATATATGTGGCATCTCATTTGTTATATTTATATATGTGTGCGTATATTAGTTTGAAGATTGCACAAGCCTAAGCCTATCTATTTTAGGGGAGAGAGAATTTGTCTCCATTGATTGTAATAGAAGAACATTGACAGATTATGATTTATCTATCTTCCTGTTCATGTGGGTTCCTTCCTCATTTAGAAGGTGAGAATTTATCTTCCTAGACATTTATGAAAATTCTGTCCTAACCACTGCAATTGTATTTTAAGAAAAATATCTTGCCTTGGCAAAAGATACTTTCACTGTTTCCCGAGAAACCTGCTGACTAAGTCCAATGCTAGACGAAGAAAAATGTCTGCTGGCAGCTCAGTCTAATTCCAATTGTAAATGGTAAATTAAGTCCATTTTTTTACCATGGTCAGACACTAATTGTTGAACTGGACACTAATCTTTCATCCAAGAGTAAAAAAAAAATGAAATAATACATTTAGTAGCTGGTGTTAAGTATTCAGCTATGGATGGCAGTACAAGCTCTGTGCGTGGTACATTTAGCTATATAGAATGAGCATTTGTGCATTCATTGGGAACACATTGCAGCTAAAATTTATGTACTGGGAAGGCATCACTTCTCATTTTCAGCATTAAAAACAACATTGGCATTTGATTCTTTAGGCGCAAGTCTGTTGAATGTATTTAGGCAGCCACTGTGGGAATCCACGGTGGCAGGATGGCAGTAGCTCCAGGGTGCCCTTGCATTACTAAGTGCACAATTTTTGTAACAAACAAACTGGCACAGCACAATAGTGCAAAAGTGTAAGGAGCATATTTGTATGCAAGCACTCCTAAAGGAGAAGGAAAGGTAAAAACCAAATGTTAGGCACCCCCCAGTGACTTTAATTGCTTACCTTGTACCCCGGGCTGGTGCCCCTATTAGGAGAAACACAGCTCCAGCCCAGGGTACCTGCAGTGAGTTTTTCCTCTTCCTTCTGTCATCTGAATCCTGGGGCTGGTGCATACGCACTAGAGTGAAAAAGCTGACTTTTTGGAAAAAGTTTGTCTTTTCACTCTACTGCGCAAAGACAGAATAAGAAAGAGGAGACGCTCGCTTGCAGCTACCCCGGGCTGGTGCTGTAAAATATAAGCATTAAAGTCACTGGGGGTTCCTAACATTTTTGCACCCCCCCAGTGACTTAGCCTTTCCTTCTCCTTAATGAATAATGTCATGCTCAGGACCTAGAGTTTTCCAGGTAAGGGGTCTTTCGGTAAGATGGATCACCATACCTTAAGTCTTCTAAAAAATAATTTAAACAATAGTTAAACCCATTAGGATTGATTTGTCCCCACTAGGGATTAATTATATCTTAGTTGGGATCAAGTACAAGGTACTGTTTTATTATTACAGTGAAAAATGAAATCTTTTTTAAAAATTAGAATTATTTGATAACAATGGAGTCTATGGGAAATTACCTTTCCGTAATTCAGAGCTTCGTGCATAACAGATAAAGGATCCCATACCTGTACAACATGCAGTGAAATGACCCTTATCGTTCTGAGATAATACCATTCCCTAAAAAGTTAAAATGAAAAAGAAAAAAAACAAAAGATTCAGTTAGTACTGATAAAATCTTGTAACAGTGAATTGTGTTTAAACAGTGCATGTTGAATTTAGTGATATATTATTATTATTATTATTGTTTTAACAAAACATAGCTGCTTACTGTAACAGGCAGCTAAGGAAGTGCTTGTAATATAAAATATATTCTAATTTCCATGATTATTAATTGAAGGATAAGCTAATTAATCTTCAAACAACCAACAATATATCTAAATATCTAAATACCTCAATAAAAGTGCATGAATTGATAGTGTAAAACAATACATACTACCTAGTAGTAGGCAACTAAAATATAAAAATTATTGCGTCCATCTAATCTCAGAAACACTTGTACATGAAACCTTATATGTCTACTTATAGGAGACAGATTTAGTAAACAGCAGAAATAGTATCCGGTGAAGGTGGTCTCATTGCATTTTACCTAAGCCAAATAAATGGAATTGAACTGCCAGCATCCTTCACCAGTTCCTACTCTGTGCTACTCATTGTTTACATTGTTAAATCTCTGTGGAATGCGGAGTGGCCCCAGAATATTATTTATTGTACCCAGTTGTCAGACTTCTGCTAATGGTTCACTCATTTCAGTGCATTAAATTAATGAATGCAAAGAGGATACCACTGTTAAAATGGGCAGAAGGCTTTGGTAGCTTCTTGAATGATTGCTATGCTGAATGCACATGGGATAACAGAAGCAGTTAAAGCTATAATCATACATCATGTGTGGACATTATCACGTGATGAAAGGGCTTTTGCAAAGAAGGCACTTGAGGGAATTTTCTGCTCTGTGAAGCGTGAAGGTCAAGAAGTTTTCTAGGCACTTACAAGAAGCTGTCACCAAGCTGTCATTCCACTGCCAGACATAAATAAATACACCCATAGATTTACAAATACATACATTCATATAGACATGTTTACTAAATTAAATTGTATGCATACTATTATAATATTAATGTGATCTTTTTAAAGGTAATAATAGTGTGCTAATAGTATGCTAATAGCAAGAACCAGGAATGATAAACTCATAGACATACCCTTATAGCAACATTGCCAAAGGAATCTGAGATGTCTTGGTCGTATGATTTAAACTCCTTTGGAGCTCATGGATGTCCCCTGGTTCCACAGCAACTATTTTTTCCAAATCTCTAAATATCTCAAAAACAATTGAATACTTTTTAACCATTACATGCACCTACAACCTATTTTGTAAATAAGAGGTTTCAATTATTGTCACAACATATTAATAATCAGTTGGTAGGCATATGTTGCCTTATTTATAAATGCACTGAAAATATTATTTGAAGAGTTTTTGACTCATCACCTTGGTAAGGTAGGCGATGCAATGTTCTCTATGCAAAACAAGAGCTTGGTAATTAGAGTGCGCATTTATTATGAACTGATTGCATTAAAGTAAAAGTATATCTTCAGAATGAATACTTAACCAACAACATGTATATCATAACAATGACCTAAGAGTCTCACAATATTGGCATATATTTATATAACCTTAAGCTACCATTCTGTGTATTGCCTCAGAAATCACCTGACCCAGCTATGTCCATCAATTGGCTGATGTGACCTTACATGTACATGTGCCCTTGGTTAGTGTTTAAGCATAGTAAATTGTACGAGCCAGGGGGCAGACCTCTAAAATGGCAGTTTTCTATTTAGGGTTATTCAATGAAACACAACTACTAAGGACGAGTATATTTTTATAAACATGTTTTATTTCAGTATAGCAGTGTTTTATATGTATATATGTGCTTTAATCATAATTATATATATATATATATATATACCTTCAATGTTCAGGTGTATAATTGTAAACTATGCTACTGCATCCGCCCCTATGTAGGACAAAATATAACTGGGATTTGCATGAAAGCAGTTTGCTGTGTTTATAATATGATGCAATAATAGATCCTTTTAGCAGATTATTTAAAATCATTCTGCCTTTTGCAGAGTTCCTTAATATACATATGATATTTGGTTCGTTGGTATAGTGGTTCTGTTGCCATCACCCCTTTTTTAATTCCATAAACCTTAATCAACCTTATCAATTTTATTTGTGGATAACCATGTGCCTTTAGGAAATACTAATGATAAATAATCTTTGAAGATATATGCACAGTTTGCCTACCTGGGAATCATGTTAGGAGAACTAAAGAATAAATATGGATAGAAATGGTATATTTTATATTCTAAACTTACTGCACCAGCCTAAAGGTTCAGTATCTCTATAGTAGTAGTGATCCAGGCGGTCAAAATTATCAAGGGAGCTCTCCATCTTGAAATCTGTTAGGAGTGTCAGTGACACTCACATGCTCAGTATGCTTTGGGCAGGTGTTGAGAAGTTGAGCTTAGGGTTCGTAGCAAATAAAATCAAACAAAATGAGGTTCATCTGTGACATAAGCTGACGCTACGCTAATATTACATAATGCTAATTGCACTGGTTTCATAGCTGCCATGTAATGGAAATCAGAATGAATTACTAATCAGCCTTATATTGTGACATTTATATTCAATATATACAGTACAGGTATGGAATCCCTTATCCGGAAACCCTTTATCCAGAAAGTTCCGAATTACAGAAAGGCCATCTTCCAGAGACTCCATTATAAGCAAATAATTATAATTTTTTTAAATGGTTTCCTTTTTCTCTGTAATAATAAAACAGTACCTTATACTTGATCTCAACTAAGATATAATTAATCCTTATTGGAGACAAAAGAGCCCTATTGGGTTTATTAAATATTTAAATGATTTTTAGCAGACTTAAGTTATGGAGATCTAAATTACGGAAAGATCCCTTATCTGGAAAACCCCAGGTCCCAAGCATTCTGGAGAACAGATCCCATACCTGTATATTGTCGGTATACAGTATATAGAGTCAGTATATGTATGCAGTATATAGAGTCAGTCTCTAAGGTCAGTAACTAACAGCAGCAGAGAGCATGTACAGTGAACCAGCCAAAAGGAAGATGGGGGGTAGTGGGGGCATCTTTGGAGGCACAGGTCACTGCTAAAGGTCTGTGATTGCACAATTGCACAATTTAGTTCTCCTTTAAATAGTAATTCCCATATACTTTATAGTTTTGTATAAGGAGAATAATACATATCTTTATATTTACAATAACAATTTAAATGTTATTCTGCATGGTAGATCATATTGTCTTTTACCATCTTTTACTTTTAGTAACTACTGGCATACAGTATAACAATTTAAGAAAGATCAGATTTATTTCATTTTAAAAATCTGGTTTGCTCTGTGTTTTGCAATACATCTGTTATAATAAAATTGGTGTAGATGGCAATTGCAGAGCAGTTTATAGCAATAATAATGCACATTATCAAATGCCTTTAGAAGGAGGAATATAAATGAGTGTCAGAGTGCTTCCCTTTTTATTTGATGATGTATATTCATTAATCTGCTGATATCAGTTAATGGAAGATAATGTAACCTCCTGTCATGTCATCTAGTGGGGCTCATTTCTCATGCATTGAATTTCCCTAGATACTTCTATAAATTATTGTGTACTGAATAAAGTAACACAAGGCATCACAATAGCACAGTAATTTGGGCATAATTTGAAAATCATATTATCTCAGGTGAAATAATAGAGCATCTTAGAAGAAACATGAACTGGTTTAAAATATCCACTATTTTGGGACTGACACTTTACATCATTAAACTTCTTACATGATTTTTCTTCTTTGTGTTTAAGTGATATATTTTTTCACAAGTCTCTTGCTTACTGCACTCTTATGCTTTAATTATGGAAGGGTAGTTATAACTATGTATTAGGAAAAGTGGGCATTTACCACCATATAAATTTCCTTGTGGGAATGTCATGCTATATAATGGCCTCCTAGGGAAGAAGATGTTGAGTATTAAGAAGACTAAAGTTCATAGCCAGTTAATTTGAGTTTATGGAGCACTCTCACGGGACTCCTACTTGGAGTCCTTATTCTTAGGGCATGATGGTTACGCTATACTGTAAGCAAACTGGATAGTGGTGGTGCTGGAGATGCTAATATCTGCTGATATACACACATACATACTTCACTAGATAGCACTGTGAGCATGTGGTTATCATCAACACAAGGTGAGGCAAGATTAATACAGAAGAATGCAACAAAGTTGAGTTGAGGTAATGGAGGAGCATGTGTAGTTTATCGTATAAGGTGCTGTAGCTGTAAGCATAAATAGCAGCAGTATAAATAACTTTAAATATCCAGGTAAAGGCCAACAAAAGCTGAAAAAGCTTTATCTGATTTAATGTTCATTTGATAGGATATATTATTTTCAATTATTATTAACATTTATTTATAAAGCGCTAACATATTCCGCAGCGCTGTACAATAGGTATAGGATGGATTCTGTGCAGCGTAGATAAATACATCTAATTGTAGTTATTCATGTTCTTGCTTAGATTCACTAGCTCCCTTCCTGTTTCTCTCAGTTTACCAGTTTCACTACCATACTGGCTGTTTTGCCTGCAAGAGACATTTACTAATGTCAAATATTTTTCTCTCATGGGGAAGTACAAGAATGTTCAATAAAATCTCACAGCCAGCCCTGCCTTTCAGTTTGTGGTTAATTATTTTCCATCTATTGTATAAAATGTATTGTAAGGCTCCATGTAGTGATGAGCGAAATATTTGGGCAGGCATGGATTCGTGGCTAATTCACGTTTCACCATTGGGGGATTGCTTTGCGAAACGGGCAGCAAATTTGTCATATGCGCAAATAAAAATGACGCATGTAAAAACATTTTGTTGTGCACGACAATTCTTTTTGATGTACACACCAATTTTTTCTATGCGCATCATTTTTGCCATTTTGGAAATCAGCCGCCTTTTCGCTCATCACTACCTGCACGGTCAACAGTCTGATCACTAAAACAATTCTAACTGTTCACTGGGAGTCACAAGAAATTATTTTCAATTTCAATTAGTAAGTCATTTTAATTTTCTCTACACCAAAAAGTAAAATGCAAGATTTACAGGTATCGAGGGTTGCCACACACCTAGCTACTAAAACACCTGCCAAGGCAAAGTAGTTGCTGGTAACTTAGTAATACCCTTAAGATGAGCCAGTTTTACCTTTTGTCCCCCGATCCTCTGAAGTATATTAGTAGTTGAAATAGGTATTACAATCCAAGGTCGCTATCACATACAACAGGGTTTCATCCGTTTCATCAGAATACGATTAACCTGTCTTATAGTACAGGTATGGGACCTATTATCCAGAATGCTCGGGACCTGGGCTTTTCCGGATAAGGGATCTTTCTGTCATTTGGATCTCCATAACTTAAGTCTGCTAAAAATCATTTCAGTATTGAATAAACCCAATAGGACTGTTCTGCCTCCAATAAGGATTAATTATATCTTAGTTGGGATCAAGTAACATAGTAACATAGTAACATAGTAAGTTGGGTTGAAAAAAGACATACGTCCATCAAGTTCAACCATAATGCCTATACCTAACCTGCCTAACTACAAGTTGATCCAGAGGAAGGCAAAAAACCCCATCTGAAGCCTCTCTAATTTGCCTCAGAGGGGAAAAAATTCCTTCCTGACTCCAAGATGGCAATCGGACCAGTCCCTGTATCAACTTGTACTAAGAGCTATCTCCCATAACCGTGTATTCCCTCACTTGCTAAGAATCCATCCAGCCCCTTCTTAAAGCTATATAATGTATCAGCCAGTACGACTGATTCGGGGAGGGAATTCCACAACTTCACAGCTCTCACTGTAAAAAATCCTTTCCGAATATTTAAATGGAACCTCCCTTCTTCTAAACGGAGTGGGTGCCCTCGTGTCCGTTGGAAGGACCTACTGGTAAATAAAACATTAGAGAGGTTATTATATGATCCCCTTATATATTTATACATAGTTATCATGTCACCTCTTAAGCGCCTCTTCTCCAGTGTAAACAGACCCAACTTGGCCAGTCTTTCTTCATAACCGAGACTTTCCATACCCTTTACCAGCTTAGTTGCCCTTCTCTGGACCCTCTCTAGCTCAATAATGTCCCGTTTGAGCACTGGAGACCAAAACTGAACAGCATATTCTAGATGGGGCCTTACCAGTGCTCTGTAAAGGGGAAGAATAACCCCCTCCTCCCGTGAATCTATACCCCTTTTAATACAGCTCAGAACCTTGTTTGCCCTTGCAGCTGCTGCCTGGCATTGCTTGCTACAGCCAAGTTTATTATCTACAAGGACTCCAAGATCCTTCTCCATTATGGATTTGCCTAGTGCAGTCCCATTAAGGTTATACGGGGCTTGCATATTTTTACATCCCAGGTGCATGACCTTACATTTATCCACATTAAATCTCATCTGCCACTTAGCTGCCCAGATTGCCAGTTGGTCAAGATCCTGCTGCAGGGATGTCACATCCTGGATAGAATTGACTGGTCTGCAGAGTTTTGTGTCATCTGCAAACACTGATACATTACTCATAATACCCTCCCCTAAGTCATTTATGAACAAATTAAACAAAAGTGGACCCAGTACAGAACCCTGAGGGACCCCACTGAGAACCTTACTCCAAGTAGAGAATGTGCCATTAACAACCACCCTCTGTACCCGATCCTGTAGCCAGTTTTCTATCCATGTGCAAACGACTTCACTAAGACCAATAGACCTTAGCTTAGAAAGCAGTCGTTTGTGGGGAACGGTATCAAATGCTTTGGCAAAATCCAAATAGATTATATCTACTGCATCCCCACTGTCCAGCTTCTTACTTACCTCATCATAAAAAGCAATTAAATTGGTCTGACATGACCTGTCCTTCATAAAGCCATGCTGATTACTGCTCATAATGCCATTCTCCACTACATAATTTTGAATGTGATCCCTTAACAAGCCTTCAAATAACTTGCCCACCACGGATGTCAAACTTACAGGCCTATAATTGCCAGGCTGAGATCTTATTCCCTTTTTAAATATGGGAGTGACATTCGCCTTCTTCCAATCACTAGGTACCATACCTGATGAAAGAGAGTCTGAGAATATCAGAAACAAGGGCCACTGCAATTCTGCCCCTAGCTCTCTCAGTACCCGAGGGTGTATTCCATCTGGCCCAGGTGCCTTGTTTACATTTATCGTGTGTAACCCTTTAAGCACCATATCCTGTGCCAACCACTGTGTAGTTGGAGCTGAGGCAACAGTGAAGCTATTGGGTGAGACTTGGCCCACTGGCTCCTCTACTGTATACACAGAAGAAAAGAACTGGTTAAGCACATCTGCCTTTTCTGTATCCGCTGTAACCATATTGTTATTATAACTCAATGGGGCCACACCCTCAACCTGCATCTTTTTACTATTAATATACTTAAAAAACTTTTTGGGGTTAGTCTTGGCCTCGGCCGCGATGCGCTCCTCATTTTCTATCTTTGCCTTCCGGATTGCTGTTTTACAACACTTGTTATAGTGTTTATATTCATTAAACGCAGCTACTGTCCCCTCTGACTTATATTTCTTAAAAGCTTTCCTTTTTTTCCCTATTAACAAGGTACCGTTTTATTATTACAGGGAAAAAGGAGATCATTTTTAAAAATTAGAATTATTTGCTTATAATGGAGTCTATGGGAGACGGGCATTCCGTAATTCGGAACTTTCTGGATAATGGGTTTCCGGATAAGGGATCCCATACCTGTATTTGGCATGTGGGAGGAAAACTAGAGTACCCAGTGGAAACCCAGCATATAGACTCCGTGCCAGCCTGGAATTAAACCAATGAGCCCTGTCAAGGCAAATGTGCTATCAACTGAGCCACATACTCACCATTGTTCTGTTGAATTAGTACCGAAGAGAAAATAATGTACAAATCTTCCAGAGCCCCCCCATTAGCTGCCAATAAAAGGTCTTGCTGCCAGATGTTGCTTTTAATGTTTTGCCCAATCAAAAATTAAACAAGTGAAACTGTTGGACTGCATTGCTGCAGAAACACATGGATACAACATTAAAATAGATTGTCAAGGAGATTAATTAATTAATTAATATAGATTGTCAAGGAGATTTTCAGCCAGTGTTGGTCACACTTAATACCCTGGGAATACCATGTCAATAGATTCTAAAATTAATTCCTACCTTTGTATTGTTGTTTTAAAGTAATGAGCGCTGCAATTGCTATTGATTGTTGTGGGTGATATATACTTCTGCAATTTATGAAGTGTAGTACACCACACATCATTAATACAACATAAACATTCAAACTACTTTATTGTCGGGCAACAGTTCATTTTTTGCTCCTTAGTACACAGACAGTACAAAGATATTAAAAGAACTCTGCCAATTTGCCTGCATTAAGGATATACTGTAATTATAAAATGGATATGTTCTGTGGGGCAGCATGTTTAATATCAAGAATATTTAAGAGATTTACAAGAGGAAAGATCATGAATCTGCTGGAAAAAATAATCAAAGAAAAAACAGGCAAATCAAACATCTGAACATTAATCAAGAGAAAAAAAGTATTGTTATTTCAGTTACTGGACATTGATGTATGGGAAGCCCAAGGCACAGTGTATTTATGAGTTGTGTTATGTTTTGCCTTTTCTATTATGCATTAGCACCAGGGACTTGATGAACAGCCAATGGCCTTCTGCCTTCTCAACAGGGAGAATATATTCTGTGTTTTGGAACTAATATTCTGTGAAAGGCTGATGTTCATGTCTCAGAATTATTATACGCTTGTGTGTGCCCAAAGGCTATATTAAGTTCTTATGCTGGTGCTTAAATGTAAGGGTGTATATTCTAAAGAAATTCATGTAAAAGGCTTAACCCCTGCATTGCCACACAGGCCTGAAGGGGTTGACAAATGGAAATGAATTATAGGTAAACTGAATACTAACCTCTACTCTTCATCATTTATGTTATAAACAGACAGTGAATAAATGTTTCAGAAATATGTCAGCTGTATTAGAGCATATGGGTTAATGACAGCTGTGGCAATGGCCTGTAAGTACAAAAATGCACCAAAACTAAGCAATGAATAATGCTGCCTTGCTGGATATGTTTCCATCGATGTATATGTATACTTCATTTGAGGAGGCCTGTTACCCAGTTAGCATAGCAAACAGGCATACAATTCAGCAGAATGTTAAATTAATGGGGAGAAAAAAAAATGAAATATTATTTGTGAAATGCCAGAGAGAATTCTCTGACAGCTTTCCTTATGGTGAAATATAAAAAGTCATTAACAGAAAAATTAATTTCTGTTTCTAATATATAGCGTTTGTGAGCATGGAAGCTGTTTAGCAACTACTTACGGCAGTGCAAGAAAGGCGTCATTGAGCTATGTATGTAATAAAATGTCATAGTTACTAGAGCAAAAAGTTATTTTTGTTTCAAAAGAACACAACACTTTTATTGAGAGAAAAAAAATAAAATTTAACATTTAGCCTTTGCTACATCGGGCCTACAAAGAAAACCATATTGACTGCATAAAACAGCCCAAATGTAAAACACTACTTTATCAAACCATTTTTATAAAATATATCCTTTTAGCAGTATTTGCCACTTGATAAGCCTAAATTTTAAGTACAAAGTACTAAGGGCCACCCTGGCTCCTACAATTCTCTGTGCTCACACAAACAAACCAAGGGCACACATACATGTTACGTTACATCAGCCAATGAATGGACAGCATTCTCTCACACTTCCTCCTGTTACAGTTAGAGCTGCATAATTTCCTGTAAGGTGATCTCTGATTCTACAAACAAATAAATAAGGTTGAGGAGACTGCCTCATACAGACAAAAGCAAACAAAAGGAATTCTGGGAATGAATTCCAAAAAATCCCATTTACATGGGTTTATCCTAAAGGCTACAGCTCACCCACTGGGTTCAACATTTTGGAATTCGTGGTTACTTTGAATTATATCATATCGTGTTTCAAGGCCAGAAAAAAATGCATCTTAGTAAATGTGCCCCTAAATGTTAAAGACTTAAAAGGGAAGCTATGATTCTAAAGGTATAATCTTCTTTAAGTATGGCTTGTTGGAAGAGTGTTGTCTGGTTACAGATGCCGAAGATTTACATTCATGGTTTTTTTGTTTTTTTTTTTTTGCTTAATAAATATGTGTGATTTTTTAACCACTATTCAAATTCATGATTTTAAACCCCCAAAAAACTCAAATCACTGAACAAATATGAACATTGATAAATCTGCCCAATAGTGGGATGCTAGATAAGGTACAATTCCAACTCACTGTTAGGACTTTTCATGATCTTGATAGTGATTAAATGTAGTCAAAATGTTTTGTTAGATTTTGTTAATGGGGCTATATGTTTACACCACACCACTACATGTACAGTTAGCTCTGATTTTTCATAAGTAATTCACTTTCCCAGTAGTAGATTCTTGGTACTTGCACTGTTTAACTTGGTACTAGCAAGGCATTTAAAGTGCAAGCTAATGTGGTTACCCCAGTGTGACATGGAAGGGTGCTATCTGCTAATCAGGAACATACATAGAGATGCTGCACCAATATAGTAGACTAAGGGACTGATTTACTTACCCACGAACGGGTCGAATGGAGTCCGATTGCGTTTTTTTCGTAATGATCGGTATTTTGCGATTTTTTCGTATGTTTTGCGATTTTTTCGGATTCTTTACGAATTTTTCGTTACCAATACGATTTTTGCGTAAAAACGCGAGTTTTCCTATCCATTACGAAAGTTGCGTAAAAAGTTGCGCATTTTTCGTAGCGTTAAAACTTACGCGGAAAGTTGCGCATTTTTCGCGTAAGTTTTAACGCTACGAAAAATGTGCAACTTTTTACGCAACTTTCGTAATGGATACGAAAAATTCGCGTTTTTACGCAAAAATCGTATTGGTAACGAAAAATTCGTACAGAATCCGAAAAAATCGCAAAACATACGAAAAAGTCGCAAAATGTTCGTTTTCAAGTCGGAACTTTTCCAATTCGGGTCGGATTCGTGGGTTAGTAAATCAGCCCCTAAAAGTTAAGGAATCCTGGTTTACTTCCAACATTAAAGGTTATAGGGTTTTTACAAGGTACAATGAAAAGAATAACCCTGTGATCAAAATAAACTCGTATGTGTAGCATTAAATTGGAGCACTAGTCAAAAAAATATGATTTGCTTAAATTCTGAAAATGTCAAGGTCCGATTTTCATCTGGGATCATATTTTTGCCTTTTTCGCCACACATGGCAAGCCCTTATGTTTGGTATAACAGAAAATAATCAAGACCATAAAATAATACCTCACTGTATTGCCAAGGACAATATGTTACAGTGGAACTCAGGAAATATATCAGAAACCTCAACCAAAATTTCTTCTTCTTCTTTTTTTTTATGAGCAGAGCAACATCAAAACAGTTATTTGCTTTCTCCTTGACCCTACAGTTTATTCAACGATAATCAGAAAGACCCATGTTTCATAACTGGATCTGGTATGTCTTGTGTAAAAAATTGCTTAAAGAATGGAATTGTGTCTGTTATTTCCGTATCTCTACCCGATAGCTATGATTCCTATGTAGCAATTGGTTCTTGCATAAATGTATTCCCTACACCCTGACTACAGCCTACAATATACATTTAATATCTTTACAAATGATTAGTGCTTTGTGTCAGATCTTTTAATTATTCATTCAGCCTTCACCATAACACCAGCGTATTATATTTTGGCCAAGGGGTTCTTGTTCGAGTGATTTCATCATTGTGATGCCACAGTAAAGCAATAGGTTTCCTTATTTTTGTCACTTCTAGAAACAGCTTGCTTTAATGACTAGGCTTTGGCCCTTGCTGTCTCAACAATAAAACAGCAGCCCTATAGGTGACCCTGAGAAACCCCAGCTTGACTTCCAGCGCTGAGTGTGAGCCTCTCAGCATGTGTATGTCTTGCAGCTGCTTACAGCCTCAGCATGGTCACATCAGCTGAATGTCAAGATACTGAGACTGAAATGCACATCTGCGTGTAAAGGCGATAGCAAACACAGGTTTATTAAGAATTGATGGAATTGCAATTGGCAAAGGTGAAATGCTGAATGGAAATCTGTTCTAAATAATAGTCTGCAACATGTATCAAAAAAAAAAAAGATCCATAGTAAAAAAGGATGCTATTTCAAATCATAATTGATATGTGCAATGACAATGAGGAAAAAAGATATACAGGTATAGAATTAGTTATCCGGAAACCCGTTATGCAGGAAGCTCTAAATTTAGACTCCATAGACTCCATTTTAAGAAAATAATTTAGGCTTTTAAAATGGTTTCCTTTTTCCCTGTAATAATAAAAGAGAGCCTTGTACTTGATACCAACTAAGATATAATTAATACTTATTGGAGGTGAAATAATCCTATTTGGTTTATTTAATATTCAAATGAGTTTTCTGGATAAGATCCCTTATCCAGAAAACCAAGGTCCTAAGCATTCTGGATAACAGGTCCTATGCCTGTAATATGTATTGCCCAAAAGATGAAAGTGTATAACAATGACCCCATTTGAAAATCAGTGCTATAGACATTTACCAGTCGGTTGATTAATAGGGAATTGTTCTTAAAAGTAAATGTGCTGCAATGTTCCTGCAATTGCAAGGGCATATGCCTATGTGCATTTGGGGACCTTTTGATGGCAGGTATCCACATCATAAACGTTGGTAACTGCAGACATTCAGGTCTTACTTTGTTTTTCTGAAACTACTTATGTGTATGTATTTGAAATCAGAACACGTGTAAATAAGACAACAAAGTATTTGTACATCACAGGTAATGATGACAAAAGTTTCAACCTGGCTTTCAGACAAAAACAGAATACAGAATGTTAGTCTGTTGTGCAAATACCTTTATGATTTAAAGATAAAGGTTTTATACATGAGAAAAGCACAAATCCCTGCCCAGACCCCATCCCCATTAAACTATGATCAAGTAATAATTACATGCATACAACATTCCAATGAAAAAGCAATTCGCCCACAGCTTTATTTAACTAATGTAAGTTAAAATATATGTTGAATTAATATTACTTTAAGGTGAAAAAAAAAATATCATTTAGATTGTGACTTATAACAATTTAGCCCAGCAATGTTTAACAATATACTGCAACAATATACTTCCATCCTAACAGTCGCTGACCCACAATCCCTTCTTAGGCCATCTTTCACTAAATTTTGCCCCTCCTTGTGGTAACATTCAACATTTAAAATATCTTTACCCCGACTGCAGTAACTTCCTATCCATTTGAATGTAAAGGCTAAGGTTAGCAGGAATTGCTAAGGAACAAAACTGAGCATTTTTGGGTAATGTAGGTATGATAAGGCCAACATTTGCCATGATTAACTTAGATGAATGGGAAGCAGCAAAATGCAGGCACACCATTTTGACTGTTACTGTACTTACTGAGATTATCTTAGATGTCCTCAAACTACATGCACCGGTATAACCCAAATGAATAATTATATATATATTTGCAGTTTATGCCCGAGATAAAGTGGCTCCATTATGTTTCTGTTAAAGAAGAAAATGTGTTCTTTCCTAAAAAAGAGACTGTTAAAAGAACATGCACACAGCAGCCAATGCAGGGAATAATGTCAGTTGGCATCAGAACTTGTTCAGCCAGAGAGGAGAACTGTATAAAAAATAGATCAAAGATACATGTTTTGCTCTTCCTGTGTAAAATAAAAAATGACAAAATAATATTGTCTGTATGCTTGAAACAGTTGTGTGTTGGTGGCCTATTGTGCAGTCACGAGGTGCACCTTAGGTCTTAATCAGATTATCCTTAACAATACATGATTTATCACCATAGATCCTCTTGGGATGGCCATGTGCTACAAAAATATTTATCTCCATAGACTTTAATTGAATGTCCCTTCATGATAAATAATTTGTCCCCACAGACTTTCATTTGATTCACTTCTGGAAGAAATGATTAATCACTTCAGACTTTCATTGTATACCTCTTTACAAGAAATGATTTGTCCCTATTGACTTTCATTGAATATATCAATAAATAAAATGATTTACTGCCACAGACTTTTATTAAATAGAAAAATATATTTGTCCTTATTGACTTCAATGGGGCCTTACTCTCTGAGGAGAGTTTTTGTCTCTATGGACCAAGATGAGGCAGTATGTATTTAAAGGTTTCTGGTCCCATGCTCAGTTATAATGCTTATTGTTCTAGGTAGCATAAGTCAAGGGAAGGACTGATTGTAAGCTCTAATTGTTTTCTTATACATCTGTTTGGGACTCCATTTAACAGACCAGATGTTCTAGAGAAGTTAGCAATTCTGTCCTGCCGTTCCCTGGCGGAACTCCACTTTATCCTCTGCAATCTGCAGGATCAACCAACTTGGTTATTCAAATATCCCCTTATACCTACTGCTTTGTGAGTGTACCCTGCTGCCATCTGTCTCATCTGCAGTTAAATAATTGGTTTAAACAAATAATTTGTAGCTGAGCTGCGTTGAAATGAAGTGCTTTATTTCAAGACCCTTTCATTGCCAAGTGTTTAGATTATCTTTTTTGCTCCTTCTTTATTTTAAAATATGTAACTTTTAATTTGTATATGCATAAAATTAAATCAGAGCTTTACAGTTCACAGTGAAAAGGTAGACTAGAAAAGTCCTCCTGAAATTCCCTTTCCTGCTTCTATTTTCCATGAATAAAACAGAAATTAAATGGCTACTATAACCATTTGTTCAGCATACGTTTAACCCTTTCACTGCCAGCCGTTTTGAACAAAGCGGAACTTCTACTGCCAGACAGTTTTTGAACATTTTGCACTGTTTCACTTTAGGGGCCTTTCCTTGGGGGACTTTTAGTTTACCCAGGAAAACAATATATTGTTTTTTTCAGGACAACCTAAGCTTTTAAAATATGGTAGAATTTTTGTGTAATTCCAATTTTGTAACAAGATATAGGCTTCTAAATGTCTAAAAAATGAAAAAAAAAAAATTAACACACATACCAGAAAAAAAAATTATTTTATGCATGAAAATACACCTGATTTGGAAAGTCCCATGTCTCCTGAACGTGCCAATACCAAATATATATAGTTTTATGGAGATTTCTCACATGTATAGGTCAAAAACTCCCAGCAGTACACTACCAAATTTCCAAAGCACTGCTCCAGAAAGCTGCATACTTTAGATTTTAAGGCCAAAAATTCCGCTAACAGAAAGTTTATCCCCGAAAATGTTACATTTTTAGAAAGAAGAGATTCTGGGCAATCCAGAATAGGCACAACTGTCTGTCTACTCCAAACTATCAAGTTGCAATGCTTTCCTAAAGTTATTGGTTTTTATCAAAATTTGTGAAATTTTTTTAAAATCGCTTCAAAGCTTCCAGTCTATAGTATCTTAACTCTTAAAGGTCATAAAGTAACCAAATAAAACACCCTAAATATGAATGCCAGGGGTCCACTGAACAGTTTGATGCCCAATACGTATAGGTTTAGCTAAGTATGTGGCATGTAGGGGCCCCAATGTGAACATACACCCATATGCACTGTCATTTCTGTCATTTCAGCTTCTGCAAAATCAACATTTACATCATTACATGTGGGATAATGCTAGTAAAATGTACATTCACCCCAGAAAGCCATATATTTTTGGAAAGTACACATTCCCCCGAATCTAAAATGGGTACCCATGTCTTTCTACTCCACAGTACCAAGCCGCAAAGCTTTCCTAAAGTTGGCAATTTTGATAACATTTCCAAAAATCCACTCAAAGCTTCCAGTTTCCAGCATCTTATCTCCCACATAACATTAGGTACCAAGATAAAACACCCTAAATATGAACGCCAGGGGCCCACTTAACAGTTTGATGCCCAATATGTATAGGTTTACCTAAGTATGTGGCATGTAGGGGCCCCAATGAGAACATACCCCCATATGATCTATCATTTCAGCTTCTGCAAAATCAATACATTTACATCATTATATGTGGGATAATGCTAGTAAAAAGTACATTCACCCCAGAAAGTCATATATTTTTGGAAAGTACACATTCCCCCGAATCTAAAATGGGTACCCATGTCTTTCTACTCCACAGTACCAAGCCATAAAGCTTTCCTAAGTTTGATGATTTTTATGACATTTCCAAAAATCACCTCAAAACTTCCACTACGCAGCATCTAATTTTCTACAGGTCATTAGGTACCAAGACAAAACACCCTAAATATGAACCCCAGCGGTCTACTGAACAGTTTGATGCCCAATATGTATAGGTTTACCTAAGTATGTGGCATGTAGGGGCCCGAATGTGAACATATACCCATATGTACTGTCATTTCTGTCATTTCAGCTTCTGCAAAATCAACATTTACATCATTACATGTGGGATAAAGCTAGTAAAAAGTACACTCACCCCAGAAAGTCATATATTTTTAGAAAGTACACATTCCCCCGAATCTAAAATGGGTACCCATGTCTTTCTACTCCACAGTACCAAGCCGCAAAGCTTTCCTAAAGTTGGCAATTTTGATAACATTTCCAAAAATCCACTCAAAGCTTCCAGTTTCCAGAATCTTATCTCCCACATAGCATTACACCCTAAATATGAACCCCAGCGGTCTACTGAACAGTTTGATGCCCAATATGTATAGGTTTACCTAAGTATGTGGCATGTAGGGGCCCGAATGTGAACATATACCCATATGTACTGTCATTTCTGTCATTTCAGCTTCTGCAAAATCAACATTTACATCATTACATGTGGGATAAAGCTAGTAAAAAGTACACTCACCCCAGAAAGTCATATATTTTTAGAAAGTACACATTCCCCCGAATCTAAAATGGGTACCCATGTCTTTCTACTCCACAGTACCAAGCCGCAAAGCTTTCCTAAAGTTGGCAATTTTGATAACATTTCCAAAAATCCACTCAAAGCTTCCAGTTTCCAGAATCTTATCTCCCACATAGCATTAGGTACCAAGATAAAACACCCTAAATATGAACGTCAGGGGCCCACTGAACAGTTTGATGCCCAATATGTATAGGTTTACCTAAGTATGTGGCATGTAGGGGCCCCAATGAGAACATACCCCCATATGAACTATCATTTCTGTCATTTCAGCTTCTGCAAAATCAATACATTTACATCATTATATGTGAGATAAAGCTAGTAAAAAGTACACTCACCCCAGAAAGTCATATATTTTTGGAAAGTACACATTCCCCCGAATCTAAAATGGGTACCCATGTCTTTCTACTCCAAAGTACCAAGCCATAAAGCTTTCCTAAGTTTGATGATTTTTATGGCATTTCCAAAAATCACCTCAAAACTTCCACTATACAGCATCTTATTTTTTACAGGTCATTAGGTACCAAGATAAAACACCCTAAATATGAACCCCAGAGGTCTACTGAACAGTTTGATGTCCACTGTACATAGGTTTATCAAAGCACATGGCACTTAGAGACCCCCAAATATACCTTGTGCACACTAATTTCATGGCTTATCTTTACCTAATTCATAAACACATGGCAGTTTTATGAGGGGTAGAAGCTGCAGAAATGTAGGGTGACCCCTAAAATTCCTATATTTTTGGAAACTACACATTCTGACAAATCCAACAAGGGTAAAGAGTCCTTTCTACACCAAAGTACCAATCTGCAAAGCTTTCCTAAAGCTAGCGGTTTTTATGACATTTCAGAAAATGTTGCAGAAAATGTTGCAGTTTGCCGCATTTATCTCACACAATTTCTTGCATACAATGGCAAATCACCCCAAATAGGAACACCAGAGGCCTACTGAACAGTTTGATGCCCAATATGCATAGATGTACCAAAGTCTGCGGTATGTACTGACCCCAAAATGAAAATAGCGCATAAGGATTTCTCGCCTGCCAGCTCAGCTTTTGCACACAGAGCCCCCTGACAGCCTATTATATGCAGTATGACCCCCAAACTACACAGGGACCCCCAGAAAACCATATATTTTTGGAAAGTACATATTCTGACAAATCCAACAAGGGTAAAGAGTCCTTTCTACAGCAAAGTACCAATCTGCAAAGCTTTCCTAAAGTTAGTAGTTTTTATGACATTTGAGAAAATCGCATAAAAATGTTGCAGTTTGCCGCATTTATCTCACACAATTTCTTGCGTACAAAGGCAGCTCACCCCAAATAGGAACACCAGAGGCCTACTGAACAGATTGATGCCCAATATGCATAGATATACCAAAGTCTGCGGTATGTACTGACCCCAAAATGAAAATAGCGCATAAGGATTTCTCGCCTGCCAGCTCAGCTTTTGCACACAGAGCCCCTTGACAGCCTATTATATGTAGTAAGACCCCCAAACTACACAGGGACCCCCAGAAAACCATATATTTTTGGAAAGTACACATTCTGATAAATCCAACAAGGGTAAAGAGTCCTTTCTACACCAAAGTACCAATCTGCAAAGCTTTCCTAAAGTTAGTGGTTTTTATGACATTTGAGAAAATCGCATAAAAATGTTGCAGTTTGCCGCATTTATCTCACACAATTTCTTCCATACAAAGGCAACTCACCCCAAATAGGAACACCAGAGGCCTACTGAACAGTTTGATGCCCAATATGCATAGATATACCAAAGTCTGCTGTATGTACTGACCCCAAAATGAAAATAGCGCATAAGGATTTCTCGCCTGCCAGCTCAGCTTTTGCACACAGAGCCCCCTGACAGCCTATTATATGCAGTAAGACCCCCGAACTACACAGGGACCCCCAGAAAACCATATATTTTTGGAAAGTACACATTCTGACAAATCCAACAAGGGTAAAGAGTCCTTTCTACACCAAAGTACCCATCTGCAAGGCTTTCCTAAAGTTAGTGGTTTTTATGACATTTGAGAAAATCGCATAAAATGTTGCAGTTTTCCACATTTATCTCACACAATTTCTTGCGTACAAAGGCAACTCATCCCAAATAGGAACACCAGAGGCCTACTGAACAGTTTGATGCCCAATATGCATAGATATACCAAAGTCTGCGGTATGTACTGACCCCAAAATGAAAATAGCGCATAAGGATTTCTCGCCTGCCAGCTCAGCTTTTGCACACAGAGCCCCCTGACGGCCTATTATATGCAGTAAGACCCCCAAAGTACACAGGGACCCCCAGAAAACCATATATTTTTGGAAAGTACACATTCTGATGAATTCAAAATAGGTAAAGTTATTTTTGTACACCAAAGTTACACATGGCAAAGCTACGCTAAAACAGATCAGGAATACTAATATAGGGATAAAAATGTGCAAATCAATGAAACAACAAAATAAGTCACACGACAGCATAATTAGTGGTCAGAATATCTGATCCAATAGTCACGCTGTCAAAATAAACAGTTTTGGGGGGAAATTAAAAAAAAAAAAGAAGTAAAATTAAAAAAAAATTAAAAAAAATTTTAAAAGTTTTTGTGAGTTTGTGTATACATGTGCACATGTAAAAGTTGTGTGACAGTGTGTATATGAGTGTATATGAGTGTATATAAGTGTATATGAGTGTATATAAGTGTGCAAAGTGGAAAAAAAAAAAAACCTGTGCTAAATTGTGTTCTATGTGTGTATAAATGTATATAAATGTATATAAATGTGTGTAAGTGTGTGTAAAAGTGTGTATAACTAAAAATAAAGTCACACTTACCTGTCTGAAGGTCAGATCGGTTCCCTGCTTCTCCTTCCTGCAGTCGCCGAGGAAGTAGGTGGGAGGCGGCTCTGGGGGGGGGAAGCAGGAAGCTGTACAAGCAGCAGATGCGATGCGATCGCATCTGCTGCTTGTAGGATGGTCCTGCGACAATCGCATCGCAGGACCATCCCCCCCAACCCCCTCGGCTCGTTGCCGAAGGGGTTGGGGGCACATCTGTCTCTCTGCACCGGTGGCTTTTGCCGCCGATGCAGAGAGAAGCGCTAAGGGAGAAAGAACGTAGGTACTACGTCGTTAGCAGGCAACTGCTTTTTTTAAAACGACGTAGTACCTACGGTCTTGGCAGGGAAAGGGTTAAAGAATACACCTTTTGCTGAACATATTTATTACCTTAGGGCAGGCCATTAAGACAGAGCACTTTTGTGGCTTGGCCCTATACCGTTGGGTACACTGCCCTTCACCAATATACTACAGGTATATCCAGAATCTGTTATCCAAAATGCTCGGGACCTGGAGTTTTCCGAATATGGGATCTTTCTGTAATTTGGTTCTCCATAACTTAAGTCTGCTAAAATCATTTAAATATTGAATAAACCCAATAGGCTTGTTTTGCCTCCAATAAGGATTAATTATATCTTAGGTGGGCTTGACTACAAGGTACTGTTTTATAATTACAGAGAATAGGGAAATCATTTTTAAAAATTTGAATTATTTGTTTATAATGGAGTCTGTGGGAGATGGCCTTTCTGTGATTTGGAACTTTCTGGATAACAGATTTCTGGATAAGGGATCCCATACCTGTACTGATTAACACAGTCTGTGCTGTATGTATGTATTTGTATGTACTGTATGTATATATTTATATAGACCTACTTTTGCACTTAGTGTTGTACAGCAAATCTATAAACTGACAGGATCAATACAGTAATAAATACAAATAAATACAGCTACATTAAAGATTAAGTGCTAAGTGTTAAAAAGACAAAATGAAGGAGTTTCCTGCCTCAGAGAGCAAGTGGGTAACTTCAAGGGAAGTGCTGCAGTTTATTTACAATGTCACTACACTGTGCCAGACCTGGGTCAAATGATATGTGAGTACTGCAAAAGGTAGTCTTTGAGTTAATTTCTGAAGAGACTGAGGTAGGATTCTGTCTGGAGGAATTCAGGTATGGTGTTCCAAAGTAAAGAGCAGCAAGGCAGAAAAGTTTAAGGAGGGAAACAGAAATGGTGGGTGCACCCAATTGATTGGGAGGAGTGGAGGAGGCAACCAGGAATGCACAGAGACACTTTTCACTGTTCTGCTTTGTAAATTATTATTTATATATACTGTATATATATATATACAGGTATGGGACCTGTTATCCAGAATGCTCGGGACCTGGGGTTTTCTGGATAAGGGATCTTTCCGTAATTTGGATCTCCATAACTTAAGTCTGCTAAAATTCATTTAAATATTGAATAAACCCAATAGGATTGTTCTGCCTCCAGTAAGGATTAATTATATCTTAGTTGGGATCAAGAACAAGGGACTGTTTTATTATTACAGAGAAAAAAGAAATCCTTTTTAAAAATTGGAATTATTTGCTTATAATGGAGTCTATGGGAGATGGCTTTTCCGTAATTCGGAACTTTCTGGATAACGGGTTTCCGGATAAGGGATCCCTTACCTGTATATATATTATATATCCAAAAGTTAAATGTAAATTCAGTGACTTGGAGAAAGCTAAAAATCCACCCATTAAAATAGATCTATATGTGACTTGTTACCAGGCATAGTTAAGCATGGAGTATCAATAAGGCAGACTGATGCAGGTACATATTAGGAGAGCATGTTTGTGAAAAAGAAAAGGAATTGAAGGAGGGTATGGCCTATTATGAGAAGAATGGCTGTTTTATATAGGTTTAAGTAACCCCCTTGTAAATGATGAGAGCATTAGACCAGCTGTTATAGTCTAATATGGAATTTGGGTTAAACGTTCTATGATAAAATGATAAAAAAAAGGGGGATCAGGACCATACAAACAAGCAGGACAGCAGTTGAAGGTAACTGTAGCACAGAATGATGCTGCTTCATATATTTATATATTGCACAGAACATATTACATACAGGTATGACTAAATAATATAGCATTAGAAATATCCATAATATATGTTGGGTACATGGCTGAGAGTAGTGCTGTGGCATATGTGCTGGACAGCTGCACAAATTTAAATACATTTTAGGAGGTCGTTATTAATAGCAGTTTGACTGACTGTAATCTAAACAGAAGCCTGAAGCTGTGCCTATAAGTATAAGCAACATCAGCAGCAGATACAAAACCAGATGGAAGCAGATAACCGTTCTGAGTTTAAAGTGATACTGACACCAAAAAACTACTCTTTATAATATTAATGTGCATAAAAAGTTAACTATAGGTCATGTTGATTGTTTTTTGCTGATAGGGCTGCTTTTGTAAGTAATTGTTACTTGAAGTCTTTAAACCTGACTGTTTTGCCAACCTGACTGTCCCTTCTCCACTAGTCAGTTATTGCTTCTAATGCTACTGGACTCCTGCTGCACAAATATGGCAGCCCCCTCACAGGAATTGGATAGGTAATGTAAAAGCATTTGGTAAATACTTATATGGCGAAATTCTATAGCTCATGTAAAGACAATGCTATGGTAGTTGTAAACAACATTTAATTTCTGTATGTCAGTATCTCTTTAAGGAAAAGTTTATCAACATGAAGCAATTTGTGACGCTGAGAAATATGTCTATATAAAAAGGTGTATATTTGGAATAGCTGATGTGCAAAGTGGGAATTAAGTGTTTGGCAGAAAAGCTGTACTGGCGTGTACATGTAA
Organism: Xenopus tropicalis; assembly: GCF_000004195.4. Lineage (NCBI taxonomy): Eukaryota > Metazoa > Chordata > Amphibia > Anura > Pipidae > Xenopus > Xenopus tropicalis. Next base: position 59,763,906 of record NC_030678.2, on the reverse strand, counting down.
TGGACACCAACACATTGTTACTTACTAGGATACAATAAGGGACATAATTTAAAGGTGTGTAAAAAAATTGATATAAAGTGATTACAGAGCTGAATTGTTCTTCTTACGTGTAGATTAATGCAATTGTGCAAATAATCCATTGTTAATAAGCTATTATTATTTTGACACTACCTAAAAACTCTGATGTCAAAAGTGGTGTACAATTCTGTATTATCTGCTGGCATACAGCACAGGTTTTTATGTTGCTTTTATTAAACACCTGTTTTAACACTAGAATTTTGCACTCAGCTGTGCAGTGACATAAATGCCTTTATAAATACATGTGACTTTACACATTGTTCTGTGGTGTTAAAGTGGCAATGCTTGGTGTATTTCAATTTGTAGTATTATCTGATTGTTCCTTCTGTACTTGAAATGCATTTTTATATATTCCAAATTGACCTTTTTCACATTTATTAAAATATACATGTGTTATTCTATGCTATTTTGCAGGGGTGGATTAATGAATATGCACCTCAAGGCATAGCCTTGGGGTCCAGTTTGATCAGGGGCCCATTCTGCTGGTTTAAATACATGGTTTTTTTTTTTTTGTTTGTGCAGCTGTTGCCCAATGCCAGTTGCATGAATCGGGTATCTGGCTGGTGACTGCCTGCAGGTAAAAGAAGTGGTGCGGGGGGGGAAGAAGACAAGTGGCTCCCTGACATTGCATCACATTTGGTGTGCATCAGTGACTGGCATACGCCAAACACGATGCAATGTCAGAGTGCAGGGACAAGCGCCATTTGTCTTCTGCTTGTTCTTCCTGCAGGCAGCCACCAGCCAGGTACCCTATATGAGTCATGCGACTGGATGGGCCCAATAGGCTGCAGCTATATAAATAAAAAATAATACATATTGAAACAAGCAAATTAAATTCTAATAATAATTCGATGGTCCAGGGCCCCTGATCACACATTAGTTTAAACTTTTGGGAGTGGGAGTAGCCTAGAAAGAAGGGAGGGGGACTGGAAAGTGTAGCCTAGGGGTCTCATATCTCATTAATCTGCCATTGCTATTTTGTTGTTTTACTGGTTGGACTAATTATGAATATATAGAACAGTTATCTGAACCTTAAGTGCCCTAGTAGGTAATAGAATTCTGCCTAACACATTACAAACCCATGCACACTGCAAGTGCTGAGTGATACTGCTCTGTTTTACCAAGAAGATTTGAGAGACTGCTGCAAATTTTGCAAAATGATAACATTTTGACAAATTTTGTTAAATGCATTTTAGTGAGTATTTTTTGTTGCAAAAAAAGTGTTTTTTTCCCCAGTGAAACAATACACACGGCAAAATTCTAGCACATTTTTGTAAACATTTTTGGCACTTGGGAAAACAAACATTTTGCCACAAATCCATACCAGGCATTTGTTCATCCATACATACAGCCTTTTTTTCTTGGCTAGGAGGTGATAGAATTCTAATAGAGTAGAATTATCAGTATTCCTGCTTATCAGAGCCCCAGCCTTCCCCATACCCCATTTTAGAGGCTGCATAAATGCCTCAACAGTGGGACAAAAAAGAGTGCTGGAACCCACAAACATACTTTAATCAGAGATTAAGCATGGGTGAAAGGAACACAAATTTACAAAAAATAGCACCAGGAGAATGTCATTGTTATTTAAAGTAGGAGCTTTTTAGCAGATGACTTGTGTTGTCTTGTGTTGTCTTCCCAAAAATGGGCATTCCTGGATATTATACGAGCCGCTACGGAAACTGTGCCGCATTCAGATATGAATGTTCTGTTACATGGGACTATCTATTACAGGAGGATTAATAAATCTGGCATCTGTAAAATATAGTAATGTGACTTTATTAATATCCCACTGATCCAGAAACTTGGTTTCCTGTCAGGGACACTTGCTTCCTGCCAACTCTTTAAGTAGCAATATCCATGCCAGCTTTATCTCAGCTTGGAAATGCCCATGGTTAGGCTTACCCTGACCTATAATTACAGTACAGACCTGCAACTTAGTTTTCCTTCAAAGTGTAAGTAATATTTCATTAAAACACAAAATAAACCCCTTCAGCCTAAATCTTCTTGAGCACCAGAAAAAAACTCACTACTTTACTAGCCAAGTAACCGTAGCTAAAGATAATTAAGCTTTAAACACAAAAAAATCCAACCAGCAGAAAAGATAGCCTTATGTAGCTTAACATCTTATTTTTAGGGCCTTTAATGAATAGCTTTGTTTGAGTGCTTCATGAGGATAAAAACAAATGAGAGGTGCCTGGGAGGCTGCTGAAAGAGGAAATGCATATTCAGTTATCTGACAACTGCCCTCTTATTCAGGACTGTCGGACGTGTTCATGTAATTAGAAGATTCTAATCGGTCATTGGCTTTCTCTGTGTGCTCTTTTTTTATGGCAGGGCCAGCAGACTTGCATTTTCCCAATATAAAACCCATTATTTGCTGTATATTGTACTTTAGACAATTCCTGCATATATTGGTAGAAAAACCTTTTTCTCTGCTGTTAAAAAGAAAAATAATCATCCTTTGTGGAATGAAGCCTTAATACATATATTTATAGTGTGTTGTTCACAAAGACATTAGAATGGGTCATTTTAAACTCAAGCTGTTATTTCTAATTTGAAAGAAACGTCATTGTTTTCTATTGGACTGCTGTCTAATGATAATCATCTATTGTTTTCTTATCTGCTGTTAGTGCCCATTAAGTGTTCAGAATATGAATAAAACTCATGTTGTAATAAATATTCAAAATATTTGTATCTTGGGCTCACTAAAATAGATAATGTAAAAAGTTAGGATTGCGTCAAACTGAAGTTATGGAAACCAATAAGAGCTGGAAATTATATATGCAACATGTGAAATTCATGTGTCATTTTAAATGAATGTTCTGGTGATTTTAGGGGTCATTTATGAAAGCCTTGAGGACTAAGGGGCACCATAGCACACCCCATGGTGATCAATATATATAGTATCTTGGTATCTTAGTATCTTGGACAAAGTCTAGTCCAGTGCAGCACAGCAGACCACTGCAACAAATCAAATATATTATTTTATTAATTCTGTTTGCAGAGGAAAACTGAAAGCTAGCTGCTTACTAGTTGGTAATAAGTATTAATCAGTGAAAATGTTGTCACTATGACACTTTTTAATCTATTTCAGTTACCTGGATATCTAGCTATTAACTCATTTACATTGCTTTTTCATGTTGCACTGCATGTAACTAGACAGAATTATTTAGCTAGCTAGTATGTTTAACCAGATTTTGTTTCCGTTCTAAAATATAGAAAGTCAAATTCATCACGAATATGGGTACATCATTAATAATCATTATGGACAGTACCAGTTCTGTGTACATAAACAGTCCCGGAGAACTGTTACAAAATGTGATAGCCATAACTTTTATTGGGTGAAGGTGGACATAATTAAGGCGGTGGAACTTAATTACTTTGCAGTGATATTAGTATTAATGGGTATTTATACAAGAGCAGGTTGGTTGCAAGGTACTTTCAATAATGTAATGTTCTGTACTAATGGAAGGCTTTTAGCAACTTGTTGAAATTCATGTGATCCCTCTGAGAAAAACCTTGCACTCCTCTGCTGTAGGGGATACTTTATTGCTTGTAATGTGTAATGTCTATTTTTATTCAAACCTCATTAAAAATGAAGCATTTGAGAAACACTGGGGAGTACAGTACAATGTATTGCCCTAAAGGAAGGAGACTGGGCCAGCTGGGAACCGTAGTTATTCAGGGCAGACTGTATGGAACACATAAAGCTTAATTAAACCAATCAAGAACTACATAATAATGGAATATCAAAGCAAAAGATGGGGCAATAGGTGTGGTACTGAAGAGAAGTAGTATGTGGTAGATAGCATTAAACCTCCCCCCTTTAATGTCTCATCAGTTGTCTAATCAGTACTTATACTTCTTGTACTTTTTCATTCATGCAACATAGCATCAATACAATGTCTTTGATGGACATTGTTGCTAAGGCTTTTTTATATATATAATTATTGTCTATTAGCTATACAGCAGTTTAATGTATTGAAATTCTTCTCTCAGTATTATCACTTTAATAAATAAACAGGATCTGTCATATAGTGTGTCCTCTCAGGAGTTTGTAAGTATTTGTTAAAGTATTTGGAATATGCTCCTTTTCTATGGTAATACTCACTTATACATATAAATGTAAATATGCAAGAAAGGTATAGTATGTTCCTTGAATACAGTTAGCCCTTATGGCCTGTTGTACCCTGTTTCCTATTTATTTAAAAAGTGCTGCCCCACACGTCCAGTCTGATGCATGTGCATGAGCATTAGACACATACCTTTTTCTCAAAGACATCATTTGAGCATTTACAGTCATAACTAAGACAAATAATACGTGATTTAAAAGAGCTACAGTGTAACATGACTGGATTGGTCCTGCCATCTAAATTGTTACAATAACTGGAGTAAAAATATACACTGCATTGCAAAGTTATTAGATCTACTAGATGGAATGTTTGGGACCAGGGTTTTTTAAGATAAGGGGTCTGTAATTTGAATCTCCGTACATTAAGAGGCAGATTTATAAACTTTGCCCACTCACTTTTTATTCCTATGGGATTTTTAGAAGTCTATTTATCTGGCCACCTCGCCCCCGCACCCTCCCCTGTGTGCGAGCACGCAAAGAACTGTGCTCATGCCCAGTGACGTTATGTGGGGTGCATGATGAGTGTCAGAAGGGACAAGAGAGTGCAGACTAAGGGTAGACAGAAGAGGTACCTGCCTGGTGCCCCCTCATTGTTGTGCCCTAGGCCAGTGCCTCTTCTACCTACACCTAGTTACGGCCCTGGGCTTTAGAAAAGTCCTCTCCAACTGTTTCATCTGTTAAATGGCATGTATTTGACCTTGGATATGGTATCTCAACTCCAATTACCTGAAACACCTTTATAGCATTACAGTAACCTTAAAAATGTACCTCAGTGCTGGACCTGCTATATTAGACAAAGACATGTTCTACACAGATAAATAGCGTGGTTTAGGATACTTGTCTCATATCACTGGGAGCTTTAAAAGCATGACAGAACTGGCAACCTGCCCTTCTATAAATATTCCCAACTGCAGCTTTCATACCAGTAGCAATTACAAAGAGGTTATAGCAGTGGTTCCAAACAGTATGGGGGAAACTTCTAGAGATCAGTAAAAGCAGGGCCCAGTTTGACAGTCAATAACAGTATCTATTAAGGTGAGTGCTAATTGACTACAGTACATTGGATATTTTGTTGGATATTTTTGCAATTAAAAGAGAATGACTAGAAAGTACCTTATTTTCATATGTCTGTTACATTGTTGTGAGGGTGTGGCAAACCAACCCATAAAGTGGGAGCCTAAAGCCAAAACCTCTGAGTTATAGTATAATTAAGCATTTTGCCCAGGAGAAAGGCTCCCTATAAAAAAAATTCTACAAACGTTGGTATTTTTAGTCAGTAGCATGCTTATCCCCCACTCAATATGTGAGTGAATAATAAAAATAATGTGATAATTATTGGTAAGAGTCACAGAGTTTATCTTTCCACTTCCAGTACCAAAAAATGCTAGTGGCTAAATTCTCCTGTATCAAATTTTCTGATAATTGTGTCTAGCAGTGAAAGGGTTATGGAAGGTTTAGAGTACTGCTTCCATGTACTGCAGTTTTTATTTGACTCTACTTATCTGTAGGTTCCAATAGCTGCAGCACCTTTCAGCATGAGTTGAGATTTTCATCACCCCTATGATGACACAGCTGCCAGGCAGTGTAAAGACACCTGCATTTATTTGATGGATGCTATTTTGCTCCAATATTTCCAAACCACTCAATAAGTGTCAGTATTTCAGATGACTGTGTGTGCGGGAGACTGGATCACTACGCTATCTAAAGGCCAAAATAACAAGAGACGTGGTAGAAATTTCAAGGCTGGCCAGGCAGCATCATTTTTTATTTTATTATTTTTTCCTTTGGCCTTGTCACCCTGTAATAAAAGAGAAGATGATGACTAACGTTCCAAAGCAATTAAGAACAGGTTGCATAATGGCAAAGCAGAAGAAGAGAACATATGGCCACCGGCACTAACAGTGCAATAATATTGGATGTGTAACTTTTCTGAAGGATAAATGACATTTGGAAAATTGAAGTCATATGCAACAGTCATATCGCTTGCAATTTTTTTTTACTGTTTTCTGGTGAATTCATATGTTGTCGGAGGTGCTGATGGTTTCATGTTGCCCGAAGTTATAATCCTACATTGTTGTCGATAGCATCATCCATGCTAATCTTATTGTGAAACCAAAACATGCAACTAAAGCATGAACAAAATGTGGCAATGTAGCAGTAGTTTTGCACGGCATCTTGGAACACTAGAAAGGACTCTTATTTAAAGAGATGCCAGATGTTAAATTTCCTCCTAGTGTTTACAAAACCTGTTTTTAAAATAAATCAGGTGGAATTTAAGTTCTTGTATATATATATATAGATATAATTGTAAAAAAACTTACTATTACAACATGAGTTAATTGTATGCACTGTAGTTAATAGGCTATAGCTCTTTGCATTGAAGGCTAATTGAAGTCAATTATTTTTGCATTATTTCATCAGTTAGAAAACTACAAGGGTTAAATAAAAATATGCTTACAGCAGTGCTGACCGGTGCTGAGTGGTAAACTCTTCAGTTAAGAAGTCCATACCAACCTACACTACTGGTCCTTGAACCCTCAATGCAAGAATATTGTGTAATTGATGTTGTAATGGCAGATTCTGTTAATGCCTTTAAGAGGGGCCTGGATGAGTTCTTGAACAAGCATATTATCCAAGGCTATTGTGATACTAATATCTACAGTTAGTATTGATGTTGGTATATATAGTTTATATATGTGAGTGTATAGATTGTTAAGTATAGGTTGTGTGCTGGGTTTACTTGGAAAGGTTGAACTTGATAGACTCTGGTCTTTTTTCAGCCCTATGTAACTTTGTAACTATGTACAAATCAAGAAAAAGTACACTTTTGTGGTGATCTTGCTAAATTAGTAAATCAGTTGAGTGCAAGGCAAGTTACAGATTTTAGATATCTCTAAACCTACACCATCAGACCACTGTGGTCCAAGAACTCATTCAGGCCCCTCTTAAAGACATTAACAGAATCTGCCATTACCACATCACTAGGAAGGGCATTCCACAACCTCACTGCCCTCACCATGAAAAACCACCTACGCTGCTTCAAATGGAAGCTTCATTCCTCTAATCTAAAGGGGTGGCCTCTTTTATAGGAAAAGCAACACCCCCTATCTGCCTATATTCCCCTCTAATGTATTTGTACAGAGTAATCATGTCCATTCGCAAGCGCCTCTTTTCCAGAGAAAACAACCCCAACCTCGACAGTCTAACGTCATAGCTTAAATCTTCCATCCCCTTTACCAGTTTAGTTGCACGTCTCTGCACTCTCTACAGCTCATTAATATCCTTCTTAAGGACTGGAGCCCAAAACTGCACTGCATACTCAAGGTGAGGCCTTACCAGGGACCTATAAAGAGGCAAAATTATATTTTCATCCCTTATGTCAATGCCCTTTTTTATACAAAACAGCACTTTATTTGCTTTAGTAGCCACAGAGTGACACTGCCTGGAATAAGACAACTTGTTATCTTCAAAAACCCCTAGATCCTTCTCCACTAAGGATACCCCCAACAAAGTACCATTTAGTAGATAGTTCACGTTTATTTATTTCTACCAAAGTCATAACTTTGCATTTGTCCACATTGAACCTCATTTCCAGTTTGCTGCCCAGTATTCCAATTTTGTCAAATCGCAGTGTAACAAATAAGAAAGGAAACTGGTAAATACTGTGATCAACTGCAAGCAAGTGCACCTTTTATATAGCTTTATGTAGCCATAGCAGATAGCAATAGTATACAATAGTACCTATGGGGCAGTAATTGGCAAATGTTTCTGTACCCAAAACAGAATATGACATCTCAGATTAGGGACATATTAGGACAAGTTGCCATCTGTTGAATACTGTTGAATCTGTTGTATATTTTGTTTCCCCTTTTGACTTTAACTTAATGATATTATACTTAAGTGATTTGTTGTACTTCCTTACCCAACTTTAGCTTGACAGGAAGAAATTCATTCAAGTCACCCACAAACAGAAGTGCTTAGCCTACAAATCTGGTGTACCTGCTTTCTGTTAGCATGAGCCTTCAATGAAGGGTCCCTGACCCTCCTGAAAAGTTTGTTACCTGCCTTGTTAGAGAAAATCTGAGACAACACACACATCATTTTGTGTAAAAAATAGCACTCTGGTAAAGGATTACTCACCACCGTGCTACTATCGATGGCCAATGATAGGTTCTAACTATACACTCATATATATATAAATATGCAGTCATACAAACAAATATAAAAATAGCAGTTAAACTCTACACTGTGATTCCACAAAGGTCACGAAATTCCTATGTAACCTTGGAAACCAGCGATGAAGAAAAAATATTGTTTACACTTAAATACCTATTTTAACAGCAGGAGGAAGAAGAATTGGCAAAAGGCAGGTAGGGGGTAAGTGAAATGGTTTCCTGAAGACACATTCATTTCTTTAAATATCAGTAAGCTAAAAGGCACATAACTGATTCTTGCAACTCTAAGCTACATATTTTCAAATGCCAAACACCAGTTACATAGCACTTTCAAGAAGTGTAGTAAAAGTATACAATTTCTCTGTTGGGAATGCTATTTATTTAATATGAATGTTGGGTACCCTCAAAGTGACTCATATGCCCCCAGATAACTTATTGTGCAATTTTAACTTGCGTCAATGAACAGTGTATATAATAAAACTGTAATGTATTTTCAACAGAAATCCCACAACACCTTCAAGCAAGTCTTTTAAAATCACTTGCCTAACTCAAATCCAGTTCTCAATTTTTTACTCTTTACCACTTAATTCCACCATTACTGATCCCTACATTATAACATTTATATATTTCTGTTTTTAGTGGAGGTCCCCCATTTATCTTACTTTCAGCATTTACTTCAGGAATGGGTCAAATCTGAGGACTTTCAGCAGGATATAAAGGAGAAGGAAAGGCCAAAATGTTAGGCACCCCCAAGTGACTTTAATCGCTTACCTTGTACCCCGGGCTGGTGCCCCTGTTAGGAGAAAACAGCACCAGCCCGGGGTACCTGTAGCACTTCCTTCTCCCTGCTTCCTTATGCCAGGTTGGCGCATGCGCAGTACAGTGAAAAGCCGACTTTTCTTTTAAAGTTCGGCTTTTCACTCTACTGCGCATGTGTGCACGAGAAAGAGGAAGCGCTGCAGCTACCCCGGGCTGGTGCTGTTCTCGCCGAACAGGGGCACCAGCCCGGGGTAAAAGGTAGGTTTGCCTTTCCTTCTCCTTTAAAGTCTCGGAATCAAGTTTTCTCAAGGCTTTCTCAAGGCCTTGAGAAAGGTCCCGATGGGGACCGAAACATAACGTTAGCTGTTCATGCTTTTTAATACATTTTTTTATTTTTCTGCAATAAACTCGGTGTTACTGGTCTTTTTTTTATAGCAACCCATACATACTGTGTTTGGTGGGAGAAACAAAAATGTGACGTATGAACTGTGATGTAACACACCCCCAACCTAGACCACCCACTCATCATTAACGTAACAATAGTGTATACTGTATACAGAGATATACAAATATATGTATATATATATATTCTGCCTTGTTCACATGTTTTTCTGTTCACACTTTGGAGCATAAATCTGTATTCTACTTTGTGCGGTGCATGGAATGCTAATTTATCATGTTATTGATTGTACTATACTACTCTGGGAGGTCCTCACTAATAACGATGTCATGGCTGAGATATACTGCATGGGGGTGGGATAAATTACATTAAACTCTGTGTACTTAGGTGCCATTTTTATTTTAAAAATCACTGAGGTGTTTTTGTGAGTCATCCTGATGAGGGCTTGAGTTTTAGTGAAGCTTTTAAAGATGTATTTTTATTTTCATGAAAGACCTTTGTGTGCTGGACTTTATTGGATATATATATATGTATAGCCCAACAGAGCACTTCAAACAAATTACCGATTTCTAAAACCCAAATCTGTAGTGATATGCAAAGTAATTGAAATACACGTTGGACTTTATTTTATAATACTATATTAACACTCATATCTACGTATTAGATACAGCTCTGACATAATTTTCTTTTGGCACATGCTAATCTATTAGGTTCCCTGCTTGTGCCTTTCTTGGAGTGATCATTATGTTAATCCAATGTAAAGCATGAAAACCATTTAAAAGTACAATCTTTCTTATGCTTTCTTATATATACTTTTCATTTTTGCAGTAAAGAGCTTGTCCACTTCTCCTCATCCATTTTAAACACTGGTATTTACCAGTCTTTCCATTTATTTATATTGGCACATGACGCATGCTAGTCAGTTCTCATAATTATTATTGCAGAGATATGGATTTTGGTGGGCAAAGAAACAATTTGTTCAGAACCTAGCAAGCCTAGCCTAAATGTGTAGGCACTATGCAGTGCTATAGCGACAGATAGACAGAATTTTTATTTTGGTCCTGTTGTAGTATTGGAAGCAGAATTACAGCTTGCCTTCCTGGTGGACTAGACCTCATGGTGGTTCTTCTTGCTGCGCCCATAAAGTTTTTTGCACCTGTATCTAGGAACAGTTCTGGTGCCTGCTAGGTCAGATGTTCTTATTGGCCCAGAGCTTTATACATGCTGAAAGCACTTAATAAATTGAGTCTATTTGTAAAGCAGACTAGTTCAGTAGATTAGTGGTTGATTGATTTTTAGAAAGCCCAACCTCCCATGGGTCATTTCAAAATTGTTTATATGTCTATAAATTTCTGGACCACAGGTTTCTCAATTACAAGCTACTCTGCATGTGTATCAATAGCTCAAACCTGCACCTGCCACTGCAACTGAATAATCAAAACAAGAATCGCTGGACTGTTACAATTGTTTGTGTCCAGAAGGAGACAAATGATGTGCTTAAACATTAAATGCCAGATGCTTGGTAAAGAAACAATAAATGGTTTCTCTCACCTTTGCATAGGACAATAGTGTCACTGAATACGTTGTGGGACAGTATGCAAGGACAGCTTTTGGCATTCGAATATAGCACCGACTGAAGTGCCATAGGTTGGAGGTGTTTGCAGGCGCTGGACTTTGTCTCTTACCAGACTCATGGAGTGATTCAACTTATGTGGCATTTTAGAACATTGTGTTCATTAAGTTTTGCCTAGAAATGCATGCCCATTTTTTTTACTTAGTGTTTAAATATGATTATACTATGAGCGTATGCAACAATCTATTTGCTTACAATTTTAAGCAAACAAAAAATATACTAAAAACATTTAAAAAATCCATGTTATGACATTACTACAGGCAAAATAAGCTGTCAAGGGGTGACCGTGTAACAGGAGATGACAGTGTGTGGTTTTCAGAACTGCCGTTGGAGGGAAAATGGCTAGAAGCTGAGAAACACTTGCAGCATTTAAAGCAAAATGAAATTCCACAGAAAAGAAGTAATGATTTCCATTCTCTTCATATGTTTTTGAAGTCAAAACCTGCACATTTTATCTGTATTAGACTTTCTTTAACATTCCTTTTAAAACTGGTACATAAATTTAGACACAACAGGCCTCCTTTAACTCCTCTTAAATAGGCATAATTGTCTTCAGGGCAGGATGTGTTTCCCAGCTGTCACCTTCACTTATTTCTTCCCTTTGTACAGTGGTGATACAGAAAAGCCAGTAGACAATTATCCTGCCCTGTTGAATATTGCCAACATACATATTTTTGTCTTGAATCTCTTGAAGACAATTATGTTCATCATCTTTAACAATAGCTGAGTTAACACTTAGTTCCAAGCTGTGAATGATTTTAGAAACAAGACTTTTCTATAAACAGGAATCACACTTCAAAGCTTTATGCAGAAATGTCAGTGGGGACTAAATTCAGTCACATTTTGTTTTTTTATGGTCACAAATAGCAGTTTTGATGGAAGTATACAGAATTTATTTAATGCAAATCTACTAATGTCTATGAAGCCCTTTTGATCACAATCTTTACAATACTTTAAAGGCTCAGACAACGTAAGAAAGGCTGGAGCTGCAATTACAAAGCTGATAGGAGCAGGGGTGATTTATTCAGGATAATCTAATGTATCCATTAAAATCTGCATGCAAAAAGGAAAGATAAAAGGCAGAGAAAAATGAGTTTGCACCTTGAAACAATAACATTCTGCCTTACGAATAAAAGCAAAATTCTATGTTTTGGGTCACAGTAAAGTGCAATTTGAAATATTTACCCTCATTTGGGTCACATGTAAAATTTGTAAGGCCTTTGGCAACCTGTTTTAGGCTATAGTTTGGTCAGGGCTATATTTTATACTGTGTATATTGGGGTGCGGGGTCAAATTAAATATACAGGGATTTCCAACTCCACTCTTTACAGTATTTTGATGTTAATTAAGGAACAGATGGAGCACCATGTTCTTGTGCCAAACAGGCTCATTTTTTTTATCTATTTACTTAAGACTGGAAAGCATGAACTGCATCTTTAAGTCAATATTTCTTTCACAGCTACTCAACTACATCTAATGTATTGTTATGCTACTCTCACTGGAGAAGATTTACAGCAGTTGTGGGTATTTATTAATCTAACTCTATGACCTACTGAGTTCGCATATTGTCCTCATATATGACTTGTGCCTAAATGATTTTAATAGTTGCTTTGTCTTGCAGCAATTTATTTCATTGGTCTCTTATAATTCAAAGATGCTATATAATTTTTTAAGTACATTCCTGAGGGGATGCCTATTGTCACCTTACACATGTACAGATGTATATCTGTCTCCCAGTAGATGTACTGCAGATAATCACGATGTCCATAAAGTGGCGCAGTTTATCGCAACACATTCAAAGTTACCTTTTATCAGGGCTGGAACTATGGGTAGGCAGAAGAGGCAGCTGCCTAGGGTGCAAGGATTGGGGGGCACCAGACAGGAGCCTCTCTTGCCTACCCCTAGGGGCTGATTTACTAAGACACGATTTCGAATCCGAATTGGAAAAATTCCGATTGGAAACGAACATTTTGCGATTTTTTCGTATTTTTTGCGATTTTTTCGGCGTCTTTACGATTTTTGCGTAAAAACGCGAGTTTTTCGGCGTCTTTACAATTTTTGCGTAACAACGCGAGTTTTTCGTAGCCATTACGAAAGTTGCGCAAAGTCGCGATTTTTTCGTAGCGTTAACACTTGCGCGCAAAGTCGCGCCTTTTTCGTAGCGTTAAAACTTAAAAGGCGCGACGTTTCGCGCAAGTTTTAACGCTACGAAAAAATCGCAATTTTGCGCAACTTTCGTAATGGCTACAAAAAACTTGCGTTTTTACTCAAAAATCGTAAAGACACCGAAAAACTCGCGTTTTTACGCAAAAATCGTAAAAACGCCGAAAAAATCGCAAAATTACCGATCATTACGAAAAAAACGCAATCGGACGCATTCGGCCTGTTCGTGGGTTAGTAAATGTGCCCCCTAGTCTGTGCTCTGTTTTCATTTCCCCCACCGCTTGTCATTACATGGTGGGGGCGATGAACTATCGCTTTGCATCGCACCCCCGTGCACGAACTGCGCATGTACGCCAAAACACACACACACGGGGGGGGGGGTGACGTGATGCGATAGCGCAGGTGCAATGGCGAGGTCTGACCACTTGGCCCGCCCCTGCCTTTTATAACCAAATTTTATCCCAAACTTTCCTGTTTAGTCCTGAGACAGCGGGGGGAATTCACAAAAGTGGGGATATTCCGACAAAATAAAAGATAGATTTGTCGGATTTCCACCTAATTCACAAACCTCTATCTCCACTTTTGTGAATTTGTCTTTTAAACAGACAGTTTCCAGATTTTGTCATTTTCCCAACATTTTTTTTATGAATTTGCCGGTGCCATCAAACTCAGTCCCACAGCTACATGAGCCTTGGGATACGAATTTTACCAGCAGGATTTTGCATTTTATATGCCATTTGTCATTTCACTTTGGGGGCATTTCCTGAGGGGTAATTTTAGTTTGCCCAGGGAAACTATACCTCATTTTTTCAGGACAATATGGACTTTATAATGTTTTCTATATTTCTGTGTAATTCCACTCCTGTAACAAGATTTAAGGGTCTAAATACCTTCTTCTCTAGCCCCTACTCATTACTGGGCAGCAGCAATCTGGCCCACACACCAACATGCCCGGTGAAAAGAGGTTCAACTAGGACTAGGGCCCACTGGGTTTTTATCCAGTGCCCTGTTGGGACCAGTTCAACCCTGTACCCCAATATCCCAGTGTGGGTGCCAGTGTGTATGTGCGTTTGCTGATCCCCAAGATGGCTGCTGGGAACAGGTGGGGGCCAATGCTGTCAGGCAGCTCTGTAGTTCTGGACATGCTATGGGGGCACAGATAAGTTGATGAAGTGATTGTGTGTCAGTGAAGTGATTAAAGGGGGGCACTGCTGCTAAAACTAAAAATTTGCCTGGGAGGCTTTACTTTTCCTTTTAATAAAAATGTTTACAATATATTCACACAAAATGTTATTATTGCCTCATTGATTAAGCTAAAACTAGCATAACAATGCAAATGTGAGGTAAAAACTTTTTATATATAAGATATAAATTAAACTTTTTTTAATCAGTGTTGTACTTGTTTATAAAATGTTAATGAGGCTTTTTGCACCTTGTTCTAGGGTTAGACATAAACTTGTCCCCTAACAATAGGCTGCTAATCCCCATTAATATGTTAATGATCCCCCAATGGGGCCCCTAGCTTAGGTGTGAAATGGAGACTGGCGGAAACAAAACAGCAGAGCTTAGAATTGATCTGACAGAGTTACACTGAGCTTTACTCCATTTTGAAAATGTCGGGGAAAAATGTCGTTAAAACGTCGTATAAATGTCGTTTAAATGACAAATTCACAAAAGTGTCTGTAAACTGTCTTTCTTTCACCAAAAACAGAAAAGTGGCGGTTGAGTCGGAATTTAGGCGGATTTCTGATTGTGAATCTGGAGAAAGTGTTTTCCACCAGTTTTGCCACCACTTTTACTCCAAAAAAGGGCTATCTCCACTTTTGTGAATTCCCCCCTGCATGGTTTTTGTCCTGGGGTGCATTTTAATTTAATAAATCTCAATAACCTCATTTAATAATATCTCATAACCTTATTTGCTTGTCATTGCTAGTACAGGTAGAAACATAAGTAGTATTTATTTACTGCATTGTCTTATCTGATAGATCCCCAATGTAAAACAAAATAAATTACATGATGTTTTGAGTGCAAGTGCCATTTTCTCAGCTGTACTGCAATGTGCAACCTGCCTTTATCTATTGTTTAAAGTTGTCATTGGCACAATGGCCCACAGATGGATAAATCTGAGCGCATAAACTTTGATTTATAAAATAGCTTTGAGGCGTCATGAGTATATTCAGTGGAGGAGGTTATATTATTGTTTGGGAAAGCAACAAATAAATGGGTTTTCTTTGGCAAACTTATAATTAAATATGAATATATAGCAGTTGGTGCTAAACCTCTCTAAATCTTCAGTATTCTCCACTTCTTAAAGCTGTTTTCTTACAGGGAGGCAGTTATAGATGGTGTATTGCATCGCTTGGCTTCAGCAAGGTTGTGCTTTTCTCTCTAGTAAATAAATATTTGCTATATTTATGGAATGTCAGTCTTTATGGACAGGTAGATCAAGTCATAGAAAGTTCCAAAATGCTATATTGGCCTCATTAATAAAGGTTATATTGTATTTACTGTATGCCTTTCCTCATGTAAATGCTTACAATATAAAATATTGGGGTACAGGGACTGGATCTATAAAGCTCCCAACTGACTGTCAGGTGTTTGATGAGACATTAAATTATGCCACATTCCATATAAAATTCTCTCATAACACGTGGACCTGGTTGTTATAGGTAGAGGTAATGGTTCTCATTTAAACAATACCTTGTGGCTAATAGTTGCATGAAAACCACATTATCACTTAGATACAATAATCACTCTGTGATCACATAACTACAGCATAAAGTTAATGAGCCAAGCTATATAAATTCACTTGATACAGGACATTGTACCACCATGAAGCACAGGCAGCTCATTATTGCCAGGTCAGATCAATAGGCCAGCTCTATTTATAGAGTCTGCCTATCTATGACTTAATTAGTATCCAAACGAGATGAAATTCTCTGATTATTTCAGACTATATACAAATTCCAGTGTTCAAAAAGCAATAGAAGTGGAACGGGTGAAGGGTGTATTGAGTGTTTTCCTTCTGAAAGCGGTGTTTCACTAGGTAGACAAGAGGTAAACTAAATAGCATTTTTCAGCATTTGGTAACCATACTAAATAGAGAGAAAGAGACACAGTTAAAAAACCTTATTGCACATTCTTGCTGTCATTTTTGTCTATTCACTGTGTTTATATATAACCCCCCTTTTTTCCTCCACAGCCCACATTCAGTTTCATGTCACATCCCAGTAATCTTGCCCAAGTATCTACTTCATACAACAAATTTTGGGTGATTCCTAAAGTGATTTCTCTTCAAAATATTATTATATATTAAAAGTTACCTATAGGTCATGTTGATTATTTTTCACTCATAGGGCTGCTTTTGTGATTGTTACCTAAAGTTCCTAAACCTGACTGTTTAACCAACCTGACTGTCCCTTCTCACCCTATCAGTTATAGCTTCTAATGTTAATGGACTTCTGCTGCACCAATATGGCAGCCCCCTCATAGGAACATGGGGAATCAGATATGTAAAAACGTCTGGCAAATACAGTTAAGGCAAATTTATAGTTAGCACACAAAGGCAATGTCATGATAGATGTAGAAAAGATTTAATTTCTGGTGTCCATATTTCTTTACTTAGCAAAAAGTTAATGGAAAGAAATATACTTAGTTGCCGGCATGTGTGACTGTACACTCTATTTTTGAGCCGTATTTCATATGTTCCCTTATTTCTTACATTTTCCTAGCTTTCTTATATTCTACTGACCATTCTTGCCTTTATATTCCTATTTCGTTCAATTCTTTCAAACCCTTCTCTTTAATATCTCCGTCTCTTACAATTTCTCTGGTTTCCCAATGTCTTTTTTTCTTTATTTACCATATAAACTCAACACTTTTATGAACCTTATAAATCAGAGTCACAATGAGGATACAGTAAGAAATTCTATTTCGGAAAGCCATAGCTCTGTCAGGTTTAAAGACTGATTTAAAGGGATATATTAAAAATATCATTTATTCTTACATAAGAAGATTAATATGTTCCAGGATGCAATGATTTGCCAATAAACAACAGTATATTGTGATTTTTAACAGGCTGGGTGAAAAAGATATACTGGTAGCATTCCATTCGGGAACATAAACAGCTTGTATGTTAAAGGCAATCAGTTATAGTTCCACCAAACATTTAGCAGAGACTGCAGTTTGCTGTTCCTGGTAATATCAAACAGCTGCTATAGGTTTCAAAATTTAACCTTCTGCATCAACAGAA
The DNA here is from genome assembly GCF_000004195.4 of Xenopus tropicalis. Taxonomy (NCBI): domain Eukaryota; kingdom Metazoa; phylum Chordata; class Amphibia; order Anura; family Pipidae; genus Xenopus; species Xenopus tropicalis. The sequence goes on along the minus strand of NC_030678.2, from coordinate 59,746,314 downwards.
TAAAATAGACCATTTCAAAGTCTATGAATGGAGATGGTCCAGCTCCATTAAGACTCTGCTGAGAATGTGGCACATGGCCAAGAAATCAAACTCAGGCCAAGTAATGTTAATGTTTGCATTGAGACTAGGAATGTATTAATAGATTATTCTGGCCTAACTATGGAAAAGATCAGCCTAACTATATACAAACGTTTTTGCCCCTCTTGCAGTTTTACCCATATCCAAATCCAGAATCAAAAAATTCATGTAGATCATCACAACTTTCTTATATTCACATATGGGAGCAAATTGGTTTTATTAAAAAAAATAATAATAATAATATATTCGTACCTGAACTTGACCACCCGGGTATATTTTTTTTAATAAATCCATGAATACAGGTACAGGTATAGGACCCGTTATCCAGAATGCTCGGGACCAAGGGTATTCCGGATAAGGGGTCTTTCCATAATTTGGATCTCCATACCTTAAGTCTACTAAAAAATCAATAAAACATTAAATAAACCCAATAGGATTGTTTTGCCTCCAATAAGGATTAATTATATCTTAGTTGGGCTTAACTACAAGTTACTGTTTTATTAGTACAGAGAAAAAGGAAATCAGTTTTAAAATTCTGAATTATTTGATTATAATGGAGTCTATGGGAGACAGGCTTTCCGTAATTCAGAGCTTTCTGGATAACGGGTTTCCGGATAAGGGATCCCATACCTGTACGACAAATACAGATGGAGCAATAGTATGGAAAACTTGGTCTTTTTTGTGTTTTTTTTAATTACTTACTTTTCTTGTTTTTGTAATTTATAATATACGAATATTTATTAAGTGAACTTCTCCTTTAAAAGGCTTAACACTAATGTTAGAAACATAATAATGCAACTTAATGTATTTTATAGCTAGGTGAGCAATCAAGTAAATAGATAATACTTGGGCTAGATGATAATAGATAATAGATGCGCTGAATCAATACATTCTGATCTTTTATTAAACAAGGAAAAGCAGAGCAAATACTGGTAGACAGTAATGAATCTAACCTGTTTTCCTTTCCCATAAAATTCTCAAAACGACAAGAAAATTTGTGAAACAGCAAAAAATTCGTAAAACGCATTTGTTGCGCAACGTTTTTATCGTCCACATCTTTTTTTATCTTCGGCATTTAATTTTTTCGCTGTGTCTTTTTTTGGTGTGATGTTCCCAATTTTGACACGCTGGCGTCCAATTTGACGTGACCGTGACTTTTTTTGACGCACAACAAATTTTTCTGCGGCAAATTTTCACTGAACTTTCGCAAAACAATTTGCCATTGCCGAAATTCGGAAAGCCGATGCGAATCCATGCCTGCCGAAAAAATTTGCTCATCACTAGTACACAGAAGGGTGAAACATAAAAATTGCTGTAAGATCGTAAATTTAGATTGTAAGCTCTTGCTCTTAGGGCCCTCTAATGCTATATTGTAGACTCTAGTTTGTTAAATTATTTTAAGATCCCTGTTGGTTATAAATTAATATAAAATGCTGCATAATTTGCTGGTGTTATATAAATGATGATGATGGGGATGGGTGATGAGTGCTAAGTGGATTTGCTTGAGACATATCCTACTTGCAAAGAAGTCTTTTTCCATGTGTGAAGAGAAAAAATATTTGTATTAAGTCTTCTGCTCAAAGAATAATAGTCTGGGTTATTACAGTTCATTTTTATAGTAATAATTTGATGGGCTGCCATATTCAATGTCTGACTTTTCACCATCATCCTGCACACTCACTTAAGAGGACAGTCATTTGTTGGCCTCTCTAAAGTGCTGCTGTTTGTCACATAAATAGGTCTTCTAATATTCACTGTTATTTCTCTTAGGAACACAGTAGAGGTAAGAGCTGATTAAAGTATCATAATACAGTATTAGGTCTAGGTATTTAATATAGTGGTATATCATTATTTGACTCATTAGATGAATGCTTCTATGTGTGGTAAATTATCAGACTGAATTATGGGCAGTTTAAAACAGCTATAAATTATTTTCATTTTATATTACTTATTAAGAAATTCGCTAACACTAAATTTGTAAGTACCATTCTTCCCTTTGGACTCACTAATGGTTACTGATCATGTTTCGCAACTTTGATATGGCTTGGCGATAATTCTGGAAACCTTAGTAAACCTTGTGGAACGCTATAAAATGCATGGTTGAGATAATAAACAAAAAATGCATGTTTGCCAAAAAAAACATAAAACGTTGGTTTTGGCATTATCACCCTCTATCACACTTTAGTATGGATGATGGTTTCATGCACCTTGTCACCAATACACTAGAGTTGTACCAGCCTTTCAATGCAGCTTATCCCCTTGGGAAACCAGCATATGGGCTTGCTATGCCAGTGCTCCCTACTGCTTTTATTATGTTCCCTTTAGTATTCAAAGAGCCATCAGAGCATCAAGTCGATGCTTGTTTGCCATCATGCTGAATATTAACTATTTTTTTTTTTTTTAGTTTTTAGTTTTTTTAATTAAATCTGTTCCCACAGACTTAGATACCCACAGACAGCTGCATGATAATGGTTTCAATTGTATATGATTAATTAACAGCTTTGTGAATGGTACTCAAGCCCATAATATTAAAGTTAAAAAAATAATCAACAACCTGAGTTTTAACAATAAAAATGACACCTGGAACGATCTAGATGCTGAATAATTTCCTGTGCAAACAGCTTTTAATTCTCAGTTTCTACTTCGGCAACATTAGCAGAATAATTACATAAGGGTCTATGGTTAATTGAGCGTCATAAAAAAAAGATTTGTATTAACTTTATTAATTACTATCTTTCTGTGTTGCCCTCATAAGGACATATGCTATAATACATGTAAACAATGTCAACTATCCAAGCAAGGGTCCTACCTTTGATGCCATGTATATAATGTGTTATATGCCCATGTGGTTTATTATACATGGGTAAAACACATATATAAGTTAGGAATGCATTTGTTCTGTATAAAACTTAATTCTAAACAAGTGCCTTTACAAGTTCCAAAACGCTATGTAGAAGCAAATCCTGATATTAACCAGTTTTTAGTATACCTAAATATATAGACCCACAAGAGGTGGGAATAGTATTCTGTCTGGGTTGACAAAGAGTGGCCTAAATGTCTTAATTGTACTAATATTGGTTATATCAGGTTGTCTATTTTTATATTGTTTTTGGTTTTCCTTCTCTATTTTAATTTTTGAATGCTATTGTATAATGCATGATTTCTTAGCAGATCTGGATGGACCCTGTTTATGTTGTCTCCATGGTTACATGCACATCATTTATGTTAATATGATTGTTACATGACATTTGGTTATACTACAAGGCCCAGTGCATTCATTTTAAATATCTGTTTGCTATGCTCATTTGTGCTGGCTTGAGAAAGGTTATGAATTGCCTCGCTTATTGCACATATTAGGCCTTATACTGTATATAAACATTTTACTTATAGGAATATTGTTTAAGGCAAACTGTACTGTGCCTTTTGCTGGATGTTCTATATTGGGAAACTGCCGTCTTCCCATTTTATGCATTCTTAGTTTTCTTTTAACCATGCTCATTGCTGTTTGCTGCTGGGCTGTTCATACATAAAAAATGTGCACTCATACAAAAAAGAAGAAACTCTGCTGATTGGCAAAATTATCATGGATGCAAAAAAACTATATTCATAGTAACAGCTGACATCTGGGAATCTAGGTTTTAAGTGAAAAATCCATTTTACTTCTGCCCTACTAAGAATGACATTCCTATTACCAGCCTTAATATTGATTCCTATCCTTTCAATGCCTTCTATTTTAGATTCCAATTATTACATTCAAAGAAACATCTGCCTACCTATATCTTCCCATCTTTGTTTTTGATAGAGCAGATAGGATTCATAACTCTACATTTTAGTAACTGCAGGTCAGACTGCCCTGCCAAAGCACCAGACAGTGTCAGACTGCGGTGTCAGGGGCATACCTGCGCAGCCGCCTGGGGGCCCCCCACCCTAGTTGCAAGCTCCTGCTACAACCTGCCCATGCCACATGCCGCCATCCCCCAGTGTGTCTCAGTAGCGGACGGGCAGACTGGGGGAGCGCAGTCTCTATATTATTTTTGTGAGAGTGGGCCCTGAATTCCAGAATGTCTGGTGGGCACTAAGAGGTCCATTCTAACGTAATATGACCATGTAGTCTGTGATTGAATATACATGGATTTTGTCGGAATCTACAGATTGCCATTCCAGGCCTGATTTCTTCCCATCTTTGTTTTTGGTAGAGCAGATATGATTCTTAACTCTGCAATTTAATAGCTGCAGGTCAGGCTGCCCTGCCAAAGCACCAGAGGACCTTCCAGTGGACACAGGCCTTAGTTATCTCCATTCAGTTCCAGCCAACCCAGTCAGTTCCATCATAGCTTTTATAACACCTATAAAATTTAGCATATTTTGGCAGGTAGGGGTAGTTTCAAGTGTATGGTGCGTATTCTCGGCAAGCATTTTTCGGCTTGCAAAAATATGCGCCATATGCTTTGTGTGGCATTAGCCTTAGAAACACAATATGGTATTTAAAATATATGCATATGTGGCACAGGTAGGAGCGTATGGAGAGTATTTTCGGCAAGCATTTTTTGGCTTGCCGAAAATATGCGCCATACGCTTTGTGTGGCATGAGCCTAAGACAGCATAACCTTGATAACTTCTATTTGTTCAAAACCAAGAAACAGGCAGGACATTTATTAAGATGAACCAGCACTACATCAGCCTGCATAATGTCTTTTCAGGAGTGCCCTAAGAATGCAGACTAAATGATTGCAGATTTATTGGAGCTTTGATGAAATTCTAAATCTAGCTAACCTGCACTAGATGCACTAGCTTGCAGTGTTGACATAGTGAAATGCCTTGTATGTGTTGTTGTTCTTGTTTTGAAAAATGTTTGTGGCTAAAATAAATCCCTGTGTTTTCCAACAGGATTCCAAAATCTTGTGGCAATCCAGCTATTGCAAACTAAAACAATTAGCATCCTTTAAAATCCTACCTTGTTGGTGTATGCTGAGGTCTAGTTGAAGAACCAAGGATTTTGATCTGTTTCTTTATTTGTGACAAATAAAGGGTTTTTTCTACCTAACATTAGGATTCCACCAATATTTAAATTGTCTTCGGGCATGCACTTGGTGTTTCTGCAGCCAGCCCAACATTCCAGTCATGTTTTCAAGGTTGAAGACCAAGCGTCGTTTCACTTTATAATTCCTACACTTCCTTCATTAATGTCTGTCCTCAGAGGTGTAATCAATTCCATCCCAATAATTATAATGCTGACGTGGGAGCAAACATAATGCCTGATTTCCACCAGAGGTTCTAATTAAAGTGTTGGGTCATTTAAGTCATTAACCTTTCTTTACTAATGACCACCAAATGAAAAGAAAATGTCACTGGCTTAACCTACAAGTGAAACCTTCACACTGTGGAGGTGGTGGATGGGCTGGACCAAAAAACTGGTAAAGTAAGTGAATCATACATAGTAAAGAACAGAATAATTGTATGTTGTCAGTTGTGTGGCAAACCATTTTTTTACTATTGTATTTAACAGAAAAGCATAAGCTAAACCTTATCTCTATCATTCTTGGCAGTTTAATGAATGAGGAACTTATTTTACGTCAAAGGAAACTAATCACTCCTAAATGCCTTTCCACCAGCAGCAATAGGAATCACCAGTGGAAAAGCCTTCGAATCACTTTGGTTTTCCGAAGTCGTGCAAAGTTTCCTCCTGCCGGCAACTCCGTGCAACTTTGGAAAACTGAAGCAATGAGAAGGCCTTTTCACCACCCTTAACAAGCATAGGAACTTATGTAAGCTGTGGTATGGAATACGTAAAATGTAAATAAGTTCCTAATCTTTCAGGGAGTTGGGGAAGGCGAATACTTTTATGATGAATTATCAGTGTATGCTCACTGACCACTAAACCATAATCTAAGTATATGAGTGACCTTCATGAATCATGTCACTAGCTACAGATGGATTTCACCCCCCTAACTTCTGCTAATGATACAGAGAAACAGAGAGCCAAATGTATTTTGGGCAGATTTGAAGAGGTTTAAAGAATGTTAATTTCAATAAATTTAATTAGGTTCTTTACAGCATGTAATTTAAATGCGGCAGAAACTTGTATTTTTGCATAGGTGCAATACATTTTTTGCCACTTTACTAGCACTCTCTAAAAATAAAGTATGTGAAGCTTTTCTTTGAAGAATTTAGCAGAAAGGTGTAAATGAAGTGCCTTCTTCTATTATCCTAATAAAGTGTTGTACATGCAGTGAAACACATAAGGTTGTTTGCCTCAGTGATACTCAATCCCTCCCCTCCATTACTATATTTTAATCATTAAGAAATCTAGCATTATGTATTTCATCCACTTAACTATGCTTCTGTAATGCAAGTGATTTTCTTATTACAATTTCTCTGTTATCTTCTTTGCAACTTTGCTACAGGCCAGGCATCTGCATAATACCTGTACATCCTATGATATGTATTAGGAAACTCAGTGACACAGTAAGCTCACTAATATACATAAGGGAAAATAAGGGCAAATTTACATCCGCAAATACAGTGGGCAACTTTAAATTTTCCATGCAGTCAGTTGTGCATAAAACCACTTTTATTAAAGGTGCTTGAATCAAAATGTGCTCCTTCCACTGCCTATTGACACATGGAAATCCTGGAGTTACCACCACCTTCCTGACCAGATGGTAGCTCCAAGGCACACTTGGGCACACATGTCACTCTCACTCTAAACACTAGAAAGGATGGCAGGCAGGCGGGCTTAGAAGATATTTGTTGGGGTAGTTTAATAATGTAAAAAAAGAAGTTCTCACCACTAAATTTTAAACCATTAACAGGGGGGTGCAATGAGGCTGCAACCAAAAAATTCATATAGACAGAGGTCCTCTGCCCTCACACATTATAAGTATATATAAGACATTTAGATATTCTGTGCACTGAGCTTCTAAGAAATGCGCTTCCCTTTAAACTAAATAGGGACTGTTTGTCCATTTATTATCATTACTGATCTCCAGAGACAACATGTAGGATAATATGAGATTTAAGTTGTTTAATTTAATGTAGTCATGCTCTTAAAGAGATTAATTAATCTTAAAATTAGTTTCTTAGATTATGATAATGGTATTATAAGACAATTAGCAACTAGTAATAACCAAATCTGTCCCATTTTGCTTTGGTGAAAAATTTGCAAAACTGCTGAAAATGTAATAAAACAGTCAAAAATTTGCAAAATGCCACTACAACACAACTTTTTTATGTGTGGAAAAAAATTTGCCAATGGCAAAATCCGAACTTTGCAGCAAAGCTATGCTTGGTGAAGAAATTTGCTTATCAGTATTAGCAACAACTTTATTTTTAATTTTCAATATTTAACTTCTTTTTCCTGCTGCATATATATATATATATATATATATATAGATATATATAAACTGTTAAATGAACCCAATTGCTAGGTTAATCTATGCTTCCAACCAAGAGGTACATTGAATGAAAAAATGGAAAATGACTTGACAGGAAGGTATCAATTAATTATAAACAAGAAATATAGCCTAAAGGCGTCCATAGTTGCAGCAGACTGGCTTCAGACTTGACTGTTCTTGACTAGTAATCAGTAGCTTTTTGTCTAGACTTGAAAACACACCCAATAAATATATGATTTGATATGGATTAACTAATTGACTGACCAGGCAGGTAATCAGATGGCTATTTAATGAGCTACTGGCTTTTCTAACACCAAATTATAGACAACTAGTAAAGATGTAACCATTGTGCCCTATAATATACATGTGTACGATTTAACCTCAGGTGCTGCAAACCCAGTATAGTTACTGCTAAAATGCTAGGGTCCTTAGTTCAGTTTCAGCTATGGTGCTATTTGCAGGGGTGGTTTATGTTCTCTGCTGTTTTTGTTTCTTTCCTTTCTCTCTTCAAAGACATACAAGCTGGTTAATTGGCTTTAGATAAAACTTACCCTGTGTGTGTGCTGTGGGGGTGGAATAGAGACCTCAGATTTCGAGCTCCACTGGGGCATGGATTGAGTGGTAAAGTGCTGAAAATAAAGTATAATAAGAGACACTAAGGCAGTGATCCCCAACCAGTGGCTCGTGAGCAACATGTTGCTCCCCAACCCCTTGGATGTTGCTCCCAGGGGCCTCAAAGTAGGTGCCCATTTTTGAATTTCTGGCTTGGAGGCAAGTTTTGGTTGAATAAAACCCAGTGTAAGACAAACAGAGCCTTCTGTAGGCTGCCAGTCCACATAGAGGCTACCAAATAGCCAATTATAGCTCTTATTTGCACCCCAAGGAACTTTTTCCATGCTTGTGTTGCTCCCCAATACTTTTTCCATTTGAATGTGGCTCACGGGTATAAAAGGTTGGGGACCCCTGCACTAAGGCATCTAAACACTAAGATGGATCAGTGAATGCTTTAAAAATCACATGATTAAAAAACTGATTGGGCTATCTGATTAAAACCTAGAAAAATTGCTATTAATGTTTTCTAAAACTAACAGGACCTTGAGCACTGCACAGTTTAATCTCAACTTTTGTGTTACTTTCCTTTCCAGCAGGGCCCTCCCTGTACCAGCTTTAACGCTATGCAAATAAACCATAATATGTAAATTCCTTAGTAAAATGTTATTGCTTGCATGTGTAAATTGTTATGTCTTGTGTTTTTATCCCTCTACTCTGTAAAGCAGCGCAGGAGCCGATAGTGCCTTATAAGTAATAATAATAAAAAAAATCCATTCCTCAAATCGCCAGCATGTTAGAATACAAGGATTATAGTATTCTTTAGCAGGGACACTAAGGGGCTGATTTATTATTAATCAAGAATCAGGATTGGGTTAAGTGGGTTAAGCAAGACAAAAAAACATGAGTTCTTATTCTTGCATGCATTATCTGCCTCAGCACCTTGTTTTCTGTAATCATTTGGGTTTCCTCTTTTTTTATTAAAAAAGCTGCATTTTTGTTACCTCCTTCACCCGATTCCAATACTTGATTCATTTTTAATTAGCCCCCAGGTGTTAAGGGAATGTTTGGGAATCTCTTGCTACTCACTGTGTGATTGTAAAATTTAGTAAGCAGTGTCATCTGTCATTGTGGTGTTGAAATCAAACTGGCCCCCTTCGCTCAACCAAGAGTGGGGCTCGTGTCATTGTTCAAGTGGTAATGGCTTTATACCTTGGTTCCTAGACTTGGGCCTAGATCTTGAATCCCTCACAGTATTTAGTAGTAAGATGGAAGTCCCAATGCAGTGTGAGCCTTATATGTACCTGGGGCTGGTGTTAATTCTGCATATAATACTGTCCCTCCATGTTTCTTCTGGCATGTTGGGTATTTCTCAGTATTGGCACCCAAGCTTATTAGCTTATCAGGAAGGGATATCATGCAAGCTGCCCTTTTACTATCACTAGCAGCAGGTGCTATATCACAATCATTAATAATTCCCACAGAACTGCATCTAAAAGGCAAGACTATGTCAATGGCCAGAAGGAACTTCATTGTATTGTGCATCATTGTTAATGGACATCTGGTCCCAGTTTACCATGATTAATATGGTGTTTTATATTCAGAAGTGTGCAATAGCTTATACAGGCCAGTTCACATTTTGCTTTAATTAGTATGGTGCAAACTGTATTATTTTCAAATGAATCTTTCTTTAGAAATCTAAAATAGACACTTTAGCCAAGGATTGCTTTAATTTTGTCTTGATTAATATACCTTATTAAGCCTGTTTCAAATGACATGATACTACTAGCTGTTGATGTTTTTATTAGGTCAAGACGGAAGTAAAAATACAAATCAATACAAAAGCTCATCAAGGTCTCATTTTGTTCCAAGTAAGTCACTGCAATAGACCCCTGTAGAGGATTTGAAAGATAAATCTTTACCTTGAATCTGCAGGGTTACCAATGTAGGCGTAGATACAGCTATAGCTGTTTAATAATGTGTAGGAGGCTCTAATACTTTGCTATAGTGATACAGAAATAAACTGGACATCTGCACATAATGGAGAAAGCTGGAAAGTGTCACTAACATTAAAGCTATGGGCATTTATGAATACATCTACACAATGGAGCTTACAGTAAAGCTTCTATGAAACTTTTTAAGGCAAAAGGAGTGACCTTTTTATAAAAGTGAATTTGATGAGTTTTGTCTCTCTAAATCAGAAATATTGTCTTTGGTATGTTTGATTTTTACTAAGTGGCAGCTTTCAATGGTCATTTGAAGATGGAGATATTCAGGCCATGTTAAGAAAAACCATACAGTAGTATGGTTTTTTCCTTAATTTGAGGAGAGGCTCATGGTCCATAACCTTAGGATATATGACTTTTCTTAAACCATTTGTATCAAAATAGAATACATCATTCACAAATTCCCTATTGCAAAATAAAAGTCCAGGACTAAAAATTAAGCATATTCTTTATGTATTATTGGTAACCTTTAGTTATACAGTGCTGACATAGTTTGCAGCATTATTTATGGATATTGGCTTCTGCCCCAGTGAAATGTCAGTACAAACATAAGAATACACACTCACATAAATACAAACAGCTGATGGGATCATAAAGGTAGTAATTTGATGCCCAATTCAATTGCCAATAAAGTATCTCTCTTAAAGATACATATATAACTGCTTCAGGAAGCCCCACAATGGGAAATTGTAGTTGGGGTTACAGGATAGCAGTAGTCACATGCATCAAATGATCATTCTAGATCAGTGATCCCCGACCAGTGGCTCATGATCAACTTGTTGCTCCCAATGGCCTTAGAGCATGTGCTTATTTTTGAATTCTTTGTTTGAAGGCAAGTTTTGGTTGAATGAAAACCAGGTGTACTGCCAACAGAACCTCCTGCAGACTGCCAGTCAATATCCCTGATACTGACTATCAAATAGTCAATAACAGAATATTAGGGACTCTGAGAACTTTGTTTTATGATTGTGCTACTTCATAACACTTTTCTGAATGTGGCTCATTGGTAACAAAGGTTGGGGATCCCTGTTTGATACAGACTTCATTCTAAGTTTTATTTAGAAATAACTGAATTTGTTGCTTTGGGATGCCTTATTTATAAATCATTATTAATCGTTTCAAACAAAAAGAAGCCAGGGGCACTATACACTATACTGTTTCTGTTCTGTTTTTTTTTTTTTTTTAATATTTTTCCTTACTTTCTTGATACAGTTACGCTTGCTACTTTTTGTTTTTGCAACTAACAGGATTTTTTGACCTTTTTAATTTCCCTTGAGATGTCTTGAGGGAACCATGCTTATATAAACCTTGTTATCTAGCAATACAGGGGTATCTGGATCGATGCAGGAACTGAACGTATTAAGTGCTAATTACTGCTTGGATACAGTACTTCTAGGGACAGTGGGGCATTTGACTGAACTTATATATAAAAAAAAATTCCCACTTTTAATTACATATTTAAATACATATTACATACCACATATTAGAGTTTGTAATAAATTACATTTTTATTTGGTACATTTCTTTAATTATCTTTTATCTTTAATTACAAAGCAGTGTTGTAAAGTATGCCTCATGTTCCAAATAACACCACCTGAAAGCAATCATGGGCTTCCTTCCCAGAATTCCTTTTTCTCTGCATATGAATGAGAATGTCTCTTAACCACAATGCTATTTTAGTTTTTGAACATATTCAGAGGAAATTTTCACCCATACCTTCTGTAACTCTTCCTAGAGGCTTTTAGGGCATTTTTGTTTGATGGTAAAGCTTCTCTGAATATACATTTGTGCCTGTTATCTCATTTTGTAGGTTGGTTACAATTACAACTAACTTAATGTTTAGATGTAATACTGTGATCACACTTAGGAAAAGTTATTTTTTTTATTCTTTGAGATTTTTTAATTACATGCTCATCTTCTATTTCAGATGCTGCATAAAGGTCTCATTCATGTGATTCTAAATTTCATAATTACTTTGTCATTAAACTGTTAAAAAAGTGCATAAACCAATAAAAATTAGCTGTAATGGCTTGCCGTCTATTCTGCATAATTCTGTCTTATTTGCAAATCATTGGCAATTGCCTTTTTACTGCATTTATTTCAATTATCACTGCCTCAATTTGAATCCACCTTTCACCCAATATTCATATGGAGGACATATTGTAACAACATGCTGAAAAATCATATACCTTTGTAAAAAGGTGGTGTTTCATTTATATGCAGTATAGTGCACTAAATCTGCTGCTTATAACACAAGCCATCTCATAATAGTAACTAGGGCCTCAATCATAAACTTTGGAGCTCTATATAAACAGCTGATATTACGCTATAATAAGCAGTTTAAATAAAGCGTTTCATTAATTAATGTGCTAATTAACGGCCAGTTCAGTGGAGTTTGCCCTAACTTTACACCCTATACTCTTGCCTGCCGCTGCTCTGGCTGTCAAAGTTCTTGCATAAGTTAAGTAAATTGCATGAATTTAGGGACCCCATAACTAGTCAATAGTAGCTCATAAAAACAGTAAAAATAATGTGCTAACAAGTCTTTTAATTTGGGGTCAGTGGAGCTTATGCTTAAATTACTTAAGTTTCTTTGAAAGTAACATTTTTGCATAAGATATCTAAATTGCGTAAGCGTAGGGGCTTGATAACAAGTCATTTCACTGCTGAAAGTCCAGGTAATAGATGCTCACATAATTCAGTAAATATATCCCAATATAAACAGCTGATGTTACTTTATAATAATCAGTCCAAATAAATAGTTCAGATGATTAATTAATGTGCTAATAAGTCAGTCGGTTCATTGGTGGTCAAGTGAGTTTTCCCTACTTGCCCCTGTCAAGTTTCTCTGCATTGACTTTTGATTGATAATCGTGATGCTGCCAGGACCCCTTCCAAAGCAGATTTTACCGGAACCTGCACAACAGTACCCCCTCTCCCCTGATGGCAGCCCTATTAGTAACCATGTCACTGCATGTGATTGGTCTCTCTCTTTATTGACTAAGTTTCAACACTCCTGTCTGGTCTAAAGTGATTTGGTCTGGAGTGCACTCCTATGATTCTGCAAAATCTTATTGCACATGTCTACCTATATTTAATTCAGTGAACTATAGGCCTTATTTACTAATACAAGCTCAAGTGCAAAGCACCTACTGAATGTCACATTACAGGAGAAGGAAAGGCTACATCACTGGGGGTGCCAACATGTTAGGCACCCCCCAGTGACATTAGCCAAAAAACAATTGCTCTGTGAGGCTACAATTTTATTGTTATTGTTCCTTTTTATTCATTATCTTTTTGTTTAGGCCCTCCTCTATTCATATTCTTGTCTCTCTTTCAAATCACTGCCTGGTTGCTAGGTTAAATTGGACCCTAACACCAGATAGCTGCTGAATTTTCAAGCTGGAAAGCTGCTGAACAAAAAGCTAAATATTTTTTTTTAAAAAAAAGCAAATAATAGAAAACTAACACCAACTGCAAATTGTATCAGACTAGCATTCTGTACACCTTTTGGAAAGGTGAACAACCCCTTTAATGTTGTTTTCTGTGCTGTGAACATTGCTGCATGGGAAAAGGCACAATGCACACCCATATTGGTTCCATCAAAACACAGACATAATGTATGCAATTTAAAAAAAAATGGACAATAATTAAGGTCCAAATTGGTTAACTGCTCCCAACTTCTGGACATCTGCTTATATCTTATATAATGCTGCATCATGGATTAAAAAAATGCCAATTTGCATGTATCGGAAACATCAGTAATTCATTATATATATTTACAATTTTTTAGTAACATTTAGTTGTTCTATAACAGAAATCAGTTTTATATTCATAAAATATAAGGACAGGTAAAAATACTGCCAGGCCAGAGGATAGACATACCATTAAAGAGACTGATAAATGGCACCGTGGAAGTTGAGGTATTTCTGGGACTCTGTGCTTTAAGTCCTTGTGACAGTCCTCTCTCCTCGCCAAGAGCTCATAATTATTAGAAAGAAAATGGGCTTTTGGAAAAGGTTGTGTCATTTTCAAGGAGCAATCTCACAGTAGGGAGCAATGCTGAATTTCCTGTGTCTTGGGATAGCAACTCCTGCCTGTTCTTGTCAAGAAAAAGTAAATGTTCACTGATGGAGTATTGAAGGACATTTTCTAGCAAGGACGTTATTTCAACACAATAGTTTTTTTTTTTCCAGAAGAATGATTTTTGTGCCATTAGAACCTGAAAAAGTATGTCATTCCCATATACAGTTCAGTGCTCAGTCAAAATAATACATATATTATTAACACAATATTTAACAAAGAGCACAGAGAACATTCTGCAGGAAAAAAAATCCCACATTGCTTGCAGATCAATCACAATAGTACAGACCCAGTGATTGCTGGAATCCCAGAAGTTAGTGGGCAAGTGGGGGTATTGACGGATGCAGAATCAGTATACATTTGCTGAAGAGAAATATTTTCTCAAGGTTAAGTTGAAAGGGGCCTAAAAAGATTTTGCTGCAGGGCTCAAAAGCATCCTGAAATCTATCTCATCAGGTTTGTACAAGTTACAGACAAATAGGCAAGTGGACAATTCCAGACTTTATGAAGGTAATGTGGTTTGTTAGTGACACATAAAAATAAACATAGAACGTTGAAGGGCATTGAATGACTTTATTCAGCAGAATAGTTTTAATGCTATTAGAACCTTGAAAGCATGTTGACCATGTTATACAGTTCAGTGGTAGGTCAAAATAATACATGCCTACCCACACATCTGTGTGGGAAGGCATATTCCACTGAATATGAAGTATGCATTTCTGAGCTTCACATATACCTATTATATAATAACTAGCTGTAGTGCAGTGGAGCAGTAGTTGCATGAAGGTATGTATAGTTTTATTTATAAAGTGTTACAAGCATATGCAGCACTGTTCAGTTGTACAAAATTACACACAAAGAGGACATATTAAAATAATAGCTTACAATCTAAGCAGTTAGCATTGCTACCATACAATTTAGGTTCTGTTCCTGCCAGGGAACTATGTGCAAAGAGTTTGTTCTTCCTGTTGTTGAATGGATTTCCTACCAAACAACAAGCAGGCTAACTGGATCTTCATAAAACAGGCCATAGTTTGTGTGTAAATGTGATCAGAACCTTAGATTTTAAAAGCCACAGGGGCAGAGACTGATGTGAATATGTAAAAAATATATATATTTTCTCTAGTATGGAATATGTTAACACTATATCAATAATGAATAATAATAATAATCTCATGAATGAGATAAGTGTTTGAGTGTACTATGCATTTGCTCTTTAAAATTGTGGTGCTAGACCTGTGAAACATTGTTTACTGTTTTTCTTATGTTTAATAGTAAGTAGTTTCTAATCTAGTTATCAATATTAGGGAAGTTTATCGTTTTTTATATGAAAACATGCTGGAGATTAATTTGTGTGTTTTATTCATGAATTACTTTACAAAGGTTTTAGCAGTCGTGGCAAATGCTGATTAACTGTGTTCCTTCTTGAGAGAATGCGGGCACCAATCCTAAGAAATAATTGGATTCAGAGATAGTTATAAGTATTTCTCAAATCTTGTTTTAAAAAATCTTTTATGCAAGTTTTGTGAACATTAGAAAAATGAGAATAGCTGCTCTGCATAAAGCAATAAATAGTCATTTATATTATACATGGCTACAATTACTAAGAATGCAGAAACAGTAGCATTTCCAAGATCTTATAAATGGTCTCCCTGCCAGCAGATTCCAACAGCTTTAATTTTATAAATGGTCTTCATTTTACTTTTAAATTTTTAGTGTTCTCTTTTCATGGTGACATTTGTTTCATTGTACAGGTAACAGCAGTGGAACACTGTAAGTCAAGCTTGTGTGCTAGGAAGTCACATATGTAGAAAGATGGCTTAGGCCTGAGCTTAGTGCAGCAAGTTGTTAGCACAAGTGAGAGTGAGCCCATCAAGAATCTTTTTTTCAGACCTTCTTCAGATTTGTTGTTCCTATAAGGAAAGTGTGTAAAAATTGCTGTAAATTTTGCAATTCAGGGAAAAAACATGCTCACATAATCGTGACCATGACTTTTCCACATTTTTCAATTTTTTTTTATAAATAATGATCATGTAGTAACACAGTAACCCACAGTAAGGAACTGTAAATAGCATATTTTCCATACATTTTCTAGAAATATGAGAATTGCGCAAAAACGTGATTTTCAACCTCCTATTCCCCTTGACTTCTATGAGATCTTAACAGGTAGTTTTAGGTAGCATCCTTTTGATTTTGATTTTTTTTAATGGAATCAACTCTCTTTTATAAATCATATGAAATAAGATCACAGAAAAATCAAGCATCAAGGTTGAGAATCTGCCCCCCTAATTGTTTTTATAGAAATTCACTGTGCACATCTCCTTTGGTCTTAATTTCTTCTCATCCTCCTTTCACAGGCTCTGCACAAGCTACTGCTGGCTGCTCTAAGTACTTTCTGAACATTCACATGTCCCACTTTGCTTACTCTATGCAAGGATAAATCAGACAGGGGGTCTAACAAGAACCTAAAGAATATTCTATAATGGGTCGCTTAATATTTTATGGGATCTTACCTGCCCATGAATTCAAAAACACCTAGGCCTCTCCCACTGCCCACACAATAGCAGAAGATGTAGGGTACAACAGAGCCCTGTTCTTACCACTTGGTATAGGGCCTACACCCACTGCTGACTCTGCGCTGTGCACCATAGGCCTGATTTCCTATCCAGCATGAAGTGCAAAGCTCAGCCAGTGTCTTCATCTATACAGTAACTGTAAGAGTAAACAGCAGAGCCACCAACAGATACGGCATCATTAACTTTTTTTGTAAGTACGCAGGTTAATATATGTATATCTAGAAACGTTTGTCACCTCAGTGAAGCAAAATTAAATAATACTTACCTAATTTTTAGAGGTATGTGGAATGCCAAAGTCTTTGTTTTCTATCTGGCCGCCTATTTATTTATACAATATAGATGCACCTGCATACTAGTTGCCCCACCCACTCAATGTGGCTGTTGGTTGAATGATGGTTATATAGTTACAAATATCTTCTTTTTAACGTGCTTATTGACTGAACTATAAAGAGAAGTTGCATCTTGGACAAACTCATTAAAACAGACATTTAGAATATAGCTTTATTTATTTACTAGGCCTCTGCCAAGATGACCAGCATGAGTATGAGTCTATGGGGCAATTGGCATACAACATCAGGAGTGCAACAGCCACAGAAAGACTCTGGGGAAATATCTTTACAACATTTAGGGGCTGATTTACTAAGACACGATTTCGAATCTGAATTGGAAAAATTCCGATTGGAAACGAACATTTTGCGACTTTTTCGTATTTTTTGCGATTTTTTCGGCGTCTTTACGATTTTTGCGTAAAAACGCGAGTTTTTCGGCGTCTTTACGATTTTTGCGTAAAAACACGAGTTTTTCGGCGTCTTTACGAAAGTTGCGCAAAGTCGCGATTTTTTTCATAGCGTTAACACTTGCGCGCAAAGTCGTGCCTTTTTCGTAGCGTTAAAACTTAAAAGGCGCAACGTTTCGCGCAAGTTTTAACGCTACGAAAAAATCGCGACTTTGCGCAACTTTCGTAAAGACGCCGAAAAACTCGCGTTTTTACGCAAAAATCGTAAAGACGCCGAAAAACTCGCGTTTTTACGCAAAAATCGTAATGACGCCGAAAAAATCTCAAAATTACCGATCATTACGAAAAAAACGCAATCGGACGCATTCGGCCCGTTCGTGGGTTAGTAAATGTGCCCCTTAGACTGCTGAAGGGTACAGGGTTACTCTGCCAGGCAACACCAGGCTACAATGTGTGCCAGCTGTGTTATCTGTTAATACATTGTAAATCACCAAGGTTTAACTCGAAGCCAAAACAAATAGTTTTTTGGTTCAACATTTTTATACTGATATGTCCTACTCCGCTAGGTAAAATCACTTTTATTTCTTTTATGGATGGTAGGCTTCTGTAAATGTAGTTGATTATAATTATAAGTGACTAAGTTAAAGCCAGAGACAGTTGAATGCGTGTAAATGAAAAATCTCCCTAAATTAATGTAATTGGTAGTTTAATGGTAGCAATTTTAATGACTGAATACTTATTACACAGGAATGCTTTCACCTTTATATAATTCATCACGGCCTCGATTTTTTTGGAAGGTCTAAAAGCCAAGAGTTATTAGAAGTTTCCTTTTGTATGCATTTATGTTTTCCTCCTTGCAGTTTTCATACAAATTGCAATTACAGTATTTTACTTATGCCAAGAGGGAGATTTTTTAAAGGCCAAGTTGGTATTCCTGGAATTTTCCCAACATTAGGGTTGATTCACTAAAGTGCGATAACGCTTATTGCATGCTTTTTTGCGTTAAAATTAAAAATTTTTGCGAAAAAAATGTGTGATTCGCTAAAGTATTATCGCATACGTTAAGTCACATTAAATAGCGTGCAACCGAATGCGTTAATTTTACCTCATTGCGTTAATTCTCATGCAGAGATAATACTAACGCATGATTCTCAAACACTTAGACGCGCTAAATATCGCATTAGTCTGTGCGAAAATTAACACCTACTTGGGGCAGGCGGTAATTATAGAAAAGTACAGTTCATGAGCTTTTGGCAACACAATATGGACTTTGCAGTGTGATTTATTCAAGTATGTGTTGGCCCTAGAGTGATGCAGCCTCCAGTTTGCAGGGAAATGGGCATTTTCAAAACAAGTAGTTTTATGAACGTAATGGTGTGCATGTCTAATATGGGGTGCGCGATAAGTAGCACGCTGCGTTAATTAGCGCACGGAAATAGTCTTCGCGACTTAAATAACGCAAACAGCATCGTGTCTAAATTAATGCAAATAATCCTTTTAGTGAATCGTGCGTTAAGACGCTAAAAATAAGACGCGATAAAATTTTTAGCGCATGCTATAAATAGCGCTCGTTTTAACGCTCCTTAGTGAATCAGCCCTATTGTCTGATATTCTGGAATTTTGTTAATGAGTTTGCTTTTTAGTCAAAGCATTTTCTTTCTCCCACTGGACTTCATGAGGAAGTATTTTTCAGCTTTAAGCTTTTCTATTGGGTTCACATAATATACAAGTGAATCTGCCATATTGTACAAATACAGTCCATCATTCTACAGGCTCTAAGCACCTGCTAGATAAGAATACAACCAGTACTATTCCTTGGCTGACCCATGCACACACATCTTAACTTACCAGACAGGTTATACTTTTCTGAGCAATACATAACAACTGTACTAGGTACTGATTGTTTAGGAGCCTCAAAGAAATAATAGTCATCTGCCAGTTTCCTCCATATGGCAGTTGAGCAGGAATTCAAAGTCGCCACAGGATGCAGACAGGTTTTTAATAACTATTAATAATATTCTTTATGGGGGCACAACACTATAAGTTGTTTATTCAATTAAGAACCATAGCTATAAAGCTTGCTGTGTTTTCATGCACTTCTGTATGTTAAGATTTATTTATTATTTTTTTTCAGTTAACATTTCATCCTTATGAAGTAGAAAAAATGTCTATGGTTAAATGGTTAGACATTTCACAGCTCCCAAAAAGTAAATCAGAGACCAATTGTCTGTAAAGGACCGCAAATATATAATACAAACATGACTGTTTCAGTTATAATAACATTTATGACAATTCACATGGTTACGTATCAACATGGCCAGCATTTGCACCTTTTTTTTTTTTTACAAATTGTGTATTTCTATTACAATATTACAGTCACATAAGTCATTTATTACTACATACAGTAAGTATAAGACATAAGCTATTTAACTAAAAATCTTTTCCTTAACCTTAATCTTTGGTAACCCATGATCTTTTCCCTACTACGTGTAAATATAACTGACATAAACTATTAAGTAAATTAACTGTAAATGAAAAAATAGATTCCAGACAATAAGTTGCCTATTCTATAACATAGCATAAAGCTGGTGTATTCTGTTCCATGCACTTCAGAATAACTAAAAACAGAATCTATCTATTAATAGAAATCCACAGTTCTACAATGTAGTTTGTAAATACACACTTAAGAATTGAATTAGTGCCTTTGTTTGCAGGTCATGAGTACCCAAAAATGGTGGAGATCAAATTTGGAGTCTGCAATTGCTTTCACTTAATAGATTTCTCATATGGTTCATACGTTGCAGACTGCTTCAAAGGGTAACCTGTTAATCTACTTTTATTAAAGATCTTGAAAAACATCTTCCCCTCAACAACCCTCTACTATACCCTGTCTATCTAGAAAAAAATGTAGCAAATAATAGCCTTGCTTTAAGTAATAAATCATATAGTCACAAATCTTGCAAACAAGAAGAAAACACAATTTGCAGTCAACATGAAATTTATCCCACAAATCTTGCAAACAAAAGGCAGTGCCATAGAGAGTGACCTTGCCAAGTAGTTATTAACCTAACTTACTTTCATGCGTACAGCAATGAGTTTATTGATAGCTACACTGGTTTAAAAGATTAAACAAAATGTATCAAGTGTCAAAGAACATTACCTAATTTATATAGGAAGGACAGCTAACCCAGAGAAGTACTGACCGACCAACAATGATATCACAAGGATAGGAAAAATGCTGTATTCTTCTATGTTTTAGTTTTAGAAGGAATAAGTATTCCTTAGACCACCTGCACAGCAACAAATACAGTCTTTCAAAGATGTATCATGTGTACTGTAATTAATCTAGACAGCGTTTCCATTAATAAACCCTCCCAC
Organism: Xenopus tropicalis; assembly: GCF_000004195.4. NCBI lineage: Eukaryota > Metazoa > Chordata > Amphibia > Anura > Pipidae > Xenopus > Xenopus tropicalis. The sequence continues at coordinate 59,725,514 of NC_030678.2, read as the reverse complement.
ACTCTTCTAATTACCTGATAATTAGAGGAAGACTCAGATTGTTTACTGTAGATGAAACAGCATGAAAAGTATTGTTGATTTTTATTATTATTACAGTTATTTAGATGCACAATAGAATGTGATGTGCTTACTGTAAATCTAAAATTAATAACTTCAATGTTAAAATAAAAAATATGCATAATAAAAAGAGATTCCCATATATTTATATAGTGTGTGTGTGTGTGTGAGTGAGTGTGTGTGTGTGTGTGAGTGAGTGAGTGTGTGTGTGTGTGTGTGTGTGTGTGAGTGAGTGTGTGTGTGTGTGTGTGTGTGAGTGTGTGTGTGTGTGTGTGTGTGTGTGTGTGTGTGTGTGTGTGTGTGTGTGTGTGTTCTATTTATTCAGGAATAGTGCTTCAGACCTGAGGGCCTTCTCAAAATGTTATGGGTGTGACTTGGACATGAACAAATTATTTATATTAGTCCCCATTACAAGGAAGTCCTAGTTGCAGTTTATGTAAGATCATTTTTAGAAAACTGGAATGAGAGAATAACAAAGTATAAATTAGAATTTGGGTCAACACTAGTATAAAATAATCCACTTCTCAGTCTACTCAATATACCTTTTAAATATATAAAGTCACCACTGCAACACAGACAAAACATGCTTTTTTTCAAAGTTGATTACCAAGTCATACACATTAACTAAGTGATGCAGCCAAAACCTATATTGTAATTTCACTTTTATCACTTCTCTAGAACAATATGGGGCTTTGCCCTATTTATGAATTGTTCTATAATTTCAATTTAATATTAATTTCCTAATATGTCATTTTCTATTGACCATACACACCCTGAAGTGAATCACTTAACATATGATCCCTATATTTGCACTGAAACCTAAAAACATGTGGGTGGACACAGTGCATGCACTTTTTAAAATCAGCATATTTAAAAGCATATAACCCGTTCTCCCCCTTGCAGTTCCATGGTATTAGATGCATCTACCTTATCTGCACCTGGGAGATTCCATAAAGGCCCATTACCAAGTTTCAGACATGGTTAGGCCACACCACATGTTACTTCTGCCCTGTATTTTAGTGTATTTTGTGTTAAGGTTGTTTAAGCACACAGTGATTACATACTTAATGCATAATATCAGTTTTGTGTACTCCAACAGAGTTAACTAATTATGTCTATTTCAGAAGAGAAGCTTGCCATTCATTACAGTTATTATTCTAGCCAACTGCTAGACAAAGTCTCTGCCTTACAAAGAATATCTAATTAACCTCTCCAAAACAGAAAACACTACAGCCATGTAGCATCCACTCAAGCTGAATAGCCTTGGCACTTAGAACAAAGCATCAACTGGCACCTCTGTCTATCCTTTGTGCTCCTTCAACTTCACCTTGGCCTTTTATAAGGACCTGTTTATTAAAGAGGCTTTTGAGGCAATTTTAAATCTCGGTTATAAGACCCCCCTTTTGATTCGAAGTGTCTCTCAAGGAATCACCCTTGATGAATAGGGTTGTTTTATTATATAAATATGCATACTGTACTTGTAAGTGGCAAAGCAGACAACCAAGAAATTGAAGGATGGCAGTAGAAAGGGCATGTTTTAGTAGCTGAGAATCAGAGAGGGAAGGTTTGCAAGCATGTAATTACATTTTTTTACATCTTTCAGCTTTGCCTGCCAGAACCATTCTGTGTGGGATGGGAAACACATTCATTCTAAAAGAACTAAAGCTGACCAAATTGCATTACTATTATGCAGCAGTCTTGTGGGTAAAGCAGAGTAATAAGTAATATCGAGACCTATATTCAACTAACTGATCTTTGATAGATATAACTGTTTATGAACACCTTTATAATATAATGTACTTTTGTGGTTTTTTCCATCACCTTCAAATATGATCTTCACCTAAAGAGTACTTTGTATCTTAAAGAATCAATATATGCAGCTTTGCTAATGGTTAATATGGATCTATTTATTCTTTTAGAGTCTTGAATTATTTTCCTGTTATATAGTGCATGTCTTTAGACTAGAATTAAACAGCTGTTTGGTTTCTGGGGTTAGACTTGGAAAGCAGTAAGTGGACAATTATTATAATTTATTATCCAGTATGTTGTTCAACCCACGACATGGTTGCCAGAGTCATTGGCAATACATGCATTTTTCAGGATTATATACTATGGTATGGCAAGGTACAAAGTGCATAAAGCAGGTACAAATCACTTTATGTTTTACACTTTGCACCATGACATATTTTCATTTTCTAGTTGTGCCCTGAGTCTCAGCTCCGTGCTCCTAAAATGGAGTGCAAAGAATGCATTTGCATTCAGAATGGAAGGATGTTAGGAACAAGCTACTTGTAAATCTATACACAATGGAAAAGCAATTATAATCAGAGGGCAGGCAAGGTGTCCATGTAGGCTTTAATCAAGGGTATTATGGCACCTGCACCATAAAGTTATATTCACACTAATAAGTGCAATTTGATGGAAAAAGAAGAGTTACGAATACAACTTTGGCTATAACAAAAGCTATGAGACTAAGCCCTAGATCTTCCTACCATATATAAAGGTTGGGCACATCAGCCCCACCAAAACCACCCCATTTGTACTGCGCAGATCCCTTCTGTTTGCCAGCACCATAACATTTTTTTGAAACACATTATTTTTATTAACATTTATTTATAAAACGCCAACATATTCCACAGCGCTGAAACAAATAGCAGCTTTCACCCAGCAGTCATTATCCCTTTGACACATAAACATGTTTCTCCAGCAGAAAGCGCAGCTAGAGCAGAGTTTTTATGGGAACCAGTGATGCCACCTCTTCATTGGCTATTAGATGGGAGGGAGTGTTTAGTAACCTGAGTTTAGAAGAACTAAGCATGCTCAGGAGCCAAGAGCCAAGAGCCAAAAGATTCCTAAGGGAGAGGGCCGAGTGAGTTAGAGGAGGAGAAGGAATCCCACGTGATAAAAGGGATACTGCAGACTTACTACTAAAAATTCTAGTGTACATGATGTCTAACATGTTAGCCATTAATTTTGTCCTAAGTTGTGGTCTTTTCATATGACCAATTCTCCTAAACACACTAAAGATAAATCTTCATAATTAAGTCTTAAAACACAAAATCTCATTTGTACCAAGCCAAATGTGCCAAAATGACTGGCTTAAGTTCTAAAGTAAGATGAAAAATATGTGGATTCAGATGAAACAAAATAATATTGGCTAATGCAAATAAGAAATTATAAAATCTATCACAGGTAACTTTTTAAGTCATATTAACAAAATTATTGTAACCCTGTACATATTTAGAATTCACTGGATTTCACTGGTTTCTCTTTGTGATAGATTGGTCCTCTGAGTGTGTAAGAATAAAACCTTTCTGCTTTGTATGTTTTATCTTGGCTATAAATCATGTTTCCATCTTTACCTGTTATAGAAGAAGTTTTATTCACCTCCTGTCATAAGTGCAGACAACTGTGCAACCTCAGGCAAAGGGAAACCTGCCAGATGCTGTGATAAGGGCCGAGAGTCTTAAAGTATGTTTATAAATCCTTGTGGCCTGCACTTTGTTTAGATCTCATCCTGCTTCATATAAAAACAGTTTGTTTTTTTTTAATAACAATTGTAACGTGTCACTTTGCATTGGATTTTGCATTTAGGTAACTAAATGATACGCAAATAAAAAATAGATACTAAGTCTTTAATTAATGGATGTTTTCTAATTTTGTAGGCATTTTTAACATATCTGTTGTAATGCTTTGCAGTTCCCTATGGCAAGTAACAGTATACAGAATTGCAGAGTGATTGCAGTCAATCCTCACCCTTGTATGCCCAGTAGTTTTGTCACTAAAAGTCATACCTTCATGTGCCCTTCATACAGTCGGGATTGATAACCTGAAATCCTTACAGAGCCATAATCCAAGACAGATGCTCACAGCTGCTTCTCTTTCTTGTTGCTGCATGAATGTAATTAAACACTGTGCACCCTTGGCATTGGAATTATTAGCATCATAATGCTAGCACAAGAGCGGTAAGAAATCTATTAATAATAATTGACTAAACCATTAAATCATTTGTATCGTGCTACTGTTATACTGTATACTCTTCAGGTAAACAATAGCAACATTTTTCTGTTTTCCAAACTTCTTGGGTAAATACACTTACAGAAGCCAGAAAAAATATGTTGTGATATAGCCAGAAAAAAAGTATGATGTGATATACTGCTGCTAAAAGGGATAGAAGAGTCTTTAGTAGAGTAAGCAAAGACCCTGGTCCGAAATTTGGTCCATCCCATTCTCTTTTGCATATAATTGTTCTTAATACACCAAATACACACCCTCCCGACTACTCCAAGGTAACAGTTCCTCATGACAGATGCCCCTGAAGGTCCCACATAAACTTTTTCTTCTTTAAAATGTAAGTCTGTCATTTTCCTACATACAGATAAAATGCCCTTACAAAACTGCCTACCAAAAAACAAGTGTTTTTGAATATTTCTATACTATTTATTTATTAAATATTTACAGTTGTATAATTTTAGTCTGCAATTAAAATAGCAGCTGTCCGTAACAAAAAGGTGTGTAGACGGAGCACCGGGACCGTTTATTAGTTTAAAATATCAATTTTATTAGCAAGGTTAAAAACATCACAAATCTATATAGCTCGCTTGACGCGTTTCGTGGCCCTTGCCACTTCCTCAGAAGCCTCAGAGCAGCTTCTGAGGAAGTGGCAAGGGCCACGAAACTCGTCAAGCGAGCTATATAGATTTGTGATGTTTTTAACCTTGCTAATAAAATTGATATTTTAAACTAATAAACGGTCCCGGTGCTCCATCTACACACCTTTTTGTTACGGACTGCTGGAATACGCCTGGACTGGGGGCGCTAAAGACGTTGCAGCACGGGAACCGTTTACAGCTGGAAGCTCCGGTGAGTGCTCCCCTTACTATTTGTTAAAATAGCAGCTGTAACTTGAAAACTGGGTAGGCCATGCACCAGATCTAATTTTTCGCATCTTGCAGAGAAATAAATCCCCTAGTCTTCTTGTAGACATATCATAATTAATGAAATGTCTAAATATTATATACACCTGTATATGTAATATATTTATATTCTTCTTGCAAAGGCAGCCTTCATATCACACTGTAAGCTGTAACCAATGAAAATGGTCATTAATATCTGCAACAGCTATTTGTGCTTGGAAGATATTTGAACCTACAGAGGTAGCTGTCACTGAGACAAGAGACCCTCCTTGCACACCCTTGGCTCTCCAAAAAATTATAGCGCTCAGTGCACACTGCTGGAGGGATCGGCACCCTCCCAAGGTACAAGTAGCAACGAAAAGCACTGGCACTCAGAGCTGCAAATGGGACAAGCCCTTTAAAAACCTTTATTGCAGAGGTGCAACGTTTCGGGGCAAAGTGACCCCTTTACCCCCCCCCCCCGAAACGTTGCACTTCCGCAATAAAGATTTTTAAAGGGCTTGTCCCATTTGCAGCTCTGAGTGCCAGTGCTTTTCGTTCCTACTGAGTACGTTCTGTTCATTCTGTGCACCCTCCCTGTAGAACTCTTCTCTCTCTCTCTCTCTGCAGAGATTGTCTCATTGAGTCAGTTTGTTTCGTTCTATTCGTCTGAATAATTTTAAATGTTCATGCTCACCCTGAGCTTTTACATGTTTGGCACCTACTAGAACTAGAAAGAGAGCCATGGGGAAAAAGGCACATACACGATATAACTTTAGCCTGAAGGAATCTAGCACGTAGAAAGCCATTTCATGGTAATTACAAACACTTTTTGAGTCACTTGTGGGTAATTTTTGAACGCTTGTTTAAATTTTATAGCCGCTGACAATGTTCAGCTTAAGGGAGCATTGCCAGACCTGCTGGATGTATTCTACCCTTTTTCTTTCCAAATAAAATGCAATATTGGTACACAGTGTTCGCAGACCCATCAATTTCACTTGATAACAAAGTTCCTTCTCATACAATGTTGACCAGTTTTACAAGCAAATAAAATGTGCAGTGTATGTTTGTGGTGCAGATAAATAACGTTCAGAGAAATCAGCTTTTTGCTTAATCCTTCAGCCTTTTTGCGCTAACCTTCCCAAGCGTATCAGGTCACTGCTTCCAATTTCCCAAACCCAGATTTTTGTATTTTATATGCACCTTCTTCTGATGTGCAGCATACCAGCCCCAATAACATAAATACATGAATGATATAGCACAAAAATATACTGAAGGGAAAAGAGATATTGAGCTGTGATAATACACTGCTCTGTAATATTTAGTTCAAGGTCTCATGAACTTTGACTTACTATTGCAACTTATAACTAATATCTGCATTCACTTGGATTCTGATACAATAGCTACATGCTGGAACAGGAATAGAAAGTGGTTGAATTTTTTCTGGGATGGATAGTGATGAGCAAATCTGTCCTGAAAAATGCGCGAAACAACAGGAAAATTAGCGAAACTGCAAAAAATCAGTGAAACATGTCTGTTGCACGACTATTGTGTCACGCACAGTTTTTGATGCGACGACACCCCATTTTATGTGCCCGCGCCTATTTTGATGTTCCTGCTACTTTTTGTGCCACGCGGCACATCTTTTTGTTGCGAATTTTCGCAGAAGTTTCGCGAAACAATTTGCCAATGGTGAAATGCGGAAATTCACTGCGAATCCCTGCCTGAAGAAATTCGCTCATCGCTAGTGATGAGCTCTAACTTTACAATTTGATAAATCTGCTCCTAAATCTAGTTCTCTGATTTGAAAGTATATTTACACTGTCCCATCAGAAGCACAGCAGCTGCTTGGGAAAGGAATGGGAGTTGAGTAGTAGTTGAGAATTTTAATTGATTATAAAAACTCTTTAAGTTGCATTAGAAATAGGAACTGAAAATTAAAATTTAGGTAGAAATGTTTAAAAGAAAGACAATTTACCAAATAAATGTGTCATTTATAGCACTATGGAGTATTAAGTTGTTAGGCATCTTCGGTTATTCTACTTGCTTATATGTCACCCTGGGCAGGTTGACACTCCACTTCTTACAAACTTGTACCAACCTGGGGTAGTGTTTGTTGAGCATGTGCATGACTAGAATGTGCACAGGGGACACCTCAGTGGACAAAATAAACTGATGGTGGAGCACTTAGAATATAGTCCCCGGGGGTGGTGCACCTTTTGAAGAAGAGGTCGCCAGCCTGGGGTAGAAGGTAAGAATCATTTGGAAGTGCCAAACACTAGGTACTGAGCTGTGTTATTGACACTGAAAAAATTACCACAGACTGATAATGAGAAAAGACTGTTCTTTATTTTTTAAATGCTGAAATGAAATGATGATTACAAAGAATTATATTCTGTAATGGCTATGGTAACATTGGTATACTGTATGCTTAAACCAACTATACTGTATATGTGTGTGCTTGGAGAACAGATACCTACATATTGTTCTTGTATAACAACACTCTCCTTTATCTTAGCTGCCTATTATTTTTTTCATACATTTAGGACCTGTACATCAATTGTTCTGGTACACAAGGGTAACCATGGTGATGCGGTCTTTAACGTAATATCAGGTTGGATTGGGACCAATCAGCAGCAGGTGCAGATAAGACACTTCAAGCAAATATCTGCCAAGGAGCCATGTCAGAAATGACATTGATTTTGAAACTCCTTTCTACACCTGCTCGTGGGAGAATCTGGTCTAAAAATAGAAGCTTTAGTATGTATGTTTATAATAGGTACCACTAGCCAATATCTATCTCAGCAGGGATCCGATTATTCTAATGTTGCATTAAATGCTTCTTTATATTGAGCTGCTTTGTGTCTAGTCGTTTAAGCCAGTGAAATGAAAATGAGGCATTAAAGAAATACAAAGGAAAAACACGTTTTGATCATCAAAAAGATTTTTCTAACTAGCGTAAATGTCCTTAACAGACAATAGTCATATAGTGGGGTGTAAAATAAATGTACGCAATTAGTGGAATTGATCAGTGGAGCTTTAACCATTTACCTGCCGATAAAGCTAGGTCTGCACACAGTGAAAGCAGTTTCTGCTACTGATATAGTTTGTAAGATTAGACCTTTTCAATCATCTTGTTATTCAGTTCTATTTGGAGGGGGGGTGGGGGTCTATGTTAAAAATAATTTGCACATTTTGTGCAACATTTGGTTCTTTCCTGTGTAGGAGGAAGAGGAACCCTTACAAGACTTCTGTGTGACATACTAGTTGGCACGATGACTTTGGGATTGAAATCAGAAGATAAACACTTAAATAATTAGAAGCTTTAAATAATTTGATTATTTCTTATTATAGGTATGGGATCCCTTATCCGGAAACCCGTTATCCAGAAAGTTCCGAATTACGGAAAGGCCATCTCCCATAGACTCCATTATAAGCAAAAAATTCTAATTTTTAAAATGTATTTTCTTTTTCTCTGTAATAATAAAACAGTACCTTGTACTTGATCCCAACTAAGAAATAATTAACTCTTATTGAAGGCAAAACAATCCTATTGGGTTTATTCAATATTTAAATGATTTCTAGCAGATTTAAGCTATGGAGATCCAAATTACGGAAAGATCCCTTATCCGGAAAACACAAGGTCCCGAGCATTTTGGATAACAGGTCCCATACCTGTATTATCACTGCTAGTCACCAAGGATTCTAGCAGGCAGTTAGAAGCTTTATTGTTAGCTTGCAGAGGTATAGAAGGAAATTACAAAAATATTTGGTCCAATAATGGAAAGGAGCAGTTGCATTTTTTGCTGTTTGCAACATGTAATAAGTTGATTTTTAAAGATGAATTCACTTTAACATTGTATGTGAGGGTAGGGGACCATTAACAAACGCACCAACTGCCTTTTGGAAAGCCTTGTAAATATGTAAGTACTTTAACAACATGTGGGAATGACACTTGGATTGTGCCATTTGTCCACTACTTGGTCCAGTAGTTTCTCTTTGGCAAGAGATGGGGCAGAAATGCTGAACTTTCTACACCTCCATCCTTAAAGCTGAAGTAAATCCTAGATGAACCGTGAATGACTGTTCATGAGAGAAAAACTTTATTTATATTTATAATTCTAAAATTAGAAATACTAGGTCTTCTCAGATTTTTAAAGGAGAAGGAAATGTTAAATCACTGGGGAGGTGCAAATTTGTACTAATTTGGTAGCCACAAGTAACACTAATCACTTAACTCCTACCCTAGCCGGTGTTCTTCTTTAATTTCACTAGGTAGTATGCTTCACTATCCTGGTGTTCCCTGCACAAGTTCAGATTAGATGTGCACACAAAATATATATATTCGAAACATAACTCAACAGCAGTAATGCCCAGGCCTGGACTGGCAATATGTGGATTAATGTAAGATGCCATAGACAGTAACTATTTTGTGGGCTAGTGGGGGGCTGTTTGGGCCTCTGTTTAGGTGGAATGCCAGGGCCTCTTTTGAATCTCAGTCCAGGCCTGCTGATGCCTAACAAGTCGCTACGTTCAGTGATTGAACTGTTTCTAAATGTTAAATCAAACCGTTATAGCTCACATTTTTCATAAAATCTACAAAATTGTATGAGAAAAAGCTGTTGTCTGTTAATAATGCTTTTAATACCCAAGCTATATGTTTCCATTTCACTTTACTAGACACTAAAAATAATGCATGGGGGGGCTCTTAGCACTGCAAGGATAGATAGCTTCACGGGGTTGCCATAGAAACTGGCAAAACAGGAATAATTGCTCCATGATGATGGAGTTTATTTTCAGGCCTGTATTTTTTTAAGGCAATGCAGTGCAATAAACAAATGTGGTAGTAAATATAATTATGGCCTGGGTGCTGAAATGTTTGCCTCTGTATATAAAGATTATTTAAACAGAGGTAAAGAAAACAAATAACTACAGTCTCGCCAAAGGAGAAAAACGTTTTTAAGTAATCACTGACATAATAATCCTGGAAAATGTAGCATCGAGCAAAATACATTTTGTGGATGAATATCTCAGTAAATACATGTTATATGTTTTTTTTTATTTAATTGTTTCATGCCCTGGCTACTTATGCTAATAAATAGCTTTTTAAATGAGCTACCATATAACCTAGGGCAATGGCAAGCAGGGTAAAAATTGCTGCATGCATGTCAGTAAACACATAATTACAAGAAAATATTTTTTGAAACGCTACACATTTTACCATTATAGAGCAAACTGTAAACTATTTGTTGCAACACGTTATCTGGAATTGCATAAAGCAGGCTCTTGTACATACGCACCTTTTTGAAATCAAATTTGTATGTGTGCATTATTAGTGGTAAAAAATTATGACTCTTTATTGCATATAGACAATTGTAATGATCTATTACAAATTCAAACCTTCTAGCATTCCTTAGCAGTAACAGGTATAGAGATGGTGGTGTAATGGTTAGCAATGCTGCTTTACGGTGCTGGAGTTCCAGGGCCAGGGTCAGACTGGGGGCTGAAGTGTCCACTGTGCCCACTGGGCCCCGTACCGCCGCCCACCCCTAAACCCACCACCGACGTTCTCCCCTGAATTTGTGTATGTGAAACGCATCAGGGGAGGACATCGCTCTCCAGGAGAAGCAGCAACAGGGTCAGGTCGGGGCCCCCGGGTATTTTCCCAGTGTCCCAGTGGCCCAGTCTGACCCTGTCCAGGGCACTATCTACAGGGAGTTTGTATGTTCTCTGTGTGCTTGCTTGGGTTTCCTCCAGGCACTCTGCTTACCTCCCACACTCCAAAAAATACACAAAGGTTAACTTGTTCCTAATAAAGTTGTCCCTAGTGTGTGAAAGTGTGACCTTAGCTTTAAAGATCCACTGGGACAGGAACTCTTGTGAAAGCCCTGCAAAATATGCCAGCATTATATGAATGAAGGATATTTAGCCTTAGCTCTGCAAAGCTAAACAGTCCATTTAAATGTCAGTCATTATGATGATTAATATTATTATTATGAGTAGTAGTAGATTTATAAACATATTCTGCAGCATTGTTCAATGAATAGGTGTATACTTGGAACATACAGATTTATATACAAAGTAACCAAAAACCAATACAAGAGGTTAAGATGGCCCTGGCCAAATGGATCCTCTAATGAATGGATGCTTACTGGTGTATGTTGTATGCAGAAAAAATGTTTTGTGCTGTAGGGTGTATAAGCTGGCCCAGATTTTTGAGTCACGCATCAAACTGCATTTTCTCTCAAGTTGCGCTGTGGATGAACAGTGCAGTACAGCGAATCTTTTCCCTCTTCTGAAGAGACTCAACATAGCAGAAGTTGAGAATACTTGTATATTGATTTTGGGTCTGAACTGATTTGCTTTCTCATTCCCTTTCTTAAAGTAGTGATTGTAAATAAATAATGAAACCATTTGCAACACCTTGCATTTAAACGTTGTAGAAAGAACAGAACTGTATTGAATGCGTTTTATGTTAAGACAATAAAATTAAATTTGACACTTTAATGCAGCATTTGTTCTGTTTTTGTGCTGAATCAGTGAGAACAGAGATCAACTTGTTACTGTTTACTCATAACATTACTTCAGTTTCTGACTTGTTTTAAAGAAACAGATTTATAGATAGAAAAGTACATGCTAAAAATGTGTTTTAGTTCTCATGGATTTCCACCAAATTGGCAAATTGGTTAAACGCTGCATTAAAAGGGAAACATAAATTTATAGTTCATATTTTATATATCTACATATACTTTATATATATATGGCTGCAGGGATCAGTGACCCTTATCTATAAGCTGGAAAGTGACAAAATATTGAAGTCTAATTAAAACATTGCTAAAATAGGACATTCTATAACGTATTCAAATTTAACTTGAACTAACCCTTTAACAGAAGTGGGAGAGGTAACCCTTTCCTTAGTTAGCACTTTCAGTAAGATAACTTTGGGGTTAATGATGTTTCATTATATAATATGCTTCAAGTGAAACTGTTCACCTGGCAAATAATTTAAAATCTTTAAGAAGCTATTTAATTAGTGATACATTCAGTAAATCCACTCAATTCTCCAGCCCTATGACACAAAATAGAGTAGGAGTTGATGAGGGAGCTAAGTGGGATGCACTAATGATAAAGCCAGGGGACTTAATCCATCACTGCCCTTGTACAAAGATGTAGAGTGGCCACAGACAAGTTTGCTCATTTCAGGAAGAATAGATAGCATACCCACACATCTCCTAATTTAATAGTGTCTGTTTTGAAATTAAGTACATATATTGCAATGGGCAACATCAGGTATCTCTAAGGTAATGTATGTTATATGTGATAGCAATGTACCAAGAACAGGTATAAATAAAACTCTAGGTTCAATTTTGCAGTTGCAAAAACAATATTTACTTATTGCTGGTCCATTACTCAGTGTCCAGTATATTTTCTGAAACATTTACCTTGTCCTTGACAAAACCTGCTACCTTAAAATATTTCCACCGCAATACTGAAATACAGAATCGTATATTTACAAATAGGACACTGTGTGTGAACTCCTTTTTTAAGCACCCCAATTCAAAAGATGTATACATTATATAATATAATACACATAGACACTCACGTTATAGTTATTTAATGGTGTTCTGGCTGCATAATGGTGTTTACCTTTGCAGTTGGAATTGGGAAGCTCTTTCTCTTTCTAGGTTAAATTTTCCCTGGCGATTCCGTAATTGGCCAGGGATGTCAGGTGTCTCTAGTATTTTGCCTCTTTGGAGTCTTTGGAGGGGATGGATGTTGCTGTGGAGCTTTGAGCATAAGGGTCCAAGAAGCTCTGTATACTAAGTAAAAGAGGAGCCTTATTGAGTAAGGAGAAAGAGACCCTTTGGAGCACCTTCAGGGAAGCCTAAAACACTGGGAGACAATATCTTCTGCTTCCAGTTAATAAAGCATTAGTTCAGCCATCTGATTCCTTCCTCTGACTTGGTGAGGTCTCCTCTGAGAGAGAAAGTTGCACATTTAACATGGTCTTTCTGAGAGCAGCTGGATTTAGTCTGCTACAGCCAAAAAAAAAGGGTACGGGAAGCGTCTTCTCCAAAATTCCAGCATTATAGTGGGCATTCGTTAAGTGGTGTCATCTGCAATTTGCCTCTGTTTGTCAAATGGTGCACAAGTTGTGGCTTACATACTGATACATTTGTGTGATGACTTTTAGTATATCACATAATATTTTTATTTGTCTATTTACATTCTGCATCTATGGCAGCAAAAGAGTTTGGAGTAAAACAAGCTTTTCCACCTGCTGCTTCTTCTGGAAATTGGTTTGGAGATACAAGCCATTCAGTCTGAATATAAAGCTTAGCAGGTTTCCTGTCACCTGCTGCTCCGATTGTATGGCGAGATGAATGGCATTCAGGCTGGAAAGCACATTCACAGACACACCGAGTACCTCCAAGGCTGCAAAAGTAGTGCTTGCCCGTGTAAATAAGCTTCAAACAAGATTCCCAAAGCAATATCTCATGCTGTTCTAGGTAATATGTCTGGTGGAAAAGAGAAAAATGAGCTCAGCATTTCATCTTTTGCAATAGCTCAAACAGCTCTATAGACTTTTAGATTAAATCTACCTCTGTCCAGTAGATAGGCCTGCCTGGCTAAGTAAGCCATATTTCTATATAGTGGTGAATTATATGTAGGACTGACTGCAATAGACAATAGACATTACAAATAGACATTACTTCAAGGGGAAAAGATAAAGTAAAGATGCTGGTTCAGGGACATTCAGCCTGCATTCAGAACGGCATTTCACGGGAACAGTTCATCTAATGAAGGAATTTGCATTTGTGTAAATCCTCAAGCTTAATTCTTGCTGTATATAAGTAAAGGTTTGCTTTTTGGAGTAAGACCCATATTGTTAGTCACCATAGTGCTAGAGAATTCTAAGAGATTTTTGACCCGTGCTTTCAGTTGAGAATTTGTGTCACAGACCTGCTCCAAAATTACAGCACTTATTAAATATAGCCCACTGGTGCCAACATATGATGTAAATGTTGGAAATGATTGGAGTCTGGTGGGGGGTGATAGCCTTTACTAAGTGCAAAAGCACAAAGGGGCACAAGTGGGTCGCTGGCTGTGTATTGCATATTGCGCCAGATAAAAAAATCCAGCTATAGGGCAGGCGGTAAGTAAAAGGCCCCTTGCAGATATCTATCTATAGGGAGTGATAAAATAATGGTATACCCACTGGGGGGTCATTTATAAAGTATGTGCAGAACATTTTTTTCTCAAATGGGTGTTTGCGCATGTTTTCCCTTTAATGCTTACATTTTGCCCTGCTTTGCCTGTCTTTCCTTTTTTGCAAATCGCAGTGAAATGCAAATTGCGCACAAAAAATTCGCAAATGAGATTTTGATTTGCATGAGCATGCCCTCTATGGGTGTTTAATTTGCACAAATATAGAGCCATTAAATTTCACAAATATGTTTACTGTGCAAATAATTCTGCACTGTGCGAATTTTATAAATGACCCCCACTGTAATTTATAAAGCTATAATAATTACCCCGAACATGAAATCACAAGGCCGATGCCATGTGTTTTTGTAAAAGCCACGGAATAGTGACATGCTTTGGGATACACCCCTTCTGTTTTAGGAATGCTGTCATCCGAAAAATATCTGTTTTTTATTGTTGTAGCCTACCTTGCTTACACTGTTTAGCTCATTTTCCCTTTCATTAGTCCACTATGCACTATGTAGTATGCCATGAAGCATATTAACAGTCATTTAGGTAAAGGAGAATTCTCCACTTGATTATGAAGATAACTGTGAATGGTGTGCTGGTGGGCGTAAGGGGTGGCATGCCAGTCTGCAATTCTGTGTGCACAAAGCACATCAGGAGCCCTTTTAATGGGAGTTAATTTCACTGCAAGGAGGACTGTCGCTCTGCATTGAAGTACATTGCCCAATATTTTCCTTGATATGTGAAAATGTTTTTTTTTGTATGTATATTACTTCAATGGGTCTTAGAGCAAAATGTAATTTACAGTGTTACTAATATAATGAAGACCATAACATTTTGATTTGCATTTAAATACTGAAGTATACCTCCCTTTAAATAGACACAATAAAAAGCCACTTGTGTTAACCTCCCACGTTCACTATATGTATAGAAAAGCAGTACTATTTTTTGCTGCCTCTGAGAATAGTTTATATCACACGCTCATCATCCCTTTTTACAGTTTATTTAATCCCTTTCCATAAATACACATTTTAATTACACCTCCCAACTTGCAATAATATACGCAATATACACAGGGTTCCATCTGTCACACTTTACATCACCTACAACCTTCCTCGTCTCAGACAGAGAGAGGAATAGCTCCACGCAGTGATTTACTGTGAGAGCTGTGAGATATGCCATTACAAACAAATGACAATGATCAGAAAGGATAAGGAACATTTTCTGTAAAGTGCATTAAGGATTCAGATTATTCACACATGCATGAAGACTCCATGCAGAAGATTCACAAATAAATTATACCCTATTTTTTACCCATACTTGTTTACCTTTAAATATGTATTTAGGTATTATAGGTTATAAAACAAGTAGATTTCTGGTCTATTTCTGTACATTTTGTCCACCATTCACAAGCCACAGACATTAAATTAGTGTTAATGTTGTACAGCTATGGAATCCTTTATCTGAAAACCCATTATCCAAAAATTTTAGAATTATAGTGAGGCCACTTCTTATTGAATCCATTTTAATTAAATAAATTACTACAAATAATTTCATTTCTCTGTAATAATAAAACTGTACCTTGTACTTAATCCAAAATTGCAGAAAGAGTCCTTATCCAGAAAACCCCATTTCCTGAGCATTCAGGATAACAGATCCCATACCTGTACTAACATTTGACAAACCACAGAGTAGGCAGTCAGTGTTACATTTCTAAAGGGAATTCTTGTTTGCACACAGTATTGAAACCTTAAAGATAAAAAGACTGTGTTATGATAAGTAGCAGTTAATGTACTTAATTATATGTGTGAATGAAAAATATTGAATATTGTCTTAGTCCTGTAGAGGATTTGGCTTGTGCTTGGAGATGACATTAAGCTACCTAGTCGTCTAGATATATTGCTTTTGTTTATTTGTTTATAGTTTTGGTGTACCTGTCTGTCAAACACATATGCCATTGAGCACCACTGTAGAGGATGCTTGACTCCAGCCACTGTGACATTAACTAAAGAAAAGTGTTTGATATAAAACTATTCATAATTCCTGCATCTTAGCTTGCCTGTAGTAACATCTGTATCATATCTTCAAGATGATTGTTCAGATATTCCATAATTTATCTCGTTTGAGGCCAGCTTAAAGACGTAGTCCACCAATAAATTCACTTTTAACATGTTGTAGACATTGATATTCTAAGGCAATTAGCAATTGGTCTTCATTTTTTTTTTTTTATGGTTTTTCAGTTATTTAGCTTTTTGTTCAGCAGCTCTCCATTTGGTATTTTAGCCGATATCTGGTTGCTTGGGTCTTTTTTTACCCAAGTAACCAGGCAGTGGTTTAAACAAGAAATGGGAATATGAACAGTCAAGGCCCTGCACAGAAAGATAAGTAGTAAAAACTAACAATAATAATACAAATGCAGCCATACAGAGCAATAGTTTTTGGCTGCTGGAGTCAGTGACCCTCATTTCAAAGCTGGAAAGTGGGTGAAAAGAAAGGCAAATAATTCAAAAGCTGAAAAGGCTCCCATTGTTGGCCCTTCATACCCTTTGTATAATAAAGGAAGTATGATTAGGATTGATGGATTGTTTGTTCCTTCTCCTACCCCTACAATATAACTATAATTTTGTCTTGCATCTTGGCTTAGAGTCCACATAAAATGGTTTAGTAATGTGTATCTTTACCTGCACTTTGAAACCAAAAGTACCAAGGTTTGTGTCTCAGTGCTCTCTGTGTACCACTTCCATAGAGACGATTAAAAATGTTTATTATTATTGGCATTATTATTATTATTGTTATTATTATATAAAAACACATATATCCCCAAAAAGTATTCTCACAAAAGTCTTAAACTCAACATGAGGTATATTTATCATGCTGTGTAAAAAAATGAAGTGAAACATTATCGGTGATGTTGCCCAGGGCAACCAATCAGCAATTAGATTTAAAAAATTAGAAAACCAAAGCAAAGCATCTGATTGGCTGCTATGAGCAATGTTTTACTCCACTTTTTACACAGCATGATAAACATACCCTTAGGGGTATATTTATGATGCTGTGTAAAAAGTGGAGTAAAACATCACCAGTGATGTTGTTCATAGCAGCCAATCAGATACTTTGCTTTGATTTTCTAACTGTTGAAATCTAATTCCTGATTGGTTGCCCTGGGCAACTGGTAATGCTTCACTCCACTTTTTACACAGCATCATAAATATACCCCTTAATACATTGTCCTGTAGTTCTCATTCTTTTCTTGATCACCAAGTTTACTTATTCCCACATTGAATGACTGACTATATATAATAGCAATTGGTAGTTTATCTTGGTTGCACATACAATGGGATACAATAGGAGTATAGTGTTTGTTGCTATTGTCACTAATGGTGACATTTCTTACATACCTGAGCAAAAGTGATGATATTTATAGTCTTCAAATAATATTCAGTACTGGTGGTAATATTGATCTCCTGCTTGTATAAATATGTTCACATTTATAGACAAACTGCCAGAATCATAATAAACCTAGTGCTAGTGGTCTAATCGATAAAAGTGCCATAAAGTGCTAGTAAAAAATGAGCATATGGTATTTTCTGATAACAACTACCATAGGTCCTAAGAATAAACTCAATAAATTTTAGTGTGGTTGAGAGTAAATAAAAAACAAAAGCATGAAATGTTCTATTAGATCTATTATAATTTTGAGACAATCTACATTGAAAAGATTTAAGGACTGACCATATAGTGTAAACTCTATCATTAAATGAATCACTTCAAACAGTTAGTTTAAAAAAAAAAAAAAGTTACTCATATTCCAGAGACTGTTTTTTATTTTATGCTGATGTTTTGTATATATTAAAGTTTTCTTCTACTGCTGCTTTCCAGCTTTCAAATAGGGGCCTCTGAAGATGCCAGCCCCAAAAAACTATAATCATTTTGTTTATTAGCATATGAACTACCCCTTTGAAGTCAAGGGAACATCCAAAAGAACATAGTTAAATAATGAATATTTGTTTAAAAATAGTCAAGTTCAAGAAAGAAACAGATCACATTTGTACTTCCAGATGTTAAATATACATGTGGGATCTGTTATCTGGAAACCTATAACCCAGAAAGCTCCAAACTCCATTTTAATTCAAAATGTTAAAACATATTTCTTTTTTCTCTGTAATAATAAAAAGGTATGCAAAATCCTAGTAGATCCCCTTTTTTTTAGTAGATTTCAAAATGGAATTCCAAATTTAAGAAATTCCCCAAATCTGTAAAACCTCGGGTCCTGAGCATTCTGTATAACAGATTCCATACCTCTATTAATATATATATATATATTTTTTTTTTTTAAATGTATCACCTTCCTTTTCACTCTGTTTTCCTCCATTTTGCACAAGTATACACTGCTGTATATATCAATACAAAGCACAGTAGGGTCTGCATCTTTTCTCAGTCTGTATCTGTGTGGTATTTAATGTCAGATATATCTTAGTGCAAGTGTTTAAAAGCTGGGTAGAGATTGTTGATGCCAAATGCCAAAAGTTTAGACCATATGAGAATATTTCCCTGGGACATTAGACATAAATTAAACAAAATCAATAGTCTGGTTTATAAACCTTATATGTAAGCTATCTAAGCTAAACAGCTCTTATGAACGTTCTGTATTACAAGTTCTGAGATCTTCAGGATTCCCAACATGTTCTTTGCTATACAGTCAGTTATCCTAAGGCTTTGTAAATCTATTTACTATAAACAAAGTCAAGGGGGCTCTGCTTCTGTTTTTTGAATTTAGGGTTGAAAAAGCTAAGTAAATCATGTTGGATAATTTATATTGCATTAATGTTTAGGCCCAGAAAGGAAGCCCTGAAGCTATAAACGCAGGGGCTGCATGACAAGGGATCCGAATGACCAGCAGCCAGATTACACTGGTTTATGTTTAAAGATTGAAAAATCAGATGCAGCTGTGATTGGGTGAGAAGCAGTATGTTAAGGAGGGAAAAAGCTGGGCTGGGGGTGGAGAAGGATAGGGATATGATGTCACAAAAGAAGGAGTTCACTTCCTATCTTCTGAACAGGTAGAAACATGAGGCAGAGCTCTCTCTGTAATATAATGTTATTAGCTGCAGTATATACACACTAACTCCTCACTATACTGCTGGCTTTGGGGGTAGGACTATTTGGGCAGCTGTTTGTTAGGCTCTTGCTGTTTGTTTGCAGCTTTACAGCAGTTAATCTCACTGTAGCCACTCAGGCAGCATGGAAGTCAGCCTGGGCCCAAAAATGTACCCTCTCTATTAAATAGGAATACAGGCTGTGACATTGAGCTGCAGCTACTGCAACTCATTACAGTATACAGAGAGCTATAGTTGGAGTATACAGAGAGCTGTAGTTGGAGTATACAGAGAGAGCTATAGTTGGAGTATACAGAGAGCTGTAGTTGGATTATACAGAGAGAGCTATAGTTGGAGTATACAGAGAGAGCTATAGTTGGAGTATACAGAGAGCTGTAGTTGGAGTATACAGAGAGCTGTAGTTGGAGTATACAGAGAGCTATAGCTGGAGTATACAGAGAGCTGTAGTTGGAGTATACAGAGAGCTATAGTCGGAGTATACAGAGAGCTATAGTTGGAGTATACAGAGAGCTGTAGTTGGAGTATACAGAGAGCTATAGTTGGAGTATACAGAGAGCTGTAGTTGGAGTATACAGAGCTGTAGTTGGAGTATACAGAGAGCTACAGTTGGAGTATACAGAGAGAGCTGTAGTTGGAGGTGGGGCTCAGTTGGTAATAAGGCAAAGCCTGAATTCAGTAACTTTCCTGGGCTTTGTTTTACTAACACTACGTATTATACAGTAGTTCTATAGATATAATCATTTGATTCAGCAGCCTGCTGTCAGAGTTTTACCTCTAAATTTACTGGGCCTTATCCAGTTGCGGATGTCATCTATCTATATATTATTAACCCATGCAGAACCTGCCAGATAGCCATCTAGTTATTTGGACAACATTCCTGTAGAGGCTACACTCAGGCTGTGTACCTAGGGCAGAAGTAGTTCTACTGTGTTTCGGCACACACATATATATATATAGAGAGAGAGAGAGTGAGGGAGGAGGGGATTACAGTACAATTGCCCCTGTGAGTGTATCATGGACCATGTACAGACCTCTCTCTTTTACATAATGTTATTAGTTGAAGTATATACAAATTTACTCCTCATTATACTACTAGCATTGGGGGTAGAACTATTTGGGCAGGCTGCTCAATAGTCGTTTCCTTGTTGTTGCTACAGCAGTTAATTGCACTGTAGTCACTTGGGCAGCAGGGGAGTCAGCCTTAGTCCTAAAAGGCATCCTCTCTATTAAATATAGAAATCCAGGCTGTGACACTGAGCTGCTGCTACTGCAACTCATCAAAGTACACAGAGAGCAGTAGTTTGAGTTTACAGAGAGGAGCTTAGTCAGGAATAGGGCAAAGCCTGAATATAGTAACTTTCCCAGGCTTTGGTTTAAGAAGTCTGTACATTGCATGGTATTTCTATAGATATAGTTCTCGATTTAGCAGCCTTTAGTAGGATCCTTACCTCTAATTTATTGAGTCACAGATTTCAGGTCATGCTCAGAGGACAATCCGCTGCTACTGCAGACAGAACCTAAATATAGTATAATCCTCTATTAGTACAACTAGTAGGAGTCCAGATACTGATGGGTAAGTATAAAAAACAGAGCCTGCCTATTGTAGCTTAGCTGGGATGCAGCCGACTGTTAGCGAGGCAGGTGCTTGATGGGCTTGGGTCCCACAGGAGTGTTGACAATTGGCTGCCTGGTTACACTTGCCCACCCAACCCCTAACGGTTGGGTGGCTGGCATGCCAGGTAGTCCATGAAGGCGGATGGTGGTTTATTACTGGCAAGCATTCCCTCTGAAAAAAGGTTTGTATAAGAAAGCCACAGCGCCTGTGAAAATACCATACGCTTAGCACAATGTCGCTTGCAGTTTCAGGGCACTCAGCTTGCAATTGGGGGGTAGATACAATTTCACCATATCTGTGCAATTATATAGAATTAGCAACCCCAAGATTATATGATAGAGGCCTGCTTACTGTAGATTATATGTGTATATATATATATATATATGTATGTATATATATGTATATTTAAACTGATCACATAGCTCCCTGGCACAATGCTAGCCTTTAATTCATAGAACTTATTTTTAAATTTTCTGGGCAGAAAGCAGTTCCCCACTGTCAGTATATGATTTGATCACCTGGGGGGGAGGGCATACAAGCAGGCAAGAAACTAATAGCCCCCATTCTCGACAAGGTTATTATTTCTTTCTTTCTATGGCTAGTTGTCACTACAGTGACTATAATATCAAAGCCTAAGAAAAAGTGGTTGGTTGGCCTTTTTCCCTGAGCTGGGGCCCTTATGAGCTAGGCTTGCAAGGTTGGATGGAGGTCTCTGCACAAAGGGATGGGCTGTGGCAAAAAAGCACAGTAGTCTGTACGGGAGCAGCGACAGGAGCAGTTTGGCCTTACCCTCAAAGCTGGGCATTCACAACGTGGAAGGGCTGCTACGGAAGCAGCATGGTGGAGTGGTTGGTTGGCCTTACCCTCAGAGCTGCGGTAGTGTGTACAGGAACAGCAAGTGTACGGGAGCAGCAACAGGAGCAGTTTGACCTTTTCCTCGAAGCTGGGCATCCACAACGTGGAAGGGCTGCTACGGAAGCAGCATGGTGGAGTGGTTGGTTGGCCTTACCCTCAGAGCTGGGGTCTCTGAGCTGGGTCTCCACATGTGTGGAAGGGCTGCTATGGAAGCAGCATGGTGGAGTGGTGGTTGGCCTTAACCTCAGAGCTGGGGTCTCTGACCTGGGTCTCCACATGTGTGGAAGGGCTGCTATGGAAGCAGCATGGTGGAGTGGTGGTTGGCCTTAACCTCAGAGCTGGGGTCTCTGACCTGGGTCTCCACATGTGTGGAAGGGCTGCTATGGAAGCAGCATGGTGGAGTGGTGGTTGGCCTTACCCTCAGAGCTGGGGTCTCTGAGCTGGGTTTTCACAGTATGGATGGGCAGCTACCGGACCAGTATGGCAAAGTGGTTGGATGACCTTACCCTCTGAGCGAGGCAAGTACAGCCGGAGGGAGGTCTCCACAGAGAGGACAGGCAGCTATGGAGCAGCTTGGTAAGTGGTTGGTTGATCTTACCCTCTGAGCTAGGCGTGTACAGCTGGAGGGCATGGTAAGTGGTTGGTTGACTTGTGCTCCATTGTTATTAACAGAAGTGCAAGTTTGGTATCGAGGATGGAATCAGATTGCCTTTGAAAAGCCGTGTTTGCATCCTAGTCTACCACATGGGCAGAATACATGGTAATTTGCAGCAAAATAATGCTACAAATTTTTAGTCTCTTGGCCAATAGAATGCTCCAGTGGTTTTTGTTTTTTGTGCTCATCAAATCCTCTAGTTGAGAACTATTTGGGCTGATATGCCAGGCATCCTAGTGGGAAGTTTTGCCTTGCTGTAACGTGTCCAAAAAATATACATCCATAACTGGCCATATTGGTAATTGCACATGGTCATGGATTTAAAGGTATTTCAATAAAGGAAAGTATTTATTTATGTTTTGCATACATATGATATTTAAAAAAAAAAAAAAAAAAAAATGATTTGTATTTATACCATAGAGCTAATGGCCAATTTTATTCTATCCTGTGGTACAGTATGTGTGATACAAAAAGAAATGTTTTATAACATAGTTAAAAATTTATGGTGGGGACGAACCCAACTGAAGGTTTTCAGTTGGGCTCGTTGTGGCGGTAGGACCTTGCCAGAGTACTGCACAGGAAATTTTAGAAGAGGGAGAAAGGAGCTTCTCTCCTTTGACTGCACGGTGGGTTGATTGATACAGACGCTACTACTGCTTGTGCTAGGTGACAGCCTGCTTGGATTTCCTATCATCGAGGCACTGCAGATTCAGGACCGGCAGCAGGGCTGCTGAACTTCTCTCATGGTGGGAGATGCAGCTCCTGCTGGTAGCAGAGTTTGGGGCCATCCTCTCTGTAGGTAGAGGCAGCCTAATACTCAGTGGTGGATATAATGACATAGTGCTGATCTCAAGTCTTCAGTAAGGAACAGCAGAGCATAGTAGCGATCTCTTATGGAATTCTGGCTTTGAATATTGCCTTGGGGTGAGGCTGGCAAGGTCCTATTTATTTGATAAAATGTAAATAAATGCTGTGGCCTCTTTTTACCCATTTCCGTCTCCTGGTGTTTTATTAATGTATGTAACAATGGGGTTCAGAGGGATGGCTGAAGGCGAAGGGAAATTGAGGAGTCCCCTTGTCAAGGAAGCCCTGAAGCTATAAACGCAGGGGCTGCATGACAAGGGATCCGAATGACCAGCAGCCAGATTACACTGGTTTATGTTTAAAGATTGAAAAATCAGATGCAGCTGTGATTGGGTGAGAAGCAGTATGTTAAGGAGGGAAAAAGCTGGGCTGGGGGTGGAGAAGGATAGGGATATGATGTCACAAAAGAAGGAGTTCACTTCCTATCTTCTGAACAGGTAGAAACATCCCACCCACCCTCCCCTCTTTTTTGCATATTTTGTAAAATGCCAGGATATTTTCTTTTTTATGCTCTCATATTATCTGTTAATAACAGAATGTGAATGTTTTCCTATATGCACTGTTATATTGTGGTTTTGGTAACACTATACAGTATGAATGTGAGAGTCTGCATGGTATTATTTATGTTAAATAAAAGTGAAATCCTTGATCCAGGGAATTTTCCGATCGCCAGGTGGGGTCAGGAAGGAATTTTTTCCCTCTTGAGGCATAATTGGCACAGGCTTCAGGCTGGGTTTTTTGCCTTCCTCTGGATCAAAACAGTGGATATATGTTAATGTATTTTAAGTTGTTTCTGTCACAGCAGCAGTAGGACCTTGCCAGAGTACTGCACAGGAAATTTTAGAAGAGGGAGAAAGGAGCTTCTCTCCTTTGACTGCACGGTGGGTTGATTGATACAGACGCTACTACTGCTTGTGCTAGGTGACAGCCTGCTTGGATTTCCTATCATCGAGGCACTGCAGATTCAGGACCGGCAGCAGGGCTGCTGAACTTCTCTCATGGTGGGAGATGCAGCTCCTGCTGGTAGCAGAGTTTGGGGCCATCCTCTCTGTAGGTAGAGGCAGCCTAATACTCAGTGGTGGATATAATGACATAGTGCTGATCTCAAGTCTTCAGTAAGGAACAGCAGAGCATAGTAGCGATCTCTTATGGAATTCTGGCTTTGAATATTGCCTTGGGGTGAGGCTGGCAAGGTCCTATTTATTTGATAAAATGTAAATAAATGCTGTGGCCTCTTTTTACCCATTTCCGTCTCCTGGTGTTTTATTAATGTATGTAACAATGGGGTTCAGAGGGATGGCTGAAGGCGAAGGGAAATTGAGGAGTCCCCTTGTCAAGTTTTGCTTGACTAATTTTGCACAAAGCTCTTGCCTAAAACACCATTATTGACAAGGTTCCAGGCGGGTGAGGGAGCAACAAGGTGAAAAGGCATCTGCCTCCAAGAAAAACACTGCAGGGGTGGGTCAAAAGCTGGAGCTCTTATTACCCTTCTTAGAGCCCCATTTGGTCTTAATCTCTGTCTGGTTCTGAGACAAATGATACAGGTTCTTCCCTGCAAGTTGGGGTACAAACCATACACATAATCTTACTTTTCACTTTTGGCTAGAATTTGGAACACTGCTTTTATGTGTTAAATAATGATTTCATTCAAGTGCATTTTATGCAAAACAGCACTGTGTCTCAAATAAAAAATAAAAGAGACAAATCTTAGAAACAGGAATACACAAGGAGGTGGACCACTTATGACTTTTCAGTAATTTTCTAGTATTTTGCTGGGTAGAATTGTGTTTTGTTACCAGTGGTACCTGGTTAACGTGGTCCTAATAAACTCATTAGGACTTTATTTATGATTATAGGTTACTTATATGCAGTTGCCAGTAGCAACCAATCAGTTCTTTGCTTTTTATTTTCCTACTAAATGCTTAATGGCTGTACTGGCAGCTGCACTTGTGCAACTTAGCACCCATGTTTGTGAATCACTCATCATCTGTGTATTGCAAGGGGTATCTGTCCTCTCGCTACATTTGTCCTGTCAACCACATGGAAGGATGCAGGTTTTTTGATTAACTATGTGTGACCAAATAATATGCCCTGGTTTTTCCGCGCCCATTCTGAATTTTGGCAGAAGTCTCTGTCCATGTTAAGAAAATCACCATGTTAATAGCTAATTCTCTCAAGCACAATGGCAAACTTTACTATAGCTGTCTGTCTCTCCTTTCCCCAGGCTGTTCACATCTTTCTTTTCCCTGCCATATGTTTGTTGACTCTTTGAATTTACATTACCAATAAACTTTTTTTACCCTCTGCGTCAATAACACAGAACAGAAAGTCCTTAAGGGGAATGCAGGCAATTATGGATCACAGTTTTATTGCTGATATGTATGCAATGACATTGTAGGATGCAGATGGTTTAAGTGAGGGTATTGACTTTGCTGTGTTCATTAGCCAATGGGATATGGGAAAACCCAGGCTGACAAAACCATCAAATGGGATGTTTTAGGGAACTGTAAAACATAATTGCCAAACTTGTAAAATCGACTTTCTCCTTTGTAAGAAACTAAGGAACAAGGAAAACAAATAGAGCTTTTAAGAGAAGCATAAGGCTGAGGGGAAAATAAAACATTTCCCTTAGTTTATACACTTACTGCAGCAAAGGATTTTACCCACTAAGTGCCAGGGTGGTCTGAAACTTTGTTCGCCTCATAAACAAAGTGAGTCTTTAAGTTCAATAGCTGATGGCGAATGGCAGTCATCAAGAATGATCTGAAACAGGGGCGTATTTACACAGGACATAGGAGTGTGTTTAGGTCCAGTGCCTAAGGCAGCACTGGAACTAAACATGATCCTTCCTCGTGGATGTGATGTAATGTGTACATGCTCTTTAGAGCCCATGACCCCCTAACCCCCTCACCCTCCAGCTCTGTCACCAGATTTATACAAAAATCTGCAGCGGAAGTTGGAGGCATTTTATTTTTAAATAAAAAAAGAAAATATAGGGCAAAACATGCTGCCCTAGGCACAGGCCATTGGGTGTCTTATTATAATTCCTTCCCTGATTTAAAAAATTACACTTTTCAGAACAACCACTATATTCCATGGGTCAAGGGAACCAGAAATGTTATGTGCTCAACCACCAACCCAACTAACATTTCATATTGCATGCTTCCATAGACTATCAGTAAAAAAGAAGGATATAGAATTAAAATGTTGATGATTTGTTAGAAGTCTGTCTTCCATGAGATCTAACCAAACAGTAATACTATAACCTTGCTAACTGTTCTCTGACTGAGATGACAAGAATCTCATTTGACAGAGAGGTCCCTCTGTCTGCCATATAATCTATCCTCAAGGGACAGGCTACCATGTGGGGGGTTTAGTGTAGGGAGTCTAGGATTTCATTTCCTTTTCTGTTGTTCTTTTTACATAATACTATATTAAAAGTATGCATACTTCCAAAAAAATTACAATTATTTTATAAGAGATCTGCAGCAGCTGCTGAGTCTGCTGTCTCACAAACGGGGGAAACAGAAATGAAAATATTAGGGACTGTGATTTTCCTAATTATTTACTAGATTTAATGCTGTTGGTTATACAGAATAGTATTTTTGACTACTGTGGTTTTGTCAAGGAAACTAGCATTCCTGAACAGTGTGCATCTGACAGCATCAGCATCTGCTATAGCAAGAGCACTCTTATTTATCTGAATGAGAAATTATTGCATTTTAAAATTTCAGCTGTTCTTTTGGCATTTAGGAGGACAGTAAAGCATCAGAGTGAATCACTCTTTGTTCATCCTTAAATTTATTGCCTAATGCAGTGACTCCGAAACTATGGGGCTGGCCACTTTGGAGGGGCTTGATCTAGCTTGATAGATCATCTGCTGACCTAAAATCACAGCTCAAAGGAGGCCCTGGGCAAAGTTTGGGCCGTTAAATAAGCTTAAGTTAAAAAAGTTTTACAACTACTGCCATTGTGGATAAACCAAAAAGGAATGTTAAAAAGATGGACAGTCTTATAAGGTAATCTCATACTCAGAGCAACATTGCCTTTTTACAGTCTGAAGCAGTAAAAGGGTTAAAGCTTTCATTTGAACATGAAATGCCTAGGGCGGACTTGTTAAATATTTCACATTAAGTAAAATAAATAATAAAATATTAACTTCAACTCTTAATGTAGGTCACAAGCATCAACAAACTTCATGTAGTTCAATGCAGTGCTCAGGGACATAAGGAACTGAGGAATGTATTTATTGCTTCTTAAACCGCTGCTTTTTAAAATAAGGTCTGTTGGTCTTGGTAATCTGTTTTGTACATGGATACGAAACTGGCTAAAGGATCATATATTGATTTATAATAGTTATGGTACATTTTCTACTTAGAGTAAGGGTTCTTTGTGGGGTGCTGCAGGGTTTTGTATTGGAACCACTGTTCATTCATAGACCCATTGTTCATTGGGGTTGGGCAGTGTAACAGTGTATCAGTGTTTGTGATGATGCAAAAATATGCAACACAATAAATACCATGCGATCCTGGTACAAGGATGTGGCATCCTTGTACCAGGATCCTGGCAAACTAGTAATCTTTGCAGTTAAATAGCGGATGAGATTTAGAGTCGATAAATGTAAACTAATGCACCTGAGGATGCATAATTAGGGGTACTTGTAGATAGGCAGGGAAACATAGCTGGTTTTGATCTCCAATGTTCAGAAGAGATGTTATTTAAATAAAGAAATATATACAGTTGGAATAAGGTGCTTATTAGGGGGTATAGCAATGTAAAAATATATAAGGGGACTCTATACAATTAACTCTGTGATGCTTTATTTACCAGTAGGTCCTTTCACCAAGTACAATGTCTTCCAGTGAGATTAGAAGAATGGAGATTTCATCTTAATAATCAAAAAGCATTTTTACAATGAGAGCTGTGAAGTTGTACAGTTCTCTCCTTGAATTAGTTGTACTTGCAGATACATTAGATTACTTCATAAGAGGGGTGGATGACTTTATAAAAAAGAGAAAATACAAGGCTACTAAAATTGTAACTCTTGGTACAAAGTTTATCCATGAACTGTTCTGTTTGCCAGCTTGAAGTCAGGAAGGAATTTTCTCCTACTTTGAGGCAAAACAGGGAGGTTTAATACTGAGTTTTCTCCCTCAGTATTTCCTCTCTCTTCCTCTCTCAGAAACATCCTTTATTCCCTTCTCTCCTCTCTCCCTCTCCTGCTCCCCCTCCCATAAGAATGCTAAGAACTCCCTCCCCCTCCCTTAGGAATGTGTGATCTCAGCTATAACTGCTAGAGCTGCAAACAGGAGGCAATTGGAAATGGCAGCTGCTATCATAAGCAATCGGAGAAAGCTTCTTGGGCTCTTTACTCGGGTATGGTAATGCTTTCTGCAGAATAAATAAGTTGTTCTAGGTGGCACTAATGTGGTGAATCTATTGGCAGTAAAATGCCAAAATTACTTTCCTTCTCCTTTATCATAATATAAACTATCTGTTGGTTAAGTATTCATTGTGGGGGTATAATTTCTCTTTAAAGGGGTTGTTCACCTTTAGATGAACTTTTAGTATGGTGTATGAATAGGCAAGTGGCTGAACTGAGGGATAAGTAATAAAAAGTAACAATAATAATAAAATTTTAAGCTCACAATAGTTTTTGGCAGTCGGGGTCAGTGACCCCCCTTTTGAAAGCTGGAAAGATGTAGAAGTAGAAGGTAAATAATTTGAAAACAATAATACAATAAATAATGAAGACCAATTGCAAATTTGCTGGGAATAGCATATTCTATAACTTAGTAAAAGTGAACCACTCCTGGTGCAGATTATGTTAACGCTATATAAATAAAGCATAATAATTATCTGTAAAAAAAAGTTCAAGTGACAGTTTGGCATATGGGGAAGTATATTCTTTAATAAAATCATAATTGTTTATTATGTGCATACCAGTGTGGTATATTAGGGGTAAATATTCATGGTACAATTCAATTCTAAATAAGCTGTCTAACAAGTCTGACATTTTTGGAGAAGTAAAGAGAGGCGTAGAGACAATTTGTCATTCAATTTCATTAATGTTTCGCAGTGGGGTTGAAACAAATTCCTTGAGCATTTTCATCTAAAGGTTTGTCAGAGCTGTTAACACAGTTTAATAAGTTTTGCTGAACCTCAGCTTACATGTAGAATAAATCTTGGCCTGTAAAAGCAGAAGGGCGAAGGAGATCTTTTTATAAAGGAGGGAGGCAAAAGAAATACATTTCCTTCAAAGATAGTGGAAACTGGATGTAATTATATAGCAGTTGGAAATCAATTTACAACAGTCTTTGTTGTGGCATTTCCGCGACAATATTGCAAAGACACATCCACAGGGGAAAATATAAGAAAAAAAAATAAATCCCTGTTTGCTGCAGTAAGTATATTATTTAAATGAATTCCCAACAGAAATTCCATTAAGACGTACTGTAAATAGATGTAATTTCGTTCATATAAAAGTACAGCTTAAAATACAACCATTATGAATATAGCAATCTAATCAATGGCACACACTGAATTTAACCTGTGTAAAGCCAGAATACACTGGATTCAGGCTGATTCATTTTAGGTGACAGTGAGCAAGAGTATCAAAATATAATGTAAAGGGCAGTTCATCATGAAAATAACTTTTAGTATGTCATAGGCAGGACAATATCTTCTGCAGCCTTGGCCTTGTAAGTCTTATTGTGAAATTATGTGATTATGCATTTGCCTTCTGGTGAGCAAGTGTTCATGGTGGGATTTAATTTTGAAATCCCAGAGGGTTGACTAATACCCCTCAACTAGCCTATAGCTATCTCTTCCTAAAAGGAGAGGTCATGGACTTCATAATTATACTTAAACTGCAGATTGTCTAAGGAAACTGCAATATTCTGAATGTGCTACACCTATGGAAGTTCAGAATTTCTCCAAATGTGTAGGGCAGCATAATGGCTGAGTGGTAAGCTCTGCTGGGATCCAGAGTCCATTACACCTGGGCAAGGAGTTTGTACTTTCTTTCAATGTCTGCATGGGTTTCCTTCAGGCACTCAAAAAATGTATGACAAATGCCAGGCTGCTTTGCTAACCTGTTACATCTGAAAAAAGAAAGCAAACAGTAGAAACGATTCCACCTTTCAGTAATGCTTGCACATACCAAAAAATGACATTTTGCATATAAAATTGGGATAGCAAATATATCAAGGTTATATTAATACAGATTTTAAATCCTAGCCATCCTACAATAAAATAGCATACTGCCACCCCCTTAAAAGGTAACGCTTAGGGGCACATTTACTAACCCACGAATCCGAATCCTAATTGGAAAAATTCCGATTGGAAAACGAACATTTTGCGACTTTACGACTTTTCCGAAAATTGTCGCGACTTTTTCGTTACCAATACGATTTGGGCGAAAAAACTCGAGTTTTTCGTAGCCATTACGATGCGCTCGTATCTGGGCGAAACTTTCAGACTTAGCATGATTTTGGAAGCCTCCCATAGGACTCAATGGCACCCTGCAGCTCCAACCTGGCCCAAGAAAAGTCACCATACTGAAGCTTGAATGAATCCGAATCTTTCGTACTCACCGCAAAGGCTACGAAAAAGTCGCGACTTTTCACGCAAGTAGTAACTCTACGAAAAAATCGCCAGATTTTGCGCAACATTCGGAATGGCAACGAAAAAGTTGCGACAATTTTCCGATCGCCAAATACCGATCATTACGAAAAAAACGCAATCGGACGCATTCGGCCCGTTCGTGAGTAAGTTAATGTGCCCCTTAGTGTGTTAATTCACATATTTGTATTAGTCACTTCTCATATTAAACATCATTCTCAAACCAGTCTTCAAGAAACACAATATGCAAATAAGTCAAATAATTGCTTGAAATCATACAGAGCCATCTGCAAATAATGATTCACAAAAGCCTTAATATAATATTCTTATCAGATAATATGTCTATGCAGTGCGGTACCTATTACAAACATATTACAATAATGATACAATGGATAATAATATGTATACATAACTGTGGCCAAAGATCTAATACATAGCATAATACATACATTTGTAACCTTAGACTCAAGACCTTACACTGGGTCCCCATGCTGGTAGTGTGTCTGTTTTCACCATTAATAAAGTTAAAATTCCTTTTACAAATTAAAAATATAATAGGGTACAGAATGAATTTATAAACCAGTGATAAACCATGGTTTGTTCCCTGGGAATCATGGTTTGTTCCCTGGGAATAAGGCTGGGGCCTTATTCCCAGGGAACAAACCATGGTTTATCACTTTTTTCTAAGCAGCAAGACCTTAAAAAACTGACTTGGTAGAGTACACAGTGGTATAACTAAGCCACGTCCAAAAATCTGCAGAAGAAAGCAGCTAAGGAGTGGGGGACATGAGTGGTTTGGGCAACTGGGTTCTATACTATAGTTTCTACAACTAGAGTGGAAGCAGACCCTGTGATCTGGTGCCCTATACAAAGAGCCCCCCCCCCCCCAAAACTGTGGAGTCTACTTCCTATATAGTTGAGCAGCTGAGAGTACAGTTGTCCATAGTTGCCCCAGGTGTCCAAAATCAGGTCCCTGAAAAATAGGTTAAAACTTATTTACTTTGATAGTGGGTATTGGTGTCAAAATAGTTGCTATAAGTTGTTATAAGTAAAGAACTCACTTTTTAGTCATATCTAGAGGCTACACCAAGGCACCAAATTAACCAAAGAATATACTGTAATAATATATATGTAATTTACTGGTTGGAGACAGAGGGGATATAATAGGTTAAGGTTTCAATCATGTATGTATATAGCACTCCATATACTGTAAGTACCCTATGCATGGTTGGGAAGGTAGCAGATTGAAGTATAAACACCCAGAATGCTCCCCCCTATCTCAATATACACCAGGAGAGACACCTAACTGTACAAAAATGAAAAGTTTGCAGTCATACTCTTAAAAATACCCATAAAACAAAGAAAGATATCACCCCCGCTCTGTATAACTCACACTGTAGTGTTAACCTATGACTTACTCTCTTCCAGACAGCTATATTTGAAGATGGTTCATCATGAACCAAAATGCAAACAGTTATGCTTTTTTGAAATAAATGTATTATGGAAGTTTAATTTTCATTGTTTAAACATAAATCTGCATAAAGGTATATGTTATATTGTATTTATTTTGCCTCAGACATTACACAGATCTTCCCCATATAGTTAATTTTGAGCTGTACATACACACTAAAGTACAGTGTTTTACAAGCTTTGGCGATCCATTGCTTCAAGTCAAGTGGTTACTATGGTAACAGTGTTGCGCTTTATTGTTGCTAGCCAGGTAATGGCTTGTGATTGCCATTTGTGGCAAAGCTGTCTTCTCCAATTAGTAGGAGATATCATTATAAATGGTCAAGTATCAGGTAGGACAAAAACACTCTGATGGCACCATTTATTAATTCATTGTTTATTAACAACTCACAATTAAGAAAACATACTGAATTATGGAGAAAAATAATGTTCTTTTTACACTGAAGTGGTAGTAATAAATAGAGACAGGTCATTAAGCTAAATACTAGCTGAAAGATGTAAAGACAAACTGCAGTTATTTTATGGCAGTGTTTTCCCCTTAGTAATAGGCAAAAGCAATAAAACATAAAATTCAGCAGCAAGTTGACTTTGCACATTTTAAGTTGTTGCTTGTGCAAGTAAAATGACACCATCAATCAATGTACAGCAACCTAGGAGTGTGATCTGAGAAAATGCCTCTACATTTTTTTCTTACTTGACAAATTCTGTTTTATACTGTTGTTTTTCTTTCGGATAAAACTATACAACTTGCCTTTGAATCCGGCAGCATGCTCTAAAATTCATTATAGCTTTGGTACATTCTGTAATTAAAAGGCAGAAAACAGCATACAAATTTTGTTTCTGTCAATTCCCTGAGAAACCAGGGCATATTTCAAAACAGCCAACTTCAAATGTGTAATGCCATCTTAGCATGCATGTTCCATTTTTTAGGAAATGGGGCATTTTGCCATTGTGTTAGCTGTAAGGATGCAGCTTAAAAGGGTGGTTCAACATTAAGTTAACGTTAACCCTTGCTATCAATTGGTCTTCAATATTTACTTCGTATAGTTATCTGCCTTCTTCTACTAGCTCTTTGCAGCTTTAAAATGGGGGGAGGGGTCACTGACCCCCATCAGCCTAAAAAACTATTGCTCTGTGATGCTACAGATTTACTGTTGTTGCTACTTTTTTATCATTTGTTTTTTTCCATTCAGGTCCTTTCCTATTCATATACCAGTCTATTATTCAAACCCCTCCCTGATTGCTAAGGTAATTTGAACCCTAGCAACCTAATGACTGCAGAAACTTCAAACTGGAGAGCTACTGAACAAAAAATGAAATAACTAAAAAAACTACAAATAATAAAAATGAAAACCAATTGCAAATTACTCTCTACTTAATAGTAAAAGTTGACTCAAAGGTAAATAACCCCTTTAAAGTATAATAAAAGGCCAATATACAGCAACTAAAGCAGTGATACATTGGATAAAGTGGCATGGTCCCATGCTGCAATGTGCCAAAAGCAAAGTACCTTAAGCCTAAGCAGTTTATAAATATGCACATACAGTATTTGTCGTAGAAATTTGAACCAGAATGTCTTTTACATATAAGGAGTCAATGG
Source organism: Xenopus tropicalis (assembly GCF_000004195.4). Lineage (NCBI taxonomy): Eukaryota > Metazoa > Chordata > Amphibia > Anura > Pipidae > Xenopus > Xenopus tropicalis. The sequence goes on along the minus strand of NC_030678.2, from coordinate 59,691,550 downwards.
GCTCATCACTACATATAAGCTTAACTAACTTTTAAATTGTGCATGTTCCTTGTACTTTTTAGATTCAGATAAGGGTCTATTATTAAAGGTTTGTTTGACTTCGACAATAAAACTTCAATAAACAACAACAAACATTTTATGTAATTTCACCCCCCCAGTTCCTACCTACCCTTACTTCTGGCCCTGGCGTGGCATACCAAAAAGCAAGCACAGGTTGATACGTTCTGGCACACTTTGCTTACTGCCTCTCTAACAAAAAGACTAATATGGATTTTCAGATGAAACGAGAAGTGAAAGTTTGAGCAGTTTGTGCCTGACCTTCAAATGAAATGATTTGTGCTGTTAAAGTAAGAATGGAAACTCTGGAGGTATGTGTGTAGCTTTTTGCAGCTTATCTGATGAAGTCCCTGTTTTTTTCTTCCCTCTGTATACTGTAGTTGTAAATGCCTCCTGGTCTCAATTGCCAGACCCCCAGCATACGCATGTGCTGTGTCCAAATAAGGCTAGAAAGAGCTCGGCTTTCATTCTCTCAGCTTATCTACACTTTGCAGCCTTGTGGTCTGTCACTTTGAACATTAAAACTGTAGTACAAGACAGCTTGTGTCCAGTGTTTTATTAATCATGTTACTGGCTTTTATGGTCATGTAAAGGTTAATGTCTACTGAAGGCAAATTTCATCCAAAACTACACTACAATTGTAAAATAATATTAACAGAAAATAAAGTGCGTGGGCTGGGCAGAACATTGTTATTATTATTATTATCATCATCACACACACATATATATATATATAAAGCATATTCTAGAGCACTGTACAATAGAAGGGTTCATACCTCAAACATAAGCAGGAGAAGCTATTTGTGCAGTATGTGCACTGCAGTGACATGTATTTAAAAAATTTTTTGGGGGGGAAGTGGCCCTGATTTTGAAGCGTACAACATAAAATATACAATAACAAACTGCTCCCAAGTTATTGCAGGTCTATGATTTTCAGTATACTCTATGGAGGTCACCTGTGACAGGCTTGACAAGTTATAAAGTTTATGCCACTATGCAACCAATAAGATGTTTGCTGGTAATAAGATAACCAGTAAATGCTACAAGCTGATTAGTTGCTATAGCCAACTAGACCATACCCCCCAACTGTCCCACTTTTCGCGGGACAGTCCCGGTTTTTAGAGCGCATCCCGCTGTCCCGGATAGTTCCATGAATGTCCCGCATTTCCGTAATAGATTATGGAAACGCGGGCCATTCATTGAACTATCCAGCACAGCGGGATGCGCTGGCTGGAGCCGGGCTTCTTCTGCTGCTTTGCTTGTTATACCTCTCCTTGTGCAGCACGACAGGCCCTTTTATACGGTTGCACCCCGTGCGTACGTGTGACGTCATTGCGCACGGGGCGCAACCTTATAAAAGGGCATGTCACCGCTGCACAAGAAGTAAAGCAGCTGACGAAGGCGGAGCTCCTATGGGGGGTACTGAGTATTGGGGGCTACTGTGTATCAGAGGCTACTGTGTAAGGGGGCACTGTGTATCAGGGGCTACTGTGTATGGGGGGCACTGTGTATGGGGGCTACTGTGTATGGGGGGCACTGTGTATCAGGGGCTACTGTGTATGGGGGGCACTGTGTATGGGGGCTACTGTGTATGGGGGACTACTGTGTATGGGGGACTACTGTGTATGGGGGGCACTGTGTATGGGGGACTACTGTGTATGGGGGACTACTGTGTATGGGGGACTACTGTGTATGGGGGGAACTGTGTATGGGGGCTACTGTGTATGGGGGCTACTGTGTATGGGGGGCACTGTGTATGGGGACACTGTGTATGGGGTCCTACTGTGTATGGGGGGCTACTGTGTATGGGGGCACACTGTATGGGGGCTACTGTGTATGGGGGGCACACTGTATGGGGGGTACTGTGTATAGGGGCTACTGTGTATGGGGGTACTGTGTACTGGGGGGCAAAACTGGTACATAGTTATAACTCACTTATAACTGACTGCCTTCTCTCTATATTTGTATTTTATATGTAGGAGTTGCTATATTGTTTTCCTTAGGTAGTATAGTATGAGGGTATAGCACATTTGCGTCTGATCCCGCCATTTCAACTACAGTGGTGTGAAAAACTATTTGCCCCCTTTCTGATTTCTTATTCTTTTGCATGTTTGTCACACTTAAATGTTTCTGCTCATCAAAAACCGTTAACTATTAGTCAAAGATAACATAATTGAACACAAAATGCAGTTTTTAAATGAAGGTTTACGTTATTAAGGGAGAAAAAAAACTCCAAATCTACATGGCCCTGTGTGAAAAAGTGATTGCCCCCCTTGTTAAAAAATAACTTAACTGTGGTTTATCAATTTCAATTTTCAATTTCAATATCAATTTCTGTAGTCTCCCCAGGCCTGATTACTGCCACACCTGTTTCAATCAAGAAATCACTTAAATAGGAGCTACCTGACACAGAGAAGTAGACCAAAAGCACCTCAAAAGCTAGACATCATGCCAAGATCCAAAGAAATTGAGGAACAAATGAGAACAAAAGTAATTGAGATCTATCAGTCTGGTAAAGGTTATAAAGCCATTTCTAAAGCTTTGGGACTCCAGCGAACCACAGTGAGAGCCATTATCCACAAATGGCAAAAACATGGAACAGTGGTGAACCTTCCCAGGAGTGGCCGGCCGACCAAAATTACCCCAAGAGCGCAGAGACAACTTATCCGAGAGGCCACAAAAGACCCCAGGACAACATCTAAAGAACTGCAGGCCTCACTTGCCTCAATTAAGATCAGTGTTCACGACTCCACCATAAGAAAGAGACTGGGCAAAAACGGCCTGCATGGCAGATTTCCAAGGCGCAAACCACTTTTAAGAAAAAAGAACATTATGGCTCGTCTCAATTTTGCTAAAAAACATCTCAATGATTGCCAAGACTTTTGGGAAAATACCTTGTGGACCGACGAGACAAAAGTTGAACTTTTTGGAAGGTGCGTGTCCCGTTACATCTGGCGTAAAAGTAACACAGCATTTCAGAAAAAGAACATCATACCAACAGTAAAATATGGTGGTGGTAGTGTGATGGTCTGGGGTTGTTTTGCTGCTTCAGGACCTGGAAGGCTTGCTGTGATAGATGGAACCATGAATTCTACTGTCTACCAAAAAATCATGAAGGAGAATGTCCGGCCATCTGTTCGTCAACTCAAGCTGAAGCGATCTTGGGTGCTGCAGCAGGACAATGACCCAAAACACACCAGCAAATCCACCTCTGAATGGCTGAAGAAAAACAAAATGAAGACTTTGGAGTGGCGTAGTCAAAGTCCTGACCTGAATCCTATTGAGATGTTGTGGCATGACCTTAAAAAGGCGGTTCATGCTAGAAAACCCTCAAATAAAGCTGAATTACAACAATTCTGCAAAGATGAGTGGGCCAAAATTCCTCCAGAGCGCTGTAAAAGACTCGTTGCAAGTTATCGCAAACGCTTGATTGCAGTTATTGCTGCTAAGGGTGGCCCAACCAGTTATTAGGTTCAGGGGGCAATTACTTTTTCACACAGGGCCATGTAGGTTTGGATTTTTTTTCTCCCTAAATAATAAAAACCCTCATTTAAAAACTGCATTTTGTGTTTACTTGTGTTATCTTTGACTAATAGTTAAATGTGTTTGATGATCAGAAACATGCAAAAGAATAAGAAATCAGGAAGGGGGCAAATAGTTTTTCACACCACTGTATATAAAAAGAGTATTTTTTTTAAATGGGGTGTGGTGATTGGGGCGTGGCCACAAAAGGGGGCGTGGTCAATAAATTGCCGCGCTGCGCACGCCAAATCTATTTGTCCCTCTTTTCTTTTCATTCATGTTGGGAGGTATGAACTAGACCTGTAGCAAACTTTTCAGCTTTTATTATTAAACCCTAACAGCTTTGAAAGTTGCATAGTATTACACATAACACATTGCTTTGTGGAACTAAGGCTGTTCTCCTTCATAAAAAAAGTTTTCATATTGATGAAGCAACTTGGGTCCATTATGTGATAGGTTTTCCTCCCTGGCTGGCATTTTGCCTGCCCAGCAGGAGAAGCCAATGTTAATAGTTAAGAGGGCAGATAACATAAATAGGAAAAATTGCATTTTTTTGCTTTTTCAGAACAGGTGGCAACCCTAGGGGTTAAGCACAAGCAACTGCCACAGTGGATTAAATACTATGAATTGCTGTACTAAACATAGTAAATGATGCAGGATACATCAAAATTTAGGAGATGCTCTTGAAGGAATTTGCAGCATATTCCCCACCAAAGCAATATGCATGTTTCAATGTAACAAGCCATTTTCATAGGGGTATCCAGTTTCTATTGTTTACCTTTTGATCACATCACTGTCTCAGTTAATTCTTCAACCAGAAAGATCTTCCTGAGTGGCACAAAAGGCTTTCCTTCTCAATATCAATGAATTCTTTGGTAAGGCTTCCTAGCTGAAAGTGAAATTTAGATAGTGACTTTATGGAGTTAAGATTATTTGCCAGCATAAAATACCAACCAGGAATAAAGGGGTATGAATGATGTCTTTATGGGGGCAGGGTGGGGACTTCACAAGGGCGGAGACTGGGTGGATTGAGGGTGGTCCTTCCAGGTCCAATGAGCTGGTTATTGTGAAAGCTGGGATTGAGGATTTCAATGGGTGGGTCAAGCGTGCATAACAGGCAGGAAGAGGTGGAGACAGAGAATTACAAATTTATCTGCTAGGTGGCAACCCCAATTTAGTATAATCATCTCTTTTCTGCTGAGACCTATCTGTGTTTCAGTGATATCCTAATGGCGAAAACTAGAGCTCTGTATGGCATTCACACACTTTCCTTAAAGAACAGGGAAAGGCCGGACCCCAAGTCTGTAGTATGTAATAGTGTCCCCCAAGCTGTAATATGTTTAAATACTTACATTTTCTTCTGCTGTGCCCACCAATACTATCTTCTATTAATACTTCATAGCGGCTGCCATGTTTCTTCCTCTGCCATCATTAAGATGGTCGTGCTGAACAATCTGCACATATACCATAATACCAATTGGTGCACATTTCTTTCATTTTAATTTACACGTCACTATGGTAACCTTGTTAGGGTGTTGTAATTGGTGTGTGCTTACTAAAAGCAGGGTTTTGCAGGCGTCAGGGAATGTCAGAGCTCCTTGTCCCAGAGTATATAGTGCGCTCATGAGTATTATTCATGCGCATGCCCCGCCTGCTGATTCTACATTCTGCATATGCTCAACAGTCTTGGTGAAGGAGAGGTGATTCATGGGAATTTTTTTTACTTAAGTCTTTACTTAAGAGATTTTTACTACAATGTGGCGATTGAACTGAAAAAAGGCTTGACAGTGCAGAATCAATATGACTGCAAGATGGCAGCACTGGAGGTATGGCATTCAATGGAGGTTAACTCTTTAATAGTCTTTCCTTGTATTTTAAGTCTAAGTCTAATAGCTTCCTCTGCCATTAGATATCTGTTTTCATTGCTGCCTTAAAAACACTGCTCATATTGTTCAGTTTGTATACAGAAATATCTACTACCAGTTCAGTTGCTTCTTTCCTTTGCCAGTGTTATTGAGTGTGTGACTGTCCAGCTGATCCTGCACTACACTGCCAGCAGGCTGCCATGGTTTTCTGTGAGTTGTAATCTAGTACCAGATGGTGTGTCATTGTTTTAATATCACTGCTGAACTGAATCTTTTTAAAGAACTGCGGCTGAGAATTTTACATTTAACTTTTTTTTTTTTGGCAGTTTCTGCCTAAAAATACATACTGGTGTTATCTTTTCTAACTGCTAAAGGATATAGTGCGAGTGTGTTAGAGAAAGTGCTATTTACATGGTTTTGTTAGACTTTCATTAGCAACCAGCCTATTAGTTAGATACTTATATGAAAAAATAAGAGTTACCCTTTGCTGTTCCTTTATGCTATTGTGCATGCTAATGATTTTGATGAAATGTCATTTCCACACACACCCACTATTTGATATAGGACAAGCTGCAGTAGGTTATTAATACCTGTAAGTTTTTTCCAAGGTATCAAAGACATGAATGTGGTGTTAAGGAATAGGCAGGTGCTAAATATGTTTCATGATTTGCATTTTCACCAAATGTATTTTATAATGGAGCTAGAGCAGATGTGGGTGGGAAAAATGTTAACCGTGTGTGTTTATATACAACGAAGAAGTATCAGCTCAGGAATAGCCTTAGCTGTAGCACTGTAGCTGTAGCACTTCTACAGACAGGGTTAAACGATGCTGTAGAGCAGAAATCTATGTTTTAAAAGTTTATTAAGCATTTTATCTACTGTGCCCTTGCGCCTGTAAAAAAAAGCTATATACAAATATCTGTACATATGCAGCATAAACCTAATTATTGCACATTTGGGGGAATGCAATAAAAGTCGCAAGTGAAATAAAAATCCACACACTTAAGAAGAAGAATTTTGCATTTTGCAATGTAATGTTGTTTGTTAGACAGTTATTACAGTGCAAATCTTAATTGGGCATAGCACCTTTTCCACTTTTATTGCGCATAGGTGCAAACCATAAAATGCAAAGGAGTTTTTTTAAAACATTTATTAAATAAACCCTTAAAACAGAAAAAGGAGAAAATTGCTGTTTTTCCATTAGCGACTTTTATTACAGTCCCCTAATAATGTTTACATGGAAAAAAAACCCTTGTTTAATGTGTTTGCCTGTTGTTATAATTATAATTTTTCTTCTCTCAATTTGCATATTGTGAGCATAGCAAGGCAAAGCTGTCACTGTATCAATAAATACCCTAGGGTTGGAGCAAAGACATAAAGATATATAAAGCTGCAGTGAATCCCAAACTGACACTTGGTGCATCGATTTTACTCTATGCCTGTCTATAAGATGATCCCATCTGTGTTAGCCCTTTCCCAAGACACTTACACCACTGAGAAGGAAGGTCTCTTGAATATGTATAAGAACGCCAGTGCTAAAATCTGAAGGTTTTCTCATTATACCTCTAATGACAATGCAGTAAACCTTCAGTAGAATGTGGCATTGCAGCCCAATAAAGACATAAAAAAAGCAATTCCTTGAATGCGAGGATTTGCTCTTAGAACTTTACTTTATGCATTACATGGAGAAAAGCTGCTTCAAGTGGTAGATAATGGATGCATTAAATGTTTTACATTTAAATGCATGAACAAAAAAGCTTTACAGAGTTTATTCACATAAAATGGAACAATGACTCTATGTTAACCTGTTGTGATGAGAACTCAGTATGAGGTTTGCTGGAGGGTATATAATGTTTACTATAACAGTCAGTGTTGCTTCAAATATTATCCCTACAGCTGTTTGGCTCCAGGCATATATTAACCATATGAACTGCAGATATGCAATGTTGTTCATCTAACTGACTCCTATACTATGTTATATATCCCTTTAAATTAACTTTTAGTATGATGTAGACATTGATATTCTGAGACAAATTGCAATTGGTCTTCATTATTTATGAAGGTTTATGAAGGTTTTTTATGAAGGTTTTTGTTCAGTGGCTTTCCTTTTGGTATTTTAGCAGGTATCTGGTTGCTAGAGTCTTATTTACCCTAACAACCAGGCAGTGGTTTAAATGAGAGGTGGGAATATGAATAGTAGAGGGCCTGCAAAGAAAGATAAGTAATGATAAGTAACAGAAGAGGCAGAAGAGAAAGGCAAATAATTCAAAAACTATAGAAAAATAAATAATGAAAACCAGTTGCAAAGTTTCTAAAATAGGGTTTTCTATAACATACTAAAAGATAACTTAAAAGTGAGCCACCCCTTTAAGGTCTCAGACACACTTATAGTATTAGTTACCTAAATAAGAATTACAGGATACTCAGTAAAGGCACATTGTGTCAACTTTGGAAACTTTTAGTAGCTCATGAGAGCTACAAAAATGCCTAAGATTAACCCATGAATGAAATTTGTAACATAGGTTGGTAAGACACACATCCATCGAGTTCAACCTTTTATGCAGCCTCTCCAATTTGAGGGGAAAAAAAATTCCTGCTTGACGCCAAGATGGCAATTGGACGAGTCCAGGCCCAGATTTGTGAAGAGGCCACAAAGGCCCGGGCCTAGGGCGGCAGAAATGTAGGAGCGGCATGCCGCCCCGCTGCAACTAAATTTTTTAATTTTGCTCCCATACAGAGCAATGGGGACCTCTCCCCACTGCTCCGTATGGGAGTTTAAATGTATGCGCATGCACACTCGGAGGGGGGGCAACCAATGGGGGCGGCCTCAGGGCGCCCAGAACACAAATCCGGCGCTGGACCAGTCCTTGGATCAACTCTGAGCTATCTCCCGTCATCCAACCCCTGTATCTGCCAGCACATCTGATTCATAGGGAAATTCTACAAATTCAAAACTCTCACTGTAAAAATCCCATTCCAAATATTAAGATTAAGGCATTGTAGTGCATGTTGGGTACAGCAATGTATTCAGGTCCAGCGCCACCCAAGATATTGGATATAAATGTGCTCCCCAGTTTGCGGAAGTGATGTCATAGACAGTGTGTGAGTAATGTTACTTCTGCGGCACGTTGCACCGCGGTGCCCGTGTACCCCTCACCCCCCCAGCTCCGTTGTCAGATTTATGAGGGAACTCTCCAGCAGATCTAATATATATATACACATACATTGGACATGCAGAGTAACATATAAAAAAATCAAGAACCGATACAAGAGGTGAAGAGAGCCCTGCCCAAAAGAGCTTACAGTCTACAAAAATACAATAGAAAGTAAAACTGGCTATTAAAGGTTCATCACAAATTATGTTATTGTTTGTGATACCATTCATAGACACTATTTGAGGTACCCCCATTTGGAAAACAGGTTTTGGGAAAAGATTCATAAATCAATAGGATCCTTGTATTCAGCTTTTGCAATTACTTACTGTAATGCAACAACTTAGAATGTAGAAAAAGAGTTTAACAGAGCCTAAAATGTTGACAATATATTACTTCCCTTGCAAAGAGACTGTTTAGCCTGCAGCAGTTACTAGGCTACTATTGTTCTTAGTAGGATGCCAGTGTTCCTCAAAAGCTGGAAATCTAAAAGCTGAGCAATGAGCATCTTTAACTTGGGGGATATCTAGCTTACAGCATATAAGAGGGGCAGCTGGGAAAATGGATCAAGGAAGTTGAAAGAGAAGCCAAATAGAAGGGTAAACAAACTTAACTCTCAGTGGGTGTCAAATATAAAACCTACTAAGTAAAGTGCTTGCGCCTTCCTACGTACCGTGAAGCATCACATTGTTGCCAAGTACAAATATTATAGTAAAGTGCAGATCCATTAAACATAAATTGCTAAAATTATCAATACATCCCTAATAAGCAGAGTTGCATGTATGCATTACAAAAAAATCAGGCCCCAACCCTCCCCCCATTATCATCAAGCATTATCCCCACTATCTCAGTCCTGGTGAACATCTACAGGTAATACATTGTTACACATCAAAGTAGCATCCTTGAGTGACTGATGCTACCAGTCAAATGTGCATTTCAAAAAATCTTCTTCAGTGGGGCTGCAAGGATGCCAAGTAATACATCAGCTTATACTGTGCTTAATGAAGCCCTAGAGTAACTTTTAGAGAATCCTTTCATGTACTCAATCTCTCTTAGTGCATCATTAATAAAGGATGGTTAGGGCACTTTGTCACTTAATGGCAAGGGGGTCAGAATCCAAGATGATAGGTTTTAACCAAGTCTCAAAGAACACGTAATACAGCAATATAGGTATAGGATCTCTTACCTGGACTGCTTGGGGCTTTTTCTGTAATTTCGATCTTCATTCTACTAAAAACATAAAATAAACCAAACAGGATTGTTTTTCCACTAATATATATTTATGCAGCTTATTTACCATCAAAAAGCTGCATATTCTTCCTCCTCCTGTGTTCTTTTCTCCAAAGCCTGGGCAGGCTTATACCCTGTATAGTGAAAAAGCCATCTTTTTGCCTCTAAGTTCACTCTATTGCTTATATATATATTTTGTCCTCATTTATAAAATAATCTATGGAAATTGTATACCTATATTTCAGAGCTTTCTGGATAATGGGTTTCCAAATTTATTTTGGAAATGTATTATTCTAAAATGCATTCAATGTTTACCACACATGCAAGATAATACATTTTTAAAGCATGGGTTCAACCTGTGTTACCATTTTGTTAGGACTATTGTGGGATTATGGTGGGCACTGAGCTACTTGCAGGAATTACTAATACTGTGGCCAAACCTGATCCCTGATATTGATAATTTTCCTGGGAAAGAACAATTAGAAGCCATAGGAAGTCAGCAACAAGCTTTACCCTGAAAATCCTCATCTGCGTGCATCTTATAGCTTCTTATTTGCTTTGGAAGCATATAATAATGTAAATGTAGTCAGTATTAAAATAGATTAGTTGTGTCTTAGTCACAATGTTTTAGGCTTTCCTTCTGTGACCTTGCACCTTGCGTTCACCGCATAACTGTATTGCAAGGGTAAATCATAAATTTGAATTCTCTGATAAATGAGGGAAGTGTGCCTGAGAAGTATTTGCATGTAAATATTCATTGATTTAAAAAAAGAAAAAAAAAAAAAGAAATAGAGTAAAAAGAACATCAGCTATAATTGATTTTGAACTGTCTTCCACTGAATTGCACCTTGCACCTTTAACAACAGGAAACAAAAATTCTAGGAAACCAGCTAAGGAGAATGAATGAATTTATCATTGTACAATTTCTACACCTTTAGGCCAGCCTGGCACCAAAATAGCATTCATGAGCTAAATGGAACACAGATCCAAAAATAGCACTCTAATCTTATAAACACTCAGTGGGTATAGATCTCAGCCTGATAATTTGATTAATGTTTTCACAGGCTGCAGGCTTTTTTTTTTTTTTTTTATTTAAGCCAAGCGTTAAATGGAAGAGTCTTTTTTCTCTCAAGGTGACATCACTGTGCAGGACACAGGGCAACAATGACTTTCAGCACATTACCAATCCCTTGCTGCGCATCATTAAAATGCTGTCATCTTTGTCTATATCAAGTCCCTTTGTTGCTGCACTTAGATATAATGTCCTTTTCAGTCTCAGCAGTCCAATTATACATGTGATCTTTAACAGAAAATGTAGCACTGTAAAATGGCTGCCCTCATTAAAATATCTGGGCTGTCATGGTAGCAGGCACAGGAAGGTCAAATGCAAAATGGTAAAAAAAGAACAGTTTGGGGAAGATAAATATATAAATGATCTCAGCACTCATATTGTATACAATATGCATGCTGTTTATAACTACTTGTTGTACAATGAACCTGCAGGTTGAGTCTCGGGCCTGGATTTGTAGATGCGCTACATGAACCCAGGTTATTGAGGTAGAGGTAATGGCAGTGTGCATATTTTTAAATATATCTTTTGTTATTGTGATTGTGTTGACTTAAGATTGGTATTGACAAGTGCCATTATCACCTTTACCTCTAGTAACTGTTATGAAATTATTTTTTTATATTCTATACGGATAACATGGGGCATGGTTTGGGGCCATGTGTCTCATGTCTTCATACTGGATTGTGTGTCTGTAAGTGAGGGGTGTATCCTAAAAGTGATTTAGGCCTAAGGTGGATATAAAGGTAAATCCAGCTCATTTGATACAAAGGTGTTCCTCACATGCTCTTTCATTCCATCTGCCACCCACACACACCATTTTATTGGTGTGTGAATACTACAGAATTTCATGAAGAGCACAATTACTGAGCCCCTGGCAAATTCATTTTAGGCCCCAAAACCTTCACAAGTTTTATCAATATAATTATGGCACAATGAGTCCTTCTACACTTCTGGGTCCCTCTGCAGGAGTAAGGACTGCTTCTTCTATATTTATGTCTCTGGTTTACACTACTTTGCACTATTGCAAAAATAAGCAATTGTAGCTCAAGAGCTGGAGATTGTAGGACCGCTTTAATAAAGTGGCAAATGGACCTGCCGATTTGCATGGGCCACTGTGCATTTCTGGAGTTAATGGAGTGTTCATTGGCTAGTAGTCAGTGATCTTACTGGCATTAACAAAGTGATTATTGATCATTTTCCAGTGATTGTACCGGCATGTGTGGAGTTAATAGGGTGCTTATTGCCCATTATACTCATATTGTTGTACAAAAGTCAGTGTCAAAAAACCTGAAAAAGATTTTTCAGCTGTAAGGGCAAGGGAAAACAAAGTGTATGTCCACTTCTCTCAGCAATATGCTTTTCTGCCTGGCTGAGAGAAGCGGATCCGCTTCCATACACTGCTCTGTGTGCCTGCAGAGCGAAGCGGATCGGAGGTCGGCCTGGAAAATGCGAAAGTAAACATTTTCCAGGCCAAAAAGTGCAGGGATATACTGTATGCTTTGTCTGTCCTCACCCTACATAGGGACATCTGCCATTGACTTGCTTCTATATGATCTCAATAGGTTGTTTTTCTGCTTGCAATATTCATTGTGTTAACCCCTTAGTGGGGAAACAAGCAGCTTTGTGAGTGGTGTTTTTACTTTGTTCTCTTCTCTTTCAGCCTTAGGCTTATGTTTAAAACACAGCTGAACTGTAGCTGGGTAAAGTGTTTGCTATACCAAATGTTTGGTTTGGTGCCCAAATCAGTTAGGACAACCTTTTACCTTATTTTGAGGGAGAATGATTGTGATTTCTGTATAAAATTCTTAAGAAATCTATTGTTTATTAATGGTTAGTAGGAATGGTAAGTAAAAATGGTTATAATATTTCAGAGAGAATCTTTTTAATGTCATATCAACAGTGAAGTAATAGTGATTCCCATAAGGCAACAAATTGTATATTGTAACTAGATTTGAGGTCAGAAGAAAAGGAACTGGTTATACAGGTATGGGATCTGTTATCCAGAATGCTTGGGACCTGGGGTCTTCCAGATAAGGGTCTTTCTCTAATTTGGATCTCCATGCCTTAAGCCTGCTAAAAAATAATTTAAACATGAAATAAACCCAATAGGATTGTTTTGCATTCAATAAGGATTCATTTTTTTTAGTAGCAATGGAACTGCTTTCCATGCTGGGAGGCCCTTAGCATAGCAACACTGATGCGATGGGAAGTCATATCAAGAGTAGTGCAGTAGAGTTGGTGGCTGCCATTTCTGGCATCAGATGTAATTTTCCCATTTTTCTGGCAGCCAGAAAAGCTGTTCAGTTAAAGTGTGTTGTTTTGAAGGGGAAAAGGAAGTCTCTAATGGGGCCCTATGCATAAGATAAATGGGCTTCCTCTTCCTTTAAGTTGTAAGCATTCTCCTTGCAGAATATTTCTGCAGTGTGTCAGGGGCTGGGACTTCTTGTGTTTCACATGCTAGCAGGTTGGCGCATCTTCCCATGTATCACAGCTTGTAAAATAGAGTCTGACCTCTGGCACAGAGCAAAATCCACAGCCTTCATGGAGAAGTGTCGAATCCAAGGTGAACTTGAAAAGAACAGAAAAGGCTCAGCATTTTAGTTGTAAGGAATCCAGTGATCACACTGGCAATTATACACATTTCACAATTTATCATTTCATTAATGTTAGGTAATTCAATCTAAATGTGAACTACTTCAAAAGTGCTAATTAAATAAAGATTGATCAATATTGCTATTTATCAAATTATTAACTTTTGTTAGAAATGTAATTGCCTATATCCCATATCCCATATTAGTCATTATCTTGGATAACAAATCCTGATAATAAATATCAGTATTTAGCAATTTGATCTAAGTGGCAGATTAAATTGATCTGTGATTTGGACCAACTTCTAAAAATTCCATCACAGTTAAAATGTCTGAGAATCCTGCAAGTTTCTAGAACAAACTTTGATAAATCTGCCCCTTAGCAGCTTACCCTCTAGCAATGGGTTAGTGATTTTTATTCCTGACTAGCTGGCAGGTTTCCCAGAAAACTAGAAATAGCTGTCACATTCAATTTGATTTTTATTTTGATTAGCCTTCACAGCATTCACAGACTCATTAATAGTTAAAACTAGTAAAAAAAAAGAAAAAAGTCAAGATATGAGCTGCATATTAAATAAGTGGATTGGCATATGTGCCCCAGTGCAGTGAAATCATATATACTACTGGCTTCATGTTATTAAAAATGTGTTCTTATTATTTTTTTCTTTAATTATGTACCTGGGCACCTAATGTTCTCTTTAGTTATGAAATATAGGTGTCCTAGAACATAGTTTACTTTGGAGTTTAGGGAAGAACTGTATTTTAAAGCAAATGTTTATAAAACTGAATTATTTTACCAGACAGTCTTATGTATAGTAAAGGAGGTCTCAGAACTACAGTACCTCCCAATAAAAGGAGTTATAAAGATGTTGGACCAAGAGGGAACTGCTTACATAAAATAAAATTAAAAGGATGGTAGGTAGTGGCGTATATTAATTTTGGTTTGGGTTTGAAAAAGACAAAAGTAGATCAAGTTCACTATGTTGGCACTATGGGTTTTATTTTTTGCAAAGCACCTAGAGGATAAGATTGGTACAGCATCTAAACTCAATCCTTATAAAGCTGTGTAATGAACTTTGGCCTGTGCATAGACAAACTGTAAAATTCTAAGAAAGAAGTATACAAACATGTATTGCTGCTTTTTATACAACATTTTATATCTCTTTTTAAACCAGAATTTAATTTAAATCAGGTAGTGCAAAATAATAGAGTGATTTGTTCATTGTAAACATAGTCTAATGCATACATACTATTCAATACACAGATGATGTACATATGATTTAAAACTTGTGTTCACTAAGTACAAAATTCATGTTGCCATAACCTATTCATTAGTGATATGCATCACAACTGTGGTGCCATGATTGCCTGGTTGCTAGGCTGGACATCACCATATACCAGAATGCACAAGAAATAAAAACAGCATAGGATATATGTGACAGTTACACTGGGGGTCATAAATGCTCATTTATTTTGGCAGCTACAATTGTAGTAGTGCAAAAATGGACTAATGTGCATATCACTTCCATTTATTTAAGGTCTAAACACACTCTGAATTTGTGCGATGAAGTGTGCACAAGTGTGTCTATTAACACAGATATACCCTGAAGCTACCACCACTCTGAAGGTGGCGGTAATTCTTGGATTCCCACTACAGGCTGCCTCAGAAGAATAACATGCAGATGTCACTGGCTCATTAGACACAACTACATCAGACCCAGATCCCCCTTAAATAAGTGTTCTGGGTAAAAAAACTAGCTAAAAAAACTGCATGTGAATTTGCATTTTGCCCATTGTGCTACAGTTTGTGAATAGGCTCTTAAGTCTTGAATTAGCTGCGGACTGAAAAAATTGTTATTTGTGCCCAATGAAATAAATAGACAAAAGGTTAGACCAGGTTGCGTGGTATGTAAAAATTTGCACCAAAAAATGGCGTTTGACAAAATGAAGCAAAATGGGACAGATTTGCTTATCACTTCTAGTAACCAACTGATGCCAATGAGATGTTTGCTTTCACACTGATAACTAAAAATGTTACATACTAATTGGTTGCTATGAGTAATGACACTGTGCAGAGGGTGTGCACATTCCATTTCTAGAAAACAAGGAAGAATCTAAATATCTTTTTCTGGTAGAACTGGACTTCATGTAATGATACATTGCAGCCATTATTTAGCTCCCAGTGGTATAATTAGATCTTACTGGGCCCCACAGCTAAATAAATGTAGGGCCCCAAAACATTAATATTTTGGCATATTCTAACAAGATATGTTGAAATTAATTAGGGTTTGCTGAGCCCCTTCACTGCTGGGCCCCCTGCAACCACAGGGTCTGCTTACTCTGTAGTTATGCCCCTGTTAGCACCTATATATTGTATTTCAGTACTATAATATTATTATTATTATTACTATAATTAACATTTTTTTATAAAGAGCCAACATATTCCGCAGCGCTGTACAATAAGTGTGTTTCATACATTGGACATACAGAGTAACATATAAAGCAATCAATAACCGATACAAGAGGTGAAGAGAGCCCTGCCCAAAAGAGCTTACAATCTGCAAATAATACTGCAGAACTGGAATTTTCTAGCCTTCCAAGACTACCCAAAGGTTCCATGACATCACTTTTTTATATAATGAGTATAAAACATTGATGTATAAATAAGTATCCTGTAAATTATATCTTTATAAATGTGCTTAGTGATGCCATTATTTATAATTGGTGCTTCAGCCTCATGCCTTTATATGATCATAGAACTCCTCTGTGAATTATAATTATATTTTACAAAAGGGGTTAATTATTTACTATATATTGCATGCTGTAAAAAAAAAAAAGAAAAGGAAAAAAAGTGTTGATAGGAATATAGAAAAAGGAGTGGTCAGGAAAAGTAAGAATGGATGCCGAACAAACAGCTCCAAGTTTCCTCGGCTTCCCAGTGCAGAGTTGAAACGTATTCACTAGAAATTCATCGGAAACCACAGATGTAGTCACTTAGCGGAGAATTGCTCTGGTCTCTGGGTACCATTTGGACTGATCACATCCCAGCATGTTCCTCCCATAAACAGCATGAACACATCCCAAGATGCCAAAGGAATGAAGATAGAGGATTCTATTACAGCCAAGGCACACCTGTTTTAGTGATCTCAATGCTGCCCTGGTGACTGCTCCATAATCCGTTTGCAATTTGTTGCTGGCTTATATAAAATCCCATTCTTTTACAAAAAAAGCAGAAATATGATATCACCGCAACTAGAAGGGAATAATGGGTATTATATATAATTACTGGCACCAGAAACAGGCATTCATGCTAAATTTGACTTGCTGCTTTCATATTGGATGAACTGTAAAACAGCAGTCTGGCTTTGGAGCACATTTAAATCCCCCCCTTAACTTGAGTTAAGCAAACATTGCATTTTAAATGAACCAATATAAAGTATTGGCTGGCAAGCTGACTTGCACTTTTTTCTTCATGAAATGCTTGGGAATTTAGGCAGGCTGCTACTGCTAATGTAATGTATCTGGGGAATGGGTTTAACCACAAAATATTGCACAGCAAGTTAAATATAAACACATAAGAGAGAAATCACTTTATCAAGCAGTTCTTTGCCTATGGAGGGTATGGTGGGTAATTTTTGATTTTCTTTGTGTTTTATTTAGTACAATATTCCTGCTGGAAAACCTTTCTTACCAGTGACTTTAAACAATGACCTTATTAATTAAAGCTTCCTGTTCTTTTTATACTAAACACTTTGCCACCTAATGTTTAAAAGTACATAATACTCTTTTCATGATTTGTAAGGGCTGCATTGACATTATATACTGCAGTTACTTTTCATTTTATTTTTTTCCTTTTTATTACCTTTTACTTTCAGTACATTATTGCATTTTGTTTTGCCATAGGTATTTTATTTGTTCTTGCTGTTTTATGAGCAGGTCTGGCTTTGTTACAAAGCCCAACATCTGAGTATATCTGAGAACTACCCCTGCCATTACCTTTGTAAGGTTAAATGCTGGCCTACTGAGCCATATGAGGGTCCACTTCTATTAGTTGGCTTATACACAATGTCCTGCAGTTTAAAAAGTCAGGATAAGTGAAAATAAAATCTTCTTATGTTTATGGACACTGAGATTTTATGCTAATATTGTGTACTTTTGTTTGACTGCAATAAGCAAATGGACATAAGATGTAAGTTTTGTTCTTAAAAAGAATGATTATGAGAATGATACACTCTCTATAATATGTTGTGGAGGGTTTAGATAGTAGTGCATAAAAGGTAGGCAGCTCTGTAGTAGTTTAGTAAATTTGTCTTTCCTTGTAATGATAGTGCTATGACTCACTGGTGAATAATAAACTGCCACTCAGATACTGTGTCCCAATAATAGAGTTGGGAGGTGGGCGTGCTGCTGATTTATCATTAGCTGTCGTGATGGAGAAAGCCTGTTTCAGAGAAGATTGCTGTGCTGCTCTTATCCTTCACACCCAAGGGGTTAAACAAGCACAATACAATCAATGTAGTATTTAGTATTTAATCAATTGAGGATTTACCTTGGACAGAGGTTTTTTTTGTTTTTTTTAACATTCCTAGGTGCTGCCCATGGTTCTGATAGGTGGCATGTTTCATATATTATATATATGTGTGTTCATACTGTATCTGCCCGATGAGGAACTGAAACGTTGGATGAATAAACCACCATGTAAGGATACTTCTTGTCAACTATTTCTTTCTTTTGTTTGATCATTAAAAATCCTGTGAATGCTGGCTCTCACTGTATGTACATTTGTATTTTGCTGCTGCAGCACCCAGGTTTCAACTCCTCTTTTTGTGGTGTGCTATCTATATTGGAACTGTGTGTTCATACTGTATATATACTGTATATGTATATGTGTGTATTAGTGATGAGTGAATCTGTCCCGTTTCACTGCTCAACTTTTTTTCTGTGCACACCTCTTTTGATGTGACCATGGGTTTTTTGATGCAACCGCAACTTTTTTCTGAAAAAAAAAATCAATGGGCATTTTTTCTTGAGAAAATTTTTGTTGAGGCAAATTTTCGCAGCAGTTTTGTGAAAAACGCCTGGCAAAAAATTCTCTGATCAGGAAACAAAATTGCGAAAAAATTGAAAGTGAGAAACCTTTTAACAAGTGAGGGCCATCAGTACCTATGGGGGAGAGTGGCTGAGGATAGCTACCACTGACCCAGGTCACACTACTATTGCTCACACTATATCTGAATAAATAAGAATACAAGCTCACTGGAGAAATTACCTCTGTCACAGATCACTGTAACAATAAAGGACAGTTGCACCCAGCCAGGATAAGTATCTCTTCTCTTATCTATAATTAGGTTTTTAATTGGATATTTTGCTTTACATATTTCAATGGGTTTATCTTTAGTTTATGTCATCAGGGGATCTACCTGTATATAAAGCAGCTATATAGCTTTAATGTCCTAGTAAGGTCAGGTCATTTAGGCATTTTCCCTGTGTATAAAATATACTTACAGAAAGAACATATCTTTCAAAATGTTTAAATTATTTTAATCATTGGAGTAATAGTTCTTTTATTTATATACAGCAGATGTGTTATGCCAATTTTTTAATAAGGCTACGGGAGGCTAAGCCTCCCCAAACCTGCTTGGCGCCTTAAAAACAAACTCACTCTGTTTCTGCACTGCTCTGGAACCTTTACCATCTGGAAATATTCTTGCATTCCTGAAAGCTCCAGTTCTGTTGTAATTAGCTATGCTCTGATTAGTTCTTTTTTTCTTGTAGCTTCTCCAATCAGAGCACAGCTCTCTTGACAGACAGTAAAATTGACCAGTCAAGGCACAGATGTAGGCAGAGCTGGGGAGATATTACAAACTGAAGGCACTTCAGAAATAAAGACTGATAAGAGGGATCTACATTCTGTAAACTTTACCTAAGATCCTCACCAACTCTGAACTTTTGCTGCAGATTCATCCCACTCCCACAGGTACTATACTGTATATGTTCTAAAAGCTGAATCACTAGCTGAAATTAAATAGTCTTGTGACACTTGGCATCTATAATATTACCCTTGCTCCAAACCTAAATTAACTCTTTCCCCTTTTTTTTCTTACTTTTGTCATTGTTTTGTTCATTTCTAGTTATTTACAGTAGAGCCCTCATAAGACTGCATAGCTGGGAAACAAACCAATGGTCCGGTGCCAGTGTTATAGTGCGATGACATGCTTGAATATGTGGCATCAGTGCCCACTGCATCTCACTGCATATAATGTGCTGGTTTTACATATAGACAGCATTTCACTGTATTTAATGTTTTTGGGGTGTCAGTACCCACTGCCTTTCTCGCTATATAACGAACTAAAACACATTTAAGCTAACTGATCACAAACCCAAATGGATGGATAAACACAAATAGATGGATGTAAAAGTATAAATACGTTTACATCCTAAACATTTTGGGGTTAAAAAGCATTCCCACCCGCACTTTTGCACAGCATCGCTGGAAGTAAGTGGGAACCGCAAGAGGTAGTTGGGAGGTTCATTTTTATGCTAGCAGTGAATCCAGTCTCACATTAGTTTTAAATCAGTCTATGTATGGCCCATCTTTACCCTACAAAAAAAGTCACCCTCCGCCTATGCACTACTCGATATAAAGCTTATTCTAGCTTTTGTAAGTTAGGCCTACTGTTATGAAGGCACAGAGCCAGATTTGCTCGGAGACATCAGTGCCAACACAGGGCCAGTGATAGCCCTCTAGACACCAGGGTTTTTGAAATTATGTCAGCACTGCCATAGGGAAACTCAAATCCTTTAAAGCCTCACTGGAGTCAATGTATTTTGCTAATGTAATGGTCTCTATACTGCTGATTACTCTGCTTGTTATAATAATCTGATTCTGTTACACTTTTGATCCCTGCTAAGACTTTGGTCTGTTCTGACCTCGTCTTGACCGCTGCCTGCATGGACCCATTGCACTTGTAGTATATTTAACCCTTACTGTACCTTCCCTAGGATGTGTATCTGTTTGCCTTGCCCTGGATTCTTGCTTGTCTGTTAACCCTACCTGTGCCAGTGCCTTAAGCCTATGCTTCAGTAAAGTTGTTCCTGTTTGCCAAACACCTATCTTGCCTGTTATTGTCGGGTCTACAATATTTAAGTTCTTCAGCTTAAGAGTAATCAGATGTGGTTTAAAGTAACATGAATTTAATGTTTTGCATATGGTAATTGGCCAGATTCAAATACTGCAAGAAGTCCTGGGATTAGGCCAAATCTGGAAGAACATTCTGAATTTGGTGCATCACTAGTTTTTATCTGCCCTTCTGCTTACTTTGTAGATGCCAATGCTGACAGAACAGACCTGCCAGTGGCGCCATTTACTCTTCCTGTGTCTACAGTTGGAAACCTTCACATTTTCACACACAAGACCCATCAATCCTAAGCACTTATTTTTAAGCAAAATTGCAATTTTAACAGATGTAAATTTAAGATTTACATAATGAAAAGTATAGCTAAAGCTATTCTAGTATCCCTCAAAACTATGTCTAGCAGTATTTTACTGTAGTTTTATAACTGGTTAGTAGGAGCTGCCTGATCTTTAGAAGCAAAATTGGAGAGTACAAAGGGTATGTGCTTCCATAAAAAACATTGCTTTGCTCTATATTTTAAATATAGATGTGTGCATTCTACAAATTATATGTTTATATAAAGTGTTATATATATAAGGCTGTCATACCACCACTGTCAGCTCCCTGGATCGTTTAGTAGGTTTTAGGCTTAGCAAGTCCTTTAGTAGACATGCCTTAAAAGTACATTGAAAATAGCATAATTGGGTCTGTATAATTTTGCTGTAAATATGTTTACTAAGCACTGTGCTTCGAATATAATTCTGGTGAACAGAAGTGCAAAGTTGTCTCACAATACCTTGCCTACCTTTGATGACTTCTGTTTTATAATACATGCCTTAGAGTTAACAGCCTCAGCAGGCTTTATCTGGTGCATGAATCGTGGAAGAAATGGCTTGCTTGTTAGCAATTCCTTGTCAGAATGTCTTGGTTTATGTCATTTAATTTTCATAGATAAAAATCATCCCAAAATGTAAAAAAATAAAAAATAATTTGCCAGTTTGCTTTGTTCAGCCTTATCCACTTCTACTGTATATGAGTATCATTCAGTATAAGGAGGGAAAAATCATTCAAGCCTGGGCATAACTTATACCATTTAGAAGAAATTCATAGATTTTTTTTAATAAAGAAGTTATGTTTTAATTTATGACAAAATAAATAAAGCTTTGTGTGCAATTATGCCCAATCTGTGTTTGTAGCATCTCCAGAAAACATCTGGTAGGATTTGAGAAAATTAGTTGATCATAACTATCACCAAGAAAGAACTATGCACAGTGCACACCAGTATTTTAGGGCTTGAAGGGATTGCATTGGGGTAAGAGTCATATAAAACTTTTAAGGTGTATGTTTTGTCGCCAGCCAGTTTGGTGACTTTATAATCTGTGTATTGTATGTTGCATTTGATACCTGATAAACCTAAATGATCCAAGATGATGTGATGTATAAAATGTGATTTGTCAATAAATAAATTCCTGTGAGCTGATTCTCCCCATTGGGCTGACCAAAAAGCAATTGTTCAAGACTGAGAGTTAAACAACTGCTCAGTAGTACAGTGCTGGGGAGATCCTTTATGATAAACCTTTTAATATATGACCAGTGTGTTTCCAGATTTGGCTTGTTGTGTTCTACAGTTTATTGTATGTTATTAGATTGCAGTTATAAGGTATCCATGTGGACAGTATATAGTATGTCATTAATATAAAAATATATGTATTTATATGTATTATATATATTTTTAACAATACCTCAGGTTTAATTTAATGACAAAACTCCTTGCTCCCTTAAATACCTAAGTGAATCCTTTTATATTGTGAACAGCGGTTCATTCTGCCGGAGTAACTTGTAGGCAGTATAGGCGGGGATAGCTGTTTTATGCAAATAGAAAGCTGTTACTGCTTCAGTATTTCATATTACACTTTTTTCAATGTATTAGCCACAACAATACTGTGCCTTTATTGTTACATGCCTTCTATTTACATGGTTAAAGTAATTGTTGCTTAAAGTGAAAAAGCCATGTCATTCTGATCAAGATCATTTTGTTTTTCCTGTGACCTTGGGGA
Organism: Xenopus tropicalis; assembly: GCF_000004195.4. Taxonomy (NCBI): domain Eukaryota; kingdom Metazoa; phylum Chordata; class Amphibia; order Anura; family Pipidae; genus Xenopus; species Xenopus tropicalis. The sequence continues at coordinate 59,668,895 of NC_030678.2, read as the reverse complement.
CAACTTTCTATCAGCATCTAATTATTCTGTGTTAGCATTGTTTTTCTTCTTTTTATAATGTAGAAAATTAGCAATGGCTTACTCATACCAGTGACTAATGTAGCTCACTCTATTCATGTCAGTCAAATACAAGTACAGTAAAAAGAACAATGGCAGCAAAAATTGGAGGAGAAGTGAAGGAAAGAGAAGCTATTTTGTGAGCAAAAAATAAGTCATCATTTATAGTGCATATTTAGAGAATGATTTACTTTACGTTTTAAAAGCATAAGTATCCTCACATATACCACTGATCAAGGTAAAGGCCATGTTCTGTCTATAAATGGATATGTCATCTAGGAAAATACTTTTGCTGCACACTGTCTTAAAATGTAGGAAATTGTTAGCAAACAACACCAAAACTTTGTTATTGGATATTGTGGTTTCTCACCTGGAAGCTATAGATAACAAAGAATAAAAGCATTTAAGCCACTGATCAAAACATTACATTTGGCAAATTTACCATGAAGTAGAGGCCAATAGAACAGAGAAAACGGTATGCTTAGGTGAAATTTGTTAATTTCAGTTTAGGAGGATTCTTGAGCTTGTAGCTGATCCAGCTGTTAATGAGCTAAGAAATCCCTGACAGCCAGCGAATATTTTGATTTTTAGCTCAGAAAACATTTGGGAATCTATGTTCCCAGCTGGGAAATCCCATTTGAAGGTATTTAAATTATCTGGAGGATTAACAAGCTGATGAATGGAGATAAGTGACCTAGCGCTGCAGATGCAGAAGTTGCCATAAGGTGCTGCCCAGTGCTTGTTAGAAAGGCACATGCTACTCTGCATTCTGTGACATTATTCATGTAAGGTTAATGCCTGAAGAATGAATGAAGACTTATGTTAAAAAAAAAAGGGTAAAAAATAAATATATATTTATATCAGCATGCAGAACACAGAGGATCTTTATCAAGACATTACAAAGATCACAGTTTATGATGTTTTGATATAGGCCTCTGTGTAGGACCGAAACGTTGACACCATTACATTTTTGCACATAATTTAAATATATAAATGATGTGCTTTCTGATTATTTGCATTTCCATATGGGAAACTGGTCTTTAATGCAGTAGGTCAGCTCTAGTGATCTCAATGTTTTCACCTAATTAAAACTGCCACATATTAACATCCAGCATTATTACACCATTTTACACATGATTATATTGATAATCCATACTACCTTACATTATTGTTTTCATAAAATAAAATTTAAGAAATAGCACCGCAGCTTGAATTGTAGACTTATTGCCTGATTTTAAAATCCACAATCCAGATGTATATTCTGATGAGGCCAGAACTGTACGGGTGCACTGATATCTCATTTGAAACCACTGTGCCTGCTCTTGACCAAGTGAACTGTGCAGGAGCTGGAGATTAATGCACCCAAGACTTGCAAAGATAGCAATCAGCCCCTTGATGCAAACATTAACATAAGCAGCCTGTCTGGTTTGCTCTTCTATTGTCATGGAACAAAGATCTGCTGCTCTACTGATTTTCACTTGTTTTGCTCAGAAATAGCTAGGACAAAAATTCTAGTGCAGAGACGCAGCCTTTCTAAAAGAACTCTTGAAGATGTGGGGAGCTGGGAGTCTAGTGTATAATTAATGTTTCCAATGCTGAAGAAAACAGCTTACAGAGCACAGATTTTTTAAAATGCAGAAATACTTAAATACTTAGTTACAGCAACATCACTGGAAAGAGTGCTTACACCATTAGCACCCTTCCATAAATCATTTCTTTTTTTTTTCATTTTTTTTTTAATAGCAGAGAATTAGATGGGTCTGACATATCCACTAGGTATAAATAAGACATGGAAGGGATTCTACTGCAAAAGAACTACAGTATTCTCTTTGTGGTGCCTTTGCAGCAATATAGAAAGAGCTTATGTATCAGGACAAGTGTGATAAACTGGAAGATGTAAAAATGTGTATATTTAGACTGGGTCAGACTGGGCCACCGGGACACCAAGAAGTAAACCCGGTGGGCCCCGGAAGCCCAGATCCGATACCTGTTGCCACTTCCCCTGGCCGCCAATGTCCGCCCCTAACGTGTTTCACTTACGTGTGATAAGGGGAGGACATCAGGTGGGTGGGGCCCTGCAAGGGGTTGGGGGGGCGCGGCGTGCAGGTGATGTGGCCAGAGGGGGCACCTTGAGTGGAGCGGGGCCCCTGGGGCGGTAGCCCCAGTGGGCCCTACACCCCCCAGTATGACTCTGTATTTAGAGTCACAGATAGATAGATAGATAGATGATAGATAGATAGATAGATATAGATAGATGGTACAGTGACTTAACTATTCACTCCCAGAATTCCTTTTGTTTGCTTTTAACTATGCCATAAAATCATGACAATATTCCTTTAAGGTAAAAAAGACAAATTAAAGCACAGCCCTAGTTTCAGGAAAATGCTTTGAGCTAGCAACACCCCTGCAATAGTAGGAAAACCTTGGATACCAAAGGGTGCAGATGACTGGTCTTCTTTAGTCTATAGTATAATAATCCTACCATATGTAAAATTAATTTACACAAGTTAGATAAAACCAATGAATACAAACTTGGGAAATTGTAGAGTGTGAGAAGCAAGACAATAGTGACATTTTGTACATAATGATGTCCAACAAAACTGGTAGAGCACATCCATTAGCAACAGAAAATAATGCGGGGAAAACATAAAGCTAAACCAAAAGAAACATATTAACAAAATAAAATTGTAAATTAACTTCAGGAAATCATTGCCATTTCTTCTGCTTCAAGAGCCTGCAAACACAACTGAGAGTGTGGGTAATGTCAGCAAAACATTATGCACTGCAAGTAATAAAAAAAACCATTGTACACTATGGCCATTATCACAACAGCAGAGAGGCTTAAAGCTCCACTCGTGCTGCATTTAATGATACTAAATTTCAGGATATCCATTCTCCCAAATATAATACAACTATACAAGCCTTCAAGGAAGTCACAGACGTAACCTGCATAGAAACATATGCGGACTTGTTAAGCATTACTGACCACTTAATAGAAAAGGCTTTTATGTTATTTGAAATGAGTTTTCCTTTTAACCATAGTTACCAGTCAAAGGTAAAAATTCACCAATCAGAAAGAAGATCCACATTACATAAAACACATAGAAAGGTGACTGTGTTTCAATCAGTTATAGAGCACCCCCAGGAGGCTTCTGTCTACTGCTTCCATGTAATTAAGTGCACAGAAATGCTTGTATGCATCCACAGAATGTAAAATAAGTGACACTGCCCTCTTTATCGAATGCACAATACAAAGATACTTCATTCAGACTTCAGTTTTTCAGGCCAACCCGCTGTGCTGCAAACATATTACACATTAGTTCTTAAAAGCAGCACAAAAGAAAAACATCATATCTTTCATATATTAAAAGGTATTGTTCTGATCTTTAATGTAATTATTCTTCAGAGTAGTCAAAGAACACATGAGGCCCCTAAATGATGTCTTTCAACAATTTAAATACATTGAACAGCTTTTGTACATATTGACACAAATACAAAATGATCCTATTTACATGTGGAGGGTAGCTTTTTCTTTATATAGCCTTAACTTTAAATGAGGCCACAGTTTTCAGTATTAGTTATGAGGAGCACTAGTGACCCACTAAAAAAATGGCATAGCAATTAAAAAGGAAATTGTACCCATTTACAGTTCTGTTGTGTAAATAGTACAAGGTCCCTGTGTTGTGCACAAAGGTAACCAAAGGAAAAAAAAAAGTCAGACTTGTGAGCAGGAGCAGTATTTAACTCCATAGAGTAGAATTAGTGGCGTTAGTTGTTCCAGTAGTTCCCAGGTGACAAATATGTATACCAGTGTGGCAGGGCTCAGGGTGATGAATATTCTCTTGGAGCATCACAGAACAATCTGATACACTCGACTTACCCCTGGCTGAGACTACCTGTTGGTTTATTGCTGAATCTATTGGCCTCATCTATTTTTCTACAAAGGAAGTACCTCATTCGTGTTCAATAAGTTCATGTCTATTACAGCATTAAGGTGAGAGGACATATTGCTTCTTTCTTCTGCCTCCAGTATGCCCACTGTCAATGTTCTATTTTGGGCAGAAAGAAACCAGTCCATGTGATGCTTCAGGGTGTGTTGTATTTTGTTGCTCTAGCCTTAATTTCATTACATCCAAAGCTTTACTACATTAGTGAAACTGTACAGCCTCTGGCTGTATAAACATAAGCTATAGCAGGCAATAGCTGTTCCATGAGTTCTGCCCATAATGCAACTGAAGAAGCCTTAGGGTCCTTGTATCTAACAGTTGTTGCCTTCCTTGCATAGAATGAAAAAAAGATCAGACGATTAGGATGTGTCAGGGATGCACCGAATCCACAATTTAAGGATTCGGCCAAATTCTGAATCCTTTCTGAAAGACTCATCTGAAAACCTAGCCAAATCCTAATTTGAATATGCAAATTCCATGATTTTAAGGATTCGGATTCATTTCAGCCAGAGGCTACAAAAGGCCAAATCTTGGCTGAATCCTGAACAGAATTCTGGATTTGGTGCATCCATAGTGTCAGTCTTATTAGATATGCCAATAGTATAACTACTAGATGAAAGTCAAGTCCAAAAGGAGGTGAGAAACTGAACTGTTTTCTGGGCTGGCATATTTGTACTTTTTTAGGGAACTCTAAGGTGACTTTACCTAAGGGTGTGCCCACTCTGCAGAAAAAAAGTGCTCAGAACAGTCAATGGTGATTTAACCTGCAACTGGTGGCACCCACTTCCCACTCTCTCCTTGCCTTGTCACAGCTCTCTGGTGTTATTTGCCACACTGTGTTATGTTGATTTCAGAAAAATGGTTGACAGAAAAATCAGCTGACAGTACTTTTGAATGGTTTGATGGTTGTCCTTAACAAACTTGAGGTGATGAAAATGCTATGTGACCTTATTATTTGTAGCATTCATCTCTGTTTAGCCAGGGGACAGGCTCCAGTGGTTTGTACAGGTAGTCTCAATCCCAGTGCTGCAATCCACAGTCTGCCTTAAGCTGCGCCTGCTGCTACAAAAGCTGTTTTGCATTATGGCCTTCCTGGCATCAGCTAAAGTTTCTACTAGAGAGGGACAGTGAGTACCAACGAATTACTGTCTACTGCCATCTGTTACAGCTTTATCTAAATAAACTGCTCAACTGTTGAAGCAAAACTGCTGGAGCCACCTATTAGATGATTATCTAGCACCTACATCATCACACAATTCATCATCCCAAACAATTCTAACACTTATGCCAAGGTCATGAACCTGAGGCAGGGCATTCAGAGAAAGATGGATAAACTCCAGTTACATTCATACCCTTTATCTCTCTAACTAAACATTGTCATTGAATAGAATGTATTACACTCTACACTGCAACAACACTTTGTTTGTAAATTATACTTAATAAAATGTTATACATGTTAATAAAATAAACTTATTTATACATTAACCAATGCTTAACATGCAGACTAGACTGATCATGCCAATGGCAATTAAACAAAGTCACTTTCTTAATTGTTATAGGTTCAATACAAAAATTTTAGTGCTGTAGTTATTATAATGCATCTGCCCAACTATATCTATCCAGTATGTTATAGCAGCAGTTACATTTTTACAGGTGATTTTACTCTTACAGGGTGTAGTTTTTAACATTGGAGACAAACACCACAGGTGATATCGCCCATGGCAAACCATATCTTTGCTTTTGTTTTCTAACTTGTAGGTGACCATGCAAATCAAATTGCTGATTGGTTGCTATGAGCAATATCACTGGTGATATTAGTCTCCAATGTTAAAATGTGCTCCTTATGTTAAGTGAAGGTTCTTGATTACTAGACCTGGGTGAACTTTATACAACCTCCCACTCTCTTAAATCATAGGTTTTTTCCCTCATTTAAACAATGTCCATCCATACAAATAATTACTACAATATTTTATTTCTTGACAGGTTTGGCATTGGGTTTATTTATTAACAAACTGTTTGTCCTTTACACTAGACCTTTGATCTCTATCTACTTTGTTGTTCCCATTGTGGGATGTGTTTTATCAGGTTAAAGGGGAAGTATAAAGGGTGATGTTTGGTGAACATTAATAAATGTCACTTGTCCTGTTTATCTTAAACCAAGAATTGTTGTACCCTCAATGTATAAAAAAGGAAAAAAAACACCTTTCTTAGAGTCCCTAAAGCACCAAGGCAAAGTTGGCATCTGTGAACGCTCCTCAGCAAGGCTGAGATTCATTACCAGACTTTTCTGGCAATTTTCACAGTGTGATAAGCTGTTACAACAGAGTCAGGGAGCAGAGCTCATATCTCTGCTGTTTTGTGCTGCCACTTACCACAATGCTGGCTCCAATGCAAAGTGAGTCAGAACCCGCGGCTGAGATTGAGAATTCCTTGCCGCAGCTGTTTACAATTTGTGTAGCTCTTAATCTAATTTATAAGGCAGGTTAGCTGGCACACTCACAATCTGCTGTGAGCGCTCTGGATAAAAAGTGTATATTAAACCTACTCAAATCATGCTTAACCTGTCACATAGACAGTCAAGTGACAACATTTGTGGCAATACAAACACAGGCTAAATAAATCTTAACCTGAATGTCAACCCTGCATCAGGTATTGAACTGCTAGCATGCTCAGGCTTGGTTTTACTGCTGAATACTATTTAATTATGAATATTCAGCAGAGGACACTACTCTTTGTTGTAGATTTTATTTTGTATAGATGTTGAGATAAAACATTTTCAACATAAAATCTTTAAATAACTAATATTGTAGGCTCCAAAAAACATAAATTTGCAAGAAAAAAGGTTATATTGTCACTTGGAATGTCAAAATGGAGCCAGCGAGATCAACATTCAAGGAGAAACTGCTCTGCACACCTTTTCTGTGTATGCGACATTAAAAGCAATGTAAACCTTTCTAATAAATTGATGTAATGGATCAGACTGCTATTCTAAGCACTTTTGCTGTTTACATTATTTTGATATTTTTAATGGATTTTGTAACAACAGCTCCACTTGCTGGTCATTTTTACAACTGTGGTCCAGTGGCAGAATGCATCAGAAGATAAAAAGAGAATTGTTCTAATGTTGCCCTGATAAGACAATTATCAGAGAAAACAACATTAGAACAGTTCTCCTTGCTGCTGCCTCATCAGAGTTTGGAAACAAAATTAATTATATTTATAATTTTATAAAAATATTTATAATTTTTTTTAAAATAATGTGAATTGCTAAAGTATTTAAAATAGCTTAGAATGACTGCATGTCTACTGTCTCTGTGACAACCTTTTTATGGCAAGGCAGTCATGCCTTCATAAATAAGATCTAGTTTTTTTATTATGTAAACTCAGTGTAACATAGTTTAGAATCAATTACGCAGAGATAAAAACTCGTATATCTCTCTAAATTTGGTGCTCGATACAAACTACAAACAGTAGGATAAATAATGTACTAGCCCCCATATGTAATAAAATGCACTCAATTGACCTAGGTGCAGAAACCCATAGCAACCGATTAAATGTTTGTTTTTTATACATTGCGGATTGATTGCTATAAATTAGAGCACCTCGGCAAACATCAGTGTCTCTGTTTATATAACCCCATTAATATATAAAATGGGAATGCTCTAAAACTTTCATCAGTGACAGCAAAACATTTCATGCAGGAGGATGTTATAATAAGAGTTTGGCCTGCAACAACAAAGGATATTTGTGTGGATCTTAATCCCTTCTCCTATAGATTGTAAAATATTGTTTGCACCGCCCTCTTTACCTCTTATTTTGGTTATTTTGTATGTTTTCTTGTGTTCTCAATGTATAATGTAATTTTAATCATCATCATCTTCATCATCATATTGATGTCTTGAGGCGTTAGACAGCAATGTCCATGCACTGCACATTTTGTTTATGCAGACCACACCAGTCTTATGGAATGGATTCATTATTCTCTTTTTCTATTTTGGTTTATCAGGCATGGGTACCATAACACTATATTCTTTTGAATATCAATATTATAGGCAGGACCAGTTGTTAATTCATTAACAGGAATACCTAGAAATGGTAGGATCCCCACATTCAAAGAAAACAAACCATGCTTACTGCAGTGCAATATACATTTCAGTGCTGCTAAAAGAATTTCATTTCCATAACCACCTTCTACTGAAGGCACTGAATCGTACACTATGTTCCCTATTCTGAAATGTAGTTTTATATTTTTCCTTTGCTGGAATGACTGATTCCACTAAAGAATCGCACTTGTTATATTCCTCGCTGAAACGGAACTTATCAACAGGATGCCAGTGCTCCGAGCCTCCAGGTTCTATCCGTATCTTCCTTTGTCATCACACAGCAAAATTTCCACTGTGAATCACAACACTCCGAGTGCCTATACCTATAGCTCATTATATCTGCAATTGATAGAGCTCAAGGAATCAAAATAAATGGAGCAGCTACTTGTGAAAAAGATGGGTATTTTTTTTTTTTTTTAAAGTGTCAATTTTAGCTTTAAATAGAATTATGACCCATATATACATATATATAGACCCATATTTTATTATTTAATCCTCCCATTCTTTTATCTTCCCATGTCTATTTTTACACTGTAGCATACTAAGGGATTGTTTAGCAGTGTAGGTTTGTGTACATTATGACTATATATGTGTGTGTGTTTGTTTGAGTTATGCTTAAGATATACACCAGGAAAATTGTGGTCAGCCAGTTTAAGTACTTGACCTCTTATATGGCTTTAATTGACCTTTTGAGTCTTGCCATTCATTGATTCTGCACCTTCCCCCTTGAGGACCCAGTTCTACACTGTGGAAAAATACTATGTAGATAATCAGCTATTGCATAATTTAATCTGTGGGCAGCACAATACGATCCACTGTATGCAACAAAAGCAGTAACATCTTTTACTTTGCAGGTGTCTTACACTAATCTAAATACCTAGCACTTGGCTGCTGTTTGCATGCCATGTTCAGCTGCAAAAGACATTTTATGTCTAGACAAATTCCCAAAGGTAATCAATGAAAAAGATCCATCAGCTGTTGTCTGTGCCTTCCCTCAAATGAACAGACTGCGTTCTTTGCCATTTCACATAGTCTTGTCTGACCCCACCAGATTAAAAACAGTATAATTATGAACCTTTTTTTGCCAGTCCTTATTCTGGAAAAAAAATCAGGGAGCTACGGCACGTAGTAGATTGAAGGGGGAATTCTGTTTATAGTGTAAGAAGTGTAGTAATAAACTCTGTCAGAAAGCAGGAGTTGCCTAATTTTATTGTTCCATGTCTCTGTGCTCCTCAACATGTCTAAAACACAAACACCCATATGTAATAAAAGGCATCAAGTCTGCCTAGGAGCAGTAATCCATAACAACCAATAAGATGTTTGTTTTTAAACAGGTGACCAGTACATACTACCTGCTGATTGGTTGCAATGGGTTACTGCCCCCGGGCAAACTTAGTGCCTTTTATTAAATATGGGGGCTAGATTTCAAACAAATTCTTCCAAGTGCATGTAAAAACAATAGGGGTCATTTACAGCATTTGGGGATGCAAATACAGTTTGCACTCTGTCATGACTGGCAGCTGCACAGCGACAGCTACAGTCCCCAGGGAGAACAGACAGCAAGTTGGTTACAATAGCAAGATAAGCTAATGACACATTAGACATACAGAGCTACTAGTAGAAGCTACTTGTCAGGGCTACTAAAATAGACAATGCTGATCATTTACTGATAATAGTCTCTACGTGTGTTTTAACAGAGGCAGTTGCCAGTATTGTTCCTGGGGTTTAGTAGCCATGAAAAATTGCTGCTACTAGTAGCTCAATGTGTCTTCACCCTAATAAGTTGCTGCTTTATTAGGGTGAAGACACACGGAGCTACTAGTGGCAGCTATTTTTTCACGGCTACTAAATGCTAGAAAATCCCCTGCCAAAGACAATACTGGGAATTGCCTCTGCTAAAACACACGTAGAGACAATTATCAGTAAATGATCAGCATTGTCTATTTTAGGCGCCATGACAAGTAGCTGCTACTAGTAGCTCCGTGTGTCTTCGCCCTTAAACAGCTTTTTATTAGACTAATGTTCCACACAGAGATAGTCTGCTGGAATAGATCTCTGCTACAACAGGTGACAAAGGGAATTGGCGGTGGAAAGGCCTACACAAGACTTTGGAAATCTAAAGTAATGTGTAGGCCTTTCCACCACTCTTTGGTGCTGGTGGAAAGGCATTTTGGAGAGATTAGTCACCTGCAGTAGCAGGGATCTATTGAGGGTAAATCTCTCACATGGGACATCAGTCTTAGAAGGATACTTGTCATTTATGGTATGCAACAAAGTGTAACTCTGATAGTGTTGTCTCAGATAGGTATGTTTTGCAAGCATATTGGCTACAAATACTGAGATTTGCTCAGAACTGTGGGCAACGTGGTAAATTTATGAGTGTTCCCAAATTTGCTTATAGGACTGGTTGCCGATTTTTTCTGCCACTCCTTCTTATTCGGTTCTTAGGGACCCCAAAGTCTGGCTGAACCAATGGATTTGTGCACAACCACATACTAAAAATTCTCTAGGGCCTCCTCAAATTTCATAGACATAATACAATACATAAAATTGTTATTTCTAGAGTTATTAAGTTTGTACTGAAGCAGACAACCTGAAATGGAGCAGGAAAGTTGTGGTTAGCCAATAAAAGTAACTCAACTCTAATATGGCCTTTATTGGCCTTTAGGGTATTGCCATTCATTAATTCTTCCCCACCTTGTGGATGCAGTCCTGCAATATGGGAACCTATTAAGGATAATTTACAAACACAGCTCATGTTTCCATATAGTAGCTCTAAGTGTTGTTGTATCCATCCTGCGTCTTCTGCTGAGTAGTTGTCAGGAGGGGCTATTAGCAGTCCTTTACTCTTCTGCACCACATGAAAAATGGCAGTGCCCATTGCCACAATGTGGCATCTACTAAGTGACATCATCACTGCACAGCTACTCTGCTGCCAGCCCTGACATATGCCTGGAATTCAACTGAGAGACTCTTAACCCTTTGGATACTGCACATTGGACTAATCTGCATATCTGAGCTTAGCTTTCTCTTTGTTCCTGACTTCAACCTTGGTATGGGCTGCATAGGCCTTAACAATAGTGCGGCTATTGCCTCTGGGAAACTCTGGAACTATTTGCACCAACACGTTAATGCTAATTGTGGCAAATGCATCTGAGGATAATTGTGAGTAAAAAAAAAAAGGCTATTTGCGTTTGAAAATTTCAATTTGCACACTGCACTGCATTTGTAGATGATCATTTTAATGGCATAGGTTATATAGTAATGGGCTCTGTCAGAAAGCGGGCATTGCCTAATGTTTCATGGCTGTGTGCTCCATAATGTCTCTTGATTTCAAACACATTCAATCAAACCTATGCCACTTTCCCAAAACAATGTCTCAGTCTTAAAAACTATGATTTTATGCTGAGTTGTCATTGCTTCGTTTAACTATTTGGCAAAACTGGCAGCTGAACAGCACCAGCTAAAGTCACTTGGAAGAACAGACAGTTAATTCTTTATCTTATAAAGGAAATCTAAAGATAAATAAGTTGCTTCTGTATAAAACAGAATTTTATAACAAGAACACACTTGTCTATTGTTATGGAACAATGTATAAGTGTTTTAGCAATGCCTTTCAAGCAGGTATGTTTTATATTTATATTGGCTACAAATTTTCAGATATGTTAAGAACCCTGGGCATCAGGTTAAAAGTCTAAAAGTATCAAATACTACTACTTTATATCTGGGGCCTTGCTGAAGTATGAATACTGCATAGCTCTTTCTCCCATTGCATGGAACATCTTCCTGCTATAAATTGCTTCTTACTTTCACCGGCAGCTCTAAAGACAAGTCTTGTACTAAAAGTCGCCTTCCTGAAAAATAGGGCATTGAACTGCTCACCAGAGGAATATTCCCATCACTGGCACTCATGGTCTGTATGACCTAATTTTATACAAATATGCAGCAGCTATGAACAGTAGATCAAGAGAAAAAATTATTTCAAGAACCATTATGACAGGAAAGGTATTGTATATACCACCTGATAAAAAATGTGCAGACCCAGTTCCCAAGTTTTGAAGCACAGGAAGGAAATCATTAGTTCCCTTATTAAATCTGGAGCTTGTCTAATAAATAATTCAAATTGCTTTTAAAACTGCAGTTAGGGGATATGGTCATAAAAAAGGCCTGTTTTATAATTACAAGAGGCCTAAGGAATTGTATCCGTGGTGTTCTGTTTGATGGGACTTCAGCATATATATAATTTATAAAAAAAAGTTCTAGTAACCCATAGCAACCAGCCAAGTCCTCCAACTAATGGAAGGTACAGAGCACTGCAACAACAGGGCAGCTTCTCTCTTCAGAGTGTGACAATAGAGTGGATCTATGTAAACAGGTATGTAGCCTGCGTGCTTTTCTGAATCAATTTAGAATCTTTAACTCATTTTTAATAATTCAACTGAATTAACTCAAAGCTTCTCTGCTAAGCAGGAACTGACGAATGCAAGTAAGGTTTGTACACTGTGTATCTAGTCTTAATCCAGTAATTGTACTTTATCCCTGTTGTTCATTTCAAGGTATAAGCAGACAGGTTGTGGCTCTTATAGTGATTGCTATAGCAAACTAACAGTATCTACAAGCTTGTGGCACCCAGCTGACTATCTGACTTTATAGTTCCACAGATTTACAGTACAGTTAATATGTTATTGTTGGTTTTGTTTTATTCCTCTTTTCTTTGGCTTACCTACAGCATGTTTAGAGATGTTCTTGTGACTTTTTTTTTTTATAAATGAGCAGTGTTTCACCCCTTCTTCTTGGTGGTTTGATCCATGTATATTTCTTTTTCTAAACCAAAAAAGTGTAGTTTTTACCAAGTTTGCATATTTATGCACTTATACTTATGTAACCCTCCTATAGAACAGGATCACACTAGCAATCCAGCAGCCCTAAACCTCTTTGCATAGTTGAAAGATAATGGGGAACTGGGATTTACAGCAAGCACAGTGCCTCCACCTAGTGGGCTTTGAGTAGTACACCTCAGGGAAATTCCATACAGGTTTGCAGAAAAAATGATTAACTTTCTATAAATATAAATAACAGTATAAATAACAGTATTTACTATAACCAGAAATCCTGCCCTGGGGAACCGTGTGGTCTATCAACCCCTGGCATAGTCTCTCTAGGTGCCACAGTCACACACTCCACTCCGGATGGACAAAGCAGTTTTGTTCAGTTAGTCCCTGGCAAAATGTCCCTTCCCAAGAGCTCTATAGTACCCCAGGTAGTGATACCCAAAGTACCTCTTCTTTGGATCAGTGCACAATCAACACCTGTCCTCACACAGGGGACCACACACCATAGCCTTCCAATACCTTCTCTCAGATGGATCACTCACTGGGGATTCACATGGTGGTAAAGGCATACAACAGCAGCTGAGCAGAACTTTCTCTTAATATGGCTGGAGCTCAATGCTTCTACCAAGCAAAGCAAGCACAACCCTTTCACAAGTTAGATTACCAGGCAGCTCCTTTACTCTCCTTGCTGCCTCTCTCTCTCTGGATCTGGCTGGTTGCTGCAGCAGGGCTCCATTATAATCTCTGCTGGCACACCCCATGGTTTTTTCTCCTTCTCTTTTCCCAGGGGTACACTGGGGCTTCCAGCCAATCAGATTGCTCTCCAGCTTGTAACCGGGCTGTATGATGTCACAAACAGAAACACAAGGGAAAATGCTCTTTGACCCACTACACTTATTACCAATAACATCCAAACTGGAATCAAATTAGAGCAGGATCAGGATAAAATTGTCCATCATGAAGTTTATATACAAACAAAAGAACCTTAAAGGGAAACTATACCTTCATAGTGCATACTTAACCAAAAATAATTTATGTCATAATTAGTAACCTATTAAAAATCTTACCAAATAGGCATATATATATATCAGTAAGTATTGCCCTTATGTTATGTGATGCTCTGTGGTCCCTAAAAAATCAACTGACAGGAAATAATGCATTCTCTAACTGTATCATGATGAAGAATGGGAGTAAGAGACAGAGCTCTGTCAAGTTATTGGCTGATGTAGTCTAATATTTATGTTTGCCCTGGGTCTGCACAAAGCCTGGGGGACAACCTTTAGTACTAGGCTATTTTTCAATTTACGATTACCCAAAACCTAGTAGAAAATACATTTTTTATGAAAATACTTTTTTATATGGGTTGTTTTATGCAATATATTTTTATAGAGTCTGCAGTGTACAGGGGTATATTTTTCAGTTAACATTAACCTATAGTATGATGGATACAATGGTATTTTTAGACAATTTAAAATTGGCCTTAATTTTTGTTTCATTTTTGCATTTTTTGTTCTGTAGCTTTCCATTTTGGAGTTAAAACTATAGGGTCCAAGTTACAGTAGCAACCAGATGACAGACTGCAAGACGAACAAAATAAGTCCTGAATTGAAAGATAAATCAAAATTAATATTAACAATTAAACCATAGACTCAGAAATGTTTGTTGGTTTTTCGGCATTGCTGACCCAACAACCAAGCAGACTGAAGTAAAAAGCAAATCATAGAAATAGAAGACCAACTGCAAATTGTTGTTAAACTTCTGTTTTTAGGACATTTATACTAATATATATATATATATATATATATATATATATATATATATATATATATATAAGCTTTATGTTCCTCATCCTTCTGATTCCATTGCTATATACATTTCTCAGTATCTGGCACACAAGATGTTTGATGTGGTTGCTTTTGTCTTCCTTTTGTTCCGTTTCATTTGTGCATTAGCAGTACTATCGCATCTCTTACCACAGCACACAGAAAAAAGATTATAAAATTTGTTGACAGTAATAGTTTATCAGTCACATCAAAAAAAAGATGCTTTGTATTAATTAGAGGATAAGAGATCTATATCTTTGTAATTACTTTTGCCTAGAACTGTTCGTATGTGATCTGAACTTTAAGACGTGTGGCTGATATCTGATACCGTAATGCAGCATTAAAGTTTTATCAAGTTTTCTTAATAAATGCTTCCAGGTCAGTGCAATATGTGCAATGGTCCAATTATCGACCAGTATAAATGGTACACTCTTGTTTTTCCAGACTGGTGTAGCATTATGGTTCCTTATATTCCTATACAGTTGGATACCTGGGTTTCATTTATTAAGATCCATGTTTTCTCACAGGAATTTCTCTATAGTTTTGGCAGATGGCTGCACAATAAAGTTATCAACGCTGGGCCAGATTAAAGATGGGTCAGTTGCATCTAAGCTTGCCACCTTTGCCAGAGGCTAAACCCGAACAAAGGGGGCAGGGCAGTGATATTGGACATGGGCATGATGACCAGATGATCAGAAGTGGGCACAATGATGTCAGAAGGATTATGAAACCGAAGTGTGGTTAATGCATCATTTGATGCATTTGGCTGAATTTCTGTCCAGTTTTCGTAGTGTTTTAAACTGGAGAGAAAGCCCTTTGAAAAACTGGGATGTCCAGTACAAAACCACATGAGTGGCAGCTGTATCTTTATCTATATTCTGCCTGATGAATAAATAAAATGCTTTAATTAATGGTATTGGATCTATTAAACAGAAATCATCTGTAACACTATTTTGGCTTAGATTAGGCAAACCCAGGCTAATAGAGTAGTGTAGAGCATGTGTTACATGCGACCCTTAATTCTTAGGCGGGGCCTCCGCTATGTGGGAGAAATGAATAGGAGCTGAGGGTGTAGTTGAACTACACTTGCTGAGGTTGTGTGGTGCGGATAGTATAAATGAACGCCAGCAGGCCCGGATTTGTGGAGAGGCCACAAAGGCCCGGGCCTAGGGCGGCAGAGTTTAGGGGCAGCATGCCGCCCCGCCGCAAAAAAAGTTTAAATTTGGCTCCCATACGGAGCAGTCGGGAGAGGGCGCGTTCGCGCATGCGCACTGGGGGGCGCATGTTTGCGCATGCGCACGGGGGGACACCCACAGGGGCGGCCTCGGGGCGCCCAGGAGAGAAATCCGGCCCTGGACGCCAGAGAGGTTCTTATGGTGAAACAATAATAAAGATTTATTTTCCCATACAAAGTAGTGGTGAAATCAGGGAAATCTTATACTCACAAGCACAAGCAGTATGATGGCACAATTGAAATGCGCTCTGACGCAGAAGAGAGGGTATGCACCTTTTTATCCCACCTCTTGGTAGAGTCTGGGCCGGGATACACACCTTTCAACCAGTGCCCGTTTGGAGGTAGTCCAAGTAGTAGGGACTCCTTCAGGTGGGTCCTCCGGGTGAGTAGGATCAGGGGTTATCCTGCCTTTCTAGCTAGAGCTGACTATGCTCACTTTCCTAGAAAGTGCTTTTAAATAATCTGTTGTGCTTGCTTGTCCTCATTCACGGGGCCCTGTCCCCGACTTTCACTAGAGGTATAGTGTCCTCTAGGGCACAATAGCTTCTGGGGCCTACAGTCTGCTCCCAGGCTCAGATGGAGCTCTGCTCGGGACACAGCATGCAGCCAAAAGAGGAAGCCACTCCTCCTTGCTAGATACTATATCTGCAAGGGGAGTGGTCAACGGTTTAAACCTATAAGGGATACAGTTACATAACTGAACCTGAGTAGAAGGACTTTGCCCAATAACAATTAAGGTGTGAAGAGGTAGGGTATAAAGCCATAGGGAGCTTAACCCTATGGGTTCCTACACATCTATCAAGAAAGCTTTGAAATACAGAAATGCTGTATTTTAAGTTTTAAAAAATTCCAATCAATTGATTTGCTTTTTTTTGTTTTTGTGATAATAAGAAGTTAACTGTACTTGAAAACTAAGCCATGTTGTGGTGAGTATCTTAATATTTCACAACTCTGAAAACTGAACAGGCAGGTGAGACCCAAACAGACCTTAGAAAAAACGAACTATTCGGGTCAAAACCAAATAGGTGGCAACCCAAGTTGCATCTACTACTTTAGGGATGGAATAGTTATTTCTGCACGGGGTGATACATAATTACAAGTAACTGGCAAAGTGATCGAAGAACCAACATCTTAGCTAACAAATTAAAATACAGAAGGGTTTTAGAAGGACAGTACTTGATAGCTCTGGTAGATAAATGCTAGAATGATTTTGACTTGCTTGCAGGATTTGCGTTGCATGTTGAACAAATGTACCTAAATCACAAGATAGGAATATGCAATTTTACTCACAGCTGCTGCTAGCTTTTTGTGACTTGCCAGGACACACTGTTCTCCATCATCAGCTAGCAAAGCAATTTATCAATATAGCTTGACAAACACATCTTACCTACCATCTCTCTCGCAAACTCACAAAGAAATGTTATCCTTATATAATGGTAGCTAGATTATTGTGCAATTACACTTGTTTAGTGTCTACATAATTAATTTGGAATAGTCTTGTGTTGAGTCTTGTGTTGGTGGGTAGTAAATGAGGTTTATATCACTGGTTCTTCTGGTAGTTCTACTACACGACTAAATGTTCTGAGCAATGGACATATTTACATTGGATGTTCACTATAGTGGCTCTGGATAATATCCCAATATAAACTAAGCAGTCGAAGTGAAGGTTCCACTATGGTTCCTCTTTCTTTCTAAATCTTAATGTAGGTTGTATTATCATTTTGTTACATTGTATTTTTATCATGCATGAAAACAGGTAGCACAATTATCAACAATTAAATCACAGTTCACAGTCAAGATACCTGGTAGACTGACAATAAAGAAGAGAATACAATAGAATGTCTACAGTTAACAATGGTGGCATGGATTGCTTAAAATATAAAGGTGGCCATACACGTGGTGATCTGACAATGTTTCGTGCGACCATCGGTCGCACGAAACATCGTCAGATGTGCCACACACCATTCAGGGCTGAATCGGCAGGTAAGGAGGTAGAAACAATAGGATTTCTACCTCCTTCTGCCGATTTAGCTCTGAAGGGAGATTTTGATCAGGCGCCTTCTATGGCGCCCGATCAAAATTTTCCAACTGGTCCGATCGGCGAGTCGGCCGATATCAGCAGGTTCCTGCGATATCGGTCGACTCGCCGACATACCATACACACTCCGAATATCGTACGAAACGAGGTTTCGTACGATATTATCGGTGCGTGTATGGCCACCTTTAGTGTAGGATTTTTTACAGCAGATCCAAGGGGTGCAACTTAAACACCCAGTACTGGATGGCACAATAATCAGGTTGGGACCTAGGGAGTGTAATTTCTTTCTGTTTGGTTATGACCTCTTAGAGAATGTTTCTAACTAATGGACAATTTTAAGAAGGGGGGGTTGTACTTTCAGACCTATCTGACTGCTGAACACATCACTCATAACACATCAGCCTTTTTTGCCCTTTGCACACTGCTTGATGCTCTTGTAGAATGGCTGAAGGCCTCTGCCAGGAATACAGCAATGGTATGGTGCAGTTTTAGTAGAAGAAGTATTTAGCAAAGTAAACAGAAATAGGCTGTAAATATGCTTAAAAAAAGGCTCAATGACTTAAAAAAACAAATACTCAATGTGTAAGCAAACATATAT
The DNA here is from genome assembly GCF_000004195.4 of Xenopus tropicalis. Lineage (NCBI taxonomy): Eukaryota > Metazoa > Chordata > Amphibia > Anura > Pipidae > Xenopus > Xenopus tropicalis. The sequence continues at coordinate 59,650,263 of NC_030678.2, read as the reverse complement.
GGTCTTATCCTCATATTGAAAGAGTGAGAGTGCTTCCCTGAATTAATTAATAAATGCTATGTAATTACTTTTATCATGCAACAACCACCAATTCATTGCTCCAATTTGAATTAAAAATCTTAAGACACACCAAGATGTTCAGTGACAGCTACCAAATATCTCATGAATATACACGAGGCCCTTCCAATTAGGCTGCCTTGAAATCAGGCTCATTCGTAAGTAATCTAAACCGAAAAGGTAAAGGCGTCAGAATCAGAGAGAAGTCAAACTAACCCATTTAGCTGACCCCGAAGGGGCAGGAGAAAATATAGGTCTCAAGCAGCCTGCAACTAAAAATAGCCCATGAATAATTACAACCCTTTAGAATGGATCAGCCATCCACCTCTAGAGCAGGACAGACTGTCAGAATGTTTTATGAAATGAAGTGGGCTTTTAATATGATGGAGTGCAATACAGAGCTTGAAGCTCACAAGTGGTATTGCTGATTTCTCACTAAACTGGGACGTGGAATTTACAATTCTAACTTCTTTAATATTAGCAAAATAACAGGCAGAGCTGCACACATTATAAGTGACAGATTCAATTTGTCCTTGTCCTCATTTTGTATCATTTTTTTTGGGAGGGGTGTACAGGAGGGAGTGATGTTAACATATATTTGAGATGGATGGATTTTATGGAAAGGTTTTATTTAGTACATTGTTTTTCCATCATTTTGTATTAACTGCAAATAGGTGTTATAGTTCAATCCCTCTCAATATTCTGGACATGTAGTTAAAGAGATACTGACACCAGAAATTAAACCTTTTTTTTTTACATCTATCATAACAAGGTCTTTACATGACCTTCATTTTTGCCATAAAAGTATTTACCCAATGCTTTTATATTACCTGTCTGATCCCCCATGTTCTCCTATAAGGGGGCTGCCATATTTGTCCAGCAGGAGGCCGTTAGCATTAGAAGCTATAACTGACAGGCTGAGAAGGGACAGTCAGGTTGGCAAAACAGTCAGGTTTAGGAACTTTAAGTAACAATTATTTATAAAAGCAAATCTCTCAGTGAAAATCAATCAACATGACCTATAGGCAACTTTTTATGTACATTCATATTTTGAGGAGTCATTTTTTAGTGTCAGTATCACTTTAATTAGTAAAGCATACCGGTAGCTGTAGTCTAAGACATTTGTGACCCCATGGGTGAGCAACCCAAGTCTAATATCCCATGTTATCTCTTTCTGTATATTTGCAACTGTGTAGTATTATTGTAAGCATTTATCTAGCCAAGGCTAAAGGAAAGCCCTTTTTCTGTCCATGCTCTGGATTGATGGTTACATTGGTCTATGGGGAATACATCAAGGTAATTGTTGTGTAGCATTATCAGAAACCACTGTACATTTAAGATACAATAGTTACAATCTAGCACATTTGTGGAATTGCAGATGTTTGTTCAAGAAATGATGAGGAAAAAATGGTGATTCTAAAACTCGTTAAAGTAAAATCACCCCTAAAATAAAATACATGCCACTTTCACCATTCTCATGCAGGCAGTCTATAAATCTACTTCTTTAGGTTAGGGGATGCAACAAATTCAAAAAAAGAATTGGGAGAGCATCCTTCCTTCTGCACATCCTTAATCACCACAATGCTTTTTATTTTGATTCAGTGTGTAGATGTATATATTTGTCCCTTTGTTGCAAGAGAATTCAGGTTAAGGTCACATAAAGCGCAGAAGTAGGACTGTATAACATTTGCCTTGGACAGATAATAATAGAGAGCTAAAAGGTTGCATCCAACTGGAGTCTGTATTTGAAGGAATTAGTAGTGTTAGACTTTTGTGGCACACACAATAGAGGAAAATATGTCCAAACTATTCTGGGACATGCTTTTAAACCTAATCAACACAAAAATAGAGAGGTTCACTGAGAGATCCTTCTTATTATGGAAAAAACTGCAGTGTAAAAATTGGAAAAAGACAATTAAAAATAGGGCTGTGGTTTAACAGTTCTCATTGGTCAAGCATGATCAGCTTCTTCATGATATATTTAAACATTTTTTTAGCCTACACTAATAGATGCTAAATTGGTATGTATACCTAAAATAAGGATACAAACCTTTTTAACATTTGCAACTGTGACACTTTAATGTTTTGCATCTATTTATGGGCAAGGGTTAGTACTAAGATATAAAACCGTGCATAAGGACCACACTAGAAAGCAGAAAGGATATCTACCTTGTCTTCCCTTACTGAAATGATGCTAGGTCCCTGGACTCTGCGGGGAGGAAAAAGGGTTGACAGCTAAATCTGAATACGAAATGAATGGAGACTTATGTGGTAAAAGGACCCAGAAGCCCAAGGAATCTTTTTAAAATGTATGAAGCATATAGGACCATTGTGTGCTTGGAAATAGCCCAGAAACATACTTTTGATTACACAGAAACCCTATTTTTTAGATAGTTTTGGATCCTAGGACTGGTGAGCCCATTCCATTTTATGTTAATACCATCCCTTTTAACCTTTCATGCATATGTCACACATAAAAGTACAAATTAACACTCAAATACACATTACTGTGGAACACAGAGGAAAAACATGCTACACTGACATATATTCATTTATACAACAGTAGAACATTACAACTGCTCCCTCCACCAAACCTCCTGGGCTGTGATGGGAGGGAATTGGCTGACAGCTGAATTCTAAATGTAGTGGGAATTAGTGGATGGGGGATAGGATAGATGCCAGGAGTGATGAATGTAGACTTATTTGGAAAACCATATACTGTTTAGTAATTGGAAAAACGGACCCAGAGGACCAATGTATCTTTTTTGAAATGAATAAAACATACAAGGGGAACATGCTCATGACAAAATTCACAACTGAGAAACAATATTTTTATTTATTTTCTATTTTTTTAAGGATGGTTTTGATCTTTGAACTGTCGGGCCCTTAATTCCATTTTATGCTAATCCCACCCCTTTGAACAAGGCATGGGCAAACTTTAACTGTAAACATTGCTTTCTTTGCGACAGTTATATAGTATGGGATGGTAGGCTGAATATTATTAGTACATAAAGCACATAAAGATAAAGTACAGTATAAGGCAATGCTTTGATTATTATCAGTAAAACCCCAGAGATTATATTATATATTATATAGTAGATAAAGATAATCAGCTATGTGCTACTTGTAAAACACATGAATTTTCTGCAGAACTTAGTTACATTGTTTATCACCATTGTGCAACCACAATGCAAAAGGTTCAATCTCTCACCCACATGATATCGCCCCCCCCCCCCTCATAAAAAGAAGGAATGCACTTTCAGTAGTGAATACTGATTCACATGGCAGTGTAAAGTAGCACAATCCATTCCATCTGTGCCCAAAATGTCTAGGGTCACAACAGGTAACAGTCTGGCAAAGATTCCTGAACCCCTAATCTTTAAAATCTAAGAAGTTGAGAAGCAAATCCCTGTCTAGGAAATCAAATAAAATAAAAAGAAAGTGCACACAGAGTATTATATTTGTGTAGAAAAGCAGATTGTAATAAAAATGATATCAGCTAGGAATGCAATGACCACCCCAATGAACCAGGCTGCAATTCTGCTGAATGAGATGATCCAGGAGAAAGGAACACATCCTGGTCAATGTAATAAATTCCATTAATGGAAAAAGAACAGTATGTGCAATGTGAAATGATTATTTTTATGCGCAAACTATTTTCCCTTCCATCTATTTAATATAGATTTTGCAAACCTGTAGTGCCTCATTTACCAGTGGGAAAAAGATTGCAGACATAAGTTTTTACAAATCCTCTCTTTTTCTTTGACCATTTTTTTAAGATTTAAATTTTACGTTTCTTAGTAAGCTCAGAAAGACCTAGTAAAACACCGAATGCAACTGAAAAGAAGTCAATATTTCCGTGTTCTATTTGAGAAAAAAGTGAACTGAAAAAGTGTGCTAAGAGCAATTACAACAATTACAATTCACAGTGTAAATAATTCATATTTATTGAAGAATGTTATATTGAATGCAGATATGTGTTCTTGTTTGTGATTTTTTTTTTTAACCGTTTATAACTTATTACACTACTCCAAGTCAGTTTACCAAACTGTTTTATATTTGCAAAACAATAAGTAAATCACAGTTACACTTGCAGATGCATACAGCTTGCCAATTCGATAATCACATGTACATGCACACAAACAATGCCTCTGCAGATGTGTATATAATGGGTAGGAGACAGAATAGTACCTGGTGGGATATAGTGATTTTTCAGGCTTAGTAACAAGATAGATTCTATCAGTCATTTGCTTTGCAAAGAGCTGCCTGCAGATTCTGTAGCACAAGTCATGGTGCCTCTATGCTGTTTTATCTGAGAACAGAGAGAATAATAAAGTAGCTGTGGAGAGAAAAATAGCTTGTTTTCAAGGTCATATGAGCCCATGTTTATAGTTAGACATAATATTGCCCATTTCTGTGGTTTTCAGTGGATTTCAGGGTAACATGGTATTTTGGTCCAGTGCTGCCCCTTTCACCTGTGGCCCTATGCAAGTTACCCCTCTTACCCCTCGCCTCTTCTGTCAGATTTCTTAAGAAAATATCTGGCAGCAATGGGAGAGTTTCTTCCCTTTTGTTTTATTTACCAAAAAAGCAACCTCCCCCAAAGCTGCCAGCTTTGATATAGCCTAAATATAATGTCTTATCATATAGAAAGTGCTTTCAATGCTCCATCTAAAGTATATTAAGGGTAGGCTCATAATTCATCTTTTTTTGTGTCTTCTGAAAACTTAAGGTGGCCATACACCTTCAGATCCGCTTGCTTGGCGATGTCGCCAAGCGAGTGGATCTTCTCCCCTACACGGGCTGATTAGCTGCCAAATCGGTCTAGGGGACCGATATCGGCAGCTAGAATCCGCCTGTGTATGGCCACCATTAGTCTAGCACTGGAACTTAGTGCTCATTTACAAATCTAAGGCAAAAACTATGTTCAGCTTTGTGCACACAAACACTGTTCACAAAGACTGTGGAGACTTATTCCCTCCCTACCAAAATTGTCCCCCTTGAATGTAACGCCTAGTCAAGAAAAACATAATGACACCATAGCTTTTGTGGGTGGAGTTCGGCCACAGCTTTATTACAGAAATCCAACATCAGAGAAAATAGTCCTTGCCATGTATTACAAACTTTACCAAACATCGCAACAACATTTTTTATAACTGTTTATAACGAATGCCGGCTACTGCAAACGCAGTGGGCATGTGAAAACCATCAAACACCACCAGAGATTAAATGGCCAAGGACTATCCCCCGCCATTTGCTGTGACAAACCGAAATGTAAAGTATATATATAAGACTTTGAAAAACTTTTTTTTTTTTTTTTTTTGCATAAAGAGAGCCTGCAAAGAAAATATATAAAACATGCAATTGGGAGAACTTACCGCCCTATGGGTACTGGCTATTTGCTCCTTAACAGGGAGGGGGGAGGGAGATGCTGCTCCGTGCCTGCTGAGTGACACTGCAGAGAAGAGCTGACAGGCAAAAAAGGGGAGGGGGTGAGTATAGCTGCTTTTTCTTCCCTCCCAAAGCTAAGCTCTTTAACTCCTTGCTTGCTGGAGGGAATTAAGTACAGACCGGCTCCCCAGTCCCTCAGCGCTTTCTTTAGGCATTTCAGCGCCCTCCAGGTGCCTGATATGGTGTGCCTAGTGCCATTGTTCTGGTTGAGTTGCTTTAATGAGTCAGTGCAAATTACTGGGCCTATAGATGCAAGGAAGCACTGGAATTAAATGGTACCTATAACCTATTGTTTTGTGATTTGTGCCCTTTAATTCCAGTGTGCTCTGTTCAAATGCAAAACCATGTGTTTTCACAGTTTAAACAGAATATTGCTTTTTCACTCTCTGGCATTGGGTGAGTCGACTCTGCATCACTAGGAAAAGTGCTTGTTTTAGTGACCTTCCTTATTCTGTTCACTAGTGATCAGTAAAAAGACAATCTTCCTGCTGGTTGCAGCATGTTGCGACCAAACATACTGCATTCTAGGTCTGCAGGGCTGTGAGAAAGAATGGTGGTGGTCGTTTGGTGCTACATTTAGTATGCACTCCCGTAATAAGCATGTATCTTCAAAGTGACAGCAATCTGCAAGCCTGTGTGAATGGATATGCCTACAAGCATTTGAAAGCACTTATATGTGTATCATTATTTGGTGTTCATATTCAGTCACAATGGATTTCAAGCTGCTGCCAGTTTCACAGATGAAAGCCTTTGGGGGACATGCTCGTGCATACATGCCTGTTCTATTTCATTTTCAGCAACATCCAATTGCCCAGCATCCCAGTATTCCTGGAATCTGATTAAAAAAAAAAAACCTTTCTAGAAGCTAGGGAAATATAAATGATAAGGTTTTTTTGAACAGCGAATATGGTCTCTGGGACCCTGTAACCTTTAGCTACCATACTGCAGATACTGTAGGTTTTAATGGTGTAGTGAAGAATGAAAGCAAACATCTGATTGGTTGCAATAGGGTATGTATCCGTCAGAACTTGCTGGTTTATAGAAATCAGTTGCTTGCATATTCTTTTTTTACTGTGAGCATTTGGAAAGGAGCAATATACAGTACAGGTTTTTATATAATATATGTGTAAAGTATACATCTAGATTTATCAATGATTTACAATAAATTATGATGAAAATGTCCTTGGGAAAACTGTACGAGGAAATCCAGCCTTTTGCATCCTTCCCCTTTGGCTGTTGGGAATGCTTAGTAGTGTAGTTCACTGTAGTTCAGAAACTGCTGGGGGGCATATATGACATCTTTGTTGTCATTTTTGTATTGCCAGTGCACCACAAATGGCAATGAGGTAATGGCATGGTGTTATTTAGTAACTTTATCTTGTTTAAATTAATAATATTGTATATCTTGAGCAATTTGTCTTGAGCAAAAAGTCGCCTACTGTTTTCACTGTTTATTTTGTGGTGTTCTAACTGGAATACAGGAACTGCTTCTCTGGGAGAGAGAACAAAACGTGTAGATGAAGAGTAAGTGGGCTGTGGGTGTGCAGGGGGCATGCGCTGATGTCAAGAGAAAGCAGGATGGGTGCAGCAGCAGTCTGGGAGTCGAGCACGTACATCTTCTCATTGTAATGTGAGCTTTCTAAATAAAGGGCTGCTTCTATTGTTTTTCTGTTTGCTGTTAGCAAACACCCTCAGGCTGAGCTTCTATTTAACAGGTGTATAAACAGAGGTTCCACACTAATGTTTGAAATTGCCATTTTAAGGGAACTGACCTCTTTGAGATAAGTTTGATAAAGGTGGACACTCCTCAAATGTTGCAAGCTAAAAATAATTTGGATGGTGGAAATATATATATATATATATATATACAGGTGGCCGGGAAGCTGAGTGAAGACACTACACGGTTAATTTACTCATGGTGGCATAATGGTATATGAAATGCAGCATTTTTTCCCAGATTTCCAACATAATTGCATTCAGTATAAAGTATTTTAGATATTACGTTGGCAAACCATGGACTTAGTTGTGGAGGCTCACTTAAATTGTGTGCATAAATACAATGTGCAAAGAGATGCCTTGCAGTTTAACTTTAAAGTACAGCACTCCCTTGTGCTTCTATATGCCGCACTTTGTAGCTAAAATGTCATTCTGAGTTTGGGCACAGCTGATTCATATTTTTTTTTAATGCCCCTAACAGTTGTAAGCAGGTGAAATGAGAGTTAACTGCAGAATGTATATCGTTATGTTAGGTTTATTCACTAGATGGCACCAACCACCAGGGTTGGCCTATAGGGAGAATACCCTTTGGGGGCCTATTTAAAGAATGAAACATTAGAAACTTCAGATTGTGTGTACAGTACAGTGTTGTGTTATATACCAAATGTGTGTTCTGCAAACGACATAATAAATAACCACATTTTATGCACATGTGTTGTTTTATGCCAGGGTTCCTAGTCCCATCTTTTACTACCATGATAGGTTCACAGGTTTTCCCAATCATCAGACAAGGACCTGAGATACCCGATGTAATGCCACTTTTAAAGAAATAAGTTACATGTGTTTAACAGAATAACAATAGAAGTGTGGGTTACAAATGACCCATCCAGTAACACATGGATCTGCAGTTCTTATGTAGTGTAGCTGTGCACCTGTATTATTAATTTCATATTAAAACTGATTTTTTTTTAGATATTCCCCTTAAACACAGAGTATATTGTTGTAGTAAGGCTGCTCAAAGGTAGTGGAGATGCAATGGACAGCATCCAATATACTGTATAAGATAAATATTCTGCCAAATAGTAAAATTAGTAACCCTATAACCTGCATTGCCGAGCATACAGCAAGGAGACTGTAACAACCAGAAACTGCTACAAAATGGAGCAAAAAAAAAAAAAGTGCTGGTCTTGCTCTGTTGTAAGAAGGGCTACAGGCCAAGGGCTAGGCAATAATAATAAGCATTTTCAGCGTTATTTTTCTTTCTCTATCAAAGGCTCCCACATCAACAGAAAGCCCACATTGCCACTATGATTATTAATAGCATTATCTAAACCAAAGGGTATGACTGCAAGTTATTTGTGCATTTCAAGGGGTGCACAGGTCAAGTATAGTACAAGAAAGCTAATTATTGTTAGGATGAGCTGCTTCAAAAGAATGTCAAACATTGTTAGTGATGCATTGTGTAATATAAATGTTTCCCACATGATACTATTTGTTATACTAGAATCCAAGTGTTTTGAAAACAGTTGAACTGAAACACAATGCCTCCCCCTAGTGGTGTAAAAATCATAAACCTATATTTAGCCTACATATTTACAAACATCCCCAGTCTATAATATTTTATTAATATTATTTAATATTTCTAATATTTCTACAAACCCCTTGGAAAAGTCACTTAGATTTGAATCCATGTTAGGCAGACACACAGTTAATGCATGCAATTTTCTAATTGAAAGAGAAGATTAATGGCAAGCCTAGTTATTGAAAGTTTAACATAGCTTTGCGTAACATGATAAGGTTGCCTTTTTATCTTTGCAGCCAGCAAAAATAATACTTAATGCCATTATTATTATTAATAGAGTAAAAAGGAAAGGGAGATAAAAGGCCAGTATTTTCTTCCACAAATGGTATCATTCTTAACACACACCAACTTTATACTAAGTACCTGTAAAGGTACTACTTGCTGCAAAGCAGTTATCTTTAAGTTGCAGTCATTCAGGCATCTGACTTGGTATCAAGTAGATGCTGACCTTTATAACATTTACTGCAGTGGTTATGTTACCGAATGGAATGTCATGTGCATCAAAATGTACCAGAGGCACGGATGATTCTGTGAAAAATATGGATGATGGATTCATTATGGGGAAATAATATCTAGAAACACCATATAGAGAAGGCAGGATCATTTATAGTTCAGTATGTAAATGTGTTCCTAACATGAAAGCAAAGAGCAGAGTAACTTTCGTGTCTGAAGAAGCCAATAATTGCTTGCATTTTCCAAGAATTGTAAGTTACATGCTGACAGATGGGCACTTTTCCCCTATTTTCCACGGGCAAATTTCTCCGACTTGTCATTATTTCTCTCTAAATTGTGTGATATTTTCAATCATTGCTGCTATTTTTTTCCATGAGTGTTGAGGAAGAAATAAATATACTTTTATATAAAGCTCTAAGCTACATGCATCATGACTATTTTTAACATGCAAGTCTCATGTGGCCTGTCATTTTTATAGCACAGAACAACAAAATGTTAAAAATCTTCTTGAAGTGTACTGTAAGCTTGGTTCAAAGTGTTTTTTGTGACAAGTCAAAATTGGTGGCAGGCTGCAAGAATAGAATACAGATGAAATGACAACCCTGTATACTTATTATATCTGTTTACAGAAGGAAGTGGCCGTAATTGCATGTATCTAAAACCAACCAGCAGGAGTAAGAAGTAAAGTACTATATTTTAAGAATGCTAAACAGTGCAAATATGGAGATAAACTAAATATTTGGTTATTGCAAGGTAGATAATAAGATCAGTGCACAGATAAACCCCCAGCAGAACAAGCATCTGCTTGTTTCTGCATTGGTAATCTAATTATCTACCATGCAAGAACCAAACATGTAGTTTTAATTTCTCTGATTGCGGTTTATCTAAAAAAAATGTAAACACTGTGATTAATACAATGACAAAAGGTATGTTCAGCACAAGTCCTAATCATTGCACTCATGTTAAACATGGGATATACAGTACTGTCCCTTTAAAGAGTGGATTATATAAGTATACATATATATGATGGTAGACTGGTGGCGTTAGGGTGGCAGACCAGTGACATTGTGGGAAGGGCTCTGGTTTTTGTTTGGTTTTACAACCCTGGAACCCAGACAGGATGTTTTAAAGTAGGGTGGCCGTTTAAAAAATGGACTGTCCAGTTCAAAACCAGACAGGTGGCAACCCTACCTGCAGCACGATGCTACTATTATTACTATACCTACACTTAAACACTATTATTGCTGCAAAAGGTTGCTGTATACAATAAATGGAGGTAAACAGCATATGTTAATATTTAAAAAATTATACGTGACTGCATTTCAGTCCTTTGAATTTATTGTTGAAATAGTTATCCAGTAAAATGAGAGAATTGGTCAGCTATATGAGTACTTTTGTAAAGCACAGTATATTCATATGTATATTAGGAAGGGATGTTCTCTGCTGCTGCATTAAATTACTATTTATTGCTTATATGGAGAAAGTTATCTGGTATATTAGCTTTTATCTATGATCAAAAGAGACTTGTTACAGCCCCTGTGCTCATTTCTTATTGTATTAGGATTGACACTTTAATAAATTTCTGTGACTAGTGTAATAACAAAACACAAAACAAAAATATGATAGCAGCTAATTCACCGAATGAAAGAAAACTGTATAAGCGAAGCATTCTGTAGCAAGTGGATTGCCGTATATATTAAAATTGTAATGGAATAAACTCAATATGTGGTCTGAATACACTGAGAAAAGGATAAGAGAGACCAAGAAGGAGAAATAGGAAAATAGGAAGGCAGACTAAAGGAAGCTTTAACAGAAAGGATACAAAATGATAAATAAGAATACCACAATGTATGATCCAGAACTAGAAGAATATGCCACTGTGTTCCTGCATCATTATTCAAGCAGAATAAAAAAAGAAAAATGTTCATTTGTCTTGTTTTATAATGTTGCTCCTGTTCTGAATATAATATAGTGAGATAATGGTAAATGCAGTAATGTTGAGTTTGTAGCAAACAGTAGTATAATCATAAGTTGTTAGACCCCACATTATCTTCTTAGGGACCCCAAACCTTGAGGAGGATTTTGTTAAGGATATTCTGAATTTGCACAACTGTCAAGACCCCCAAAACCCCCATACAATGCGCTCATATTCAGAACGTATGTTGATCATTCCGACTGTCTGTATGATCAAGTCATAAATATAACCCAAAAGGTAAACTTCTGTTTGCAAAATAAAATCTAAAAGGCATATTTGTAAAAAAAAAAAAATGTGTAATAAAATAATCATAATACTAATTTTATGTTTGTTTCTTGTCTAGTAACTCATAGTAGGAAATCAGCAGACAGCATTTGCAGATAAGCTGCTTGAAGAGGCACATCTGATTGGTTGCTATGATTTACTGGATGTGGGCATCCTGTAGACCAGTGGTCCCCAATCAATGTCTCAGAAGCAACATGTTGCTCACCAAACCCTTGGATGTTGCTCCTAGTGACCCCAAATAAGGTGCTTATTTTTGTATTTCTGGCTTAGAGTCAAGTTCTGGTTGCATAAAACCAGGTGTACTGCCAAACAGATCCTCCTGTAGGCTGTCAGAACGGACACATGGGGGCTACCAAATAATCAATCATGGCCCTTATTTTGAACCCCCAGGTACATTTTTTATGCTTGTGTTGCTCCCAAACTCTTTTTACATTGGACTGTGGCTCACAGTAAAAAAATTTAGAGTTGGGGAGACCCAACACTTTATTATATTATCCTAATTTTATTGTTGTATTGTTTATTTGTAACATCGGTCCCATTGGGCCCACTGATGTCAATGGACTAGTGTAATATAATGGTGCAAAAACATTGCCATTTTGGTGAACATATTTTAATAAATAGGGAAATGTGATTTTTGGACTGGATTTATATAGAAAAGACCTTAGGTTTATTTAATTTTTTTTGCATTTTTTCTAGACTGCTCATTTTAAACTTATAATGTTCAATAATTGGAATTAGGGTCTGAGTGTGTCAGACCAGAAGAAAACTGGTCATTCGTTCAGTCTGGTCTCAGTTTGGTTGTAACAAGATTTCTACATCAATAGAGTTCATTTTTACACAATGAAGTCATAAGAAAGCCTATTGTATGACAATGGAAACAAATCACATGTATTGCTTTGAAAAAATAAATGCACATTGTACTTTAATTTATGATATAGATTCCAAGTACATTTATTGGTAAGTAGATTGTGGGGGCGAAATTATCTGCAGTTTTCATAAGAGACCCAGTTTCAAGGGAAAGTCATTGTAGTGTGGTCAGATAATCAATTACAGTTTGTCAAACATGGATAATATTAATGATCCCATTTCTAGGTTATAAATAATAGATTCAGCAAGGGAGAGAAGCCGTTAAAGGTTTCAAATTGACTCAATAAAGAAACAGCTTTTATAGTGGATATTTATTTTCTTTTTTTTTTGCCCTACCTAAAATTAGAAGTCACCCAAGTGTACACTTGAAAAAAACATTCATTCTTCTAACTCAAGAGAGCCTTAAAATAATATAAAATTATTCAGGATCTGGAATTATTCCTATTTTACCTGTACATGCTCCACATATTTCATAGACTTAGCAACTGAAAACGAATAGCCATTAGAATAAAGTAATGAGTTATTTAAATGTACATAGTACAGGTATGGGATCTGTTATGCAGAAATCTGTTGTCCAGAAAGATCCAAATTCCACCTCCCATTTTATTCCAATAATTGAATTTTTTTAAAATTCTTGAGAATTAATAAAACAGAACCTGTACCTTGTACTTGATTACAGGTATGGGACCCGTTATCCAGAATGCTTGGGTCCTGGGGTTGTCCGGATAAGGGATCTTTCTGGAATTTGTATCTCGATAACTTAAGTCTGCTAAATATTGAATAAACCCAATAGACTTTTGTTTGCTTCCAGTAAGGATTAATTATACCTTAGTTGGGATCAAGTGCAAGGTTTTTTGCTGAAACAGGGAAAGGCATCCTGTTTTATTATTACAGAGAAAGGAGATCATTTTTAAAAATTAGAATGATTTGCTTATAATGAAGTCTATGGGAGATGGACTTTCTGTAATTTGAAACTTTCTGGATAATGGGTTTCCAGATAAGGGATCCCATACCTGTACAACTATGTTTTTTGAATCCTTATTGGAGGCAAAACTATTCTATTGGGTTTACTGAATGAGGTCGAGGAAAGAGGTAGCTCCTTGCAGTAGAAAACAAATTAACTGGTCAACTCAGACCCTAGACCTCCAAACTAAGCATGTGGGATGAACCCGAACAATAACTGTGAGCCAGACCTGACTGTCCAACATCAGTGTCCGACTTCAGTGATGCTCTTGTAGCTGAATGGGAGCAAATCTCAACAAGGCTTTCCGACACAGGAAAGCCTTTCAAAAAGAACAGAGTCTATTAAATCAGCATAAATGGGGGGGGACCAAATTCATAGTAATTTTCTTGATTTAGGAATGAAATTCAAAGGCAAGTGTCACAACGCTTTTGATAATATATCCTCTTATGTAATCAGATGCACTGTTTGCCCAGGAGCAGTAACCCATGGCAACTAATAAGATGTTTGCTTTTAAAAAGATGACCACTAAATACTACCTACTGATTGGGTGCTATGAGTTACTGTGCTAGGCCAAACATATTGTCTGTTACATAACTCCATATTTATACACACATATTTATAGTGTATAAATTCCTTGTTACCACTGGTAACTATCTAGTGACATCCTAATCTGCTCCAATAATTTTGGCATGTCATAAACCCCAACAAGAAGCCAGCACATGTCTAAAAGCCAGGTTGCTCAGTCTGATTTGGCTGGGGTGCTTGGCCAGCAGAAAACTTGGTCTTGTAATTTTGCAGGCGGGATCATACAGGGCTTCAGCATATGCAATAAGCGGTACATTATAACTGTCCCGAGTTAGGCACAGGTATAGCTTGCAAGGCATGTATAGCTTTATGATGAATAATACACTGAATTCATATTATAAAAAAATAGATGTTTTGCAAAAACTATCATAATTTTCATGCAGCATAATTGTAAAGCAATAGATCAACATTACACATAGAGAATTAAGGTTTTCATACAGTAGTAATTCTTTCATAAAGCACAGAATAGTCCTAAAAATGTAGGAAATTATGATGTTCACATGTTAAATTAGCAATTAGGAAATTGACTGCACGCAGCTGCTAAATCATATCTGCCCTATTAATTATTAATCAATAAAGCTGCTGAAATTTCTTTTTTTTGTCTGTAGAAAAGTAGTTACATCTTTGAGTGTATGAATTTCTAAAGCTGATTAGTAAAACTGGGCAGTAACTGAGCAATTGTTATGTGGGTTGCCCAGACATGCTTTTTGAATGGAGCTTAAGTCAACATAAGCTTTGATTCCTGTATTTGTGGGCCATTGGCTAACAGAACATAATGATGCCACACCTCATTGCACAGTGTAATGTGCAAATTTGTTGGTTTGGCCCTTAAGTTATGTGATTGGATCTGTGCAGTCTGACCATTGCCATAAAAACAAAATCACATTTGTTGACTTGCACTTCATACAGCTGGTTATGGATGTTTTTTCCTGCACAGTGAATGACTCTTCTGTAGTATGTGCAATAAACCATGTTTTGCATACTGAGACACTTGCCAGAGGTCATGAGGAGATGACACATGTATCAGACCCAAATTAACCACTGAACTCAGTAAGTCTGCATAGAATATTTCAACCTTTTCAATATTCTCTCTAATCATTTCCACCTTTTTGCTTTCATGCTGGCAGCCAATATACTGATGATAATTATGTGGAGTCTCTATAGTTCTGATTGTTATGTGTGGAAGAGAGTCACAATAACCTTTGCCACTGCAAGACTGCACTATAAACCAGCTGTTTTCTTCATATAAGCAAAGGTCATCACTGTAAATTGGCATGGTTGAAGAACATGATCTCTAGTACTACCTGCTTTCTTTTTGCTAGTATTAAAATCATTACCATACTAAGGCAATAAAGGCAGAGTACTAAAAGCTTTATCAGAGAGCACTACAGGCAGATGGACTCTTGCAGGCTCAATCCAGTTCAAGCTGAAAATAAGACAGGAGGCCTGCATGCAGCAATAAATTAGGTCAGTCGGTTCTGTCCCCTCAGAGAGTAGACAACATTTATAGCAAGCGTAGGGCAGAGAGCAAACACAGTGACAGTTTATAAAGATAATTCTACGAGTACAACAGGCTCCTGAGTATAACTGTTCGCTCTAAAGGCACAGAAAGATGGAAGCACTCAAACAGACCTCACATAGGGAATAATACCCTTCAAATGCAATGACCTGACTAATTTTAACCACTCCCTAAGTATACCAATGATACTGTCACTTAGAGCTATTTTAATTGGAGGCACTGAATCAAAGAATATCTTTAACATCTAACAAACAAGTAATAAATAAAATCCTGTACTCAGATTATTCTGTCTTCAACAAATGCTTGGGAAACAGTGGATGACACAACAACAACATTTTAAATGCCACCACAACCTGTTTACTTATGCACAGTATAGGGATATTGGCAGGGTCGGACTGGGCCGCCGGAACACCGGGAAAAATCCCGGTGGGCCCCGGCGGCCCAGTCCGACCTTTGCCGGCGCTCCCCCTTCTGACTGTTCCTCCCCTGACGTGTTCAATTTATACGCGCTCGGGGAGGACGTCAGGTGGGGGCCCTGCGGGGGGGTTAGGGGGGTCCCTGGGGGGGGTAGGGGACACGGCTGGCTGGGGCACCTGCAGGGTGGGCCCTACACCCCCCAGTCCGACCCTGGATATTGGCCTCTAAGAAATAATTAATATCTCCCTAGCTCGAGATGAAGTTATCCCAATCCCCATTGCAAAGGTGAGGCTTGAGGTTTCCTAAGGAGCACCGCGGCTCATTCTAAATATTGCCAGTATTCACAAAATCCTAGATCTGGAAAGGAAGGTAGGTCCTGAGACCTTTAGCCCTAGTTAATAAAACCATCTAATACAGAGCAAAATACTATTGTCAGAGTAATATATAGATAGTACTCTGATATATTGCTCAATCCATAAAAAAATGTTTCTCCCAGCCAGCAAAACAGTTTGAGATGGGAATGCTCTGTCTCTGCCTGTCGATCAACACTCTAACTGTTACCTCCCACACCATAGCACACCAAACAGGTACAACAGTGCACCATAAACAGGTAAAGAATGAAAGAAGAAATGGTACTTGCATGATTTGAAATGAAAAATAATAGAAAGTTTCATTACCTCCGTTTTTCAGTCCCACACAGGGACCTTTATCAGGAATTTAAAGAGAATAAGCAGAAGTTCTGTTGGGGTTCTTGTTGTTCTCTTTGCACACCAGACTAAGGTCCCTATCTGGAACAGAAACTTTGAAGTAAAAGTACCCTTCTGTTCTTTATATTTTATATTGAGTGAGAGTGAGTGCAATTTCAAATGTAACTATGATTACATTGTTTACAAAAGAACATAGTCCTTGTGAAAAATATATAAAACTAATGACCATCAGCACTAGCCAGCAATTAGGTACTGAAACAAGTGAATCTGTTTTGGTTTAGGTATATATACTGGAACACAAACGTGTATGTTATGTGAATTCTGAGCAAGGCTAATTGTATATGACTGCCATTTTGATCAATAAGGGAAATCATTATCTGGTCTGCTGTTGAAGGTCAAAGTTAAAAACAGAATCATTAAGAGTATAATTAGAGCAATATTACATTTCAGGCCTGACACCACTTTATAGTTGGCCCTACTTACAAATCTTTAAAGACATATGTATTAAAGACATATATTAATAATGTTAATCAGTGCACCTGAAAATGTCTATGAAGATTTTCATTCATCCAGGTCATGGTATATCTAGTATAAATAAATTTAAAGCAACTGGACTTGTTTAGTAATCATTGAAGACGTTTCACTACTCATCCGAGCAGCTTCTTCAGTTCAACTGACTGGTATGGGAAGTCCTCAGCATATATACTCTTCCACTGTTTGAAGAGTTGCATGATACTTGGGTAATCCTTTCAAAGTAACTCCACAGCATTCACACCTCTGCGAGTTTCAGATGTCACCTTCCTGAAGAGTTACATAGTGCCATTGTGATTGGATTAGTGGAAGAGTATATATGCTGAGGACTTCCCATACCAGTCAGTTGAACTGAAGAAGCTGCTCGGATGAGTAGTGAAACGTCTTCAATGATTACTAAACAAGTCCAGTTGCTTTAAATTTATTTATACTAGATGCACCTGAAAATGTTGTCTTGCTAATAACATAATAAGACATAATCCAGACTAGAATATTCCTAAGAAAATACTTATAAGTCTGAGCCCTGGTTAATAAATATAAAAGAAATTTTTAAGATTCCAGACCTCCAGACCTAAATATGAGAATTTCTAAGGCACCATAATGGTTTAGCAAAGGCGAGGTCACAAGCTCTTCTTGAAAATAAATAAGGACAAAGAGAAGTGGTATCATAGAAAATTAATCAGCCATAATAATGTGTATTGCCAGGGGAAACCAGCATTTTGCCAATGAAACAGCTGATTTAGAAAACAAAATGCCCTCAAAATTATTATAATTATTGTCCTCTATGGAGCTTACAATATATGCTCCCTAGCAAATGTACACACACACCGTGATGAATTTTTGCAGGCAACTAGCCTTTCTGTATATTTTTGAAGTGTGGGAGGAAACCAGACTACCTGGAGGAAACCTGGAGGAAGAACATGCAAAGTCTTTGCAAAAAGTACCCTTTGCTAACCAATGCGCCACTATTAGCCTCATAACAGACCTAATGATTTCTCCCAGTTTTGGGGATATACAGTATAAAGCTTCCTCATTTATTTGCCACCCTTTGAGCTAAAATCTTTGTTTAAGCAAATTGGATTTAATAGGAATTAATTTATTAGTAAGCAGAAGGACTGGCATCTCTAGTGAGTGTGTAAGTGGTTTATTTCTTATGATACATTTTCTCAAAAGTTAATTATAGTTATATGGTATACAAACTACTTATTATACATGACAAATATATACATTTTTATATCTTTTTTGGACTATCTAAAATATACTGGTTGAGTTTATTAGAGGATAAAAAGGTATATTTTTAGCTTGTGTTGGTTCCAGGGTTTTACTGAGGCCCTGGGAAAATAAAAAAATAACAGTCATGGCTTTGCCATAGCTCTAAATAATTACATATTTCCTAGAAAACCCATTAGTGTTTCATATACATGTTTGTGTTTGACCTTTTCCAGGGCACCACATTACAGTGCCATGAAAGTAAAGCTGAAGTAGACTATATAAACCCATACTCAATCCTCTCAGTACATCATGAAGCCACATATATGAACTCTGCCTAACCTCTACCCCCCTTCCCATGAAGTGGAATTGCCCAAAACTTAACCGGATTCTGATGACTGAAATGTAAGCCTCTGCGAATCTTCTCTGTGTTCTCAAACACTTTAATTAAAAAAGACAATGCCTCAAGCTGAGCAATATTATGTATGCTAATCCTTCTAAGAATATGGCAAAATCGAAGTCACAAAGGGGCTTAGTCTGAAAATTATGAACTGTTAAACTTTTTTCTATTCTGTAAATCAACAGTGATTCATTATTTTTAAATATAAGGCAATACTGGCTGTATCAATAATACATTTCTAAGGTGCCCTGATTGGTCCTGACTCCTGGGCTTTGCAAACCAGAGATGGTTTAAGTTACTGTGCCTATGGCAACATTCACACTTGTAAAGACAAATCAACACCCCAGCACTTAACATTGCTGTCATAATTAATAATGTGTAACATTATCTATAACATACTGTTGGTATATTATGTCTGATGAGTCACTTTTTAGACTCCCTCTTGGATATTAAGCACTTACCAGCAGTAAGTAAACTGGTATTAAGTACCCAAGTCTCTCCCAATGCATATGACTATACAACACAGTAAAAGTTACATTAAAATAATTGAACCACTTCCTACAAGGAAAAAGGTTTTAGTGCAGCAGCCAAATAATGATATAGATTGATAAGGCTTTTTTTTACCATGTACGTAAGCCATAAAACTAAGTAAGACTTTTAACCTTACAAAAGAAATCATATTCTTAAAGGTTAGATGAAGAGCGTGAATATATGCACATATGATGCCACCAAAACAGCATGTTGGAAACAGTGAACAGAGGAGAATTCAGCACCATAATACTGGACTCTTGACATATTGAGCATTAGCAAATGTAGACTGACTCTTTACTGCTTGTAGGGGCGGATAATGTAATGTATGTTACGTATCTCTTCTTTAATCTTTGCTCAGTGTTACTTTTTTCTTACTTTGAAATGTTTTGGCATTTGCAGTTATTTATTCACTTGAAACTCGTGTTTAATTTTTCTGATTCATAACATTTTTTCTTCTTGAATGGTATAGATTTCCCATTCATTTTTTACTGTCTTTCTCATTCAATATATATCAGGCACTAGATTTCAGGCACAAGGGTGTTTAAAAATGCCTTTATATAGGTCAGGGGACACTAATATCCTTTACAGTACAAGTATGGGAGCTGTCATCCAGAATGCTTGGGACCTGGAGTTTTCCAGATAAGGGGTCTTTCTGTAATTTGGATCTAGTGAAAAATTATTTCAACATTAATTAAACCCATTAGAATTGTTTTGCCTCCAATAAGCATTGTAACAAGTACAATGTACTGCTTTATTATAACAGAGAAATTAAAACATTTTTTTCAAAATTAGAATTAGTTGCTTATAATAGAGTCTATGGTAGATGACCTTCCCGTAATTTGGAACTTTCTGGATAACTGGTTTCTGCATAACAAATGCCATATCTGTACACGTAACTTGTAAATTTATTTGCTATAGGAAGCAGTTCCTGTGCATACTTTGCTATTGCTATTTAATTTGTAACGGATTTTTATTATACAGCTTTTTATGTCAATACAGCTAGTAGGGATTTAAAGTTACTTTATATATTATGTGCTTTATACATTTATATACTTTTGCTTTTTCTCTTACAATAAGTGCTGTTACAATAACATGTAATAACTGCAAAAACTTTCTAGCATAACAACTATAACTATTAATACAACACAGGATATTATAACAAAATAAACAATAATGACACTGATACAATATATATTGCAACACATTTAGTGATTTAAAGTGTCTTGTTATATTTATCTTAATGCTGGAGAAAAATGATACTGTATTCTTTTAGCTTATTACTTTACTGATATCTATTATTCCTTTGGTTTTCTTTGTTAGATATGGGGACATGGTTCCCAAGACTATCGCAGGGAAAATCTTTGGTTCCATTTGTTCACTGAGTGGTGTGCTGGTCATTGCACTGCCTGTCCCTGTAATTGTGTCAAACTTCAGCCGGATTTACCACCAGAACCAGCGTGCTGATAAAAGACGAGCACAAAAGGTCAGTAATGTGTTGCCCAACAATTTATAAATGTGTTTGAATGGAAAGCTATAACAATGCCCTTCTAACCATGTTTGGATAACAGTGAGCACTTCTTTTAACCTTAGCTTGTTGTACTTCATGTGTCAAAACAAGTCTGAACATAATTTGTACAAAATATGACCTGAAACAATTATGGAGCAGTGACTGAAAGCTGCGATATCCTGTGTGCTGTGTTGTAGGCTCAAGTAAGCTTAAATAAAAAAGGATTTTTCATATAATTATATATAAATCTAGTTATTCTGCAGCACACACATCCCTTAATGAATTCAAAAAAATGAATTTCATTGTCCCTATTCCTGACAGCAATTTAAAGTATTTGAAAAAGTGTTCACCAAGGGTACCAGATATAAAGTCACACTATGGCTCCCAAGAGGTTACTGAGTGATTGGTGTTCTCTGGCTCTTTTTAAAGGAGAACTATACCCCTGAACAATTTAGGTCTCTATAAAAATATATTGCATAAAACAGCTCATGTGTAAAACCCTGCTTCATCTAAATAAAGTATTTTCATAAAAACAGACTTTTCGTCTTTTTAGACTTTTAATAGTATGCGCCATTAAGTAATCGTAAATAGAATATTGCCATTTTAAGTACTAGGGGTTATATGATTCACAGTGCACACAAACAAACCAAGGCACACATACATTGTAGGTCTTTTACTCCCACACTTCTTTCTGTTACACTTAGCACACAGACCATCACAAACTGGTGGCTCCAGGAGAAAAGAATTTGCATTGCATACTGATGGTTCTGTGTATAATTAAACAACAAAGGCAGCTAAATGGGGAGTATTACATGATCAAAGGTAAATATCTAGTAAATAAATGAATGCCTAAGGATTGCATAAAACTATCTTTAAAAAATAAATTAGTGAGGCTAGCGGGTATTCCTAAGCACAACTAGTGCAGCGGCACCCCCTACCCCCGGGCTGGTGCGGCTCTCTCTCAACAGGGGCACCAGGGTACAAGGTAAGCGATTAAAGTCACTTGGGGGTACCAATATGTTAGGCACCCCAAGTGCTCCTGTTGAGAGAGAGAGCCGCACCAGCCCAGGGAAGCTGCGAACGTCTCCTCTGCCTGCTTTATGCGCTTGCACATGTGCAGTAGAGTGAAAAGCCGAACTTTAAAAACAAAGTCAGATCTTCACTCTACTGCGCATGCGCTGGCCCAGGGATTTTGCCGGCAGACGACATACGGAAGAAGGAAGCACTCGCTGCAGGTACCCCGGGCTGGTGCAGTTTTCTCCTAACAGGGGCACCAGCCCGGGGTACAAGGTAAGCGATTAAAGTCACTTGGGGGTGCCTAACATTCTGTTTAAATTTTTTAGCAGACCTAAGGTAGGAGATCCGAATTACAGAAAGACCCCTTATCCGGAATACCCCCAGGTCCCGAGCATTCTGGATAATGGGTCACATAACTGTACTTCAGAGGAGGGCGGTGGGGGAGCCACAATATTGCAGGTGGGGATTGGGTCGGCATATTTCCCAGTGTCCCACCCGTCCAGTCCAACCTTGAACATATTCTATCTAACTTGAAGAGAGGTGAGCGATATACCAGTTGATTTAGATTTTGCAGCCTTTTAGATTTGGTCCCCTTATTAATAGAATTCTCTTACCTGGTTGTTGTAGTAACTAAAGAAAAAAAATTACATGTATGCATGGGTAAAAGCTCTTCAGTATTCTGTACCTGGATAAAAACAGACATTATAAATGACAGGATTTAGTACATCATGTATTCTAATCCTAAAATCGCCAGAAATATATTACAGCACAGTATGGAAGTTGTAGCTCTTTAAGAACAATCTTTGTTGACTTTTGGAGTTTATAAGGTCTAATATGATCTGTGTTTACTAACAGACAATTTCAGTCCTAGTAAATGCAGACATCCTGTTACATATGTTTCCGGAATACAAGGTACACTGGGGCCCCCAGTCAAGCATACAAAGCAGGATTCTTTCTTTAAATGAACATTATCCACAGGGCAGGCAATCTTTTAAGAAGACACAGCTGCTTTAGTAAACAGTAATCAAGAGTAATCAATGTTTTGAGGCTTCTCAATCATCTTCATATAGATGGAACTAAAATCCTGTCTTGTGGAGCAGAACAGCTTTGAGGCTTGTGGAATACAATCTTGGTTAAATAGTTCAGGCTGACCCTGGTATACCCTTTTATGTAAAGCAGCCACAAAATGATATTAGCCAGTCTGCAACTGGAAAGGACTTATCTGCCAGCAGCCTCTTAAATCCTATTTGTTTTCTGTGTTATTAATGGAGGCAATGCGACCTTAAAAGCAATGTCACGCTCTGTGCACATCCACTGTAGAAACACACATGTATGACATTTCAGAGATAGGATCTATTATACAGAATGCTTGAGTCCTAAAGTTTTCCAGATAAGGGATCTCTCATACCTTGTCTGCTAAACATTACAGTAAACATCAAATAAACCCTACAGGATTGCTTTGCTACCAATATAAATTAATGTAGCTTAGTAAGGATCAAATACAATGTACTGTTTTATTATAACAGTGAAATTGGAAACCTTTTTTTTTTTTTTTTTTTTAAATGAGAATAATTTGCTTATAATGGACACAATGGCAGATGGCCTTTCTGTAATTTGGAGCTTTCTGAATAATAGGTTTCTGGATAAGGGATTCCATACCTGCACTTGGCCAATACTACATGCATTGTTATATATGAAGGGTAAAAATACATTTATAGGCTAAGGTTGCTGTTTTGTATTGTGTTATAAGGCAGGTATCTCTCCCAAGTATTAAAAGCATCACTGCAGTAGCACTGCTCCCATCTGTGCATTTCTGCTGTTGCTGAAAACAGATAAGGTATAAAATGCAAATGGGAAAAGTCACCTTCCAAGGGCCACAACAAACAAAACATTGTTTAGAGCTTCCAGAAAGAGAGACATTGCCTTATCGAAACACCAGGTTATTATTATTACTATTAACACATATTTATAAAGCACCAACATATTCTTTAGCACTGTAAAATGGGTTTTTACACTCAATATACAATTTACATACATTGTACAAAAAAAGCCCCAATTACCTATACAAGAGGGAGAAAGGACCCTACCCAAAAGAGCTCACCATCTAAAAGAGTTTACATAAATGTTGGATAATCAAGGGCCAAAACAGATCACATAGTGAGTAAAAGAAATAACTACTTATCTACTGAGATACCTTTAATTAAAGTTACATTTGGGATTACCAATTGCTTTTAATATTGACTTTTTTTAATTATCTAAAAATAGAAAAGTTTCAGTGCTCCAGCTAGTTAGGGAATGATGGGAGTTGTAGTTCCCATTGTTGATGGAAGGTAGATATCTTTGTCTTCATGTTTTAAATGGGCGGTTGACTACTTGTTAGAATGCAGGTCATGGAAAAATTCATAATACCATTGAGATTAACAGAAAAAGCAAGAAGAGGGATCTGTATCCATGGAAACGCTAGTTTCCTCTGTGCATAGAATTACACAGGGTGTCAAATTCATTGTAAGCTGGAAAAGTCATCTATGATTGCTGTCAGCTGCAGTAAAGAGGTGTCTGTGGGACATGATATCATTGATATTCGCTACCAACACAATCATTTAAATGCTTTCATCTCTAAGTACCTTTAAATATGTATTTCTTTTATATACAATTTATATGTATTTTGCTAAATGCAACAATAGGTTTTAAGACAATCCATGTAATGGGAGACAATTTCTCTCTGTCTTTGTCTCTGAGGAGCTCAAGGGGTAATGTTTCAGTAAAGACAAGTACCTTAAGGGATAAAATGAAAGCTACTTCTTGCTACATTTGCCTGAAGCCCATTAAATCATAATCAAGTATACACCATTAGGAACTGTGGACTATTTGCAGTGCAGTGGTTCTTCCATCAAAATAATTGTAAAGCATAAAAATCCCAAGCCAAATGGTAAATCTGCTTACTCCATAACTGTACCCCAGATGCTGACTAATTGTGCAGAACCCCACTGGGGATGATTTTCACAGCAGAGCTCCATAGGGCCACATCGTTTCTTGTGCAATGTTCCACAAAACTGTGATGACAGTAAGCCTGGCTTAAAGTGCACAGCTTTACTCCAAAATCCATTCTGTGACTATTTACTCATGTAAAACAAACCTCTAACTGCAGGCACTGGCACTGCAGGGGGCAAACCAATTGGGTGATGAGCAGGCTAAGGATGTCCAGCACCTTTGCCTTAAAAAAAAAGGGTTTTATTGATGTGGGGCATGTTTCATTGTCTACAAAAATAGCAGTGACTATTTTGAAAGAAATAATAACATCTATTTCTAGCTTGCTTCAAAATGGCTAAAAGAGGGGATGTGAGCAATTTACTATAAAATACGCATGCTTGATGGCTGATTGATTAGTAGTTCAGATGAATAATACAGTGTCTTCAATGAACATGCAGCCAAAGTAAGCAGAAATGCAGAGTATGTATCGTAAGGGTGCAGAGTTTGATCCAACAATAATTTTACTTAGGGTACACATCATATATATATACTCTCATATAAATGACTGTACCCCAGATGCTGACTAATTGTGCAGAACCCCACTGGGGGTGATTTTCACAGCAGAGCTCCATAGGGCCACATTTTTCTTGTGCAATGTTCCACAAAACTGTGATGACAGTAAGCCTGGCTTAAAGTGTGTATCGTAAGGGTGCCCAGATTGATCCGACAATCATTTTACTTAGGGTACACATCATATATATATTCTCATATAAATTATTTTGTATGGAGGAGAGGTGCTACAAATAATTGATTGGGAAATTATAGAAGGAAAGTTTAAAACAGACTGAAGCAAGGAGAAGTGGAAAAGAGGGTTGCAGTAGGTGTGATAGGGTTAGGTTGACTGGAGCCAATTTGAATAAAGGGAAGACTTTTTAAAAACCAGGAAAGAGTTGAATACATGGGTAAGGGCTAAAGGAGTCACAGGATTTGATTCTGATTGTAGCAGACAGATTTAGATTTTTATATTGCATAGGTTGTTGACACCCTTTTCCTTGCATAAGGTACACCTTTGGTTATTTTATTTTTAAAATTACTGTATACAAACACAGGAGCACTGCACTTCTAATCAGCTGCTCCATGGTAGTTCAATACATTTGCAACCCATGGGACTAACAAGCTGTGTGTGCATTGTACCAAAAGCCCTAGTCATGAATGCAAATGGGCCTGCTATGAACATTGTTTGAAGTAGGCACACAATTGTATGACCCCATCAGCAAGCAGCAGAACCATATTCTAATTAGAATACAGATTAAACGGGAACTAGAAAGACCAGGCAAATAATTGCCTTTACTAGCCTGTCTCTCCTGATTTCTCAGCAACAGCAGTAGGGGAAGCAGAGGACCGTTTCTGTTTGCTGCCTGTGACAGTTTTATGAATGATTCCAGTCTGGGGTCAACTTGTTTTACCAAATAGGTGTGAGTGAAATAGCTAGAAATCCATTTTTTGTAGCTACCCAATAACATTTCCTAAAGGAGGTATATGGAATTTCCCTTTTAATAACCAAATCATACAAATAACAAAGCCACTACTAAAATAAAGCAAAGCTGACACTTAATAAATGTGATCTAATAAAAACTGCTAAATTTACACCAGATCTAACTCATAGCAATCAAAGTGTTTGCTTTCAAACTGGAATTGGGTTACCATCAGTCCCCATTTCAGGAGAACTGACCCTGTTCCAGATTCCCTGTCCTCGTGCAAAATTGACCCCAGAAAGCATCTCTGCCTCTGAAAGCTGTCCCTGGCCATCCCCATGGCAACAGAGCTGCCCTCCCCAACCAACTTTTGCTATTCCAGGACAGGAGAAGGAAACAGTGATCACATCTCTTTCTTGAACTGCCTGTCATTTCTGTCTCCAAAGCCTGGCATTGAGGACAGAAATTATAGCAATGCTTGTGCCTAGCAAGAAAAATGCACTGGGGAAAATTGTTACCCCACTGGAGGTGCGAGCTAGTAGAACCTGCACTCTGGCTTGGGGAAACAATGCTACTTTGTCCCTGGCCAGCATTATACTGCCCATACTAGGTGAAGGGGGCCATTCTGGAACACAAACGTGTAAATTAAGCTTAGTGTCCCAGATTGCCAATTACGTGCCACAAGCATCAGCATCCTCCCAGCGCATTTGGGGGCTCTATTAGCTCTCTATTAGATACGTGCCCTTTAAAGTAGGTCTTAGAAATATACAGTATAATGAGCAATGCTATAATGCAAGTTTTACATTCCTAATTTTGCAGTTTTTGTCTGTTTTTTATTGACCTTTTTTCTGTTCTATTATTACAGAAAAAAAGGAAATCAGTTTTAAAATTATAATTATTTGTTTAAATGACCTGTTTACCTTTGATTTAACTTTTAGTATGCTATAGAGAGTAATATTCTGAGACAATTAAAATTGGTCTTCATTTTTAGTATTTGTATTTTTTTAAATATTCCACTTTTTGTTCAGCAGCTCTTCGGTTTGGTGTTTCAGCAGCCATTTGGTTGATAGGGTCCAAATTACCTTAGCAACCAGGGAGTGGTTTGAATGAGAGGCTGGTATATGAATAGGAGAGGCCTGAATAGAAAAATAAGTTATAAAAAGTAACAATAACAAAAAAACTGACAGAACAAAACCTCACAGAGCAATAGTTGTTTCTAAGCTACTGGGGTCAGGGACTATAAAAAAATAAATAATGAAGACCAATTGAAAGGGTTCTTAGAATTGGCCTTTCTATAACATACTAAAAGTTCAATTAACGGTGAACCACCACTTTAAAATGGAATCTATGGAAGATGGCCTTCCTGTAATTTGAAGCTTTTTGGATAACAGGTTTCTGGGGGATTCCATAACTGTACTCCTCATTTCTATTTCCACAATAGTAAGTGTTTCAAAATGCAGTCTAATCAGCTGCAGCTATTACAAATTTGCATCTCTAAAGGGTTAAAAATTGCAGTGAAGGATTAGTTGGTGCGCGTAATTAAAAGCAAGTAATGTCGCCTACCTGTCAATAAAGAGTTTACAGCTTAGAGTTCTCAGCTACATTGTGTTCCTTGGAAAGCACAGCCATATTAATACAGTAATCCATCACAGGTCTGCCAGAGTTTGGAACTTGGGGTGATTAGTTTGCAGTGGAGGCTAAAGAACTTTCACAAAACACTTTTTAGAATGTTCAAAACAATTTCTAAAAAAGCGAAATCAGAACTAGACAGAACACAGAAAGGTGTTAAGGTAATGCAGGCTGCACCATTCATTATGCACTTGACATAGCCAGATCGACATGTACAGTTAAACTAGTGTTACCCAATATTATGCTCATTTGTAATGTCTCCATTATGCTTCCCTGGCTGCTCTGAGGCAGACCTTCTGATGCCACTTGCCTACCATTTAGAGCTTTAGCATGGGCTGAGGGGGGGGGGTACCTAATCTCTAGTGCAAAAAGTGCAATTGTGCTATATGCACTTAACTAGAAAATGAGATTTTCAACTTGAAGTTGCCAGGAGTGTTTTTTGCCACCTCTAGTAAAACTGGGGCCACTGCCGCCACTCATGGATCCCATGAACAGGCTTTATGCATGAAACACTTGAGGCTATATCTTCTGTTGGCCTACAATAAAGTTTGCAATTCTTTTATAAAACCCTGTTTGTTGGATCCATGAGTGCCCGCTGTTTTGGTTGTGGTTTGAACCTCCTCTTGCTGTTGGTCTGGGGCTTGTGCACCTGGACCCCATGTATATTTTGGTGAGATATACCTGTAAATTTATCAGACTTTCTGTGTCTGTAGGGTGGAAGCAATGCTCCTCCTCTATGCACCTACACAGCTCTCATGTCAAAGTCTTCATGGCATATGCATGTAAATGTATTGATTTGATATATGGTTACTCCAGAAACTGTAAATTGGAATAGGAATGGCAAATGAAATTAGCAATACTTTTTGGAATGCATGCACTATACTACCTCAAATACAATTTTGCTTAGGCTAGGAATATGGTTCATGCATGGTTAATCAAATGACCTAAATGAGGCTAATCTGAGACACTGTGGTACAAATGTTTACAGCAGTGTTCTGTGTGTATGCTTTGGGCATGAAAATAGGCATCTTATTTGGGTTTTGCACTTCTGGCTCAACTAATTCATAGTAACCACGCTATAGGTTCCTATTTGTTGAGCTTCCATGTTGTCCACAAACTGCCTATTGGAGTTATTTTACGTAAATTGACCATACATTGTTTATATTCATAATTAGAGTTAAATTTTACTCAGTGGAACATGCATGCTTAGGTCTCACATATACTTCTAGGTTCAGTTTTTCTTGGTTTAGTTGATTTATATTTGATTTATTTGATTAATATCTCCAATTGTCAGACTTAATTCTTTATAATATTCAAGAAAAGGTTTTGAATATTGCATTTGATATCACATATTGAACAGCACTTCACTAATGCTGGAAAGAACCTGTCTTTATTCTGCGTCCTTGTGTACTGTTTAGTGGCAGGAAATGGGTGCCTTCAGTTAGACATCTTGTGCAGTCCATTGGTGCATAAAGTTCATTTGAATAGTGTGCAGAGTTCACAGTCTAAGAAAACTTATGGGCGAGACTCAATTTGAGGAGAAAATTTTTTCCCTATAGACTGCAACAGAGTTTTCAAGTGGTAAACATTGAGATAACTTTACTCATTGAATTGCATATGGCTCTATGGGAAGATCTGAAACTGAATAAGGAGATAAGCTATGCTAATCAAATTGATTATAGTCCAATGCCTCTAATCACAATTAGTTTCTTAAATGCCAACTCTTTCTATTCACCCATATACCTTGTGTCATATGTACTTTTTATCCTTTTAGTTTTTAAATTCTACTAAATCACATACGCCTTTCAGATAATTTCTGTTGTTTTGCTATTACCAGAAAAAAATACAGACAGTAGTAGTCTTTCAGGTACAAGCTTTATCCAAAATCAGGGTATTCAGGAAAGGTTTATTATTTCCTTATTTTGGAATCATGGCAGCAATGATATCTACTGCTACAATTACAACACCTTGCTTCGTGCTAAATTCCCAACGTAATTAACTCATAATAATTACCGGGGAAGGCATACCGCTTTGCATGAGGTCCTGGAAAGGTTATATTCTAAAACGTGTCCAAATATAATTATGAAAGGTTATATTTTCATGTGTTATTTACCTTTTCTGATCGAAAGAAGTGAAGAAGGATCTAGGTTTTTTTTAACAGAGATAACAGTAGAAGAGAGAGGCGGCTGTTGATTAGTGAAATTACAAGCACCAAGCTGCTATGTGAAACAAAATGATTACTGTTGAAAGAAAACTGTAGTGTTTGATACTCGTGATAGTTGTTGCCTGATTTACAGTATCAGGTTTAGATGAGTCTATAGAACCATTGAGAGCAGAATTAGCTGATAACACAGGCCAAAAATACCTATATGACATATAAAATCATTTTTGATCCTCAACAAAAGTACAGTGAGTGTCTCATTGGATACACTTGTAAGTATTTTACCCTTAAAGGAAAACTATACTACCTAACAATGTAGGTCTCTATAAAAAATGTATCATATAAAATAGCTTATATCTAAAACCCGAACATCGATTCTACACTAATAAAGGATATTATTGACTTACTACAAATTCCTGTGGGTGATGTATCCAAGCCATGGTTATACTTGGCACCAGGGCTGGAACTAGGGGTAGGCAGAAGAGGCACCTGCCTAGGGCGCAACTGTGAAGGGGCACTAGACAGGTACCTCTGTTGCCAACCCCTAGTCCGGGATCTCTTACCCCCACTGATGATTCCTGGTCACTCACCCCCTCTGCACAGTGTCTGCGTGGTTTAGTGTTGCACTTCCTTCTCAATGGTGCGTGTTCATTCAATTTGAAAAAAGCTTCTTTTACAAGTCACTTAATATGTTAAACTATCTGTTGGTTAAGTATTCTTTCTGGGGGTATAGTTTTCCTTTAAAGGAATTTTTTTAGGATGAGCTTATTTCATTGGAGTTATGTAAACAAAGGTGCATATACACTATTTCAACTTGCAGACATACCTGATTCCACAGATTGAAAGGAACCCATGAACCATTTCCCAACCCATTTTAGGCTTCCAGTGTACTGTAACACCCACTCACCTTGTTCCATTTTGAAGAGACTTTAGGGATCTTAAGTCCCTTTCCAGACAATCTGTAAAAGTCTCAGAATCATCATGTCACAAAGTGAGGAAGGGTCTTAAACTGCAAGCTTAACAGCGTGGGCAACAGGTCTCAGCGAGCATTTGAATGGCTTTCTTTCAGTCTGTTAAATCTGCCCCTAAGTGTTCAAGACAGAATCTATAGAATCTAACTTCTGCCCTCAAATGTATTTTTATAGATATTTCTAGCTACAATACTGTTTAAGTTAAGTAGGCAGTGATATTCTGTCAATAATCATCTTAGATGTATGTTAATGTTAAATTTTCTCCTGGGATTTATTTAGTTACTCAAGTTTTTCTTTCATTTTCTTTCTTTCATTTTATATATAAATTTTAATGTTGCACTCTTAATGAAAGGAAATGGAATAATTAATATGCACTTTTAAATGTGTTTCAAGAGCTTGCATAATTAACGATTTTCAAATCCATTCTACATTATTTTAACCAGATTGTAGTTCAAAGATAGACAGTCTGCTTATTTTTTTCACCTGCTGCTAAACCAGCACTCGATGCATTGAGTTATAGATCACGTACAGCATTGCTGGAGAGTCACATCTGCTAGTGATCTAAGACAGTGCTCTCCAGATTTTCCATGATGGCGGTAGTTGTCCAGCATATCACATTCTAGGGTCTGGATTTTATTAATATAATAATGTCCTAGAAAAATTGTATAGGGGCCACATAATTCCTTGGCCACATTTGGACTTCAAGCATCTAGCTGGACAGCTCTGGTTTAAACTATGTGAATTTAATATATGTTTATTAGAATATGTGAATATATATATATATATATATGTGTGTATGGACTGAATGTTTGCAAAGTGTTACTATAAATGTTCACTGCTTATAATTTTCCTATACCTTTGAACAATGTATTTCATCTGGAATAATCATTGCATTGTTTTCTTTTACTAATGCAGAAAGCAAGACTTGCAAGAATTAGGGTGGCTAAGACCGGAAGTTCCACAGCCTACCTTCACAGCAAGAGGAATGGTCTTCTTAATGAAGCTTTGGAACTAATGGTATGCATGATATTACTTAATTTACTACTTTCAGATACCATGAACAAATAACTTCTAATATAGTCCTACTTTCAGAGTTAATGATTTAGCTTAGAAAATACATACACAAACCCCTATCTGCAACCCAGCTGCAGAGTTCCTACACTCTACACCTATTGTGGTGGAAGTGCCTTTGATAGCACATTTGGAACAATCCTTATTCAGGAACGGGGCTAGATATGCCTTACATTCACAAGTGCTCTGGCATGTGAATCAAAGTCAGTTGCAAATAATTGTACCCCATGCTGGAGCCAGAACGATCAAGTGGGGAAAGTCTCACTTTATTTATATTCCTAATTTACTGATTCATGGGTGAACATTTTTCCTGTGGTTCACTGAAATATTGTAATTATGAAAATTCTCCCTTGCTCCAAATTCATCTAAACATTTTTCATTATATAAATTAAAATCAAGGAAGTAACTTAATTTATGTGAACCAAAACTGAAGGAAATCACTGAAAGTTTAAAGGGAAAATATGCAAGCTCAACATGAGTTCAATACATATGGCTTATATTAGCCATGCTTTCTGCTTGTTAGTTTAACTAACCAATATCTGGGTTTTTGCTATTTCTTGCACTTATCAGAACTGTGAAATTATTTTATTTTTATATTTCCTTGGTTATTGAGATCTAATGGTATGTGTGATAATGTTACTTGGTTTACTGCTTTCAGATCATCCAGTTATGAACAGCACTCCAAATTCAATCTTCTTAAAAACGCTTTAATTCACATTATTGGCACAGACCATGATAGCAACATTTCAGGTCTACATTAACCCTTTGTCAAGCTACTTACTGCTTTCAGATGCCATGAACAAAAAACCTCTATTACGATTTGAAGAGTTGCTGTGGGTACACTGATGAATTTCAACACCTACTGTAGCAAATCAGCCCCAATGTGTCTAAAACTACATAACCTGCCAAAATGCAGTACAGTTCTGGCACGAAGGCCTGGTTTAAGGTTTCAGTTACTTGAGTGCCAGTGTTACGGTTGATAGCTCATTAATTCTTACTACCTGTGTTGAAATTGCGTGATACTTAAAACCTAACTTTTGAGAACTAGTTCATCCTAAATTCTAGATTTGTAACAAGGTACCTCAAACATTTTTTTAGTTTTAACTGGCTGGATTAACTCTTTAGGGTATGCACCACCGTCACATACAGAGAAGACTTTAGTTACACACTTAGAGGAGATTAAACTGGAGGTCCACTCGGTCATGCAGATTAACACTGTAACAACTTTATTCATTCCTTTATTCCAATATAACTTCTCCATCAGAAATGATTATACTATTCCCATGGTTATTATCATTAAAACAGAGCCAGGGTTTCCATCCTGTTGCATAAATGTAATTGGATAATTTAATTAAAAGTTTAACAGGCTTATAAATAAAGGGGACATTTTTGGCCTGACTGTACTACTTAAAGCAGGTCTATCATTATAGGATAGCTGTGCTGAAATACAGTATATTTTTCCCATTTCATTAGTAGTTTGGTACATCTGATACATGAACAAAAGTCAATTTATAATAAATGGAATGTACAGAGGTTCTACCTGTTTTACAGAAGAGTTCTGGATTGGTATATGAAACACATGTTGCCCTACCTGACATTTAACGCAGGGATATGGAACACATATTGTTCTGCCTAACATCTAACATCAAGTTCACACAGAGTAAGGCTAATGTCAGACGGAGCGTATTCTCATCAAGATGAAAATTGCTTTGCAAGACTACGCCCCTGCGCTTAAAAATCCTCCTACCTATGCCTGCACCCGAAAGCATTGAATATGCTTGGGTACAGGCACATGTAGCCAGAATTTGCATTTTAGCCAGATATTGGCTACATGTGCCTGCACCAACACTTGCTCATAAGCCTGTGTCCCTTATTAACTCAGCACGTTTTCATTAACCTACGGGGCTGACTTATGACCATTTAACCTCGGAATCCATCAGTATTGATAGTTATTATTGTCTAAGTTTATAGGATTAGTATAACAAACCAGCCAAACTAATGAAAAATAATGATGGTACTGGGATAATGAATTCTGTAGAAAACTATGGGCAACTTTAAGGTTTTTTCAAGTTGATTGGAACACTATAGATAATGATCACATCTACTTTCCAAGAATATTGGTAAAAATCAATAGCTCTATTATGAGTCTATAAGTGCAGTCTATAAATGCTAATGATCCTTGTGGATCAATCAGAATTAATTGTTCCATAATGTTTCTAAGTACCAAAGCAGTTAAGCATCAAAGTTAAAGAAGCCAGTTCTGACCAAGTTTGGTTTAATAATCTTCAGGAGTCACGCACCAAACATTCAAAGAATTTAAATTTGAACAACAAGCCTATTAAATTCAAATATATACAGGAAAGCCAAACCTGGCGATTATTTTTTT
Organism: Xenopus tropicalis; assembly: GCF_000004195.4. Lineage (NCBI taxonomy): Eukaryota > Metazoa > Chordata > Amphibia > Anura > Pipidae > Xenopus > Xenopus tropicalis. The sequence continues at coordinate 59,615,827 of NC_030678.2, read as the reverse complement.
TTTTTTTTTTTAAAACAGAATTCAGTCTATATGGTATTATGCAGTATAGAGTGAACTGATAAAATCAGGTAGAGAGAGCTGTGGTGAGAAAGATAGAGGCTGCTAAGCTGCTGAAGCCTTACAGTAAAAATGACCATTGAAGCTTGAGGTTGTGTGTATTTTATTTTAATATGTTTTTCCTGATAACTTTCACAAAATGCCGGGCAGATTAAATTAAGTCCAAGTTAAAAATGATAGGACTCTAAACTTAAAGCTTCTCACTTGGCATGCATTCTAGTATAGTAATAGGGTACAGACTTCTAAGTAAATGTTAAGTATAGGTGTTTAAAAATAGCAAGAAATAAATAACATTTCTAACTGATGTACAGCAGTTTTATTTAAGCGACACTCATGACAACAGAAAGAGAGACAGTGAAGGGTTACATCAGGTTTTTAGGGTGTCTCTTTTCATTGCACACTGCTTACATCATTTCTAACTGAAAATGTTAACGCCAAGGGCAAAAGTGTACAGATATCCAACATTAATATTTCAACCAGCCTTCAAGTACAAGAATTTCTATATCATACAAAAAAGACCAGCAACACTGAGATTTCTGTGCAAATCAAAAAAGTATATTTAAATGTGCATATACAAGCAAAGTAACATTTCTGTCCTCCCTGCGACCTTTCTCAAGTGTTATCCGTTTATCTTTTTCTTTTTTTTGCATTTTAAAACATAGATGTAGCCACCCAAATACACTGATCACTGGCCTGTTTAGTTCTGATACCTGGTGTAATGATATCATTTGTCTTAGTTGGTAGGCTTGCATGGGTACATTTTTTGATTACTGAGAATTTATTCACCATTCTGGATTTGTTTTAGGGATCCACAGAAGAGCCACACATTGGCAAATCAGCATCACTGATAGAAAGCCAACACCACCACCTGCTGCATTGCCTGGAAAAAACAACTGTAAGTGGAACATGATGTTATTATTCTATCACCCACCGCAGCCCAAGAAAAATGCCTGCAGTCTGCACAATGTTGAAATTGCATATATGAAAAAGTATTGCTCCTTCTGACACTCCTTCAACCACTGGCGAAGCAAAATACAGATCCCAGCATTCTGCAGTGGCTGCTAGAACACCAAACAACTAGAAATAGCTGTAGAAACACACGTAGAAATTCTCTTGCCTAATGGCCTAATTTATTGTTCAGCATTTTAAGGGTTATTTATCCTTGAATACATTATTCTTGCAAAACAATAGTAATATGTCATAGATAATCATCATTAGATGTCTGCCTAGACTTTCCAAAGTTGGCAAACATGGGTTTTCCTACCTAAGGCTCCAAATCTGCAGCAATTTCTCGAAGAATGCTCAAAGAATGTTCAGCACAGCTACAGCTTCATTATATATTTTGTTCCACCAAGCAAGGTGGATATAGAGGCACACAGATTGGGCCTCCCCTATCCGTACAGAGCTATGGGATCTATAATCTGGAAACCTGTTAATCAAATATATATATATATGTTAATGTTAACATTTTTTTAAACAATGTCCACCCAAATAATTACATTTGTTTCCATAATGACTTGCATGTATTTTGAAGAAACTTCCCAATATACATTAATGAAACATTTTCAATGATTTTAAAGTTATTTGTAAATGAAACTGTAGTTTCTTTGTCCTTTGATATTGCCTTTCCAACTTGCCAAACTATAGAAACAGTGTATCAGAAATTAACTCACCCCCCCCCACCAGCCAATACTCCCATAATGCCTTTCATGCTTCTGTTACTCACCTCCTTTTTTAAGCACAGAACATGCGCATTGTGGGAGATGTATTATTGGCTGGTGATTTTCAGTGGTAGAAGTAGTCAAGTCAGTGCACCTCAGCGGGAGAGTATAGGGAAAGGCAGTAGGTCTGCTGTTTTAGGTAGAAGCACACCCCAAATCACCACTCAATATAAAGAAAATTATGCAGCCTTAAAGGAATACTGTCATGAGAAAACATTTTTTTTCAAAACGCATAAGTTACTAGAGCTTCTCCAGCATAATCCTGCATTGAAATCAGTTTTTTTAAAAGCGCAAACAGATTTTTTATATTTAATTTTGAAATTACATGGGGCTAGCCATATTCTTCATTTCCCAGAGTCACACTTTACTGCTGAGCTGCAAGTTGGAGTGATAGCACCCCTGTCCCAGTGGCCAATCAGCAGAACAATGGGAAAGTAGCAAGATAGCAGCTCCCAATAGATAACAGAGGTTAAGAAGTAGAGGTGGCCATACATGGTAAGATTTGCTTGCTTGGTGAGGTTGCCAAGCGAGCAGATGTTCTCCCGATATCCCACCTATGGGGGCTAATTTGGTCGTTTGGCCCTTTGTTTGTGCCCATACAAAGGTAGATAAGCTACCAAATCGGTCTAAAGGACTGATATCGGCAGCTAGAAGAGGCCCGTGTATGGCCACCTTAGCACTCAATAGTAAGAAACCCAAGTACAGCTTGGGACTCCTCCAGTAACATGGGAGTAGGAGAAACAATAGGTTACCTAAAAGCAGTTCTAATGTGTAGCGCTGGCTCTTTATGAAAGCTAAGAGTCAGGCACAATGTACTAAGATGGCTGCCTACACATCAATGTTACAACTAAAAAAATGTATTTGTTGGTTTAAGAATATATTTTTTTAATGGTAGAGTGAATTATTTGCTATGTAAGCACTGTAATTTAGAAATAAAAAGTATACCATAAAAATCATGACAGTATCCCTTTAAAACCATTTTCACTTTTTTCAGATGCTGGACATTTTACATACAAATCAAGAATATAATAAGAAAGTGAATAAAACTTTCTGTCAGATGTAAAACACATTTCATTTCTGTTCTTATATCAAGATTGCTCTTTTCACAACTCTTAGGGAAGTGGTTAGCTCTTTTCCTTTCAGCATAGAATATAGAACGTAACTTATTCAGGGTTAGACTGGGCCATCTGAGCACCAGGAAAAAACATCCTGCGGGCCACAGTGGCCCAGACCAGATCCCTGCTGCATTCCCCCAGGCCTCTGATCTCCCTCCCCTGATGCATCAGAAGGTAACTATATTGTACACATGCTAGGGGGAAGGGGGTTGGGCAGCCACTGGGGGTGTGGGGGCCGCGGCAGGGGCCCGTGGGGCAGCAGCCCTGGTGGACCCTGCACCCCCCAGTCTGACCCTGAACTTAGTGCTTTTACACTAAATTATGAGCAACTTTTGTTGTGATGATGTAGTTGAAGAATGTTCTTCTTATTGGGTTAGTCCAACATGTTCCAGTGCATTGTATTTCATTAGAAGGATCTAACCCTGGTATCGATTTTCTAGTTACTTAAATATCATAGCTATTACACACAGCTTGTTTCCTGGTCTTTCTGCCATGTAGTTTTTATTTGTTCATACTACTTTGCTCCAGACAGTAACAGGCTAAAATTGTGGGCTTATTTGCTAGAGAAATACAATCAAAAGTTACCTTTGATAGGTACGTTAACTGACGCTGGCCACACAAGACCTAATTGCTTTCTAAATTTTATTTACATTTTATGTGTGGGACATCCAAAAGAGTTATTTAGAAAGAGGCACACAAGGTCAGCTAATGACCCTTACTGAACATGTATGGGCCAGTCGTGAAAAGGCTTACACTTACATATGGCAGTAGTTTTAAACAAAAGCATAAAACTTCAAATAGTTTCTCTTTTCTTTGTGTTATAGTATTATGAAGCTGTAAATAGTGTTTAAATTGAAACAATTATAGAAGTCTTACATTGGTAAGTTAATTGTAATTGAGGAGGAATTTATCACCCTTAAAACCAAGAGAGTTTTTATCATTTGACATTTGTTTGGCAACTACACTCGGCAGTAGGAGGGGGAGATGGAAGAGGAACACACTTATTTGTTTCTGTTGTAGTATCTAGTAGAATTAAGTCTAAAACAACTGGACTTTTCTGAGTTTTTCTTGAAAACTTTTCACCACTCATCCGAGTGGCTTCTTCAGTTCAAATGATAGTAGAGTCACAGACATCCAATCACAATGGTTCCATTGAACTTGTTCAGTAAGGTGTTAGCTGAAACTGACAGGTGTAAGAAGGTATGATCCAATACCTTCTTATCATACCTTCTTACACCTGTCAGTTTCAGCTAACACCTAACTGAACAAGTTCAATGGAACCATTGTGATTGGATGTCTGTGACTCTACTACCATCAAGAGCTTAAATACCGGGGAATTCCCTACCAGTCATTTGAACTGAAGAAGCCACTCGGATGAGTGGTGAAACGTTTTCAAGAAAAACTCAGAAAAGTCCAGTTGTTTTAGACTTAATTCTACTAGATACTGTATATCATGACCTGCATGAATGAGAATCTTCATAGACATGTTTCTGTTGTAGTAATTGAGTGGTTGCTTACATTGATGATGCAATCCAATGCACATACTCGCCCTTTATTCCCTAACTTCCACGGCATTAATATACGCACATGAGGGAGCAGAACAGTACACAGACCACAACAAGGCCCTGTACTTATGGCCCACAGATGCTGTGCTCCAGTGCAAAGCGCACTGTTCAGGGTAACAGAATACAATACAAAACAGCTATAGCTTGTATGTGTTCTGGAGAAAGAAGTGGTCTCTTTTCTGGTTGTTAGGCCTTTCATTTATCATAGAGATTGTACTGTTATGTTTCATCATGATCACTATTTGCTTCAATTGTAATGTTCTACAAGAGACCTCTGTATAATTACAAAAAAAACAAACCAGTAAAATATTTAAAATAATTTATTTAAACATAAAAGTCATAAAAAATTAGCTTGCCATGTTTTTAGATTGGTGGATAAAGGGTTTCCGGATTACAGATCTCCTAGTGATCCTACTGACACTGCCCATGGATACTTTAGTGACTGGATGCTTTCCAACCAATTATAAACTTTTAAATTAAAACTTATGTATAAAGTTTTTAGATATTAGATCCTGTAACTTTTACTTGCCACAGTGGACATTTTAAACATCGCTCTATAGATTGCGAACCATCTATTTTGCCTTATAACAGTAGTTAAACATGTGATAGAAAGCTTTTTATATTTGCCTAACATTATGGATTGTATTTGCCTTTGTAGCTAAAACTTGAGTTCTGCTTTCTGTTTATTTTTTGCTTTGTTTCTCATAAAAAAACAACCAAATGTATTTTCTGCTACAATGCCATTGAAATGCCTACATTTACAAGAAATTGTCATTCTTGTGGTCATTCTTGCTTAGTTCACTGCAAAAGATGAAACACAGGAATGAAAGAGAATGTCAGTGAGATGCATGTGTTGAAGAACACAGAACTTTTATTTTGATGGTTTTATGATGCATTTCCTTTTTCTTTAACAACTGACATTGAGGGGCAGATTTATCACATATCAAACTGAGAAATACTGAAGGATTTCCAGCAGTTTGATATTTTCCCCATTTATCAAAACATTCAAAAATGAAAGTATGTAATGATTTCTGATACCAAAATGTTTTTAAACAAGTTGTAAAGCCTTTTAGACTTGTTTTTTTAAACTAGTTTGTCAGAATGGATTTGACTGCTATGAACATTTAAAGTCAATCTCTTCATGTCAGGTGTTGAAGTTTAATGGTTGTACTAAAACATTTGATCTATTCAGTAAATCCCCCAAAACAGATGAGGTTTGCATTCATTTTAAAGTAATAAAATGTACTGGAGTATTGTGCAATAAGTACAAATCATTTTCTGTATTACCACCAATCAGGCATAATGCAGAAAATGATTTGTAAATGTAAACCAGTAACCACTCATACAAAATACAATATGTAGAAAATCTGCCCCTGAATGATGCATGCATTTTATGTGCAAATTGTTCTTGACAGACAAAGCATCTGTGTGTGGGAAATATATAGTAACTAGTGGGCATAAACCATAAAGTAGTAATTGCAGCTATCACTAGCCAGAATAAGTTTTAAAATGTAATTTTTATACTTTATTCACATTTTATAGCTCAGTAGTGGTATAGAAATATTTTACACATAATCCACAAATAAGATGTAATATATATTTATAGTGCTAAGCAAGGTCACTGGTTATAATCAGTTCTTAGTGATGTCATTTGTGTCTCATTGAAACGTGTAAAAATTATACCCTTTCTGTGGTTATGGCGCTTCTTTATGACCTCTAATATTTTGAAATCTTATAATAGGGGTACAGTGTTTACTATATACATTTAGGGGCATATTTATTATGCTGTGTAATAAACGGCAAGAAAATTTGCCACACATCGACAGGCTTTGCAGTGTAAAAATGGCGTAAAAACAGCGTAAAATCGGCGTAATTGTTTTACGCGTTTTTTCTTCCACCGGAACTTATGGAAAATAACGGCGTAATATCCGGCGTTCAGATGGCAATCTTTTCCATTTATTTTACACAGCTTTTTACTCCGTTTTTTTGGTGAATTAGTTTTACACAGCATAATAAATACGCCCCTAAGTGGATTAAAATCAGACATATATAGTAATATACATGACTAAATCAATTCACATACATACTGTAGATGTTATTATGGATTTGGGACAGAAGTAAGAGGTAAATTCAACTACTACTACATACTATTCCAGATGTTAATTTTACATTTTTTTTTTAACACCACTGACATATGTGCAATCTTTTTCTTCTAATATTTCAAGGAAAAACAATAAACATAGAAACATAGCTCTAACCACAACTTAGACAATTTCTGAAGTAATGAAGAGAATGTTCTGATAAATGTACATGTACTGGAAAGATAGATATGGTTTTGAATTGTAAAAGACATCTTTGGTACAACTTCACTGGATCTTTTTTTCAGTAAAATAAATATGGATGTGCAGCCTTCCATCTCAAAAGCTTTGGGGTTCTAATGAAGTTATAGTTCAGCAAAAGCAAGAGGAACACTGGCATTCCTGTTTTAAAGGAATACATTCTCATTGCATATCCTAATATATCCTTGAGTCAGCATTTTGTAATGTTTTGTGTGCTCCCTCCCTGTATGCCTGACAGGAAACAATGCACTAACGGTAACCGGAAGTGTGAGAACAAATGATGAAGTTCTGTCCATTCATTAGCTGATGTAACCTAGCATGTATGCTTGATTGTGGTTTGGGTGAGAGCACAGTGCCTCATATGAACCAGAAAGGCTGGCGTATTCATTCTGAGGCTATCCAATAACGCATACTGAAAGAAAAATGTATTTTTCATGAGACAAATGTATTTATATTAAACAGTGCTGTTATATATGACATATTTTTAGAAAGACCTGCAATGTTTAGGTGCATGGCATCCCTTTTAATGCTGTATAGAACTCTGATGTAGATGTCCTTCATGTTATCAGCATAAAATCCCAATTTTCATAATTAATTATGAAGAACACTCTAACCTGGGTTCAATAGGAATTAATACAAATATCCAGAATGTTCTTTATCTGATACATCATTCTATGAAGAAAAGTGATCCATACATAAGGATGGGGGGATGTGAAGCTATAGATCATTCTAAATCATTATTTCTTGGAAAAGTTAAAGGACAATGAAAGGTTAATATAAATTAAGAGTAAGCCTAAAGGCATTCTTTTTAAGTACTTACTGCATATCTAAATTCCCAGATCACTGCTTGCTTCTCTGAGATATGGTGCTGGCAGCCTACAGCAGTGTGAAGACTACAGTGACATTACTGAAATCTCTCTGTCCTTCCTGTAGGCTGCCAGCGGCAGCCTTCCTATTCTCTGAGCATGTGTGTAACTTGATCCTGTCTGCTGATCTGAGCTACACATGCCCACCAGCCAATCAGGAGCGGATCTGCCAGAGCGGGTGAGGGAATGAAACACATGTGCAGTATGAAGCAAGGAGGGAAAGGAAGGGAGAATACCTTTTTAGAGATGGCTGCCTGTTCTAGAAAATGTGAAGTAAGTGTGACTGAGTAAATATTTGATTAGGTGAGCCAAAAGTGTGGCGTTTTTACTAAACAATAGGAGGACTATTGGGCAGTATGCTTTTTAAATTTTGACTTGCATTCTCCTTTAAAGTTCTTAATATAAACCCTATGTATCAGTCTTTAAGCAATAAACATGCCTCAGTCACTGTACAGATGTTTATTCAATTTTTTTTTATTTCACTGCCCTAAAATCAAAAATATCTTTTATGGCAAAGATCATAAACATATACCATACAAAGTCATAAAAAAGGGAATTATAGTGTATGAAGCTTATTCTGCAGATATATTTAAGAGCGTAATTAATCAAAATACAAACACTCTAGGTACAGTTTTGCTGAGCAGTTTATTTAGTAAGAGAGGTACATGTTACCAACTGTAGTACTATAGTTGCTGATCACTCAGCTTTTTCTTCTTATTGTTTAAACTGCTTACCTAACTGTTCTACCTATTTTATATCCATAATTCTAAAAGCTAACTGTTGCAAAATGCAAAACAAATAAGGAACCTTAGTTTAGTTGCACTTTTCTTTTTAAAGTATCATAATACATAGTTTTCCCTGCATTATCATGCCAAGCGCAGGGGAGTACAGTACTTATGCAGGTACTTATGCAGACACAGTTTTATGGCATCTGTTTGGAATGGTTTTAAAGAGGGTGATATTGTTAATATTATGTATTATTCTATCATTGGCTGGTTTTTACTAACCATGCCCTCAATCATGTCATATTATGCCCCAAGACTAATAAACTACCCCCCAATATCCTTTGTAAGAGATTTTAACGCCAATCAAAAATGACTAGCAATCTTTTGCAACTTGTTTGAAGGCGGCCACACACAAGAAGATTTCAGCTGGCGATTCTGGTCCTTCAGACTGATTTGGCAGGTTATCTGTCTGTGTATGGGCACCCCCGATGGGCCTACCTGACCAATATCTGGCCTAAAATTGGGCACATTTCGATCGAGCAGGGTTGAGTTTCCTGACGGATTGGGGACCGCATCAGCTTGTTGATGCAGTCCTCACTCTGGTGGCTCCTATACCCATCCCTATAATTTGATTGAATTAGCCCGATATCTCCCACCTTAGAAGGACGACTAATCAACTGATCATGCTGTGACAGCAAAACTTTAACGAAAGCTTCAATGTAAGGTACAAATAGTGTCGGACTGGGGTACCAAGGGCCCACTAGAAAACTTTATACTTTAGGCCCACTCTCTCCTTCTCAGTTCACTCACTTTCTTTAGTCTCTTAATTACTTCTTTTTACAAACTATTACCAATCCTTTCCTCCATGTCTTCTGTTTCTTCTCATATACAATTGAGTAATGGCCATGGTATAGGCATACAAGGCAAATGTTTGGGTGAGCAGGAGGGCCCACTGACACCTTGGCCCACCGGGAGTTTTCCTGGTATCCTGGTGTGTCAGTCCGACACAAATAAAAGCAAGAGGCATCTAGTTAATAATAGAAATGTATGTATAAAAATAAAAGCAAGAGGCATCTAGTTAATAATAGAAATGTAACTGATTGCTTTCCGGCTCTCTGTTATTTCTTATCCAGTCTTTATTTTAAACTAATATTTTGCTGTTTAGGGTCAGTGACATAGCTCCGAGATATTATTTTCAATGCAATACTAAGGAAAACAGTTGTAAGCAATTAAAGATTAAGCAAATAAAGATAATACAGTTAAGTTACCACAATCCATATTATAGAGAAAATATTTTTCCTTTTATCATGCATGTTGCTATGTAGCCTTAGCTATTGCTGAACTGCAACTTTATATGTGATATAGTTGAACTACAGCTATGTGATAGGACCAACTGGTTTGTATAAGTTCTGTGGTACTGTTCCCAGAGTCCCAGAATAGCTACATTATCTAGACACTAGATCCTATAAACAGTCTCCACAAAATGTGACCAGTGAACTTGTATTTTGCTGATGTCTTCATGATCTCTAACAAAGCATGTGCAACCTAGAATGCTGGGGCTGAAAACTGGAATGCTGGAATGTAAAATCAATTGTGTTTTTATCTTCTGTTGGCATGTGGTCCTGTAGGGATTGTCCTATCTTGTGGATGATCCCCTGTTATCTGTTCGAACTTCCACCATGAAGGTATCCATTTTCTTTTTCAATATGTGAGTGTTGGAGTGTTGTAAGGATGGGCAAGTTCACATGTCTAAAAATGGCAAAACTGTGATTAAAAAATAAAGTTGAAGCAAAAACACTTGTTACTGTGGTTTTACTGTATATTTCACTGATCCTTTTTTTTAAACAAACAGCAGATTTAAAAAACATTTAAAAAAAGAATTTTAAAAAATTTTGCTGCAGTTTGTGTTCTTCATTCAGTATTTAATTTTAAACATAAACAAAAAAAAAACCTGTTGACTGTACTCTTTTATAAAATGTATTTGATTCCAAACAAAGCCTGATCACATTTTTAATATACACATGTGAAGGTGCCCACCCTTCATACTAAAATAATTTCTGTGTGAGCTGCCCCAAGTTTGGTATGGTCATGTCTTCTGTGCTGGAGCCTGATGGGAGGAGCTTTGCATGAGTATCTGTTAATTGGTGCTTTCTGGTATATGAGTGTTTAATCATAAACTAACTACAAAGATTGCTTCAATTGTAATGGCATTCCAGGGACACAAAAATGAATTTTCTCAGGCTTTATACCTGACATCTCCCTAAATAAATTAACCCAGCGACTGATGCTAATACCTGCATTAAATGAGTGCTCTAGGGCTCAAGGTTGATGTCATTTGGCTTACATAAGAGGGAAAGTATATTGCAAGATGTTTGAAGATGATCCCAATTATACTTAAAAAACAGAATATCTTTCCCAAGTTATTTATGGTCAGAATGCTACGTAACCACTACATTCCATGGATAATTTGAAACAAGCATCATTTTGCTTTTGCAGATCTACATGACATATTTGGTATGTCAAAAAAATTCGGTTACTGCCACAAACTAAAATGGACACAAATTAGTGTGAGCACTAATGCCCAAACATGCTCCTTACACTTCCACATAGTTGTACAGAGCACCAATGTGTTCTCCACAAGTCTGCTTTGATGAACAATGCAAAACTGTGCCTACTGATCATAGAACCTTACAATTACCACCACCCTCGACTTTGTAGTAATTGCAGGCTTTGCACAGCAAGTTGATAACTACACTATGATGCTGCATCTTGGCAGTGAAGTGATGCAGTTCCTCTCTGAAAATGTTTATTGCACGTAATTGCAGCAGAAGTGCAGTCCCAGTTACTCAGGAACTCTGGGAACAAAGGCTGCATTGTGCAAAAAAATGGCAAATTTCACTTTGAGGTTCTAAATGAGGATTCTTTGATTTGGAATGATGGTTTCTTTGATTTGCACTTCTCTTGCCATTGATAAACTCAGCTGGAAATGTGTGTCAGTTTCTCATAAACTTATTGGAAGAATTGGTATAAAAACTATTCTTGTTTAACATTAGATAAAAGCAAAGATACCAATGGGGATGATATCCACTTAGCTGGCTATATATTTTATTTAGCAACAACTGACTATATAAATGAGATATTACTTTAAATGTAATATGGGAATATACACTAAAATACCCACAAAGTAAAGTTTTCTAGCTAGGGTACTTTGTACTTAACTATAAGAATGCTTAGCATTATTACCTAACTTACAGGGTTATTTTCACTGAACCACCTTTGTTAATTGGAAACATTTCTGGCTTATCTCTTGGAACAGCAGAAAAATATAAAAACTATAAGAAATAAATGATCAATTATCAATTGTTTTTGTTGAAGCAACTACTGTTAAACCAGCTTTCCCATTCTCCATACATTGGTTTTGATATTCTTCATGATTTTCAGTTACCCTTTTCAAGTTACCCTATAAAGCTCTGAGATCAATATTTATGGTTTCCTTGGAATTTTTTCACGCTGATGTGTTATGTTTATGCTTCTCTATGATTAACCTTTTGCCTTCATACACTGTTTTTAGTACTACTTACACCTGGTATCTCCACAGAACCATGAATTTATGGATGAGCAGATGTTTGAACAGAACTGCAGGGAGAGCTCCATGCAAAACTACCCATCTAGTCGCAGCCCATCCCTATCCAGTAACCATGGGCTCACCACCTCCTGCTGTTCCAGACGCAACAAAAAGACCACCCACCTCCCTAACTCCAATGTGCCGGCAACAAGGTTGCGCAGCATGCAGGAACTCAGCACTATTCACATACAGTGCAGTGACCAACCATCTTTAACAGCTAGGTGAGTGTGCATAAAAAGATATTAGTAAATAGCTGTCAAAGTATTTTACAGAAGATGGAAAGATTACAACAATGTCGCTGTAGTAATATGATGGAGTAAACCTTTTTACAATTGTGACTCCACTGTCGCATTCATAATGTGATATGTAATTTATAAGACATGCTGTAATAAGTGATCACTCCACAGGATAATATGGACTTTGACCTGGATGCAGCATAAATCAAATGGGACACAACTCAGCAAAGCATGCTTGTGCAAACACAAGCGTGTTTGCAATAATATAGTATTTGTAGTATATTCTGTCATTGGGGCATCCTCTTTTATATCATAATTGGAATTATGGTAAAAAAGCTCTGTATTGTAGGGATAAAATACTCTAATTTGCATCAGAAATTGCATTTTGCACATTGCACTTGTGTTGGTAAATGGCCCCCATTATTTCTGGGATCCTTTTACAACCTTTCTACACTTCAAATTTATTGGAGTTCTATTTTCAGGGAAAACACTGTGAGAAAACCTCATCTCTTATATGCAGAATTCTGTTTATGACCCTGTTCTTCTTTTACACCCTCAAAATACCATGCAACAATACCTTGACTATTAGGTCACACCAGATTTGTCTTATTGAAGAAAGATTATTACACAATAAGGAGCTATGTGAATTAATAAAGATGTTTTTTGGCTAGACAACCAACAAGCTGAAGAGAAATTCTTTGGCAGATGGTAGAAAAGAATATAAATATACATTCAGTTCAAAATATTTCCATTACCCAAATCCAAAGTGAACTGTAAAGGATAAATTAAAATATTACGGTATAGTGGCTCTTTAAATCATCCCCTGGGGCAATACATTTTCAGATTTCATGAAGTAGAGGGCCTGTTTCTAGCATTAAACAGATTGAATGGGAAGAGAAACAAAACCAGGAGAATTGAAGCTAATATTGTTAGTGGCGGGTAGTAAGAATATGTATATATTAGGGAGTGTAAGCGCTACTGTGGCAGGAACTATGTGAATGATAATTAACATTCTCCATAAAGTGCTGTATAATATGTTGCTGTTATATGATTTAATCATAGCAGCTAGAATTTTCAACAATTGAATGTTTATAGATGAAAGATTTTGAAAAAGCTATAGAAAAATAGGAATCTTAACTTGCCTTAATGGCAGGAGTTCTAGAGATATACTTAGGATAAGAGCTTGTGCAAGGGTGCTTGTGCCTTGAGAACCCTAGAACAGTGCTGTCCAACTGGTGGCCCCGACCCCCCTCTGTGTGGCCCCCCACCTGTCTGGCTGCTGTAATGGCTTACCTTTGTGTAAGCTTTAAATAGTATCAGTACTGTGATTAACTGGCCCCCTGCATTGTTCACATCTCAGGCTGTAAACCCCCTGTATTTTTTAAAAATGTAATCCCCTGTGTTTTCACACCTTTTAATCTCTACATTGTTCACCCTCTGCATTGTACCTCAGGCTCTGACTGTAAACCCCACATTGTTCACCTGTTCACACCTCGAACAGAATGTAGGAACAGTAGAAACCCACAAATAAACCCTGCACACTATAAAAAGAACCTATACTGAGGTGGTACTGCAATTAAAAAGTTTCTTAATATATAGTTATTATGCAGACTGTAGGAGCAGTGCTAGCATTGTGCCACTGTATGCTGTCTGTGTGTACCATACTCTGCCTGCTCTATGCTGCCTGTGTGTGCCATACACAGGCAAAATAGGGCAGACAGCGTATGGAACACACAGGCAGGATAGGGCAGGCATGGTATGGCACACACAGGCAGCAAAGGGCAGGTAGAGTATGGCACACACAGGCAGCATAGTGCAGGTAGAGTATGGCACACACAAGCAGGGTAGGGCAGACAGAGTATAGTATACACAGGCAGGGTAGGGCAGGCAGAGTATGGCACACACAGGCAGCATAGGGCAGACAGAGTATGGCACACACATGCAGCATAGGGCAGGCAGAGTATGGCACACAGGCAGAATAGGGCAGACAGAGTATGGCACACACAGGCAGGGTAGGGAAGGCAGAGTAAGTCAGGTTTTTGCTGTACTACCACCATTAATATTGGTATGTTCATGTGATAACACGGGTATGGTTTCAAGTGGGTGTGGTTTACTGGCTTCCATTATCTGGCCTCCATCATGTAGGCCAGAAAAAATCCTGCCCTCAGTAGCACAGAAGTTTGACAGCACTGCCCTAAAAGATACAAGGGGTTGCAAAAACACGTTCCTGGTAACATTAAGAGCTAAATTTTAGTTATTAAACCAGACATTCTGCTCTTCTAGTACAGTGGCTACAATTGTTCTCTCTACGCTAGCAATGCAACCCCCCTGGACCCCCCTCAGTACTGTAGAGGTAAGCATGGGGGGGGAAAGGGGTAGCATAATGGAAGCCACCTTGGTGCATCTTTGGGGGCAGAATCACCCCTGAACTTGTGTCCCAAAGGACAAAGAAGATTTATATCTTCTTTATATTAAAGGATCATTTTTAGTTACTATATTGCAGTCTGCAATGCCTGTGGCTGATTTAACAATGAAAGGGAAATAGAAAAGAAGAATTTGTGTTGCTGCCCAAATACAATATACAATATACATCAATCTAATATCAGAAAATTATTAAATCACTGATAAAAAAGAAGGAAATGTGATTTTAATTAAGGGGGAGTTAGTTATCCATTTCCTACATATCCATGATTTACCATAACTTTCTATCACACTAGAACATTAAACTTGGAGAAGATAGTAAATGCTGGCCATGGGTAGTGCTAGTTGGCATACAATAGTATTATAACATTGTAGTTTACATTATATTCATTATACACATAATTTTAACATTCTCAAATGTTAAAAAACTGACAGATAAGTTTATTATAAAAAGCAGGCTTAATGGGGCACTCCAGCTTCCAAAGCAAAATTATTAAAGAGCCCCACACAACAAAGAAATCCCTCATTTACTTATTACTGTAACTGTTCCTTCAAAAAGTATAAATAAATACCATTTTTATATGCTGAAATCCAGCTGCAAAACAGTTCTTCTCAGTTCTGCATCATTTGAAATCCTGGCAAGGGAGGAGGAACTAAAACATTGAGGTTACAAATTGTAATAACTTCTCCACAGCTTACAGACAGCATACCGGAACTATGTAGCCCAAAATGCATTGCACTGTGACCTTCCTTTCCATATGGACATCACGTGTTCAGGGAATTTGGAGGATGCAGGCTGAAGGCAGGCTGAGGACAGTCGACTATTGTTACATTTTTTTTTAAATCTCAAAGTAGTCAGGGGGCCAGGCTTAGGTAACTGTTCCAAGACATATTACATTATAAATCATGAAAAGGCTGCATATTTTTTAATACATGTATACTACAAAGTTGCTTGAAATTATGTTTACCTTTCAAAAAGCTTAAGTTGTGTAGGTGGAGTTCCACTTTAACAATCATGTGTGATAAAATGTGTAGCCTACTACCACCAGCATTAGGTTAATAGTGCATGGCGCACAAATCTACTCCTACCTTTCATTAAAACCACTTGTCAACATTGGTGACATAAAGACAAAAGACTTGATTTGGCAGATGTATTGGATAATCTGCATTACCACCAAATGATCTGACCAATCAGCTGTGAGTCAGACAGCGGAATTAATGCAATGTTTCTATCCATCTGGGAATTGAATGTCACATATTCCTGATCTAGGGGTGTGTATGAGTAGCTATAAGTGCAAAAAAGGTTTACTTGATGTTAAAAATGTATATTTGACTTTTTTCATGAAAAAAATGTTTTTGTACATAAGAGAACTTACTGTAATAAACAAAGTTAACTAATCTCTCATTCTTTAGCCGTTCCAGTCTGAATCTGAAGTCAGATGATGAGTTAAGATCAAACTGCAAAGCTTCGCAGATAACTACAGCAATTATTAGCATCCCTACACCTCCAGCTCTGAGCCCTGAAGGGGAAACCCGACCTGGCAGCCCACCTGGACGCTCAACAAACATTCACAGTACAAGCAACATTGTGAAAGTATCCGCCTTGTAAAACACTTAGTGGCGAACCGAGGCTGCCGTCCTGCTTTTCTTTTTCGCTGCAAAACCGTGGAATTAGCAGTGAAAAAGTGACAAGCTTCCGCTAAACTTGCCATTTACCATCATGGAAGGAGAGAAAAGTCTGTGCAACGGAAGTATACATACATTCCTATCTCCATGCATATGGATGTATGTATATGGTGGAAGCCCTCTGCTAGGAAGTTTTATGGCAAGTAGAGGAGTTAACACAAAGCAAATTGACAACACTGTGTTTAAACACCTTTTTTTAAGGTTTTCAGTGGATAATATTTATTCATAAAGAAATAATGTAAAAAAAATTACAAAAATGGTTTAAAAAGGAGGGAGGGTATTGACCAGGAGTCATTTTTGCAAGTTGAGCATTGAAAACAGGGAAGGGAAAATTGTTATTTTGTTGTTTTTTGTTTATTCGAAAAGAATCAGCAAGCAATCAACATTTTTGTGTCTGTAACAGTCGGACAGAGGGGGTTGTGATATGTTTTAAGAAATTCAGATTTTCCTGTGTATTTTGTGAGTTTGGATATGGAACTGTTCAGTGAACAGAATAGCTCCTAGCACATATCTGACCCAGCACATTGTAGAAGCGAGCACACAAACACAATCTTCCCTCGCTGGTGATCTTAATTCCTAGATATTTTGTTATAGCCTTACAAGTCCAACCAGTGCAGATTGTGATGTTGTTGGGTAATTTGTCTGTGAAAAAGCTTAATTGTGAAGCAAAAAAAAAAAACAAAAAAAAAAAAAAGAAACAATGCTTTAGTTACAACTAGTTTCCACATCACCAGCCATTTTCTGCTTTATAGTTTCACTCCAGAGCAGTTAATAACTTTTCAGGTTCTGTATTTCTGAGAAAATCTACTAAATGGAGATTGTTTTTCACATATCCACTCGTAAACAATGTGAACTAAATAAGGTAAACATTCGGAAAGGGTTTGTCATGGATATTAAATAACCTGGGTTTTTGCCGCTGACTTTAGTGTAAATATAGTAAGAGTTCCTTGGTGTGTTTGACCATGTGATTCCACCTCTGATTGATGAACAAGAGGCGACATCTTTCACTCATTCACTCTGTTCCATAGTCGGAATGGGCAATGTGTCATCATGTGTAGAAAAAATGTGACCAACTATGTTTTAACATTTTGCTTAGAACAGAAACTGAATTAGACACTAACCTTTTTATATTTTTAGAATATGGAGACTTGTGGCTCCCTGTTTTAGATTTGGGAATTATTACTAAACACTAGTTATAATTGTTATCTTTTTTAATGTGGAATGTTATTTAATGTGGTGGCTACCTAGTGGCTGAATATGTTCAGTCGGGTCTTGGGAAGGGGGGAACGAAGATGTGACTTTATAGTTTCCACCATTTGTTCACAGTTTGATGGGTAGTGAAGCTTTCATAATGATACCATATGTACCTGAGAAACAGGACAGATGTCATCTGAATGAAAACTGCTTCCTTTTAGGTCTGTAGAGTAAACCCTTACATAGTGCAGGTTGATTTTTCCTGCTGCATATGAGCAAAGAGTAGTAAAGATGATGTATTTTAAACAGATTTATTATGTAGTCTATTCAGTTGTTAGTATGCTTCAAAGAGGACTTGTATAGGGGGTATGTTTTCTAAGACATAATTTTAATGTCACTTGAATTTATAACTGATGTTTAAATAACAACCAAATTTAGTTCTTATTTTCCAAGTTATGTTACAATAAAACTAACTAAAAGCAGACAACTGAAAGGGATGGTAATGCAACTGTCTGTATAGCCTACTGGTGATACTTTCTTTCAAACATTCCAAGCCACCCTTGTGTTGTTTCATGTCCTAGGGTAACATCTTTCTGTTTTCCTAATGCTGAACATAAGTCCCCTACTGTGCATCATGGGAACTGTACTTTCCCCCTAATGCCAACAGTAAAATCTTGTAAAGTTCTGAGTCAAGTGTTCTGAGTGATACATGGCGGCAGGAAAAGCTGACTATAGAAAAGAACATTTTCAGAAGGGTCAGGTTGATTGATTGAGAAATATAAGTAAAAGTATATTTAGTTGCACTTTCCAAAGTTAGAAAATGTATAATATAAAAGTAAATTTAATAACAGTTACCAAGGGAGTTCTGTGATCTGTATATAAACACCCAGCGTGCAACAGAGTGCTTTAATACACTCACTGAACTCCTCCTTCTAATATCCTTATTAATTACTGTAGGGGATTCATTATTCCCTTTCTATAAGTAGCAGACTAAATGGGTAACGGAAACCTTAAAAAATCAGGCACAAGAGTAACAGCACATAAATGCATCTGACATTTGTCTAGACCAATAGGGCAATTTTTACATGACACTACCAATTTATTTTATATTTCAGGAAAAACTTGCTACTCGGTTTCTTTCACCCTGGGAAAGGAATTACGTTAAACTGCTTTGTTCCATATCAATAACTGACAGGTTTTTGTTTTTAGCATTTTTAATGATAGCATATGTAAATTGCATGGGAACCCTGGCAAATCACAGGGTGCCCTGATTCTAAAAAAAAATAAAATATATATATATATATAAATATTATTTATATTTTTGTGATGGGGTATGGGGATGCTGCTACAAAAATTTAATTTTTTTATTTAATGCTCTAGGAAAAAGCTAACACTAATAGAATTTTAAAGTTTGCCACATACATACACCATTGGACTGTGGACACCAAATATTTTTTGACCACCTCCTTTCTTCCTTCCTTCATTCTAGTGTGTGTCCTTGGGACGTTTTCAGTACCTATTGTGAATCTGTACACTTGGTTCCCTGTCTGCAATGAAGGTGTGGCTAATATTCCTCACACAGTGTAAATACTGTGCCTAAATGTAATGAAAAAGGTCAGGACTCCTACAACTCTTCTGACACTTTAACATAGTTATTTGCAACAGAAACTTTACATTTTTTAACAAGTCAGCCAATGTTGTTCCTCCCCACCTCTTCATAAAGAGTGCTGTTTCCAACTATCAGTTTTAATGTATGTTTTATTTTATCTTATTGACATACATCAGGACATCTTGTGACAATCAAATGATAATGCCACTGTTTCAGACTGGAAAGTCAAGCTGAGGTGTGTAATGATGGCTTGCCTACCTACCATTTGCTGCCCCTTTAGGCAGTGCATTGCCAAGTAGTGTGATGTCAGCTTCAGACTTTTATTTTTTCTGTTTGTAACTGTGAGATAAAAACCTGTAAGATTTGCACAAGAAGCATTCCTTTCTCTTGATGTTTAACCTCTCCAGCAGCGAAAGGCATTGAGAGCCAAAGACATATCTCTGGACTTTTCCTTGTAAAGAAACATTGCCCCAGAATGCAGTCCAACTGATTAATGAATGGGAAAGACTGAACCCACAGGACTATTTTTTTTTTTTTTTTTGCTTAATATCTGTTCACTTACATTCTTTGTGACAATGAAGTGGTTAATCCACATTACACAGAATGAGCGGCAGTCATTCCCAACAAATATTATGACTTCTGTGGATACATATGTGTAGGTTTGGCCTAAAATAGGCCCTAGAAAAATAAAAGTTGCATAGATGTGTGTACGGTAGAGTTGTTTTAAATGTTTTCAGTGTTCTCTGTTGTGTCTGATACGAGGTTTAGTTTTCTTTCTTGACAAGTCCATTTGTATTGCTTTAACAGGAAACCCAGCCCATTCTATTCGTTGTCTTTGATGGCAAATGTTCTGATTGATTTCCTTCTTAGTATTACCATTGAGCAAAGTAATTACCAGGCAAATCGATATGTACCAATACAATAAATAGAATCAATTTTAACAGGACTACAAGTTAAATTGTTTAGTATGGAGAGGGGAAAAAAGTCACGTTTCTTTCTTGCAGCTTAAACAATCCTGTTGTCTTCTTTTGAACTGTAGTGCATTTGTTGAATTGTATATTATTTGCAGTAATTTGTCTTGTGCCACTGCTGTAACAAATGTATCCAATCCGGATTAAAATCATTATGTGCCACACTGGCAGTGCATCTTGAAGTGGTCATTATACTGGTTTAAAATGAGATCATTTTTCATATCTGTATCAAGCCAGGCACCTTCTAAGAAGGACTAATATGTAAAGAAGTTGGCAAGGGATCATCAGAACTGTGGTTCAATACCAATGGATTGGGCATCACTCATTTATTAACATAAATAAGTATAATTAATTCTTGTGTTGTGTTATATGCAGATCTGTTCATGTAGATAAAAAAAAAACTTCAGTTGCCATGACTGCTCTCTTAAGATAACCTTATAAAACACAAAGTAAACTACAATTATGAAAGTAAATTTAAATGGGTACTTTACCACAGCATATATCTGTACATATCAACAAATACTGCTCATTCCAGGTTGATACAGTAAAAGTGAAAATAAACTTAGGCCATCTCCCACAGACTACATTTTAATCAGGGCTGTGGAGTCGGTAGATAAATTCTCCGACTCCTCAGTTTCTGATACTTCCGACTCTGACTCCTCTGTTTTTAATATGCTAATGTATTTTATACATTCATTGAAGGAAAGGAAGGAGACATACATGTCATTTAACCACAGAACTACTGGCTAGGAAGCCAACACTCTACTGTATTGCCCAATTAAAGCACGTATACAAGTATTTCTAGTCCTGCAATTTTTTTTTACTTAATTAGTTATCAGTGAGAGTTAGGCTAGGTTCACAGTGGGCATTGTGTTCCCTGTAACAGAGGAACACGACGCAGTGGAGCTGCCGCACCTTAACTGTGCGTTACGTCCCATTTAGTGAAGCATACAGTCAAAAAGCATGCTTCATGGTCACTCAACGTGTTCGTTTATGCACTGCGTGCATTGGGCTTTATTCTTATAGCAGAGAAGTAATTAATTATGACTGTTTGTGAATTGGGACATTTAAACTTGCTTTATTTATTTTTTATTCCCATTTAAATTTAGTAGGAGTCGGTTCATTTTTTGCCGACTCCGACTCCAGGTACCCAAAATTGCCTCCGACTCAGACTCCTCGACTCCGACTCCACAGCCCTGATTTTAATCAAATAATATAAAATATTTTAAATAAAATTGGGTTCCTTTCCTCTATAATAATTAAACAGTACCTTGTACTTGAAGATAAAATTAATCCTTATTGGAGGCAAAAGCCTATTGGGCTTATTTAATGATTTTTTAGTAGACTTAAGGTATGGGCCAAAGTACAGGAAGATCCCTTATCTGGAAAACCCCAGGTCCTGAGCATTGTAGATAACAAGTCCCATGCCTGTGTGTATTTTTAGCTGGCAACAATGACCTTTTCTCGGTCATAAGCTACAGCTGCCTATATCAAACATATTAGACAAACATGCTCAGAAGCAGAAAACCATGTATTATAACCAAAGGAACTGCAGTTAAACTGTCCCATATGGTCATATTTATCAGCTTTTATCCCACAACTGGGTATGGCTTTTATTTAGGGAATCCTTAAGGAAACATATGCTCTTGAATGCCTACTATAATAAAAACAAGGAGAAGGGTCTGTAATAGTTTGATCTATAATAGCAGTGTTTTTCATAGGTCACATTATAACAACCTGCAAGAATTAAAGACAAGCTAAGCTGGTACAAACATTCTTTTCAAAAAAGAAATACTTTTTTTTTTTTTTTTTTTAAATGGACCAATGAATAACAATCTACTATATTCTACTTCGGAATGCTGGTGTGAATACGTGTTAATAAAATATGCTAAATGCTATCTTAAAAAAGAAATCACCTCAATTTTAAATGTGATCATTTCCAGTGGTGTACTAGAATGTCTTGTATGTCCTTGCATTAAGAGAGCTTAAAGGAACAGAAACATCAAAAAATGAAAATGAATTAAAATATAATGTACTGTTGCCCTGCACTAGTAAATGTTTTGTTTGCTTTAGAAAGACTTTAATAGTTTATATTAATAAGCTGCTGTGTAGCCACTCTAGCTGGAATAAAGGAGAAAAGGCACAGGTTACATAGTAGGTAACAGATACACTCTGTAGAATACAATGGCAAGCTGCTATGTAACCTGTGCCTTTTCTCCTTTTTTTAAAATGTAAATAGCAACCCCAATGGCTACACTGCAGCTTTGTTTATATAAAGCATCGCATTAGAATATATCATATTTAATAACATTTACATTTTATTTTTGGTATTACTGTTCCTCTTATCACTATATAGCGTTTTACCATTTAACTATTGCTGATCAACAAAGAGGTTAAACATACATAATTGACACCAATAAAATCCCAAAAGATTTGCCACTAAATTCTCCATGACACCTTCTTCAAGAACTCCACTTAAAATAGCTTTTTGAATGATGGAGACTGATTCTAAGATACGTTACCAATTAAATTCCTTTAATGGACTTTAAATTACTATCTACTTATTAAGGGCACTAGTTTAACCAAGGGTATATGCAAATAAATTTCTTGTCCACAGTATCTTAAAGGGATTCTGTCATGATTTTTATGGTGTACTTTTTATTTCTATATTACACAGTTTGCATCGCAAATAACTCACTCTACCTTTTAAAATGTTATTCTTGAACTAACAAATGTTTTTTTTCATTGTAATATTGATGTGTAGGCGCCATCTCAGTGCATTGTGCTTGAGTCTGAGCTTTCAGAAGGAGCCAGCGCTACACATTAGAACGGCTTTCAGGTAACCAATTGTTTCGCCTACTCCCATGTAACTGGAGGAGTCCCAAGCCGGACCTGGATTTTTCACTTTTCAGTAAAATTCTAATATCTACCGCTTTAAGCAATACAGGTGTCAGGGAGCTGCTGCCGTAGCTTGCTACCTTCCTAGTGTTTTGCTGATCGGCTGCTGGGGGGAAGGGCAGTGATATCACTCCAACATGCAGCAAAAGCAGTAAAGAGTGAAATTGATCGGAGCACAGGTCACATGGCTGTGGCACCCTGGGAAATTAAGAATATGGCTAGCCCCATGTGAAATGCAAAATTAAATATAAAAAAAAAAAATGTTTGTGCTTTTATAATGCTGAAGAAGCTCTAATAACTGATGTGTTTTCAATTTTGTTTGAACTCTTTTCAGTACCAGATAAGACTACGCAGTTCAAAAGGAACAAAATAAAACATTTATTACTAGCCTAGGAACATGCTCTTCAGCAAGAAATTTCTGATTCTGTATAGTCATGCCCGCACCTAAATGCCACAGCAGCTCAAACGTGTTCCATTCAATATGGGATCCCTTATCTGGAAACCCATTATCCAGTTCTGAATTACAGGACAACCATCTTACATAAGAAAATAATTTAGATATTTGCCTTATTCTTACTAAGCTGCATAAATCCGTATTGGTGCCAAACAATCCCAGTGGGTTTATTTAATATTGAAATAATTTTTAATAGACTTAAGGATGCCTTATCTATAAACCCCCAGGTGCCATGCATAGATTCCATAGCTGTATCCAAGCACATTTTGGTTTACACAACTAGCTTTTTACATGCATTTAGCTATTATCCTACTGTAAAATCTGCATTCTGATTGTGAAACAGGAAAGGTGGTCTTAGTAAACAAAGAAAAAGATATGCTGGTCGACTACTTACTTAAAAGGAAGTGAAATGGTTTATTCATGAAATCTTAATTTTGTTGAGAGGTCGCAGGTCTTAAAAATCTGTCCAAACCACCAGCCTGTTGAAGTTCATCTTATTTATGCAAATAAATTACATGGCGCTGAAAAGCACAGCTTTGAAAATGACAGATAATTATACCTCTTTCACAGGCAACAAGAACTCTTGACATCCCATTAACTTAGTGACAATTGTAGGTTGTGGCATATTATAAAGCAACGTTGATTTAAGAATTTTTTCTTTTTGGGGGGGGGCTTGTGCCTGACTTTGCAGATAATGCTGCTTTCAAATGAACCATCATCAAAAAACCACGGCTTGAGGACATTCATTTGTTTTATAAAGGAAAAATAGCTCATTAGTATGGATAACATATTTGTAAATATTCTGCAAAAAAATATGGATGAGGCTTTGATTGTATTGTGTATTTGGCCCAATTTTAGCTCTAGATTTTCTAATAAGGCAAATGTTATTTTTTCTAGTCCAGTTAATGGTGCAGCTCTCCAGTATTCTGTGCAAACACATCAGAACCTGTTTCATCTATATAGAGATATATTATTCACAGATCCTGCAAAATCCCCTGCAAAGATAAAATAAAATACTATCCACAAAATCAAAAGTGGTTGTCACAATCAACAAAAATTATGGAATGCTTTGGGTCAGAGCATCGAAGACATTGGTTTCCAAGCCAACATCCCCCCCCATCAGTAAATGATGTTACAGATATATGGCAACATTACATAGGGTTGAAAAAAGACCAGAGTCCATCAAGTTCAACCCTTCCAAGTAAACCCAGCACACACAACCTATACACTATATATAGATAAACCATATATACCAACATCAATACTAATTGCAGATTTTAGTATCACAATAGCCTTGGATACTATGCTTGTTCAAGAACTCATCCAGGCCCCTCTTAAAGGCATTAACAGAATCTGCCATTACAACATCACTAGGAAGGGCATTCCATAACCTCACTGCCCTCACTGTGAAAAACCACCTACACTGCTTCAAATGGAAGCTCCGTTCCTCTAATCTAAATGGGTGACCTCTGGTGCATGGGGAGAAAAAGAACATCCCCTATCTGCCTATAATCCCCTCTAATGTACTTGTACAGAGTAATCATGTCCCCTCGCAAGCGCCTTTTTTTCCCCCAGAGAAAACAACCCCAAGCTTGACAGTCTAACCTCATAGTTTAACCCTTCCATCCCCTTTACCAGTTTAGTTGCATGTATCTGCACTCTCTCCAGCTCATTAATATTCTTCTTAAAGGAAAAGTAACACTAGAAATTTTTAAGTAAAAAATCTTTTCTACCCTGCCCCAATAATTGCCCTATCCTGCACACCATTTATTATTTTGAATGCTTTATTAGAAAATACCTGCTAAAAATTGGTTTCCGGTCATTTGAAATAGGGCGATACGGCGATGCGGGGAAGAATCAACAATGCGACAATCGACTGATCAATCCTAGCCTTCCTTCATTATAGGAAGGAGTCAGGCTAGGATCGATCAATTGAAAATGGTGTGCAGGATAGGGCAATTATTGGGGCAGGGTAGAATAGAGTTTTTACTTAAAAAATTTTAGTATTACTTTTCCTTTAAGGACAAATTGTTTTAAAGATGTCCTAAAAAGAATTCCTTTTATTTACAAACACAGCAGAAATCCCAATAATGGAAATGCTATGAAATTTTCTTACTAAAAACTGGTAAAAACAGAAAGTACCTGCAAATAGTTACACTGATTGAATATGGTCCAAAACACTTATCATGCACCCATCAATTAAACCACACTCATGGACAACCACTGTGCATTGCCATACATGTGCCACACATCTTGCATCTACATTTAAATGCAGAACTCATTTGCTCACTTGGAGCCATATAATAACATCAAAACTGCCCAGTAAATATCTGGGTGATTTTTGGCAACAGGCCAGTAAAGCAAGCTGCAATTAGATAGGCCAATAAGCCTTAGGGCTCTGGCACACGGGAAGATTAGTCGCCCGCGGCAAAACTCCCTGTTCGCGGGCGACTAATCTCCCCGAGTTGCCTTCCCCCTGCCATCCCACCGGCGAACATGCAAGTCGCCGGCGGGATGGCAGACGCGGCGGCGCGATTTAGCGCAAATCGCCCCGCCGCATCTGCCATCCCGCCGGCGACTTACATGTTCGCCGGTGGGATGGCAGGGGGAAGGCAACTCGGGGAGATTAGTCGCCCGCGAACAGGGAGTTTTGCCGCGGGCGACTAATCTCCCCGTGTGCCAGAGCCCTTATAGCTACCCTTGTGTGGCTAAGGGTAACTGACATATCAAAGACATATGCATTGCTAATTAGATCACACCCAGAACAAAAGCTTTAAAAATGAACAGTAATGGTTTTTTTTCACATTCTACTTGTGTGTGTGTGTGTATGTTGACACAATACAGACTATTAAATGGGATGAATAATTTTAATCTCCACTCCATTTAGGGTCTAAATTTTAAACAATATCAGAATGTTTCAACCATAGAGAGACACTTTTGAAAGCCCATCAAATACACGGATATAGGCTTTTAATGCTTTTAAACTGTTAACGTCTGAAAAGATCACACTGAAGAACAGAAACATGGCAAAATGAATCACTTATTCCTTTAATAAGCATTACACTGTTGAAAAATGAGTAGGTCAATAGTCAGCTAAGACTAAACCCTCCAAATACAGTTGCTGACTGAAACAGTGAAATACTTGAAGGTAGAGAAGGTATATAAGTAATCATGCAGAATTTACAACATAATGAAAAAAAGAAATATATAGCATTTTCAAGCTGGTTTACTATTGTGTATTAAACCAATTTTATGTATTTGTTGGAGTTTTGCAATTTCTGTTTTAAACCAGAAAAATGTGATCACCAGTGAATGGTGAAGGTTGTTTAAGGCATAGAAGAATATTAAAATGTAAACCATAAACCACTGCCTTATTATTAACATAATTTGAGTTTGTCATGGCTTTAGCATTTCATGGAGGTACACAGATTGCATGTGATATGCAGACATCCAGCTTGAACGCTTGTACAGATTACGGTAGTAAGAATTTGATACAGTAGAATGGTATGTTTGCCATGCTTGATAATAGGACCTCCAGTAGTCAGCATAGCTCGTGGTGCCATATGGAAATCTACTAGGGTTTCTATATTCCAACTGGTACAAATCATCTTGTCTTTCCGAACAGAGTTCACGTCTAGACACAGGTGTTGTGTACTTACTCCGTCTTCTAGATTTGGTATTGCTCACAAATGGCATTTCACCTTTATATTTATGAGCTTTCATCACATTTCCTTCTTTTGTCAAGTCAGAAATATTATCTGTGTTGAGTTCACAAACAGTAGGTTCAATTGTCCTTTCCTTTATAACTTCTGAGTATGAGTTAAGATGATCAAAGGAACTCTTTGGCTCTGGAATATCAGAGTCTTCATTGCTTTCTTCACTGACTGAAGAAGAGCAGGATGCACTTCTATCACTTTCACTAACAGAACTCTCAGCAAATCCACACTTTTCAGGAGTACTCATTGCTTCTGAAGTGCCCCCATCATCAGTTCTTTCCTGTTCTAGATTTTCAGATTTCAGCTCATTTTTGTCACCAGGGCCAGTATACACACGCACTATTTCCACATGTTTTTCCAAACCTTCTTTGATAAATTGTTCATAGTCTTCAACTAGCTCTGCAAATGATGATGTACAAGCAACTGAGCGCTTGAAGGATGCCAAGCTTGGTATTTTAGGTAGCGAGTTTTGCAACTCTGCCATATTTGCACTGTTGTTTACGGTGTTATCCACTGGCTTCTTTGGCTTGGCCACATCTTTAGGTGGTTTAAGGATTCCATCACAATTTACAGTGGTCTCCCCCTTCTTACTTTCCTTCTCAGGATAAAGTTTCATTGAGGTCTTTTTTGTCTTAGAATGTGTTTTGGTGGCCTTTTTATTTTGGTAAGTTTCTGGCAGTGGGTTGCTGCTAAGTACTTCTGTTGTACAAACCCCTTGATTCTCAGAAGAGGAAGGTATGGTCTTCACCGTAGTAACTTCAATATCCCAGTTACAGGTCTCTTCCATTAAACCATCTGGTATTGGATCTGTGAAGAGGGAATATAATTCAGCAAGTTCATTTTTACTTTTTTCAAAACAGGAGGTTAAATGTCAGACAGGCATCCCTTTCAAAGCATAGTTTAATAACCCACAAGATCCACATCACAGTGACTTGCCTAACAGGGTCCAGGACCTGGACAAGTAAACTCTGGATCTAGCATTTTGCGGATATGCAATCTTATACACATTTTGGGAATGCCCTTGTGCAATATACATGGGAAAGGCATCTAAGCAGATGAGCCTTTTGGCCAAATACATGGTCAGTACAGAAAAATAAACAAGAATTTAGGCTTGTCATTTTGGCTACAAATGGATTGCTAGAATACATAAACAGTGCTATGGTATACAGCCAAATTCCAAGTTAAACACATCATGCCATCATTGAGGGTTTTTACCTGGTAAAGGCAAAAGCTTAAGATTGCATTTCATTGCAATTCCCATCATCATATTCTCCTCTTCCCCATGGCAACAGAAAGTTACAGAGAGGCCATGAGTACCTGCAAAGATTCAGTAGTTATACACATGGATTAGAGTTTTAGAATTTGTACAGCAAGCCTTATTAAGCTTCAAGGCTACAAAACATCTTGAACCATGGGAATGAATTACCTTTTGCAACTGGTTAAGAAAACTAATAAGAGGAGCTGTTCAACAGATGGTATTTTTTATTCCATCTCAAACACTCCTACATCTATAACAGGATAAGAAGGGATATTTTTCAGTTCAACTTCAGTTTTTTTGCCCTCATCTTGCTTTTTATAAAGAACCTCACTCAATTAATGCACTTAGAAAAATAGCATCCTTTTCTTATTGCCAAAACAAGAAGAAATTCATAATATTGTATTAATGTCGATAATCTTGACAAAGTTACTGAAATGCTACTGTAAGTAGTACTGTCAGTACCATTTTACTACTTTAACCAAAATTCCATTACTACATTAGCAACTGCTCTGAAAATGTTGAAGCTTTTACATTTCTAGCCCTAAAAATAAAGAAAAATGGCTAAGTGCATGTAAATTGTAACTGCTACAGCTTCAATGTTTTTAAAAAAATTGGGCGCTAGTGATAAAAATGAAAGAATAACCCTGCTTTCTTCTTAGAATGGATTGTGAATTCCAAGACTGAAGAAAACAAAATTTATATTATTTACATAGTGTGAGTGAAGATTATTATGTTTGTAAGAAATCTCAAATTATTTTCTATTGTCTTTGTCAGTGACAGGTCCCCTTTAAAAAGCAAATAAAAAAAAGCCATGTAGTCTTTTTATAGAGTAGAACAGGGGATAGAGTTGCCATGTGTAGGCATACCCAGTGTCCATACTACGTAGGCAAAGTAGGCACACCTACAGAATAGTGCTGGGCGGTATACACCGAACACCGTTTTTTTTTTTTTTTTAAAATGATAAAAAATTTTAACTTACCGGCATACCGGTGTGGGCGCCTCCTGGCAATTTTTCTTACTATTTCCGGGTTGTGCGCGCTGACGTCACGTGCGCAACCCGTAAATAGTAAGAAAAATTGCCAGGAGGCTCTGTGAGCTGTCGGGGGTGCCTGCGGCTGCCTGGCCCGTAAGGTTTATTTATGTGAAGGGGATGGGGGTTGTTTGGGGTTGGATGGGGGGGTGTTTGGGGTTGGATGGGGGGGTGTTTGGGGTGGTCACCTAATCATGCATGGGAAAAAAAAAATACCGTCAAATACCGTGATACCGATATAATAAAAAAAATACCGTGATATAAATTTTTGGTCATACCGCCCAGCACTACTACAGAATAATACTTTACAGTCAACAGATTTAAGCACACACCAAAGGTAAAGTATTTATAATTTACCAAACCGTCCAGCTCTTCCAATTCGATGCATATAGGTTTCCCAGTCCTCTGGAACATCAAGATTAATAACCAGATTCACCCTCTCTGCATCAATCCCCCGCGAAGTCTTTAAAGAAAGAAAAAAAAAAAAAAAAGGTTCTGCCTTCACAGCCTTAGAATAAAAAGCAAAAACCTTTGTCCGTTGTTTATACTTCTAATACATGAGAGTTGATTTTTATATTTCAGCCTACAAAATGTGTTTCTAGCCTTGAGGGTCCTTTTTAACAGTAGCCACTTGACACCTTCAATTAACTTCCAAGTCTAATGCAGAATGAAAATCCTAGCAATTACAGTTCAATCTTACCGAACTCTTCCTAGCTATCCTTCAGACTAATAAGATACTGTTTGCTACAGTCAAGAATTCTACAGTGAATTTATTCTGTTTGTACTCACATTAAAGTGAATCAATAGAGTGTGCAGAGCTCTACAATGCAACAGTTCTTTGTAATTCATTTCTTTTTAGCACTTCCAAAATGAAAGGCAGCAAGTAATTATCAATAACTACAGCAGGCTATGTCAGGGACCTCTGTGCCTTCCACTGTATCAAGGGATAATCCTAGTTTATCAAAAAATGGCGTCTGTGTCTTTTAGATCAAAAAGTTTTACTCTTTTTCAATAAATTATACTAGCTGCCTTTTTTAAGAGAATTCTGCATGTTAAAGCCCAAATCATTATCAGGTTAGTCACTTACTAAATCAGTAGAAATTAAGACCCGGCAATGGAACTGCTTGAGTTTGGCCACAGCATCCAGCCTTTGGTTTTGATTCATGCTACCTAGAAATACCAAAGCTGCATTAGTAAGGTTGCTAATTAAAAACAGAAATTAATAAATTCACATTAAAATAACCCAAGGAATACAGGATAGAGTTTTTTGCCACACTACTGTACATTCTGGCACAGCTTCTAGTCTATTTGCAGTGAAGGATATAGTCATCTCTACATAAACATAAGGATATACTGTAAATTTGATTTGTTTTTATTTTATAGTTATTAATTTGTATTCCACTTCTCATTATTTCAGACTTTTAAAAAACTATCGCTCTGGAATGCTACCATTTTATTGTTTCATTTAATTATCTATTGTTCTATTCAGGCTCGCTCATATTTATCATACTGAAACCACTGAAAGGTTGCAAAGTAAATTTGACCCTAGCAACCATGCTGCTGACGTTTTAAATTGGGAAGCTGCTGAACAAAAAGACAAATGGCAAATCTTATTTTTAAAACACCATACTAAAAGTTTATTTAAAAGGCCGCTTTCAAGGGATACTTAGAATAGGTAAGAGATCCCTCAGTGGAACAGGTAAGCTACCAGCTTGCTTTGAAGGACTTGCATACTGTTGCCCATGCTTAATGGATTCTCTCATCATTTTTACAGTATAGTTTTTAATACTATATTACACTGTTCACATTGAAAATAATTCATTCTACCATTTGTAATTAATCTTAATTGTATTTCATTTAGCTGTATTATTGGCGTGTAGGCAGCCATCTCAGAGCATGTGCCTCATCCTAGGGTTCAAAAAGAGCCAGCACTACACAAGAGAACTGAACCTATTTATATACTAAAAAAAGCTCATAAGAACTATATTAGAGATAGCCTGGTAAATTCATTAGGTGAAGAAAAGCATAACAAGTGCCAACAAGTGCTGCAAACCAAAAGGCATTAAATTAAAGTCTTTTAAACAGACATTTTCTTACCAGATATGCACACTGCTGGGAAGCCTTTAGCTGTAAGAATATTAGCCAAGTGCTGAGCCCTGTTATTAAAAATTAAAAGAAGAGGAAGACATCAGCATCATGTTTATAGCAGCTATTAAAACAAAATCATTTTAATAAAAACACTAACAGTGATGAATCCTCTATTTTTGAGTTTTTCATGAAGGAAATTCAAACTAAAGCCAAACTCTAATTTGCAAATGCAAATATGCATGTAGGAGTTACAATGAACCTTCTTTACGTAACCAAAAGTCACATGATTTTCTACGGTTGAGACCAGTGGCGGGCCAAGCCAACCGGGTGCCCTAGGCAATCTGCCCCGCTTGGCCTGCCCCAACCAGGACAATGCATTTATTATGGTTGAACGTGATTTTTTCAACCCAACTTACTATGTTACTATGAAATGCACACACGTGGTGGCGGGGTTGCTGCAGTGGGGGGTAAAAGAGGTACCAGCCTGGCATGCACAAAACCAACTGGTGTGAAAAGTGTGAACTTTTTTTTTTTTTTATTTGGCTGACTGCCAAGTCATCCTCTGGGACAACACACAATGCAGAGAAGAGAGGGCTTTAGCAGCTCTAGTCCTGGTCTGTAGCTTAAAGACAACATTCACATTTTTGTATGCAAAAAAAAAAATCATGATTAGCACAAAACAAATATGAATCACAGAAAAAATGACCATTGACAAAGCACTCCCTTAGATGCCACTAAATCCTACTAAAAAACATTTTGATTTGGCCAAACACCAAATCGAATCAGAGATTTAGTGCATCCTTACACCCTTGGTTTTGTGATAATGCAGCAGCAAGAAAAAGCCAATAGGATATGTGCCAGATCTTCCATTGTCAGACTAATGCCAACTCAATTTTCATGTATGCATTTTTGGGTCAACATCCCTCCATGTGCAAAGTGATAGGTGGATGCAACTGGAGCAAACAGCAAGAGCTGTGTCAGGCGTTTTCCTACCAGCGGAGCATCTTCCATATCAGACATTATAGTAGTGGGGCCAGTCTTATTACCTGCTATGGAGATTTGAGAACACCAAAGCTTGATTGAAAGAAATTCTGTTGAACAGCTCTTGCAAATGCATCACCTTTTCGTCAAAAACCTTGTGTGGCAGTGGGTGCGATTTCACAACTTTATAAAACTGCTTCAAACCTAAGCCAAGCAAAAATGTATGTATAAAGTTACACAGAGCAAATGAAAGTAGAATATACAATGAAACCTCAATTTTACATACTATGATTACAACTGTTTACAGTTTTTTCTGGTCCCCTGAAAAAATGGGGGTTCTACTGTATTTCTAAACTGCTAGAAGTTCATCCAAGTAATTTAACATACACACCAAGGAGGCTGGGGTCGGTTACATTCAACCTTACAAATGTAGGCTCTCTCATGTATCTTGTCAGTGCTTTTGCTAAAGATTCCGGGTAAGTGGCTGAAACAGCTAGCATTTGTTTGTTAGCAGGAAGAGAGGAATATATCCAGCTGAAAAAAAGAGAAAACAAAAGTTATATGCAATACATAAGTTTTTCATGCAAAATGACAGCTATTTTATGAGAAGACCATTAAACTAATGGTTAGCTTTGATATATTTCCTTTACATATAAACTGGGTAGCCAGTATGCCATATACTTCTACCTCCCTTTAAAGCCTTTGTATAAATCTCCACGTCCACCACATATAAACATCATATGTATTATAAGGCATTTGTCATCCTATACTCAAAAGTATAAGGGTGGCTATCCTTTAGGATACAGTGGCTTGCAAAAGTATTCGGCCCCCTTGAACTTTTCCACATTTTGTCACATTACAGCCACAAACATGAATCAATTTTATTGGAATTCTACGTGAAAGACCAATACAAAGTGGTGTACACGTGAGAAGTGGAAGGAAAATCATACATAATTCCAAACATTTTTTGCAAAGTGGGGTGTGCGTAATTATTCAGCCCCCTGAGTCAGTACTTTGTAGAACCACCTTTTGCTGCAATTACAGCTGCCAGTCTTTTAGGGTATGTCTCTACCAGCTTTGCACATCTAGAGACTGAAATCCTTGCCCATTATTCTTTGCAAAACAGCTCCAGCTCATTCAGATTAGATGGACAGCGTTTGTGAACAGCAGTTTTCAGATCTTGCCACAGATTCTCCATTGGATTTAGATCTGGACTTTGACTGGGCCATTCTAACACATGGATATGTTTTGTTTTAAACCATTCCATTGTTGCCCTGGCTTTATGTTTAGGTGAACCTCCGCCCCAGTCTCAAGAGGTTTTCTTCCAAGATTGCCCTGTATTTGGCTCCATCCATCTTCCCATCAACTCTGAACAGCTTCCCTGTCCCTGCTGAAGAGAAGCACCCCCAGAGCATGATGCTGCCACCACCATATTTGACAGTGGGGATGGTGTGTTCCGAGTGATGTACAGTGTTAGTTTTCCGCCACACATAGCGTTTTGCATTTTGGCCAAAAAGTTCCATTTTGGTCTCATCTGACCAGAGCACCTTCTTCCACATGTTTGCTGTGTCCCCCACATGGCTTGTGGCAAACTGCAAACAGGACTTCTTATGGTTTTCTGTTAACAATGGCTTTCTTCTTGCCACTCTTCCATAAAGGCCAACTTTGTGCAGTGCACGACTAATAGTTGTCCTATGGACAGATTCCCCCACCTGAGCTGTAGATCTCTGCAGCTCGTCCAGAGTCACCATGGGCCTCTTGGCTGCATTTCTGATCAGCGCTCTCCTTGTTCGGCCTGTGAGTTTAGGTGGGCGGCCTTGTCTTGGTAGGTTTACAGTGCCATACTCCTTCCATTTCTGAATGATCGCTTGAACAGTGCTCCGTGGGATGTTCAAGGCTTTGGAGATCTTTTTGTAGCCTAAGCCTGCTTGAAATTTCTCAATAACTTTATCCCTGATCTGTCTGGTGTGTTCTTTGGACTTCATGGTGTTGTTGCTCCCAATATTCTCTTAGACAACCTCTGAGGCCGTCACAGAGCAGCTGTATTTGTACTGACATTAGATTACACACAGGTGCACTCTATTTAGTCATTAGCACTCATCAGGCAATGTCTATGGGCAACTGACTGCACTCAGACCAAAGGGGGCTGAATAATTACGCACACCCCACTTTACAGTTATTTATTTGTAAAAAATGTTTGGAATCATGTATGATTTTCGTTCCACTTCTCACGTGTACACCACTCTGTATTGGTCTTTCACGTGGAATTCCAATAAAATTGATTCATGTTTGTGGCTGTAATGTGACAAAATGTGGAAAAGTTCAAGGGGGCCGAATTCTTTTGCAAGCCACTGTATATGTTTAGTTAAAGGACTTGGCAATTGGTGATTTGGTGATAACACTCTTACAATTTCCATATGCATGAATATCCTGTAGATATCCTTATAAATGGTGCTTAGTGCTTTAATTTGTGACAGTACCACAAAGGTTAATTGTTAAATTACTGGCTGGAGGATTACAAAGCATGGTAGTAAATGAAACATTTTCTAATTGGACCGGTGTTGTTCATGAAGCACCGCAGGGCCTTTGCTTTTTAACTTGTTTATTAATTACCTTGAGGTGGGCATTAAAGGCACTTTATTTTAGTAGAGGATACTATATTGTGCAAAAAAGAAATACTGTAAAAAAAAAAAAAAAAAAAAAAAACCCCAAAAGCACATCAAATCCTGCACTGAAATCTGTTTTTCAAAAATGCAAAGTTTTTTTTCTATTTAATTTTGACATTTCACATGAGGCTAGCCATATTCTTTACTTCCCAGTGTGCTTCAGCCATGTGAACATTGCTCTGATAAACTTCAGTCACACTTTACTGCTGAGCTGCAAGTTGGAGAGATATCACACCCCCTCCCTTTTCCCCCCAGCAGCCGATCAGCAGGGAAGTCTACTGGGAAGGTAAAATTACTGGCTGGAGGATTACAAATGGGAAGGTAACAAGATAGCAGCTCCCAGTAGATATCAGAATAGCACTCAATAGTAAGAAATCCAAGTCCGGACTGCAACTTCTCCAATTACATTACAAAGCGGTTCTAATGTGTAGCACTGGCTACATCTGAAAGCACAGACTCAGGCACAATGCACTGAGATGGCTGCCTACACACCAAAGGGCAATAATACAACTAAAGAAAACTACATTTGTTGGTTTAAGAATAAAAATTTAAATGGTAGAGGGTAATAAAAAGTGCACCATAAAAAATTAAGTTTCATGCAGGATTCTGCCACTTTGCAAAGCAATTTGACTACATTGGAGAACTTGGCAGCCAAATGAGGTCCAATGTTATACACTTTAGTGTATAAGTCTCATTTGTTATTTCTACTAAATGGCAGTATGTTGGGTAAATCCTTAATTGAAACGGATCTGGGGATTTTTGTAGATAACAAGTTGTCTAATTCCAGGAAGTGTCATTCTGTGGCTACTAAAGCAAAAAAAAGTAGTCTTGCATTAAAAGGGCATTGACTTGAGAGATGAAAACATAATTTTGACTCTTCATAGATCTCTGGCCTTACCTTGAGTATGCAGTCCTTAAGAAGGATATAAATGAGCTGGAGAGAGTGCAAAGACGTGCAACTAAACTGGTAAAAGGGATGGAGGTTTTAAACTATAAAGGTTGACTGTTAAGTTTAGGGTTGTTTTCTCTGGGGAAAAAGGAGCTTGAGAGGGGACATGATTACTCTTTACAAGTAACTTAGAGGTTATTATAGACAAATAGCAGGGGAGCTTTTTTCCCCATGCACCAGAGGCCTAACTTTAGATTAGAGAAACAGAACTTTCAGTTGAAGCAACGTAGGTGGCTCTTCATGGTGAGGTTGTGGAATACCCTGCTGAGTGACGCTGTGATGGCAGATTCTAATAATGCCTTTATGAGGGGCTTGGATGATTTCTTGAACAAGCATAATATCAAAGACTATTGAGATATAGATATATATATATATATATATATATCGGCACTATCTGTTAAACTTGAGGGACTTTGATCTTTTTTTTAACCCAACTTAACTACGAAACTCTCTTTATTTCTTAAAATACACGAAATTAAGTGCCCACTGTATAAAATATGAGCACCACAGAGCTTTGTGACCTATATGAAAGAATTTGCCTGCAGCCTTGTGCCTTTATATTGTCAAAGAACTCCTTAGTAACTTAAAATCCATGTGTTTTACAATAGGTGGCACATTATTTTATAAATATTTAATAACTTTATATTTTTATCATTTCTGACCTAATGAATACATTAGCTACTTACTTTATTTGCTCCTGGAAACTTCCTTCTTCCAAAAGTTTATCAGCTTCATCGAGGATAAAAAGACGAACACTGGACGTGTTAAGGTAACCAATTTCTATCAACTGCTTTATTCGACCTAAACAAAAACAAAAAAACAAAGCAGTAACAGTATAAGGCTTTCTGCAAACACCCCTTAGATTAGGGACACATGGGTGATCGTGACCTGATGAGTTTTTCTAAAGTACTCAGAGTACTTAGGAGTGAATAGAAAAAAGTAACCTTTACTCCACAGTTGTTAAAAACATGATCTATTTCCAGAATTTTACTATCACTTAAGCAGATAGTAAAACAAAATACAGTGCTGCTTACAGTCAGCTGAAGTGTGCCAATATTTAACTAGCCAGTCCTCAGAGCCAGCTGAAGGCCAGTAACATTTTCACACTAACAAGTGAGATTGGAAGGTAATTCTTAAATTCTCAATAAAAATATCAATTACCTATATAAGGAGCATTATTTATACTAGATATACCATGACCCAGATGAATGAAAATCTTCATAGTATATAATATATATATTGTTATTCTAAATCTCACCACAGCATTCATAATTACAATAACACAGCCACCCATATTTCAATAGTTGCACACTATTACAATTTTGACAGAGAAAGTAGAGAACCATGCCCCAACAGGACAGTGACACTTGCCTGTCACCAGGCAGAACATTTCTCATTTATCACGATGGGAAACAGTAAAAGTTTTCTCCATAAACAAAGGCCTGAGAAACAGCAATAAAAAGGAAAGCTGCTGTGCTGATGCATCTTTTTTAAATGTATCTATCTTGACAATAACAAAAAGCTATAACTTACATATAAGAATGATTATATGCTATAAATAGGGATTTTTATACCTTTTAAATAGTTAAACTTGTTTTTTTGTTTCCTGTTTTTTTGTTGGTGTAAATAAAAGTCTAGTAAAGAATTTAAAAAAAAGTTTTATTTAAATATAACTGATCTGAGTACCCAGGATAAATTATGCAGTGGTTAAAGGAACAGTAACACCAAAAAATGTATATATTTCAAAGAAATTAAACTATAATGTACTGCTGCCCTGCACTGGTAAAGGTTTTGTGTTTGCTTCAGAAACATTACTAGAGTTTATATAAACCCTGGTGTGTAGCCATGGGGGCAGCCATGCAAAAGAAGAAAAGGCACAGGTTATATAGCAGCTAACAGATAAACCCTGTAGAATACAATGGTGTCTTATCTGTTATCTGCTATGTAACCTGTACCTTTTCTCCTTTTTTCCAGCTTGAATGGCTGCCCCCGTGGCTACACAGCAGCTTATTTATATAAACTATAGTAGTTTTCCTGAAGCAAACACCCACGTTTTACCAGTGCAGGGCAACAGTACATTTTATTTCAATTACTTTAAAACACTTTCATTTTTTGGTGTTACTGTTCCTTTAAGCTGCAGAACGGAATGCTATATAATTCCAAAACCTAGAAAAATATTCTGCAAAACTATTTAGATTTGCACCAGGTAGTTTTTTGGCAATTTTTTATCCACATATATTGGGAATGCACACGACCAAGACAGAACACAGGTCAGAAGTCTTTTGTCTATCTTCATTTTTAGCAAAATTTACAAGTAGGATCTATAATCACTTCTCTGTAAGACTGTAATATTTGATTACAGGAGTTATGATTCTCCCAAATGACATGACAGTAAAAACATCAGTTACCAGGAGAGCCAACAGCTATGTGGCACTTCTTGAGCCGAATTTTGTCCTGTGGCAGTGGTGTCCCTCCTATGAAAACATGACTTTCCAGCCCTTCCATGCGACAGCCTATGGATAACATGACTGAATGGATCTGAACTGCAATTTCTCTGGTGGGGGCCAATACCAACACCTAAAAGTGAAAGAAAACAAAAACACAGTATTGAACTTTGAGTACACTGAAATGAATTATACACAGTAAGAAGCCCAAGGACCAACCTGAGTTGCAGTATTTTCCAAGATCAAGGAATCCAGTGCAACTGTAGAGAAAACACATGTTTTTCCTGTTCCCGACTTGGCTTGCACTATAAGATCTAAAAATGGTAATGAAAAAATCCTAGTTTAAAATTTTTTTCATAAATGTATGTGAACAAAAAGTTGTGTGACCAGACAGTTGCTTTAAGTGGAATGGAAGAGTCAACAAGGAATGTGTTGAAACACAAGAGAAGCAATCTAGTGAGGTGCAAAGAAATTAGGAACTTTAAGGGGCCCATTTATCAATGTACGATTGGTTACGATTAGAAAAAAAATCATATTTTTTCTAGCTTTTAGAACTGTGCGTATTTTCTGCGATTTTTTTTTTGGTTAATTAAAGCTACTTTTTCGTGCTTTGCGACCAAATTGTATTTGTCGCAAGGAATACGAAAGTTTGGGAATTCATGCACGCTTCGGTATTGTGACTATCCTTTGGCCAGGTTGGAGCTGCAGAGTGCCATTGAGTCCTATGTAAAGCTTCCCAAATCATGAATTGAATTTTCAAAGTCAAAGAGGGTTTTGTACTGTTTACGATCGTTGGAATCCAAAAATGTTGTGACTTTTGGATCGCCAATATGTTTACAATCGTTTCAATATGAAAAGTTTGTACTCATGATCCGAACGTTCCGAAATTTTCGCATTGAAACAAAAATAATTTTCGTGACATTTTCAATCATCAGAAATTATCGGATTTCGGGATTCAGATTCGTACATTGATGAATGGGCCCCTAAAAATCATGAGAAAGGCTTTGTAACCAGGCAATGTTGTGTGGGAAAAATTGGCGGGCTTTGATTGTAGCATTAACATAATCACAGGAATAGGGAAGAGTCAAATATTAAAGGAGAAGGAAAGGCTAAGTCACTGGGGGAGTGCCAAAATGTTAGGCACCCCCAAGTGACTTAGATCGCTTACCTTGTACTCCGGGCTGGTGCCCCTGTTAGGAGAAAACAGCACCAGCCCGGGGTACCTGCAGCGAGCGCT
This sequence comes from Xenopus tropicalis, assembly GCF_000004195.4. Lineage (NCBI taxonomy): Eukaryota > Metazoa > Chordata > Amphibia > Anura > Pipidae > Xenopus > Xenopus tropicalis. The sequence goes on along the minus strand of NC_030678.2, from coordinate 59,575,976 downwards.
TCCTTCTTTGCACTGCCAGCGAAATCCGTGGGCCGGCGCATGCGCATTAGAGTGAAAAGCCAACTTCTCTGTTTAAGTTCGGCTTTTTCACTCTACTCTAGCGAATACGGAAGAGGAAGCGCTACAGGTACCCCGGGCTGGTGCTGTTCTCTCTGTACAGGGGCACCAGCCCGGGGTACAAGGTAGGCGATTTAATTCACTTGGGGGTGCCTAACATTTTGGCACCCCCAAGTGACTTAACCTTTCCTTCTCCTTTAAGGTGAATTTGTATGTGATATGCACCATATCAACTTTTTTTTTTTTATTCAGTCGAATCCTAGATCTTTTCAGGATGTGTCTTGGTTTCCAATTGATATGCAAATTGGGATGGGGGAATATGTGAATTAAAATTTTTAGCAACTTCCCTAATCACGTGATACAAAGACATAATTTTATGGGTTTGGATCATACTACTGTACACGAATATATTGACCACACTGAAACACAAAATCGCAGTTAACAAAATAATTGCAGAAACCACAGGCCTATCTGTTCAGAGGCACTAAAATACACTTGGGCAGTCAAAAAGTTTTTTACTTTGGATTTCTGAAAGCCACTAGGCAGGATGATGAGCACAATACTAAGGGACTGACATGTATCTCTTTACATCCCACACAACCAGAAGCTACAATTCACCATTTAGTAGTGATTAGATACAGTAGCGGTTTTACATGTCACTCACCCAGGCCACACCTGCCTAACGGAATGGCTTTGCTCTGAATCGGGGACGGCTTGTTGAAGCCAGCTGCTTCCAGTCCATCCAGCACAGGACGGGATAGAAGCAGCGATTTAAAATCTGTAGTATCCCCGGTACCCTGCGAAACATCCTCAGTGCGCGGCCGAGATCCCAGCATGTGCGCCGCCATCTTGCCGTGCAACAAATGCAACTTTATTGTTCCCGCGAACACTTCCAATAAAATGTATTCGGCAGCTACTATTGCTGGCCGCGGCGCGAATTTAAGGACGGGTGCGATAGAACAAGATAACATCAAACTATGTCCAAATAAAAGTGCCCACTGGTGGTGATTTTCCAATAGTAACTGGTGGTGATTTTCCAGTTAAGTAGCTGCCAAATCGCACCAGTATAATTACCCACAGTAATCAGTTAAATAATTGCTTTCAGTTTTAGATAAAAATGCTGTTCTGATTTTGTTGGTATTGGTAGCAGAACTTCACACAACTTCATAAGATGATGCCACCCTTCTGCTCCCCAAGGTGAAGCCTAATGTTTGCTGATACACATAGGGACCTATTCATAAAAGCACAATTTTTTTTTTCTAGAAAAAAAATGTATTTTTTTCTAATTTATAAAACTTTTCATAAAGACCACGATAATATTGTTTAAATAATGCGACTTTTTCACAGTCTGCGTTAACTTTCACAAAAAAGACGTATTTTTTGCAAAGACTATGACCATTTCGGAATTCATTCAAGCTTCGGTTTCGTGACTATCTTTTGGCCAGTTTGGAGCTGCAGAGTGCCATTGAGTCCTATGGAAGGCTTCCAAAATCATGCATTGAAGTTTCAAAACCAGAAAGGTTTTTGCTCCGTTTATGATTGTTCGGAACCGAAAATTTTGTGGCTTTCAGATCGCAACCACAATATTTTCATACGTCCAAGAAAAGAATTTTTGCGCAATTTTCGCACATCAGAAATTATCGTGGTTACTTCAAATTTTTTCCACTCGTGCTTTTAACTAGCGAAAATTTGTGGTTTCATGAATGGGCCCCATAAGGTTGCCACCTGTTCAGTTTTTACCCGGAGAGCCTGTTTTTTTAAGGGGCTGTCCAGCAGTGCCAGATGTGACAACAGGGCACCCGAGGCTGCCTCCTTTCCCCTTTTACCATTACTATTGATGGCATGACTGTTAATTGGGCTCACTATCTAGAAGTTTTCTTTGACCACACTTTTTCTCAAACCAGATTAATGCAATGGCAAAAACCTAACATTTTTTCTTTTCCAATAGTGCCAAGATGTACCCTTTCTTTTACAAGTAAGTGCTAAAACACTAATCCAGGGATCCCCAACCTTTTTTACTGGTGAGCCACAGTCAAATGTAAAAAGACTTGGGGAGCAACACAAGCACCATAAAAGTTCATGGAGGAGCCAAATAAGGGCTAAGATTGGCTATTAGGCAGCCTCTATGCACCCTATCAGCTTACAGGGGCTTTATTTGGTAGGAAATCTTGTTTTTATTCAACTAAAACTTGCCCCCAAGTCAGGAATTCAAAAATAACTGGTTTGGGGGCACTGAGAGCAACATCCACAACCCCAACACCCCCCCCACAACCCCAACACCCCCCCACAACCCCAACACCCCCCCCCCCCACAACTCCAACCACAACCCCCCCACAACTCCAACCACAACCCCCCCCAGCAGAACTTGCCCAACTTGTGGTTCCTCCAGCGATGCGTCCTAGCGACGTCGCGTGCGCGCTGACGTCACATGCGCACGGGCGCAACCCGGATATAATTGAAGAAAAATAGCAGGAGGCGCGCATACCGGTGTAGCAGTATGTTTAAAAACCATATCGTTTTTTTTTTATAAACCGGTATACCGCCCAGCACTACCCCCGAGCCACTGGTTGGGGATCACTGCACTAATCCATGCCTAATCCAGTTAAGACTATTGCAATCTCCAACTAACCGTACTCCCAGACTTCCTCCTATTTACCCTGCAACTAAACTGTGCTTTCTTAAACTGTGCTGCTGTAATCCTCCTCTGAGGGAACCCTGGTAAAATCGCTATCACGGCTGCCTGTTCAGCAAATTATATTATACAAAACCATTCTGCTATCATACAAAGCCCTTCACTCCCCTGCTCCTCACTACATTTCTTCATTTGTCTCCCTGTTTGTTCCTAGCCATCTATGTTCTAGCTGTTGCCGCTTCACTCAGAGCCACCATCTATTTATACCATCGATACTCACTGTTATCTTTTATCTATAAACATTAATTAGTCTAGTTTTGTTCTGGCTCTTAAAAAGATATTGACATCAGAAATTAAACTTTTTTTTACATATACTATAGCACCATCTTTGCATATTTTTTATAATTTTGCCTTAAAGCAGCTGTGTGCTGTTGTCAGTTACTGAGCTTAGGGACTGAAAATATTCTGTGTATATAGAATATACATGTAACAGTATAAGGCTGATTAGTAATTCATTCAGATTCACATAACACGGTAGCTCTGAAGCCAGTGCAATTAGCATCAGAATTTAATAATTAGCCCCGTAGCATCAGTTTATATGACAGGCCAGCTTCATTTTCAGCTTGATAATTTGCAAAGGCCCCTAAGCTTTGCTTCTCAACAGCTGCTCAGAGCAGACTGAGCATGTGCACTGTCCAGGACGGAAGCTCCTGAGACAACTGTAAAGACCTATATCATTACAACTATAGAGATGCTGAAACTTGTGGCTAGTGCAGTCAGTTTAGTATATAAAATATAAGTATTGCAAAATGCTAGAGTGCATACCTTGTCATAAATAATAGAGGTGCAAAGACACTTTAGAAAACCCAATTCGAAAAATAATCAGAAGAGCAAAAAGTATATGCACACT